>NC_135540.1:25109626-26311126 GCF_045843805.1 Urocitellus parryii
TGAAACTTGAACTAGCAGTTTTTGCACAGTGCCCCACTAAGGTCAAACACACTGCATTTCTCTCAGAAATGCAAAGTACCCTTCTGACCCCCGTGACTTCCCAACAGTAGTCCCATTTACCTTGACATATAGTTTGGTTAATTAAGGTAAATGTTCTCATGCATAATTCACCTTCAAATCAAGTCCATATAACAGCTATTATGCAATAAACAGAAAGTGAAGTACCTTGTATCCCAGGCCTAACTGATAAATAGCAAAAATCTGAGCTGCATTAAGAGCATCACTGAAAAGGTAAACTGCAGTCATCTGACCACAGAAGACTCTGTTAGCATCTGCTGTTTCTGACGAGCCCAGGAAACATTTGTCAAATGTCTATGAAAGAAAGCAGAGATTTTATTAAATGAAAAATTACATCCTCCAGGAATAACAAAACATATATTGGTATAAATGTTTTGTCTATTCTAAGCTATATCTGAATATAATAAAATAATTAATTTAGCATTTCATTTCATTCATTCCCCTCTTTCATGGAGATCAGAAAAGACACCATGGAAAAGAATATAACGTAAGTTTTCTGAAGTATAATAAATACAACTTTATGACAAAGAGGAAGTAAATGAGGAGTCAGAGAAACCATTATGGCTCTGAAGTTTCATAATTGGGCGGCCAAAGTCCAGAAAGAAGAGCAGTCTTTGGCACAAGGAGGAAAATAATGAAACAGGTTTAAACTTATTGAATTGGCTCTTTTTAAAATTATTTATTGATTTGGTAATTGTAGTTGGGCACAATACCTTTATTTTATTTATCTATTTTTATGTGGTGCTGAGGATCGAACCCAGAACCTCACACGTGCTAGGCGAGCACTCTACCGTTGAGCCACAATCCAAGCCACTGAATTGGCCTTTTCTTTGTGAATGTTTTCATATTAAAAAAGAGAAATATTGGGCTGGGGATGTGGCTCAAGCGGTAACACACTCGCCTGGCATGCGCAGGGCGCTGGGTTCAATCCTCAGTACCACATAAAAAAATTTTAAAAATAAAGATGTTGTATCCACCGAAAACTAAAAAATAAATATTAAAAAATTCTCTCCCTCTAAAAACAAGAGAAATATCATTAAAATTTATTGAGTACTCATCCTTTACAAAGCACTCAGCTAATATTTATGAGCATTATTTCATTTAATCATCATAACAATCTTCTAGTATACATACTATTTTATGCCCATTTTGAGGTGGAAAAATACTAAGGTCAAGTAAGAGCATACAATTGGGGCTGGGTTGTGGCTCAGTGGTAGAGCACTTGCTATAGAACATGTGAGGCACTAGGTTTGGTCCTCAGCACCACATAAAAATAAATAAAATAAAGGCATTATGTCCATCTACAACTTAAAAAAAAAAAGATCATAGAATCAATAAGTGACAGAGCTGGTATTTGAACCTAAGCCTGTGTGATATAACACCCTGAGCTCTTAAGGTTGCCGTTATGTAATATGTACATATGTATATAAAGGATATAAAAGGAGGAGAAAATGATAGAGACTATTGTGTTCATTTTCCTCAGGTTATTTTTTTTAAGTTCCCTATTTAAAAAATGTTTTTAAGGATCAAATAAGAACATTTTGAATCTCATTCTAACCTATGAATCTCTTTTTTAATCCTGAAAACTCTATAACAGTTATAAGAGCAGCTATGAACTATATATAAAATTTATAGGCAAGTATCATCTACTTCATTTATGAAAATGATCTAAACCTTGTAGTTAAGCTCCTATTTACTTTGATCAATGGATCACTGATCCAAACACTGTTAAGACATAGCTACTGCTACTCATAAACCCTTATCTATCTCTACTCTATCCAGAATAATTTTATAATAAAAACTGAGTAATATGTGACACATTAACAACTTCTATTCTGTAAGTAATTAGCCAAATTATGATTATAAAAATTCAAATTAAAATATTCCAAATTTTATATTCAAGTTTTAAAACTTCTTTTAATTTGAAGATTTCATCCTTTAAAAATATTTTTTTTCACTGCAGTGTTTCGAAATCACTTACATCACTGGTGTTGACAAGCCATGTTATCTCTCCATAGGAAGCAAGCTCACCATTCACATAACATCGAAGCTCACTGTTCTTCCACCGATTATAAATGTGCACTATAGTTACCATATACCACTGAATAAGCAAAACAGATAAAAATAATGATTCTCCCAATAATAAAACCATACTCATAAATAAAACATGGTAAATTTCAACTAAACCTAAAAATAAAATAAGACTATTTTTACTAAATCCAATATACAAGTTCCATGAACAATATTTATTCAGGGAAGCTCTCACCTGGTAAGAACTTAAACCACAAAGCAATTTTTCCAGCTTTTTATTATGGAAATTTTCAAATTTACAACCATAAAAGCTAAATATCTAGTACAAATACCCTCTTTCATTTTCACATATTTGCCTTATCTATCTGCCTACCTATCTACCTACACATTATGTTGATGAAGCACTTATTAATCTCTAAATTTTAAGGTACAAAAGAAAATATGTTAAATTTGCACTACTAAAATAACTGCCTTTAATATTTTCTCTTTGGATTTCTCTTAAATTCTATAAATAACTATACATCTGATCTTTTCATGATCCAAATCAAACAGGTTAACACTTTTACAGTGATTTAAAATTACTATTTTGAAAGAGCATAAAGAGTTGAGAAATGCCATACTGTATTCTGTGACAGTCACTAACACAGAGCATTCTGAAAGCTCCCAGTTAACATAACTATGACTCAGAAGATCGCATACCTTTTGTGGCTTGAAATCAAATTTCACACAGTGTTGAAAGCCTTTTCCTTTTGACTTTATTGATGTTATAATCAAACAGCCTCCAACAAAATGAGCAGAATATCCAAGACCTTTACTGGTTCTGAAACTATGAAGAATAAGTTTTTATTTTACCTGTAAATATTCTCATTTTCAAAGTGAACACTAATCAGTTACAGAAATACATACCAATACAAATACGGTTTATCCTTATCAACATTGATATTATTTACAGGATCCATTCTAAGCCAGGTATGAAATGTAAAACCATTCTGGTATGGCCACTTGGCTATAGGAGGTAATGCAATAGCCTAAACGAAAGAAACTTTAAGTTACTGACTTGCATGAATAACCTTGTTATTGAAATAATGAAAATGAGACTATATGTGTTATATGTGTTTTCCACATACATATGTTTATACTATACATATTTCTTCTATATGCATATTCTTACTATATATAAATTCTACTATGTATATTTCTACTACATATTTTTTCTACTATATCATATTACTTTATGCCATGATTAAAATATCTGAGAGAAGACTCTTTATAGCATTTGAATTTTCCCAGATCCATATTAATGGCAACCTGCTGAATATACAAACATTGTCTTCTTCACTTTTTACAATAAACATACCCCAAGCAACTCCAATTAAAAGATGTAAGTAATTATATTCATAAGTAATGATATCATAATCATATTCAGCTGAAATGCCCTACTTCTCAAGACAAATATAAGTAAACAGAACGAACGAACATATTACAATCTCAGAGAACTCTAAATACTAAAATCATAACATAGTACATTAAAAAAAATACAGACTGGGGTTGAAGCTTAGCAGTAGAGCACTTGCCTAGCACATATGAGACACTGGGTTCAATACTCAGCACCACTTAAAAATAAATAAATAAAATTAAGGTATTTTGTCCATCTACAAATAAAAAATTATTTTAAAAAATAAATAAGAACAGGACTGGGAGTATAGCTCAGTGGTAGAGTGCTTGCCTAGCATGTTTGAGGCCCTGGTTTGGGTCTCCACACATATGTGCATGAATGAATGAATGAATGATAAAAAGTAAATCAACCAAGAATACTTTTTCATCTAAGAGGCAAATAATTTTATGTTTAATGCCAACATAGTAAAAATTTATTCAGGAAAATTTCAAATCTAAAATGCCTTTAAGGAAAAAATGTAAAGGAAGAAAACGTGAGCAATAAAAGTTTTCAAAGAAAGTCATGTATTATGTATACAACATTCAAATATCCCAAGTGTCCTTTCAAAATATATATTTATCTGTTCAGTTCCTTGGCCTACTTATTGATTGGGCTATCTGTTTTTTTGGTGTTAAGGTTTCTGAGTGCTTTATATATTATAGAGATTGGTGCTCTATCTGATGTGCTTGTGGTAAAGTGTGCTCCCATTCTGTAGGCTCTCTATTCACCTCACTGATTGTTTCTTTTGCTGAGAAGAAGCTTTTTAATTTGAATCCATCTCACTTATTGATTCTTGGTTTCAATTCTTGCGGTATAGGAGTCTTATTAAGGAAGTTGGGGCCTAATCCCACATGATGGAGATTTGGGCCTACTTTTTCTTCCATTAGGCCCAAGGTTTCTGCTTTAATTCCTAGGTCCTTGATCCACTTTGAGTTTAGTTTTGTGCATGGTAAGAGATAGAGGTTTAATTTAATTTTGTTACATGTGGATTTCCAGTTCTCCCAGCACCATTTGTTGAACAGGCTATCTTTTCTCCAATGTATGTTTTTGGTGCCTTTGTCTAGTATCAGAAGAGGATATACAATCAACCAACAATATGAAAAAATGTTCAGCATCTCTAGCAATTAGAGAAATGCAAATCAAAAATAAGATTTCATCTCACTCAAGTCAGAATGACAGCTATCAAGAATAGAAACAACAATAAATGTTGGTGAGGATGTGGGGGAAAAGGCACACTCATACATTGCTGGTGGGACTGCAAATTGCTATGGCCAATATGGAAAGTAGTATGAAGATTCCTTGGAAAAGTTGGAATAGAACCACCATTTGACCCAGCTATCTCACTCCTCGGTCTATACCCAAAGGACTTAAAAACAGCATATTACAGGGAAACAACCATATTAATGTTTATACCAGCACTATTCACAATAGCTAAATTGTGGAACCAATCCAGATGCCCTTCAGTAGACAAATATATAGGGAAACTTTGAGATATATATATATATATATATATACATACACACACACACACACATACTTTTGGTATATATACAATGGAACATCACTTATCATTAAAAGAAAATAAAATCAAGGCATTTGCAGGTAAATGGATGGAGCTGAAGAATATAATGCTAAGTATGTATATATGTATGTATATATTTATTTATTAATCTTCCTGCAAATATTGCCTGGCTACATAGGGTCTAACAAGCCCACAAGATTTTATGAGAACCAAAGTAAAAAATGAGTGAATGATAAGGACAAAAAAGAACAGACTGAAGTATATTTTTTTAAAAAATGTATTTTGCTTACAGACTGACAAATGTAATAGTGAGATTTTTTTAATTTCCATAAACAACATTATATGATACATAATATGCTCCTATAATACTTTGAAACTGTATTATAGCTATTATTGCCATACATGATTGTATTATTAACAGCTGGTAAGAATGTTGAGACCAACATAATTAGAAATTCAGAATTCAGGAAAACTTACCTAGAAAGTTTCAAAAAGTTACTCTCATTCTATATAATAGAGGCAAAAGAAACAGGGGCAGGGAAATTTCAGGCTAGAAAAAGATTTTCAAAAAGACAGAATGTGACAAACAGCTACTTAAAAATGCAGAGATAAATTAATAGACAACATAGCTATATTCAAAAGAATTAAGTTCTTACTCCATTACTGACCCAAGTTTGAGTGGGTAACTTTCTTAACTGCTTTAAACATCTATTTCTTCACCTCTAAAACAGGAAAAAGAAACACACTAATTGTCTTAAGGATTAAGTTAGCTCCCACAAAGAAGCTTCTACCTAAAACAGAGCCTGTCAGGACAGGGTGTTTCAGGAACACCCTTGTTGTACTTTCAAGAAGCAAAGGAAAGGAGAACTTCAAGTGACTGTCTCATTAATATTTACTTACTGCAGCACTCTTTCCTGGAAAGTTGAAAAAGGCATCAGGACCATACTTCTGAGGCATATGCTTTAACACAGACAGCAACTTTCCAGCATGTGGAGGCTATAAAAATAGTTAACAATTCATTATCCATTTTATTCACCATAAAACAAAAACACATATAGTTATGTTTTAACATACACAAGAAAAAACAAATAATGCTATAACCTGAAAAGCATATACAATAACCAAAAAAGTTTTTTTCAACTATCTTAAAGTTGAAGGACCATGCTCACAGCTATGATACTATACTGTTTCTGGATCACTCATGTGCTTTTAGTTAAGGTTGAGTTCAGTTGACTTTTTAAGCATAAAATTACAAATAGTAATGTTGCATGACAGTATAAAATAAAAAAGGAAATTTGGTTGCTGATTCATTTCTGTGGGATTTATGTTAAAGGTTAGTTGATACCTCTCTTACAGAAGCTAAAATCCAATTATCAAGTTTTAAAAGAAAGCTAAAGTGTAGCTCAGTGGCAGAGCATTTGCATGGCATGTGTGAGACCCCGGATCTGTCCCCAGCACTGGGGAGAATATAATTCTAAAAGAAGTCTCTTCTTTCCTGGCGGGGGGTGGGTACCAGAGATTGAACTCTGGCACTCAACCACTGAGTCACATCCCCCCAGCCATATTTTGTATTTTATTTAGACACTGTGTCTCACTGAGTTTCTTAGTACTTCACCATTGGTGAGGCTGGTTTTGAACTCAAGATCCTCCTGCCTCAGCCTCCCAAGCCCTTGGGATTACAGGCATGTGCCACTGTGCCTGGTGAAATTTTCATTTTAATAATAACATGAATACTAAGGAGTAAAAAAAGTTGTATTTGTTGCTGTAGTATTTTTCCATTACTTTACTATCTATTGATGTCAGCATCTCCAAGATAGCAGGGTTGTAGAAACACAGTAGGCAGATGGGCATCGTGGTGCACGCTTGTAATCTGGAGGTTGAGGCCGGAGAATCACAAGTTGGAAGCCACTCTGAGCAATTTAGTGAGACCCTGTCTCAAAAAGGACTGCAGTGTAGCTCAGTGATACAAGAAATATTTCTGGCAAATGTGAGCCTTTCTTATTTCATTTTAGAACTAACCTTTACTGGTTTAATATCTAGTAACCCTGCCCCCAAACAAAGAAAAATGTATGTATGTATGTGTATTTATGTATATTTATATTTATACACACAGTTACATGCTTTATAAAATTGAAAAATATACACTAAAAACATTTTTGGACAGCAAAATCACAACTATTAGTTTGATAAATATTTATTCATTGTATATTGTTTTAGAACAACAAAACAGCTTGACCATAGGCCAAAATGTTTATAATTTTAACATTTTGACTCAGAATAGTAAGTTCATTCAATGAGAATTTTATATGGATAATTGACTTCACTCAGTTTTATAACTGTGTAGCCTGCAGCTTACACTGGAAAATGTGGGCCTATTAAACTGGGGAGGAGAAAGATAATTCAAAACAAAGTCAGCACTAGGTGTGTTGGGGCATGCCTGTATCCCATCTGCTCAGGAGGCTAAGGCAGGAGGTTCTCAAGTTTGATGCCAGCCTCAGCAACTTAGCAAGACCCTGTCTCAAAACAGAACTGGGGATGTGGCTCAGTGATTAATTGCCCCTGGGTTCAATCCCTGTTATCCCCCCTCCCTCTCAAAAAAAAAAAAAAAACTAATCCATAAACTGGTACAAAGTTTAGAAGGTAAATTCTGTTGGGCAAATGTTTTTAACATCATTTGATTTTAATTATCAGGAATAAGAAAATAGAGAAATTCTGTTTTAATAGAAATCTGGACTCATTACTAAAAACTTATATATAGTACAAATCTATTGTATTTAATGATTAAAAGGGTTCCTTGGATGACTGATCACTGGGTTGCAGATGGTCTACAGATGGGAGGTGGTGACACAGTACTTTCTGTAGTAACAAGAAATATTTCTGGCAAATGTGAGTCTTTCTTATTTCATTTTAGAACTAACCTTTACTGGGTTAAGGTGCTTTTATGGGAAAAATACTTTTTTTTTTCCCTTAAACGCTCAATACATTGTGCTTCAGTTTAGATAACTGACCTAGTGTGCTGAAAAGTTTATTAAATCACCCACTGACAGCAATTTCTTTAAGTTTGTATATTCATGGGAAGGTCACAATTGAGATATTTAACAAAATAATGGCCAAAATACCTAGGTTTGTACAATGTTGAAAAACTATCTACAAAAATTGAACTGGAACTAAAGCAGATACACTGAGGATAAAGAGGCAGACTTCAGGGCCGGAGCTGTGGCTCAGCGGTAGAGCACTTGCCTAGCATGTGAGAGGCACTGTGTTCAATTTTCAGCGCTGCATATGAATAAATGAATAAAATAAAGGTCCACCAACATCTAAAATTTTTTAAAAAGAGGCAAACTTCCAATATATTCTACAGTCTGCAATTCAAATTTCAAAGTACTTAGTTCAAATGCCAGGTTTCTCACCTATTGCCTTTAACTTAATATGATTCTGAAGATGTGCTTTTTCTCCAGTGATGGGGGATTCCATTCAGCTCAGTTTCTTAGTGTAAATAAGCAGAAGGGCTTTGCTGGTGGTGGGGAGGGAAGTAGTGGGCAAAAATTCGAGGTGTGCCAGGAACTGTGGTGCATGTGTATAATACCAGGGGCTCAGGAGGCTGAGGCAGGAGGATCACGAGTTCAAAGCCAGCCTCAACAACCGAAGGCACTAAGCAACTCACTGAGAACCCGGTCTCTAAATAAAATACAAAATAGGGCTGTGGATATGGCTCAGTTGTCCAGCACCCCCAAGTTCAATCCTCGGTAACAAAAAAACAATAACCCAAGGTGTGACTTCAGTGAGACTGCATGGCAAAGGAAAGAGGTTCTATTTTGTAGGTTGATATCTAAGCTCCCTAAACAGATGGTAGTAGACCTTGAGTTAAACCTTTGGGGAAAATGAGAAATCGGCATGAAACACTATTAAGTTTAAAGTAACATCTGAACAAACCCCAAGAGAAATTCTCCATCTGAGATCTTTTCTTCAACAGGTGCTAAAATGGTGGGGGAAATGTTTTGTTTTGAGCCTCTGTAACAATAAACAACTTTTTTTGTGTGAAAAAAAAAAAAGAAATAATGCACTCTGCCATTTTTTCTAACATTATAGAACATATTAGGTGTTCAATAAATATGAGACAATATTATTTAATACTTGAAACTCATCAGATTGCAGCAAAAGTTATCTCTTAAAAATACAAACTTCATAAACCCACTACCCACATCTCTCTAAAACACTTTTAATTTAACAAATGCTTAAGTAATGCTTATGTTTCAATACTACAGGTACTTGAAATACATTGTACTATTTTAACTTCACAATTTATCTTCACCAATTGTGCAAAAACTTCAGCAACCATTTATCTAAATATTAAGTGGAAATTTTCATTCTTTTTTTTAATTTTTATTATTAGTTGTTCAAAACATTACATAGTTCTTGACATATCATATTTCATACATTTAATTCAAGTGGGTTATGAACTCCCATTTTTACCCCATATACAGATTGCAGAATCACATCGGTTACACATCCACTTTTTTACATATTGCCATATTAGTGTCTGTTGTATTCTGCTGCCTTTCGGATCCTCTACTATCCCCCTCCCCTTCCCTCCCCTCCCATCTTCTCTCTCTACCCCATCTACTGTAATTCATTTCTCTCCCTTGTTTTTTATTACCCTTTCACCTCACTTCCTCTTATATGTAATTTTGTATAACAATGAGGGTCTTCTTCCATTTCCATGCAATTTCCCTTCTCTCTCTCTTTCCCTCCCACCTCTCATCCCTGTTTAATGTTAATCTTCTTCTCGTGCTCTTCCTCCCTGCTCTGTTCTTAGTTGCTCTCCTTATATCAAAGAAGACATTTGGCATTTGCTTTTTAGGGATTGGCTAGCTTCACTTAGCATAATCTGCTCTAATGCCATTCATTTCCCTGCAAATTCCATGATTTCATCATTTTTTAGTGCAGAGTAATACTCCATTGTGTATAAATGCCACATTTTTGTTTATCCATTCATCTATTGAAGGGCATCTAGGTTGGTCCCACAGTCTAGCTATTGTGAATTGTGCTGCTATGAACATCGTTGTAGCAGTATCCCTATAGTACGCTCTTTTAAGGTCTTTAGGGAATAGTCCAAGAAGGGGAATAGCTGGGTCAAATGGTGGTTCCATTCCCAGCTTTCCAAGGAATCTCCATAATGCTTTCCAAATTGGCCGCACCAATTTGCAGTCCACCAGCAATGTACAAGTGTACCCTTTTCCCCACATCCTCGCCAGCACTTGTTGTTTGACTTCATGATGGCTGCCAATCTTACTGGAGTGAGATGGTATCTTAGGGTGGTTTTAATTTGCATTTCTCTGACTGCTAAAGATGGTGAGCATTTTTTCATGTACTTGTTGATTGATTGTATGTCCTCCTCTGAGAAGTGTCTGTTCAGGTCCTTGGCCCATTTGTTGACTGGGTTATTTGTTATCTTATTGTTTAAGTTTTTGAGTTCTTTGTATACTCCGGATATTAGGACTCTATCTGAAGTGTGAGGAGTAAAAATTTGTTCCCAGGAAGCAGGCTCCCTATTTACCTCTCTAATTGTTTCTCTTGCTAAGAAAAAACTATTTAGTTTGAGTAAGTCCCATTTGTTGATTCTTGTTTTTAACTCTTGTGCTATGGGTGTCCTATTAAGGAATTTGGAGCCTGACCCCACAATACGTAGATTGGAGCCAACTTTTTCTTCTATCAGACACAAAGTCTCTGATTTGATATCAAGCTCCTTGATCCATTTTGAGTTAACTTTTGTGCATGGGAGAGAAAGGGATTCATTCTTGAGTTATCAAGAAATTTCCAAGTAACCATACTACTCAATTACAAATAGAGTTAGTAACAGGTAACTACAATCACACTAATTTTTTTTGAATAATTTCTAATGTAAATTAAAGTAACTAAAGCCACTCTGCAATCACAAATAAAAATGCAGTATTGTAGCATTTCCATCTAGAGAAATCATTCCTCCAAATCCCCTTTCCTATAAGCCTATCAACAAAAGAACACATTTAAATATGTATTTTTCTCCACTCACTGCTGGGAAGTATACATTAGAAAGCCTTTCAGAATAAAATTTAATAACCATATTTCATGTGTCTTTAAAAATGTTCATGTCCATGAATGTACTGAATTCATAAGTAAAAATCTATGCTAACATAGTAACTGGAAAGTTAGATATTGATTTAGATATAGGGGTTTCTCACTGTTATGAAAGTAAAAGACAAAAATAGCCTGACTGATATTGATTTAGGTATAGAGGTTTCTCACTGTACTATGATGAAAGTAAAAAATAGCCTGATTAATAATAAATAGTTAAATAAATATAATTAATGTCTCAGCCCTCTTGGTTTAATAATTGTTCATTATTTTTCCTTTATCTTCTAAACCTATTCTGATTCTCATTCATCTCCCCATGATCAGCTATTTTAACTTACTTGATCTTTTCATTATGTGTCCGTTTAAAAATGTTCTTGCATGCTTGTTCTTACCATTTAAGTGGCATCATGTTAAGATACATAATTCTGCTTATTAATTTCTTCCTATGTCTGTTACATTTATTCATATTACTCCATGCATTGATTCTAACTGGTATATAGTCATCTATTCTGTGAATCAAATACATTTTACCTATCCATTCATTCTCCTAATGATAAATGTCATACTGATAATTCAATACCATCACAAATAATGTTTCAGTGAACATCCTCATGTATATTTCCTTAACTATATGGGAATTTCTTGAATTCATACTTAGAGGCAAATTATTAAGCCATTGAATATGAGTATGATTTATGTGACTGAGCAGTACTAGATGCCTCTTGAAGTTGGCTCCATTAGTGTTCATTCCAACTAAAAACACACAAGGTTTAAATTAGTCCAACCATTCCAACTATGCTTGTTATTACCTAACCCCTAAAATCATAGATACTATAGATAAGGTAACATTATCAATAGTTTTAATGTGAAAGATCTTATTAAAATTATTTGGCATTTATCTGGTTGTGGGGTTTCTTCTTCTATAAATAAAAATATCTGTTCATAACCTTTGCTATCTTCTTACATACTTTTATATATTCATGAATATAACAAAAGTACATTAATCATATATTCTGAAATTATCTGAATAGAAATCAAGACCAAAATCAAACAAGTACACTTCCTCTTCTTAAAATGAGAATGTAAAAAAAAAAAAAAAAAAAAAAAAAACCTATATTTACAAACCCACCATCAACAAATAGAAAACTGGACAAAATTTATGAAACAAAAACTATTTTCAGACAAAAGAAGAGGTGGCCCAAGATTATGATTCCCTCAGAAATGAAAACAAACAAAAAGACCTCTGTCTGGAGTCAGTTTCCATATCACTACACAAAGAGAAAGAGACCAAAGAGAACTTGAAAGTATCACTGAGTTGCAGAGAGAGAAACTGAAGTGTGGGGAATCTGAGGTAGATAGAAGTTTTGGAGAAGCGGTTCCAGAAATCTGCAGTGACTCCTAATAGGAACAAAATCAATGAGCAAAAAACTGACTTAGAAAATTATAAGATTATAGGGTCAGTAGACAAGAGCACTAAAGTAATAACTATTTTGCTAAATATTATCAAGGACTTAAAGAAAAATATGAACACACTGAGATTAAAACTATATATATGCTATCTAAATTTTCAAAAGATAGAATTAAAATACTGCAGAAGAAAACGTTAGTTAACTTGAGACTACAGCAATAACAAATCTAAAATGAAGCACATAGAGAAAGACTAAAAAAAGTGAACAGATTTCAATAAACTGTGGTACAACACCAAGAGGTCTAACTTACCTGTAATTGGAGTCCCAGAAATGAGGAAGAGGAGACAAAAAAAGAATATTTGAAGAAATAATGACCAAAATTCTTCCAAATTTTAAAAAGAAATCAAAACCCCACCAATGAAAGAGCTCTCAGTAAAGATAAACACGAGGTAAGCCATAAGAAGAAACATCCTCAAGTTTAGTAAAAATCAATAATAAAAACTTGAAAAGGAAACAGAAAACTGGAGCCTGATACAAAGAAATTGAAGAATATAAATTTTCATATGATGAATTATAGTAATTGCAGGACTCAAATTTAAATACACTTAATAGAAATAAATTAAGGATCAGCTGGCTGAGCCATGGACAATGATCTTTCCAGGAAACTAAAACAAGTCTGGAAATACAAAAAAAAAAAAAAAAGATAAAATATGGATTTACTAGTACTCCTTTAAGGGACAACAGCCACCTAAATAGCAAAAATAGACAGTTTGACAAGGCACCTGGGATTCAAACTAAGTTTGTAAACACCCACTGCAAAGGGCTGATAAACTGCATCTAAGGAGAGTGGATCTAATTAAATGCAAGCCTTTTTTTGTGGTGGATTATTTAAGTTTAAGGATCATTACTAAAGAAGAAAAGTTACAGAAGAAAAGCTATATATTGCTACCAAACACTTTTCTTTCTCTGTGGTTAACTTTTTCCTCTAATAAATATTGGATATATAGTTAAAGAATAATTTGAAGAAGGATTCAATTAGCCTACTGAAATACTCATTCTCTTAGTCCTCACCTGTGTCATCATGACAAAAGTGGCTGTACAGATGTAAATGCTATTTTAATTGATCTCTTCCACTCAATTTTACATTTACTCCATAGGCAATAATATTAGCTAATTAAAGATACAAATATTTTCAGGAGGGGAATATTTTCCAAAGAGTATTTAGGTTTTTTTTACCCATTGTCCTTTATCTCCTTGAAGTTTACTGAAGAAAAGCTTTAGTTCTCGAACCGTCAAATTATAGCTAGCTAGCACTCCCAACATGTCAACTAAAAGATCTGGAAACAAAAGAAAACAATAAAATCATTAAGCAATTTATATTTCTTAAAGAGTTAAAATATATGTGTTTGGATATCAAAGTCTAGTTACTACATTACTACATGTTCAAATATTTCTTAAATAAATGTTGCTAAATAAGAAAAATATAATATTTAAGAATCAAATTGTATTTCTTCATGTACATTGTACTATAAAAAAACCTCATACCTGCAATCATATTATCAACTTTTTCAATTTTCCCAAGCACTTTTTCAACAAGGCCTACTTCCGTGCAGACTTGAAGATTTCGTATACTCTTCTTCAAAATGGCTGTGAACATGCTCCAGACTTCTGCTTGGCAAGTAATGTCACATTTTTCCAGTAGGTCCACCATACAGATAATACTCTCACCTTCTTGAATAATGAAATTCATCTCCAAATCAAACTGTCCTCCTACCAGCTTCCAGGGGAAAAAACAAAAGCATATTAGTGCTTCGATCTTACTATAACTTGTTCTTAAACTTTAGCAATAAGCACCAACAATAAAAAGGTTCCCTACCCTCCACAAAAATAAAAAGTTGATTTTTTAAAAAAATCATTAAGCTCTAAAGTATAAAGCTTTTAAGGAACTCTTCAAATTTAGACAGCACAAAGCCACATAAAACTTACAATATTAAAATGAAAATATATAGTGTTCAACAAAATATAGGATGTCTTAGGTAAATTGTTACCTACTATCCTATTAGTAATAAAGATAGATCTAAATTAGTTCTCCAATTTCCTAAATTTCAGTACTTCATTTATAAATTATTAATTCTACACACAACAACCTAAAGGTCCTTCACTATCTAAACAGTATAAGCTCATAGCAAAAATGAAAAGCTTGGGCTGGAGTTGGAAGTTCACAGTAGAGCACTTGCCTAGCACATGTAAGTAACTGGGTTCAATACTCAGCACCACATAAAATTATATAAATAAAATAAAGGAAAAGCTAAAAAACACTGAGAACACAAAATTCAGAGTTTATATTTGTCAGTTTCTAACTTATTATACCCTTTCATTTTGATCTCTCTTCTCTCCTGTCAATTATCATTATAAATTATTCATAGTCACATACCCAAAGTCAGTAATCAAGAAAATTTCATTGACATTGCTATTTAAAATTGAATCCAAAGGACTGTGGTAGAGCGCTTGCCTAGCATAGGCGAGGCCCTGGGTTCGATCCTGAGCACCACATAAAAATAAATAAGTAAAATAAAGGTATTGTGTCCAACTACAAATAAAAAATAAATTTATAAAAAAAATCTGTCCAAAGAATGCTACACTGACCATCTCCATCTTGTTATCTCACCTACAGTTTCCCCTTACATAGCAAAGCTTTGTACATTTTAAACAAATGTCATTTAAAGGAATTAAAATACTTTTAGATGGACATTTACAGAACTACCCTTTTAAAATTTTTTTTAGTTGCAGATGGACACAATATCTTTATTTTTGTTTATTTTTTAATGTGGTGCTAAGGAATAAACCCAATACCTCATGCTTGCAAGGCAAGCACTCTATCGATGAGCTACAACCCAAGCCCAAGTTAAAAAGAACTACTCTTTTTAACTAAACTTTTAAAAATAAATTTTACTGTGCACATTTTAGGTATACAACATGTTATTTTCACTATATATTTAAAGATCTGTCAAAAAACATTTGAACTTGATTCATCTATGCTTCTTTCAGAATTCTTCTGAATACTTCTTAATTTTTCACTATGTATTCCTAAATCCCAAAGGTGGGCTCGAATTAGAAGAAAGTGAATGTTATAAAACAAAAGCCAACAACTTATTGAAGAGTGATACATATGACTAAGTACAAGTTTACTTCAAGAAAGCAAGGAATGTTCAGAACGAGGAATTTGATTAAAAGTTCTTGCAGTCAGGGATCAACATGTGTGCAAGTTCTGCCCAAAAACACAAGCACTGCTTGAAAAAGAAAAAAAATGGAAATGAACAACATAAGGACCAGTGGTTACATACTAAGACAAGAGCTCCTGGCAAGCACAGTGGCAAAGACATTTGGTTCTTCCAGGAAAGCTCTGTCACAAGAAACCTAGGATGCACTGACACCACTATCTTTTAATACTGTTCTGGAGATACAGAAGTCATATGGGGTCAAAAGAAGGCAACGTATATAAAAATCAGAAAAAGGAGATAAAAATTGAATTATTGGTAGGATTAGGGAATGAAGGGAGGAGAGAGGGTACGGGGGCAGGAAAGATAGAAGAATAAATCAGACATTATTATCCTATGAACATATATAACTATATAACCCCTGGGATTCTACATGTATAATCAGAAGAATGAAAAATTTGCCAAAATACCTTCCAGGTAAGTTAAATCATGAAGTTTCACAGCAAAAGAAACAACAGAGTGAAGACACAACCTATAGAATGTGAGAAAATGCTGTAAAGCATACATTTGATGAGGAATTACTATCCATAATAAATTTTTAAAAACTCTAGAAAAAAAAAACATAAATAATTCAATTTTAAAATGGACAATAGACCTAACTAAACATTTTACAAAAGAAAACATATAAATGTCCAATGAGTATATTAAAAATGTTCAATATCACTTATCATCAGAGAAGCACCAATCAGAACCACAATGAGATCTCACCTCACTATAGTAAGAATGGTTATTATCAAAAACACTAAAGAGTAAGTGCTGGTGATTGTATGGAGAAAAGAGAACTTTTGTTTTCTGCTAGTGGGAAGATGTATTAGTTCAATCATTATAGCAAACAGTATGTATGGTTCCTTAAAAAAATTAAAATGGTACTACCATATGCTCCAGCAATCTCACACTAAGGTATATATTCAAAGGAAAAGAAATCAGTATGTCAAAGACACCAGCACTATTCACAATAACCAAGTAATGGAAACAACCTATAATGTCTATCAACAGATAAAGAAAATGTAGAATATATATATGATGAAATACTATTCAGCCATTAAAAAGGATGAAATCATATCATTTGTCACAACATGGATGGAAACTGGAGGAAAATATGGTAAGTGAAATAAGCCAGGTACAGAAAGACAAGTACTACGTGATCTCACTCATAAGTGGAATATCAAATTGTTGATCTCTCATAAATTGAGAGTATACTGGAGGTCACCAGAGGCTGAGAAAGCAGCAGGAAAGAAGATGTCAGGAAGGGATGGTCAAGGGTACAAATTTATACTTGGATAGGAATAAGAAGTTCTGGTATGCCACTGCACAGTAGGGCACTATAGATAATGATACTGCACAAATATTTTTAAAGAACTAGAAGAGCCAGGTGAGGTGGCACATGCCTGTAATCCCAGTGGCATGGGAGGCTGAGACAAGAGGATCAAAGCTAGCCTCGGTAACTTAGAAGAGAGACCCTAAGCAACTTAGTGAGACCCTGTCTGAAAATAAGAAATAAAAAGGGTTGGGGATGTTGCTCAGTGGTTAAGCACCCCTGGGTTCAATCTCTGGTACCAAAAAAAAAAAAAAAAGAAAAGAACTAGAAGGAAGGATTTTGAATGTTTTCACCATAAAGAAAAGATAAATAATTAAGGAATAAAAATTTACCCTAATTTTAACATTACAACCATATATATTTATCAAACAATCACTAGGACCCAATTAATATATACAATTTTATGTATGTTTAAAAATAAATTTTAATTTTAAATATCAAAAATTAAACCTAAAGCAACAAAATATAAGAAATTTTCAAGAAACAAAAAAGAAATGATTAACTGCTTACAGAAATAAAAAGCAGTGTAAGGAAAAATAATTAAAGTACTGTCAACCTGGTGAAAAAAATGTTTTAGGAAGACATGAGCAGTCAACTCACAAAAGAAAGCCAAATGGCAAATGGAAATGGAAAACAATGCTAAATAAAATTTATTTATTTTTAAAAGTATCAATGTTCAAAGTAAATGAGAACGAAACAGGCACTTTTATACACTCCTGGTGAAATATTTCCAGAAAACAATATAGTAATACTAAGTAAGCATAATCATGCTAAGACAAAACTGCTTTTAATTTAGTGTGGGCAATACAGATCATTAGCCATTATCAAAGATTAATAAAAGTTAACAGGAAAACTTCAAAACTAAGATAACTGATTCTATGAACTTAAACCTACAAATTTGGCAAAGATGATTTCTAATCAATTTCATCAACAGAAAGATCTTGTCCATGTCAAGGAACACCAATATTCTTTGGAAGATGATTTGAAAGAACCACAAATCCACATGGAAGATAGAATGTAAAAATGACAAAATCCTCAGATACAAAAAAAAAAAACTTCTTGTGGGAAAAAACCGCAAAGATTCAGAAAGGTGGACAAATAATCTCTAAGACTATAAACAACTAATAATTCTATGTAATATTATACATAATACATAATCCTTAAATAATTGGTGAAAGAAAAGCTAAAAGAAAATGTTTTATGAAAAACATTTAGACCTTATCTGATTCAAATGTATGATATGTCAAGATCATTGTACTGTCATGTGTAACTAATTAAAACAAATTTAAAAAATTAAAATTAAAAAAATAAATTGTTTTTTATTCGGAAAATTTAAAAAAAAAAAAAACATTTAGACACAACTATGAAGAAGACAAACTCTTCAGCAATATTTTCCAGACGACAGAAACTAAACCTTTCCCACTGAATACAATGAGGCACTTCTTAAAACACACACGCACAAACAACTCTTGGAGTTTATTTAACAATGCAAACCAACCAACATATTTGAAATAATTTACCGCCAAGAAAATACAGTCTGGAGAGATTTCTAACAGTGTACTTGTCTACATCTAAATGGGTCAAAAACCTTGTTGCAACTAACTTAAGAGACCTTACCTTCACCTTAACATTGCTTACATCAATCTTTCCTTCATTTTGATCTGTGTATATTACCATCAGTAACCACCTTTCCAAGAAGCTATAGAATTAATTTTTGAAAGTAATTTCCAAAAAAGCCCCAAATATTTCACCAGCTTTTAAATTGAGTTTATAGTGTAAGCACAATCTCCAGACAGGTGTTTTAAATATTCTTCCATTGCGTTAAATATTGTAAAATATGCCTTTCAAGGGGAAAATTGATGGCAGAAATCTGTACATACAAATGTATGGCATATTTGATATACTGTATGTATGCATATCTATTAAACCTAAAAAGCATGCAGTGGCTCTACAGCATGTCATGTTAACCCTTTCTAATAGTTATTTGAAGCTGATCAACCTTCAAAATACAAATTTGTTTCCAATGACAGCGATCATAATCCAGGACCAGGCATTGGCTAGTTATTATCTGAGCTGTAGTAATGGCTCTGCACTACAAAATGTAATCTTCCCAAATGTCACAGTAAGTTATGAATATCTGAGCAGCCTAATGCACTTTACTAGCCATGAAATGTGAAAATGTAATCTTATTACCTTTTTATGGTTGTATTTTTTTGAATAATGTAGGCTGGAAACTGATGTATAGGCTTTTTCTGAATTTTAGCATGATTTGGTCTCCTGTGCTATATAGAACATTTTTCAAGACTCTCCATTTCAACATATTTTAGTCTTGGCCTGAACTTCATAAACAATTTTTATAGCAACCTTCAGGGTGGCACAACATGCTTTCTATAGGTTATAGTTTAATGTATAAGATTACAGAAATTTTAAACCATCTTATTCAGAGTCCAAAGAAACCTTTACAAGTCTTGTATCATGACTTTAATTATGCACAGTGATTGTTTTTCTTCTCAACAGTTATATTAATAAAATGCCTTGAGCTAAAATCAGTCACTAACCTAAGTCACTCATATTTTCAGAACACCAAGAAATACATGGAGATCAAAAATAATTATTCTTCTCTTCAAAAGATTTATAAAACTGGAAAGACTGTAACTCACATTCTAATACTTCAAAGTAAAGCTATGTTTTCCCTGAACCACTCACTGGGAAACTGTTAAATTTTTCTTCAATGATGGGGCAAGAGTAAAGACTACAGAGAACCATAACAGCTTCTGCCACTAACTAGATACTTATTATTTGTGACCTGTCCAAAACTGTCTAAATCGCTTTATTCTCTGAACTTGTCTTTTGTAAAATGAACTAAGAATAATGTTTATTTACCCTGCACCCCTCAAAAATGTGCTTAGTTTTTAAGAGTGCTCTTTTTAAGGTATATACTTGGTCCCAAAAATCCATTCCTATGTGAATATGACCTTGTACATGTTTAGTCACTAGAGACAAAAATAGGAAGAAGTTAAAGAAAAAAAATTACAATGCTGTGGCCCAAACTGCACTGATTCCCAATTTAGATATTTTTCTTCTCCCACAATAATAAGAAGTTTCTAATTTGACACATGGAGCACAGGAAAACGATCTCATTTCCTAACTGTCCTCAAAGTTGCCAGTCATGTGACCAAATTCTGATCAATAGGCACTAATAGAAGCAACTTCTAGGTATTGTCTTGAAAGGACCTTTCTCTCCAACTTGCCTCCTTCCTACTGCACAAAATGTAAAAACAGTGGCAAGAACTAGAGTAGCCATCGCAGATTGAAGCAGTCAATCTTAAGTTGTTTAAAGAACAAAAAGACCCATGGATTCTGACAATTATAGAACCATTACAGTAGCCCATTACTCTCTCTTCTTATCTCACAGACAAATACACTTTTACCTTGCTAAAACCACTGTTGATTTAGACTTCTCTGTTATGACAGGTGAAAACCTTTACCCTGACAAATATATACACTTATTATTTACATTTTCTCAGAAATGGAAAAAAAATTCAAAAATACCTTCAAGTGGCATATTCACATTCCCACCACTTATACTAAAGCAAATATTAACTCATCAAGTGTCAATTTTAACCTAGCTGAATATATGTCCTCATAAGTTTAGAAACAGAAATCAAAGAATGTATTATTCCCTGACTATATTCTTACTGAGTAACTTAATAACTGCTCTATACTATTCCTCTGCCACATGCCCCCATTATCGATTTAATTGCATCCACCCACCAAAATTTCATATATTGAAATCCTAAGCTCCAGTACCTCAGAATGTGACCTTATTTGCAAACAGGTTGTTGCAGATGCAATTAGTCACATTAGGTCATTAGAGTAAGCCTTAATCCAATACAACTATTTCCTTATTTAAAAGGGAAAAGCTACACACACAAGTGAACACTGAGAGAATGCCGGATGAACATGCAGACAGAGCTACGGTGAGGTGTCTACAAGCCAAAGAATGGCAAAGATCCAGAAGGAAAGAGGCACAGAGCAGATTCTAACAATTCTCAGAAACAACCAACCCGTCTCCTCATTCATCCTGACTTCTAGCCCACCCAACTGTGAAGTAATAAATTTGTTGTTTCAGCCACTCAATTTCTGGTAGTTTGCTACATAGCCCTGGAAAAATAGTAAATACTAGTACCTCCTGAGGTTCATTTTTTACATTGCCTATTAAAATCCCCAAGAAGCATTCTGTGACCCAGAAACTCTGTTCAACTTATTTGATCCCGGAACCCTCATTTAACAGCAAAAACACTACACTTTTCCTTACAGAAATAAGTTTGTGATTAGCAGTTTCTCAAAAACAAATACAGATCATAGATTATATGTACAGATGATATAATATTTTCTTTAAAAAGCAAAGGAATGACATATTAAAGTTAGGATAAGGAAAACTGTTCTGTCAGGTAAAAGAAAGGTCAAAGTACTGATATTATAGTACTAATGTGAATTAGGTATGTGCATGTACATGTTAATAATTTTTAAATACATTTCTATACTTTACACACATATTTCTTGTGTTTGATATGCCTCACAAAAAAAAAATTGTAAGTTGTACTATGCTAAAGATATCCCTAGACCAGAAGCAGAAGGATACTTAATTCAATCTAGCCAGGTACAGGCTGCAAAAGATTCCCTCATATAAAGCTCCACTTACAATAAACTCATAATCCAAAATAAAGAAAACAGAATAGCATGGAGAGTCAGAAGGTATAATAATTGTAATATTAGGTCTTAAGATCTTCAAATTATAAAATTATCAAATCTTTAAAATTACAGGTAATTATTAAAGCACAAGTACATTATAATGCAAAGGCTCTTTCATTTCATAAAGATCTCCCTTTCTACTATTGTAACAAATCCCTGCAGTCAATTATCACATATATTTTATAGGGAAAAAAGATTAAATCTGTGTTCATTCACAGTCTACAAATCAGACTACCTTACTGAGTCCAGTGCTTTCCTTACAGCTTTACTAACAATCTACTATTTAAGTTTTTTTTAAGTTTCTTTAAATAATGAGATCTTAAAAGTATTTAAATGATCTGTGAACTTCTCTATTTATAATAAGTCAAAATGCATGTTGTGCTGACAGTGAGTTAACATATCTTAACATTTTTTAAATCCCCAAATGTTCTAGAAAGTATCCCTTCTCATTGTTCATTATACCTTTCATAAAAATTAGAAATTTCACAGCACTGTGGCATAACAAAAGCAATAAGAAGCAAAAATGTTCCATGATTAAATAACCATGAGAAATAATGAATTAAAGAATTCTAAGGAGATGTTTACATGACAGAATTAGCAGGGCTCTAATATGCTACCTTGGGCCATACATCTCAAAAGCAAAATGTGTGACCAACACAACCTTTTTCTTTCCTTTATCTCCCCTCTCCACTCTCACCCACGTTTTTTCCTTTTATTTTTTTTTCTTTTGGACAGAAAATTTTCTTGGGAATTGAAACAGTTATTTCTCAACAGCTTTTTTGCAAAATACTACATGATGTAATATATTTGTTCTTGAAGCTTACTGGTATGAATAAATATCACAGAATTAACTGTTATAGGCAAACATTTAGTAGACTTTCAAATTTTTCAAGTAAATGGTTCAAAACAACTTATTTGTTTTTCATAGGTTTCTTTTTTTAATATTTACTATTTTTAAGTTTTAGGTGGACACAATATCTTTATTTTACATTTACATGATGCTGAGGCTCGAACCCAGTGCCTTGTGCATGCTAGACAAGCACTCTACCACTGAGCCACAACCCCATCCCCTCATAGGTTTCTTTTTATGACTTACTAGAGATACTAATTAGCCAAAGAAAAAGAAATCTTAAGAATAATTTAAGGGAGAAGAAAATATGATCAATCAAAATCAAACTGACTCTTTATCCCTGCCTAAACAATGAGTCCAAAAGTAAAGCAAGATACATGCCCTCCCACACTAAATAAGGGCTGATGAGTGCCAGCAGAAGTAACAATGTGTAACTTATGACATTAGGTCCTTAGGGTTTTATAATTCTGAGGAAAATCAGACACCATGAATGAGAATACTCAAGAGAAACCTGCATGAAGAAGAACTGAAGTCTCCCATCAATTTGCCAGTCTCATAAGCAGCCTTGGTTAACTGAGGTCTCCCATCAATTTGCCAGTCTCATAAGCACCCCAGTTAAGCCCTAGACAACACCTTGAATGCAACCTTGAGACAGACCCTGATCCAAAACTGTCTAGACAGCCTGCCCCAATTCCCTGACCCTCAGACACTTTATTAGCTAATGTTTATTACTGTTTCAAGCTATGATGGCTTGGGAAAACTTATTAAGCAGCAATGGTAACTACTAGTTACAAATCAATCAGCTAGTAGTTAGGGAAAATTTTGACTCTATATATTCTTGTACTACTTGAATTTTTAAAATTTAAACATTCTAATAAAATATAAAATAGTAACATATACTAGAGTGAGCTATGTACTGTGCATGAATTTTTTCACACAAACCCTATATTAATCCCCACTTAATAGAAAGGAATGCTACAGATAAGTAACTTGCCCAAACTTACAAGGTTCTAAGAAAGTTAAACCAGGATTTCAACACTGAAGCATCCCACCAAGGTGGGAGTACTTAATACTTGTATTTAATAGATTGAGATATATATACTGCAGACCAGCTAACTCTCAACACCAATTCTTCAAAGTCTATTAGGAACATACATGATGAATACATACATATTTGTTAATGAGAGACAAAACTGCTACAATAGTTATAAAAGCCAATGATTTTAGGTTTTAAGACACTTGAAAATGCAAATAACTAAATCCCTTCTTCTTTTGACTTCTGCTACTACAAATACTGTAAAAATAAATGCTTGACTTTCAGGCATCCTTATCAGATGAGCGGTTGTGCAAAATTCTTTGTGCTTCAAAGAGCACTGACTAGAGGCTGGGGGTTTAGCTCAATGGTAGACTCTTTGTCTAGCATGACTTGATTGATAAAAGGAGAACAGATGGCTGGCCCACCCTTTTGCCCTGCTACCTTCTTCTGTCCCTAGAGCACAAATATGATGTTGAAAGGTACAACAATGATCTTGATATCATAAGAATTACAAATACAAAGATAAAGAGTCAAGACACTAATAATGATAGGGAGCCAGGTACAGGGGCACACACCTGTAATCCCGGCTACTGAAGCAAGAGGGTTGCAAGTTTCAGACTATCCTAAGCAACTTAGTAATACTCAAAATAAAAATAAATAAACAAACAGATAGATAGATAGAATGGGGATATAGTGAAGTGGTAGAGCATCCCCAGTAACACACACGCATGTACACACACAAAAGAATGGCAGAGAGTACCTAGTTCTTAAACATTAAATAGAACTGCTAATACCAGCAAATGTCCCCTTCCAAACTGCTTATGATATGAAAAATATGAAATCTCTCTTTCATGAAGTCATTATTAGATGTGTGTTTTCTATTACTTCAGCAGAATATCTCTCTAAATAGCATACATAATAATTCTCAGAAAACACAAAAGTGAATGAGCAGGTGATCAAAAAAACCTATATTGGACAAATTTTATTATAAATACGTTTCAAAATTAACTTAGGTAACTAATTCATTTTGTGCCTTAGAAAATTCTTTTTGGTGATGCACATCTGTAATCTCCCAGTGGCTCAGGAGGCGAGGCAGGAGGATTGCAAGTTCAAAGCCAACCTCAGCAATTTAGTGAGGCTTTAAGCAACTTAGGAGACCCTGTCTCTAAATAAAAATGAAATGGGCTGGGAATGTGGTTCAGTGGTTAAGCGCCTCTGGGTTCAATTCCTGGCACAAAAACAACAAAACAAACAAAGTGATGACCAAATTAAATGAAATACATATAACAGATATAGAAAAGATGAACAGCAGCTCTTGCTCCATAAAATACAAGTATCTCTGGACAGTAGCTTTACTGCATTTGTTTAAATAATAAAATATTTCAAGGTTAATTTTCAAAAGATAATATAATAATACAAAGTTTTTATGTGTGATCAGTAGATATTCTAGAATCAAGAGTAAAGACTGCAAAAAAAAAGACTTTAAATTTATTCAAATGAGATAATGCTAGTTCTGATAAGAGGTTTATTTTAAACTCTGTTAACAAACAAAGTGAATATACCTTAGGGTCCATGACTATAGTGGGAATTTACTATAATATATAATAAGGGGAAGAAAATATACCATCACACAATATTCTAAATCTCTACTTAAGAGAACGTTTGAGAAATAGTTCTTTATAGTTTTGAAATATTTTTTTAGAAATGTATGTATAACTAGTTGGGTTCATCTCAACAAACTCATACAGGAATAGAAATCCATTTCAGTTCATGATGGCCCCCCACCAATTTTTCCTACCCCTTTCCTTCCGATCCTCCCTCCCCTCTCCCATTCTCCTTCCTCTGGTCAACTAGACTTCCCTTCACTTGTCTATTAATTTATATCTGCTTGGTTCTTTATGTTATCCTATCCTTCCCTCTCCCTTTCCTTTATTTTACTCTATCTTCTGAACATGAGAGAAAACATTCAATTTTCGAGTTTAGTTTATTTCACTTAGCATGCTAGTCTCCATATCCATTCATTTAGAGCAAATGCCATAATTTCATTCTATTTTATGGCTAAATAGAAAGCCATTGTGTGTGTGAGTGTGTGTGTGCGCATGTGTGTGTGTGTGTGTATAGCATTGTGTATGTGTGCGCGATATATATATATATATACACACACACACACGCGCACACACAAAATGGCTTTCTATATTTCTAAATATATATATTTTTTTCACATTTTCTTAATCCACTCATCTATTGACAGGCATCTGGGTTGATTCCATAATTGAGCTATTGTGAATTGTGCTGTTATAAACATTGAGGTGGGTGTATCACTATAGTATGTCAATGTTAGATCTTTGGGGAGAATACCAAGGAGTATTTTCCCAATAACTGGATCATATGGTGGTTCCATTCCTAGTTTTTTGAGGAAATCTCCATACTGCTTTCCAGAGTGATTGTACTAGTATGCAGTCCCACCAAAAGTGTTCAAGTATACCTTTTTCCCCACCACCTCACCAGCATTTATTGTTGTTCGTACTCATGATCTTTGCCATTCTGACTGGAATGAGATGAAATCTTAGTGTAGTTTGGATTTCCCTGATTACTAGAGATGTTGAACATTCTTCATATATTTGTTGGCCATTTGTATTTCTTCCTTTGAGAAGTCTAATTCTTTTGTCCATTTACTGATTTAATTATTTGTGGTATTTTTTTGTGTTGTGAGTTCTTGGCATATCCTGGATATAAATCCCCTGTCAGAGGAGTAACTGGCCAAGCTTTTCTCCCATTCTGTAGGCTATCTCTTCACATTCTTGTTTCCTTTGCTATGCAGAAGCTTTTTAGTTTGATGGAATCTCAATTATTGATTTTTGGTTTTATTCCTTGTGATATGAATGTCCTGTTAAGGAAGCTGGTGCCAAAATCAATATGATAAGAACACTGACCCTATGTTTTCTTCTAGCAATTGTAAAGTTTCTGCTCTAGTTCCTAAGTCTTCAATCCAGTTTGAGTTTTGTGTAGGGTGAATTAGATAAGGGTCTAATTTCATTTTTCTACACATAGCTATCCAGTTTCTCCAACACTGTTAAAAACAGTCTTCTGTTAAAAACACTGTCTTTTCTCCAAGACATATTTTTGGTACCTTTTGTCAAATATCAGAGGCCATAGATTTGTCTTTGTGTTGTCTATTCTGTTCCACTGATCTTCACATCTATTTTGATGCAATACTATGATGTTCCTGTTACTACAGCTCTGTAGTATAATTTCAAATGAGATATTGAGATGCCTCATGCTTTACTTTTCTTGCTGAGTATTGCTTTGGCTATTCCGGGTCTCTTACTCTTCCAAATGAATTGAAGAATTATTTTTTCTAGTTCTGTTTAAAATGTCATTGGGCCAGATACACTGGTGCACACCTGTAATCCCAGAGGCTCAGGAGCCTGAGGCAGGAGGATCGCTACTTCAAAGACAGTCTCAGCAAAACTGAGGTGCTAATCAACTCAGTGAAGCCCTGTCTCTAAATAAAATACAAAATCGGGCTGGGGATGTGTCTCAGTGATAGAGTGCCCCTGAGTTCAATCCCCAATACCCCGGAAAAAAAAAAAAAGTCATTGGTATTTTGATGGAAATTGCATTGACCCTGTATATTAGTTTTGGTATTTATGGACATTTTGATAGATAGTGATTCTGACTATCCAGGAACATGGAGGTCTTCTTCCCGTCTTCTAAGGTCTTCTTCAGTTTCTTTCTTCAGTGTTCTATAATTTTCACTGTAGAGCTCTTTTACCTCTTTTGTTAAATTAATTCCCAAGTATTTAATTTTTTTTTCAAGTTAGTGTGAATGGGATGGTTTCTCTGATTTCTTTCTTGGATAAATCACTGTTGGAGCATAGGGAAAGCTAATGATTTATGGGTGTTGATGTTGTATCCTGCTACTTTTCTAAACTCATTTATAAACTCAAAGTCTTCTGGTGGAGTTTTTTCAGTCTTCTAGATATAGAATCATATTGTCAGCAAACAGAAATAGTTTTAACTTCTTGTTTTCATATTTGTATCCCTTTGATTTCCTTTTCTTGCCTGAGCACTCTAGTATTTTGAAGACTATAGTGAATATAAGTGGTGAGAGTGGACAGCTCTGTCTCGTTTCTGATTTTAGAAGAAATGCTTTTAGTTATTCAGCATGATGTTGATTTGGGGTTTGTCGTAAGTGGCCCTTATGATGTTGAGGTAAATTCCTTCAGTTGCTAGCTTCTCCAACATTTTTAACATGAAAAGGTATTGAATATTATCAAAGGCCTTTTCTGCATCTATTGAGATGATCATGTGATTAAGTGATGAATTAACATTTATTGATTTGTGTAGGTTAAACAAACCTTTCATCCCTGGAACGAAACCTACTTGATGATGGTGTATTATCTTTTTGATGTGTCTTTGAATGTGGTTTATTATTTTATTAAGGATTTTTGTATGTATGTTCATCAGGGATATTGGTCGTAGTGTTCTTTCCTTGATGCATCTGTGTCTAGTTTTGGCATTAGGGTTATACTGGCTTCATAAAATATATTTGGGAGTGTTCCTTCTCTTTCAGAGAAATAAAGTAATTCTATGTGTTAGTTTTACAATTATTTGAAAGGTCAGAAAAAAATTTCCACTTTAACTATTTTTGTCTAAAATGCTTAGTAATAAGTAAAAACACAGATTTAAAATCATTTAGCTGAGTGAAATTTGGTTTTGAATATATAAGAAATGAAAATAAGGGGCTGGGATTGTGGCTCAGCAGTACAGTACTCGCCTAACACGTGTAAGGTGCTGGGTTCGATCCTCAGAACCACATATAAATAAATAAATTAAATAAAGGTATTGTGTCTAACTATATATATGTATACATACATATATATATATATATAATATATGTAGAGAGAGAGAAGATGAAAATAAGTACTACTGAGAATATTCAGATAAAATTCTGAATCAGACTATCAAATATTTTAAAAGTACTAAAACATTTAATAATAAAATTCCAATAAGAAAATGCTTAATAAACTTTATATTTATCTTGTATCTCAGAAATTCCTTCTAAAATTATATTTGTTTTCAAACTCAGAAGGGTTTGAACATTCAACCAAAATGTATTATTTTGGGGGTTCGAGTTTTGGCTCAGTGGTAGAATGCTTGCCTGGCATGCGTGAGGCCCTGGGTTCGATCCTCAGCACCACATATAAGTAAATAAATAAAATAAAAAGATCCATTAACAACTAAAAAAATTTTTTAAATGTATTATTTTGCACACCTCTGACATACACATACCATATTTATGCATTATTTTTTATAATAGTTCCATAAAAAATCCCAAAGAATAGGCACTAGATTGATGGAAATGGTTATCTTAAAGGACTAGGTTACAAAAGGACTTTACTTTCAAAACACATTCATGACACAGTTCAATTTTTCAAAATAAGTATTTTCCTTGATCCCAAGGGCATAAAAGATATTTTAATCCTTTTAACATTTAGATGGAAAAATAGGCAAGAAAAAAAAAAACTGTGGTCCTTGGTCTGTATTTCTTTTTCTGTATCACTCTCAATTTGGGCATCCACTCTCTTCTGTTCCTAGACAGCTATCTATCTTGTCCTCTGGGTGGCCATTTTCCTACAAGACCATAACACAACCTAGATTTATACTCCATTAAAATACCCAAAGCTCGAATGTTTCCTCTGTATACCATGTCTTCCACCAAACGCTCTTTCCCATAGAATTCTCCCTTCCATAGAAAAAAGAAACATCCTTATGTTATAAAAATAATGTTTTCAAGGGGCTGGGGATGTGGCTCAAGCGGTAGCGCGCTCGCCTGGCATGCGTGCGGCCCGGGTTCGATCCTCAGCACCACATACCAACAAAGATGTTGTGTCCGCCGAGAACTAAAAAATAAATATTAAAAAAATCTCTCTCTCTCTCCTCTCTCACTCTCTTTTTTAAAAAAAAAAATAATGTTTTCTTCATCAGTAATTAATAGAACAGAAACTCAGCAAGGATTAGAATTCAATAATATCAACCAAAGAAACTACCATTTTTATAAGACTCCATCCAATCCCAGAAGAATATATATTATTTTCAAGTGCTCATATAATACATATCATGATAGTCAATATCCTGGGACATAACACAAACTCAACACATTTTAAAGGGATTGAAATCATACACAATATAGGTTCTCTGACCAGAGCAAAATCAAACTAGAAATCAATAACAAAAAAGCTAAAATAGCAAAAAAAAAAAAAAAAAAAAAAAAAAATCCCCAATCTTTTGAAAACTTATAACACTAAGAGGTCAAAGAGGAAGTATCAAGGGAACTAAATAAATATCATCACTCAAAATTAAAATGTAACATATCAAAATTTATGGACCATACCTAAAGCAGCGCTTAGGGGGAAATTTGTAGCATTAAAACGCATACATTAGAAAAGATGTCTCAAATCAATAACCTAAGCTTCCATTTTAAAAATCTAGTAGGGGCTAGGGATGTAGCTCAGGGTATATCACTTGTCCAGCATGCATGAAACCCTGGTTTCCATCCCCAGCACGTGGGGAGGAGTCAGGGGCACCACTTAGTAGAAAAATAAAATGAACCAAGGCAAACAGAAGAAAAGAAATAATAAAGAACAGAAGTGGATGCAATTAAAGGAAGGAAAGCAATAGGGGAAAAAAAATCAATGAAATAAAGAGCTAGTTCTTTTTTAAGAAAAAAAATCAATAACATGGACAAAACTTTGGCAAGACTGACAAAAAATGAAGAGAAAGGACACAAATTGCCAGTCAGAAATAGAAAAATATCACTACAGATGTTGCAAGCATCAAAAGAATAAGGAACTACAAACTCTAAACACATATTTTGACAGCTTAGACAACATGGGCCAATTCATCAAGCTATCATAATTTTCCCAATATAAAATAGATAATTTGAATACCCTTATAACTAATTAAGGAAAGTAAATTTGTAATTTTAAAATTTAAAAAAAGAAAATTCTACTAAATTTTTTAAAAGAATACAAATTTTATACTTCACAATACATTTTATGGTGCTAGTACTAAAACCAAGACAATACCAAAAGAAAAAGAAAAAGCACTTAGGTTCATCCATAGTATCACCCAAAAAAAAAAAAAAATGGAAGGGAGAAAGAAAAAAAATATATACACCATTATTTCTCGTGAGTATAAAGACAAAAATTCTTTTTTTTTTTTTTTTTTTTTTTTGGTGGTGATGGGAATTAGAACCCAGGGCCTTATGCATGTAAGGAAAGCAGTCTACCAACTGAGCTATATCTCAGCCCAAGACAAAAAATTCTTAAGAAAGGTAAAAACTGATCTCCTAGCAAGGTCACAGTTTATATGATAAACATACAAAGACCAATTATATTTCTGTACATTAACAATGAACCAGTGGACAATGAAATTAAAAATATAATAAAATTTATAATTGCTAAATAATATATACTATCTGAAATGTGTACAGGTATAGACTGTTAAAAATATGATAAAAGAAATCAAAGAAGGTCTAAATAAATGGATAGACATACTATGTACACAGTATAGATGTCAATTCTTCCCAAATTGATATATAAACAGAGTTTCTATCAAAATCCCACAAAGATTCTTAAAAATACAGAAAATGTTTTTTAAGATCTGTATGCAAAAAAAAACAAAGAACAGCAAACACAATGTTGAAAAAGAAAGATAAAGTGTGAGGAATCTTTCTATCCAATTAGGAGACTTATTACATAATTACTACAGTAATCTATACTATGAGGAACTAGCAGGGGGACAAGACACATAAATTGATGAAACAGAATAGAGCACCCAAAAATAATATCACACAAATGTGCCCAACTGAATGAGTTTTGAAAAAGATATAAGAAGCAATTTAATGGATGAAGAACAGACTTTCAAAGACATGGTGCTGAAGCAATTAATGAGATTTCCACAGGCAAACAAATAAATCTTTGCTATATACTATATACTATACTATATACAAAACTCACTCATTATGGATCATGGACTTAAATGTAAAATATAAACTTAAAACAAATGCAAGAAAATGTTCAGAATTCAGGGTAGCAAAAAGTTCTTAGAGTGACACCAAAAGCAATCGTCATAAAAGAAAAAATAGATAAATTGGGCTTTATCAAAAATAAAAATATTTGGTCACTAAAAGACCATGTTAGGAGGATGAATTGAAAAGCTACAGACTAGGAAAAAAATTTTTGCAAACTCCATATCTAGCAAAGAAATATATATATATATATAAAATATATAAAGAACTCTCAAATTCAACATAAGAGCAAACAGTCCAATTAGAAAATGCTGAAAACAAGAACAAATATTTCAATAAACAGGACATAGAGATGACAAACACAGGGGAAAAGTTCAACATCATCACCCATTAAATTCAAATTAAATTGATGCACCACTACATATCAATTAGAATGAATAAAATAAATAACTGTGACATAATCTACTGCTAGACAAAATGCAAAGAAACTGGACCACCCATATGTTGCTAGTGGGAATCTAAGATGACATAGCCACTGTGGGAAACAATTCAGCAATTTCTTTAAAAATCTAAACACAAATGTTTATATATAGCAGCTTGATTTGTAATAGTCAAAAATGCAAACAATCTGAGTGACATACCACTACAAAATGTTTGTTCTATGCTAAATTAATACCAGGCATACTACCCAATAATAAAAAAGAACAAACTACTGACACAATTCAGACGAATCTTCAGAAAACTGTACTAACTGAAAAAAGAAATCATATTATATGGTTCTATTTATATGGAATTCTAGAACTGACAAAATTACATAATATTTACGTAAAAATCAGAAATCTGTCGCTGGTGATAACCAGTCAGAAGTCCAGTAGGAGGAAAGTGGGTGTGACTGTGATGGAAATATTCTATATCTTAATTATATCAATGTTAGTATTACATTAGTTTTACAAGATTTTCCCACTTTGGAAAACTGGATAAAGAATATAAGGAATTTCTCTGTATAATTTCTTCAACTGCACATGAATCCACAATTATCTTGAAAGAAAAGATGTAATTTTTAAAAATAAATAGGCTGGGGCTGGGTATGTGGCTCAAGCGGTAGCGTGCTCGCCCGGCATGTGTGCAGCCCGGGTTCAATCCTTAGCATACAAACAAAGATGTTGTGTCCACAGAAAACTAAAAAATTAATATTAAAAAATCTCTCTCTCTCAAAAATTAATTAATTAATTAATTAATTAATTAAAATAAAATAAAAATAAATAGGCTGGGTATATGATGGTACATGCCTGTAATCCCAGCTTCCTGGGAGGCTGTGACAGGAGGCTGAGGCAGGAGGATGCTCAAGGCCAGGAATTCAAAGTTAGCCCAGAAAACAAAGAAACACCCCAGGTTTCAAAAGAAAAGCAACCCTGGATGAAGTGTGGATTTGTCATAGGTTTAATTATTCCACTGATTATTTTAAAAGAAAACCATATTTACCTAGATGAATCTCTTAATTTGTAGAAGATGTGAGCCAAATTAAAAAGTAAGAAAACTCTCATGAACACAAATCCTGAAGCCACCTAGAAATTATAGTCCTAGATTTTTAATTCTCTATCCTTCTCTACCTCAGGGGAAAAGGAATAAAAAAAAAGGTTGGCATATTTAATCACTTTCCCTACAAAAAGGTTTGCCATGTTATAGACCAAAAAAATTGAGCATATATTGATATCAAAGAGCTTAACTATATATTCTATTGACTCAAATCCAATACTTACATTATAGAATAAATATGCAAATTTGAACCTTCAAACAGGAAATGAAATTTTCTAAATCCATTACATAACTTTAGATTCATGTGTGCACTGAAGGATAATAAATCATTTAAACCTTCATACACAGAACCTTTTTAAATTTGCATTTATCTACAGTAAATACTGCCATGTTCTTTAATGGATTGCTAGTTCAATCTAGCAAACTAGTGATTTATAGCAGTGACATATTTTAAAAATCAGAAATCTGTCGCTGGTGACAGCCAGTCAGAAGTCCACTGAACTTAACATTAGGTGGACTCACACACCATGGGATATGAAAGAAATAGTAAAATGTCATGCATTCCATATTCAAATCAATTACTTCAGTATTTGAGTTTGATTATAAGATTTTGTAGTATGATATAATTTAATAATCCTTATTACTTCAGCATTCCTATTTCTGGTAAATTATCATTCTGTCCATATATTCAAGCTATTTTAAGGCCCTTTGTTTAAAAATAATTTTAAAATAAAAGACACTGTTCAATTTGATAGTTCATAATTTGAAGTCCTATTTCAAGGAACAGAAGAATTTAGAATGAATGAAAGAAAAATCTATATTGTGTTTTCTCCATAAAATATGGACTTTTAGATTTTTTAATAATTTCATATCAAAAATTATTATTTAGGAAAATTTATCAGAACTGAAAGAGAATGTGAACAACACAGTTACAAATAAGCTAGAAATAACGTAAATGCCCACTGTGATAGACATCTGGGGGTTTTTTGGTTTTTTTTATTTTTTGCTTTTTGTCTGTATTGTACTTATTCTTCCTTTTATCCCAATCCATTCATGGCAATAATGTCACAGTACCTCACACCCAGGCCATTAAGAGGTTATCTGAGCCAAGCCTAGCACATATAGTACCCCATTCTCCTGGTCACTGTGATTAAACAAAAAATGAGAATGTAGAGAGAGGGCTAGGGTTGTAGCTCAGGGGTAGAGCACTTGCCTGGAAAGTCTGAGGCACTGGGCTCAATCCTCAGCACCACATAAAAATAAATAAAGACTTTGTGTCCATCTACAACTAAAAATAATTTTTAAAAAAATGAGGACATAGGCTAAAACAAGTCATCAAAATCTTCACCAAGAGGGGCTGAGGTTGTAGCTCAGGAGTAGAGCACTTGCCTAGCACGTTTGAGATCCTGGATTCGATACCCAGCACCACATAAAAACAGACAGATAAAATAAAAATGTTGTGCCCAACTACACTTAAAAAATAAATATAAAAAATCTTCACCAAGAATTGTTTTTAATTGATAGGTAGAAAAGAAGAGCACTTGGTCTTTGGGTCAAAGGATGGAAAGCTGTAAATTGAAGGTTTCCAATAAACATCTTCCCTGCCACACAGAGAAAGCCTATATGTACCAAAAACGGAGGAAGAATATTATCACAACATCAATTCCTTGGTTCCAAACTCTGGTTCCAGAACACCCCTGGTTCTTACAGTGGCAAATGATGATCTATCCCAGGTCACAGACAGCTCTTTATACTTAAGCCAGTTTGATATAAGTTTCTATCTCTTGCAACCAAAACAGCACAGATTAATTTTTAAAAACAAAGTAGCTTAATTATCACACATCTTGACAATTGTATATCATGCATCAGTTTTTTTTTTAAAAAATGAAGTATTTCATTTTCATTCATGCTTTTTCTCACATGTGGAAGCTATAGAGAAAAAAAGAATGATTGCAGAAGGTCCACAGGGATCTCATGAAAATCAAAGAGTGATAAGTAAAGAAAAGGGACTAAGGGATAGGAGGTTGGAAGGAAGGAGGGAAGAGCTGGGGAGGGACACTGGTCAAATTATATTATAATACTGTGTGCATGAACGAATATGTAACAACAAATCACATCATTATGTACAACTACAATGTACCAATAAAAAATGTGGGGGGCTGGGGTTGTAACTCAGTGGTAGAGCTCTTGCCTAGCATGGGTGTGGTACTGGATTTGATCCTCAGCATCACATAAAAATAAATAAATAAAATAAAGGCACTGTGTCCATCTACAATTAAAAAGACTTTAAAATGTAGAAAGTAGGAAAATAAATAAAAAGCATTTATTATTTTAAAAAAATTTTAAAAGGACTGGGGATGTAGCTTAGTAGCAGAGCATTCCTGGGTTCAATCCCCAGTACCAATAAATAAATAAATGTAGTGTGCTGGTTAAAGAAACAAAAAAGAAGTGGGTTAGGGAGAGGACAATAAGAAAAATTAATCTTTAATTTTACTTTATATTCTTTTTCAATGACTATATACCACTTTTAAAATACATATATAAACTTCAAAATTCAAACTGGTTAAAAGCAAGTCAACATTATTAATGAATTATTTCTCCCATGTCAATATTATAAATGTATAAGGTCCCCTGCTCACATTGTCATGCTCTTTATCTATCTGCATGTCTCTGTAATTTGTATGTGTGTCTCTTTGTCTCTCCCCCACCCCCAGTATCTCTTTGCCTCTATTTCTGCCTGAGTCTCATCCTTCAAGTCTCTGTTCTCTCTACTTCTCTCTCCTATTACCCCTGACTTTCAGCTCTGTAAATCCTTTCTGATTCTCAGGGTCTGAATACCCTTTCTTTTGAGTGTTTCTTTCTTGAAATGACATGTGTCTGTGCTTTACTCTGAGATCTGTCTCTCTGTATAGGCACACACAATTGCCTCACAGATAAGAGGCCTTCCTCTTTTTTTTTTTTCCATTGTAGAAATTTTTTATTATTAATTTTTTAAATTTATAAATGACAGTGGAATGCATTACAATTCATATTACACATATAGAGCACAAATTTTTCATTATCTCTGGTTGTATACAAAGTATATTCACACCAAGTGTTATGTGTCTTCCACCTGCTCATTTACATTATCTGTCCTCCTCTCTTGCTCTATTTCTCTGTCCCTTCATCTCCCTTTACCACACCATCCCCCATCTTTCTCCACTTCCTTCCCAATGGTTTTTATGTGTGTAGAGTTCACATTACTAGCACATTAGTGCAAAGCCCTGGTAAAGCTGTCTCCAAATGGGTCATAATCAATCAATGCCATCAATCTATATTATAAAACAATATGCTAACTAAATTAAAATTGGGTTAAATTACCTGACTTTTAATAATAGGATAACCAAGCAGAAGATCAATAAAGCAAAAGGATTGAACAATGCCATAAACCAGCCTCATGGACACTTACAGAACACTCATCTTGATGTGGGGAGACATGATACAGGCATACAGTGCTGGTGGGACTAAAAATTGATGCAACCACTCTAAAAAGCAGTATGGAGATTCCTCAAAAAAAATAGGGATGGAACCCCATTTGACCCAGCTATCCCACTCCCCGGTACTTATACAAGGATTTTAAATCAGCATATTACAGTGACACAGCCACATCAATGTTTATAGCAGCACAATTCACAATAACTAAGCTATAGAACCAACCTAGGTGCCCTTCAACAGATGAATAGATAAAGAAAATATGGTGTTCATATACACAATGGAGTATTACTCAGTCATAAATAAGAATGACTATGACATTTGCAAGTAAATGGATGGATCTGGAGAGGATCATCCTAAGCAAAATAAGACAGTCCCAAAAGCCAAAGTTCAGATGTTGTTGCTGTTATGTGGAAGCTAACCCACAAAAAGGGAGGAGATAAAAAGAACAGATATTCATTATATTAGACAAAGAGGAACGAAGGGAAAGGAGGGGAAATAGGAAAAGGAAAGACAATAAAATGATTCCAAACTAATTCTCCTGTACACTTATATAAATAAATACTAGTGAATCCCACCCTCCTATCATCATGTACATCCATCCATAAGAATGGACTGCTAATTAGAATAAGACATATTCCATGCTTCTATAATTATATCAAAATGAATTCTACTGTCATGTATAAGTAAAAGGATTAAATAAATAAATAAATAAAAATGAGAAAAACAGAACACTCTCTCAACAACACAGAACATTCTCCAGGACAGACAATAAACAAATCTCAATAAATTAAAAAGAAGAAATAATACAAACTATACTTTCTGACCATAGAAGACTAAAGTTAGAAATCAGTAACAGAAAGAACTTTTGGAAACTCAGCAAATACAAGCATATGAAACAACACACTCCTTAATAACCAATGGGTAAAAAAAGAAATTTTATTTAAAAAAAGTAGAAAGTAACTTCAGGTGAACAAAAATTAGGACATAACAAAACTTACGGGATGCAGCTAAAGAAGAAATGAGAGGGAAATTTCTAGCTGTAAATGCTTACAATAAAATAGAAGAAAGGTCTCAAATAATAATGTAATCTTCTACTGTAAAACACTGGAAAAAGAAGAGCAAACTAAACCTAAAGCAAGCAGAAAGAAGAAAATAATAAAGATTAGAGAAAAAAATGAATGAGAATAAAATGAAGTTAATATGAAGTTAGAAAAAAAAATCAATGAAACCTGGTTTTTATTGGTCCTTTCAAAATATCTACAAATTTAACAAACCTTTAGTTAGACTGACCAAGAAAAAAAAAAGACTCAAATTACGAAAATCCAAAATGAAGAGTATGACTACCACACTTACAGAAATTAAAAAAAAAAAAAACTACAAAGGAACACTATGAACCCAAAAAATTAAACAACTTAGATAACAGGGACAAATTCCTAGAAAGATACAAACTACTTAAATTGGCTCAAGAAGAAATAGAAAATATAAATAGAGGGCAAACAAGTAAAGAGATAGTAAGGAAAAATCAACTCACAAAAAAAGCCCAGGTCCAGACACCTTCTCTGGTGACTTACTTCTACCAGTCATTGGAAGATGAATGAATATAATTCTTCACAAACTCTTCCCAAAAATATGAAGAGAACACTTCCCAACTCATTCTCTCAGGCTGACATTATCCTTAATACTAAAACTAGATAAAAACATCACACAAAAAAAACTACAGAATAATATCTCTTATGAATATGAACACAAAAATTTTTTTAAAAAATAGCAAATTAAATCCAACAACATATAAAATAATTCTACACCATGACCAAAAGAATTTATTCCAGGAATGCAAGTTTGGTTTAACATCCAAAAATTACACTATAAAAGCATAAAAAGAAAATCACACCAAAAAAAAAGTGTCTGACAATATTTAACACCCTTTCATGATTAAAAAAAAAAACACTTAAACTAGGAATAAAAGGGAAGTTCCTCAAGCTAATAAAAGGCATCTACAGGGCCAGGGTTGTGGCTCAGTGGTAGAGCACTTGCTGAGCATGCATGAGGCATTGGGTTCGATCCTGGCACCACATAAAAATAAACAAAATAAAAGTATTGTGTCCATCCACAACTAAAAAAAACATTTTTTTAAACAAAAGGCATCTACAAAAATTTCACAGCTAACATCATACTTAATGGAAAGTATCACTATAAATTCAAAAGATACTTTACCATATATATAAAACACATATATTATATATATATATATATATATACACACACAACCTAATACATAAATATGTGATGAGTTTAAATAGTAGTTCTACCCACTGAAAAGGCATGTATACAATTAACAACAGGGTAGCAAGGAGCATGTCTAGTATGCAGGGTCTGGAAACACCATTTCTGACTTTAAAAAAATCCAAGGACTTCTAGGAGAAATCGTTTATTCAAGGTCTGGAGCTAGGTATAAAGAGATGTGTCTCAAACATCTTACCATACAAAATAAAAGAAATGCAATCAAATCTACTAGGGCTGTGACAAAAGAACTCAGGAGATATCCCAAAGAAGACTCTACTAGCCAAAGATAAGACAAACTGAGGTTCAAAAAAGAGTAACTACAATCAAATACATTTAAATCCATTAGTTTGTAATATTTCAAAATGACAGAAACAACTAACAGTGGTCTCCACTGCAGGAGGATAAGAAGGAAAATATCTGTTATTTTGAAAACCATAAATAAAGGGAAAGAATCAAGCATTTATCCTTTCTCTTATGTTTCTGGGTAACCAAATGGAGGAGAGAAAAATCTTTTCATAGGAATATTGTACTTAATATACACAAAAATAATTAGGATATCACCATTTTTCAGACCCCAGAGAATTAACAGATTAGATAGTGAGCATCAACAACTGGTCACATCACAGAGAGACAGCAAGTCATAACCGATGAAAGAACACAGCACCACCTAGAGTCTAGTCACAGGCATGGAAGCCAAGTTTCATCCTAGTTCTTGATTCTCCTGATAATATGCAGAAAACACAGACAGAGGGATATGTTAAACTACATCAAGAATACTAAATCAGCAAAACTGAGACTCTGAAAAACTCAAAATGTCAAAAGGTCTGGGTTCCTCAACAGATAAATTAATCTGAGAAGTAAACGTATATTTTAAAAATAAGTAAAATTAAATTATAGACCAGAAATGTGTTCTTGGTTAATAGAACAATCAAGAAATGGGAGAAATCATTATAAAAGTCATAATAGAGATTACATTTGGGGGAGAAAAATAGTTTGTGATTAGAGGGACTCTAGGATAGCTGGCAAATTCTTTCTTAGCTTGGGTAATGATTTCAAGGTTATTTGTGCTTTAGTTACATATTTGTTTTGTTTTGTGTTCATTGGCTATGTCTTACTTCACAATATTTTTTTTACATAAAGGTTCCTTCAAATAGTTAATTTCTGATTTTAAAATATCTACATTTAACTCAGGTACAGTAGCATATGCCTGTAATTTCAGCAATTCAGAAGACTGAGGATCTCAAGTTTGAGTCCAGTCCAGCAACTTAGAAAAGTCCTCAACAACTTGTAAGACCCTGTCTCAAAATTTAAACAAGGAATGGGGACACAGCTCAGTGATAAGCATCCCTGAGTACAACACTCAGTATCAAAAACAAATTAAAAATAAAACAAAATATCTATATGCAGGCACAACTACACCATAAAATTGGTAGTTTCAGCTTCTGCAAACTAGTAACTTTCAGCATATATTGAATACATATAATGCTTATTTCTTACAGAACTTCCTAAGAAACTTTTTTTTTTTTTTGGTGGGAGGGTACTAGAGTTGAAACCAGGGGAGCTCTACTACTGAACTATATTTCCAGCCCTTTTATTATTTTTTATTTTGAGGCAAAGTCTTGCTAAGTTGCTGAGTCTGGACTTGAACTTGCAATCCTCCTGCCTCAGCTTCCCCAGTCACTGGGATCATAGGGGTGAGGCACCTAAGAAACTTTTGCTACACACACACAGCCTCCAATTTGAGTCACTCAAACAGCAACATTCACAGAATACATTCTTGAATCACTAGTGTCTATCTAAAATAGCTAAACATGAGAAATGTCTTTTAAAAAAGAACTTATATTTGCAATCCTAGTTTTCATCAACAAAATCCTCAAAATACCTCAAGCCTGAGAGCCACACAGATACACTGTCGAGCATCCATGACATCCTAAAACACTGAAGGCTAAGACAAAAGATAGTTTACACACATCAAGCAAGAGAGCATATAACAAGATTCCTAGAGGAAGACAAAGTAAAGATTAGAAAAATAAATTAGAAAATCAATAACTTCAAAAATGCAGGACATAAATATCAAAAATAAAGAATACTACATATTTTTTAAAATATTTTTTTATTTACATAGAAAAGATTAGATAAACTGACACCATAATTCTCTTGGAAAATCAAGCAAACAAGCAGCATTGTGATATACACCTATAATCTCAGGGACTCAGGAGGCTTGAGGCAGGAGAATCCCAAGAAGCTGGCCTGGCATCTTAGCAAGACCTTTACAAGAAGGAAGGAAGGGGGAGGAAATTGGAAAGGGAAAGGGGAAGGAAGAAAAGGAGGGAAGGGAAGGAAAAGAAGGAATGGGGAGGGGAAGGGAAGTAATTAAGTAATTAAGCAAACAATTATAGCCCCGAAGCTCCTTAAAAGAGAAGAAGAAACACATTTGAAGAGAAAGACAAAGCCTGATGCAAAGCAACTACCTACAGACAAGGAACACCATCAACTGCCAGAAACTAGAGAAATGCACGTAATGGATTCTCTCAGAGCCTCCAAAAGGAACCAAGTGACTTGTTGATTTCTCCTATTTTAAGCAACCCAGTAATGGCTTAACTGTTACAAGAAGCCCTAGAAAAGCAATTCATGAACAGACTTCAGGAAAAAGTCAAGAAAACCCTTATAGACAGATACCAAAGAAAGACAAGGAAAAGAAAAGTTATCTTATATATCTCCAAAAGTAAGACAAGGAAAAAAATTGCTTATGTCAATGTGGATAAAAAGCCTGCAGGCAATAAGTAGTTCTCTTCCTCTCTCTGAAACTTTAAATAAATAAATAAATAAATAAATAACAGCCAGGAAGTTATGAAAAAGTAACAATGGGAAAATAGCTCTTTCAGAGATTAAAACATGATATAAAACCACAGTGATGTATTTTTAAGTGTAATTGGGCATAAATGTCAGGCCTGAATTAGACTAGAAAGTCCACAAACTCACCCAAAACAACCGGAAATCATTATACCATAATAACACCAATTTTTTAAATATGTATTCACTAAGAGTTGTTACATACATCAACTCGTTTAATGTTCAACTACTCCATGAAATAGGCACAATTATTAATCCATTTTTATTTGAGGAAACTCAGGCATAGACAGATTAATTATTTTGTTCAAGATCTCTGAACCAGGAAGTGGTGCTGCTACAACTTCAACCTGGGAAGCCTGGCTCCACCGTCCACACTGTTAATTACTCTGTCTTATGGCTTTTCTGTTTTTCATTTAGGTGTCATCTCAAGTTACTGAGGAAAAGATTTTTAAAATGCAATAAATGGCACTGAGTTGAAATTACAAAGTAAACATATGTAGGGGAAAATAAATTCATACATGATTCAAACAAAGATAAATGCATCAAACATTTACAATAAATATATGCTGGAGGTGTAGCTCAGAGGAAGAGGTAGAGCATGTGCCTAGCAAGTGAGAGGACCCACACCACCAAAAAAGAATTTATAAGAATACATACATAACCATCAAAATGTTAGAGAAAAACAAAAAAACTCTGAACATCTAAATAATAAAAGCCTTGCTAAGTATGAGTCAGAACTCACAAACCATGAAAGGATAGCATAAAAATAAATCAAACTATAAAAAGTAAAAACACTTCATTAAAAAACATCACTACAAAAGTCAAATTACAAAGTAAAAACTGAAAAAAATATTTGTACAGGCTGAGCACTCTAATATGAAAATCTGAAATCCAAAATGCTCCAAAACTTACAAGTTTGAGATTTCAGAGCATTTGAGGTTCCAGATTTTTGGATTAGAGCTACTCAACCAGTAAAAAGTCTAGGCAAATATTCCAAAATCTAAAAACTCTGAAATCTGAAACAATTCTGGTACCAAGCATGACAGATAAGGGATAGTCAGCCTTCTGCTCAGATCAGAGAAAAGAGTTCAATCTCCTTAAAATAGTTTCTAAAAAGTAATGATAAAAAATAAGTAACCTAATACATAAAAGGGCAAAGAAATTACATTCAACCTCAGAGAAATATTTATATTTATATCTAATCATTTTTTATATTTATTTTTAGTTTTAGGTAGACACAATATCTTTATTTTTATTTTTACGTGGTGCTGAGAATTGAACCCAGTGCCTCACGCATGCTGGGCAAGCACGCTACCACTTGTGCCACATCCCCAGCCCAATATCTAATCATTTTTGAGTTGGCAAAAAAAAAATACACAAAGTGATTAATAGGAGAACCTAAAGGAAGTGCTCAGAGAGAAGAAAGATTTTCATGAGTTCTGGTGGGACAATAAATTGGTATAATCCCCAGGAGGGCAATTTGGCAATATATACCAAAAATTACAAATGAACATAAGTCTTTGACTTAGCAATTCTATCTCCAGGGATTTATACTATATGTATGATTACATATGTGTGACATAATACATGTGTAATTATAAAGAATAGAAATTATTGGTAGTTATAAAAAAAATAGAAATAACCCAATAATCAGGGGTCAAGTTAACTATGGCTCATCCATGCAATGAAATATTATACAGCTATTCTGTTAGGAAAAAGCAAGGAAGTTCTCTATATATTGCTTTAGAAAGACCTCAAAGGAAAATTACTGTGAAGAAAAAGCAAGATGCAGAACAAGGGGTGGGATAGAGAAGGCCACTTTTTGTGCAATGAAGAGGTAAAGTATACAAATATTTATATTTGTTTATAAAAGTCTTAAAATTTTTTGGAAGGATACACAAGATGCTAATGATATTTATTTTTTAGGTTTTCTTCTGCAGTTACAATTTTAGGGAAGAGGCCGTTGGGGACAAAATATGCTAGAAACATGGAAACATGGAGATATTATATACATTTTTATTTTTCAACTATGTTAACTGTTTAACAAAATATTAAACAAATACCTTCAAACAAAGAAAAAAGTCATATATTTGGTAGCCCAGAAAATTCTGGAACAATACAGTCCCACAAATCACAAATTCTGGATCTGATATCAAAAATTAATATTACATGTTAATCTCAGTAAAGATGGTCTTTGGCACATAATCCATTTTCATTTTGTTTTTCATCTAAGATATTGGGAAGAAAGGTATTAGGAAGAATTGTTTATCCCCAAAATAAATAAGTACACATTGGGAACTGTGGCAGAAAATGGTAGGGAAGGAGAACTTAGTGAAATTAGCAATTTACAAAATAAATGTATTAAAAGGAAAATACCCAAGTTCTAGTGGGTCACTGGAGGTTTGCCTTGGAAGAGTTCATTTTCCCTGCCACCCCTTCCCTGCTTCTCCCTCTCTCTGTTTCCTGGCTACCATGAGATGAGCAGCTTTTCACCATAATGTTCTGCCTGACCTTAAGCCCAGAGCAATGGAGTCACCTGACCATAGACTAAATCTGAAACTGTGAGCCAAAAAAAAAAAAAACAAAACTTTCTTTCCTCTAAATTGTTCTTGTCAGGTATTTTGGTCAGAGACAAGAAGGTGACTAAAATAATGAGGACTGAACCCAGGGCTTTGTGCATGCTAGGCAAGCAATCTAACACTGAGTTACACCTCTTCCCTAGAATTAATATTTAAATGTCTTCTTAGGTATCTTGCCGTGAGGAATCCCAGACTGAGATCCAGACATAGGTTCATGGAAATCTAAACAACACAGAAACTTCACCTAATTCTTTTTAGTCAAGACATTGTGAAACTATAGTTATGTTGATTTGTAATAACAGTGTTACTTTAACACATTAAGGATATAAAAAAATTGCACTGAAAAATAACTCCAATTCAGTTCAGAATTCCAATGATATCACATCACCATCACCTCAGGCTTCCCAAGAGCATTTTAGCTATGTAATAAACCCTTCAGAAAAATCATCATGGCTCCTCATCACTTATAGAATAAATTTTCAATCATTTGGTCTAACCTACAAAATTTCAAAATACCTCACTTGCCATTTTTCCCCTATACATCAGACTGGTTAAGGCAGTCTACACTACTTACTACCAGAAGGAGTTTTAATATTCTGCCCCCTCGCCTTTGCTCTCCCTTCCTGAAATTCCAAGTTTAGCACAAATCTTACCTCCACAAAAAGACATTACCAGATAGAACTAAAAAGAAAGTAATGTTCCTCCCTCTGAATTGCCCTATTTATTATAAAACATGCTCAGCTCACATGTACAGTTTTTGATTATTAGTTATTTTTATATGAGTCTTGTCTCTATCAGACTATAACCTACTAGAAAGGAAAACTGTAACTATAAAGCACCTGTAGGTGTCAGGCATTATTCTCAAAGATTCTAACAACAACCCTATTGGTCAATACTATTATTCTCATTTTACAGTTAATAGGAGCTAGATCAGAAAGATTATAAGCTTAACCAAGTTCACAAACCTAAAATATGAAAAAGCTAGGAGTCAAACTGAAATCTGCCCGATTCCATGCAAGATACTGCCTATCAAAATGAAAAGGAAAAAAAAACTCAAAACAAAATTGTTCTAAAGCTACACAGTACATAGCACATTTTTAAAGTGTGCTCATTTTAACTTTGTAGAAAACTTTAAGGCAACAGAGTAGTTTGAGTTGCTACCACTTTTGTCTAACAAGCAGCTTTCACATTCCCCCTTCCTCTGGTTCCTTTGAGAAACCCCCTGCTGACTTCAAACAATTCTGATAGGGGTGTCAATCATGGTGCTCTACTTCACACAGGTGACACAAGTTAGGCAAGCAGAATATCACACACTGTCAGAGATACTGAATGTTTCAGTCATCGGGCCAAACTAGAACTCTTCAAAGAGGTCTGAGACTTTTCACTGTATTATTTTAATAATTATTCTTTCTCCCCCATCCAGGCCATGTTCACTTTCCCCAACTCAAGACAAGACAATTTTTTTGAAAGAGAGAGAATTTTTTTTAATATTTATTTTACAGTTTTTGGCAGACACAACATCTTTATTTTATTTTATCTTTTTATGTGGTGCTGAGGATTGAACCCAGCGGCCCGCACATGCCAGGCGAGCGCGCTACTGCTTGAGACACGTCCCCAGCCCAATACAACACAAATTTGATAAAAATTCACTAACTGCAAAAGGAATATATGGCACAAGGATGACAATCCAGAGATACACTTGATTCTTCATGTCTTACTAAAATATGTATTCCAAAAACAAAAGTTAAAGATCTAACAGAATGTTCTCAGTATAGAATATCTATAACACAAAATAGCATTTTCTTTTTAATCATCAGATATATTGAAATTTACACAGCAAATATCTCTAGCAAGTGAAAAAATAAAAGACTAAATTTCATGTATTGTTTTAAAGGGTAATGATTACAGGCTTAGCTCAAGCAGGAGAAAAAACTTACATACTATAAAAAATAGAAATGCAATCTAAAGCTTATACTAAAGAACATCAAAACTGAAATGCATTTAGTGTATCATTCATTTGATAACTTAGAGAAAATCAAAGTGTCATATCAGCCAACAGATTATAGAAGAAATACATAAATGTAATTACATCAAGTTACAGATGGATTTATGTCACTGTAGTATAATTTACCATAACTACTAATATTACAATTAGAAATATACAACATAATATATTTATAGATTCTCCTATAAGCATATTGCAAAAAAATCAATATACAAAACTAATGAGCACCATCTCATGGGCATGTGAAGTGCTATATGTAAAAACCAGCCTTTGCAAAAGCTTTTAAAAGGTTACTCAGTGGGGCTGGGGCTGGGGCTAGGGCTCAGCAGTAGAGCGCTTGCCTAGCACGCGCAAGGCCCTGGGTTCAATCCTCAGCACCACTTAAAAATAAATAAGTAAATAAAATAAAGGTATTAAAAAATGTAAACATAATATATATATTATAAGAAAAATATATATTATATATTTTTCTTATAATATATATTATAAGAAAAAAGGTTACTCAGTAAAGGCTTGGTTAGAAATTTTTCTTTTAAAATTTTGTGTATAAAAAAATTAAATGATTTAAACAGATAATATTTAACATTCAAATAAACTTAAACAAATATTAGGACAAGATAGACAAATGATTCTCAATGACTAAATATAAACACTTTAGAAGAATTAAATGGAAGCAAACTCTCAAAATAAAATGATACAACAGTATTTAAAAAGATAAACCCTACTTTTAGATAGATTTGTCATCTCTGAAAATCACATTAAACCAACCCCTTCTTGTCCTTGCTAATGGATTGTCCATTAAAAAAAAAAAAAGTCAGAAGAAATCCTTTAAAAAAGAAAAAGAAAACTCACATTCCTTTAATGTTGTACATTTAAAAGTAAATATATTTCCCATTTTAAGAAAAACAAGTATATAAGACTAAAAGCATCTTTACTACCTTCTCTAGTTCCCCACTTAAAGTTTCATTTTCTGAAAGTAATCAAGAGGAATTTACTAAATAGACTACCTGATACCAAACAACGCAGTTATTTCCTACCTGAAATTTCATCCGATAGCAGTACACACTCACTGAAGCACTTCAGTGTCACATTCTCCCTTAGTTCATATTACATGGATGCTGTAAGTCAATAGTTAAAGTATCTTTTTTATAGTGTTAGAAGGGATGTCAAACTTAAAGGACAAAAATTGTCATTGTAAAAAAAAAACTATCAACTGGTCTTGTTATCAAGACTAATATTCTTGTTCTAATACTTTTATTTCAAAAAAAGCACAATGTATAAAATGGGGCAGTGGTAGAGTGATTGCCTAGCAAGAACAAGGCCTTGGATTTAATCCCCAGCAACACATACACACACAAGAAAAAAAAGAAAAAAAGACAGACAGACCCTGAATCTAATTAAGTTTCAACCAGTTTACAGAAAATAACCCAAAATGCGGAAAATTCCACAGGGAAAATAAAAAGGCCCAATTTTCTCAACACAAATATGGCAAAAAAGGGGAGGGGGCTTGTTATAACAATCTATAGACTGGAAAAGACTAAATAAGGCAGGCACAGTGGCATACACCTTTAATCTCAGCAACTCAGGAGCCGAAGGCAAGGGAATCTCAAGTTTAAGGCCAGCCACAGCAATGTAGCAAGACTCTGTCTCAAAAAAGTAAAAAGGGCTGAGGATGTACCTCAATGATAAAAAACCCCTGAGTTCAATCTCCAGTACCAAAAAAAAAGAATTTAAGAGACACAAGCACCAAACAACATATACATATTTTATTTAGTTCATAATTTGAATAGCCAATTATATTTAAAACAAAATAAAAAACTAACAGGACAAAAGAGAATTTTGATGTTCAATATTTAATATTTAGGAAGTATTATGAATTGTTTTTAAGAGTAATAATGGTGGGGCTGGGGTTGTATCTCAGTGGTGGAGTGCTTGCCTTGCACATGTGAGGCAAAGGTGTTGCTCCTTCGGCACCACACAAAAATAAAGAAGTAAAATAAAGGTATTGCATCCATCTATAACCAAAATAAAAAAGAAGAGTAATAATGGTACTGTGGTTTAATTTTAAAAAGAAAATCTTTATCTTAAAGATACACACTGAAGTAATTACAAATGAAATGGGGGGAGGGGAAACTCTCATTGAATTAATATGTTTATACATGATGTCAATTAAGATGTTTAGCCAGGCACAGTGGAGTATGTCTGTAATCCCATGGACTTCGAAGGCCGAGGCAAGAGGATTGCAAGTTCAAGGCCAGCCTCGGCAACTTCATAAAGCCCTAAGCAACTTAGCAGACCCTGTCTCAAAATAAAAAATATAAAGGGCTGGGGCTGGGGCTCAGTGATTAAGCATCCCTGGGCCCCATTTCCAGTATGAAAAAAATATGTGTTTAGGGCTGGGGACACAGCTCAATTGGTAGAATGCTGGGTTCAATCCCCAGCACCACTAAAAAAAAAAAAAAAAAAAAAAAGATATTTACATACTAAAAGCTGATAAATCCATAAAAATAAAAGCTCTATAGCCTTATATTTTTTTACCATTTTTAAATTAACATAAAATTAAAAGTCAAAATATTAACTTCAAATTAATGAAGTTTAACCTTGCATATTATCTCATACAGTCCTCCAAATATGAATTTAACATTTCATTATCCAAAATGAGACCACTAACTGCATTATCCTACACATAGAGAAATTTGACAGCCCAATCTTCAGTAGCTCTAATTTAAAATTAAGCAGAATTCCTTTTAAACATCAGCAGTAAAGAAAAGTTTAGAAGAGCCAGGTGTGGTGGCAAGCACCTATAATACTGTCGGCTTAGGAGGCTGAGTCAGGAGGATTGAGAAATCAAAGTCAGCCTCAGCAAAATCAAGGTGATAAATAACTCAGTGATACTCTGTCTCTAAATAAAAATATAAAATAGGGCTGGGGATGTGGATCAGTGGTCGAGTGCCCCCAAGTTCAATCCCTGATACCCAAAAAAGAAAAGCTTAGAAGAGCAGATTCAAGAATGGATCACTACAGATTAATCTGATTATCAACAAGCATTAATCAAGCAGCTATTATGCAAAAAATATCAAACATAAAATGCACTCATTGATCAGGGATAATATTCATGTTCAGTGGGCAAAATTAACAATGAGATACATGCAGAGTATTTAAAAACAGAAGAAAACCCCCAGGATCAACAACATATATTTTACTACTGTTAGGTACCCACATTTGAAAAATTTTAAGACAGACCATACCTTAATCAATTTTGTGTTCTTTGTAACTATCTGGATGTAGTGTATATCAAAAAAAGATATTTGAATAAATATATAAATGCATATATGTATGTAATTATACAGCAAAACTGACATATCACTATGGGATAAGTATTAATATAAGCATCTGGGAAGAAATACAGCTATAAAAGCTTCAAAAGATTTCAGAAAAAAATACAACATGGGATCCAACAACTGGACTTCTAGAATCTATCTCAACAAACCAACATATGAAAAGCACTTTATACACAGGAGCTAAACTGCAGTATTATTTGTAACAAAAAGCAATAAACAACTTAGATATGTAACAGTAGTGACACTATAATGTGTCAAGTTAGCTAGACTGAACTACATTCCCCAGAACTCCCTTTCCTGTACATATCTGGTTGGAGTAGGCCATAAAAGTAATTACTGTAAGTAATGTGGAGGGAGGAACTGAAGCAGCAGCCACTTTGTACTCACATACATTTTCATGAATCTGATGGCTTACTTCCCTGATAAAACATGCTGGCCAGACCTACCACCATCCTATTTCTCCCTACATTTTCTTTTAGCTTCTTGTATTACTGGGCCAGGTGTGTTTGTGTGTTAAGCTTTGTGAAAAAGGAATCCAACTTCTGTAAGACACTCTCACCAATAAAGATCAGAGGCAATATGCACGGCCTAGCATGGGTTTTTTGTCTACTATTGTGGCCTCTCACTCCTTGAATATTTGGATGAATACTAACTAATAAGGCAAGAATCAGAACAGCACCAAAAGGACAATTACTATTTGTATAAACTGAAAAATTCCTACAGATCACACACGGCTGGAAGAAGTCTGAATTCTGTCAAACTAGAAAGATCTTCATTATCCAAACCTTTGAGCAAAATCCTAAAGGATCAAGTTTTAGCTGTACAACTAAAGTCCTACAGTAAAGTCTGCACTATATTCAACACAGCAATGTTTTAAAACAAACTTCTTTAAAAGAACTGCACAGCAGAGCAATGGAGAGTATGACTGAAATGCCAACACAAACCCTGTCTTTCAAGCCAAACAAATCTGGAAAGGGGTAGAGAGGGTAGGACAGACCTGAAGAGGAGTGAGCCCCCTATTGTTAACATACAGATGTGAAAGGTAGGAACATGAGGTTAAGAGAATAATTCTATAAAATGGGCCTACGGTACTGACCCTCACGTGCTTTCTTAAGAAGTTTACTTGTAGCTCTACCTACAGTCGGTGGACAGGATATGTCACATTCCTCAGCAAACCACCTATTCACTGCAGAAGAAATGCAGGCACAAAGTAATGTTAATAAGAAGAACCCAAAGCCAGGCGCAGTGGCACATGCCTGTAATCCCAATGGCTCAGGAGGCTGAAACAAGAAAATCACAAGTTCAAAGCCAGCCTCAACAACGGTGAGGTGCTAAGACCCTGTCTCTAAATAAAATATAAAATAGGACTGGGGATGTGGCTCTGAGTTTCATCCCTGGTACCAAAAAAAAAAAAAAAAAAAAAAAGAGGAACATATGTTACCATGAAGGAGGAGATTTTTGTGACCAGATCCTGAAACTCTGGGAGATAAGGACAATCCTCCTAACCATAAATCTGTAAGAATATGATTAAGAATCCAATTAGAACCAGTCGGCATGGGCCAAGGTGACCTAGAGTCGCCATAACTGTGGAGACTTGAAAGTGTGATGTCACCCTGCTGACAGAGGGGCTGGGGTTGTGGTTCAGCGGTAGAGCACTCATCTCACATGCGCGGGACCCTGAGTTCGATCCTCAGCACAACGTAAAAAATAAATGAGTGAAATAAAGGTATTGTGAATAAATATTAAAAAAAAAAAAGTCAAGAGGTGGACCTGGACAGGACTCTCTGGAAACTTCTCTGGGATCCCCAATAAAACTGGAGTGCAGGAGAGACACGTTGTCCCTCTTCTTTCTGAGCAGACCCACTTTCTCCCTTAAGTGTTCCCTTTCCCTTTTCTGTCTCTTCAATAAACTCATTCCTGTTACTCTGAGCGACATGTCTGAAAGCTTTCTGACTTGGTCACAAGAATCAAGGGTCTTCATGCTGCCTCAGTTTCTCAGAAGGCCCCAGCTCCATAATGCTATGACCCCATTAAGTTTCACTCCAAAACTAGGCACAAGACAGACCCAAATCAGCAAAGTAAAAGCTTTCAGAATTGAGCTATTCAAGTCTAAAACCAACCCCAAGTGGCACATGAATAGCACAGACCCAAGAAGTGATACAGAAGCCACCATACATGGAAAGTAACATAGAACTTGACCCTAGCCAGACTAACTGCTAAAACAAAAAGTCAACTTTCTCCAAGGAATGTAACAAGACTCAGGCTCTACCAACATAACTCGCAAAATCTATCCCTTTGATTACATACTCCTATGAGTAGTCATATTATAGACATATTAATGTATAAATTATATAGTCTACTGAATATTTATATGTATGTCATTTTTTAAAGAAATTAAATGTCAGGCATGGTGGTCTTTGCCTGTAACCCCAACTACTTGGGAGGCTGAGGCAGGAGGATCACAAGAGGATTACAAGTTCAAGGCCAGCCCTAGACACTTTGCAAAATAAAAACCATGAGGCTGGGGTTGTGGCTCAGCAGTAGAGTGTTTGCCTAGCGCATGCAGGGCCCTGGGTTTGATCCTCAGCACCACATAAAAATAAATAAACAAAAATAAAGGTGTTGTGTCCAACTACAACTAAAAAATAAATATTAAAAAAAGTTAAAATATGAATTTTTTAAAAAGAACTAGGGATATACAACTCAGTGGTAAAGCACCATGGGTTAAGTCCCCAATAAAATAAATAAGTAAAAAAGAACGAAATTAAGTAAAGAGATAAATTAACAAACTAAAATTTTTTAACATTGATACAAAAATAAATGTTTTGCATTCTTTTCTAAATTATTGTATTTTAAGTGAGAGCAATATGTGATTCTTCTTATTTAATTTAAACAAATCAAAAAGCCTAGTCTTAAATTCACACATCAGAAAAAGAAATACTTCGTAAGTATATGTAAGTCAGTAGGAATTGGGCTTTGCTGAAATTGTTACAATTTTACAACTTTTCTTACAAACTGACCAGAAGGTATTATTTTGCTTTCAAATGTAACTATAACTTTTTTTAGTAAATTAGAAATTTTGTCCCTGTGTTTTCTAGTGTTTTTGAAATTTAAACACTTTTACAAGTGACATGTTGTTCTTTTCAGCAACAAAATCAAAGAATCATGTAAATATTTTCAAACATCCCCTTTTCATTCAAATTTAATTCAAAAAAAAGCTCAAATTCATTAATTACTAAAACGCTACCTTTAAATACATAAAGGGTCAGACTGTTTACTGTATAAAATTACCACCTATAGTTATTTAGAAAAGATAAACTTTGAGCATCTTTCATACTCTAATTTTTAAAAATGGCTAATTCGTCTTTAAGTTCAAGTTTTAAACTCTACCAACAGAATAATTAGTATTTTAATATTCAAAATATGTTCATAATCACTCTTCATCTACCATAAAATATTGCTAAAAATCAATGATTTAAATAATATAAGCTTTAAACTCACTTGCCCAAATACAAATAAACACATCACAACAAGCTAAAAGGAAACATATAAGTAAGGTTTCTATTATCAAGTAGGTTTTTTCAATATGCCACATAAGCTTTTACACTTCAACTATTTTAGAGCTGGAAATGCTCTAAAATGCTCTATTTTTTTTTTTGCCCTTTTTATTGTCAATATTTTGCTTATATATATTTTCAAACAGGAAATGCAGTATTCTTTGGCCTCTTACAAAAATAAACACCTTTCTCTTGGTGACACAGCTTGATTCACTGGTCTCATCATTATTCTTTGTATACTGAAGCAATATAGCTGTCTGTCTTAATTTACTGTGGATCCTCCATACTGTTACATTCTCAATGTCTGTTCTGCTATCACTAAACTCTATAATTTACAACATTCTTTTTTTTTCCTTAATACAGGGTGTTACAGTTTAGATGAGGTGCACCCTGAAATTTCATGTGTGAGATAATGCAAGAAAGTTTAGAGATAAAATGATGGGATTATGAGAGCCTCAACTGGATCGGTGCATTGACCTGCTTGAATGGATTAACTGGGTGGTAATGGAAGGTAGAAAGGGTCTGACTGGAAGAGGCAGGTCACTGGGAGCATGCCTCTGGGGTACATACTGTGTCCTTGATAAGTGGTGCTCTCTGGGCTTCCTTGTGCCACCTCCTGACTCGTCTTCCTCCACCACACTCTTCTGTCACATTGTTCTACCTCACCTCAGACCCAGAGCAATGAAGTTGGCCACCTATGAACTGAGACCTCTGAAACAGTGAGCACCAAACAAACATTTATTCCTCTAAAATTGTTCTGATCAAGTCGTTTGGTCATAGTAGTGAAAAAACTGACTGAAACACAGGGTCTTGCTACATTGCCCAGGTTGGCCCCAAACGATCCTCCTCCTCAGCCTCCCAAGGAACTGGGACCACAAGTACATATCATCACACCTGGCAAGTACTCTTAAGATCCTTCTAGTGTATTCTTTTCAAATGTACTAAGAAAACTAGACAATCAAGTTTAAACAATAAATGTTAACAGTCTGGAATGTAGCTCAGGAAGAATGCTTCCCTAGCATGTTTAATTTCCAAGACCAAAAAAGGAAAGAAAGAAAGATCAACTAAATATCGAATATAAATCAATAATAGAAACTGAAAGTAGATCTTAATGGATACCATAAGCTGAAAGAAGGGGGGAATTGGGAATGAGTACTAATAGGTACAGAATTTCTAATGGTGGTGATGAAAATATTCTTTAATTAGACAGTGGTGGTAGTATACAAACTTATACTTAAAGTCACTGAATTATGTGCTTTAAAATGGCAGAATGTTATGTATATATATCTCAATAAACATGTAAAAGATTGAGTTGATATGCAACATACTTTTTTTCCCCCCTGGGTACTAGTGATTAAACCCAAAGGAAGTTTACCAAAAAGCTACATCACCACTCATTTTATTTTTTTCATTTTGGGACCGGGTCTTGCTAAGTTGATGAAACTGGCCTTGAACTTAACAATCCTTCTGTCTCAGCCTCCCAGAGCAGCAGGATTATAGGCATGTACCAACATGCAAACGACAGGCCATTTACTTTTTTTTTAAGTTGTAGACCGACACAATAGCTTTCTTTCTTTCTTTCTTTCCTTCTTTCTTTCTTTCTTTCTTTCTTTTTAGTTGTAGATGGACACAATATCTTTATTTTTATCTATTTATTTATTTTTTAAATGTGGTGCTGAGGGCCTCACAGGTGCGATGCAAGCACTATACCACTGAGCCACAGCCACAGCCAGACCACTTACTTTTTAATGTATTCTTTGAATAGAACTCTATTCTAAAAATTCTCTCTTTCCAGTTATTTTCACTGCCTTATACACATCACCCAATGAGGCAGGCTAGTGGGGCCTGACCCTCCCTAAGGAGTACTTACTTCATTTTCTTTCCACAGAAGCTGCTAGGAATCAGGTGAAGCAGATTTAGCCAGCCATATGCATTATGGACAGCTGATAGCCACACAATGTTACTCCTCTATGCCTGGACTGCTAGGCCACAGCTACCACAACCTTGGGGTGCAGCCACCCTGCCAAGCCAATCCTATAAGACAGGGTGGGAGTCTAAAGGGGATCAGAGCTGAGACCATATACCCACAATACCAGATATAAGCCACAGTTCTGGGGAGGTTCAGGGAAGGTGGCAAAGGGTAGGGGCATCAGCATCTCCTGGCAACATTTGTCGCTGCCAGGCCAAATAAAGTCCAATTTAAGCACAGCCACTAATTCCACCAATGCTATTCTGCCAGTTTGGCCAGGTTGTCATCATAACAGCTGCAGCTATTCAGGAGGCCACAACCACTTCTGCAGCTGCCACCAATGGTATTACAGTTACCCAGAAACTGACACTTTAGCCAGGGCTGCACCAGACACCCATGACTGCCTGGGAAAACATCAACCAGGCCTGGGCTGCTCTAGAAGACTCCCCTTCAGCCATGGTTATTCCAGATGACTTTGACCACCCTGTGGTTATCTCAGATGTCCCTACTCTGGTCAGAGAGGAGCACCTCCTCCACCCCATTACACCCAAGGCAGGCAGGCCAAAAGCCTGTGCAGACTGGAGTGGCAATGTAGAAAGTTTGCTGTTAGAAGGCTATCCTGGGGCCGGTTTGTACTTGCCCAGCACCTGTGAGGCACTGGGTTCTATCCTTGGCACTTCATAAAAATAAATAAATAAAGGTATCTGTGTCCATCTACAACTAAAAAAAAATTTTAGAAAGGCTGCCCCTTAGGCTGGGGTTGTGACTCAGTGGTAGAGTGCTTACTTAGCATGTGTGAGGCACTGGGTTCCATTCTCAGCACCACATAAAAAATAAATAAATAAAATTAAAGGTATTATGTCCATCTATAACAAAAAAAATTACCAAAAAAAAAAAAAAGTCTTCCCCTTTGTCTATTTAAGTAGCATTCATCTCACCACCATTGGTCTAGTCTAAGACTTCTGTCCCTGTACTGCCTGCTTTGTGCTACAACATAAATCCCAATAAAGCCACATTCAGATGGTTTTATTTTGCCTGTCTGTGATTTCTATCTTAAGTAGATCAGGCTGGGCTGACTGAATTAAGAGCTTGTAACACCAGGAACAGCTAGCCCTGAGAACAACTAGTTAACCACACAGTTGCTGAAGAGCTCCTAAGAATGACCAAGAGGGGCTGGGGATATGGCTCAAGCGGTAACGCGCTCACCTGGCATGCATGGGGCGCTGGGTTCGATCCTCAGCATCACATAAAATAAAATAAAGATGTTGTGTCCACCGAAAACTGAAAAATAAATATTAAAAAATTCCCTCTCTCTCTCTCTTAAAAAAAAAAAAAAAAGAATGACCAAGAGCTGCTGGAAGAGGTGCATAAGAGGTTTTGAGAGCTACTAGCTCCAACTGCAAAGAGCTGCTGGGAGAGCAGCAGGAGAGTTACTGAGCACTATTAGCTACAGCTGTGGACAGCTGCTAGGCCCAACAAGAAAGCTGCTGAGAACTACTGGGAGCTATTACTCTGGCTGCAGAGAGCTGATGGAAGCTGCTAGCTCCCGTCACCAAGCTTTGCTAATATTAAGAGCCGAGAGCCACTGGCACTCAAAGTTGCTAACATCAGGGAGCTGCGCTTTGTCTTTTTCCAATTTCTATCCATATTGAACAAACACCAAAACTGTGATTGAAAAGTAACAACCATTTTATTATCCTCACAGTTTCTCTGAAACAACATTCAGAAAGAAATGGGATAAGCAGTTCCAGTTTCAGGTATTTCATGCAGTTAGCAGTCGTACAATGGCTAGATCTGGAACCTTCCAGTCTGGAGCAGGCTATTAAATATGGTGGCCAGACACCGCACTTGGTAGAGTTTCCGAGCCCCTCTGTAGTCTCCCTGCATGATCTAGTTGCATTCTTCCTCACAAGTAGTGAAGGATCAAAGACAAACAATTAAACTAATTACAATGCGGCTTAAGGCTCCAAGCACAAGTGTTCCAACTACATCAAAAGTCACTTTAGGTGACTTCTGCCACATTTAATAGGATGAAAGTCACAAATGCCTGCCCAGTCTCTTGTCAAGAGGACATAAATCTCACCTCTACTCACACTGTAAGAACATGTGCAACAGGATATACTGTCACAGCCATCTTGAAAAAAATCCTATCTGCCTCAGAAGTATTTTTCAAATGCTAAGGATGCTCAAAAGTCCGACCTCCCTATCAGTGATACAGTGCACTAATACAATATGTACTAATTTACCCATGAAGCACAGACATTTAAACATATGCACTCTAAAACTGAAAGGCTGAGATTTTTTTTTAATCTAGATACAAACTCTCTTATTTCCCTCCTCTCCCTACTTTGGAAATTACTCCATAAATCATAAACTTAACTTCTTAAAAAAACAAAATTTAGTGAAATAAACAATGATTTTAAAGTCACAGCTCTTAACTAAAACAAAACTAGACAAGGAAACAAAAGATTAAGTACCATGGTCTATTACTTCTGAAACATCTAATTTTCATATTTTCACATTTCTGATACAGAGTGTATATTACATATTAGACTTGGTAATACCTCTGTTAGCCAGGCAGGACTCCTATACAAGCTTATTTGTTCTTGTGGTATGACTAGACAATGTAACCATTATTGTCTAAAAACAACTTGAGTATCATTTGAGAAAGGAATATGAATCTAATTTGTTAGTCTTGAGAACCTTCTATTAACACCTTCTGATAAAATCAATAAAGCAACTGCATCACAATTTGAAAAATGGATGACCAGTATCTTAAAAGAAAATCCAGAGATGATAATGATAATAAGACTTTAAAAAAAAAAAACTGGGGATTGAACCTAAGGATGCTTTATCACTGAACTATATTCCCAGCCCTTTTTATTTTTTATTTTGAGACAGGGTCTCACTAAGTTACTTAGTAACTCACTAAGCTGCAAAAGCTAGCCTCAAATTTGAATCCTCCTTCCTGGTCCTCCTGAGTCTCTGGGATTGCAGGCATATACCATTGTGCCTGGTATGAAACATTCTTTAAAAAGCGATAGCACCAAGCTGGGCCCAATGGTGGATGCCTGTAATCCCAGCGACTCGGGAGGCTGAGGTAGAAGGATCACAAGTTCAAAGCCAGTCTCAGCAAAAGTGAGATGCTAACAAACTTAGTGAGACCCTGAATCTAAATTTAAAAAAAAAAAAAAAATACAAAATGGGGCTGGGGATGTGGCTCAGTGGTTGAGTGTCCCTGAGTTCAATTCCCGGTATCAAAAAAAATAAAATGCTATAGTACCAATGTTTTTGATGGCCAACAGGATGTCACAGACACTAAGATCAAACAGTGATTCAAAGTGGGGTATATTATACATGTCTATAGTTCCAGGTACTGAGAAAGGCTGAGGCAGAAGGATTGCTTGAGCCCAGGAGACTGAGGCCAGCCTGGGCAACACAGCAGGGACACCCATATCAAAAAAAAAAAAAAAAAAGTGATTCTTAACGTTTCAACTTTACATATCAAGCAGTTTTACAAAGAACATGAATAATCCATTTTGCTTATAACTTCCTTTATATGTACACACAGAAGAGACACAGTAAAACTTTATGTCTAAGTGTGAAAAGAGTGTTTTCAATAAGTATAGAATAAAAAATTTGATAAATAGTAAACAAGATATAATGGAGGGAAAAACACCATTTATGATAGCTACATGAAAGGGGAAAATAATTAAGAATAAACTTATTAAGAAAACTATATGAAGAAAATAATAAAGCCAGGCATTGTGATGCATGCCTTTAAGTCCCCACTACTCGAGACACTGAAGCAAGATGATCACATGAATCCAGGAGTCCAGAGCCAAGCTGAATTTAGCAAGACCATGTCTTTCAATAATAATAATAAATACTCTTAAAAACAAAAACTTAGACTTGAATGAATGGAAATACACATGTTCTAGGTTAGGATATCCCAATAAAATTATGATCACCAGTTCTACCTAAAAAATATTTAATAAATTTAATGTGGTCACAATAAAAATACAAATGGAGATATTAATACTAAAGTTAATACAGAAACTAAAGTTAATATAGAAAATACTACAAAAGAATTATCCAGAAAAGTACTAAAAAGTAAAAGCTATGAAAGAGATTAACTCCACCAGAAATTAAAATTAAAACAGTATTGGGGCTGGGGATGTGGCTCAAGCGGTAGCGCACTCGCCTGGCATGCATGCGGCCCGGGTTCCATCCTCAGCACCACATACAAACAAAGATGTTGTGTCCACCGAAAACTAGAAAATAAATATTAAAATTCATTCTCTCTCTCTCTCTCTCTTTCTCTCTTAAAAAAAAAAAAACAGTATTAATGGCCCAGGAATAGACAGAAATATAAAACAGAAAGTTCAAAATAGACCAACTACATAAAACTTCCAAGATATGAAAAAAATGGTATTCCAAATCATTGGGGCAAAGTTGGTCTTTCTAACAAATACTATTAGGACAAGTAAGCAGTCATTTGAAAAAGAAAAAACTGGATTAATTCCTCATACCATACAGAAGAAAAAATTCCATTCCGGGTATGATGGCACACGCCTGAAATCCCAGCTGCTTGAGAAGCTGAGACTGGACCATTGCAAATTCAAAGCCAGCCTGAGCAAAAAGCCAGGCACTAAGCAACTCAGTGAGATCCTGTCTCTAAATAAAATACAAAACAGAGCTGGGAATGTGGCTCAGTGGTGCAGGGCCCCTGAGTTCAATCCCCAGTACCACCACCACCACCCCCCCAAAAAAAGAAGACAATGAAGAAGAAGAAAAAAATTCCAAACTGAGCAGAAATCTAAATGTAAAAAAGAAACTATGCAAAGAATAAAAGTTTGGGTGAATTTATATAAGCTGAATGTAGGAAAGGTCTTTCTAATTTTGATTAAAAATTAAGATGCAAACAAAGGAAAAGGTTACTAAAAACCTCTGATGTCAAAAAATCATAAGCAAAGCTAAAAAACAAACATCAACTGGTATAACATATTTGCAACATAAATCATTGGTAGAAGATTAATATAACCTAACTGCAAGAAAAAAAAATTTCGATTGAAGGGTGAAAAACACAAAAACCCCATTGAAAAATGAGCAAAAGACAAACATGTAATTTACAAAAAGATGAAAAAGCCCTTAAATATGTGAAAAGATACTCAAAATGCACTCATAATAACAGAAATTGAAATTAGAATTACATTGAAATACCACATCCCAGCCATCAGAATGGCAAAACATCAAAAGCTTGACAATAAACACTTGTCAATAAACAAGCACTTTTAATAATTACTAGTGGGAACGTAAAATGGTACAACTCACATGAAGGTAAATATGGTGATATCCAACAGACCTATAAATGCTTTTACACTGCTACTATATAATCCACTTGTAGAAATATATCCAAAAGATACACATCCAACAATAAAAATACATTTGAACAAGGTTGTTTATGACAGGATTATTTTGGCATTATTTGGAGACTATGTAATTGACCAAGAATATAAGACCAGTTGAATAAATTATGGCATATACACACCTCAAAAAACAACAACAACAAACCATACAGAAGTAAAGGAAGTTCTCCAAAGACTAATATGAAGTGATTTCTATGAGAAGGGAAAATGAGAAAGTTCAAAACAGCAATGCTGGGTACCAAAACCACTCAATAGGGAAAGGACAGTCTTTTAAATAAATAGGGCTGGGAAAACTACAAACAAAAGAATAAAGATAAACCCTTATCTAGCATACACTAAAATTAACTCAAATCAATCTATTGTCTAAATGCAAGACCTAAAACTAAAAAATTCTTACAAAAAAATAGGGCAAAAGTTTTGTAACATTGGACTTGTTAATGACTTCTTGGACATGACACCAAAGTCATAGGCAACAACAACAACAACAAAACAGACAAACTTGGTCTCATGAAAAGTTTAAAATTTTTGAGCTTTAAATCACTATCAAGGGCTAGGAATATAGCTCAGTTGGTAGAGTATTCGCCTTGAATGGGTTTGAGTTTAATCTACCACGGCACCACAAAAAAAAATAAATCACTATCAAGCCAGGTATGTGGCTCAGGCCTAGAATCCCAGAGACTCAGGAGGCTAAGGCAAGAGGATCCCAAGTTCAAAGCCTGCCTCCACAACTTAGCAAGACTCTCAGCAACTTTGTAAGACTCTGTCTTAATAAATAAAAAGGACTGGAGATTTAGCTCAGTGGTAAAATACCCCTGGGTACCAAAAAAAAAAAAAACACCATAATCAAGCCATGGCATAAGTTCAAAAATGGGCAAATGATTTTTCAATTTCAATACATTTTCCCAAATAAGATACACAAATACTCAATAAGCATGTGACAAGATACTGGGCACCACTAGTCATTAGGGAAATACAAAACTACAATGACATAACATCTCACATCCATGAAAATTGCTCCTGTTAAACAAGAAACAAAAAGTGTTGGTGAGAATGTAGGAAACTAGAACCCTTGGTGGGAATTTAAAATGGTGCAGCCACTATAGAAAATATTGAGGTGATTCCTTAAAAAATTAAAAACAGAATTACTATATGATTCAGCAATTCTAACTCTGGGAATATATCCAAAGGGATGGAAAGCAGGGTCTCAAAGACACATCTGACAGGTTGTTTTTTCCTTTTGTTTTGTGTATGGGGATTTTGGGGGTTTGGGATTGCTGAGGTTCTGAATTGCCGAGGCTGGCCTTGAACTTGTCATCCTCCTCCCTCAGCCTCATAAATTGATGGGATTACTGGTGTGCAGCACTGTGTCTGGCCTAACTTTACTATCTTTAAGTGTACAGTTCAGTGGGAATCAGTACATCCATACTTTCATACAACTATAACCACCATCCATCTCCAGAACTTTTTTTTTTAATCTTGCAAAACTGAAACTCTATACCCATTTAAACATTAACTCCTGGGGATGGGGTTGTGGCTCAGAGGTAGAGCACCTGCCTCACATGTGAGAAGCACTGGGTTCAATCCTCAGCACCACATAAAAATAAATAAATAAAATAAATGTATAGTGTCCATCTACAACTTAAAAAAAAATATTTTAAAAAATTAACTCCTAATGATTCCTGCCCCTAGCCCCTGGGAAACAATATTCTACTTTCTGTCTCTATAACTTTGACTATGCTAAGTACCTCATGTTAAGTGGAATCATACAGTATTTTTCATTTACCATCTTGTTAGGTTCGGACATCTTTTAGCATTTGTGAAAATTTTCTTCCATATCAATCCTTACAAATTCTCTTCATTATATTTTATAGTTGTATGACATTTTTTTGTTTGTTTTTTTTATTTGTGTGTATATGTCTTTATATGCCATGATATTCTTAAAGCTGATAGATAATATTTTATTTTATGTATAATACTACATTTTGCTTATTCTCTTTGTAGACACTTACTTCTATATTTTGGCTATTGTGAATAATGTCTCTATGAATGTGGATATTTACAAATATCTGGCCAGGGATAGAGTTCAGTGGTAGAGTGCTAGCTTAGCATATGCAAGGACCTGAGTTCAAACCCCAGCACCACCAAAAATAAACAAACAGATAGACACAATCCCAAACAAAAAAAAAAATCCCCAAACACAAAACAAAAGGAAAAAACAACCTGTCAGAAATGTTGTATTAACAACACAAATAAATTATATTTATATAATATATATATTTTTTTTTTCATCCATTTGTCCGAATCATAAAAGACAAAAATAGGCTACGGACAGAAAATTTCACCTTTCCTTATCTCTATAAATCACAAATTGAATAAATAAAATAGAAGAAGTAAGACCAGTAGAGTTGAGGGAGGGAAACAGAGGAGGGGGAAGGGGAAAAAGTACTAACACGGAACAGATTATACTCCATGTATATATGACTATGTCAAAATGAACCCCACTATTACATATAACTATAATGTACTAATAAAAACATTTTTTAAAAGAGGCCAAGGAAATATTTCAGATAAAAAGAGATTAAAGAGACACAACAACAAATCAATTGAATACCTTACCTGATCAAGTATATACCTAACCAATGTAGACTGGATCATGATGAGAGGGGAGGGAAATTTTACTATAAAAGATGTTATTGAACCAACTGACAAAAATAATAATAATAATGGAGTACCCATGATGCATTAGAAATATTGTATCAAACTTAATTTACTGGCTGGACACAGTCCTACACACCTCCTGTATTCCTAACTACTCATGAAGCTGAAGCAGGAGGATGGCAAGTTCCAAGCAAACCTGAGCAATTTAGCAAGAACCTGTCTCAAAATACAATAAAAAAGGGTGGGAATATAGCTCAGTGTTTGCCTAACATGTGTAAGGCCATGGGTTCAACCCCCAAAACTGAAAAAAAAAGAAAAAAGAAAGCAATTTCATAGTTTAATAATGTTTTCATCTCTTGGTTATATATAAAATTATACATATTATAATTAACAGCATTTTATAGACTCAATGAAAAAATATGTGGTCAGGCACCAAAAAAAGTTTTCTTCATCTAACTAATAAGCTCTTAGAAAAAAAGACAGAAAACCCATCATGCACCCTAGATTAAGGCTATTTGGAGGCAGAGAAATTTAGTATTATCATTCTGGTTTTCAAGCAATAGGACCTTCAGTTGTAACCATTCCTAAGACTCATTCTATAATATGTGTGCTTGATTACAATTGTAAAAGTAGCTACATGTATTTTGAGGAAATTAATGTATAGCTATTAAAATATGTAATATGTTTTAAATGAGCTACAAATATAAAAATAAAGCACTCTTTGAAAATCAGGTTTAGAGGAAACTGAAAACTAATTGGTCTGATTGGCTAATTAACTGGCTAATAGATCAACACCCAAATTAAATACTGATAAAGGATAAACTCAAAACAAAACCACAAAAAAAATCAAGGGTAAGAAATGTAAGATTACAGTAAGTCTGGGATTCAAATATAGTAAGAACATAATCTGTCAAAGAAATACCCCTTAAAATATAATAAATGCTAGGATTACCAGACATTTTTATTTCATTTGTATTTGCTAAAAAGAGAAATCCACAGGATAAAGAAATATAGGTTTCTTTTGTAATCTGCCTAATTTTTACCACCACATTTCTACTTTTGGAAAGAACTAAAGAAAGATCACTAAGATCAAACAAACGACTATATAGGACAGAAAGTGAATAAAGAAGCCACAGAACATAGGGCAAGCAATGCTTATCTGTAAAACCAAGTAAAGCAGAAGACTGAAGGTAACAGAACAAAGGCAAGTCATTGAGCTGGGAAAACAACCTGAATACCCACATTGTGACCTGTGCATTTACACAAATGACAAGTACAGAACTGGAAAGTGGAGAAGAATGTATACTAAATAATTTCTAAAGAATTACTTAGTCTAACCATTTTTCCATACCATTTAAAAATTTCCTTTCCAACTATAGATACCAAATGTAAATTCAGTGAGCATCCTTTTTTTTAATGTATCTAACTGTTGTGTCAAATGAAGAAGCAAAACTGAAATGACATTGTTGCACAGGTTACCTCCAACTCAGTCACAAATAATTTACTATAAACTGTTCCAGTATTCTTATATTATCTCCTCTAAATTTCTTCTTCTCAAAGATGTTAAAAATTGAAATCTACATTGGAAGAATATTCTTTTCAAATTTTATATTTTTAGCAGTATGAAAATAATTTTTTATTAAAAAAAAGATACACAGAGACAGAAAGTAGAATGGTGGTTGTCAGGGACTGTGAGAAAGGGAGAAATTGGAGTTGTTTAATAGATACATAGTTTTCATTTTATAAGATGGAAAGAGTTCTTACTCTTGAAGCTGAGAGGAGAGACAGGGTTCAGGACTGGCTTAAGGCCTCACCCTCGTGGAAAAAAAATGAAAAGCATTCTGGAGACAGATGGTGGTAATGGCTACACAATCATAATCCACACACTTAGTGTCACTGAACTATACACTCAACAATGGGTAAGAGGATAAGTTTTATATACATATGTATATAAATAAGTTATATATAAATATACACACACACACATTCACACACACACACAATTTTTTAAATGGGGGAGGGAGAATGACAGTTTACAACCCAATATCAAGGGGTAAAAGAAGTCCTACAGAAACCAGACTAAAGAACTCAAGCCAGGCATGGTGGCATGTGACTGTAATACCAGTAACTTGGACGCTGAGGCACAAGGACTGCAAATTAGAAGCCAGCTTCTGAAACTTAGTAAAGCCCTAAGCAACTTAGCAAGACCATGTCTCAAAATAAAAAATTAAAAGGGCCAGGGATGTGGCTCAGTAGTTAAGCACCCCTGAGTTCAATCCCCAGTACAAAAAAAAAAAAAAAAAAAAAACTCAAAACCTACCAATCTACAGTCATTTGACAAAAGCACTAATTATACTACCTAATACAATAGCTCTCAAGAGCATCGTTACATTCATTATTAAAATAACATAAGAAACAGTCAATAGTCAAACTAATTAATACATGAGTTATTTCAAATTTGGCTAAATAGTTTTTAACTTACAATCTGGAACTTAATGAAACAGGATTAGGTACCTGCTGGGCATTAAGAGAAAGCAGAGAAGCAGAGGAGCAGGGTTTAGGCTGCCAGGTTGTGAACACTGCACTGAGTTCAAGCTAGCAGGGAGGCTTAGAACCACGCCAGCATAGGTGAGGAAGGCAAGGGGGAGCAACAAAGAATGCCAAGGAGTGAAGCCCTGGCCTAATGCAATCCCATCCTCCAATGTTTGGCTGAAGAAATAACTAATAATTAAGGAGACACAGCTACTTCTTTTAAAGATACACCACATTTGATAGGACCTACCTGTTAGATGATAAAGAACTAAAATAATACATTATTCCAATTCCACTGGTTTTCTTGAAAACCAAATGAACCAAATGAATATTAGTTTATATTTTATAATATATGTGTGTATATAATTCTGTACCAAATTAGTACACTGATATCAGACAGCAAAAAGCAATCAATTTTCCACATATTAAGTTGTACATACTTAATATAAATGACAGTGAGCAATGCTACCACTGGTAATCACATTATCTAATTTGATAAACTAATTTGATACACACGACAGAATAAAAATAATTCTGGGAGGGGAGAAAAGAAGGGTTATAATATATACTGCCAGCTTAAATAAGTTTATAGAAAATAATACGCTCACAATCCAGAACCACAGTGCAGTTTGAATTCTGGCTCTGCACTTTAGCTATGGTTTTGAGACATAAAACGGGCTTAGTTAAGAAAAACATTCATGAAATTGTGAAAATTAAAGTGCGTAAAATTATGCCTGTTCAATAAATGGTAACAATTATTGGTTTTTATAAAAGGAAAATATCACATATAAGAAATGAATTTCCAAGTTATTCACTGAAACAGGATGCTTAATATCCAGATCTTCATAGTTCCTACCTAAGGCAGAAAAAGGAAGAAAATCTTAAAATCACTCTTTGTAACATAAAATGAGAAGGGGGAAAACATATCGATAGTAAAGATTTGAAGAGTTAGAAAAATTCAAGGAATTTTTTTTTCAAATTAGTTTTATTTGGGGGTTGTACCTAATTCTCTAGTAATAAATTCTCTAGTAATAAAGTCTGAAACATTTCACTAATGAGAATACTAAGGTAATAAAGAAAAAATGAATTTCATTTAAAATGATGTACCAACTATATACCTAGAAATAAAAACCAAAAAACCTGCATTAACTATCAGATTCTATCAAAGACATAGTCTACAGAAAAACATTATAAAACAAAGATAGTTCTACCATAAAAGGTTAGAAAAGTAAAGTTTTAGTTCCTCAATGCACCTAAAATAAATACTATCTTAGTATATTTAGCTCTAATACAGGTTTATTATGACAACTTCATGAAAATTAAAAACAATTATGTTCATAACATATGGAAAACTTTTTATTTGCATTAACTAAATGGGACTTATCCAAGTTCAAAGACTTTTCAAAATACAAAACCATAAAGTCTAAATGGAGCTAAACAAAATAAGTAAATCTGTGCCAAATCAAGAATTTCCAGGTTTCAGTACGAAAGGCAAGTATATATAATACATTCCAGTAGAAAAAGTTACCTCCTCAGGGTTGATAAATTGCCAAAGTGCATCCCTATGAGGAGGACTAATTACAAAAAGGCATTCTTTGAATGTCTCCTACCAAGACTGAGGGCTGAACTTCAGCCACCACTAGCAATTCTTTGGCCAGGCACACCCTAAACAACCATAACTTGAAGGCTTTTAACAAAGAGGTAGCTGGTATGGACTAAATATTTATGTCTGCCCTCCCCTACCCCTAAAATGAATATGCCATAATCCCCCAAGTATTGCTATCTGGAGATGGAGCCTTTGGGGAAGAAAGTGGGATTACATTAGTCATGAAGATGAAGCTTCATCTGGAATTAATACCTCTAAAAGAGGATGAGACACAAGATCTCTCTCAGCACATGAGGGATTACTAATCACAACAAAAGGGTAGTCATCCACAAATAGGAAAAAGTCCTTCACCAGACTCTGAATCTGCTGGCGCCTTGATCTTAGACTTCCTAGCCTCCAGAACTTTGAAAAATAAATGTTTGTTGCATAAACCACCCTCTCTGTAGTTATTTGTTACAACAGCCTGATCAAACTATAACAGACTAGCCAACAATTGCATAAGACATTAAACTACACACTGACATAGGTCACATAATCCTCATTTTCACCCTATGAAGTGCAAATTACCAGCATTTTACAATCAAGACAATGAAGCTCAGCAAAGTTCGTTCTCCTAATTCCATAGCTAGGCAAATTCTTTGTTTTTGGTACTGGGGATGAATCCAGCACATGTGCTTAGCATGTGCTAAGCACACTCTATCAATGTAAGGAGCATCTGCCATAGACAGGCTGGAACTAAGGAACAGTAGCCACTGAACTACTTAGTCAGGTCTGCTTGCAACTGATAAAGAGCTGTAAGGGGCACTAGCCATAGGCATGCTTAGCAATAACTGGTTACATTGATAGGGAGCACAGCTCGATGGACATGTGCAAAAAACATGCCCAGTTGCAATTACATCACCTCACTGGACATGACTAATGGACATTGACTTTCACTAGGTTTAACCAATCACCAATGTACATCACCAACTTGGAACTGTATTTAAATTTCTGGTCCTGCCACATTGAAGAGTTTTGCTCCAAGGACACTGGTGAGACTGGCCACCTTGCTGTCTGTCCCTGGACTGACCCCATTCACTGAAGTCACATGGCATCAGAGGTATTTTGGGACTCCTGGTTGCCCTAGGATTGTGTAATTTGCTTATAGTGTTTAATTAGCATGCACTGAATGCTATTTGGAATGCTCCCGCACACCCAACACTTTTTGCATTAATTGTTTATGTTTGATGATTGTTGTGATAGAATATACACTTGCATTTAAAGACAATCCACCTCCGAGTAATTATTAATAGTGCTGCTCAAAACAATCACCAAGCCAATACCCACCTCTAGACCACAGGCAAATTCATATTCATTCTTTTAGTATATAAATATTTACATGCTAGTTTCTAGGGATGCCAAGGTGAATAAGCTATCTCTATCTTCAAGTGAGAGAATATAGACCTAACTCTGTACAATTTCTGATGGCAGGAGTACTCTATAACAATAAGTTGTTAGTTCAATTCAGTCCTCTAAACTACACCCTCATTTTTTCTTTTTTGTAAGAGCTTTCATGAAATATAATCCATGTGCCATACAATTCTCCCTTTTAAAGTGTGCAATTCAATGGGTTTTAGTAATTCAGAATTGTGCAACCATGACCATTATCTAATTTTAAAACATTTTCACCTCCCTAAAAATGAATCCCATATCCATTAGCAGTTATTCTTCATTCTTTCTCTTTCCTAAGCCCTCACAACCACTAAGCTGCTTTCTATCCCCAGGCCCATCACACAAATGATGGCTCTTATTCTCAATTTGTTGCTAGGGTTCTCAAAAAGCTACAAATGGCTGATGAGTAATAATAAGAGATTAGTTATCATATGAACTCTCAAGATACTGTATACACTTGTAAATGAAAAGTCCTACAGTAATACCCTTCTCTCTACCAGAAATGTTTCTAGGAAGTTTCCACTCATGCTAAATAACCTTTCTTCATAACCTTTCTTCAACATGTAAATTTTCTTTATTGTGCCTTAATTTACCAAAAAAGTTCAAGTTTTGTGTTTTGGTGTTAAGAGCGCATTCAGTAACAAAATTATTCTTGTACCAGCATGAAGCTCTACAGCACTCAAAATTGTGCACCTAGCTATCTTACTCTTCAGAAAATTTTAAGCTTTTTTAGTAAATCTAAAAAAGCTTATTTGTATCTGGCACAGTGGTGCCTGCCTGTAATCCCAGTTACTCAGGAGGCTGACGCAGGAGGACTGCAAGTTCAAGGCCAGTCTGAGCAATTTGTTCAGGCCTTCACAAAATAAAAAATAAAAGGGGCTAGGGATGGACCTCAATGGTACAGCACCCCTGGATTCAATCCCCTGTACTACTAAAAAAAAGTTTGTTTTAAAATAACAGGCAAGACGCAGTGGCACACACATGTAATCCCAGCAGCTCAGGAGGCTGAGACAGGAAGATGGAGTTCAAAGCCAGCCTCAGCAACTTCAAAGCGCTAAGCAACTCAGTGAGACCCTGACTCTAAATAAAATACAAAATGGGGCTCAGGATGTGGTTCAGAGGCTAAGTGCCCCTACATTCAATCCCTGAACCAAAATTAATTAATTAATTAATTAAATAACAGACAAAACATAACAGATAAAACTCAAGCTTAACTTCCAAAATAAATCCTAGGAAATAAGCTCCACTAGGGAACTAGTAAAATCAAAGAATCTACATCATGTTAGTTTGGTATATGTAAATTGAACATTAAAGTTTTTTATTTAGCATTCTAGCCAAGATAAAAAATTAATTAATACATGTGGAAATCTAAAGTTCAACTTGTTTTAATGGACTTACATTTTACATCCTTCTGAAAAAGGAGGAAAATGAGAAACCCAAGAATGACAGTCAATAACCCAAATAATTCATTACTACTCCAATTTCCACACCAATATCAAATTTTTTTTCCTATACTGAATAAATAAATGTTATAATTATATACTTTTTAATATATAAAAATGAATTTTTTACAGTTACAGGCAAATTTACCTAAATTATTTACAATATGGAAATGAGCACAGTCTGTTAACCATGTTTTCAGGTAATCAGAATCTAAACAATTATACTTTAAAAGGAATGAAGCCTTGGGCTGGGGAGGTGGCTCAAGTGGTAGCGAGCTCGCCTGGCATTCGCCCAGCCCTGGGTTCAATCCTCAGCACCACGTACAAAAAAAGATGTTGTGTCCGCTGAAAACTAAGAAATACATATTTTAAAAAAAACTATTTAGGGCTGGGGATGTGGCTCAAGCGGTAGCGCGCTCGCCTGGCATGCGTGCGGCCCAGGTTCGATCCTCAACACCACATACAAACAAAGATGTTGTGTCCGCCGAGAACTAAAAATAAATATTAAAAATTCTCTCTCTAAAAAAAAAAAAAACTATTTAAAAAAGGAATGAAGCCAGGTTAAACTCAATATAAAAGACATAAAAGAAAATATTCTACTACTTCAGATTTATTTCAGAAGTAATTACATGTGCAATGAGGAGAAACACAAATCTGTAAATTTTTTCAACCAACTAGAAAATAAAATGAAACTCTAAACAAAATTGAAAAATCACATATATCGTAACTAAGGTACAAACACTGAATAACATTTCACACTTAGATAAACAAAACACCCCTCATTTAGATTTGCAAAGTTGACTCAAACTCTAAAACTTAAAAAATGTTTTGTATACTCATAAACTCCACAAAAATCAGATCAACTTCACTTTCCTTTGGTTGATTATATTTTATTATCATTGCCTAATATAGACCAAAAGCAAAGAAGAGTTGGTTCTGTATCCTTAATTTTTATACCAGCACAACACTTTGATAAAAAATTAGTGGTTCTAACTCCTTAACTGAAGCTCTTTTAACATAATAGTCAACATTTTAACATCAATTTCCTAGGTCTAAATTAAACTGAGTAGAGAAAAAAAAAATTTGAAAAGCAGTATTTTTAGTAATATGCTACATTTCACACATAATATAGGAATTTTTCCTTTATTTTTATAATCTGTAACATGATTCATGACTAAGTCAACCCTAATATGAATACAGAACTGAGATACTATAAACTTAATCAACTTTAGGTCTCCTTCTTAACCAGCAGAGAATGCTAAACGTGATCTGAAATAAAATATAGACAGATCTTGTGAAAGTAGTAAGACAGTTAAAATATGGGGAGGAGATGGACTGGTACAGTAACTATTTCCAAGCCAATCAGTGAAAGTCACTCAAGTCATTGTGCTAATTTTTCATTCCACTCAGGGCACACACATATGAGGAAAAGAAAATAGAGATTCACCCGCCTTATGGTGACAGAAAAGAGAATTTACAGGCCTTTTTACTTGAGCTAGGATACCAAGGAAACTTTCCATTCTAAAAGAATAGAATATAGATTCCAAGGAAAAGAAGTAGCCCAAGGGGAGAAAGAGAACAAGTTCTTGCCACAGGTGGAAGGAGAAAAAGGAAATCTTTGTGGAAATTTCCAGCTTACTCTAATGGATAGAAAAAAAATAATAGGATGTACCAATAGCTAACAATATACCCTGTGGGGCCAGAGAGCACAGAAGCCAACTGAAAACACGCTCATTAGAGTCAAAATCTGACTTGCCTCAGGCAAAATTATTCTTCAAATTTCCCTCCATAGCAAGTTTTCACATCTTCAGATTTACACAGGAAGGTTTTTCTTCATCCATAACTAAGTAATTGGCATTTCGAGACAGAAATAAGAACTTAAATTATGCAATAGTCCCATGATTAGCAGTTCTGGTTGTTGTGATAGATTACAATTTGCAAGTAAGAATATTTTGTCCACCATTCCAGTAATGACAGGAGCTAAAATGAAAATATAACAAAGCCTTTGTCAAAACCAGAGTTACAGGGCTGGGGATGTGGCTCAAGCGGTAGTGCGCTCGCCTGGCATGCGTGCGGCCCGGGTTCGATCCTCGGCACTACATACAAACAAAGATGTTGTGTCCGCCGAAAACTAAGAAATAAACATTTAAAAATTCTCTCTCTCTCTCTCTTAAAAAAAAAAAAAATCATTTGAGGAAACAAAGGAGGAAAGGTCACCACTCTTAAGACCAGACAGCACACACTGTACCCTGCTACGGAGCACAGTACTACTACAGTGACCATGCCATGGATACTGCCACATTAGTTTCATGTTAACTATGGCAGCAGTTTTCCTAAAAGTTTTCCTAAAAAACTATTCCCAAAATTTACAGACCTAATGTTTATTAACATTAATTAAAGTATTATGATTCCAAGGAACATAACAGAAACCAAAGAAAACAAATATAAAGATGCCAGAATGTCATTAAACTGACATATGAAAAAATAAAAGAATGGACAGCCACAGAAGCTAGTTGATGAGTATATAGGTGTTCTCTCATGCTTCTGTGTATGTCTGAAATTTTCCATGGTGAAATTTTTTTTAATAACAAAATATGACTGATAGTATCCAAAGAAATTAGTTTTTTATTAGCTGTTTAGAAACTTTGGGGGGAGACAAAGAGCATTAGTGTCGATCAGGTACACTATTTGTTTTATTGTACTGCAGATTGAACCTAGGGGTGTTTTATGCTGAACTACACTACCTGCCCTTTTTACTTTTTTTTTTTTTAATTTTGTAATAGGGTCTAAGTTGCTGAAGGTGACCTTGAATCTGCAATCCTTCTGTACTCAGGCTCCTAAACTGTTGGGATTACAGGTGTGCACCACTTTGCTAAACCTAGACTTGAATGGTTTTCAATTTAATGAATCAAATTTTATAATTCCTCTTTTCATTTGAGACAAAATGTTCATATTTCTTGCTTACCCCTTCTCTTTTTCTGTGTGTGGTTCTAAGGATTGAACCCAGTTCCTTGCACATGCTAGGAAGCACTTTGCCTCTGCTATATCCTCAGCTTCCCCCTCTCCCATCCCCCAGTATTGGGGATTGAACCCAGCCAGGAGCACTCTACCACTAAGCTATACCTATAGTCCTTTTTATTTTTCATTTGAGACAGGATCTTGAGTCAATGAGTTGCTGAGGCTGGCCTCGAATTTGCAATCCTCTTGCCTCAGGCTCCCAAGTTGTTGGGATATGTAACACTGCGCTGGATATGTAACACCACACTGGCAAATTAAGGAAGTTTTGACTTGTGTGTGTGTAGAAGAGAGAGAAAGAATACATGCTTATGAGCATGTGTGATCACATGTATGCACAAGCTAGTGCAGGTCAGGGATATGACTGAAATGAAACTTCTTGTAGATTACAGTCTCCAAGATACCTACCCTTGCAATGTAGATAGTAAAAGGATTAATTAGAGAATATGTTTCATAGGTACAGGACTTGCAACTACAGTAAAATGCACAACCTTTAAAGATACAGGGGCAAGGGTTGTGGCTCAGCAGTACAGTGCTCACCTAGCACATGCAAGACTCTGGGTTCGATCCTCAGCATCACATAAAAATAAATAAATAAAATAAAGGTATTGTGTCCATCTACAACTAAAAATATGTATATACATAAAAAGAGTAATTATAGACTTTTAAATACAGTTGTGTTTTTTCTTTTCTCCCTTGAATATTTGTCATTGAATACTTCTATAAAAATTGTTTTTCTTGTAGACTTTTGTTGAAATTTTAGTTCTCTAATTTTGGCTTTTATATACTACATTCATTCAAGTGGTTATTTTCCTTTACCATTCTAGTTCCTGACATCTTTTTTCCCTTTCTCCCCGTTTTTCTTCCTTTCTCCTTTGGTTGTGAATTTCTGTTTGGCTCCTACATGATTTTGAGCAGGAAAATTTAACCCTCTGAGTCTCAGTTTTCTTTTATGTAAAACAGGGGTGGCTGGGGATGTAACTCAGTTGTAGAGTGCATGCCTAGTATGCGTGAGGCCGTGGGCTCAATCCCTAGCAGCCCCCAACCAAAAGAAAAAAATAGGGGTGATCCTATGTCACAGAGTTCTTCTACATTAAAACACCTCATAGGCACCTGGCACAAGGGCTCAAGACTATAACCCCAGTGAGTCAGGAGGCTGAGGCTGAAGGATTGCAAGTCTGAGACCATCCTCAGCAACTCAGTGAAGCCCTTAATCAATAAGACCCTGTCTTAAAAATAAGAAATCAAAAGGGCAGGGAATGTAGCTCAGTGGTAAAGTGCCCCTGGGTTCAATCCCCACTATAAAGATAGATAGATAGATAGATGCCACTTGAGATAACAAAGAATATGTAGGATGAGTTAGGGTCCCAGATGAATTAGAGTCCCATGCATGATGAGACTTATGTTTTAGACAAATAGGTATAAATATCAGTTGAGAAACCTTTGGAGCCATGGAATGACTGACTAGCAGAGAAAGAAATCAGTTTGAGGGTTTTTAGGGGTTTTTTTTAAAGATAATCATGTCAACTGTGAATGAAGAGGTTTTTTTAATATTTATTTTTTAGTTTTCGGCGGACACAACATTTTGTTTGTATGTGGTGCTGATAGTTGTCAATGGACATTTTGATCTGCATTTCTCTAATTGCTGGAGACGTTGAACATTTTTTTCATATATTTGTTGATTGTATATCCTCTTCTGAGAAGTGTCTGTTCAGTTCCTTGGCCCATTTGTTGACTGGGTTATTTGGTTTTTTGGTGTTTTTGAGTGTTTTATATATCCTAGAGATTAGTGCTCTATCTGATATGCTTGTGGTAAAGACTTGCTCCCATTCTGTAGGCTCTCTATTCACCTCACTGATTGTTTCTTTTGCTGAGAAGAAGCTTTTAGTTTGAATGCATCTCATTTATTGATTCTTGGCTTTAATTATTGCACTACAGGAGTCGTATTAAGGAGGTTGGGGCCTAATCCCACGTGATGGAGATTTAGGCCTACTTTTTCCTCCATTAGGTGCAAGGTCTCTGGTTTAATTCCTAGGTCCTTCATCCACTTTGAGTTGAGTTTTGTGCATGGTGAGAATAAAGGTTTCATTTCATTTTGTTACATGTGGATTTCCAGTTTTCCCAGCACCATTTGTCGAAGAGGCTATCTTTTCTCCAATGTATGTTTTGGCACTTTTGTCTAATGTGAGATAACTGTAATTATGTAGGTTTGTCTCTGTGTCCTCTATTCTGTACCTTTGGTCTACAGGCCTATTTTGTTGCCAATACCATGTTGTTTTTGTTAATAGTGCTCTGTAGTATAGTTTAAGATCTGGAATACTAATGTCATCAGTATCACTCTTCTTGCTAAGGATTGCTTTGGCTATTCTGAGTGACAGACTGGTTGTTGAACTGATGAAGAAAGACAGTCAAGGTTAACTGTAGTTTCTACAAAGGGAAAGTGATATCAGTGAGATGAAGCAATACAGGTTTGTTTGATACTCTGTGCTGAGAAGTACCATCTCTGCCTTCTGTTTTCCTATCAACTAATTAACTTACATGTCTCTAAATAAAATGTAAAAAAGGGCTGGGCTGGGGCTGGGGCTGGGCAACCTAAGTTCAATACCCAGTACCAAAAAGAAAAAAGAAAAAGTCTTCACAATGTCTTAGTGATAGCAGAGTTAAAAATTATTTTTAAAGTTAAAATTATGGCTAGGCTGTGTGGTGGTGCATACCTATAATCCCAGTGTCTCAGGAGGTTGAGGCAGGAGAATTGCAAGTTCAAAGCCAGCCTCAGCAACCTTACAAGGCCCTAAGCAACTTAGCAAGATCCTGTCTCTAAATAAAATACAAAAGAGGACTGAGGATGTGACTCAGTGGTTAAGCATCCCTGGGTTCAACCCCTAGTACCAAAAAAAAATTAGGGCTAGGGGTATAGCTTAGTGGTACAGCAACTGCTTAAGCATGCATGAGGCCCTAAATTTGATCCCCAGCACAACAAAAAATAAAAGAAAGTTAAAATTTAAAAAAAAAAAAGTTGGTGTTACCTGTCCATCGGTTGGTGGAGCTATCTGTCTGGTTAATTCTAATAATAAATGTGACCTTGGCTTGCTAACCAGTTTTGTCCCTTCCAGTCAGTCAGCATCTCCCAACTTCTTAGAGGGACAAACAGCATTCATCTACCCAAAACTAAACAACAGCAGATCTGTGATGCCCTTAGCTGTCCAAGGTTGCACACGCTCTACACTGATGGGTTCAGCATGTACCTACCTATGCCAGCAAGCTGCAGTAACACCCAGTGCCAAAAATACCAAGTAACCTGTTGAGCCTCATTTGTAATGGGAATTGGGGATTGCAATTATTCCCCATGAAGGAAGAACTCCCAGGAAGTGTGGGTCATAAGCTTGTGTTGATTGAGTCCCCACTCTTTGAACATAACAGCCTGTTGCTACTACCAATGGGATTATTTAGGAAGACCCTGCATTGACCCCCGGTGGAGGAGAACGTCAGCCCACAACCCTGGCAGAACACTTAGAAGACAATTTAATTTGACTATCTAGAGGAAGTAAACATCCATCCTAACAAGGTTTCCTTGATCACCACCATTTGTTGGACTCTGGGTTGTTCTGGCTCTTTCTAGACTAAAAAGTTCTTTCAAGATTACCTTATTTCAATAAGAAGAGTCACCTTCCACTGGGACCCAAAGATCAAGGAGGAGCTTAGAGCTCCAAGAAACTAAATAAAGTACCCAGACCTCTAAGAAACCCGTTGCAAAAGTTTAACCCAACTGTGACCTCGGAGTCTTCTCTGATGCCCTCTGAAAAAAAACCAGCAAGAATATTTATCAGTCTCACACCATCTGCTCAGAAATGTTAGAGAAACTTAGAAGCTTAACTCCCAAGCCTGGTCCTAAATTTCCTTCCCCTCTACCAGAAGGTTGACCCCAACAGTAGGACAAAAGAGCAAAGTGCTCAAAGGACATCAGAGGTGGCTTGCTCTATAGGAGGAAAGGTGTTAAGGACAATGTTATCTCTGAGAATAACACTGAGATACCTCTTAACAAATTTTCTCAGCTTGAAAGAAAACAGCAATCGACATTGAGGTTAAGACAGTTCAGAAAGGATTGAGAAATGAACCCTTCAAACGTGGCTACAGTTATTGCCTCTATCATAGACAGGATTCTGCTCAGAATGCCAGAATAGAGGACAATTCTGACACAGAGTAGATTTAGGCATAAACCTTACTCTTATAGGATTCTTCCTAGATGATTATCTTATGCAGCAGATGAAGAAAGGTACTGTATGCTAGGATAGAATGTATATCGATTGTTTTGATAACCCATGATGTGTTCTGAAATAAGCTGTGTTATAGTATCCACTTAATAAATAATAAATCTGGGACACAAAGGGGATAAGGAACTTGTACAAGACACTGAAAAACTAATATTGTTAAGATTCTAATTCAAGAAATCTATAACCCAAACTTTTTTGGGGCAGGGTAGTTCTGGGAATTGAACTCAGCCTTTTATAAAAAAATATTTTTAGTTGTAGATGGACACAATACTTTTATTTCTTTATTTTTATGTGGTACTAAGGATCAGTGAATCCAGTACCTTCCACATGCTAAGCAAGCACTCCACCACTGAGCTTTAAGGTCACTTGAATAATGAAGCCCATTAATAAAGCTTGACAAATACTGAAGATGACACGTGGCATTGTCTTCTACAATTCATTAGTTCATCCTTTTGGTACTGGGGAATGAACCAGGGGTATACCACTGAGCTACATCCCCAGCCTTTTTTATTTTGAGACAAGGTCTTTCTAAATTGCTGAGGCTGGCTTCCAACCTTCAATTCACCTGCTTCAGCCTCCCAAGTAAACTGCTAGTATTACAGGCCTGCACCACCACACCTGGCCCCTTTTTTTATTAATGTGCTCAATATGGTCAGTATGTAAAAGTCACACAAAAGATTATTAAAACTTCAGTTTCTTTTACGATCAACACACAAGGTCATTTCAATCTTGAAAGCTAAGCCAACTATATTTTAACCATGAGAGTATTTAATAATGGACTATGTCATTAATTTCATCCAATTTGAATATGATATTCACTAAAATTTCCCTTTTACTAACACAAATTTTAAGTAATTTAAAGCAAAACAAAAGCAAATAAAAAAACCTTACAAGGTGAATCCTGATTATGCTAGGCAAGTCTTAAAAGATCTAGCTAACCTTTCAGACTGACTATTCAATTACATGATTGAAAGATGCCTTAAGCCACTATTTTCACATTTAAGGTTCTTTGCAATTATATACCATATATGGCTTAGTGGTTAAGTGACTGGACTGATCAGAAAAAGTGCATGTCTATAATCCCAGCTACTTGGGAGGCTAACACAGAAAGATCACACATTCAAGGCTAGCTCTAAGTAACCTGGCCAGACCTTGTCTCAAAAAATAAAAATTAAAAAGGCTGGAAATGGGGCTAGGGTTATAGCTCGATTATCTCCAAAAGAACTATTATTAAAGACCTGAACTATATGGGAATAATGTGGAAGTGACACTAGTTCATATAGACTTCTTCCAACAAAATTAAAAGGAATTTGTAGCCATATATGAATATTTTAAGGAAAACTTACAGACTTATTTTCCTTTCATGCAAACAGTGGCATTTAATGACTTCAAGAAGCACTATGCTTTCTCCATTATGTTAAGTATTTGACAAGCAGCAACAGATGAAAAAAAAAAAAAACTGCAAAGACATTTCCTCCTGTATTAAAACAATTAATTAATGAATTAAGGTACACCTTGGATGAGACTTTTGGTACTGATAAAAATGTTTTCTCTCAGAAGTTAAAGATGAATGTCCTGCCAAATCTATATCTCAAAGAAGGAAGTAAAAGCTCCAGGGTTCATAATACAAAAGTGACTGATTCTAAGGCAAAAATACCAGTAAAGATTTAATCTTATTAGTATTCTTGTTAGAATGATTCTTGGTTCTATTAGTATTCTGATCACAAAGTTTCATAGGTTTTGCATGGTCTTCCACAACCCTAATATTTCCTTATAAGTCCTCTTATTTTTAGTTCAATTTTATAGAATGCAAGACATTATGACAGAAACACCTATATATAACTCATTGTGAGAATTTTTTAAAATTTTTTTTAGTTGTAGGACACAATATCTTTATTTTATTTTATTATGTGGTGCTAAAAATTAAACCCAGTGCCCCATGCATATAAGGCAAGCACGCTACCACTGAGCCACAACCCCAGCCCTGCTTGTGAGAATTTTAAGAAGTAAACTGGGTTAATACACATGTAAAACAGAACTTGGCAAGTAGTAAGCACTCAATAAATTTTAACTGTTGCTATTATCTATTATAACACAAAATAATGAATTAACTTCAATTCAAAAGTACAACAATTATCAATATACTTATATACTTCTATCAAATTGCTTTAGTCAACTTATAAAATAATCCCTTTATAAACCTAGCCATAGATACACAACCTCACCTACCCACTAACAGGAAAGTCACCAACCATAAGGAAAATTATCCTTCAAGTCTTTGGATTTGTATTTGCTTACAACCTGCCTAATGATATCTTTGTTGGATGATGGTGTGGCTCAGTGGTAGAGCACTTGCCTGGCACACGTGAGGCACTAGGTTGGATCCTCAGCACCACATAAAAATAAATAAACAAAATAAAGGTATTGTGTCCATCTACAGCTAAAAAATTTGTTTAAAGAAATCATTAGACAAAGCGAAAATCTTTTTCAATTCTCAAGCAATAGATGTATCTCTAACAAAACATAGTTAATTGAGTTTTTAATCATTCTGTAAGTATACAGAAAATCCAGTCCCTCACCACTCTCTAAAATTACAATATTTATAGACGTAAATTACTAAAAGATTGATGGGATAAGGCTGATAAAGAGAGGTCTGAAAAATAAATGCAAAGACTAAGGTTTAATAGAAACAACAAAACTTTGAGCAAGAACATGATAAAGTCACATAACCTTAGAAGTCATTAGGAATTCAACTTTCTATCCAAAGTAATAATATGCACCACAAAATCCCCTCTTGCTTCATTTGTTTGTTTTGTTTTTATATTGTTTTTTGGTACTAGGGATTGAACCCAGGGACGCTTTGCCACTGAATCACATCCCCAGTCCTTTTTTACTTAATTTTTAATTTAAGACAAGGTCTCACTACATTAAGGATCTCACAAAGTTGCTGAGGCTAGCCTGGAATTTATAGTGCTATCTCAGCATCCAGAGTGACTGGGATTGCAGGCATGTGCCACTGTGCCCAGCCAAAATCCCCATAATGCCATGTTCTGAAACATTCAGGAACAAGAAATTCTCTACTTCACAAAGCACATTTTGATCACATAAATTATTTCTGGATAAATCCAATTAAATCTTTGAGGAATCAATTTTTTAAAATCTAAACTGAGAATGCTTTATTCAGGTGGTCAAGTCAATTAGAAATAATTTTTATACTCAACAGCTTTTTAAATTATTTTTTAGCTTTTTTGCATATAACTTTTTTTAATTGACACATAATTGTACATATTTACATGTATAACAAGTATAAAGATCAAATCAGGATAATAAGCATTTCCTTCTCCTTAACATTTTATCAGTCCTTTCAAATTCTTTTCTAGCCTTCCCCCAACTCCTCACAGGACTGAAGATTAAACCTTGCACATACTAGGCAAGTGCTCTACCAATTAACTACATCCCCTGCTAATTTTATTTTTATTTTATTCTAAAACAGGGCCTGGCTAAATTGCCCAAGCTAGTCTGGAACTTGTGATCTTCTTGCCTCAGCCTCACAACTAACTGGGATTACAGGTATGTGCAATCATGCCTAGTTTCTAGTTCTTTATAAAATACACAGTAAATCATTTTAAGCTATATATTGTCACCCCGCTTTGCTACACAACTCTCAAACTTATTCCTCCTATATTTTGTTATTTGTTACCCAATCTCCCTCCATGCCTCTCATCCTTGTTTTATACCTTTTTTTTTTTGACGCAACATTTTTTTAATTTTTTTCTAGTTGTAGATGGACACAAATCTTTATTTATTTTTATGTGGTGCTGAGAATCGAACCCAGTGCCTCACATGCGCTTGGCAAGCGCTCTACCACTGAGTTACAACCACACCCTCCCCAACATTTTTTTAAGCCAGTGTCACTAGAAGTCAACACTCAGGTTTCTGAGTATGCACCCATTACATGAGAGTGAATTAAAGAATACTAAAGCAAAAGGAAGAAACTAAGATCAGGTTATAGCAGACTATTTGAAAATTAATTCATGAAATTGCTCTAAGGGGTAAAACAAATACTGAGGTAATTCAAAATGATACAATGAAAAATGCAAGCTGCCTAACAAATATCTTCATAGAAACAGAAAATAATTTAAAAAATAGACCTTAAGACTTGTAACAACATACCTTTTTGCAGAAAAGAATAACAGGAACTAGAATTCCTGGCAGTTGTGATTTACTTAATGAAAAAGAGTAAGACATTTCCACTTAACAAACACTTATATTTGGGGGAGGGAAGGAGAGTACTGGGGATTGAACCTAAGTGCCCTTAACCACTGAGCCACATCCCCAGTCCCTTTTGATTGAAACCATATCTCACTAAATTTCTTAGGGCCTTGCTAAATTGGTGAGGCTGGCCTTGACCTTGTAATTCTCCTACCTCAGCCTCCCAAATTGCTGGGATTATAGTTGTATGCCACCATGCCTGGCTATTCTTTTTTTTTTTAATATTTATTTTTTAGTTTTCGGCAGACACAACATCTTTATTTGTATGTGGTGCTGAGGATCGAACCCAGCACCATGCACATGCCAGGTGAGTGTGCTACCGCTTGAGCCACAACCCCAGACCCTCATTTATTTTTTATAAATATGTATTTTTTTTAATTGTAAGTGGGCACAATACCTTTATTTTATTTTTATGTGGTGCTGAGGATTGAACCCAGTGCCTCACGCATGCCAAGCAAGGCTTTACCACTGGGCCACAGCCCTATTCATTTTTTTTATTTTTTTTTCTTAATTGTTGATAGATCTTTATTTTATTTATTTATATGACTAGTGCTGAGAATCGAACCACTGAGTGTGATACCACTGAGCCAGCCCCTATTTATTTATTTTTTAAGATACAGGATTCTCTTATGTTGCCCAAGCTGACCCTAAACTCCTGGGCTCAAGGGATCCTCCTGCCTCAGCTTCCCGCCTGAGTAGCTGGAACTACAGGTACACTCTACCACATCTGATTTTTAGCAAACCGAGTACCAAGCACTGTGAAAAGTTCTGAGTTCTGAAGAACAAACATAAATAAAAACCTTATGAATAATTTATGTATCATAAAACAAAAATGTCCTGTAGTCATTTTTAGTTCAAATATACAAAATCTACTCCAAAATATGTTTAAGAAGATATATGTGAAGCCAGGTACTATGGCACACACCTATAATCACATATCACAAGTTCCAGGACAGCCAGGGCAACTTAGTAAGACCTTGTGTGTCTGTCTCTGTCTCTCTCTCTCTACACACACACTTTTTTTTTCTTGTACTGGGGATTGAACCCAAGGGTGCTTAGTGCTAAGCCACATCCCCACCACATCCCCAGCCCCCCTCCTTTTTTTTTTTTTTCCATTTTGAGACAGGGTCTCAGTAAGTTGCTCAGTGCCTCACTAAGTTGCTGATGCTGACCTCAATCTTGCAATCCCCCTGCCTCAGTCTCCCAAATGGCTGGGATTACAAGTGTGCGCCACCACATCAACTCAAAATATTTTTTAAAAATTTTTAAAAGGACTGGGGATAGAGGCTGGAATTGTAGCTTAGGGGTTGAGCACTTGCCTCACATGCGTGGAACACTGGGTTCAATCCTCAGCACCACATAAAAATAAATAAATAAAATTAAGATATAATATCCATTTACAACTGAAAATATAAAAATAAAAAAGGACTGGGGATGTAGCCTACTGATAGAGCACTTACATAGCATGTACAAGGCCATGGGTTCAATCCCCAGTACCACAAAAAAAAAAAAGTGTGTGTGTGTGTGTGTGTGTGTGTGTGTGTGGTGTGTGTGTGTGTGTGTGTGTGTGTGAGAGAGAGAGACAGAGAGAGACAGAGAGATGTTCAGCGGAGTCAGTATAAGAACAAAAAAAAGCTTACTTAGTTTCCGTTTTTTGAATTTCCAAATGATTTCTCAATTAAAAAAAAAGCAATTCTAATGGAACAAGGCTATAAAACTTCAGAGGCCTAAATTATCAATTCTAACAATTATCAGTTCTAGAAAACTACAAAGTTTTTAAAATTTCACTAAATCATCCAAATTTCTCTTATTTATCAACATTAATGAATAATCTAACAATACCTATTCAAGATCTATACAAATGTCCACACTGAACCATTTTTTCCTCTTTTGGAAATTTCAATGCACAAATATACCTACAAAAGCATTTTAATAACAAAAAAGAAGTTTACTTAAAAATTTCTGAAAGAATGAAGGAAAAATCTACAAAGAAGGAGAAACATCCTATGCTTATAGACTGGAAGAGTCAATATTCCCCAAAGTGATCTACAAATTCAACACTCACTATCAAATTCAAGCAGACATGCAAAGCACCTAGAATTAAAAAGAACAATCTGGAAAAAGAAGAATCAAGGAAGGGAATATACACTCCCTATTTCAAAACTTACTACAGTAATCAACAGTTTGTACTGGTATAAAAACAACTGAGGGTGCTGCTCAATGGTAGAGCATTTGCCTAGCATGTGCAGGGTTCTATGGCCAGTATGGAGGTGCAGGGAGAGTAGGGATACAGACACATAGATCAATGGAAAAAAATTGAGTCCATGGCTAAAGATGAAGCTCAGTGGTAAAGCATTTGATTAGCATATGCAAGGCCCTGGGATTGATCCTCAAGTCTGTAAAAACAAAGAGTCCAGATAAATCTTTACATTTATAGTCAATTAATTTTTAACAAAGGTACCAGGCAATTCAATGAGGAAAGAATAAGCTTTCAACAAATGGCCTGGGACAATCATATAACCATATACAAAAAGATGAATTTAGACCCTTCTCTTACTCACACCATACAAAATGAACTTAAAATGGATCATAGGCCTAAAGGAAAGGGATAAATTTGTAAAGTGTCTGCAACACAGAATGTAAATATTACAAAATTAGGTTGTAAAAAGAAAAATAAGATTGGGATGATGGCTATAAAACCCCATAAATTTACTAAAAGTTATTGAAAATATATATAAAAAAACACACGACTTTAGGCCAGTCAGCACTTTTCAGTAGTAATAATCATTGGAGAGCAGTCCAATTACTTTAGAAGATTAGGACAAGAGAGGCTCTCTCCTCCAAGGGATGTGAACAATACATGTGGTCCCCAAAACCACTGGCAGTCATACTACAACCATGAGTGGAATAGCAACAGACTAAAGCTAATATCATACAAAGCAAAACAGAAACAGAAAGAAATTGAGTCTTTAATATGATTGAGTTACTGTTCTTCTTACCCTACCTTTGGACTTTCAGATAAATGAACCTATGAATTTTTATTGTGCTCAAAGCAGCTCAAATTCTCTATTACTTATAACGTGAATTACAAATTGTAATAAAAACAAGTATGTTTTTTAAAATTGATTACTCTTTTAAATACTTTCAGTTATAGATGGACACTTTTATTTTATTTACTTTCATTTTTTTATGTGGTGCTGAGGACCAAACCCAGTGCCTCACACATGCTAGGCAAGTGCTCTACCACTGAGCTATAACCTTTTAACCTTAAATATATGATGGCAGATATTAAGGAGGAAATAATTCTAGATACACACATCAGAATAAAGACATGTTGAATGATTACCTTTCTAACAAAGTTCATGTATAAGCCTGAAAACTGATTTTATGTGACCCACATATACGTAAATATTTTAATTTGACATTTTAAAGTATTAATTTTTAATTCTAGATTTCCTGAAAAATCAAAAGGTGTGACACCACTGTATCCACGTCACTGTGTCACGACAATCATCTGAAACATAAGAGCAGCTGCTTCTTTAAGCCCACAGAGTACACTCTATACACTGTCAATACAAACCTAATATTTATGTGATCTGCTCAGCTCTTCTAAGTATTAAAGATTTATACTATAATATTTAGCAAGACATATATCAAACACCATATAATGGGTAAGGAAAATTATATTCCATCTTTTAAGTTTTAAGATTTTAATTCAAAATCAAATTTAATTAAATTACTTTTTAGAAAAAAAAATCATGAAAATATGATAAGAAACACTATTCTTGAATTAAATAGTTCTGAATGCCTTTATATTCTTGAGGGAAACCTAAACTCAGCAGCAAGTTTCTGAAACATGCAGTATATTAATTATTCTGAGTCCAAAAGTTTGAAAACCAAATTACTCTAACATACAGATGAAGAAATGGTCTTAAATTCCAGTGAGAAAAATGCAAGGTTGACCAGAAGTTTAAAATACTTCAATACACTAATGTACTATTAATCAAATTTATCTTTAAAACAGATATATAAAAGGAGTTATAGGGGCTGGGGATGTGGCTCGAGTGGTAGCGCACTCGCCTGGCATGCATGTGGCCCGACATGCATCCTCAACACCACATACAAACAAAGATGTTGTGTCTGCCGAGAACCAAAAACTAAATATTTAAATAAATAAATAAATAAATAAATAAATTCTCTCTCTCTCTCTCTCTCTCTCTCTCTCTCTCTCCAAAAAAAAAAGGAATTATAAGGGGATAGTGAATTTATACCAGTAAACTCAAGATACAATAGCAAACTTGGGAGGCAGTACTTCATACAGACAGACCTTTGGAGCAGCTCTGTGGCTCTACCACATGCTATCTGGATAGAGGAGGGAATGTCATTTAATTTTGACAGTACACACTCATTGTTTAAAGTAGCTACTACTTTTTTGAATTTTAGTTGTTGTTGTTGTACATGGACACAATACCCTTATTTTACTTATTTATTTTTTTATATGGTGTTGAGGATCGAATCCAATGCCTCACACATGGTAGACAAGTACTCTACCACTGTGTTACACCAAAGCTTAAGTAGCTACTATTTAATGAATAAAAAAGAATCAGTAGGACATGAGCCAGGTATGGTGGCTCACACCTGTAATCCTAGCAACTCAAGAGGCTGAGACAGGAGGATTGATTGCAAGTTCAAGGCCAGCCTCAGAAACTGAGAATAGACCCAGTCTCAAAATACAAAATAAAAAGAGTTGGGAATACAGCTCAGTGGTAGAGCATCGCTAAGTTTAAGTCCCAGTACCAATTTTTTTAAAAAAACTGAGGCTGACAATTATCTATTAGAAAATATCTAATTAGGTGCAGCAATACTGATGAAACTGAGATGGTCTAATTTACCAAAATCCCAACATTTCATTTTCCAAAATTTTTTAAAAACTGGCCAACACTCCGTGTATTGATCATTGCAAGTATTGTAAGAGGAAATGGGAAAAGAGGAACTGCTATCTAATCCTCTCAGCAATTTTTCCTGACCTACCTGCCAAAAGAATGATGGTGAAAAAGAAGTGTAATTGAACAAATTTTCCTTCTCCTTCTACCCAATCACCTGCTACCCTGCCAACATGCAACTATGGAGAATTTAACCAATGACCTTAAAATCTCTCTAGGTCTACATTTCTAAGCAGCATATAAGTAAACTATTACTATGGAATTTAGATTTTCTTTAATGGTAAAAATGCAAGTGACTCATGTTTGTTCAACCACCCCCACACCACACATTCTAAAGAACAGAGGAATCTGAATCCTCCTTCTGTCAAAGAATGTTGTGTCTTCACACACACACAAAAAAAAACTAATTATGCACTATATCACTATCACAGGTTTCTGTTTATCATCCAAGATACATGAAGTCTAGAAAAAGAAAAAAAAATCAAAAACTTGTTTTCAACTTTTTCTATTTTGATGTAAAGAATTAGATCAATTTGCATTTTATCTCCTTGAGACTCATATGCATATAAGCTTCACAAATAGAAGATTCCCAAAATGCTGATAACCACTGGTGCTGGATTACTGATACCAGAGTTTACTATACTATTATATATATGCACATTTCCATAGAATATAGTTTTTAAAATGTGCAGGGTGTGGTGGCGCATGCCTGTTATTCCAGCTAATCACAAGGCTGAGGCAGGAGGATGGCAAGTTCCAAGCCAATCTCAATAACTTCATGAAATCCTGTCTCAAAAAAATAAATAATAAGGGCTGGAGACATAGGTCAGTGGTAGAGCACCACTAGGTTCAATCCCCAGTACACCCTCTCAAAAAAAAAATGTGAGTATTTATACATAAACTCTCAATAATCTGGTAGAGAAATGCCATATTGTTCAAAGTTTTCATACTCCAAAAATAAATTAATTTCATCCAGCTACTTTTGAGAAGAGAAGTTGTATTGCAAATGAGCAGACTAGCACTTAAGGTCTAGTGTAGGAAATAATTAACCACCCTGGAATAATACAAGCCTAACCTTGAAAACACAGAGGCAAAGGGAAAAAGTGCTAAACAGTTATTACAACTATTGCACATTTTTATTTGGTGCCATCTGTTATCTTCTAACAGGCTGGGTGGAAAAGGGTAATTTTTTTTTTTTTAGTTGTTGATGGACCTTTATTTTATTCATTTATTTATATGTGGTGCTGAAAATCCAACCCAGTGCCTCACACATGCTTGGCAAGTGTTCTACCACTGAGCTACAAACCCACCTCTGAAAAGGGTAAGTATTTTGAGGCCAAATTTCCTTTTGATTCTTAAATTGATGACTAACAGGGACTGGAATAAACCTAAAAAGGCTATTAAAGATAACTATTTCTAAGAATGGACTAGAAGAAAAAAAGGAAAGTATCTCATCCACTTTTTAAAAATAGCATTCATAGTTCATAGTAGTATAATCAGTAATGTCCAATAATCAACTTTACGTCACTGTGACACACAAATTTACAAAAGAGAAAGATTATACCATATCTGCCTCAATCCTTTTTCAAATTGCCAATTTTCACAAGATTACTTTACATGCAATCCTAAATTCAATCAAAAATTTAACTTTGGTTACTTCTAAAAATAAAACATCAAAATTTAAAAATACTAACTGGCAGCAAATTAATCTTTCATTAGCATTATGAAGAAAAATTTTGTGTTTAAAACTTATTATGGCAAAACATAGCTTAAGCAAACTCAAAGACACCTTATTTCCAAGTCAAAAAAAAAAAAAAAAAAGGTCACAATAACTTAACTAAAACGTTAAAGAGAAATGCAGGCTTAAACATACCCGTACCAGGGGGGAAAAAATATATATATTACAGAAAACTCATCCACTGGAAAACACCCACCCATAAAAAAAAAAAAAACACTTCCACCGCAATAAAGATTTCCTCCGTACTGATGTGTTCACTTTCACAAAACTCAAGCATCCAAATTTGTATAATTCTCTTTAAATTGAAAACTGTAAGAAACGGCTTCATTTAGGTCAAGTACAACTTTGTATTTCTAACCATGGAAAAAGCCATCATCAGAGTAAAGCACATGACTCCAGCTTTAACGTCTTGTTCTCCAACTCACCAAGAAAAGTATATGCTTATAAAATATTCATCTACTTACCAGGTTAAAGACAGTTTCTACGATATCCCTATTGGATACTTCTCCAACTTCAACCAATCCCGTCAACACGGCAAATTTCATTCTGATGCCCCTGATGGGGAGCCCTGGCTTCAGAGACAATGCACCCCCTTCCGCAGGGGTTTCTTCTTTCCCTCCACCTCCCCCGTCATCACCTGTTGGTGGCGGGGAAGGGCCACGATTGTCTTCACTAGCCATTGCTAGGTCACGAGGAAGGACAACTCGGAGTCACCCCGAGGCAGCAGTAGCTGCACTGGAAATAAGCACAGGACACGCAAAGCCAAACGAAAAGGGTCTCTCTTCCAACTTGAGGAGAAACCCCAAAAGCAGTTGATGTGGAAAGTCCTTGGCGTCGCCCTCTTCCTCTTGGAGAATATTTGTCCAATCTCTCTCCCCGAGGCTGACAACAACGCCAAACCCTATTGGAAGATTAAATATATGTTAAATAGACTAGGTTTGGTTCGGGGGGACTGTGTGGGGGGAATAGTTATTGTCCGTCAAGTAAGTTACTAAAGGCACCCCGCCACCAGCCGCCCGCTTCTCCCGGGCTCCCGGAGCCGGTTCTGGCGAAGGCGGGTCCGGGAGGCCCGGAGCAGGTTCACTCCTCCCCCACACTCCCGCAGGTTCAGGGCGCAGGGCAACCTCTCCTCACAGGTGCACGGAAGAGAAACTGTCGCGGGCACAGGAGGGGCCGGGGAAGGGAGGGGACCCCCCACGCCACCACCGAGGCAGAAAGTTCCTCCTCACCCAACACTCCGGACTTGTCCTCGCCTCCTGCCAGGGAGCAGCGAGACGGAGGTGGCGGCGGAGAACCAGGGCAGGAAAAGGCGGGGGAAGGGGGCGGTGATTATCTCAACGCTCGGCCCAGGGGGAGGAGTGGAGCACCTCTCTCGGGCACCTGAGGTTCGGCGGCGAGAGGAGGGGAGGTGTGTGCTGTGGCAGGAAGGGAAGGGAGGCAGCCGGGGAGGCCCCAGGGCGAGGAGAGGAGGAAGGAGAGAGGTCAGTGCACCTGGTCGCAGCCTCCAAGTTTCCCTAGTCCGCTCCCCGGGAGCCCGCGGCTGCACAGAACTCCATGGTTTCCTGGCCCGCCCCACCCCTGCGCTCAGCCTTTGCAAAAACAGCCACTGCTGGCGCCACCGACGCCACGACTAAGGCTGCTGATGGTGATGAGGATGCTACTGCCACAACTCGCCCCGCCACGGCTCGCACCGCCGTCCCTGCGCCTACTGAAGCTGCTCCCGGCCGCCATGACAGCGCCGAGGGCTGCCGGGCGCGGCGTGCGCGTGCGCGAGCGCGCGGGGCGGTGGGGCGGGCGGGCGCGAAGGCGGAGGCAGGCGCACGGCTGGCGGGGGACGCGCGGGCGAGCTGGGGGGCCGTGAGAGGGCGGGGGCTCAGGGCACCCGCTTCCTAGGAGGAACGCGAGTGAGTGTGCCGCCCGGCAGACCTGCCGCTCAGGTAGCACCCGGTGTGTCCCCCGCCCTGCGAGGACAGTCCTTTCCTGCCAGGGGCCAGCTTTTCCTCCCTGCCCACCCCCCGACCTGGGAAAGCGCGTGGGCAAGTGCCGAGGCTGTGATTCCGACGCTCCTGCGGTTGTTAAGTTACCGCAGGGTCTCTTGGCGCGGAGGGAACCGCCCCTGGTTGCCAAGGTGCCGTCTTGGACTCGGAGAAGGACACCTGAGGGACCTCTGCAAGTCAGGGAGGTGGCAGCGCTGGAGCCCGCGAGGCTGCTGTCTCTGCCTAAGGGGAGCCCAGAGTCCCCACCCCCCGCTGCTCTCGGCTGCTGCCCGCCCGCGGCGCTGAGCGGAGACTTGGAAAGAGATTTCCACTGGGATGCCCGGCAGCTGCCGGGTTCCAAAGGGGAGAGGAGGAGACCGCGTCCACCAGGAATGGGAAGGATTCCTTGCCCCGCAGCTGCCGCCCCACCAAACCTCTCCCACATTCTCAGGACAGGAGGATTCCCGAGACAGCTGCTCCCGACAGCGTGAAGGGGGGTTGACTGCCCCTGGATGGGGGTGGGGGCCCTCTCGTGATTTTCCAATGTCAAAGTTGGGTTTTCCTCATTCTCGGAATAATTTAAAAGGTACATTATATTAGGTTGAAGCCAGGATAGATCGTCATACTCTAAGAGTGTCCTTCCCCTCCACCCTCACTGCTAATGATAAAGCATCAGTGAATAATGAACAGAGGGAGGTAAAGTTTGGCCCTTAAGGTATCATACCCTTGAGGCCATAAGACCTCTAAAAAAATGTTTAAAGTACTCCTAAATTCCTAAAGTGAAAGTGAAGCAAAAAGCAAAAGGAAGTACTCTGGAGGAGTGAGAAGAAAACTCATATTGGTTTGAGAGATGAAATATTTGAGAGGGCCTTGAAAAATAGACAACTCTCACAGGGAAATTTGGTAGGAGAGACGCAACAGGAGAAAAGACTCAAACTTGCCTAGTACACAGGCCTGTAATCCCAGCGACTCTGGAGGCTGAGGCAGGAGGATCGCAAGTTCAAAGACAGCCTCAGCAACTTTGTCAGGCCCTAAGCAACTTGGTGAGACTATGTCAAAATAAAAAAAAAATACAAAGGACTGGGGGTGTGTCTCAGTGGTTAAGTCCCCTAGGTTTGTATGGCAGTATGTAAAAAAGTGGATGTGTAACCGATGTGATTCTGCAATCTGTATACCGGGTAAAAATGGGAGTTCATAACCCACTTGAATCAAATGTATGAAATATGATATGTCAAGAACTATGTAATGTTTTGAACAACTAATAATAAATTTTTTTTAATTGGCCAATATATGAAAATAATAAAATAAAAAAGAAGCTAGAGAGTGTCTTAAGTATCAAATCTTTTTAAAATACTAAAAGAAAAAGAAATTCAGTTGTATCATAAGTGGGTTTAGATATTTCAAAGATGAGGCAGACTTTTTCCTGATGGAATTGCTGACTCCTGCACTTTCAAGGTAAAAGGCAACATCAGTGGTTCATCACCTAAAATCCCTGAAAAATTAAACACCTCAGATTTACATTTCAGAGGTTAAATGACTAAGTCTGGAATAAAAAGGAGTGTGGGGTGGGGGCCTACCTGCAGGAGAGAAATTTACATTTGAACTTTCATAGGTCTGTATTTTGAAGGTGGAAGGCATTAAACCATTAAACTCTTCTGTTAGGATTTTGCTTACTCCGATTTGAGCAAATAGCTTCATACATCTGGCTTATAAGCACTAAAATTTTTTTTTTTGTTGTTAAATAAATGCCTTCCATTAAAAAGAAGGAGATGAACCACCAGCATGGTGGCACACTCCTGTAATCCCAGAGGCTCAGGGAGGCTGAGGCAGGAGGATCACAAGTTCAAAGCCAGCCTTTGCAAAAGCTAGGCACTAAGCTACTCGTGAGACCCTGTCTCTAAATAAAATATAAAATAAGGCTGAGGATGTAGTTCAGTGGTCAAGTGCCCCTGAGTTCAATCCCAGTACCAAAAAGAAAAAAAAAAAGGAGATGATAATAGTGAAAATATCCTCAGAGTTACTCAGACCCAATGATCAAGGGTTAAGGTTTATGTCTCATGCATTCTCAGACTCACAGGTAATACTGTCCTAATGGTTGATATAAGACAATTATGCAATTATTTCAAAACAAATTGTAAAGTGGGCAAGGTGGTATATCCCCTAATCCAGGATACTTGGGAGCCTGGGGCAGAAGGATCCCATGTTTGAAGCCAGCCTACACAAGTGAGAACCTGTCTCTTAAACTTTTTAGTTGGAAATATAGCTTAGTGGTACAGTGCTTGCCCAGCATGTATGAAGCCCTGGGCTCAGTCCTCAGTACCGTGTACACAAAGTAGTTTTGTTTTGTTTTGTTTCAGCCTCCCACATCATTTATTTGCCTATGCTTACAGTTAAATAATTGGCAAAATTTCAGGCTGACTGCAGGAAAAAACATAAGGAAAGCAGATGGGTAAACTTCACTTCTAGACACAATTAAAATTCTATAGCTGTGGATTATTATTGAGGTTTACAACATGAGAACTGTGGAAAAATTCAATCAAATCTTAAACTCCTTCATGGCACAATACATGTAAGTACTCCACGACATACTACTTGGGTTTTTTGTTTGTGGTCCCGGGGATTCAACCCAGAGGCATTTTATCACTAAGTTACATCCCCAGCTATTTTTATTTTTATTTAGAGACAGGGTCTAAGCTGCCCAGTCTGGGCTCAATGTGTGATCCTCCTACCTCAGCCTATTCCCACCCTTAATTGCACTACAGCCTGGATTTTTTTTTTTTTTTAACGGAGATTGAACCCAGGGGAGTTTAACCACATAGCCACATCCCCAGCCCTTTTTTACATTTTATTCAGAGACATAGTCTCACTGAGTTGTTCAGGGCCTTGCTAAATTGCTGAGGGTGGCTCTGAGTTTGTGATCCTCCTGCCCCAGGCTCCTAAACCACTGGAATTACAGGTGTGAGCCACCAAGTCCTGCCCACACTTGGATTCTAAACATACTATTTGGATTAAGTTAAACTCCGAAGTCACTTTCTTTCATTTTTCTGATCTTAAAGCCCTTGCCTGTGTCTACAACTATTACTAGTTAGAATGAGAAAAATTCTGGTATAAATGGGTATTTTAGGCATATTCATATAAAATTAGTTTTTACTCCATAGTCCAAATATATCTGGGATTCAAAATAGAACCTACCACTTTACCACAGTGATAGGACTCTTTGAATTGTTAATCTTTGGCAGCCTCAAGTTTATTAGAGAATAAAATTACAACATAACATAATATCTTAATCTTCCAGTAATAAACTTTCTAAGTAAAAAGAATTAAAAGCGGATATCTTAATAAGAAAAGCAGTGTACCTTTTTTTGTATTTTTGGAACTATTAATGGATGTTTTCTACTCAAAAGACTTCATGTGAATTATCAACCCATGAATTTATATGACTGCCTTACCTGTATCCCTGTATCTCTCTCTCTCTCTCTCTCTCTCTCTCTCTCTCTCTCTCTCTCTCTCACACACACACACACACACACACACCAAAAGAGAGAAAAGAAAATAGGAAAAGCAAGAAAGGGAATAAATATTACCTCCTGGAAGTCCAGACTGAAGTTTCCTATTGCCATCTAATTTGTTTCTCTCTCTGACATCAACATCTTGGCAGAATTAAGAATCAAAGATTTTTGTAATTTTCCTTGTCTTCAGAATACACCAAAATCAACAGAAAACGAAAAAGGGCCAGAGGTGTATGTATCTCAGTGGTAGAGTATTTGCCTACTATATTCTGAGGCTCTGAGTTTAATCCCATCACTGACAAAAGAAAAAAAATTAAGTGACATTAAATATGTTTAAAAAAAATAAAAAACAGTGGATTCAGAACAGGAAGCTATCTGCATAATTCAGAGGAACTCAAGCAAAGAGAATGTAATTTCATGCTGAAATCAAGATTATCAATCTACAAACTCGTACCCATATACAAAGAGAAATTTTTTGAGAACAGAGATGGATGGAATGTTCTTTCCATCAGGAAAACACTCAATCCACGCAATTGTAAATTCTTGGCATTTTGCTAAGGTACAGATTAAACGATAATTTAGGGTAAGTTACCACCTAAATGATCTGCAGTGCATCTATGTGCGTGTCCCTGGATTTATATTTCTTCAGTTATTCTTCAGCACAGTTTATGATATTTTAGGCTGAAAATTAACATCCCTAGCTAACTCCCTCTTTTGAGAAAGTCAAATATTGCTTGTACTATTCATTAAATATTACTAATGTTAAGTAAAACGTCAAATGTTAGTAACCCTTATTAATGACTTTTTTTTAATGGTACTGGGAATTGAACCCAGGAGAACTCTTTGGTACCTCTGAGCTACATCCACATCCTCAGTTTCCTCCTCCCTGCCTTCCTCTTCTTCGATAGAGATAGAGATAGGATCTTGCTAATTTTTTTAAATAGGACTAGACTTTGTAATCCTCCTGCCTCAGTCTCCTGAGTAGCTGGGATTAAGGCATGCTCCACAGCATGCAGCATTAATGACATGTTTACTGAGCATGAGACTCTAGGAACAATTACAATGTAAAGGAGAAGAAATTGCCTATTCATTGCTAGAAACTCAAAAGTTTAACATTAAAAATTCTTTTGATTGTTTAAGTTCAAAATGATCCAAATCACCTTGCTACATTTTGGACATTTTTTAAATCATTTCCTTTGTGTGTGTGTGTGTGTATGTGTGTGTGTATGTGTGTGTGTGTGTGTATACACATATATATCCACAAAAAGGTAGAGGTATTAAGAAGGGCAATTCCAAATTTGGCAAGTATGCTAAACAAAACATATCTTTTTCTTTCTCTTTTTTTCATGTGCCAGGGATTAAACTCAGGGGTCCTTAATCACCGAGCTACATAACCAACCCTTTTTATTTTTTATTTTGAGATAGGCGCTCACTAACTTATTTAGGACCTTGCTAAATTGCTGAAGCTAACTTCAAACTTGGAATTCTCCTGTCTCAGCATCCCAAGATGTTAGGATTACAGGCATGCACCACTGCATCCAGCCATAGCATGTTTTTAAGACATAAAATATTTGTGCAGTATTTAAGGGGTTGATAGAGACACACACTAGATTGGTTGATTTGTTCTCTATTTTCCCACCCCTGTTTTGTTCTAAAGTAATATGTAAATAGGTAGTGCACGTGTAGTGTTCCCTTATGATAGATAGTACCACTAGATTGTGATAAAATGTAATACTACCCCCACCTGCCATTGCTTTTTGTTGTGTTGGTGGTGATGATGGTGCTGCTCCTTCTGCCACTGCTACTAAGGACAGAACCCAGGACCTTGGGCATGATGAGTAAATGCCCTACCACTGAGGTACACCCCCAAGCACCACTGCAATTTATATAGGTGCATGTCTCTAGAATAATTATTAGCATTGGGCAGCTAGGTTTGGTGGTCCAGTTGAGGTATTGGGCAGACCAATGCATCCCCTGAAAGTGGTAGTTTGCTATTCTGTCATCAGCACAGAGGTAGGAGTTCACATAGGAAATGAGACACCAGGAGGTGGATCCTAAGCAGATAAGAGAGAAAAATTTTTTTTTAATTTTATTTATTTTTTTTATTGGTTGTTCACAACATTACAAAGCTATTGACATATCATATTTCATACTTTAGATTGAAGTGGGTTATGAACTCCCAATTTTACCCCAAATGCAGATTGTAGAATCACGTCGGTTACACATCCACAATTTTACATAATGCCCAATTAGTAATTGTTGTATTCTGCTACCTTTCCTATCTCCTACTATCCCCCCTCCCCTCCCCTCCCATCTTCTCTCTCTACCCCATCTACTGTAATTCATTTCTCTCCTTGTTTATTGTTCTAGCCCTCACTCTATGGCTTGAACTTTGAACTTTGAACTCCAAGTAGAGGGAAAACAATGACTTCTGTAATGTGGTAGTATGCTTGGTACATTTCCTCCTAGAAACTAGCTACTTGAAGAAGCCATGTAGAGAAGAATCAAGTCCATTCAGTCAACATCCCTAGCAGAGTTCCCAGTCAACAACCAGCACTGGCTGCCTACATTTGAGTAAGTCCATCTGGAATATTCCAGCTTAGTTAAATCTTCAGAAGAACTGCAGCCCCAGCCAACTCCTAATTTATTGAGCATTCCTATGTAGAGGCATTGCATTAGGCATTTAAGTTAGAAATGAAAGCTCTAGTCCTTGCCTTGAGGATTCCCAGTACTAGGAGTATTGAATTGCATGTGGATCCATTTGAACCACACAGAAATTATAAGAGATGATAAATATATGTTGATTTAAGCAACTGAGTTTTGGGTTGTGGAGATATATATATCAGATTAAAAAGTCAGAACACATAAAGTGTTAAAGTGTGTTATCTAGCCTTGGGTGACTCTCTCAGACCATATTATTTCTGTTTGTCCAGAGCAAAAACTTTTAAAGGGGCTGGGGCTGGAGCTCAGAAGTAGAGAGTTCGCCTAGCACGTGTGAGGCCCTGGGTTCGATCCTCAGCACCACAAAAAAAATAAATAAAATAAAGGTATTTTGTCCAACTACAACTAAAAAATAAATATTTTTTAAAAAGCATCTAAAAAAAAACTTTTAAAATGTCCCAGCCTGATCACAGCTGTGCTATAATTCCATGTCCATAATTGGGCCTGTATATTAAAGAAGGTGGTAACCCTGTGTTTAGTCAGAGACCTTCAAGGAAAAGGGAAATTTTTCTTGATCACATTTGGGGTTATAAGGGCCACAAGGAATTTTCCAAGGCTTTTTCTTTGTTGCTAAATGAGAAAACCTGTGTTTAATTTTATTAAAGGAAACATTCATTTCCTTAGAGATACTCCACATGATTTTTTCTGCTGAGAAACATGTAAAAGTTCAACTGCAGTGTATGTAGATAAAGATAGTATTGAGATAACATCTTTACCTCTCTTACTGCAAATATTTATAGTACCTAATGTTGGTAAAGGGGAAAGGTCCACTCTAATTTACTGCAAATGTTCATCGCTTAATGGCATGTTAGCAATATACTGCATTTACACTACTAAGAATCTATCCCAGGAATAACCAGGTAGCTCAGAGGTAGAGTTGAAATCATGTTCACTTTAGTATTATTTATAATTTCAAAAACTTAGAAACTATCAAAATGCCCATGCACAACATGCACACACACACAAAAAGGGGTTGGTTTTTAAATTATAGTTCTTCCATGAAATAGGCTTTGAAAATAGTTAACAGAAATTTGTCATGATATATTAAATCTAAGGACTCTACCTTTTTGAATCATGTGTCATACCAAATAGGACCAAAAAATATTTGAAACAAGAGGAAATTCATTTATTAATTCAAATCATTTTTAAAACCTTATTTTTTTAACATTCCTATGTAGGAGGCACTGCATAAGGCATTTAGGTTAGAAATGAAAGCTCTGGTCCCTGCCGTAAGGACTCCCAGTCTAGTAACTGCAGCCAACATTACAATGCAGTATGTTAAGCCTACCAAAACCTAAAAAGAGACTCCCAAGAGAAGGGGATCCCATATCAATCTCAAAGAAATAAGAGCCAAGTGCAGTGGTGCACATCTAAAATCCTAGCAATTCAGGAGGCTAACGCAGGAGGATCCCAAGTTCGAGACCAGCCTAAGCAATTTAGAGAGACCTTACCTCAAAATAACAAATAAAAAGGGTTGGAGATGTACCCTTGTTGCAGAACACCCCTGGGTCAATCCCAGTACAGCAAAAAAGATGTTTTTAAAAAAACTTTAAAAATTAAATAAGAATAAGCCATATGAAAAATTCAGGAAAAGTTATTCCAAGATATGAAATATTCTCAGAATAGTTGGACATTTTAACCTAAGCAAATGATTCAGTCCAATTGTGATGTTGTAACACTTAAATAATAAGATTTTTCTTCTGGTTAGAGTTATAGACTGACAATACTAAAAGATCTGACAATACATATTGAAAAACACGTCCCACCATCCCTACTTTGATTTTACTAAAAACAGTAAAAAGGGCTGAGGATCTAGCTCAGTGGTAGAGGGCCCCTGGGTTCAATCCACAGCACCAACGGTAAGGAGTGGGGAAACTGGGGAGAATTATTTTATGCTTTAAAGTAAAATTAGGTCTTCATTTCTCTGCTAAATTAAATTTCCTTTAATGGGAAGTTTGTCAGTTTAGCTTTGTGTTTAAGATTTTCAAAAATGCATTTTGCTTATGTCATTTTAACTAGTTGAGAAATAACTAATACGGAAAGTAACACATAGCAGTACTGACCTATTTCTAGTTCCATGAGTCAAAATCATAGAACTTTAAAGGAGAGAAAAAAAAAAGATTATTGAATTGAATTAAGGTCCTGGAAAAATGAGGTAAGACTAACTTAAATGGAAACATTTAAGTAAGCCACCTCCAGACTATAATACACATTTATTTCATTCTGCCTTTCTGTTTTGTGCTTTACAGATGGATAAGAATTAACAAAAGGATATAATTTTCTTTCTTTTCCAAGTCTCCCTCAGCCATTATTATCCAAGGTTAATGAGGTGAGTGGAATAACTAAGCATAAGTCGATTTTTTTAAGTTCCCCTCTGTTGAGAGCCACAGCCAAAGGGGCCCCAGCAAACTTCCAGCTGCCAGCAAACTTCCAGCTGCCGGCTGATGATTGGCTCACAGTGGCCCCAGCAACATCTAGCTGATTGGCTCCTCTGCGGTGATGTTCATTGGGCTGTTTCCCTGCCCTTCAAGCTGCCAGCTGATGATTGGCTCACAGTGGCCCCAGCAACATCTAGCTGATTGGCTCCTCTGCAGTCATGTTCATTGGGCTGTTTCCCTGCCCTTCAGACTACGGAACTGCTCATTGGGGGACTTCTTTGGCTCCGCCCACGCGACCTAGCCAATCGGCCTCAAGAGCAGGAGGATTGTGGGAGGTGGGGGTTGGTGTGTGGGAGAGGCTTCTGGAAGCCGGTGGTGGCAGTTGGGCTCTGAGGGTTTTTCCTGAGGAGCTGTTTTGTTTGGCGTTTATAGTTTTAAAAATAAAGTTTGTTTCTTTTGATAAGTGGCTCCTGAATTGTGCCCAGTCAGACTGCGGCACTTGGTGGCCCGTACGGGGAACGAACCCGCGACCTTGGAGTCAATCCTAGAGGATTGATACCTAACCATATTTGGCAGATGGACGTCACACACTTGCCAGAATTTGGAAAATTAAAATATTTGCATGTTACAGTTGATACTTCTTCTGGATTTTTGATGGGCTCCCTTCATGCCGGAGAAAAAACTAAAGATGTTATAGCTCATTGCTTACAAAATTTTGCCACTGTGGGCATTCCAAAACAGTTAAAAACAGATAATGCCCCTGGTTATACGTCTACTTCTTTTAAACAATTTTGTTCATCATTTGGCATTACTCATATAACAGGAATCCCATACAATCCACAGGGACAAGGCATAGTTGAAAGAGCTCATCAAACTATTAAAATGTACTTATTAAAGCAAAAAGACGGAATTGGGAAGGGGTATATATTCCCCAAAGATAAACTTAAAATAACCCTTTTTACTCTAAACTTTTTAAATTTGGATTCATCAGGACTTAGTGCTGCAGAAAGGCATATGTGTCCAAAAAATGTACATAAGCCCAAGGTACTTTGGAAAGATATTCTAACAGGACAGTGGAAAGGTCCTGACCCAGTAATTGTCTGGAGTCGGGGGTCTGTTTGTGTGTTTCCACAGGAAGAACAGCAGCCGATTTGGATTCCGGAGAGATTAACTAAAGTCCTTACCCAGTGATTGTCTGGAGTCGGGGGCCTGTTTTTGTGTTTCCACAGGGAGAACAGCAGCCGATTTGGATTCCAGAGAGATTAACTAAAGCAATTTCTACAGACCAAAAAGAAGATGATTTGGCTCAAATCCATAACAGCTGATATCCAAAACTCCAATTTGGCTATCCTTACATCTGCAACAGAACCAGGATGCTTTTTTCAATATCTATTTTATTCTATTTTGTTTTTTGAGCTCATATAGACCTAGGTTAATGTTTTGCTGATCAGTTCTATATATTTTTTTTTTTTTACTATAGAGTTTTTAAACATTGCAATGGAGATTTCACCTGTAAAAAGTTATAAGGCCTTTACTATTATGTTATGTGTTGTATGTATTATATTATGTGTGCACACTTGTGTTTTGTGTTATATGTTTGAATGTACATATGTCCATATATCATATATGATGAGCGCTCATAAAAAAAAAAAAAAAAATGGATCCAAAAATTTTTTTTTTATTCACGTGATTTAAATGGTTTAATTTAAATTGGGTAAATAACTGTTAAGAATTGTTTTAATATGTAAACAAAAAAAGGTTAACAGATCTGTTTGTTTACTTTCACCTATCCTTTTCATTATATTTAATAATTCTTTTCAAGATAATGTAAATTGTTAAGAAAATTGTTTTCTTTTAGTGCCTTCTAGAATGTTACACAATTATTAATATTAACCATTATTGACAAAATTCTTATCTTCATCCCAGTGCCGGTGGAGATAATGTAAATTGTTAAGAAAATTGTTTTCTTTTAGTGCCTTCTGGAATGTTACACAATGTTTTCTTTAGCCATTATTGCCAGAATTTCTATCTTCATCCCAGTGCCAGTGAAGACAATGTAAATTGTTAAGAAAATTGTTTTCTTTTAGTGCCTTCTGGAATGTTACACAATGTTTTCTTTAGCTATTATTGCCAGAATTTCTATCTTCATCCCAGTGCCAGTGAAGACAATGTAAATTGTTAAGAAAATTGTTTTCTTTTAGTACCTTCTAGAATGTTATATAATTTTTTCTTTAGCCATTATTGCCAGAATTCCTATCTTCATCCCTGTGCCGGTGAAGACAAAGATAAAACTAATCTACAGTCTCTGCAATAGCCATCACTGAACCGCTTAACTCACTTGTATGCATTGTGAACTATCTGTTGGTGCAGCGACTTGTGGTAGTGTTGGAGTATTTTTGCTGATGATGTCATCGGTGGTACAATTTTTCCAACAAGAGCTGTCAATTGATTTGGTATATCTTCCTCCCTTCTGCTTGTAATGATCGTTCAGCTATTTGGGGGCCAACAGAGGTGAGGCAAAGAACCTCACCCCCCCCCCCGCTGGTACCTCTCCACAGGTGTGGCTGTATACTGGACCAGTAGTCAATGACGGGTAAGATCCAATTACAATGGTACCAACCTAAGACAGGAGGCTGACGCCCTGAGGTCAGCTCATCCAAAGACGGGTAAGGACCATATGTAGTATTGGACAACCTAAGGCAGGCACGGTCCCTAAGCCACATGCTTGTTGTTTAAACAGAGAGGGGGAGATGTTGAGAGCCACAGCCAAAGGGGCCCCAGCAAACTTCCAGCTGCCAGCAAACTTCCAGCTGCCGGCTGATGATTGGCTCACAGTGGCCCCAGCAACATCTAGCTGATTGGCTCCTCTGCGGTGATGTTCATTGGGCTGTTTCCCTGCCCTTCAAGCTGCCAGCTGATGATTGGCTCACAGTGGCCCCAGCAACATCTAGCTGATTGGCTCCTCTGCAGTCATGTTCATTGGGCTGTTTCCCTGCCCTTCAGACTACGGAACTGCTCATTGGGGGACTTCTTTGGCTCCACCCACGCGACCTAGCCAATCGGCCTCAAGAGCAGGAGGATTGTGGGAGGTGGGGGTTGGTGTGTGGGAGAGGCTTCTGGAAGCCGGTGGTGGCAGTTGGGCTCTGAGGGTTTTTCCTGAGGAGCTGTTTTGTTTGGCGTTTATAGTTTTAAAAATAAAGTTTGTTTCTTTTGATAAGTGGCTCCTGAATTGTGCCCAGTCAGACTGCGGCACCCCTCCAGTACTTGACAGGTAGGAAACCAAAGTGAATTCACTTTTTTTAGTACTATAAAATTAATTCAGAATTGTGATAACTCAGGCAAGAAAGGCAAATCTCATCTTCCCAACAGGAGTGATGATGGGAGACCAGAGTCCTATTTCTTGGCTTTTAATTCCAAATTCAGAGATGAATGCAACTGCCTAGTGGATATGAAGGATATACAAGAATAAAAGCAAAAGCCAGAGGCAAGGGCTGGGGCTGTAGCTCAGTGATGGAGCGCTTGCCTAGTACATGTGAGGCACTGGGTTCAATCCTCAGCACCATGTAAAAATAAATAAAATAAAGATATTGTGTCCATCTGCAAGTACATATATATATACATATATGTATATGTGTGTGTGTGTGTGTGTGTGTGTGTGTGTGTGTTTAGAGAGAGAGAGGAAATTTAAAAAAAAAAAAAAAAAAGCCAGGGCAGAGGCATGACCTACAGTCCCAACTACTCGGGAGCTCAGGAATTGGAGACCAGCCAGTGCAATGTAATGAGACCCTGTCTCTAAAAATAAATAAGTAAATAAAACCATTTAGGATAACACTTAAATAGTCTAAGCAAGGTGGAAGTCGAAAGGGAAAGAAAAATTGGAGATATATTTTGATCCCTGTTACTTGGGAGGCTGAGGCAGGAGCATGGAGAGTTTGAAGTCTGCCCTGGGCAACATAATAAGACCCATTTAAAAAGGGGTATAAAAAGGTATATTTTTTAAAAAAATATTTTTTTAGTTGTAGATAGACACAATATCTTTATTATTCTTTTTGTATTTGTTTATTTTTACGTAGTGCTGGGGACTGAACCCAGGGCCACACGCCCTCACGCATTCGAGGCAAGCGCTCTATCACTGAGCTACAACCCCAGCCCCAAAAAAGGTATATTTTAAAAATACAGTAGAACCAATAGGATTTGCTAGTGTATTATATGTGAGGCGGTGAAGATGAAGAAGAGACAGAACAAAAGATGTCCTCTAGGTTTTCTTTGGGAACCATTGGTGGATATGTCATGGACTGAAGTGGAGATGATTAGGTTGGGCTAGCAAAGGGCTGGCAGTGAAAACAAGGACTTGCTCCACTGGTAGCTTTTGAAGGCATTTTAATTCCCCCTACCCCAAGGTAAAAGGTGAAAAGGAGACCCAAGGCCAAACTGGAGGATCTTTGAAATGTAAAGGGGGATGAGGAGAGAAAAAGGAACAGACTGAGAAAGGAAAAAGCCCACAATGTAGATGGGAAATTGAAGGGTGGAGTCATAGAAGGGGGCAACTCAAGAAGGAGGAAAATGATCAGGATGTGATTGTGCTTATTCATGATCCTGGTTAATATGATACTAACTAATGGAAAAATTACGAGACATATCTGCACTGCTGACTGCACCTGTGAAAGACCTACTTACAGCTTTCACATGCACAGTTCCCCCCACCCTTCCTTTCTCACAAAATTTCAGTTATCTTTCTGGAAACCAGTGATGGTATATTTATTATTATTATTACTGTATTTCTCTCTTCTACTTTAACGTAGTTACGAAAGTAATGCATGTTAATTATAGAAAGTTTGGAAAATTTAGAAAAGCTCAAAAATGAAATAAAAAAAAACACCCATAATTGCAACACCAAGAGATAACATCTCTAACTTTTGGTATATATGTGTACTCCCACTGAATGGATGTGTATTACAAAATTGAGATTATGCTAAACATACTTGGAACCTGCTTTTTTTTTTACTCAGAGTTTATCAATAACATTTTCCATTTAACTACTCTTTAAACATGATCTTAGTAATTACATATTATATGACTAGACCATAATTTAAGTTGTCATCTATTTAAATTCAAAATTTCCCTAACATTCTGCCATTTATAAACATCATAGTATACTAGTTAAGAGCATAGGCTTTATCACTAACACAGTTTAAGTGCTGCTTCCACAATTTACTGTGTGCTTTTGAGAAATTATTGAACTTTTTTTTTTTGGAGGAACTGGTTCTTTATTTCAAAAAGACACTTGTCAATATTCAGTATCAAAACAGTTGCACTATTGTTTCTCATTCTCCCAACTGGCCCCAAAAAGACCACAACAAAGGAGAATACATTTTAAGCCAATAAGCTACAGGATGTACACCTAACAGACAGACCTCATGAAACCTCACTTAAAAAAGTGTGGATTGGGCTAGGAAAGAAACTTTGAAAGATCAGCACACTGCCAGCCCAGACTGCAGGACTCTCACATCCAGACAGGGTGGCCAGGTACTCCAACCCCAAAGATGCAGTTTCAAAATAATATAAAATTTAAAAAGTTGCATACATAAGCTATTCAAGATTCTCCAGCACCAACTGATACAAAGCACAATGAGATGGCACTTTTAGATACAGCAGCTTCAGACCCAGAAAAGGGTGATGAGATGAGTTCATATGGCTAAATCAGTGGCCAAAACATAATTTTCTTTCTTCTTCTTTTTTTTTTTCAAGCAGGCAGAAGAGCAACTAAGTTCACCGCAAGATTAAGGGGCCCATGATATTGAACAAATTTTTGAGGTTTCAGTTTGTCTATGAAATGACTACACCAAGTATATCCATTGTGAGGATGACAGGAAAGACTCATACCATGGTACTACAAAAATAATTAGTACATAATAACTATAAGCAATAAATAAACAATAAATAAAACATGACTATAGTTTAAATTTTTTGAAAAAAATTATAAAAGCTTTTTTGGTCTAATTATCTGTTTAGTATTCCCTTTACCAACCCATCTGATTAGTATCTGGGACATCCATCTGATCTTTGATTCAATCACAAATTTCATTATTTTCTTGGACTGAAAGAGGTAAGTGATTCTTTTATTTTCTTTCATTTTTCTCCTTGTTATTTTTGTTTGTTTTTGTTTTTTTTTTTTTTTTGGGGGGGGGTGGTTTGCTTGCTTGCTTGCTTGCTTTTGTTTTTGTTCTTTGAAGAGGTAACATTTTGTGATAATCTTTTTGTTTTTTAAAGAGGTAACACTTGATAATGGATTTTTCTTTGTTCATTAGGATTCCATGAAGTAAAATAACTTATTTTTCAGCATTATGTAATTCTTTGATGCAATTCTTTCAATTCACCTAAAAAGTATTAATCTGTCAAACAACATCAAAAAAGTCTCTAGGGGCTGGGGGTGGGGCTCAGCTGTAAAACACTTGCCTAGCACATATGAGGCCCTGGGTTCGATCCTCAGCACCACATAAAGATAAATAAATAAATAAAAGTATTGTGTCCAACTACAACTAAAAAATAAATATTAAAAAAAAAAAAAAGAATCTAGCACTAAACACAACAAACTGGTACAAACTCCTGCTCCACCAGCTAGGCTCCCACTGTTGCCTACTTCCTTTCTGCCATATTTTTGTAGATGGTGAAAGGAAAGAAAGTTAGGCAAAGTTCATACCACACCCAGTAGAATAGGATTACGGAATTTCATCCTGCCCAATGCAACAGGCTCATCACCCTTGATGCCTCCCCAAGCTGCTCACAGACTACAAAATGCACTTGATTTCCAGTCTCAATAGGTCCTTTTGCTCCTGTGTCAATAATTATCCCTCTGACTTGCTCTATAGTAAACTGAACTTTCACTTATGTCTTGGTGAATTATTTATCACTGAAAACTCTGCAGGGCTCCTCCTACTTGAGAGCTTTTGGAATAAGAAGTTTTGTTCAAGTGGGCATGGCAGTGCATGCCTGTAATGCCAGCAACTAGGGAGGCTGAGGCAGGAGGATAGCAAGTTCCAGGATAGCCTTGGCAACTTAGCAAGACCCCGTCTCAAAATTTTTTAAAAAAAGAGGGGCTGGGGATGTAGCTCAATGGTAGAACTCCCCTGGGTTCAATCCCCAGTAACCTCCCCACCCCTTCATCACCTCCCATGTACAAATTTTGCAGCAAATCTTTTAGACACAAACAACAGCAGTAACCAGACACCTTCTTTACCTGTCTACTGTCCACTGTGATCTCTTTCTACTGGGCTTAGTGTGCCATGGAAACTAGAAAAAGTGCAGGTACTTTATTTACACAGCCTTCATTTCTATTTACAAAATCTCTCTGTGAATTTTTTTTTTCTCACTGTTGCACCTGTCGATTCAACTGTAAGTATCAGCCAATGAGCAGTAAAGTCTGAAGCCAGTTTCTGATGGGGGAAGTGGGAGGGGCACCCATCAAACTGGTTTTACTGCCTGAAGATGACTGCTTACCCTAGTTTTAGCCAAAAAAAAGAAAAATAACTTAGAAAAAAATCCGTTTGGATTTCCCAAGACTGAAATTCAATTAGGGACTGTGCACAACTACTACTATACTTTTCACTTTTTCAACCATTTCAGGATTGCCATCTAGACATAGCTTTAGAGAACTCTGCTGTTCTTTCCAACACTGCAGACTCTATTGTCCCCTCTTGGAATGAAAGAGCTTCTATATCCCCCAGGCAAATAACCAATTGCTGGGTCACTTTGACAATAAAGAAAATAAGAGCTTCTTGGGTTCTATAAAAAGTATTGAGTCCAGGGGGCTATAAGTCCATTCAGTTTAAGTGCTAGCATTTAAGTTCCCTATTTATTAGACATAAAAAGAAGGAATATACTTAGATAAACTTTCAATCCTTAGTTCCCAAGTGAATTCATTTTAAATAATGAGAAAAAGAGAGTTTAATTCTACGTGAAGCAAGTTTCCTATATTACTTCATTCCTCTGATTCTCACTATTAACAACTGCAAAATAGGGCTAATAATACCTTCTAAGGAGGATTGCTTTGAGGATCAAGTGAGATAAAGATTATCACTACACTATACATAAGTCATTTTTAAAAAGGCAGTTTTAAGCCAGGTGCAGTGCTACATGCCTGTAATCCCAGCTATTTGGGATGCTGAAGCAGGTTAACAAATCTGAGTACAGCCTGAGCAATTACTGAGACTCTGTCTCAAAATAAAAAGTAAAGAGGACTGGGGATGTAGCTTAGTGGTAGAGCATCCCTAGCTTTTCAACCCCCAGTACCAAATTTTTTTTTTAAAAAGGAAGTTTTAACATTTATAATATAATGAGCCAATAATGCAGAAAGAGAACAACTTTTTTAAGAGTCACACAAACTTTGTAATTTAGTGCCTCCCCCGCCTCAATCCATGGGGCATTGGTAGCAAATTCCTTCATACTTGGAAAGACATGAACAATTCTTATCCTCAAGGTCACTTTGCCCCTCACTCTTCACATTCACAGAATGCTATTAATGCTTTCCATCAATCTTTTCTTTATTCTGCTTTGAGTTTAAATTATTTGTTTATTAATCTCTGCCCTCCACAAGACTGTCCATATGTCTTCTAATTCCCCCTGTACAATCTCTGACACAATGATTTGGATGTAGTGTACTTTCCATAGAAGTTTGTGTTAAGATTAGCAAAAGCTGAATATAAAACTCTTGTGGGGCCCCAGTGTGGTGGTGCACGCCTGTAATCCCAGCTATCTAGAGGTTGAGGTGGGAAGCTCTTGAGTTTTGAGGCTAGCTTGGGCAACTCTGTGACACCCCATCTAAAAAAAAAAAAAAATCTGTTGTGGGGCCTTGCTGTTTCCAAATGACAGCCATGTACTGCCTGAAATCCATTTTTGTTCTTTCTCAATAGAAAAGAGATCAGAGGAATGTAGGTACCATTAGGTGAGTTAGAGAGGAGAAGGGTTTTAAGAAAATACGGAAGCCATTTATAGTGGTGCCAACCTGTAATCTCAGTAATTTGGGAAGCTGAGACAAGAGTTCAAAACCAGCCTGGGGAAACTTTAATCAACCCTGTCTCAAAATAAAAATTAAAATTTCAGGGGTTGGGATGTGGCTCAAGTGGTAGAGCGCTCGCCTAGCATGTGTGAGGCACTGGGTTCGATTCTCAGCACCACATAAAAATAAAATAAAGATATTGTGTCCACCTAAAACTAAAAAAAAAAAAAAAAAAAAAAAATTCAAAAGCTAGGGTAGCAGGAATGTTGGAGCACACCTGTAATCCAGAGGCTCAGGAGGCTGAGGTAGGAAAATTGCAAGTTCAAGGCCAGCGCCAGTAATTTAGTGAGGCCCTTAGCAATTTAGCAAGATCCTAATCCAAAATAAAAAATGAAAAGAACTGGGGGTGTGGCTTAGTGGTTAAGCGCTCCTGGGTTCAATCCCTTGTACCAAAAAAAGTCAGGTCTGGGGGTGATAGTTCCCTGGATTCAATCCCCAGTATCACAAAAAAGAAAAGAATGAAGATTAAGTTGTTGAAATGCTGCAGACAGCTAAGGAAGGATGAGGGCTAATCAAAACTCATTGGGTTTTCTGGTGGTTACAGGTGACCTTCAAGAGAACTCTCTCGGGCTGGGGATATGGCTCAAGCGGTAGCCCGCTCGCCTGGCATGCGTGCGGCCCAGGTTGGATCCTCAGCACCACATACCAATAAAGATGTTGTGTCCGCCGAGAACTAAAAAAAATAAATATTAAAAAAAAATCTCTCTCTCTCTCTCTCACTCTCTCTTAAAAAAAAAGAGAGAACTCTCTCAGATATGGGATAAGGAAAGTTAGATTCTTGAAGATTTGAATGTGAGCAGGTGTTGACAAATGGCTGGCATAGTGTATAGAAACTAATTCTGGGATATGTATTTCTTTTGGGGTTCAAATCCAGTTGAGCATGACACATTAGCACCCTTCACAGTCCCATGCTCAGACCAAGCCAACTGTATAACAGCTTCCTCTTTACACACAAAGCTATCCAATGATACCCATCTCCAGTTTTGTTCTTGGTCTTTCCATATGACCTGAGAGCCCAGTATCAACTATTGGTAAACTGAAGTCTTTCCTAATTGCTCCAGCTTAAGGAATTCTGGGTTTGTTTGTTTGTTTTTGTAATGTTGGGGTTTGAACCCAGGGGCACTCTACCACTGAGCTACGTTCCCAGCCCTTTTTATTTTTGAGACAGAGTCTGGCTAAATTGCACAGGCTGGCCCCAAACTTTAGCTCCTCCTGTGTCAGCCACTAGCCAGGACAATAGGTATGTGTGCTATTATGCCAGGAATTCTGTTTTGTCCTGAAGATACAAATGTGTAGGCTATAATTATTGTGGCACTTAACACATTTGGCCCAATATTTGAGGTAGGTTAAATGTATGATTTGCCTTGTTAGTCTATAAGAGATATGTAAATTTTAATAAATACTTAAACTTCCAATATTAAGATACTACCCATTCAATAAGTAGAGTAGTATAGATCCAGCCAGGCTCAGTGGCTCACGCCTGTAATCAGAGCAGCTCAGGAGGCAGAGGCACAAGGATCTCAAGTTCAAAGCCATCCTCAGCAATTCAGTGAAGCCCTAAGCAACTTAGTAAGACTCTGTCTGTAAATAAAATATAAAAAAGGATTGGGGATATGGCTCAGTGGTTGAGCATCCCTGGGTTCCATTCCCAGAACCTTAAAAGAAGAAGGAGGAGGAGGAGGAGGAGGAGGAGGAGGAGGAGGTTGTTGTTGTTATGATTGTGTAGATCCAGGTAAGCAATTCAAGGCACAAAATTAAACCAAGAAAGATGCAGCTATTTCAGTTCAGTGGTAAGGCACTTGCCTACTTTGGATTCTATCATCAGCACTACAAAAAGAAATAAATATAAGTAAATAAACCATGAGACTGTAAAGTTTTGATTTAATCCAACAAGTGTGTATTGAATGCCCTCTATTTGCAAAATTGTGCCATCAACAGATTTAAGAGCTAACAGAGGATATCAGCAGATATTTTCAGGGACTGGGGGTGTATCTCAGTGGTAGAATTCCTAGATTTATGACACCCTTGGTTCAGTCACCAGCATGGAGAAAGAAAGAATCCAGCAAACATTTTTGATAAAAGACAATAAATATTTTAGACTTTGCAGACAATATGATCTGTTGCAATTACTTAACTCTGCCATTGTGATGAGGTAACAATGAATGAGGGGGGCTGTATTCCAACAGAACTTTATTTATGAACACTGAAATTTCAGTTTCATATAATTTTCACATGCCCCAATACATTATTCTTTTGGATTTTTTTTTCTTTAATGATTTAAAAATTTAAAAATCATTTTAGATTGTGAACCATACAAAAACAGGTGACAGACCGGATATGGCTCATGGGCCAAGGTTTGCCAACTCCAAACCAATAACTAGTTCGCTCAGAAGTACTAGGGATTGAGCCCAGGGCCACTTTACCACTGAGCTACAAACCCTGTCCTTTTAAATTTTTTTTTATTTTGGGACAGGGTCTTGCCAAATTGCCGAATGCCTCAATCAGGTACTCAGGCTGGCCTTGAACTAGTGATCCTCCTGCCTCAGCCTCTTAAGTTACTGGGATTACAGGCACACATAAACTTGGAGTGCTTCTGCTAAACCACTTTGGAGTACTTCTGTTGGGGCAGCTTCCCAACAGAAGTCTCCAATGTTCCATTTGTAATACTTTTCTAATCAGAAAAAACTCTTTAAATACTCATCACTTTTAGATTATAAATATGCACATACACAAAAAGATTTATTTTAAAAACCAAGTTTTTAAAATCCCAGAATGATTTCTGCCTTAAATTCAGTCTCCAAAGGACACTTCTTAACCAGTTGAGGCCATTCATTTGTTTATTCATCAATAAAATGCTGTCAGACCAGGGCTGATGGTCACAGTTACTGGCTGGGTGGGGGTGGGTTCTAACATAGAATATATTTCCAATGGCATGCTTGTTGTGTAATGCTTAAGCACTAAGCAGGTTTCAGATACTAGGGAACCCTGGTGGTAAACCAGTGAACAAAGTTCTCACACTATAATATAATTACATGTTTAATTGTCTTCTCCCCCAGAATAATGAAAGCAGCATGAGGTCAGGAACCATGGAGATGTTAAGTCAAATTTCTATAGGAAATAGGAACAAAGCAATGGGATAAAAGCAGTAAGTGCCAAAGAAGAAAGGACTGTATTTGACAAGTTCTGTTTGACTGAGAAAAAGAACAGAATTAAGGGAATAGAGAGAAATCCATCCTGTAGGGATTTGAAATCACAACAAAGAATTTAGACTTAATCCTAAAGGCCAGAAAACTAGTGAAGGAGGGGAATGGCTTAATCATATTTGTGCATTCTTAACCTAGATCCTGAATTTGAGACAGGGTTTGATTGAAGGCAGAATCTTGTTTAGAAGCTATATCCTAAAACCAGGAGTTTGTAACCTCGGGTCTATGGTAGGTTAAACTGGGGTGAAGAAAATAATGCATCTTTATTTTTTTTAACTAGTCTCTAATTGAAATTTAGGATTTCCTCTAATTATTAAGATAAGCAATAAACCCAAGAATTAACCAGATCTGGGCTGGGAGTGTAACTCAGTGGCAGAGTACTTGCCTAGACTACATAAGGCTCTAAGTTCAATCTTCAGCACCACAAAACCAAAAACATATAAACAAAAAACCACACACATAGTATCTGTCATTCTATAGCAAACAGGCATCAGTTTTACCACACATTGTAAGTTATTGCAGAGATCTTAAATCACTCCCCTCATTGCTACTCTGAAATTATAGTAGTTATTATATCCCCTGCTAGACCTTATCATTAATGTACTGATAAATGAATAAAATACTTTATACTTATTTCTTACCTTCTGATAACTGCACTGAAATGTCTTACTTTACACATTTAAAAATGTCATTCTGAGGAGGGTTCATAGGTTTTAGCAGGTGGACAAAGTAGACTGTAGCACCAACAAGGCTCAAAATCCCTTCTCAGGCTCAGTGGTGGAGTGCTTGCCTAGCATGGGTGAGGCCCTGGGTTGCATTGATTCCCAACACTGCAAAAAGAAACAAAACAAAACAAAACAAAACAAAAAAAACCCTTCCCAGACTGTAGTTCTAAAATACCCATAGCCAGCAGCTCCTCCAAAGAAGGCTCCCTTTTAACTCATCTTTTCTGTTAAGCATAGGTTCTTTTCTCTATCCTCTGACTTACTCCTTCAGACTTTTTTGTTTTCTTAGGGTGCTAGGATGGAGCCAGGGCCTCAAGCTTGCTGGGCTCCACCTCTGAGCTACACCCCCAGCCCCAGGTGTCCTTTTTTGTACTCTCATGACAACCTGCTTTTACCCCAGACACAATACTTACCATGTGGATGCAGCATCCCACAATTTAACATAGGAGGTTTTAAATATCACAAGTGGCCCTGAAACTCTAGGACATGTAGTAATTTGTCAGTTCGTTGAGGCATGAAATAGGATTGCTACTTCTTCCATGGAATCACTGAACTTCTCAGGAGTCTGACTGCCTAGGTTCCACATTGCTACATGATGTTATTTAATATTCACAATAAAGCTACAGACTAAGTTATATTATTCCTATTTTATAGGTGAAGAATTTGATGAAATCACAAAGTAAGGCAGAATCAGAAGCTCTGGAAATTTGTAACAGTCTTGATCATGACCATTTTAGACTACTGCATTGTTTCTGATCCAACCTTTTTGAAAGTGAGCTACTGAAGGCAAAGACTAGGTCTTTACTCTTTTTTTAAATAACCTTATTTATTTATTTCTATGTGGTGCTGAGGATCGAACCCAGTGCCTCACATATGTGAGGCAAGCGCTCTACCACTAAGCCACAACCCCAGCCCTAGGTCTTTAATCTTGACACCCTCATTGCTCATACTGCTCTTGACAATTAGTAGGTGCTCAACAAATGGTTTCCTGGTTATTGAAAGGAAGAATCCTAAGAATCCTAGTTTCCCTTTGTAAAAGGGAATATCCTGGAAGTCCTGGCTTCCATCTGGATCTCCCTGAATTCCCAATAAAGACTGGCTCATAAAAAGTAAAAATACTGGGCTGGGATTGGGGCTTAGTGGTGGAGCGTTCACCTTGCATTTATGAGGCCCCAGGTTCGATCCTCAGCACCACATAAAAATAAATAAAATAAAGGTATTGCGTTCAACTACAACTAAAAAATAAATATTAAAGAAAAGTACAAATATTGATAATTGACTAAGTTTATAGGAATTTGTGTTTATTTGATAGCTGACACATTTTATTGAAGTTTTTTACAAAGATCTTTATACAGTAAAATAATATATAAAAGTATAAATAAGGTCAATTTTAGCAACTAATTTAGCTTCCACTTTATAATCTTTCAAGTAATTTGAACAGCAGTCTCCATGACTATCCCAGGAAATTTTTAGTTATGAATTATGGGAAAATAAATCTATATTTTACTTTGTCTATTGATCATCATTAAGTATACAAGCAGCACACACAGGAAAGTATACTTCTGTATAATCACATTCTCCCTTAAGTTCAAGTAAAGTAAAAATAATAATTCTTAATTTTTATTTTTTTCCAGAGTAGCATTTTATCTCAATAGAATGAAAAAAAATGAGGTAAAAGTAAGTAGAATGCTTAATGTAAAAAATTTAACAATACTAAACTTAGAACTAACTAATCAAGTTAATTAATCAATTACATTTAGGTTTAAGATTTGGTTTTGGAAGAAATGAAATTTGATGGTAGTACCAGGTGGAGAAATGAGGGCACATCTTTTTTCAATGTCTAGAATGTAAGTATAAAAAGCATCCTATCTCAAAATGCTTCCCTTCCTGAAGCATCCAGAAATAGATACATGAAATCCAAAAGTGAAATGAACAAATTTCTACTCAACAGCTTCTTGCCCTTTTCCCTCATTAGCCTCACTTGAGCTGAGCTTGATCAAATAGTCACTAATAACTGTGTGTCCTATGTATATTTGGAAGCCCTTTGCCTGAAGGGGTTGAGTTTCAACAATCAATTCAGTTACTGGTTCTTACATATCAGGAAAGCCAGCTTTGTAACAGTAACCACTTTCATCACTTTTTAAAAAAGAATGATTTTTCATGTGTTAGGGGTGACAGGAAGCACTTGGTAGTATTTATATGTTGTGCAATAAAAGAAATTTACTAATGCTTTTTGGAGTGTTTATATAAAATACATAGATAAAATATAATAAAGGAAAAATAGTTTCAGTTTTTCCTTGTGAAATTTGGAGATACTGCACTAGTTATGGTGGTGCACCTTTGTAATCCCAGCTAGTTGGCAGACTGAGGCAGGAGGATGGTAAGTTTGAGGCCACATTGGACAATTTAGGGAGACTGTCTCAAAAAACAAAAAGTACTAGGGATGGAGCTCAGTGTTAGAGTGCCCCTGGGTTCAATCCCCAGTACAGAAAAAATAAATTTCAGGATGCTGTGACAATAAAATAGGAGCATTTTGTTGAATTTTAATGCATCCTAAGCCTATGTATAAGCAGGGTGATATATTGGGAGCAAAATTATTTCCCTGACTTCTATCACACCTTAATTGCCAACAGTAAAATTTTAGTATGCAAACACTGTGTTGTCACTCTTATTAATTTTATCTATGAATTCATTACTAACTCATGTCACCTATAAATTACTGCCCTGAAGAAATGGTACATATAACAGGTAACTGTTCATAAAGAAAAGGTTTTTACAGACAAAAGGGTCTGAAAAGGCCTTTTCTTTATGAACAGTTTCTTTATATACCCAAGTAGGGACCTGGGGCTGTGGGTGGAGCTCAGTGGGAGCCCAGCACACACAAAGCCCTGGGTTTGACTCCCAGCACTAGGATTATAAAAAGTAAAAAGTAGGGACCCAACTTAGCAGGAATGAATGCTTCACCATCCCCCGCAGCTAGTTCTACTCTCACAAGTAAGTGACTTTGAGTTGGAAAAAAGGTAAAGAAACGTAGCAAGCATTGTCTATCAAATTTGTATATACATCTTGCTAAGTGATGATACATCAGAAATTTATTTTTAATTATAATTATTAATAAATGTTAATTGTGCAAATTATTGGGTTTTGAAGTGCCATTTCCACACATACATATAACATGCTTTGATCACATCCACCCTCCCTATGACCCCCTCTTGTTCTTCCCTTTCTTCCCCAACCCCACTGCCACCGATCCTTCATCATGAAAGTCCGTCTTCTACTTTCAAGTCCAGACATTTATTTTTCTTTTAAAAATATTTTTTAGTGATTCTGCAATTGTATACGGGGTAAAAATGGGAGTTCATAACCCACTTGAATCAAATGTATGAAATATGATATGTCAAGAGCTTTGTAATGTTTTGAACAACCAATAAAAATATTTTTTTAGTTGTACATGGACATAAAACCTTTGTTTTGTTTATTTAGGTTTTTTTTTTCCTCAATGTGGTGCTGGGGATCTAACCCAGTGCCTCATGCATGCTAGGCAAATGCTCTACTACTGAGCCACAACCCCAACCCCAGACATTTATTTTCTAGAAAGCAAAACTTACTTATGATCCCTACACTGAATGTGATTGGCACAGTTGATACATAGGTATTAGCCCCCAATAGGGGACTAATTGACCTTATGTGGACTGAATGTTTATTGCAGAATGTCCCTTTGTTTCTTCTCCATCACTTATTGCCAAGAATGCCGGCAACTTGGCACTTACTCATCTAGCAATAGATAAGAAATTTCTTTTCTGGTAAATCTAACCTGAAAGCAAGACTTGCTTACCCAAGTCACTCTATCATGAAGGGCAATATGCCCTATATTCTACACATTCACTGAGTTTTTAGTCCCCCATGCTTAATCAAAGAGGGATTATCAGTCCTTGAGGAAACATACTAATGGGAAAGATACAGATTCAAAAATGAAAAAGCAATCTGGAGTAATCAAAGACTATACAGGGAAAAGAAAACTTTAAAAGGAAAATTTAAATGTCACTTTTATGGCTTGCATCTTAATGGTTCTACAGGGGCTGAGGATATAGCTCAGTGGTAAAGAACATGCCTTGCGTTCACAAGGCTATGGATCCAATCATCCCCAGAACTAAAAAAAAAAAAAAAAAAAAAAATTCCCAAATGTCTATATGCTAAAGAAATGTGGCTAGCCTGTAGCACTTCTAGGTATTCTTTAAAATATATTTATTTATTTATTTGTTTGTTTGTTTATTTATTTATTTATTTTAGGTGTAGATGAACACAATACCTTTATTTTATTTGTTTTTATGTGGTGCTGAGGATCAAACCCAGGGCCTCGCACTTGCTAGGTAAGCACTCTACCACTGAGCCACAACCCCAGCCCTCACTTCTAGGTATTCAAGAGGTGGGGCCTAGTGAAAGGTGAGCCCTTGAAAGGGATAGTGGGACCTTAGCCCTTCCTCTCTCTCTTTACTTCCCAACCATGAGGTGAATAGACCCCATCTGCCATGCACTCCCACATGATACACTATGCCATTGCAGGTCCAGCCAAAACGAACCCTTCCTCTTTTAGGTTGTTTGACTTAGGTATTTTGTCACAGTAATGAAAAGCTGACTCACAGTCATTAATATCTTCAGAACTAGTGCAGTGGTAGAGCACTTGCTGAACATGAATGGTGCCCTGGGTTAGATCCCCAGCAACACAGAAAAATAAATAAGTAAATAAATCTTTAGAGTTATAAAAATTATACAGCATCTATGAAACATCAACAGAATGTTATAAAACAAGAATTCTCAGAGCAAAAAAAAAAAGTCCTTAAAACTTAGAAGCATGATACAAACAACAAACAACCTTTAATAGAGGGGAAGATGAAGTATTTCTGAAAGTAGAACAAAACAAAACACAGGACTGGGGTTGTGACTCAGTGGTAGAGCACTTGCCTAGCATGTGTGAGGCACTGGGTTCCATCCTCAGCACTGCATATAAATAAATGAATAAAATAAAGGTCCATCAGCATCTAAAAAAATATTTTTTCAAAAAAAGAGATGGGAAATAGGAGAAAAAAAAGATAAACTGAAGGAACAGGTTGAGCATGGTAGTGCTCACTCATGATCTCAGCTACTAAGAAGGTGGAGGTAGGAGGACTATAAGTTCAAGATGGAGACTGGGCAACTTGCTAAGAATCTGTCCCAAAATAAACAGGCTGAGAGTGTTATTCAGTGGTAGATTATTCCTGGGAGTACCCCAGTACTCCCCAAATAACTAAATAAAGGAAAGTAAGAAAAGAAATCTGAAGCCACTGAAAATAACAATAATTAGAGAAAAATCAGCAGAGTTTAAGGACTCCAGTTTCCAATTAAAAGGACCCATCAAGTGCAGAGGAAAACAAATGAAGATACATTCATAACACATCACCCATTGTGAAATTTCAGACAACCTGGACAAAGAAATTGTTTTATTAGTTTTTAGAAGGGGGAAAAAACGAAAAACAGGTTGGTTACATATAAAGCATAAGGAAACGTCACAGCTTTGGACTTCTTAATAGCAACACTGGAAGCAAGAAGCCAGGCTTTCAAGAACCAAGAAAAATGCTTTCAAATTTCCAAACTAGCCAAGTATGGTGGCAAGCACCTGAAATCCCAGTGGTTCAGGAGACTGAGGCAGGATTGCAAGTTCAAAGCCAGCCTCAGCAAAAACAAGGCAATAAGCACCCAGTGAGACCCTGTCTCTAAATTAAGTATAAAATAGGGCTGGGATGTGGCTCAGTGATCGAGTGTCTCTGAGTTCAATCCCTGGTATTCACGCCCCCACCAAAAATATCCAAACTAAATGATCTCCAACCTGGAATTCTGTCCTCAGAAATTATCAGCCGAGAATATGAACTGGAGCTGGGTGCTGCACTTCTATAATCTCAGTGACTCAGGAGGCTGAGGCAGGAGTATTAAAAATGGAGGTCAGCCTGGGTAACTCAGTAGGACCCTTCCTCAAAATAAAGAAAGGACTGGAATTAGAGAAATGCAAATCAAAACTACTCTAAGATTCCATCTCACTCCAGTCAGAATGGCAAGAATCAAGAATACAAACAACAATAAGTGTTGGTGAGGGGCTGGGGTTGTGGCTCAGCGATAGAGCACACGCCTAGCATGTTCGAGGCTCTGGGTTTGATCCTTAGCACCACATAAAAATAAATAAATAAAATAAGGGTATTATGTCCAACTACAACTAAAAATAAATAAACAATTTTTTTTTAAGTGTTGGTGAGGATGTGTGGCAAAAGGCATATTCTTACATTGTTGGTGGCACTGCAAATTGGTGCAACCACTCTGGAAAGCAGTATGAAGATTCCTTAGAAAACTTGGAATGGAACCACCATTTGACCCAGCTTTTCCACTCCTTGGTCTATACCCAAAGGACTTAAAAACAGCCATACTACAGTGATACAGCCACATCAATGTTTATAGCAGCTCAATTCACAATAGCTAAACTGTGGAACCAACTTAAATGTCCTTCAATAGATGAATGGATAAAGAAACTGTGGTATATATACACAATGGAATATTGCTCAGCTTTAAAAGAGAATAAAATCATGCCATTTGCAGTAAATGGATGGAGTTAGAGAATATCATGTTAGGCGAAGTAGGCCATTCCCTAAAACTAAAGGCCAAATGTCCTCCCTGATAACTCAATGCTGATCCATAATGGGGGGAGACATGGGAATAATGGAGGAAATTTGATTGGGCAAAGGTCTGGGGGAGAGAAGGAGAGAGGACATGGGGGTGGGAAAGATGGTGGAATGGGACAGATATCATTACCCTAGGTATGACTGCACATATGGTGTGACTTTACATCATGTACAGCCAGAGAAAAGCTGTGCTCTATTTATATACAATGAAATGAAATGCATTCTTCTGTCATGTATAACTAATTAGAACAAATTAAAAATTTTTTAAAAAGTATTGGGTGAGCATAGTGGCACTCACCTATAATCTCAGCAGCTTCAGAGACTAATGCAGGAGGGTAGCAAATTCAAAGCCAACCTCAGCAACTTAACAAGATCCTGTGTCAAAATAAAAAATAAAAAGGGCTGGGGATGTGGCTCAGTGGTGAAGCACCTCTGGGTTCAATCTCCAGAACAACAACAAAAAATTTTGAATTGAGGGTATAGCTCAGTGGTAGAATACTTGCCTAGCATGCATAAGGCCCTGTATACCCCCGCTCCCCAAAAAGACAAAAAATATATATTTTTCCATGTTTCTTTCCCCCACCTTTTTTTGGTACTGTGGATTTAACTCAGGATTGTTTATCCACTGAGCTATAGCCTTAGCCCTTTTTGTTATTGTTGGTTTGAGACAGGATCTTGCTAAATTGCTGGGGCTAGGCTCAAACTTAAGATCCTCCTGCCTCAGCCTCCCAAGTCACTGGGATTACAAGCATGCACCACAATGTCTGGCTCCATGTATCTTTTCTTTAAGAAGTAATGGAAGGGCATGCTTAGCCAATATGGGAGAATAAACCAAGAAAGAGGAAGACATGTAATATAGGGAGTAAGAGACCCAGCGCAGGAGAGAGGAACTCCTCAGATGGCAACCATGCCCTTCACATGGGGAAAACCAGTCCAGGTGGAACAGACATGTCAGCACTGTCATGGTCAAGATCCTCCCTGCCATTATACCCTCTTTTAGCCTGAAGACAGAGGACCTCAGTGAGCCTGCCCAGGTTCTTATCTGAGCTTGGCTAGTCTTGACCATGTGTTGGTGTAGTTTCTGTTCCCCTCTTCGTTGACAGAGCAGCCCTCTCTGTCTGAGCAAACCTCAGCTGCTCCACACTACATCTCCGTCAGCTGGGTGGATTTTAATAAGCTGTTCCCCAGGAGTTACCGCAGACAGAGGAAATTTCTTGTAACTCAGAGGAGCTAAAGCCAGACTGTGACTCAGAGATTCTTCTCAGTATATTTCCTACTGATAGCCTTCAACAAATGATGACAATATTGCCCTTTCCTTATTCAATCAGATTTGTGATTGTTACTACAGTTTTCAAAACAAAATAATATATATATTTTAGGGATGTATTCATAGATGTTGGGGCTTTGGGAAAGGGCAAGTGAATGGTAAGCACAAAAGCAAGACAGTAGTGGTAACTGGGAGAAAGAGGGACGTGTGAGGGGAAGGACACACAGAGCATTGGGACTGGAAATGCCATTTCCTCACCCAGGTGATGGGCACACAGATTTATCATGATTATTTAAGACATACTTTTTACATAAAAAATGATGCATTTCACAATAAAACATCTTATTTAAAATAAAATATTAAGCTGGGCATGGTGACGCATGCCTTTAATCCCAGCAGCTCCAGAGGCTGAGGCAGGAGGATCGAGAGTTCAAAGCCAGCCTCAGCAATGGCAAGGCACTAAGCAACTGAGTGAGACTCTGTCTCTAAATAAAATACAAAGTAGGGTTGGGGAAGTGGCTCAGTGGTCAAGTGCCCCTGAGTTCAATCTCTAGTAACCTCTCCCCGAAAAAAAGAAAACATTAAATGGGCATTTCATTAAAGTTATTGAACTGCTTTTTGTTAAAAGATGCTTCCCCAGTCCCCCCAAACCCTCAGTACTGGGGATTGAACTGACCTCAAACTTGCAATCCTCCTCGCCTCAGCCTCTGTATTCAATGGGATTATAGGTATGCACCATTATGCCATCATCTGTGCCATCAGAGAACAGCTTCTGTGTCAATATCAACTTTGATTTTAGATCTTAAAGAAATTTCAAAGTGCTTACAAAACCTCATCTCTCCTACATTCATGGAACATTCTGTTCACAAAGGGAATTAAATGACACAATATTGCTGCTCTTTAGAAAACAATTTCCTTCCAAATAAGCATAATGTGAAAACCTTTTTGCACAGTTTCATTTTCCTTAAGTGGCAGCAGGATTTTTCCTTGACTCAGTATGCTGTTTAAATAAATACAAAATATATGAACAATATAGGGAATTTATTTTAAATACATTTAAAACTCAGAAAACTAATGTTACCACTAATCTACAAATCTTAAGTGTTATTTTCCCTTCTTAAAGCACAAAAATAGAACTGAGGAGCCAGGCATTCTCCTGTAATCCCAGTAACTACAGAGCCTGAGGCAGGAGGATCACAAGGTCAAAGCCAGGTTCAGCAACTTAGTGAGATGCTCAACAACTTAGTGAGAGCCTGTCTCAAAAAAGAAAAAAAAAGAAAAAAAAAGATTGAGGTTACCACCATAGCTCAGTGGTAAAGCACCTCTGGGTTCAATCTCCAGTACAAAAAAATTAAATAAAAAATAGGACTGAGGTATCACTCAGTGGTAGAGTAGGTGCTTAACAACATGAGGTCCTGGGTTCAGTCTGTAATATCAAAAGAAAAAGAAAAATACCACAGAAATATATATATTCAGATTACTTATTAAATCAATGTGGCAAACTATATTCACTTTGCTAACCTTTATTTTTTTTAGCCTAGTTAATTAAACAGTGATATTTTGATGAAACAGTGATTTTTTTAATATTTATTTTTTAGTTGTAGTTGAACACAATACCTTTATTTTATTTATTTTATTTATTGCTGAGGATTGAACCCAGGGCCTCACACACTGCCGCTGAGCCACAATCCCAGCCCTGAAACAGTGATATTTTAAAATATATTTTTAGTTGTAGATGGACACAATACCTTTATTTTATTTGCACATTTTTTTTAAAGAGAGAGAGAGAGAATTTTTTTAATAATTATTTTTTAGTTTTCGGTGGACACAACATCTTTCTTTGTATGTGGTGCTGAGGATTGAACCCGGGCCGCACGCATGCCAGGCGAGCACGCTACCGCTTGAGCCACATCCCCAGCCCTTATTTGTACATTTTTATGTGGTGCCGCGATTGAACCCAGTGCCTCACATGTGCTAGGCAAGCATTCCACCACTAAGCCACAACCCCAGCGCGAAACAGACATTTCGATGTCCCTGTTTTGAATTTTGGCTAGTTTGGGGTTTTATTAAATTCTGAAATCATTGCTGAGGTTGGGTAAAGGAATTTTTATAAGGTTCATAAAGCTGCGCATGGAAGTACACACCTGTAATCTCAGCTACACAGGAGCCTGAGGCAGGAGGATCACAAATTCTAGGCCAGCCTGGAAAATTTAGTGAGACCTGTCTCAAAATAAAAAGGGGCATGTAGCTCAGAGGTAGAATATTCCTGGGTTCAGTTCCCAAAACCAAACCAAACCAAACACGGTTCATAAAGCACTCAACTATTTTCATAGTTTGACTTAGCATAAGCTATACTTAAGAAAATTTTCAATTTTCTCTGCACACATGACCTAAGACAAATTTGTACTTTTCCCTATGCCCTGGGATTGTCTGATTCATCACCAGTTCAAATCCTAAGATGCACTCTGTACCTTAAAAATGTTAATTATAGCTACTTTTGTTGTTGTTGTTGTTGTTGTACCAGGGATTGAACCCAAGGGCACTTTACCCTTGAGCTACATCCCCAGTCTTTATTATTTTTTAATTTGGAGACAGTGTCTTGCTAAATTGCTGAGGCTGGTCTCAAACTTGTGATCCTCCTGTCTCAGCCTCTCAAGTCTCTCTGATCCAGTTTATAGTGACTTTATAACATGTGCTACAATTGCTAAGTCAAGTGTCATTCTAAAACTTAAAGTTATTTGCTTTAGTTATTGATAGTCTTAGTAAGCCAGGTATGCTGGTTTGCACCTGTAATCCCAGAACTCAGGAGGCAGACCTGGAAAAATCCCTTATGTCTAGGAGTTTGAGACTAGCCTTGGCAACAGAGCAAGACCCTATATAAAAACTAATAAATTCAAACAGAATAGTCTAAGTATTTTCACGATCGTGCTATCTCCCAGGCTACATAGGGCTCCAAGGTGTTTCTCTATGTGGTGCTGGGGATTGAACCCAGGGCTCACAGATGCTCAGCAAGTACTCTACCAGTGAGCTAGACTAGAGTAGATGGTGGGCCATCCAGAGGAGTGTGATGGGAAGCCATTGGAGGGTCTTGAGCAAAGAACAGAGTATGCTAAGAGTCTTTCTGGATGCTGGGTTTAAAATAGATTGAAAGAAAGGCAAGAGTCAGAGTAAAATGCCCAGTTAAAAGAATCCAGGCAAGGGGCTGGGGCTGGGGCTCGGTGGTAGAGCACTTGCCTTGCTTGTGTGGGACACTGGGTTCCATCCTCAGCACCACATTAAAAAATAAATAAATAAAGATACTGTGTGTTTATCCACAACTCAATAAATAAATAAATAAATAAAAAGAATCCAGCCAAGAGATGATGATGGCTTTCATCAGGTAGTAGGAGTGGAAGTAGTGAAAAGGGGTTAGATCCTGAATATGTGTATATTGAAGATAGGCTTTAGGTATGGGATACAAAAGAAAGAGAGGAGTTGAGTATAATTCTAAAGCTAAGTTCTAAGCAGCAGCAAGAATTCGGTTACCATTACTGAGACGGGGAAGGCCACATCCTGCCATGAATATAAGTCAAGGTTTAAAAATGTTGTTGTTGTTGTTGTTGTTGTTATACTAGGGATTGAACCTGGGGTACTATACTATTGAGCTACATCTCCAGCCATCCCCACCTCCCCCACACTTGGAAACAGGGCCTTCTCGTTGCTGAGGCTGGCCTCTAACTTAGGATTTTCCTACTTCAGCCTTCCAAGTGTGTATGCCATCATGCCTGGTTAAATATTGTAATTATTTCTAAATAATGTTTCTTTTTTTAGTATTTATTTTTTAGTTGTAGTTGGACCCAATATCTTTATTTTACTTATTTATTTTTATGTGGTGCTAAGGTTTGAACCCAGGGCCTCACATGTGCTAGGCAAGCGCTCTACTGCTGAGCCACGATCCCAGCCCCATAATGTTTCATTTTTTTAATTGAAATATAACTCTCTCTCAGTATCCACAGAAGATTGGTTCTAAGACCTCCTCTGCAGACTTCAAATCCCTTATATAAAATGATGTAGTATATGTGTACAACCTATCCATCCCCTCCCATATACTTTAAATCAGGTCTAGTTTACTTACGACTAGATTAATAGCATACAGTATAATGTGAATCCTACGTAAATAGTTGCTCTGCTGTATCATTCAGGAAATAATGATAGGGAAAACGTCTGTACATGTTCAGCACAGAGGTAATTTTTTCTAATATTTTCGATCCTTGATTGGTTGATTCTGGGGATGCAGAACCTGTCGATATAGGGGGGGCCAACTGTGTTTCACAGTAAGAGCTAATTGTTTCTACCTGTAAAGCAACTTAAACCAAGGAATCATTTTTTTTTATTCATGATAAGGTAATAAATGAAAAAATATTCACAGTTGTTCTTTTGAAACCCTTCTAATGGAATTGTGAAGTGTAATTTGCAAACTTCCCTCCAGTTGAGCTGCTTAAGTCTTTGCTGGCATATCGTGGGTGTTAAAGTACTGGTGATCCATGCTGGTGCTGTCTGTATAGCACTTTAATTGTAGGAATTATCTCTTGGCCTATCTATCTTCTGATTTTTAATTATCTTCAGAGAGAATTATACATAGAATTTCCACAGCGATTACCCACTGTCCTAAACCTGTTCATTATGACGTAAATAGGACAAGAATGTGCTCTCCACCCTGCTTCTTAGGGTATATTACACTTCACTGTCCCTTTCTATTTCTACAAATAATCTAGATATAAATATATATGCTCTTCTCTTCCCTTTTCTTGAAAAATCAAACTTGGTTTTTGGGGCTTTGCTCTTCTTATTTTGAAAATGGTTATTGGGCCTGCATTTTATTCTAGTATTCTTTAATAGAAGTGCATTGTTTGTTTCTATAAATTTCCTTTTGTTTTTAAGATTTTAGAACACTGTTTTTACTTCCTTGGAAAATATTGGCCTGTTTTACTTTTGTGGGGGGGGGGGTGGGAAGGTGGGGTGAGGTGGTGGGACTGGGAATCAAATCCAGGGACTCACACGACAGGCAAGCGCTCTATCACTGAGCTACATTCCCAACCCTTTTTATTTTATTTTGTGACAGGTCTTTCTAAATTGCCAGGCTGGTCTCTAACTTGTAATCCTCCTGCCTTGGTTTCTCAAGTAGGTGAGATTAGAGGCATGTGCCACCACACCCAGCTCTTTTACATTCTTTTTTAATGGATATTTATTTATTTATTTATTTATTTATTCATTCATTCATTCATATGTGGTGCTGAGGCTCGAACCCAAGGCCTCACACATGCCAGGCAAGTGCGCTACCACTAAGCTACAACTCCAGCCCCTCTTTTACATTCTTTTAAACCTTAAAATCAATATGAAATCATATGTTAAATTTATGAGAAGTGAGGAAGTAATTTGATTCAGCCTCATGTCTAATTCAGCAGCTTATACCCGGTTCATTTTAAAAATCATTTCCATTATCAGGGAGCCCACTGCATTATGTTGCAGTCCATTCATTTCTTTTTTTATTTTTAATATATGTTTTGTTTTATTTATGATTAGCATCCATTAATTATACATATTGATGGGGTTTGGTGTAACATTTCCACATGCATACCGCATGCACTAATCAAATTCAGCCTCCTTTATGTCCCCTGCCCCTTCTTACCCTTCCCAAGATTCATTTCATTTTTGAAGAGATCTAATTGCCTGAAAGTTCTTTCTCACAACTCATTAAACTTGGCTTTCCTAAAGCTTCTATTCACATATCCCTAGGGCTACAAAAAGCACAACTGCCTTAGATTCAAATATCCAGGGTTATATTCCCTGGTCAGTCAGTAACTAACTGTGTAACATTAGGTCAGAATCATATCCACTCTGAGGCTCATTTTCTGTTGTGGAAAATTCTGAAAGGGTTGGACCATTTAATCCCTCTTACAACTCTTAAATGCATGGTTTCTAATAGCTCTTCAATGGAATCTTAAGACATCTGAAAGTAGTCTTCACGTTCCCCCCTAAATATACGTTTTCCCCACCCTAATATCAACAGTTCCCTCTGTGATTAGCCCCTTCACAATCATTCCTGCCCACCTCTGGATGTGCTTGAAGAGTGGCCAGAACTGACAAAGATCAATGTTCCAGATGGCGCCTACCTTCCATGTTCGTGGTACTCTACCATCCTTTATTAGTTACCAATTCCTGAGTAACCAATCACCTCAAAATTTAATAGCTTAAAATAACAACATATATTTATTCCCTCTTAATTCTGTGGGTCAGGGTCTCAGGAGGAGCTTATCTGAATAACTATGGCTCAGGTTTCTCTGAAGGTTGCCATTAATTCATGGACCAGGGCTACAGGCATCTCAGGACTCAAGTAGGTAGGAAGATCCCTGACACTCACTCTCATGACTGCTGGAAGATCTGACCTTCTCACTGACTATGAAAATGAGGGCCTTAGAAACAAAAATAAATAAACTGCCGACCTCAATGACTACCCAGTGTAGATGTCTACATAGGACTGCTGTCATTATGTATCATGGCAACTTTCTAACTTTAGGTCAAATAAAGAGAGGGAGGGAGGGAAAGAACACAGAAGTCAAAGTTTCTTTTAATATAACCTTAGAAGGAATATGTTTCTGCCATTCTCTATTTATTAGAAGAGTTAGAAAACTGGGTCCAGTCCACAGGGTTACACACAGACACTAGAGGCTTCTTGCTTCAGTCCTGAACAACATCTTTCTTATATATATATATAAGTTAGACACAATATATTTTTTAATTTATTTATATGTGGTGCTGAGGATCGAACCCAGGGCTGCACATCTGCTAGGTGAGTGCTCTACTGCTGAGCCACAACCCCAGCCCCTGAACAACATCTTTCTATAAATGCAGCCTAAAGATTACATGATGATTTTGTGCCAATGATTCACATTGAGCCTCTAGTTAATAAAAATTACAAAAAAAAGTTTTGGCTTGTTTTGTTTTTTGTTTAAGAGTAATTGATTTTGCAGTTAATTATTTGAAGTTAAATGCAGGGCATTATCTCTAAAACATTTTTATTCTTTACAAAATTTTTTTGGTACTGGGGATTGAACCAGGGCACTCTACCACTGAGCTACTCTCCCAGTCCTTTTTATTTTTTTCTTTGAGACAGGGTCTTGCTAAGTTGCTGAGGCTGGTCTTGATGTAGCGATCCTCCTACCTGGGCCTCCTGAGTTCCTAGGATTACAGACTGGCACCACTGCACCCAATGTATCTCTAATACAATTTATTTCATTTGTCTCTTCTAAAAATTATTTCACATATCTTATAATATAAACCCCTACTGAGAAATAGGGAGTTTACTAAAACACATTGTTTCAGTTGTTGACCATCTTACTCTTGGTAACTCCTGTGATACTCCCTGAGGGTGGAGGGGTTTAGAGTGGTATAATGAGTAATTGTGAAATACCTATTAAGTCTTCCATCCCATTGTCTCGTACAACTATAATATAGCAATACAAAACATGGAAAAAGTCTTCAAGATCTCTTATAAAACTTGATAAACATTCTTTATTAAATAATAGATGATGGCTATACATTTTTGTGTCTATGTTGCTTCACGACCCTTTCTGAGTACCACATCTTACAGGAACTGAATAGTAGTTAATTGGATTTCTTTGAATTACTTAAGGTCACAGTTTATTTGTGATACAAAATACTCTTTTTCTAATCCAGTTGAAGTAAATTAGACATGTACTCTACTTGGAGATGTACTCTCTACTTACTTGATTTGCTTTTTTGTTTTGTTTTGTTTTGTGTTTTGTCAAGGGGTCTTCTGTGGTGCTAATGGTGGTCTCATCTCCTAGACTCAAGGGATCCACCTCGGCCTCCTGAGTTCTGGGACAGCAGGTTCCTATCACCATGTCTGGTTATTGATGTGTTTTCCAATTAAAGGGTTAATTTTTTCAGTACTGGGGATTGAACCCAGGAGAGCTTTACCACTGAGCTACATCCTCAGCCCCATTAATTTTTTTTTTTTTTAATTTTGAAAGAGGGTCTCACTAAGTCACTGAGGCTGATCTAGAAGTTGTGATCCTCTTGCCTCAGCCTCCTTAGCTACGGAGATTATAGTTGTGTACCACCACACCCAACATTAAAGGGGTTTAGTGTATAAAGAACATACAAATAAAGACAAAGTTGATAATTTTTTAGGATATACAATATACATATCTTTAAAAAATCAGAGTACCCCATAAATACTTAGAATTTTATGTATCAATTAAAATGTTTAAAATTTTTCTAAAGAAGTTAGGCTTGGTGTCACACACCTGTAATTCCAGCAACTTGGGAAGCTGAGGCAGGAGGATTGATACTTCAAGGTCAGCCTGGAAAACTTAGTGAGACCCTGTCTCTAAATATAAATAAATAAATAAATAAATAAATAAATAAATAAATAAATAAGGCTCAATGGTAAAAAGCCCCTGGTTCAATCCCTAGTACCAAGGGGGGGGAGTTCTAAAGAGACAGGATAGTTATTACCACCCCCGCCCACCCCACCACCCCACCCCGCTTTTGGTATTGGAGATTGAACCCAGGGGCACTCTACCATTGAGTTACATTCTTAGCCCTTTATATATATATTTTTTATTTTTGAGACATGATCTCACTAAATTGCTGAATCTGGCAATTTAGAACTTGTGATCCTCCTGCCTCAGCCTCCTTAACTAGTGTGCACCACCACATCTGGCTGTCTTTTCACTTTCTTGACAAAGGGTTGGTTTTTCATTTTTTTTTAACTAAGGTTTTTTTTTTTTTTTAATATTGGTGATAAATTGCTTCTTTTAGAAAACTCTTGGAAATCTGGGTACAAGATAATGTTTCCCTAACACATACTGAATAGTCTCATAGAATTTTATAGCAAGTAGGAAAGTAATTCAGGAGGCTATTACAAGAAGAATAAGAGAAACTAATTGATAGTTAATTAAAAGGAAAAGTATTTTCATGGGTAGGAAATTAAATTCCATAGAGTTAATACTTTAGAACAAGAACTTCTAAAATGTTTTGACTTCTTTTCATATCTGATTGCAAGGGGTTTTTATACAAAACACAAGCCAGAAAAAAAAAAAAATCTGCACATATTTAAACATGACTAAGTGGAACTGAAAGGAAACCAGAGTTGCTTATTTGGGTTAATGGGTTGGTGTCTATAAATGACAAATGACTATATTAAAGAAGTTATTAACTTCGCATGTTAAATGATTTCCAGTGATACTTTAATTAACAAAAGTTGCTCTTGAAATAAACCTTTCCAATTAATTTCTCTTCTCTTTTTGAAAATCTTTGGTTAAAACTAAATTCAATATGCATCTGCAACTTTTATAGATGTTCATTCAGAGCATACAAAGTTAACAGCTTATAAATTCTCCTTACTTCAAGGAAGAAAATGGGCATAGAAACTGTACAGCACTCTTGTGGTCATTCCTGCTAAAATTCTTCTCCAGCAATTTTTGGGCTATTTATTTCCCTCCTATAAATACATTCTACAAGAAGACACTGAAAGAGAAGGAATGCGTCAGAAATTGTAGTGAGTAGGTGAATGGGAAACAACAGGGGAGCTCTGGCAAGTTTGTAAGTGGTCTCTGAAACTTGGGTCATTAGCACTGACCAGATGAAGGGCAATGTGGAGTCAGAAACCTACTTAAGCAGTCTAGACAAAAGAACTCAGAACTTAAGCAGAGCTAAGTAACAGAAGACACAAGTGGCTAGCAGGGCATTGACGCAGTTTTCGCTTTTTTTCAGGGCTGGGGAGATCACATGGCGCCTCATGCGTGTTAGGCAAACAGTCTGCCCTGAGCTACACCGTCAGCCTACCTGGAGTTTTCATATGCTTAAGGAAAGAATCAAATTCTCAAACCTGGCCTGAGTCTCCAACAGATAACCTGGCTGAAAAGAAGAGAATAGCAACTTTTGAATTAAACTAATCTTGACAAGATGTTGAAGACTGGGTGCCTGGTAGAGTTGTTAAAAATGTAGAGTGCAAGGATCTGAATTGGATTCCCAATACTACCAAAAACAGAAACCAAACCAAAGAAACATAACATCAGAATATAAATTGGGAGAAACCTGTGTTTTTCAGAGGATTCTCTTACCACATTATTGGGTTAATGGAAAGCATTGGATGAGATAAAGAAAGCTTTTCTTTTCCCCCTCCCTGGTCCCAGTATTGAACCCAGGGGCACTTATGTTGAGTCACATCCCCAGTTCTTTTTTTTTTTTTTTCTTAGTTGTAGATGGACACATGCCGTTATTTATTTATATGTAGTGCTGAGGATCAAACCCAGTGCCTCTCACATGCAAGGCAAGACCTCTACCACTGAGCCACAATCCCAGGCCCCAGCCCCCAGCCCCAGCTCTCTTTATATTTTATTTTGAGACAGGGTCTTGCTAAATTGCTTAGGGCCTCACTAAGTTGCTGAGGCTGGCTTTGAACCTGGCAATCCTCTTGCCTTAGCTTCTGGAGCCACTGGGATTACAAGTGTGTGCCACTGTGCCCCAGCATCTGGGGAAAATCAGTGTTAGCAAGTAGCATTACTGTGCAATAGTGAGAATGAGTTGGTTGTAAATAATTAGTAACACCTGTTCACACTCTGAATAATACTCAAACAATAAGGAATTTATTATGTCATAGAACAAGGAAGTTCACAGGTAGGACAGTGTTGATTCTCGGAGTTGCATAACAATGTCAAGAAAGTACCCTCCCTCTACTCTGTCATCCTCAGAAACAGTTTCATCCTCAAGCAGTGGTGAAATAAACTCAGAAATCCCTGGCATTATAATCCAGATATACCAACATCCAGAGAAAGAAGACCACTAGTAGGAGTTAGAAAATATTTCTAAGAACTGGCAAAAATGGTCACATACCGACTCTGGAACCAATTACTGATCAGGAGATAGATGGAGCACTGGGATGGAATGAATGTCAGCATATCAACCATTGTATATTCCGTATAATCTGCTTTAATTTTTTGTTGGGATTTCTTTACTTTTTTCCTTCAATAATCTAGAATTTATTAATTACTAATTGATATCAATAAAGAGACATCAGCCAGGGTTCTTGTTAATTGTTGATGGACTTTATTTTATTTACTTATTTATATGCAGTGCTGATAATCGAACCCAGTACCTCACATGTGCGAGGCAAGTGCTCTACCACTGAACTACAACTCCAGCCCCTCAGTTAGGTTTTTTTTTCTCTCTCTCTCATATTTTGGTAAAAAACAAAAAACCTCTATTTTTTCCCCTAAGTTCTGGACTGAGGTGATAATCCAGGAGGAAACGAACATATGAGTACTTGGCTTATAAACCAAACTCATAAACTAATGAAAAATGTCTGGAATATAAGTGAATTAACTTGAATTAGGGCATAAATATATGGAACAGTTTAGTCATGTGTATTTGGTGTGGTTAAGGTTCAAAACTAGTACTTTAAATACTTATTATTTGAACTCAACGGAGCAAGGGCAGGTTAAGAGGGGGCATTGTCTTTCTGGGATTGACAGGTCATAATGACACTTTATGATTTCTTAAAACAAAATTGCCACCTTTTTTTAACCTTTATTTTATGTATTTATGTGGTGCTGAGGATCAATCACCAGTGCCTTACACATGCTAGGCAAGCACTCTAGCACTGAGCTACAGCCCAGCCCCACTGTAGTTTATAACAGGACCAAGAAATTAAGGGCTGATGAGGGCTGTTCACTGTCTGAAGTGTTACAGTTGGCATCTTTCAGGTGAACAGTCAGTGTCTCTGGATGCCAGCATGCTGTGTGAATTGTGAAAATTGAGGAAAAATTGTGTGAATTGAGGAAAACGTTCAGCCTGAAAGAAGTGACGAGGTTAAAGAAGTTGAGTCCCAGCTGGATGTGGTATCGTGGGTCTGTAATCCCAGCTACTCTGGAGGCAGGAGGATTGCAAGTTTGATACCAGCCTAACAACTTGGTGAGATCCTGTCTCAAAATAAAATAAAAAGGGCTGGCAATATAGCTCAGTGATAAGCACCCCTTAGTTCAACCCCCGTACTACAAAAACAAACGAAACAGTTTTTAAAAGTGCTGATTGTCACTCACTAAATAGATTTCATGAACCACTAATGCGTCCAACTTACAGTTGAAAAACATTGTTTTAAGGTAAATGGATAAGGAATGCCTGGCTCTCTTAATACAAATCCCTTACAAACTCCATCAGCAGGAATGGAGGGAAGGGGATGGTGGACAATGACTAGAGGTGATTGGGCTTCTTAACCCAGCTTTGGTGTCCTTCCCTGTAGGAGTTGCTCACAATTCTGCCAACATCAAGCTGGCCTCAAGGAGACCCACTCATTCCTTTTAGCCTTTGGTCCAAGATGAACAGAGCTCTTACTGTACTTTCCTGTGGTATAGTTAAGTCAGGTTGAAACATTTAAATAAGCTTTCACCGAAGACTCAGGGGTAAGAAGAGAGAAATCAATGAAAAGAGAAACGTGAACCTAGATACTCTGTTGTTAAGACAATGCTCATTCATCTCCTCTGGTGTCTAGCTCTGTCCTGCAGAGGTCATGTTTTCTTTTCCATCCTGGTGGGCCCTGGAAATGAGTTCTCAAGAGAAGAGAGTGACTCCCAGATAAATGCCTGCAGTTCCCTCGCCTGGCCTCCCAGTCTCTGCTTTCCAGTTAAGTTCCCACCTCTTTTCTGATACTTATCAAAATAAAAGTCCAACTCTTTGTTGGAGGCTCTCACACCCAACCTCAGAAGCATGACCTTGCTGTGTGGTTTTACCCTTCTCAGGCTGATGATTGAACAAAGCTTAACATTCTTAGACAAGATATAGAAGCTTTTTGGTGAGTTTCCAAAGGACTGATTAAATATGTTCAAACCTCCAGGAAGCTGGTGAGTTTACACTGGCCATTCTGAATAACAACTATAAGCTTAAATGGATTAGTGGTATGATTAGGGTGGCAAAATACCATGTTTCTCAATTAAACTTTTTTTTTTTAAATATCTTTATTTATTTATATGTGGGGCTGAGGATCAAACCCAGTACCTTGCACATGCAGGGTAGGCACTATACCATTGAGCTACAGCCCCAGCCCTAAACTTTTTCTTTATTAAGAGCACACAGGCTTTGTACTGGGGAACAAAATTGTTATATTGTGTGCATGTACCAGTATATAAAATGAATCCCCTACTATATATAATAACAATGTAATAATAATAAGAAAAATAAGAATAATAATAATAGCCCTGTCTTTAGAGTAAATTTAAGTTCAATTCCCTTATCCTTAAGAACAAATGATCAATAAGTGACAGCTGCTGCTTATCTTACGTCAAAGAAAGCAAACTTTGTAAATGCCTGTAACAACAAAGAAAAAAAATTTTTAGGCTACCCAATATTTCCTGGTCTGATATCTTTCTTGGGGGAGGACACTGCTAAATATCTTCTGGTCCCCTAACTCCAGCTGCAACAGAAATAGAATTATAGGTGTAGTGTACATAAATGAAGACAAAAGGGCCAGCCACAGGCTTCTACAAGTTTCTTTCCATTTCTACCATGACCACTCTAATTTAAGGCTTTAAGGGGCTCAGTCCAGTTCCTGCCAATCAAGCTTGTGATTCCAGATGGTTCTCCTGAAGACAGATGGTTCTCCTGCAGAGCACCTGTAGCCCTAGCTTTAGGAGACTGAGGTTAGAGGATTACTTGATCCCAGGAGTTTGAAACCAGGGAGACCCCTGCCTCAAAAAAAAAAAAAAAAACAGATTTTTTTTTTTTCCTAAAGCAAAATTCCTATTGTATTACTTTGCTGCTCAATAAACTACTCTGGCTCCTGAGAGCCCACCCAGAAGAACCCCAAAGTGTATAGTTTGGCATGTTGTACATTATATAAAGTAAAATGCTCTAACTTGCTCTACTGAAAAGAAAATTTAACAACTCATTTCTATTGTTGAAGTCAATATATTGTTCTTTGCATTTGGAAAGAGATTAAGTCCAGTGTAGTGGCGCATGCCTATAATCCCAGAGGTTCTGAAGGTTGAGGCAGGAGGACCATGAGTTCAAAGCCAGCCTCAGCAATGGTGAAGCACTAATTAACTCAGTGAGACCCTGTCTCTAAATAAAACACAAAATAGGGTTGGGGATGTGGTTCAGTGGTTGAGTGCCCCTGAGTTCAATCAAAGAAAGAAAGGAAGGAAGAAAGGAAGGAAGGAAGGAAGGAAGGAAGAAAGAAAGAAAGAAAGAAAGAAAGAAAGAAAGAAAGAAAGAAAGAAAGAAAGAAAGAAAGAAGAAAAAAGATTGAACTTAAAAACAGCTCAGCGGTAGAGTGCCTGCCTAGCATATGCAAGGCCCTGGGTTTGATCCTCAGCATCACATAAAAATAAATAAATAAAATAAAGGTATTGTGTCCAACTATAATGAAAACAAAAATATTTTAAAAATTGTTGCTAAATGAAAAAATTGAGATGCAAAAAGCCACATAATGTGTGATTTCATTAATTCATTTATTGAGCAGTCCTGGGAATCAAACCTGGGTCCTTGATAATGCTAGGGATGTACTCTACCACTGAGCTATATCCATAACCCATGATTCCAGTCATTGAAATATTCAGAGTTGAGGCTGGGGCTGGGGCTCAGTAGTAGAGCCTCATGTGTGAGGCACTGGGTTCAATCCTCAACACCACATTAACAAAAATAAATAAATAAATAAAGGTCTCGTGTCCATCTACAACTAAAAACATTGAAAAAGAAAGAAAGAGATATCCAGAGTTAACAAACCCTTAAAGACAGAAAACATGGTTGGGGGTTTAGCTCAGTAGCAGAGTGCTTGCCTAAAACGCATAAGGCCCTGATTTCAGTCCTCAGCTTTAAGTAGAGGGTGGGGACAAAAGGAATTGGGTGTTGCCTCTTCTATTTTTTTTTTTTTTAAGAATTCATGAATTATTTATGGTCTTCCCACCAGTGATGCCAAATGGGCTTTTTATTTTTTCCTTTTTCTTGTGGTTAGGATTTTTTTTTTTAAATTCTAATTCAAGCTCTTTGTTACATATATTCAGATTGTTTTCTTCTTACGTCAGTTTTGGTTGTTTATGTCTTTATAGAAACTTGTTCATTTTATCTAAAATTGTCTAATTTTTTGGCAAATAGTTGTTCATAGTATTCCTTTACAATCCTTTTTATTTCTGTAAGGTCAGCAGTAACATCCCTTGTTTCATTCTATTTCTAGCAATACAACTTTCCTCCTTTTCAAGGGATCCATCTAGCTAAAGATTGGTCAATATTGTTGATCTTTTCAGAGGACCAGATTCTACTTTGCTCATTTGTTCTGTTGTTTTGCGGTTCTCTATTGCAATAATTTCCTGTTCATTCCTTGTTTCCTTCCCACTGCTTGCTTTAGTTTGCCCTCTTCTCCAACTTTTTCTTTTAATTGGTACTGGGAATTGAACCCAGGGGTACTTTACCACTGAGCTACATCCCCAGCCTCATCTATCTATCTATCATCTATCTAATCTTATTTGTTTGTTTGTTTGTTTGTTTATCAAACTTGGGGTCTTCCTGCCTCAGCCTCCTGAGCTGCTGAACTACTACACCTGGCCCCTTTTCCAACGTCTTAAGGTAGAAGTTTAAGTTACTGTTTAAAGATTAGTCTTCCTTCCTTCTTTCCCTCCCTTTCCTCCCCCAACCCCTATGTTTTTGGAGGTGCTTGGGATGAACCCAGGTAAGCACTATACCATTGTGCTATATTTCCAGTCCTTCTTCTCCTCCCTACTTATTTTTTTATAAAAGCGTTATAGTTATACATAATAGTTGGGTTAGTTGTGACAAAATCATACATGCATAGATTTTTTTTTGGGTGGGGGGAGTGGTTACTGAGGATTAAATTCAGGGGCACTTGAGCACTGGAGCCACATCCCCAGCCTTATTTTATTTAGAGACAGGGTCTCACTGACTTGCTTAGTACCTTGCCAATGGTGAGGTTGGCTTTGAACTCTCCATCCTCCTGCCTCAGCCTCCTGGTTGCAGGATTAGAAGCATGTGCCACCATACCTGGCCTGGATCTTCTTCTTCTTCTCTTTTTTTTCTTTTTTAAATATTTATTTTTTAGTTGTAGTTGGACACAATACCTTTATTTTATTTATTTATTTTTATGTGATGCTGGGGATCAAACCCAGGGCCTTGCATGAGCTAGGTGAATGCTGAACTGATGAGCCATAACCCCAGCCCCATGGATATTCTTTATTAATATAGGAATTTTAAAGTATAATTTTCCCTCCAAATATCCCTTTACTATATCCCTTATGTTTTGGTATTCTGTACTTCATTTTCTTTTTTTCTGTCTCTCATTCTCATTCTTATTCTTCTTCTTTTTGGTACCAGGGATTGTATCCAGGGACATTTAACCACTGAACCACATTCACAGCCCTTTTATTACTATTATTATTACTATTATTATTATTATTATTAATATTAATATTTTTAGTTGAACATGGACACAATATCCTTGTTTTACTATTTATTTATTTTTTGTGGTGCTAAGGATCGAACACATGAGCAAGGCAAGTGCTCTAACAATGAGGCACAACCCCAGCCCCTTCCCAGTCCTTTTTAATATATTTATTTTAGAGACAGCTACTTTACTTAGGGCCTAAGTTGCTCAGGATGGCTTTGAACTTGCGATCTTCTTGCCTCAGCCTCCTGAGCCACTGGGATTCCAGATGCGCACCACCATGCCTCGCTCATACTTCATTTTCATTCATATCAAAGCATTTTCTAATTTCCTTTTTGATTTCTTCTTTTTTATATATATCTTTATTTTATTTATTTTTATGTGGTGCTGAGGATCAAGCCCAGGGTCTCGCACTGCTAGGCAAGCACTGTACTGCTGAACCACAATCCCAGCTTCTTGATTTCTTCATTGACCTTTTAAATATTTAGGAGTGTGTTACTTAATTCCAACATATTTGGGTTTCCTCAAATTCTTTCTGGTGTTGATTTCTAATTTCAATCCATTTTTATTATAGAATCTGCTTTGTATTATTTCTATTCTCCTATGTTTATTGAGGTTTAGGTTACAGCTTAGAATAGAGTGTGTTCCGTGAGCACTTGAGAAGCTGTGTATTCTGCTGATGGCTGAAGTGTTCCTCACACATCTGGTAGTTCGTAGCAGGTCTTCAAGCTTACTGTGTCCTTGCTGGTCTTCTACCCAGCTGTTCTATCCATTCTTTGAAGTGAAGTTTTGTAGTTCCACTCTTGCCTGTTTCTCCTTTCAGTTTTGTTGGTTTGGCTTGATGTGTTTTGGTGATCTGTTGTCTCCTGCTTTTGTGTTTATAATGGTTACATTTTTCTGATGGACTGACCCTTGTATTAATGTGAAATGTCCCTCTAAGTAGTCTTTGTGCTCCAAGTTGGGTTTGTATTCCAGCTCTACACCCTCAGATGTGTGATTTGGGACAAGGTACTAAACCATTGAGTCTTATTTCCTTCTTTAATAATCCTACCCTATAGCTGTTGTGAGGACTAAAAAAGATTAAGCAAGATGTTTTAAACAATTCTGCTAGGTGAAGACTTTCCACAATGTTAATTTTCTTTCCCATTGCTAAAATATAATAAAATCTTCTTTAGATCAGAATAAATACTGTTTGCTCAGTATTGTATTTTAAGTGTAACAACCAGAGGCTTAAATTACTTAAACCACTTCTCATTTTAGCAATTATTGGGAAGGAGAAATCCAGAAACAGGAATAGGAATACAAAAATGAGGTTGTGTTGTAATTCAGGAGTGAAAAAGAGAAATTCTAAGCTTATTTTTCAAGGTGCTCAGAAAATTATTTGGTAATTTAAGTACCACCTTGTTTGGGCTAGGGTGTCAGAGGTGGAGCATTGCCTAATAAAGGCCCCAACTTTGATTCCCAGAATCACAACAAAACAAAATGAAAACACCTTTCATCAAATATGACTTTGATCATAAATTCCAGTTCATAAAAATAAAATAAATACAACCCTGGGTGCTGGAGTTTGCTCAAGGCCTGAAATGATAGCAATTTTTAAAATACCATTGCTATGTATTTTCACTTTTACTGAATGCATGCTAATAATCCTCTGAGATGGCCAGGACAGGTATCACTATCTCCATTTTGCAGAGACCTAAATCTCAGGGATTAAGTGACTTGCCTGTGATTATAAAATGAGTTGGAAGTGAAGCCAGGTCAACTGATTGCAAATTACATAGTCTTGAAACTGTTCAGATCTCAAAATAAAAGACTTCTTGAAAGAACAAAACTCACTATGCACCTAGGTAACATTACTGAATGAATAAATATCTGATCCATAAGTAGAAATCTTGTTACAATGAGTATAATTGCATAAATGCAATGAATACCATCTGAAAAGGTAAAGAAGAAAAGAGGATCTGAATTAAAGAAATATCCCATGCACTGGGCACAGTGGTGCCCGCTTGTAATCCCAGTGGCTCAAGAGGCTGAGGCAGGAGGATTGTGAGTTCAAAGCCAGCCTCAGCAAAAGCGAGTTGCTAAGCAACTCAGTGAGAGCCTGTCTCTAAATAAAATACAAAACAAGGATAGGGATGTTGCTTCAGTGGTCAAGTGCATCTGAGTTCAATCCCTGGTTATTCCCACCCCCCGGCCACCAAAAAAAATTAAAGAAAAATGACCCTGTGCTATTTGTGATACATATTTTGGGAGCAGAGGGTGGAAGACATGTATTTAGTCTGATCTAAAGTTTAGCCAAATCAGATGCAGAGGTGCTCATCTGTAATACCAGTTACGAGGGAAGCTGAGGCAGAAGACTTACAAGCTCAAGTTTAGCCGGAGCAACTGAGTGAAAGACAGTCTCAAAATGAAAAGTAAAAGGGGATGGGATGTAGCTCAGTGGTGGAGTGCCACCAAAACAAATGAATAAACAAAGATACCAAAAACCACATTCAAGTTCTTACAGTAGGTTTGTTCTCTTTTACAAACTTCTCATTTCTGTAGCACCTTTTATGAATTCATGATAATGCTCCACATTTTAATAAATGTATGAACTTCGTGATTGTTAAGAGAACAACTTAAGGGCTGGGCTGTAACTCAGTGGTAGAGGGCTTGCCTAGCATGTGTGAGGCACTGGGTTCCCTCCTCAGCACCACATAAAAATAAACAAAATTAAAAAATAAAGGCATTCTGCCATCTGCAACCACAAAAATAAATAAATAAAAAGAAAAAGACAATTTAACTCTATATTGTTTTTACTGATGTTATAAATATATTGCTAGTTAATAGCTATTGGAAATAATTTCCCGTTTTTGGTAACAGGGTAAGGGGAATAGTAAAAAAGAAGAAAAGAAGCAAACATTTTTTTTTGTGTGTGTGTGTGTGTGTGCGCTTATGTACTTTGTGGCATTTACTTTTCACAAAACCTTACAAAAAAAGAAAACTAATTGCTCTTGTAGCAATTTCTTTTTCCCATGCAGAATTTTGGGTGAGCACATGGCTCTACTGCTAAGGCCTATTTTCCAGCCTGTCCTGCAGCTAGGGATGGCAAAGTGATGTGAGTGGAATGCATGTGTGGAACATGTGGATGGTACTCTGTAAGGAAAGGAACACATCCTCCTCTTCATTTTTTCCTCCTCTGCTGGATTAACTGTTGATTTTGCATCCTGGACCCCATGGATGAGAGCAACACAGCATGAATGGCAGAGGCACAGGATTGATAAAACCACGGACCTTAAATCCCCAACATTATGGAGCCAAAGCACCAGTCCTAGACTGCCCACTGGACTGCCCTGTGAATGAGAAATAGCTTCTACTTGCTGCTTTTCTTTTCCCCTCCAATACTGAGATTGAACCCGGGAGCTTTTTACTACCGACCTACATTCCCAGCCCTTTTTATTTTTTATTTGGGACAGGTTCTCATTAAATTCCTGAGATTGGCCTTGAATTTGTGATGCTTGGATTACAGGAGTGTGCTGCTACACTTACCTTGTTTATGCCGCTATCATTAAAGTTTTGTTATAGTTTCTGGACTAACAACACCCTGGAGGTGCACAGCATGGTGGCCTTGAACTGAACTTTTAACTGAAGGGGAAAAAGGAAAACAAGCCTAGAAAAATAAAAATTTTCTGAGGTCAAACTACTATAATGTAGGACTGGACCCAGACCCACATTGAGTGTGGCAGTACTACAGCCCAGCCATTAATTTACATTCTGGAAGTATAGCATGTGTATTTCTAGAATGTGCGCAAGATGGTTTCAATTTCCATGTCAACCAGCAAAAATGACTGTGTGAGTAGTGAAGAAAAGCGAGTACCCCTGCCCAGCATGTGATAGCAAGGGGAATACAGAATCCAGTTTGATTGTAACTATGTACTTTTATAAGATACTAACATCACCAAGTACAGATTTAATCTCAGGTTTCCTTCTCAATTCTCTTGTTTTGTTTCATGAAATAAGTTCCTTCTTCTTGTCTGCCAATCACAACAAATCCTGCAGGCTGAGATAGGTGAGGACAGAGACTCATTGCACTCAGTTAGGGAATGAGAGGTGCATGAGTGTGAGCGGGCAGCTGAGAGGCAGCTGAGATGATCAGCCTGATATTTATTTTGTGGAGAAAGAGAGAAGGAAAGTCAAAGTCACTAAGTGCCTACTATATGCTCAGCTCTGTTCTAATGCATATTGTATTATTTAAACCTTATAGTAACCATGGGAGATAGGTATTATTCCCAGATACTGTGAGAAAACAAAGACAGTAGAAAGTCACACAGCTAGCCAGAGAGGCAGTGACTTTAATTAAGGACTGAATTCAAAATCTGTATTCTTTCCACCACACCACGCTGTTTTTTAAAAGTTTTAATCTTCCCACAAATTTTATCTTCTCTTTTCCAAACACATCATCTCAGGGCTGGGGGTGTGACTCAGTGGTAGTGCATGGGCTTATCATACAAGGGGTCCTGGGTTCAGTCTTCAGCAGCCAAACAAACAAACAAAAACCTCCCTTCACCTTTCTATAATTCTGAAGATTATTTGGGGAATTTTAAGAAATTTGCAAGGCCTGGGCTGGCTGTATAGCTCAGTGTGCCTAGCACTTGTGAGGCCTAGCACATTTGATCTCCAGCATCGGTTAAAAAAAAAAATTGCCAGGTCTTTAATGTGTTTGGCATGTCCAATAAGATATTCTATATGGGCTGGGGATGTGGCTCAAGCAGTAACGCGAAGGGTGCTGGGTTTGATCCTCAGCACCACATAAAATAAAATAAAGATGATGTGTCCACCGAAAACCAAAAAATAAATATTTAAAAATTTTTTCTCTCTCTCTCTTAAAAAAAAAAAGATATTCTATAACACTTGGAATTCAGTAGATCCTTTGGATCAGTTTATAGTAGTGTAATAAACAACAACAACAACAACAATGCCAGTGGGCAACAAGAAGGAATGTAAGCCAGAATGTGATTTGGCACGCTATTTCCTTGATAAAGTCTTTATATGGGAAATACATATTTTTTATTGTCAGCGAACCTTATTTACTTATATGTGGTGCTGAGAATCAAACCCAGTGACTCACATACACTAGGCAGTGCTCTACCACTAAGCCCCACCCCCAGCCTCTGTCTTAATTATTTACTGGGTTTAAATCTATATTGAAAGGCTGAGATGTGATTCAGCACTTCCTAAGCAGGCACAAGGCCCTGGGTTTGATCCTTAATACAAATACAAAAATAAATATACATTGTATCACCTAATACAATGTAGAGAGAAAATAAGAAACTATAAAAAGTAACATAAAGGAAAAGAACCAAATGAAACTTCTGTAACTAAAGAGCAGTTATTTACTTATTTATTGCAGCCCCCCTCCTACCAGGGGCTCACACATGATAGCCAAGTACTCTACCAATAAACTGCATCCCTAGCCCTTATTTTTATTTTTGGTCCTGGGGATTTGGTACAGAGGATCTTTATCTGTGAGTAACATCCCCAGCCTCCCCCCCCCCTTTTTTTTTTTGAGACAGGGTCTCATTAAATTGTTAAAGGTCTAGCTAAGTTACTGAGGCTGGCCTCAAACTTGCAAAGCTAGAGCTGTAGCCTCCCAAGTCACCAGGATTATAGGTATGTGCCCCAGCACCCATTTGTTCCATTTCATTTTATACAGGGTCTCCCTATGCTGCCTGGGCTGGTTTCAAACTCCTGGGCTCAGGCGATCCCTGCTTCAGCCTCCAGAGTAGCTGGGACTCTATGCAACACACTACCATGCCAGGGTCCTAAAAGTTTTAAATGATGACCAGGGATTCAATATACTGACTTCATATATCCCCTTTTATTCAGTATAAGAAATTAAAACTGACGATTGCATCATTTAATGAAACATTGTCAGGAAAATATAATTTTTTTCCTATAAAACTTTGTGAATTTGGGCTGGGGTTGTCACTCAGGGGTAGAGTGATCACGTAGCATGTGTGAGGCACTGGGTTCAAACCTTAGCACAACAAAAAATAAAATAAAATAAAATAAAGGCATTGTGTCCACCTACAACTAAAAAATGAAAAACTTTGTGAATTTATTTTTAAAGTTCTTTTTTTATTCTACTCTATATTACTGTGACTTCTTCATGTGGGCTGCAGATAAATTTTTTTCTCAGTCCTAGGAATAGTTATACTTTTGAGTAGCTATTTTTTTTTTTTTAATCTCATGGACAGTGCAAGTGGTTGTTTTGTACTTGTGATGACCACTAGATGCACTTGAGCTGAGATGAATTTTCAACTCTAAAAACTGCAAAATTGCAAGATACATTTCTTGTGTACAGATTCAACAAATGCTGGTTTTATTTTCCTTCTTTTCTGTTTTCTTTCTTTTGATTTCCTCACTTTCTTCTTCACTATGACCTGGCATTTTAAAAAACACCAGTTTCAGAGGTTCAGTCCATGGTTGGCCAACTCCACTGCTCTGGGACAGGGATGAGGCATGATGGAAAGGTGTGTCAGAGGAAGGCTGTTCATGACAGCTAGGAAGCAGAGCAAACATATACATTTAAAAAGGAAAAAAAAAAGCTTTTATTAGCCAGGTGTGGTGGCACATGCTTATAATCCCAGAGACTTGGGAGCCTGAGGCAGGAGGATCACAAGTTTGAGGCCAGCCTCAGCAACTCAGTGAGACACTGTCTCAAAATTTTAAAAATAAATAAAAAGGGCTGGGGGTGTTAGTTTAGTGGCAGAGAACCCCTGTGTTCAATCCCCAGTACCATAGGAAGGGATGCGGGAGTTTTTAACTATAAAATAACTTTTAGGAATGAAATAGACCTCTGATGAATCCCTTAGGTACTAGAGCTGAAATAAACTAGATACAGCTGGTTCCACTAATGATTTCCCTATGACTTTTACTCTTGGACAAAAAGAGGTCTCAGACCAGGAAGAAAGTAAGTTTGAGTTTTATATTGGAGTAGGCAGTCTGAGGATCTATAACATATTCCATTGGAGAAAATTTAAACCTAGGTAATAAACTTAAGTCAAGATCACTATTTGAGGCTGCAGGTATAGCTCAGAGCTAGTATGAACAAGGCCCTAGGTTAGATCCCCAGCAACTCTCTCTCTCTCTCTCTCTCTCTCTCTCTCTCACACACACACACACACACATTGTTATTGAACGAAAATTAATATAGTTTATTAGACTTGACATTATATTTGGGACGACTAATTGATTTCCTCTGGTCACTAATTTCCAGCAATCTGTAATAAGAAAAATAAGGTCTACATTGTTCACAAACTTGATTTATTCACCTTATAGAATATATCATTTTTATTTTGGGAATCAAAATATATTATTGTTGTTGTTGTTGTTGTTATTCTAGGGATTAAACCCACAGGTGCTCTACCATTGAACCAAACCTTTTTATTTTACTTTGAGACAGGCTATCACTAAGTTGCTGAGAATGATCTCAGACTTTCAATCTTCCTGCCTCAGTCTCCTGTGTAGCTGGGTCATAGGCATGCCCACCATACCTGGCCAAAACACAATTTTAACATGAAATGATGTTCACAGTAAACAAAACTTGTTTTTTAGTTTGGCAAATTTTTTTTTAAAAGAGAGAGAGAGAGAGGGGAGAGAGAGAGAGAGAGAGAGAGAGAGAGAGAGAGAGAGAGAGAGAGAATTCTAACATTTTATTTTTTTTTTTAGTTTTTGGCGGACACAACATCTTTGTTTGTATGTGGTGCTGAGGATCAAACCCGGGCGGCACACATGCCAGGCGAGCGCGCCACCACTTGAGCCACATCCCCAGCCCAGTTTGGCAATTTTTTAAAATTGCAGGTCTTTTTTTTTTTTTTCTTCTGTGTGTGTGTGTGTGTGTGTGTGTGTGTGTGTGTGTGTGGTGTGCTAGGGATTGTACCCAGGGCCTAGTACATGCAAGGCAAGCACTCTACCAACTAGCCCCAGGCCTGTTGGTTCTAAAAATTATTTTTAAAATCTGGACTAATCTACTAAATCCAAAATGTGACCCATGTCAATTCGACTCTTATTTGTTCATTCAACACATAATCTGAGGGGTTGCCACATGAGATGGGACACAAAGAAGAAACAGGCTGCCTGTGTGCTTTTTTGCTCATGGTGAAAAGGACCTGTTTAGTCATCTGTTACTAGTCAGCTGGGCGAAGTCTTCTGGGAGCAGCTGTGAGGAAAGTCTATTTGTCTAGACATCCAATCTCATGGAAAAAAGAAATGAAGCTGAGCTGCCTTAAAAATGCACAGGTACGAGCCTGCTGATGAAGGGAAACATGGAAGCAAGAGAAGCGTCCAAGTTAAAATGGGAAGGACAAAGGAATAAGTGAGGCTGAGTAAGTGTCATCCTCAGCTAAGCACTTTTTTCCCCTTGGGGGGAGGGGTGCCAGAAATAGAACCCAGGGCTTTGTACATGCTAGGCAACCCCAGCCCGTTTTTTTTTTTTTAAACAAAATTGTTGTGAGAATCACATAAAACCTACCATCTTACCATTTTAAGAGTATGCTTCAGTAGTGTTAAAGTATATTCCGACTGTTGGCTTTATCCTACAGGAATAAATAATTTCAAGTTGAGACTAGAAATTTAGAAAGACTGTCTTAAAGGGCTGGGGTAAAAGGAGGTAGGGGCTGGAGGATAGAAGGAGGGAAGGGATTATACGATTTGGAACCTTGGATGGTGGCAACAAGGGGTTCACTGAGATTCTGGGATCCTCATGGCTGTGCAGGCATTTAACCACTCATTCCCCTGTGGAGCAAAAGGGAGAAGACTAGGTGGCCAGGAAATGCAAGGGTGCAGTGTGTGTTTCAGATTGGACCAGTCACAGATTCAGGAGTTCAGAGACCTGCAACATAACTGTTCAGATCAGAGATGGTTTTACTGACGGGGAAGATCTGTATCGTGTATTTGCCTCACTGAGGAAAAATCCGAGTGATTGGTACCTGGATGCCGTGACAACGTAGGCGCCGGGCCAGACACTTGCACCATGTCTCAAAGTATTTGGTGAAAAGTTAGATGCACAGATACCGGAGATAGGATCAGAGTGCTTTTGATTGCTTTTTGGTGGGGAAATCACTGGGGATTGAACCCAGGGTGCCTGAGCTACTGAGCCATATCACCAAATCTTTTTGTTTTTTATTGCTAAGTTGCTTAGTGCCTCAGTGAGTTGCTGAGGCTGGCTTTGAACTTGTGGTCCTCCTACCTCAGGCTCCACAGTTGCTGGGATTACAGGCGTGCACCACAGGGCCCAGCTGTTTGATGAAGGAGCAACTGGCACTGTGGTCAGTAGAGCATGTCTCTTGAACTTCATGATGAGGAAGTGGATGAGCTGTGTAGAGAAGCACCTATTCACCAAAAGGGGAATTTCAATTACATTGAGTTCATGTGGATCCTTAAACAGAACAAAAGACAATCATAACTAAAAAGGACCTCACATGCTAGCCAAACATTCCTTGTTGCCACTTTGGGTGTTTCTGAAATTTTCTGAGTCTATCGCATGCCCTTAGCTTTAGAACTTTTGCCTTTCATATTGTATTTATTTTCAGACATTTGGCACATATATCTTTGTAGTCAGACTGGAAATGAGATTTTTTTGTCATTTTCTTTTCTTTTTAAAAAATATTTATTATTTATGTATCTTTAATTTTAGGTGCATATATTAGTTTGTTTGTATGTGGTGCTGAGGATCGAACCCAGTGCCTCATGCATGCTAGGTGAACACTCTCCCACTGAACCACCATCCGAGCCCATTTTTTTTTTGTCATTTTCAACATAGAAAATAGGGCAACTTACCTGTGTGTTATGGCACACACACAACTGTAATCCCTGCTACTTAGAAGGCTGAGGCAGGAGGATTCCAAGTTCAAGGCCAGCCTGTGCAACAAAGTGAGACACCACTGCCCACCCCAAGGGAAAAAAAAAGGAGAAGAAAGAAAAATAGCATAAACTTATTAGTGGCTTCCCACCCAATAACTGGAGTTAATCTATTTCTTTAAAGAATGTTATTTTCTCAATGTTTTCTGAACCATAATTAAATTTTGTGATAAAAAAAAATGTTTACAAGTTTGCTGGTGGATTTGTGAGTAGGGGATGATTTCTAGCTTGGTCATCTTCTTTTTTCCCCAGAGGGGAAGTTTGCCAAAGGAATTCAACACACCCTGGCTGAGTACCCAACCTGTATGCTATATGGGCTAGAAACTTTCCAGGGGCCACATCTTGCCAGGAAATGTTAAACCGCGACAGTTAAAAAAAAAAAAAAAAGTATATATATATAAACTCACTGAGGCACTAAGTATATATAAGCAAAATCTATCTATCTATCTATATATGAATTGCTACAAAAATCTTAAGAAATTAGAGATTTTACTCTACTTTTAAAAAATGTATTGTTACTGTATAACAAACACACTTTTTTGGGTTTCTTTTCCTCTTTCCTCCCCCGCACTCCCCCTGCCCCCAACTGGGGGTTAAACCCAGGGCCTGGCGCATGGTAGGCACACACTCTATCACTGAGCTACATCGCCAATCTTTTTCATTTTTTGAGACAGGGCCTCGCTGAGTCGCTGAGGCTGGCCTCCAACTTGCCATTCTCCTGCCTCAGTGACTGCAAAGTGCATGCTCTTGAGAAGAAACGTGGCTGAAGAGTTAGACGGTGAGTTCAGGTTTGAAGGATGCTGAGTGGCCCTCTCTTTATTCGGAAACTTACTTCCTCACTTCTAAGCCACAGAAACCACAGGTCACTAGGTCTGCACCTCAGGCGGCTAGCACCTGAGTCTCCAGAGCACGGTCTCCCAGCGAGCCCAAGGCGTGCTAGGCGGCCTCCTCACACACGAGGGCGCTCTCGCAACTACAGTCGAAGGAGTAGCTCCGTTTGCTGTCGCGATATTCTTGACGCCGGAAGGGCGAAAGATCAGAGGTCACGTAGACGGCGCGTCCCGTCCCCGTACGGCTAAGTTCTCGCGCGAGTTGCGCTTCCGTCCTTTTGGCTCTCTGAGCAGCACCATGGCGGTAGGCAAGAACAAGCGCCTTACAAAAGGCGGCAAGAAGGGAGCCAAGAAGAAAGTGTAAGTGGCGACTATCGTCGGTCCTCGCTGTTGGGGTCCTGCTGGAATCGGCGGGCGGGCTCTAGATCGCGGTGTGGGCTGGATGGCGAGGATGCCGGTTGGATTGCGCTGGCCCTGACTTTGGTTCAGAGTGCACCGCGGCCTGGCGGATCTGGGTGCTGCGTTGCGCAGGGCTGCCTGCTTTTCCCCAGACTTCCTGGATCTTGTGCGCGCCGCGTGAACCGAGTGTTCGCCGCGACTCGGCGTGTTCTGTTCTGTGCGCTGTGTCCGTGGATTTTTGGTGCCACTCCATTAACTGTTGTCCAGGAAGTTACTCCCTTCAGGGACCCGCACCTCTCTACTGCTTGGGCCCCGTGGGAGGTTCTGAGAAGTTAACCCTAAAGGGTCTTTGTTACCACTTTGTGCCTTCACGAACCTGTGGAGTTCGCGAGACGTGCAGGTTACCGGTGGAACATTTGTCCGTGTGATGGGCGGACCATGGAGGAGAGTGGCCATAACCTTAGAGTCTGTAGGCTGTACAGCGAGACTCAGAACATCAAGCTTCACGTGTGCGTGCCTCATTTCACTGTGAGGGAATTGATTGACTTTAGTGTTAGGTAGTAGTTAAGTAGTTAAGATTTCTTAAAATCTTGCTGGGAAGTGAAGTTAACATTAGTGTTAAATAAGGAAAGGTGTAGGAAATTTCAGTAATAAATACAAGACTTGCAATGAAACGTAAGCTTTTTTTTTTCCCCCTAGGGTTGATCCATTTTCTAAGAAAGATTGGTATGATGTGAAAGCACCGGCAATGTTCAATATAAGAAATATTGGAAAAACATTAGTCACCAGGACCCAGGGAACCAGTGAGTATCTTATACTTGGTTTGCATTTTCTTTAATTGAGGTATATGTATTGTAGTAGGCATATTGGGCTTCTCTTCGTCCTGTGACAGGAGACTTTAAGGACACCTCGGTTCTTGGTTTTAGGTTTGGCACCTGTGGTGGTTGTTTTTGTGGTACTCTTAAGCAAGAGTTCACTAACAGTGGACAAGTGGTTTTGAACTTCTAAGGGGGCACTGTCAATAAGTCATTGAAGTTTTGATGAATTTGATAACACAGATTAAGGTCTTTATTTACCATTAACTTAATTTTTAATCTCAGCTTATATGCATGACTTAGTAGACTTGTATTTATGTAGTTCCTAATGTTAATCAGATATTCAATTCTTATTTTGTAGAAATTGCTTCTGATGGCCTCAAGGGTCGGGTGTTTGAAGTGAGTCTTGCTGATCTGCAGAATGATGAAGTTGCATTTAGGAAGTTCAAACTAATTACTGAGGATGTTCAGGGAAAAAACTGCCTGACCAACTTCCATGGCATGGATCTTACCCGTGACAAAATGTGTTCCATGGTCAAAAAATGGCAGGTGAGACCCAAAGTTTTCTTGGAGTTCATAGGGTACATGACCAAGGATGTCATGGTGTGATGACAGGAAGGGAACATATGTAATGAAGATTTAGGTTTCATTTGAAATTTTTGATTTCGTCCTTTTAAATATATATTTTTTTGTCAGTGAATCTTTTTTTTTTATTGTTGGTCGTTCAAAACATTACATAGTTCTTAATACATCATATTTCACAGTTTTGTCAGTGAATCTTTATGTGGTGCTGAGAATTGAACCCAGTGCCTTACACATGCTAGGCGACTACTTTACCACTTCTTTATGACCCCAGCCCTTGATTGTGTTCTTGATTTTATTATGTGCTAACTCTGGTTGCTACTGCTGAGTTTATGATGCCTTGGCCATCCTTTATTTTTTTTTGGTGGTACTGGGGATTGAACTAGGGTCACACATGAGCTATGTTCCCAGCCCTTTAAAAATTTTCTTATTTTGAAACATGCCTTGCCCAGTTGTTAGTGATCCTTTTCCCTCAGCCTCTCCTCAATTGGGGATTATAAGAGTGTGCTACCACAGCCAACTATGATCATCCTATTTTACTTGACATGTTTAAATTGAGTCCAAGGTTTATTTTGGGATCTCAAAATCTAGTGAATTTAGAGTGAAAGGGGGGCTCAGGTTAACCTTTTGCCTCTGGCTGGGAGATGTAACAGTGGAAAATTCTCTGATACGGTGTTTAAATCATGACTCCATGTCCCATTATATTCTTGAAGTAAATTTTTGTTTACTAAGCTTTGTTTCTTGTGGAGAGAAGTATATTCTTTCATTGAATTGTGGGGGTGAAATAAGCAATTCATGTAGCACAGTGCTTAACACAAAATACTCAGCTGGTGGTACCAGAAAATATATTGATTCACATGTGTCTGGCTAACTGTCTAGTTTTGGAATATTTTGTATATGGGAATGAATGATGACAAAATGTTTCGGTCCCAAATGATACATCTTGATTATACCGTTACATTTATTTCTGACATTCCCTTAAGGTTTTATGGTTGCATTTCTGGAAATGTATGACTATGATTGTGTTGATGTGTTCTTTTTCTTTTTGTGGTGCTGGGGATTGGAAATGTTCATTTTAAAAATAAAAGTATGTTTAATAAATGGAAAGCAGGCAAATCAATTTTTTCGTGACCTTTTGTATTTTAAATTTAGACAATAATATGATCACTCATTATGAACTTTGATTATATATTAGCTGTGAAATTAAATATTCTCCATGGCTTTAGTTTGGAACATAAAATATTTTTTTAAGAAATGTGCTTTTACAGTATTTGTTCAGAACAATTTTTTTTTTGGAAGGTGAAAACGTATACATTATTACTTTTAACTTTTTTTTTTTTTGTCAATGGGCCTTTATTTTGCTTATTTATATGTGGTGCTGAGGATCGAACCTGGTGCTGGTGCCTCCCGCATGCTAGGCAAGCAGTCTACCACTGAGCTACTACTCCAGCCCCATTTGATTGTTTGTTTTGCAGTGCTGGGGACTGAACCCAGGGCCTTGTGCATGCAAGGCAAACACTCTACCAAACTGAGCTATACCCCCAGCCCCCATTTGTTTGATTTTTGAGACCATATCTCAAAAAGTTGTCTAGGCTGGCCTCTAACTTGTGATCCTCCTGCCCCTACCACCCAAGTTGCTGGGATTACAGGAGTATGCCACTGCATCCCACCTAGTTGTTTTTAATAATGAAATTGAGGGATGAATTAATGACATTAAAATGTGTTATATCTGACAGTATCTTTTTCTCTCTAGACGATGATCGAGGCTCATGTTGATGTCAAGACTACGGATGGTTATTTGCTGCGTCTATTCTGTGTTGGTTTTACTAAAAAACGCAACAATCAGATACGGAAGACTTCCTACGCTCAGCACCAGCAGGTCCGCCAAATCCGGAAGAAGATGATGGAAATTATGACCCGGGAAGTGCAGACAAATGACTTGAAAGAAGTTGTCAATAAACTGTAAGTGTTTATTTTGTTCCTCTTACAATAGAATCCTGCCTTAGATGAGGGAAAGCATATGATAACCCTGGCTCCAAGGAGGAACCAGACCCCAATCTTCCACAATTAGTAATGCTTGGGAACAGGTGATGAAAAAAAGTTTCGGTCCCAGATGATGTCTAGTGATAATTAAACATTTTTCTGATGTTCCCATGCAGCATACAGATGTTTAAGAGGGTGTGATAGTTAACCATTAAGGCTTGGACTCAGAAGGCTTAAGATATTAACTTTTTCAGATAGTCTATTCTTACTTGTAAAGGGGTGATGATAGTCTTAATAAGGATATCCTTCGGTTAAGTGAGGCGTTTTATGTGTAGACTTAACTCTAGGGTTTCTTTCCATGTAAAGGAAATGGGATATCCCATGTGTGAAAACCAGAACTTTGGTTTTTGTATTTAATTTCACCATCACTTGTGATTTGCAGGATTCCAGACAGCATTGGGAAAGACATAGAGAAGGCTTGCCAATCAATTTATCCTCTTCATGATGTCTTTGTTAGAAAAGTAAAAATGCTGAAGAAGCCCAAGTTTGAATGTAAGTGAGAAATCGAAATATTTGTGAAAGAAAAATGGTGGGACTAGATAATTTTTTTTCTTAGGGCCAAATAATACCTTTTTTCTTTTATAGTATATTGAACAAATCATTGTTTCAAGATATGATAAGCTATAACTAACAAAAATTTTTTTCTTTTTAGTGGGAAAACTCATGGAGCTTCATGGTGAAGGTAGTAGTTCTGGAAAAGCTACAGGAGATGAGACGGGTGCTAAAGTTGAACGAGCTGATGGATATGAACCACCAGTTCAAGAATCTGTTTAAAATCCAAATTTTTAATAGTGACCAATAAAAAGTCCTATTTGTGATGGTTTACTCCTGAATTTTCTTTTAAAGTAATCTGACAGCTTGGTGAATCAGATTCTCCTAGTTGGTAGTGACCTGGTGAAATTTTTAATGGATTTTATCCATGAAGTAGCAGAAATAGTATGGAAATGGTATTTCACTTATCACATGCCCTAAAGGTGGTTTTTCTTTCTTTTTTTTTTTTTCCTTTTTGTTTAAAAACAAGTAGATGCTGATGAAGCTCGTTTTTGGGCACAGGCATTTGTTTACCATCTGGTGAGGGCCTTCTTGCATGGCAGAGGATATCACATGTCAAGCAGACTGGTTGGTTTGTCTTTAAATGTTTAACCATCTGGAAGGCTTGTTAACAAACAGTTCGTTGTTGGGTCCTTCCCTCAGGTTTCAGATTGAGTAGTTTTAGAAGGAAGCCTGAAATTTGGCTTTTGTAATAAGTTCTCAGGTAGTGCTGGTGGTGCAGATACACTTGGTGCTAGACTAAATAATGAAAGCTCTGCTGGGCAGGGTAGCACACCTGTGCCTGTTCCAGCTGCATGGGAGGGTCATGTGAAATAAAAAAAACTGAATTTAAAAAAAAATGCTGTCTTTAGCCTCTCAGCTATAAAACCAATGGCAAAATTTGGATTCAGAGTCAGTCATCTCTACTCCAAAGCTTAATTCCGCTAGAGAATGCTTGTTACAGGTCTGTTGACAAATGGATATTTACATTGCCCTGTATTTCCTCTAATCACTCCCTGTTTTGTGCTTATTTCTCAGACCTTCAGTTTCCTTTTTTTCCCAGCTGATGACCTTGTTTCCTGTAATCACCAAGAAGGTTAAATAGATGAGAAGGAGTCACAAATTTCCATTGCTTCTGCTCTGTCATCAGTGTGTGCATGTGTTTGTTTTCTGCCTTCTCATCACTGGATGGACTGTGCTAAAACAACCTTTCATTCAAGCATTAGATACCATATTGTCATGCTTCATTAAGCTCTTGGTTCCAGCAGTTTATTCCTTTTACCTATTCCTTTCATCAGCCCATAGGCAAAATAACTCCATTCTTTTGTGTGTGTGGGGGGTACTGGAGTTGGACCCAGGGATACTCTACCACCAAGCAACTTTCCCAGCCTCTTTTGAGATAGTCTAGACATAAGTTGCTGAGGCTGTTCCCAAACTTGATCTTGCCTTAGCCTCCTAAGTAGCAGGGGTTAGAGGCATGGTCACTTTGTCTGGTTGAAATCCTTCATTTCTGTACCCTTCCAGGGGACCCTGCTTAACCCTCCCCTATAGCAAAGCTCAAATATATATATATTTTTGGGGTATTTTTTTGTACTGGGGATTGAACCCAGATTTCTTGCTTCATAAGCACTTTGCCATTAGAGCCACACACCTCCCCCTGCTCACTTTTTACTTCTCTTGAATCTGCTACAATTACATATTTACCTCTATACCATTCCAAGAAAATCATTTTGGGGGCTGGGCATGCTAGTACATACCTGCCCCAGTGGCTCAGGAATTTGAGGTTTACAGTGGCACTGAGCTGTAATCCCAGCTACTCCAGAGGTGGAGGCAAGAAAAAGTTCAAGGCTAACCTCAGCAATTTAGCAAGGCCCAAAGCAACTGAGCACTGAATGTTTCAGAGGAGATTTCTTCCATTAAGAGCACTGCTATGGTTTGTTACTAGAACAAGTTGAGTTGTCCTCTGCCACCAGTGCTAGAGGTCAGTTGCAAGTGCCCCTACTATCTGACATCTAAAGTTTTCACTAAATGAGAGGTGATGTCTTTTTGAAAAGCCAGACTCTTCAGTTTTATATGCTTTGACTGGTTTCATTAAACCACTAACGGGAGTGTTGATAACGCCAGTAAATTCAGGGTCTGTTTACCAAAGTTACTTGTGATCCTGTGGTGGGTTCACAATGCTTATTTCCAATGACAATCAAGGAAAACCTGCTGACTAACCTATTGACACCTAAAGGAAACCCAACCCCTTATTACAGGGTTTGTATTTTGGACACAATACGTGCCTCATTCAACATTCCTTGCTGTTCAAGTAAAAAATGGGGTGTTCTGGGATGCAGCAGCCTTTGCCTCATTTGATTTTTGCATGAAGTGGTCCGCCAGTCAGCTCTCCCATTAATATAATGAATAACCCACCAGGCATGATGATGCATGCCTGTCATCCCAACTACCTTATAGGCTGAGGCAGGAAAATGCAAATTAAGGCTACTATCAGCAATTTACTGAGACCCTGTCAAAAAACAAGGGGCCAAGGATGTAGTTTGAGGTAGAACACCCCTGGTTCAATCCCCAATACTACAAAAACTGCAAACACCTGAGAAACAAAAAAGGGGAATGGTTTATTTGGCTCTCAGTTTTGGATATTTCAGTCCATGACTGACTGGCTCTGGTGCTTTGTGCCTGTTGTTGGCACATCATATCATTGTATCACCTATAGTAGGATGCAGTTCTGTCTCAGCCTACCAAGTAGTTGGGATTACAGGCATGCCTGGTGGGTTATTCATTATAGTAATGGAGAACTGTCCGACCACCACTTCAGGCAAAATTCAAAAGAGCACACTTCATGGCTGTGTGTAAGAGGAGAGACTAGGGATCCACAATCCTTGAGCTCCTAAAACCTCCCACTATGTCCCTCCTACTAAAGGTTCTATCACCTTCCATTAACATCTTGGGCTGAGGACCAAAAATCTTCAACGCTTGGGCCTTTGAGGTATATATAACAAGTGGCAACAGCAACTCAACACAGCTTAAATCCCACTCTACAGCAGGTGCCATTGAACTTGCTGGCTCAATGGGGGTCTTACTTAAGAGAGCCCCTAAATAACTGGATCTAATTAATGGCTCAGATAAAAGCTGTTGTGGTTGTACAACCTCAGTACCAGCTGTGATGAACATGGTTACTGGTCAGGGCAGAATTCAAGCTGTTCTAGATCTAGACAAATTCCTTCAAATGAAATTTGCCATATTTTTGTTGACCTCTGGACTCTTGAGAGTGGCCTAGCCATCTGGTCTGCCACTTCAAAGACAGGCAGATCAAAGGCACCCTTTTTTAGGATTGTACACTGTGAAAATAGATTGTGCTTGCTCACTGGACCATCTAGGGCACTCATGTAGATGACTCTGGTAAATGCCAGTTCTCTGGTGAGGTGAGGCATACTGGATTTAAGGTGCTAATCAAACCAGCACTACTCAGATTGTCCCCACAATGGCAATGTGGCCACCATCATGGACTAAGCACACAGGAAAAAACTCTTGTCATGCATGGCAGTCTTTGTGACTCCTGCCAAAAGTTACTCCATTTGTCTTGAAGCAAATGAGGCAATAATACACAGGGCATTTGTACCATTTGTTCCTGATTAACTACTTTGGACCTTTGGCCTCCTCCAAGAGTAACTAATGGTGCTGTACCACTGTGGACAGATTTTTAGACTATGATATCGCTGTTCCAGTCTGACCAACTGACTTTGGCCATACAATCGTAGCTCTTGAAACTAATGTGTCATATTCTATGTCTTCTAGACCACCTGCAGTCTGACCATTGGGTGCCTTCTGTCACAAAGGCCACCTAGCAGTAAGCTAAACAGATTATTTCATGCTCCCCACCATCCACAGATATCTGACATTGTTGAGCATTAAAGAGGTTTCCAACTACATCACCCTCATCTCCTGGTCCACATACCTGAGCAAGGTAGTTTGACCACAGAATATGGGGAGTCCCCAGAAAGGGATTCTCTCTCTGCTGCCTGCCAGGAAAAAAAGATCTGAGTGAAAGAATGATTAGAGAAAAGTTGGTTTAGGTATCAATTTTCTGGCAGTGGAGAAAAGCAACAACTCTGGCACTTGGGGGAAAAAATTCCTGAGGCCCCAGGAGTGAGGGAAGGGAAATAATTAATGTACAATTTGTTCCCTAGATGGTGGTTTCTCAACCTTGGCACTATGGATATTTAGGCTAGATAACAAGGGACTTTGCCATACATGGTAGGATATTAGCAGTTATCTCTAAATCTTTACAAATGAGCTAGATACCAGTAGCCCCTTCTCCCCAGTTGTAACAGAAATGTCTTCAGACATTGCCAAATATCCCATGGGGTGGTGGTGGTGGTGGGCAGAATTGTCCTCAGTTGGAACCACTGACCTTGACCCCATTCCACTACCTGATTCAAGTGGCAGTTGCAACTATGGGTGTGACCTGCTGAGTTTGCCATTTCTGTCCACGTACTATGGAAACAAAACTCATGTGGATGTGGTTTAACTGATCTGCTGTGCCTGCTGCCATCACAGAAACTCCCTAATCTGAATGTGCAGACACAAAAACCAACACAGTTTTGATTCAACCTGACCACTGATATGCTTTTGATATCTGAGTGGCCTTGGATAACATTATATATGGGAAAGGAAGGTGCAACTATTGGGTGACACAGCCCCTGTGACTAAACTACTATGGAGACAATATAAATCAGATTCATCAAGTCCTGAACTAAAATGACTTTGGGGTTATATGTTTGTATGTAAGGGGAAAAATGGGCCATGAGATGTCTATTGAAAACTGGGTTTGCTTTTGGGCTCATTTACTGTCCCACTAATTACTGACAATGATACCAAAGACTAGCAAATCAGTTTAAACTCTCTTGAATAGGTCATAACGAATAATAGAGCCTGACCTTAAAATACCTCCTGGCTCCCCAGAGACTTAGAGTTCACTATCTGGGACCCTGGAGAAGATGGCTGAGATCAATGCTACAGGCTGCCTTCATCTGCTGCTTTGAGTCTTACTGATAATAACCGTAATTAAATGGTATATGAGACAAATTTAGTGCATTTGGTTCTAGCCTCTGTTGGCTGGATTAATCAGAATGGCCATCAGAGTAGTTTACTCATGTAAAAATTCAAGTTTGGCCAACAGTGTGTCAGGCTGAGGAGTGAATTGTGAGAGGCAATCTGCCATAGACTGTGAGCATACCTGCACATTCTTGCAGAGTATGCCAAGAATACAATCCCTTGACTGCTCTTTGCCTGGGCCATTTCTCAGGGTTGCCTTTATGTCCTTGTGAGCAACGTTGAGGGATGAGGTAATGTTCCCCCAGGAAAAAAAGCAGGCTTGCTTCCACTTGCTATAAAAGTGGTAAATCTTAGTGTTCGTCTCCTATAACATAACCTACTGCACAATGGGCCTATGCATCACCTCACTGGGATTTAGGAGCTTCAGGAACTGACACAAATGAACATGAAACACAGCTATGACTTTTGCTGTAATAAAGTCCTTTGTTTCTGACCCAGTTAGTCTCATGTCTTCTGCCAGCACCCATGAGACTGCCAGGCTAACTTTTTAGCTTACAAGTTGGGTAAAACATCAAGCACTGCACAGTTCCCGATACTTTTCTCCTTCTCAATTATTCTGAAGCAAATCTGACATATCAAACATAAATATTTTAACATGTATCAATTAGCTTTCCATCACTGTAACAAAATACCTGGGAAAATCAACTTATAGAGAAGAAAAGTATATTTTAATTCAGTTTCACAGGTGGTTGCTTGGTTCCCTTGCCTTTGGGTCTGTGGTATCGTGGTATATCATGGCAGGAATGCAAGGTGTAAGAGGGCTGTTCCACCTTATGGTAGCTAAAAAGCAAAGGGGAGATGGGAGGGGGTCTGGGTCTCCATACCCTCTTCAAGGTCGGCCCCCAATGACTTAAGTCCCTTCTACTCAGCCCTTCTGCTTTAAAGGTGCCACCACCTCCCAGTAGCACCACAAACTGGGGACATTGAGCCTTTAACACAGGGTCCTTTGTGGGACAGTTCAGACCCAACTACAGCAACCTCTAAAATGAGTCCTCAGAAACACAGCAGCCCGGCACGGGAGTGCACACCTGGAACCCCAGATACTCTGGGATCAATCTCCAGGACACCATAACCACAAACCTCTAACATGCTTTCCCTGTCATTTGTCACCTGTGTAATGGGCGATTCTCTGTTGGAAGTTACTACAGTTTGGATCTGAATCCTCAGTCTGGGGCATTATTAGGAGGTGGTGGAACCTTTCAAAGGTGATTCCTAGTTGGATGAAGTTGGGTCAGTGGGGGCAGATATTGAGACCCTGGCCCCTTCTCTGTGTCCCAGCTGCCATGAGGTGAGCGATTTTCTTCACCATGTGCTTCTGCCATGAGGTACCCTGTTGCCACAGGCCCCAAAGTGCCAGGACCAACCAACGTGGACTGAAACCTTTGAAATCATAAGCCAAATTAAACCTTCCCTCCTTATAAGCTCTTTGCCTCAAGTGTTTTTTTTTTAATATTTATTTTTTAGTTGTAGTTGGACACAATACCTTTATTTTTTAATGTGGTGCTGAGAATCGAACCCAGGGCCTCATGCGTGCCAGGCAAGCGCTCTACTGCTGCGCCACAGCCCCACGCAGCCCTCAGGTGTTCTTAGTAGCAGGCAGTTAACTGACATAGACACAGGGCTTGAATTTGCGAAAGCTATCCTAGAGTTAAGGTATAGCGGCTGTCAGCTCCTAAACATCTGTGATGCTATAAGTTTTAATTTTGTGGTACAGGAGCCCTGAACCTAGGGGCGCTCTTTTTTGATTTTGTGTTGAGACAGGGTCTTGCTAAGTTATTAAGGTTGGCCTTGAACTTTTGATTCCCCTGCCACAGCCTCTCAAGTGGTTGGGATTATAGGCATGTGTCACCAGGTCCAGCCTCTAATTGTATTCTGTCAAAAGAAAATGTAACTTACTACCATAGCGGAAACTGATAATATCAATAGACTAATGAAACCAACTGCTAAGCTGGTCCTGTGGGCACATGCCTATAATCCCAGGGACTTGGGAGGCTGAGGCAGGAGGATCACAAGTTCAAGGCCTGCCCAGGCAATTTAGTGAGGCCCTGTCTCAAAAAAATTTTCAAAAAGGGCTGGGGCTATAGCTCAGTTGTAGAACACTTGCCTTGCACATGTGAGGCACTGGGTTCAATTCTTAGCACCACATAAAAATAAATAAATAAAAATGAAGGTATTGTGTCCATCGATGACTATATCATATATATATATCAATAAAACCTTCATTTTATTTATTTATTTTTATGTGGTGCTGAAGATCGAACTCAGGGCCTCGCATGTGCTAGCTGAGTGCTCTACCGCTGAGCCACAACCCCAGCCCCACTAAAAAAATATATTTTTTTAAAGTTTTAAAGTTTTTTTTAAAGTTTAAAAAAGGTCTAGAGATATAGCTCAGTAGTTTAGTAAACCTGGGTTTAATTCCCAGTACCAGAAACAACAACAAAAAATCAAAACAGAAAACCAACTGTTAAGGATTTGGAGCAACTACAATTCTCCAAACATTGCTAATGGAATGTAAAATGACACAACCACCTTGGAAAAAATAGGCAGTTTTTTATAAAATTAAAATATATCTGTTCTGTGACCTAATTATTGTTGTTATATTTTGCAGTTCTAGGGATGGAACTCAGGGCCTCATGCGTGCCAGGCAAGTGTTCTACCAGAGCTACATCCTGCCCCATAATCATTATTCTTAAAAGATGGAATTTCACAGGCTGGGGATGTGGCTCAGTGGTAGAGTGCTTGCCTGGCAGGCAAACATGTCTCCCTGGCTTCAATCCCCAGTGCTCATGGTGGGGGGGAAGATGGGCTCTCACTATATTGCCCTCGGTGGCCCCAAACTATGAGCTCAAGTGATCCCCTGCTTTAGTTTCCAGAGTCCCTGGGACTACAGGTACCCGCCACCAGGCCTGGCCATGACTTGATATTTTTTTCCTAGGTATTTATCCAAAAGAAATGAAAAGCTGTGCCCACAAAAAAAAAAAAAAAAAAAAAAAAAAAAAAATGTTTATATCAGCTGGGTGGGTGGCACACATCTGTAATCCCAGCAGTTTAGGAGGCTGAGGTAGGAGGATTGTGAGTTCAAAGCCAGTTTCAGCAAGTTAGCAAGGGCCTAAGCAACTCAGGGAGACCCTGTCTCTAATAAAATACAAAACAGGGGGCTGGGGATATAGCCCAGTTGGTAGAATGCTTGCCTCAAATGCACAAGGCCCTGGGTTCAATCCCCAGCACCAAAAAAAAAAAAAAAAAAAAAGAAAAGACAAAAAAGAAAAAAAAAAAAAAACCAAAACGGGCTGGGGATGTGGCTCAGTGGTTATGTGCCCCTGGGTTCAATTCCTGGTATACACACACACACACACACACACACAATGTTCACACCAACTTTATTTATAACAGCTAAAAACAATAGGAAAATGACAAACAAAATGTGGTATTCATACATTGAAAAGAAAGGGAATGAATTGATGCCACATAGGTAAGTTTCGAAAGTATTGTGCTGCGCAAAAGAAGCCAGAGGAGGGGCTGGGGATGTGGCTCAAGCGGTAGCGCGCTCGCCTGGCATGCGTGCGGCCCGGGTTCGATCCTCAGCACCACATACCAACAAAGATGTTGTGTCCGCCGAGAACTAAAAAAAATAAATATTAAAAATTCTCTCTCTCTCTCTCTCTCCCCCCCTCCCTCCCTCTCTCCCCTCTCTCACTCTCTCTTTAAAAAAAAAAAGTAGTCACTTTAAAAAAAAAAAAAAAAAAAAAAAAAAAGAAGCCAGAGGAATAGACTCTGTAAGATCACATTTTTATGAAAAGGGTGTGAGGGACTTTCTAAGGCAATGGCAAAGTTCTACGTGTTGGTTGGTAGTGACTGTCGGTATATAATTCTCAAAACTTACAGAATTACTTATTATGTTAAAAAAAAAGGAACATTTTATGTAAAAAAAAAAAAAAGGATCTAGCTAGATAGGTGTGAACTTGCTGCATTTCAGGGTCTGTCTGTCTCACTTTGGGGTACGCTGTCCGCACACCACACTAGTCCCTTCTCACCTACTCAGTCCGGAACCAAACCTAAATAGACTTTACTCCCCCCTGTCACGGGCTTCTTGGCTTCTGTGGTGTTCCCGATCTGGACTGCACGTGTCACTCAGCACAGTGGCCAGGGCTTCTCCTCCAGGAGTTGTGTGACCAGTGGTGATGATGATGTCCAACCTTCCGGTGGTCATGGTGTCAGTACATCGATGACCTGATGGTGGTGAACTTCACTGCCAAATCCAAAGAGGAAAAATCTCGCCTTCTTTATTGGGACGGCAGGTTTTTAGGGACCACTGGGTGCAGGGTTCTGCTCTGCAGCTATATTTGAGAATGCGATGCTGATTTTCATCTTCCCTGAGGTATTCGGCTTCCTGTCTGGTCTCATCACCACCCTAATTTTCCTCAAAAACTAGTCTGTTTCTGTGTCCATCAACTGGACTATGATAGAGAGGCACTCCACCTCCTTCCATCAGCAACCTGCACAGGGCCCACTATCCCACTGGGTAGGGGGCTTCGCATTGCACAGGGTTGTAGTGCTCTATGTGTTGATTCCAATCCACCCCTGACCCCTTCACTGCAGTGCTGAGTCTCACCACAGCCCAGCAAAGTCCTGTGACCGGCACAGATGCAGGCCTTTGCTCCCTCACATTCACTTGCCATTAGGATGCTGTCTATACAGATCAACTAGGTAACATTTTTGTCACTTTGTTTTGCGGGGTGGGGGGGCAGATTGAAACCAGGAGGGCTTAACCTCTGAGCCACATTCCCAGCCCTTTTTATTTTTGAAACAGTCTCGCTGAGTTGCTTAGGGCCTTGCTAAGTTTCTGAGGCTGACCTCAAACTTGTGATCCTCCTGCCTCAGCCTCCTGAGGCACGGGAATTATAGGCGTGTGCCACTACACATGGCCTCTTTTCCTTTCTTTAACCTCCTATCAATTTTATATTCTGTCATCCATTCATGTATCTAGGCAACATTTATTAAGCATCTATGAGATGCAAAGCATTTCTTTGAAGCATTTATAACAGTGCAGGCTGAGCTCAGCTCTCCAAAGACCCCTTGGCAGTTTAACAGGAAGAATTTGCAATTAAGGGAGTGGCCCCTAGATGGTGGTATTGTTCTGAGTGAGGCTCTGGATTTTTTTCCTTTCATATTTACAGTGAAGTAAAAAGACATAGGCTAGAAAATGATTTCTCATTAGTTCTATAAAACTTCACTGCTTAAGAATTCACTCAGTGGCATTCAAAATGGCATTGTATCATGAGTCATGTGGCCTGTGTGTATTTGACATTAATTATAACCATTAATGATCATATCAAAGTGAACATATTCCCTTATTATTAGCCCATATACCCATCAGTATTTTCTCTGGGTATATTTATCTAACCTTAAGAAAATGAATAAAATTTAAATGGTGATTGTTAAGAGCATTGATTTATAACCCTATAGAAAAAAATCTTTTCAAATACTAGTTGTAATAATCAAGTTTTATAAATAAACTGGCTTCTTTCATTCTGAATGTTACAGATTAATTTCCAGGCCTGGGATTTCCAGCCATGAAAACAAGGGTGCCTTTTAAAGAAATATGTTGTCTTTTAGTGTTCAAAGGCTAATACATAATGTGGCTTCTTCAGTTTTAACCTAACAATGAGAAAGGATTCAGAGACTCAGGATTTGAGCAGGCTTAGATGAACAATATCAAGTTTCCACTTAACATTCTTGAAAGGAAACAAAATGTATTCCTATTTCTTCCCTATAAAACTAACTGGGCATAAATATGTTTCTACTTAAACATGGTTGAGTCTCACCTTGAATTCAATCAATATTCAGAATAAGAAATTATCTATGAAAACCCACTGGTAACATTTTGTGGGAAATAAATGGCAAGCAAAAACCAGAACATAATAGAGGCAATCACACATAACTGGATTTTGTTTCAATATAGATTTTTTGCCAATGAATTAGAGAGAAAAGATAGTGTGTAGATCTAAGATAGTATTGCTATAGGTGAAATTCACCCACCCACCCATCCATCTATCCAACCAACCAAGCAACCAACCTATATGGCCCAAGGGATTTGAGATATGAAGATAAGAAGATGCCATTTCCAATCTCAAAAATTCAGTCTAGTCTAAGAAAGGGGCTTGGAAAAGTTCAGTTCGGTTTATTATAGTGTCAAGTAGATTTACAACTATTGCACTTTATCATTCTGCTTACAGAAGGCCAACATTAAGGGGGATATTTTTCTCCAAAAGAGATAAGTTTTCAGAATCTTCAATATGTTAAAATTACACAGGCAAAGAGGAAACCTCATGTCCCGTTCCCTAGTCCTGCCCCCTTCCTGCTGTTGTACAGCTTGCTGCCAATGAGAATTTTAGTTTGGATAATGGTTTAAAAGTCATCCCTTTCTCATTAAATGACCTTTGAGTGAAATTGGACAAGAATTCTCTTTATACTCTCTTCCTCACCCCAAACATAGAAAACACAGCTCCCATACTCCAAAATCAAATGTAACCATAAACCTTGGAGGTGAACTTCACTCAAAGACAAAGTAAATATTACTTCCTTCCAGACTCCACGTGGCATTCAGGTCAAGTGCAATCACTGGCTGCCCAGCTTTTGGGCAATGGGAGAAAACGACAGAGGCTCAAAAGTGATCCAGCATATAAAATTCTTCTCAAAAACAGAAGAAAGTCATGAACATTGTTGGGAAAGTGTTTTACATTTTCAAGAAATTCTATTCTACTGATGTGTTTGGAAGATTGTCTTCAACCTATTTGGCTTTAGCCCATCAGCTGTAACTGATTCAGTCATGTGAAGAACCACTTTTATCTTAAGCTTTGCAATGTATAACAATGGATGAAAGGAAAGTGGTTTTCTTATTTACTCTAATAATTGTGCTAAGAAGAGCTGGCAGGGGCGTGGCTGGTGGAGAGTACCAGCCTTCAGTCCTCTTAAATTATTTTTCATTCTGATTATATTTCGAATAAATGAGTGGTGGGGGCTTGGCACTGTTTTTCATCTTAACAGTTGCTCTGCATTCAAAGATGCTCTATGTGATTCATAATGTCCTACCATAACAAGACACAGCTTTTATATATTACTGGGGTAATGCAAAGAAAATGAATTTTCCTTTGGGTACCAGTAATTGTCAAAGGAATGATTGCAGATTCAGAGAATGTGCTTTTATAATAACCCTGTTAACATAAAGCATAGACTGAGCAAAGAAAAACCATGGCATGTGTGTGGAAGAGTCAGCTGCATTAGCAAGGCATCTTGGGGATGGTTTGGGCTTTTTTGACTAAGATACATGAAATTTTGACCCCCTTCAGCTCCTTGGACCAAGAGGAAGCAGTAACATAGGAGTATTTGCTGAGTGTGAGCTGACTTTGCCATGTGCTTAGAAATGCTCCAACTAGTTAATAAACTCTCTCTCTCTCTGCCCTGGTACTAAGGCTAATGTGCTCAGGCTGTTAGAAATAATTTGAATATCAAAAATGAAATTGAGATTACCAACCATGTCCTGATAGTTATAGCATGTAGAATGTCAAACATCCTCTTTTTAAACTAAAGTAAAAATGAAGAAGCATGGTTAATTAATTTGTGCTGATTAAAACACACCTCCAAGTGCAACTTGGGTTTGCAGCCACTCCATGCGGCTGTGTCACCTGACACTCTCCCTGGGGGAGGGGGGGGACATGTGTATCTGCCTTGCTAATCCCTCCAGGTGTCTTCCTAGCCCATGTGCACACTCCCACTGTGAAGGAAAGCTAGCTACAAAACCTAGAAGTTTTCTGCTTTCAGAAAATTCTAGTGTATCGTGTACACCTCAGGTATTTCTCTTTCTGCTTAAAAAAATAGTGCAAAAACATCTGATAGTCAAAATGATAGTTCAAGCGAGTTTTCGTGCCAGGGAACAGTGGAGCTTCACCTTTAGCTGACTTGTAGAATGTGAACGTAGTTTTTGGGAAATATTCCAGATTTTCCCATTAGTTCTCCACTCATCCAGTCGTCATCTACAGATTCCAGCCCTGTTATTATATCCCCAGCCTGTAATAAGACAGGAATTGGAAATAAGTATTGGTTTCTATTGGATCTAAGCATGGTAAGTAGCCTACCTGGAATGGCATGAATAGTCTCTCCTCTTTATAGAACTCAAATATCTTGATTTGCAGGGAGAATTCAATGACATGCCACAGAAATGATCTACACCTAATGATGATACCATCTGCTCCCCTATTTGTCTTCCTCAAATCCTATTCCCTTGCCATTATCAATTTTGCTGCACTTTGATTTTCATGCTAATAAATTGGTGGTGGGGGGGGGTAGTACCAGGGATAGAACTTAGGGGAACTCAACCACTGAGCCAGACCCTTATTTTATATTTATTTAGAGACAGGATCTCACTGAGTTGCTTAGCACCTCACTTTTGCTAAAGCTGGCTTTGAACTCTTGACCCTCCTGCCTCAGCCTCCTAAGCAGCTGGGAATATAGGTGTGTGCCATGACGCATAGCTCTGCTTATAATTTTATGATTCCTAAAGTTACCACCACCAATTGAGAATCCTTCTTGAATAAATGACAATATCAGCCATATATACACATACACATATATTTTCATCTAACATTATTTACTGAGCTCCTAGTATGTGTCACTCATTGTTCTGGGCACTATGGAAATAGTAAATAGGCGTCATTCTCAAGTGGGAAGACATAAGCAGAGCAAAGCAGACAATATGGAGTTGCTGCCTCATTGGGGTAATCAGAGAGGGTCCCATGGAAGAACAACACTATACAAAGCCTTGGAATGAGAGTGAGCCATGAGCTTACTGGCTGCCTGGTCCTAGTCTATGCACTTTACACAGGAACTAACTCAATTTAAACAATACCATAGTCCCAGAGATGGCCATCATTATTATTGTCCTCATTTTAGAGCTACATTTTTATATATTTCTTTATTTTAAAGAAAACGAAACTAGTCGCTGGGCATGGTGGTGCACTCCTAAAAGCCCAAAGGCTGTAGAGACTGAGGTAGGAGGACTGCAAGTTCAAAGCAAGCATGAGGGGTGCCTGGGGCTGTGGCTCAGCAGTGAGCGCTCGCCTAGCATGTGCAAGGCCTTGGGCTCGATCCTCAGCACCACATAAAAATAAATAAATAAATATTTAAAAAATAAAGGTATTGTGTCAAACTACAACTAAAAAATATTTTTTTTAAAAAAGTTAAGCATCTGAAGTTTAGCAAGGTCCTAAAACAACTCAGCAAGACTCTGTCTCTATCACATGTGTGAGTAGTAGCAGAACCAGAATTCAATTCCAGTGTGATTCTAAGGCTGAGATTCTAGGTGGTAACCACATTTTACACTGGATCTTTTTGCTTAGGTACTTACTGTAATTGCTTTTTAAACATCCTGAGCATTTGTCGTGTACATAATGGTATTCAACCTTCACCATTTGTTTTTTTGCATTCCTCCATGGCTCAATATCAAATTTACATTTCCCCCCTTATCTTAAGAGCTCCACCCTGATTCAGAACACTCACTGATCTTCACCAGGTTAGTCAAAGGGGCAGAGTCTTATTCATGTGCAAAACAGAATTCTTCTAGTAGATGAAGACATTAACTATTTTGCTCCTTATGGTAACTAACCATTTTGGGATAATCTGGGTTTAAGATTCTACAATGGTCCAAAGTGACCCTGGATACTCTTTAAAATAACTTTATCAGGTTACAGGGGTTTATTTGTAGCCCTAGTCATTGCCCTCTAAAAACAATGGTTTGATTTCATTTATTTTGATATGGTGCTGGGGATCAAACCCAGGGCCTCATACTTGCGAGGCAAGGGCTCTGCCACTGAGCTACAATCTCAGCCCTCTTTTTTATTTTTTACAAGAGGATCTCCCTAAGTTGCTGAAGGCCTCACCAAATTACTGAGGCTGGCCTTGAATTTGTAATCCTACTGTCTCAGCCTCCAGAGTCCCTAAGACTATAGGCACTTGGCACCACACCCGGCAGATTTAAAGCCTTTAATTATGGAAAATGGAAAGGCAACATTTTGATTGTCAGACTTCATTAATCTATTCCTGCTAAACTCTGTAAAATTCTGGCTATTCGCCAGGTGTGGTGGCACACACCTGAAATCCCAGAGGAGGATCAAGAGTTCAAAGCCTCAGCAACTTAGTGAGGCCCTCAGCAATTTAGTGAGACCTGTCTCTAAGTAAAATACAAAAAAAGGGCTGGGATGTGGCTCAGTGGTTAAGTGCCACTGGTTCAATTTCTGGTAACTCCATCACCCCCCCCCCCAAAAAAAAAAAAAAAAGTAAATTCTGGCTATTCAGTTCTGTTACAAATAAATTCCTTCTGATTCCTCAATTACAGTATAATGTTTGACTGAAGCTATTTTTCTTAGCTCTGGTTCATACCTACACACCACGTTAATTTACTGAGAGGGTTCTTTTTAAAAAGAAATTCTTTTTTTAAATAGACTTTTTACTTTATTTGTTTATTTGTATGTGGTGCTGAGGATTGAACCCAGGGTCTCACACATGCCAGGCAAGTGCTCTACCACTGAGCCACAATCCCAACCCCTTAAAAGAAGTTCTATCTACTAACATTCTCTGGATATTTAATAAAATATTAATGACTAACACCACTGAAAGCAGTAAAGAATCCCTCTAAAAAAATCTAGCACTGTTCTGACTGAGTCATTTATTTGTGAAATGAAGACAACCTGTTCATTGAAAGTACTATAAATTCTGTTATTTCAATCAACATAACTTAAAGGAAGTAATACTCAAAAAATTGGAATTCAGATTCTTCACTTGCAGTAATATTTTATGAAAAAATAAGGAATAAATTCTGAGCCACTGATTCACAAGACTGAAGAGGACTTGGGCAATGTTTCTAAACTTTTAGATTTTAAGGATCAAGATATTAAAAAGAAAAAAAATATTAATATAGAGTTAACAACTGAATTTTGCAATAGTAAGGATATAGGAAATTATCTATCACTTGCTAAAATGATTTATAATAGAAATGGCATTTCAATATGAAAATGTCAGAAGAGCATTCTCAAAGGATAAGTCTATCCTGAAGTAGGAAAGGTAGCAACCTTATTCTGACACACCTCGGCCCACCTCCCTCACTCCCCCAACGTCTAATACCTAATAGTGCCTTATTTTCCTCATTCTGTTACAGACAAGTAAAAACCTTATTTGGGCACCCAAGGTCTCAAGTCTCATCTCCTCTAATCAGTCCTTCAGGCAGAATACCCTCCACATGGAGACTTGACCTTTGTCTCCCACAGGCTATGCTGACAGTAATGACTACAGAAATCTCCCTCCCCCTCCTCTAGCACACAGTCCCCAGGGCACTGTCCTGGGTGTTTTTCCCTGACCATGGCCCAAGGGAAATAGAATCATGGAAATAATCCATTTTCACTTTAAGAAAAAATAAGAGGTACTTCTTTTTTTCTTTTAGTTATAAATGGACACAATATTTTTATTTTACTTTCATGTGTTGCTGAAGGTAGAACGCTTGCCTAGCACTGGGTTCCATCCTCAGCCCAAGAGGTATTTCTTTTTTTTTTTTTTTAAACAGGAAAGAAAACTTTATTGAAGAATATTAAATAGGAAAAATAAAATTGAACTCAACTTCCCTTAAACAAAAATCAGGAGAGGTTTTAAGCTCTGGGTGAACTTGTGAAAATGTACTGAGAGACACTGATAGGTGAGACACTGAGAGACACTGATAGGTACTTCTTTGGTAAAGTAAGATTAGGGATATTTTAGGCTTTTAAAAAAAGAAAGAAAAAGAAAACTAGCTGGGCATGTTGGCGCACACCTGTAATCCCAGCAACTTGGGAGGCTGAGGCAGGAGACTCTCGAGTTCAAAGCCAGCCTCAGCAATAGCGAGGCACTAAGCAACTCAGTGAGACCCTGTCTCTAAATAAAATACAAAATAGGGCTGGGGGTGCAGCTCAGTGGTCAAGTGCCCCTGAGTTCTATCCCTAGTACCAAAACAAACAAACAACAAACATCTTTGAAAGTAGGTTAGCATTTTGGAACTAAAACCGAAAAGCTCTGTTGAATGTCTCTGTGGACAAGACACAGTGTCTTCTGAACTACAGTGCCACAATGGCAAACTGTAGCAGCTGTCACCTGTTTCTTCACTGATTTCTTTTTTTTAATATCTATTTTTTAGTTATAAGTGGACACACAATATCTTTATGTGGTGCTGAGGATCGAGCCCAGTGTTTCATGCATACTAGGCGAGCGCTGTACCTCTGAGCCACAACCCCAGCCCCTCTTCACTGATTTCAAAGGCGTGTTGGTAGCAGGCTGTGAGGGCCACGTAGAGGATTGCCCTTTATTAGAGCAACTAATGGAAACTACCAGATTACTAAGAACCAAGGTTATAACAACAAGAACAAGGAATTACTTTGAGGGCTGTGAGATTATTAAGTCAAGGTTTTCTCGAAGAACCTTCATGTCTGGTTGATAATGTAAATCATTACTTCTATTTGCCTAATGTACTTTCTCTACTCCTTCCCTTAGAATGAAAGTGTGAGATTCCTTCAGTCTTAGGTAACGATTACTATCCCACCCAAATGTTCTACTCTCCAATGGAAGACACTTCAAAAGGTACAGTGCTTACTCCAGGTACACAAAGATACACATACTGACCTTGAAGGAGAGCTCGTCTTCATTCTCCCCCTGGAAATCATACAAGGCTTTGGCCTTCCTCCCCTTCAGTGATATGGCAGACATACTTTTTGCCTCAGCTGTAAAGACATGAAAAATTCCAATGTATGGAAACACAGTGGACTAAAACACTAATGGAGCATTTCAAGAACCCCCCGTCATTCTCAGAATACAACATCTTCAATTTATTTTGAATTAACTTGCAAAAAAAGGAAGGATGTTCTCTTAGCAGAAAACAATTATGTAAAATATATTTAACAGACATAATCAGCCATTATTTAGTGAAGGCAGTTTTATATTTTTTCTTAACTCTAACAAAGTAGACTCTGAATGAAGTTTGCATAACTTTATGGATCAACTCTTTCAAATAACTTAAACTGAACATGGCTGGGGAAAAGGAATATATATGAGGCCTTTGGTTCCCCTTGAAGAGTAAGGGCCATGTCTTGTAGCTGTCATACCTGGACAGGGCTGCACAAAAACTGCTGGGAAGATCCCCTCTCTGTCGTGCAGTCTGCCCCGATACCAGTCGGAGTCCAGACGCTCGAGGATCAGGATCCGGTCTCCCCTCTTGAAGGATAAGTCTTCACTGGTTTCTGCTGTGAAACTGTGGAGGGCTCTGCACCATTCTCCAGAAAGGCTGTTGTCCTGTTATGAAGCAAAAGGCTGGTAAGAAATGTGAGTTTATATTTCAAATCGAGTTCTACAAAGCTTAAAAAATGGTGAGGCTGGGCACCTGGCATTCCAGCTACTCAGGGGGCTGAGGCTGGAGGATTTCAAGTTCAAGGCCAGCCTCAGCAATTTAGCAAGAACCTGTCTCAAAATAAAAAAGGGCTTGGGGTGTAGCTCAGAGATAAAGCACCCCTAGGGTCAATCCTTGGTACAAAAAAAGAGAAAAAAGTGGCGGGGGTAGGGGGAAATAATAAAAACTAAGGGTCTTTATTTCAAAGCCTGAAGTCTTCTTAAATTACCCAATATTTTATGTTCCTATTAAGCTTCAGAAATAAAAGTTTCTGATAACTTTTTTTCTTAAATATAATTTTAAGGGTTGGGATTGTGGCTCAGCGAGGCACTGGGTTCGATCCTCAGTGCCACATAAAAATAAATAAATAAATAAATAAATAAAGGCGTTTACAACTAAACGCAAAAACAAAAGCACACTGGCATGAAATTCACATAAAACAAGTAATCATTTTAAAAAATATATAATTTTAAGCTAGAAGCAATGGCACATGCCTGTAATCCTAGCAGCTTGGGAGGCTGAGATGGGATGACCTTGAGTTCAAATCCAGCCTCAGCAAGGATGAGGTGCTTAACAACTCAGTGAGACCCTGTCTCTAAATAAAATACAAAATAGGCTGGGGATATGGCTCAGTGCTTGAGTGTCCCTGAGTTCAAAATTCCTGGTACCCCTCCAAAATTAAAAATATATATATAATTTTAAATAAAATACTATTTTATTGCTGCTTTATTATATTTTCTTGATTACTAGTAAGGTATCAGCCACTTACAACTTTTTTATGAATTTTCCAATTGTGTCTTTTCCCTCTTCTTCCTTTTTTTTGGTTTTTTTGGTACCAGAGATTGAATCTAGGGCCACTTACCTACTAAGCCACATCACCAACCTTTTTTTTTTTTTATTTTTAATTTTGAGACAAGGCCTTACTAAGTATTACTGAGGCTGACTTAGAATCTGGGATCCTCCTGCCTCAGCTCCTGAGCCACTGGGATTACAGGTGTGTCTGCCATTTCTGTTTTCTTCAAGAGACAACGTGTGCTTCATTGCCCAGGTGGAGTGTCTGGCTATTTACAGTGCAACTCCAGTGCTTGAAGCTGGTAGGTCCCATGAGGCCACTGTATCAGTGCTCAGCTTAGTATGGACACCCGACAGGCATAAGACACTACGGCCTTCAACTTGGGGCTCAAACAATCCTCCTGCCTCCACCACTGAGTTCCTGGGACGACAGGGAATACCACCAGTGGATGGCTTCTTTCCTCATTTTCTGTCAGGATCTATATGTCTTTGAATAAGCTCTATGCATAATATTACATTGAATTAATCGTCTTACTATTTAATTTATTACAAACATTTGCTATATGAATTGAAAAATGATTTCATACTGTTTTCTCTTGGTAATTGTAATTTTAATATTCCTCCCAGGGTTTCAAGCTGGCTGTCCCAACAGTCCCCCACTCCAGCAGCCTACCTGAGAGTGTGAGCCAGAATCTTCTTTTTTGGTCTTTGGTGGTATCTTTGTTCCTACATTAAAAACAAAAGGTCAAAATGTCAGATGAGAAGACCGCTGGTATTAGAGAAAAACGTTTAGGTGGGGGTGGGAGGCGTAAGTCTGAAATTCCAGACCAGTGTCTTCATTTATTAGCTATGTCCCTTGATCTCTAATCCCCTCTCTGGGATTGTTTTATTACTCTAAAGTGAAGAAGGATATACATTAATTAAACTGTATAGCTCATGTGTTTAAGAAATCCTGGCCACTTTGTAAATGACACCATTGTTAATTAACCTAAAACAGCAAAATCAGCTCAGAGATGATCACAGTAATAGCTATCCCATATAAATTACCGCTTAAAATATTTCCCCTTCTACCTTAAAAATATGGCCATGTGGATTATACAACTTAAGTATTATTAAGTATTATCATATTATTAGCTTATTTAAATTAGAATATGACATAATTTTTAAAAAACCCATATTTTCTATACTCACTTAAAACATTTGCACCAGAGGTGGAATAATCCTCAACAAGTTCCACGAAGTTAAGGGGGAAGATCCCAGTTCTGTCTTGAAGCTCTCCTCTTGCCCATTCCTCATTCATGTACTCTTTAAGAATAATCATTTCTCCCTCTGAGAAACTTAACTCATCCTTCTGGTCTCCAATATATTCAAACCGAGCAACACATCTTGTATTTCTGAACAAAGAACACATCTGTGGGTTAAACTAGAGAATACTGATTTTTTTTGAGGAGGGGCGCTGGGGATTGAATCCAGAGGTGCTTTGCCACTGAGCTACATACCCCGCCCTTTTTGTTTTCTATTTTAAGACAGGGTCTCACTAAGTTGCAAGGGCCTTGCTTAGTTGCTGAGGCTGGGAATGGAACTCAGGAGCATCCCAAACCCCTGGGACTGCCGTTAATATAAACACATAAAAGATTTTAACTAGGTTTATTTTCAATTCTAGAATTGGGGCAACACTTCACTCCATAAAACAGTACTAACTTCTAAAATGCTTCAAAACCTTCACTCAGTCTCTCAATAGACATTTATTCTGTGTTTAATATGGAACAAGGTGTATTTTGGATAATTTTAACATTTTCCATGAAAAAGAGTAAGTGACACATCTAAAGGACAGCGCTTACTGTTTGGATGTGAGCTGATTCACTCAGAAAGCTCAAGGTCACAGAATACATGCAGAGGAACAGAGAAGCAGCTGAATGGTTGGTTCATGCTGCCATGTCTGTCTTTTGATCATTTTTACTTCATTACAGAAGCGTTCTAGACTCCATATGTTTGTGGGCCACACCAATCCATGATCCCATCTGCAGCCTTTCAATCACAAATGCATTGAGTTTAGGGGCCCTATCCCAAGAATCTCAGGGCAAAGACACCAAACTGCCTGAGCAAGAATCAGGGCAGCAGCAGTAGCATCAGATGGGCCAATCAGTCGATGAGTTGAATGTATAGATGAATGGCCTCACAAATTGGAAAGGTTGGAAGAAAACAGAAATTTGGTACTTCAAAACATGTAATCTACCAACTCTGTTCCTTTATGAAATGATTGTTACATCTCCTTTAAAAAAAGGCTTTGTTTATGAGACTTGGAACAATCCTTAAGTGGTGTGCAATTTTGACCAAAAAGAACATAAAAGGAGAGCCAACTTGTTGTCTCTAGAAGGTCTGATTTAAAATCAAACCTCTGATTTGAAACTTCAGGAAGGAAGTTATCTATAGCAAGGTGTTTGAAGAGAACAGGCGGGTCCTGGATCCACTCAAGTTCTGGTTGAAGTCAGGTCAGTGGATCCACGGCTGTTCAAGCCTACTTTAAATTCAAACTGTTGATAAGGTCCGTGCTGCTCAAAAACAGGAGAAAAGTGGAACCTGAAACTGAATTCACTGCTGTGGCAATGGAAGTTTCTTATTTGTGATAACCTTTGCATTTATTTTCTCAAGTCCCCTGGGAGCACCTCCTTATGTCTGACCTATTCATCGACAGGTTTACAGTCACCGGCAGGTAGTGAATTCTATTAATTTGCTCATTTTACTAGAATATAAAGTTGCATTTTGGCAGGGTTTTAAATCACCAAGGAGTTACAATGATGCATAAAAGGGTTTATAAATTCAAGCAAAGGTCTTTAGATATACAGAAAGATCCCTTCAACTTAACTCTTCCTTTACTTTCTTCTAGTCCTTTTTGAAAGCAAAATAACACAACATTTCTAGCAGGGATTTGTTGCTGTTGTTGTTGTTTTGTGGTCCTAGCCACAAAACCCAGGGCCTGGTTTGTACACACCAGGCAAATGCTCTACCACTGAGGCTACACCCTCAGCCCCAGCTAGTGGTTTTTGTATGACCCACATTTCTGTAAGATTCAAACGTTTTCCCTGTCAAAGCAGTTGAATCTTACCATCTCTGCCCAGGCCAAAGCCACACCTTAGAGGCAGCAGGCTTGGCTCCCCCAGCAGCTCTCTGCAAGCATTGGATGGACAGCTACTATCAACACACAGCGTTTTCAGCAAAACCTGAACCCACTTTGGCTTTTTTAAAAAGCAAAGCTTTCCTCATAATTGAAAACAAAAGAAAACATGAGAATCTGAATATTACACACTGGAAGTGTTTAAGCTTGGTAATTCTTCATGATATAAATTCTTACTTCCTCTATATTTCATGCAAAGGAACATAGAACTTACTTAACACAATGAGATGAAACTGATTCTCTTTTCCCATTTTCTCCTTCTGGAATATCAACCTAGTAAAGACAAAATCATGGTAACAATTGTATTTTTTTTTTCCAAACTTCAATAAGATATATATCTATATATATTTTGTTTATTTTCACTTATATTGAGGATTGAACTCAGGAGTGCTCTACCTCTGTGCTACATCCCCAGTCTTTTTTTTTTTTTTTTTTTTTTTTTTAAATCTTGAGACAGGTCTCTCTGAGTTGTCCAGGCTATCCTTGAACTTGCCATCTTCCTGCCTCAGCCTCCAGAGGCTGGGGTTATAGGCATGCTATAACCAGGCTGGACTTTAGTAGGATAAATTTCAGGCCAAGAAGTTAGAAAATGCATGACTGAAATCAACTAGTTTAACTAGGTGTTAAACTTGTTATACCACAGGTGCTAAACAGTAAAAAATCCAGCATGTGGATTTTGGGAAAAATGTACAGCTCGTGAAGTAGCCCTCCTTGAGTAGGCGATCCACCCTTCTCTTATTTGCTGGGATAAACACAATCATATTCTACTTCTGACTGAGTTTTCTCTAAGTTTTCTGGTTCTCCAAGATGAAAACTTCAGCTGAGAAGGATTTAAGAAAGGAATCAGCCATTAAGGCATAAATGCTGTCGCACATGGGCACTACCACACCTGTTCACATCGACAGCAGGATTCTGCATTACTCTTCAAATCTCCAAACAAAACAATTTGACCAAACTCGTGGATCTTCTTCATATCCATAACTGTGGAACATCTTTTTTTCCCCCTTCAATGTGAACAGGGAAAGAAGAAAGGTATTCACCTAAGTGAGCATGTACTAACTGGCAGGCACTTTATATATAATCTACAAGGCTCAAAGGAGCTGGGCTGTAATAAAATTGTTGGCCATATGTACACAGTCTGAAACTACTTAAGGCTATGAGGTTTATATTAAATAAATCAGTGCCCTTCTTGATGAATTCTACCAAGTTCGAAGTTTTAAAACAATTTTTTAAACTTGTGGGCTTAGAAAAAACATTTATACCAATAATGTGGCAGGCTTGCTGTGATTGATTTCAGTGTGGTAATTGTGCTTTTTAAAGTACTGCTCCATTGGGCAAAAGAAAAATGAGGAAGAGTGCTAAAACCAACATTATTCTTAATATTAATTTAGAGAATGTGGCTTGAATTTCTCCAAAGAATCAGGCCATATATACACTGGACAATTTTAAGAATGGCATTTTGTAATCCAAGAGACACATTCATTTCTACTTGAAAAATACACATTTTCTGTTATACTTGTTTCAGATGTAATGGAAAATTGCTCTCTCCCCCCCCAATAAGCTGTGGAAGCGAAACTATTTTTTTGGGGGGGTGAAGGATACCAGGGATTGAACTCAGGGACACTAGACCACTAAGCTACATCCCCAGTACCCCCCTTTTTGTATTTGGAGACAGGGTCTCACTGAGTTGTTTAGAGCCTCACTGTTGCTGAGGCTGGTTTTGAACTCGTGATCCTCCTGCCTCTGCCTCCTGAACTGCTGAGATGACAGGCATGCGCCGATGCACCTGGCTGAAGCTGAATTATTTAAGTAGAGTTATTGATATTTCATAGTATTTATCAATAAGTCACATGGGGCTGAGTCATAATCTTCCTATGGATACAAATGTTCAATGGGCAGTCTTTTTTTTTTTTTTTTTTTTTTTTGTGGTGCTGGGGATTAAACCCATGGCCTTATGAAGGCGAGACAAGCACTCTACCACCTGAGCTGCATCCCCAGCCCTCAATGGGCAATCTTGTTTTATCCTCATGTTGCACAGTCATCTGGTCTTAGTACCTGAAGCTCCAACACACAGGTAGGCACTCCAAGTTAGGCTGTGAGGGCTTATGCAATACTGATGCTTTAATATAATTTTTCCTAATCAAATTTGAAATTATTATGTGAAAAACCATTAATGAACCATTAGGTCCAATAACTAGATTAGTATTACCCCAATTTTTTTTGAAAGATGGAGATAAATAGGAAAAGAAAAGAAAGAAGCCAAAAATAAAATGTACTCCAAAAAAAATGAGAAGTGGTACCATAACCTTGCAAACATTTCTTTCAGGACAGTCTGGTACCATTTAATTCATGTTCACTAAAAGTCTCAAAGAATTAACATATCCTGAAGTGTTTAACAACCCAGGAATAGGTGGTTCACCAAGTGGTCTTTGTGGCATTCATTTTTGGATTCAGATGGCATTCATCATCAAAGAATAAGGATCACTCATTACTGAAACAACTCTTGACTTTTGAACTTCCCAAATGACAAATTAATCAATGGAAGGGAGAACTAGAACTCAAGAATCTAGGCTTCTGGTTGCTTTTCAGCAATCTGCAAGTCACACGGAACCCACTGAATATAGGACCAATTAAAATGAGCACATGCCACTTACGATTACTTTGACATAGTTGGCAGGAAACACGCCAGTCTGGCTTCTGCATTTCCCTCTGTACCAATCTGTGTCTATTTTTTCAAGAAGATAAACAATTTCTCCAGATGTGAGATTCAAATCGTCATCTTGCTCTGTAACAGCAGATCACAGTTACGTATGATAAATTATCCTGATCGCATATTTCATTAAAGTCAAGAACAAAGAGGCATTTAGTTCTGCCCATGGAGGCCCTACGTTCTGATGACGGAACACACTAACCAAATTTACTGAAAATATATACTTTGAAAATTTTCATGATATAAGCTCCTCCTAACATCAAATTAGACATATCTACTATGCAATGATTGATGGGAAATGGTGATAAAAAACCAAACAACCATTGTGCTGGCCAGTGATTCCTACTGTGCCAATAAAAACCTCTTGCTGAATGCACACTGAACAATGGAAGGGTTTTATAGACATGGTATAATATTATCATTATTCTCAATCATGCTTAAAAATCACTTTAGCCTCAAATATTAACTAAGGGAGTCCTATAGCTCTAAGTTAATTTTCCCTCACTGACATAAAAATCAGTCTACCAAATGGATTAAAAAGATGTCGTAAATAAATCAAGTATTTATTTTCTTTTTAGCCTTGGATACGAAGGGTATTTTAAAAATCACAAAAAATTAACTTTTGTGTGCATGTGTGTGGTACTAGAGATTGAACACTGGGGGCTCAAGCACAGAGCTACATCCTCAGTCCCACCTCCACTTTTCTAAAATTTCGAGACGGGCTCTTGGTAAGTTGTTGAGGCTGGCCTCAAACTTGTGATCTTCCTGCCTTGGCCTTCTGAGTTGCTGGGATGACACCATATCTGGCCCAAAATTTAATAGTTTGACCTCACAGTTCAGTAGTCGGTGAGACAACTCTTAGGACTAAAGAACTTCATTTATTAAATTATAATTAACTACATTACAATTGTTAATTAGTATCCACTACAAGTTTGTAACTGCCAGACACTTTGCTTTGTTTGTTTACATGAGAAACTCCCTCTCAGAGAGTATCAAAGGCAAGGTATGCAACTAAGCTTTCTTTTTTTTTTTTTTTCTTTTTTTGATACCAGGCACTGAACCCAGGGGGGCTTCACCACTGAGCCACATCCTCAGCCCTTTTTATTTTTTATTTAGGGACAGGGCCTTACTAATTTGCTTAGCGCCTCGCTAAAATGCTGAGGCTGGCTTTGAACTCATGATCCTCCTCCCTCAGCCTCCCAAGCCCCTGGGATTATAGGTGTGCACCACCACACCAAGATTACAACGAGGCTTTCTGGAATGGCTGGGTACAGTTGGCCCTTCCTCAGGTGATGGGTTAGATGATATCTCTAGTCAAGGATTCTACAGGCAGAAAACAAAGAAGGATGTCTTGGGAGGTTCGTTAACTCAAGGATGATGACTCACTCCTGGATCCTGTTCTAACAATCTATTATTTATATCCTTACCTGCTGCAAAATCATGAAGAACGACAGCGTGAGGAGCACTACTGTCCACAGGTTTCTGAGCAGGACTTGGATCCTAGGGGGAGAAACAGGGCTGTGAATGAAGTGTGCAGGATGGATGCTAGATTTTCTTTTTGGTACTGAGGATTGAACCCTGGGGCACTTTACCTCTGAGCTACATTTCCTGTCCTTTTTTATTGAATTAAAAAAGAATTTTTTTTGTAGTTGTAGATGGACAGAATGCCTTTATTTTATTTGTTAATTTTTATGTGGTGCCGAGGATCAAACCCAGTGCCTCACACATGCTAGGCAAGCACTTTGCCACTGAGCTACAGCCCCAGCCCTCCTTTTTAAAAAAATGTGAGGCAGAGTTTTGCTAAGTTGCCTAGGGCCTCACTAAATTTTGAGGGCTGGCCATGAACTTGCAATCCTCCTGCCTCAGCCTCCCAAATTGATGGGATTACAGGCGTACGCCACTGCACCCAGCTAGATGCTAGATTTATTATTCACTCTGAAGCCAATTTTTTTTTCCTCATTAGAGCCCTCTTGTCACAATTACATTATGAGTACAAGATGAAAACCACACAGGTGAACTAAACAAGGGAACCATTATCAAGCTGAAAAAGAATGTATCCTCACCAAGGGGGGACAGAAATAACTCTCAATTATAATATTCCCTCCATATTTTTTTCTTCTTTTTTTGAACCAAGAAAATAAAAAAATGGAGAGTATTGCTTAAAAAAAAAAAGCAGTATTATTTATTCTTCCCCAAAGCAGTGGTGTGTGACCTCTTTCCCTTTGAAGGGTAGGTAGTTTTCCCCTTAAACTGTGATCAAAACTAATCCTTAGGAACAGAGCCTTAGAAGTTGTGTCTTTATTAGGATGGGAAAAGAAGAAAGTTCCGCAATTTATGTTCTTGCCTTTTGTATTGAAGGCAGCTAATGACTTCCCACAGAAGTATAATTCACAAAAGGTAAAATCCATTTCATTTATTACCACTTAATTGAATGTCTTCTCTAATTTGAAAGCAATTCTACCTCCCATGCCTGGCCTGGATTTTCTATTTAATCTGAATCGTTTATTCAACAGTAATTCTAAATAAATTAGCAAAGAGAATGAATGCCATATTCCCCACCAAACTAGCCAATGGTTTCGAATGGCTGGAGGAGAGGGTAGGGTTGAAGAGGGACCTTCTTAATGACAAACCGTTGTTATTCTCACGTTCTTTAAGAGACAGGGCTTATCCACACATCATCACCTTCACCATCAAACCTGATGGAGGGATGCTATTTGGAGTGCTGTAACTCAAAGCTCTTCAGTGCTGGTAATTTATTACCCATGCATATGTGATTTTTGTTTTGTACTGATTTATATCTATGGAGAAAGAATGGCTACTCAATAAATGATATCAGGGAAGATGGCTATCCATCTGGAAAAAATAAAGTCAGAGATCAACCTCACACATAACACAAACCTAAGCCTCCAAATGGACCAGTGATCTAAAGGTAACCAAGCCTGGGAGGGCGGGGAAGGTCACTTGTGCCTCCTGATTACGATTCCCCTTCTCTGCCTTCAGTGTAGGGAGATCCCTGGCAATGATGCCCTCAACCTGGCCTGTTAGGTGAAGGGCAAATGGAACAGGCAGGAGAGGGTTATCCACAAGAGGTCGGTTCAACACAGACCCGAGTCAGGGTGGATACGTGGCAGGTAAATCTAATGTATTTCAAAGGGCTTTCTATAGCAGTGCTGATACAAATGGTAGGATAACAATAAGAAAGCTAATATTTATTGTTCGTTTGCTGTGTGCTACTTATTGTGTGTAACACCTCTAGACATTAGCTCATTTAATTTGATAAACACCTTTGAGACATAACTCATATACAATAGACCACCCCGTGTAGCATGTGTGTGGTTTTAGTATATTCACAGAATTGCACAACCCCTACCTCAGTCCAAGGTAACCACGAACCTACCTTTCTATCTCCATGGATTTACTTTTACCTTAAATGGAATCATCTTTACCTTATATGGAATCATATAATGTGTCAGCTCTAAAATCAACTCCATGAGGTGTTGTCATATTTATTTCACACATTAAAAAACAAAATGTAGATGGTTAGATGAACACCTGTGTTGTAGGGAGCAGGGGAACTGAAGCCTCGCTTCCTGTAACAGGGTGTGAGTTCAACCATGAACCTGGCAATGACCTCCCAGATTTCCCAGGATCCATCGGATTCAACTATAACTGATAATGGCCAATATTCTCTTTTTACCAAATTAGGGAAAAGTAAAACACTTCTTAGAGATATTTACCTCAAAACCAGATTTCCAAACAGTAAGGTTTCTTTTGTTGTTGTTCTTTTTGTTTATTTATTCACAGGTACCCACACAAAGCAGGAAGCACTGTTGTATATTTATTTGTGGTGCCAGGGATCGAACCAAGGGCTTCATAAATGCCAGGCAGACACTCCATCCCTGAGCCACATCCCCAGGTGAGTTTTGCTTTTCTCAGAACCATGAACCCAAAAGCCTAATGGAGGACTCATTTCATTATCGTTATTGGTAACTGCACTGATTTTACCACTGACACCATCACCTACAGTGATAATGAAATGGCCACCCGAGGCCACCTCTGCAAGCCTGTAGCACAAGATGAGAAGGTGATGTTTAAAGTGGAAACACTTTGGACATTATAAAAGAATAACACCTCATTTTTTAGCTTTAGCTTTTTTTTTAGTTTTTTAAGGATAGCTTTGGGGCACGTACCTCATGGTTACCATCACTGTGTTCTGAAAGAGGAAGGACGCAAAGACAGTTGGATAATGCTGTACCAATACAGACAGAATAAGTAACACAACTTTTCTTATGTGAACTGAACTTAGAACTTTCACAACCAGCTGCAACTGGCTGACCGTGTATTTTTCTCTGCTCCACAAAATACAAATTCTTAGTTTCTTAAGCAAATCTTAAAAGATAAACTGCCTTCTAAGAAGAATTGAATGAGATTATAAAAATGAAAATAAAAGGTAAAACAAAATACTTGGGTTGAATGACTAGTGGGAATTATTTTTCATATATTTGACATTAACTAACAGTGAAAACTGGATGCTCTTTAAAAAATATCCCTCTAGGGCTGGGGATGTGGCTCAAGTGGTAGAGTGCTTGCCTAGCATGCGTGAGGCATTGGGTTTGATTCTTAGCACTACATAAATGTAAAATAAAGATATTGTATCCACCTAAAACTTAAAAAAAATACCCCTCTATGAATTGTTTGACAGCATATTTCTTGCTAAACAAATGACCTTTAACAATCTTTGTATCTTCCCAGGCTCCAAATATATATATAATATATTTAGTTGTCGGCGGACCTTTGTTTTATTTATTTATTTATAGGTGGTGCTGAGGATCGAACCCAGTACCTCACCCATGCTAGTCAAGTGCTATCACTGAGCTACAGCCCCAGCCCAGGCTCCACAGATTTGTTAGGCCTAAAATGTGACTCAAGGTTGATGGGATACAAAATGACGATTGCACTAAGCTTACATCTTAAAGGAAGTGTGTGTGTGTGTTTATTTTTTTAATGTCACACTTAACATTTATAGGACCCCCTTTAAAATCATTACCCATTCTGCTGGAAAATGGATCTCTGGCACTTTAGCAAACATGTTTATATTATTTAAAAAACATACACAGCCCCCACAGTTGGGAGTTCATAAGTGAGTGCTCCGGCTTTCACAAGTAAGGTCACAGGTGATCCTGCACCGTGGAAGGTGGCAAAATACCCCAGTCAGTATGTGCAGCAGAGTGATTAGGATGGCAGAGGCCAGCCTCAAGTCATTCATTCTAAAAATGGAACAGAATGCTACTGTAATTTTCACTCTGGTTAAGATAACTTTCCTAATAAAAAACTTGGAGCTGCGATATAATTAATAGTTCTATGAAATGTGCCGCCATGTGTGATATGAAGGCTGTACAACATTAATTCCTTCCGTTGGGTCTGCTCATCTGATGGTCCTCTCATCAAGAGGAGTGATAATCTTCATCTGGGACACGTGAACTCTGCCTGTCCTTTTGGCCTCCCTTCTGGCATTCCAGGTAATTATTTTCTGCCTGCTTCAGCATCACAAGTACGTCCCCACGCTGGAAGGTACAATACCACTCTCTGAAGCAATTATTATTTAATAAAACATTATTACTTTTCCACATTTTAATCTTTGGAGCCTAAAGCATTTAATAATGTGTAATAGCAGTAACAGAGGCCGGCGATTTTCCACACCCATCAGTAAAGAAAGAGCTCCACTTTACCTTCCGAGAGAGTTCTCCAGGGTTTTGTGGGACAATGTCTTCATTGGCAATTCCATGAGGCACAGACAGCTTAAATGAAAATCAACACAAGAATCATTCACAATCAAGGAGCCTCCTCACGAGCTGCTGATGGTTGGGGGACTTGCGTGTGAGCCTCAGCTCTCCTGATCAGGCTAACTCATACCTGGATGGAGGGGGCCTGCGCTTCTCCTGGACTTTCAAGTTCACGGGAGGTGAGGGGGAGCCCAGGGGACCACCAGGGCTGCATGTGGCCTAAAGTTCCCTTAATAACTAACAACTAAGAAGTCCCTTTCTACAGGGAAGGTCCACCAAGTCCCCTGGGGGCTGAAGGATGAGTCTTCGGCACCTGACCTTGCCCATCTTTATTGGGAGTTCTCAAAATGGCTGCCTGGGCCCTTGGGGAATAGGGAAGTGTGAGGGTGTGGCCCCGTAAGGCTGGGTGGAGCAGTGTGACTTCCAGACATCTCCTTGTGTCCCAGGATTCCCTGACAGCAATTTAATGGTAGGGTAGCCATGGAAAAAAAATGAGGGAAAATTTAAGGAATTATTTCCTTAGGAGACACACCATTTCATCATACCATCATGTTAAATGTATTAAATTCTTTTGAGTTCTTTAAATACTTTATTGGTATGCAGTTATACTGAGTAAGGAATCCTAACACAGAATGTCCAAAGCAAAAAGCAAGTAGAGTCTTTACAATTGGTAACACTGTGTTCATAATATGGCCTAATGGTTAGGAGCAGGGGGTCAGAGCTAGTTATCTACGTTCAAATCTTGGTTCCATCATTGGCTGGCTTCTTTTTCATCTTATTGTCCTCATTTGTACAACGAGGAATAATAATTTTATCAACTCACAAGGTTGATGTGAAGAATAAATGAGCACTTTACCTATATAAAACCTTCAAACAGTGCCTGGCTCATAATCAGTCCTCAATACACATCAGCTACTGGTTTTTTTTGTTGTTGTTGTTGTAGTTGTTGACACTTTGGATATAACACCAGGGGTGATCTGCCACTAAGCCACATCCCTTGCTCTTTTGGTTTGTTTTATAGTTTGAGACAGGGTTTCACTAAGCTGCTGAGGCTGGCCTTGTATTTGCAATCCTCCCGCCTCAGCCTCCTGAGCTGAGTTGTGAGGATTACAGATGTGTGGCCCTGGCTCAGCTAATGTTTTTATTATCAACAACCTATCCCCCCAAATACCTTTGTTTTTTTTTTTAATATTTATTTTTTAGTTGTAGTTGGGCACAATATTTTATTTCATTTATTTATTTTATGTGGTGCTGAGGATCGAACCTAGGGCCTTGCACACACTAGGCACACACTCTACTGCTGAGCCACAATCCCAGTCCATGGGGTTTTGTTTTTGGGTTTCTTTTTGGTGGTCTCAGGGATCAAACCCAGGGCCTCACACATGCTAGGCAGGTTCCCTACATCTCTCGTACCACCTGTGAGTTTTGGCAATTAAAGTTTCATTGATTTAAATGAATATGAATATATATGAATAGACTGTCTCCTCATCTGTCTATTCCTTTTTCAAAGGAGGATTAAAAAACAAATTAGGGCTGGGATTGTGGCTAAACAGTAGAGCACTTGCCTAGCATGGGCGTGACCCGGGTTCAATTCTCAGCACCACATAAAAATAAAGGCATTGTGTTGTGTCCATCTATAAAAAAAAAAAAAAAAAGATTCTCTCTCTCTCTCTTAAAAAAAAAAAAAAATTTAACAAAACCCCGAATGACTTAAAGTAAAATTCCTGACTCAATGATGGAAACATGGAACAAGACAAAATAATTAACTACTGTTCCTGTTAAGAGCTACTCTATCATTAATTGTTTAAAAAGAACAAACAGTCCTGATTTCCTTACCATTTTAATATTTTAAAGATTTTATCAGGTTAATCTGACCAAAGGAGAGACCACATCAACGCTATTTTCCATCTGTGAGAAATGGAAGCAGAAGTCACTTGAGAAAAACGTTAGTATCTTATCTATTGATAAAAACTGCTAACAAGTAGCTATTAAAGGTTCCAGTATAATTAGGCTTTAAAAAATGAAAAAAAAAAAAGTGGGAAATCCACCCACCTTAATAAAAACTTCACTTCAACTTCATTTTAAAATGTACTCAGGGGGCTGGACATAGTGGTGTACACCTGTAATCCCAGTGGCTCAGGAGGCCGAGGCAGGAGAATCTCAAAAGCCAGCCTCAGCAAAAGCAAGGCAACTTAGTGAGGCCTTGTCTCTAAATAAAATACAAGACAGGGCTGGGGATGTGGCTCAGTGGTCAAGTTCCCCTGAGTTCAATCTCCAGTACCCACCACCCCCCACCCCCCAAATTTACTCAGTGGGCAAAGTTGCTTAAGATGTAAACTCTATCAAGATATAACTCTCTGTCAGTCACTCCTATTAGCATAACCTACAGGGTCAGGTTTTTAGTTTCACTTGGTTAACACCTTACAACCCCTGTGTGGCCCGCTTCCTCTTCCCCTGTGTTTCTCCTTCTAATGAAACCCTGCTTTCAAAGCCTAGGTGGTATTCTGGTCAACTTATCTAAAGCACTCTAGGGTCAAGGGACAATGTCCTATTTGTTTCACCATCTTTTTCTAGGGAATAATGGATTTTAAAATATATTGTAGAACAAACCTCTTGACCACAAACATTTTTAAAAGCCCAACTTACCATGTATTTTCTGTACAGAGGATGTCCTGGTTTGGGACGAGGGGGTAGCACCGGATCTTGACTTTTAAAGATATGACTCTTGGCTTTTGAGAGCCCAGATGCCAAGGGACTTTGTTTTTTCTGAAGATCCATGTCAGAAGAGGACCGACTAAAAGGCAGTTTTTTATTTGATGTTCGGGTTGCAGGAAGTTTTGGGGGAGGTGGCCTCTCGGGGGCTCCTTTGGGAGGAGGCCGTCTAGCTGGAGTAGGTTTTCCATTAACGGGTCTGAAAGTCAATGGGAAGTCGTGATCAGTATTAGGTTCCACTCTGTCCTTTCCTACAGGTGTACACACACACACACACACACACACACACACACACAGCTTTCTGCAAGTGGAGTGCAATTTACTGAAACCTGCAGGGTATGCTATTTTTGAGCAAATGACTGCTGCATTAAACATTATATTATTAGAGGAAATGCCATGATGTTCCAGCTTCCTGTTATCTTGCACCAGAGATTCATTAGTTCAAGACAAACAAGCATTTACTATCACGAGCTCTCTGAGGCCCTGACTGCTCTTAAACACACCCTGACTATTTCAGGAAGCTAAGCACTTTTCCACCGAAGTCTGAGATGAAAAGCTTATAATAAGATATCAGGTATATGTGCTGGGGGCTTGCATGTGATTAGAAGAGGAACATCAAAACCCCTGATGTTCATATGGTAGGAGTTACTATTAAGACTAACTTAGATTAACATAAAGAAAACTCATTTTGAAAATGGGAGAGGACAACTCTTATGTTGAAAGCTTTTTCTTAAAAACTATGATAGAAATAAATTTCAACATGGCAGTGTCTTCTGGTAGCATTATAGCCTTTTGTTCAGACAGCTCTGGAGCTCAGAAAGCAGGTCACCTCTGAATTTACAAAGCCTGTGTCCCTTTACAGATGCCCTGAACCAGGCCTGTCTCTCTTAACTGGGAGGGTGTGGGTGTGTGTGTGTGTGTGTGTGTGTGCGTGCGTGCGTGCGTGCATGTGTGTGTTCCAGAAGTGGGGTTGTTGTAGGTTTGGGAAGGAGCCTTGTTCATTTGTTTGAGGAAAAGTAAAAGAAATCCACATTTGTGCTCTGCAAAATTTTGGACTATGTTAAAAGAAAAAGGAGCGGAGATTCCTCTAACCTGCTGTCAGAAGCAGACTGTAGGCTGGTAGCCGGGGTGAATTTGTGGGTTTATTTTATCTCTAAACAAAGATCTGAGACCAACAATACTTGGTCTGGATGATGCAAAAAGATCGTCAGGTCTCTGAGTCATTCATTTTATTTTACTTTATTTTTTGGTACCAACCACATCTCCAGTCCCCCTTTTTAAAAAATGTTTTTTTTTTTTTTTTTTTTTTTTTTAAAGAGAGAGTGAGAGAGGAGAGAAAGAGATAGAGAGAGAGAATTTTTAATATTTATTTTTTAGTTCTCGGCGGACACAACATCTTTGTTGGTATGTGGTGCTGAGGATCGAACCCGGGCCGCACGCATGCCAGGTGAGCGCGCTACCGCTGAGCCACATCCCCAGCCCTTAAAAAATGTTTTATCTTGAGACAGGATCTCACTAAGTTGCTGAGGCTGACTTTGAACTTGCAATCCTCCTGCCTCAGCCTCCTGAGCTGCTGGGATTACAGGTGCACACCACAGTGCCCGGCTCATTCATTTTTCTCTAACTTTTCCCACACTTCCTTACCTTGGTGGCAACCTTGGGGGTCCTCGCACAAAACCTCCGGTCTCACCAGCTTGGTTGGATTCCTACAAGGATCAGAGGAGAATTTTTAGCCAACATTAACCTAAAACAAGAACTTGTCAAGAGGAACTTTAGAGAATTTAGCTGGGTCTGAAAGTGTAAATGTAGCTCAGTTATTGAAAATAGCAGAAAAGAATTTTTGATCTTAAATAATATTAACTCACTCTTTACTCCACACTATTCATGTCCTAATACAAGTGAGAACACCCAGCAGAGGAAACCAAGGCATCTCCTGTGGTGGACCAGAACCAGACAACAGCACTACAGGGCCACGCACAGGGTGATTCATGAGATATTAGGGGATGACATTTACATCATGGTGGGTCACACAGTAACAAAGTAAGCAGGCACCATAGGAAGTAAACAAACACATGACTCTGTTAATCCCAATTACACAGAGGAAACACTGCTCCTGAGTCTAAACACCTACTAATTGAAGTGGTTATTAGTTGTTTTATAGGCAGATCCTATCTCATCACTGGATGTTTTCAACATTTTGCAAAACTGAAGAGGCGAGAATTAAAAGCAGCCCGAGAGATGGCCCAAAGGGCACTTGCACCACCAGGCCACCGTAGATGGATGGGCTAAGAGTTTTATAGGGAAGAGTAAAGGGGAACAATGTGAAAAATTAAAGATGGATGTAACCTAACCGTAGATGAGAGAAACTGGAAGCGCAGAGAGATTAACAGGAAGCCTTTCCCAGGGGAAGGGACTCAAGCTGCTGCTTAAACAGGTCTTCTGAACAGGGCATAGCCCAAGCATTGGGGAATGAGCACAACTCACAGAAATATCTTCAGATCTCCTGTTGAGTGACAAGCTAAAAGATCTCAAAGCCAAACTCAAAAAACAAAACAAAACAAAACCAAAAAAACCCTCTCACTAAATTCTTCTAATTAATTGTCTCCTTTTTAAAATTAGAACTGGAAAATTTCCAGCCAAAACCTACTTTTCCTCTCCCACTTTCTAAGACCCCAACACAATACACAAGAAATATTCTAAGACATCATAGGGAAAAACTGTTAGTCCTTTAAAATTATACTTTCTTTTTTTTTTTTGTAAAGGGGTTTAATTATAGCTTGGGAATCTCTGGGCTAATTCAGACTGTTTTCTTCCTTCATATCCTATAAATGAGTTAAAACTCACTTTCATGATTTTAAATTCATATGGAGTATAACTTTCCCTTAAAAATCACATGATTAGGGACTGGGGTTGTGGCTCAGTGGTAGAGAGCTTGCCTAGCATGCATGAGGCACTGGGTTCGATCCTCAGCACCACATAAAAATAAAATAAATAAATCTAACTAAATATATATTTATATTTAACTATATATATACATACATATATGTATGTATATATATATATAAATTAAAGCAAAAAACCTCAAGCAGATAGGGAGAAACTTTTATTACTTTTTTTTTTAACATTATAGTTGTATACCTTAACAATTAAGGAGAAATCTCAAAAGAATATCAATGTATGAACTTGACAGGGAAAGGTAAGGATGATGTATTGTAATAAATACACAGCATATGGTCCTAAATTGGTGTCAAATATTACCTGCAGTTTCCCCTGGGTGGTGGTTCTGTTTTGTTTTCTTTTGCTCTTTTGTGATTCTAGGGATTGAACCCAGGTCCTTGAGCAAGCAAATGTTCTACCACTGAATTCCAGACCCACGGTGATAATTTTGTAGGAAATCTTAAATATTTTTTAATTTCTCATTTTCTACAGTGAAAAAATTTTAAATCAGAATAAAAAAAGACAGTACATCCAAACTCCTCAGGGACATCAGGCACATCTTGAAAGGCACTGCTACGTCTGATACACTCCAAATGCCAAGAACACAGGGACAGTTCCCCCCAGAGCCACTGTCTTTGTGTTTGCTCAAGCATGGGCTTGTGCCCACGTTCTGCTGACAGTCTTTGGAAGATTATCGATTAGGGACTTCCTTCTCTTCAGCATTCCACGCATACTTCAAAGCCTCTCTGTACCTGCTCTGTGGAAATTTTTCTCTAGTCTGAGATCCCTGGACTTTGGCAGTTGATGTGTCTGGATAAGCATTTTAGTTCCTGGCATATTTGTTTTTTTCTGCTTGTATTGTGTCTGTAGAAATCTTTTTGTTCATCGGCATTAGAATCACACTTTAACTTCAAAATAATTCCCCAGTATTTTTGTGGTATTTTAAAAAGACAAAGATTTCTCCTGAGACCACACTCCTGTGTGCTCTTGTGTGTGGGAATTACTAAGCAGCCTCTATAGATGTATTTCTTCTAAGAACTTAGGCTGCTTATGTTCTGAATTCAAAACCAGCCTGTTTCCTCCCACAGACCCTTCTGAGCTACATGACTGACACATACATACTCTGCTCTCTTGGCTGACTCTCCTCCTGTACCTGTGGGTAGCTTCCCTGGGGGCAGCAGGGCACACGGAGGCATCTGCTTTTACTGGCAGAAGGGCTCCAGTGGCCCTGCCGCTCCCCACCCTGGAGTCCTTCACCATTTAAGTGAAGAAGGCGAGGACTGGCAACCGCGGCCATCTTACCCGAGATGGAAAGTTCCCCAGTATTCACGGCAGGAGAAATGGCAGAGGGTTTTTGTTGTATGCCATTAAAAGACGCAGTTGGCAAAGACCATGCCTCTTCTCCTGAGTTGCTACACTGATGAAATATTCTTCCTAGAGACCCTCATATCCACATTTTAATTTTTAGGGCCTCTGGTCTAAAATTCATTCAGTATTCATGATTCTCAAACAAAAGGAATTTCTTAAGCATCTTTCTTAAGTCTGTACACGTGACTTCAGGCAAATCACTGAATGTCGGAGGCCGCCCTGAACAGGAGCTAAGCACACGTCTTTAAGTGTGGAGTAAGGAGGTACTGAGCTGGCATTCATGTGGACTCACCTCTGATTGCAGCAGGTGCAGCTCAGGGATTGGGTGTCCCCAATGGGGCTGAGTTACACCCCCTGTTTGTTGTAATACTACCCTTTACCTTTTTTTTTGTGTTCTTCTCTTGTCCCCTTGGGGGACCTTACATCTGAGGCGGAGAAACTGTCCTGAAACCACCCAAGAAAAAGGTACTTTCTGTGTCTGGGTAATCTGTTCGCCCAGATTCATCCAAGTGACCCTGGTTCCACAGCCCGCGCTGGATGGGGGTAACAACTGAACTTGTGTCTGTTCTGTTTTTCTTTCATACTCAGTTTATTTATTATGTATGTATTTAGGAAAATACAGACCTGCTCCGACCCTATAAACAGTGGCAGACAGGACTTTCCTCATGTTATGATTGTGAGGAACAAACACAACTATGCCTCTAGTGTCTCCCCAGACGGTTTCGTTTATTCCAACTTCCTTTTCTTGTTTTTCTAAAACATGGGAGTTGCTTGGTGACTGCTTAACACCCAATATAATAATTATTTCAATAGAGCTTTGTCACTCACAAAACCCATGACATCACTTCCTGAATGATATATACACTACTCATCACCCTCTTGCTCCCTTCTTAACACTTTGAGAGTAGAAACCCATAACCCTCTCAAGCAGCTGTCCCTCCATGGAAGTGGGAGACTTTCTCATTCAACAACAGTATGGTAGGGCCTACTATCCTTTCTGGGGTTTCCTTGGCCCAATTTTTTTTTTTTGTTTGTTTGTACCAGGGATTTAACCCAAGGGTACTTAACCACTGAGACATATCCCTAGCCTTTTTTAAAAAAAAGATTTATTTATTCTTATTTTTCTGTGATTTTTAAAATATATTTTATACATTGTATATTTGCATTATGTATTTTTGTATATTTTTATTTATATATGACAGCAGAATGCATTAAAATTCTTATTATACTTATAAAGCACAATTTTTCATATCTCTGGTTGTATACACAGTAATATTCACACCAATTCGATGCCTAGCCCTTTTTATTTTTTAATTTTGACACAGGGTCTTGACAATTGCTTAGGGCCTTGCTAAATTGCTGAGGCTGCCATTGAACTTGCCATCCACCTATCTCAGCCTCCTAAACCACTGGGATTATAGGCGTATACCACCACTCCTGGCTTGGCCCGGTTTTTTCAATCTCTTTATTTTATTATTATGTGGTGCTGAGGATCGAACCCAGTCCCTCACGTATGCCAGGTGAGCGCACTACCACTTGAGCCACATCCCAAGCCCTTGGTCCAGTTTTAATAAAAAATGATTACCAACATTCTGAAAGTACAAATGACCACTGAATTTTAATTCATTCTACAGAAAATCTCCTTTAACTTGGTATTGACTAATTTAATCTCTCCTTCAAAGAAATGTCTCTTTCTAGATGATTAGATGGGTTTGCCTGCATGATAAGCATAGTGTAAACCTATTATAAAATTTGAACTGCAAATGTAGTTCAAAGAGTTTAAGAATTGATTTCTTTTGAAAAAGTCTTAAAGATCATCTATCACATGAAAATTTTTAAAAATATATGAGGAATCATATTGAGGTTATAATAAAAATATATATACATCATCTTAACATATGTACAGTAAAGCACTAATTTAAAAAACATTTCTCTCTTTAATTTCACATTTAAAAAGTCTTCAGGTGATTATCTTAAAATTATGCCACCAGTTGGGTATTTTAAATAAAAGCTGACAATCTGGCTAAATCCACTTCCACAAATATTAAAGGTTTTCCCAGATTTTAAATAACTTCCTCATTATTAGCATCATTTAAAAGGCAATGTCATTACATTGGTACAATATAGGTTATTTTATAGTGAAGTATAATGAATTAGCCTAATCCCTCTGTAGGGACTTCTAAAATATTAAACATCGCACAGGATTTGGCAACCGGTTTCTCATAAAAGTATTTTTTCAATATGACCAGTAGTAAAATCATCTAGACATTAGCTGAATATTTAACATTGGTGCACAGCTCTGTCTTCAACATAACATACTCTACACAACACAATCGACAGCCACTCACCAAGTTTTTAGATCTGTCAGCATTACTGGGTTTTCCAGGTACTGTGCTGTAGGTGTTTCCAATAGGTTTTTCAGCTGGGAGTGGAGGTGGGCTTTGCGGATCCTCATGTAAACCTGGAAAAAACAGTAATTCATCAGTAATGCCTAGTCTGGCATCCAAAGAATGAAATGATTGCAGCTTGATTCCTTAGAAAAATGGCTAACACAAAAGAGCCACACACAGGACGGACAGAAATCGATGTGTTGGTCAACACCAGTTACTTTTATTATATATATTTAGAGAGAGTGAAAATAATACTAAATAATTACAACAGCAGCTAGCATTTGTGGAGAAACGTCTATGTTCCCGGCATTAACTCAAGACAACTTTATTTGAATATATTTCTTCAGCCAACTTCTATGTGCTGGATTTATCTAGTCTACTCGCTAGTTGCCCCACGTAGGCATTTAATGTAAATGAAATAAAATGAAAATTTCATTCCTCAGTTGCACTAGTCAGAAAAGATGGTGGCTTTCCTCCCTTCCTCCCTCCCTTCCCTTTTTTATGGTTCTGGGCATGAAACTTAGGGTATGTACATGCGAGGCAAGCACTCTATCACTGAGCCACATCTCCAGCCCGATTTCTATTTTCAGATAGGGTCTTGCTAAGTTTCCCAGGTTGGCTTCAAACTTGCAATCCTCCTGCCTCAGCCTCCACAGGCAGCAACCCTGGCCCTGGCCCACTCTGTTCAAGGACTCAACAGTCACCGGTGGCGAAGGGCTACCGTACAGATACAAAGCACTTCCATCTCTGCAGAAAGATCTACTAGACAGTGTGGTGCTAGATGAATAGACTACCTAATTTACTGATGAAGAAAGAAAATACATGAGCTATCCGAGGTCTTAATGTTAGCGTTTTGTTTTGGTTTTGGCTCTTGAACCCTAAAGCCTGACTCGTTCTAATAAGACATGCTCTTTAAAGGAGATGTACCTAACCCACTCCTATCCAAAAGTAAATAAATGTTTTCTAACTTTTTAGCTCTAGATTAATGAGTATAGTTAGCCTCAATTAAAAACAATACCTTTACATTCCAAACCACATCTTATCTCAGTAACAGTGTGCTCCCAACTTATTTTAAAAGAAAGCAAAGAAAACCAGATATAATGAGTGACAGCTAATTAAAATCTTTGGGCAAAACTGCCTGAGGAGGGGATGACCATAACACACTGAAGGAGGCCAAGGCCACCTTTTACAGTATTGGGTTTGGACCCTGAAAGGAGATGGGAATTTTCTTCTTTTTTTTTTTTTCAAATGAACACTTTCTACTGCCATTTCACACGAAAAACCTATAACAAGAGGATGATTTGTCAGGTTCCTGTTTCATCCACAGACAGGAAAACATTCTCCAAGGGAAGAAAATACCCAGGCCAGCTGCTAGGAAAACAATGATTTAGAGACAGGCAAGTGTTCTCGGTGAGAGGCAGAGCCGCCCTGGGAATTAAGACCCACGCAGACACATCCAACTTGGTCACCAGCTATTTCCCCCCCAGGCTGGAGGACACTGCACAGGCTAGGCAGCATTCTGCCACTAGGCGGTCCCCAGCCCTGAAGGCAGTCACCATTTTAAAGACATTCCCCTTGCTGTACTTTCCCTATTCAAAAGGACAATGAATCACATTTAGCATATGACACTGTTGTTAGAAATATTTAAAAGTACAAAGTAGAAATAGGGAAGTGGTAAAGAGGGAGTTTCTGGGCAGGAAGGGCCACCCCAGGGTGTACCTGGGCTGTGAAAGGAGAATTCTGCTTTTACATTGCATGCCGCAGGCAAAGGTACCACTAAGAAAAGAGTGGCCGGTGAGCGGAGACCTGAAAGAATGGGGAGGGAGGGAGCCATGCAGATATCTGGGAAAAGAATGTCCTGGTTAGAATAACAGGTCCCAAGGGAGAAGAGCTAATGGGTTCAGAGAATATCAAGGACTTCTCAACCACAGTGTCCTTTCTTCCCCAGTCTATTCCAAGTTCTTCAGATACCCAAAGTCTTGTTCTTTTTTCCTCTGCAGCAGATACACATTGCCTGGTTTCTGTTAGATGTATGTATCATTCATTTGTTCATTTTTCAGTACGAAAGATTGAACCCAGGGTGATCTATCACCGAGCTACATCTGCAGTCTTTTTTTGTTTTGTTTTTAAATTTTAAGACAGGGCCTTGCTAAGTTGCCAAGGATGGCCTCAAACTTGCCTTAGCCTCCTCGGCAGCTAGGATTACCACCACACCTGCCAGGAGCAACTCCTTAGAAACCATCTTGGAGCAGGGCGCAGTGGCGTGTGTCTATAATCCCGGTAGCTTGGGAGGCTGAGGCAGGAGGATCATGAGTGAGTTCAAAGCTAGCCTCAGCAAAAGCGAAGTGCTCAGCAACTCAGTGAGACCCTGTGTTTGGATAAAACACAAAATAGGACTGGAGAATGTGGCTCAGTGGTCAAGTGCCTCTGGCTGAGTTCAATCCTTGGTACCTCCTACAAAAAAATACCCACCATCTTGGCATGTCAGTTCCTCACATTTAGCACACGGCGTTCAACTTTCTCACAGTTCCTGGAGTTCCATGGGGAGACTAAAGTTTCTGCTCTGGTATAGCCAGTTTAGAGGTGTGCAGAAAAGGTCACTACAGCCCTTAGTTGGTGTCTGGGAACTTGGACTTTGGGACAGTTCCCACGATTCCCAGAACTGAGAAAATACAAGAATATGTTTCATGTGGAATACCTGCTTTCCTTCTGGGAATTGAAATTTCAGTACATGTCAAGATTTCTAGGGGTGCCTATGGAACCAGTCTCCACTCATGACCCTCTGATGAACATCTCTGGTTCACAACACTTCACACATGTTGTCACAACTCCTTGTTGGGAGGGTTAACTTATCCTGTGTGACGTCACTAACAAGACTCGGATGTTTGTGCCAGGGTTCCTCCAGATCTCACACCATTTACCTTTCCCTTTGCTGATTTTGCCTCATACTTTCCCTTTCTCCTCCCCTGTATCAGGGACAGAACCCAGGGCTTTGCACAATCTGGGCAAGCGCTCACCACTGAGCTACATCCCCGGGCCCTGATTCTGCCTCATACACTTTTGCTGTAATAAATCATAGCTATGAACATGACTATGCTATGTCCTGTGAGTCTTCCTATCAAATTGTCAAACCTGGCATCTTAAAGGACACAACACAACAGGAGAATAAATTTAAGGATAAAAGTTGTATTGCTTAAGACCCACGTGGGCTTCTGGCAATATTTACTATCATTATATTTCACTGTGCCTGTTAAAATCCAGAGTGCATTTAATAAGGTAACAACAAACAGGCAAACAACCTGATGAGCTATCATTTACTGATTTCTGAGCTCTATGACATTGTCAAAAGAAATATACCACCTGTTCTTTAACTCACACTACAATATAAGAAGTGAGAAACCACCAGAATTTGAGATCCTTGACTTTTTCTCCTCCTCATTGTTCACAGCAACTCAGTTCAATCTTCTAGCTACTGGGCTGAGAGCCATCAGTTAATGGCAAAGCCATCAAGAGACAAAACCAATAGTTCTTCGGGGTAGTGCTTCATAGGAGAAACCAACTCCTAAACTAAAGGGCATGCCAGCAAGACAGTACTGGACTGGAACAGGTTGAAGACCTGGGCGCGCGCACGTGCGCATACACACACAATTCTACCCATACTTAAAAAATAATCTCTGGGGTCTAAAATGAACAGTTTTGGCCTTTTGGCTTTTCCATTACAATAAATGTCAAATTTTGTTCTCTCTTTATTTTTATTTTTTTTTTATTTTTGCAGTGCTGGGGATCAAACCCAGGGGCTTGTGCCTAGTAGGCAAGCACACTACTACTGAGCTACATCCCCAGCCCTAAATATCAGTTTTTTTTTTTTTTTTAACTGAGTATTGAACCCAGGGATGCTTAACCACTGAGCCACATCCATAGCCCCTTTTCATATTTTACTTAGAGACAGGGTCTCACTAAGTTGCTGAGCCTGGCTTTGGACTAAGATCTGCCTGCCTCAGCCTCCTGAGCTGCCGGGATTACAGGCGTGTGCCACTTTTTCTTTTAAAAAATTTTTTAAAAAATATTTATTTTTAGTTGTCGGTAGACACAACATCTTTATTTTATTTTTATGTAGTGCTGAGGATCGAACCCAGTGCCTCACGCATGCCAGGCGAGCGCGCTACTGCTTGAGCCACATCCCCAGCCCTCTTTTTAAAAATTTTTAAAATTTTGTTCTAATTAGTTATACATGACAGAAGAATGCATTTAAATTCATTGTACACAAATGCAGCACAACTTTTCATTCATCTGGTTATACACAATGTAGTCGTAACACATGTGCAGTCATCCATGTACCTAAGGTAATGATGTTCATCTCATCCCACCATCTTTTCTGCCCCCATGCCCCCTCCCCTCCCCTCCTCATATTTCTTTTAAAAGTACTTGTTAAAGCTCATACAGAATTTCATCTATTGCACTACTTAAAAATCAAATGAAAAATCATCTAAAAATGCATGGAGTAATTTAAAAGTACTATTCCTTGCAATGGAGCCATCATAAGAAGAAAGAAGGAATTTTCATCCATTGTTATATGCTTTTAAAGCTTTTGTATACAGATTTTCACACAATTCACACATAGCCATATTTAGATGATGCTGATTGGAAAAATACACCCCTGATGAAATCATACAACTTCATTTGCTATTAGTTTCAATTACTTTCCCCTCAACCTTTATCAGAGGCACCAACATGGGATACTACAATTGTTCTGAGACTTAAATTCTCCATGCATTCTCTCTGTGTAAACACAACCTTACGTAAAAATGAAATTCAAATTTACTGTGCTAATTCTGCAAAGAATTGAGAGAAAATACCTTGCTTTTGAATGTCCATGACTATGAATAATAAATAGCAAGTTACCAATAATTTCAAAAGCAGACATGGATAAATTAGCATATATATTCTCCCAGGCTCTTGGAAATGCAAATAAATATGAAGGCGGAGAAGTGCTTACATTTTCCTGGTTTGGCTGGAATTCGAATTACAGTGGGCTTCCTGGCGGCTGCTGGTTGAATTGCTCTTTCTTTTGTTGGTTCAGTTTTTGTGGGGAGCTGAAAGGGATCTAATGGAAAACATAGTTTATTTTGCATGTTTTAGTTAACACGAACTCAAACAAAAAACCTCATTCATAATTTACGAGTCATATTTTTCATGCCCCAGGGAAAACTATTCATGGATAAACAAAATCTCGGTTTACAGAGACAAAAACAAAGTTGGAGCTCATAAAAGGAAATAATTTAGTGCTCTGTAAATAATTCATAGGGCTTTTCTTCCTCTGTGATGAGAGAGGTCCAGGACAATCCTGAATTATGTAAAGCGAGCTTTCAGGGGAGTGTAATCATTTCATTTCATAAGTGTCTGCCTGAAAATGAGGGGCAACTGAAATGAGACCATCTTTCCAAACCATAAACCCTCCGGATCCCCCAGGAAGGAAGAGTTCTTCTCTCCTACCTCGCTGTGCATACACTGACATAGTTACCCGAAGTACCACTAAGGCCTTCCTCCTCCAGCACCCTGCCCAGCGCGGGAAAGGGGCAGCCTTGGACTTGAACTACTGTTCAGCAAGTTCTACACTCCAGTGACAGGAACACAAAACATGTTTTATTCCAGAAATCAAATAAGACATCTCCTTTCAAATATTTAATTTTGAGGCATTTCTCCATCTTTACTGATTTATTTTAAATGGATAGTATGTGCCTAGGGAATGTATTTAAAACAAAAACATAACTATAAAACTTTTTTTTTTAACAGAAGGAAATGGACTCTTTGATATTCTTTTCTCTTTTAAGAATTTTATTTTTTTACTTATTTGTTTTTTTATATATAGGATTGAACCCAGTGCCTCACATGTGCTAGGTAAGTGCTCTGCCACTGAGCTACAAGCCCAGCCCTGGACTTTTTCCTTAATGTAAATATTCTTTTCAGTGGTTTGGGGAAATGACTGTAAATTTTTTTTTTTAAAGATTGGAAATGTAAAAACAAATAGATGAGCAAAAGTAAAATAAGATGCTTATAACTGTCGATTTGAATTGTCAACTTGATTGGATTAGGGGATGCCAAAGATTAAGAGTATTATGGGAGGGGCTGGGGCTGTAGCTCAATGGTAGAGCACCTGCCTCACATGTGTGAAGCCCTGGATTTGATCCTCCTCCACACCACATAAAAATAAACACATAAAGATATGTGCCCATCTACAACTAAAAAAAAAAAAAAGTAATTTGGGTATGTCAATGAGGGTGTGTCTTGGAATGACTGGCATGTGGGATAGCCAACTAAAGCGGAGACTCTCCCTAAGCATGGGCAGCACCAATCAACAGGATGATGGCTTGGATGGAATAAAAGTTGGAAGAACAAGGAAGCAGATGCAAGATGCAAGCTTGATTCTTCTTGAAGGGGTTCTTGACTGTTGCTGTGATCCTCTGAGGATATCGGCTCTTGCTTCTTCACTCTTTCAAAGTGGACTCTGCCAGTGATTCCCCAGAAGCCTTCAGCCTCAGACCACCGTAGCACTGTTGATCCCTCTTGTTCTGGGGCTCCAGCCTCTCAGACTGTGTGACTACTGGTTCTTCTGGCTCTCCAGAATGCAGATGGCATTTTTATAATTACACTTCGTGTTGATTCTTTTCCTCTGGAGAACCCTAATACAATGCTCTATAGTGAATGCTCTTACAGATGTCAGGTCTTAGGAGGCTGACGGCCCTTATTACACCAGACACAGAACTATGTGTGCTGTAACTAGGCACTGCTCTGTGGATCTGGTCTACAGGAGGTGGTTCCTCTACCAGCACTCCACGCTCCTGTGGCGAGCAGCACTCAGGTTCTGCCTGTGATGCCCCGCAGCTCATAAGCCTTTTGCTGCAGGACACACAAAGAGCTGATCTAAGAATAAGCCCTTTCAGCAATGACACTTCCCTTTCCCTTCCACTTGGCTCTCAGGCAATCACACCATTATGCACCCTACAAATAGCATCGTTTGCTGGCCACTTGCTTGACTTTTTTGGGGTGGTGGCAGGTACTGTGCGCTGAACCTAAGGGCTTTTAACCACTGAGCCACATCCCCACAATTATTATTTTTCATTTTGAGACAGGGTCTTGCTAACTTGTTTAAGACCTCCCAAAGTTGCTGAGGCTGGCCTTGAACTTGAGATCCTCCTGCATAAACTTCCCTAGATGCTGGGATTACACGGCACCCAGCACTCACATGTTTGCTTATTTGGTCTTAGCATCAGTCCGTAGGTAGGGAGTTAGGATGATAAAGTACAGGCCTATTTTATGTTTAATCTTCCACTTAGGTTAGGTTTCCAGATTATATGTTAGCTAAGATGATTATTATTAGGCTACGATGAAAAAAATATTAGCTGACCCCTTAATGAAAACCCATCAGCTCACAAATGAGGTGAATTCTAAGTTCAGTGGCAAAGCACCCGTCTAGCATTTGTGAGCCCCTGGGTTCGACTCCCAGCACCACTAAATGAAAGAAAGGCAGGCAGAGGCAGGCAGGCAGGCAGACAATTTAAGATAGCAAAAGAACATCATCAAACTAAAAATAAAAGATTATATTATAGTACAATTTTTTCCACTGAAACCTATGTCCCCCAAGAAACAAAGCTCTTGCTTTGAGGTTTAGCCAAATTCCTTGACTTAATTTTTTATTTTGTGATCATATTTTTTTTTACTTCAAAGTAATATTGTAAAAAAATGGGAAATATGAAGCAATAATATGTATCATAGAAAAATCACTCACAACCTCATCTCTGTGGTAATAATCATGTCTAAAATTTGGTATGTCTGTCCAGAGATTTTTCTATATTATCTCTATTATTATGCAGATATTTTGAAAAACAAATGTAGGACCATTTTATATCAATTTCTTTGCAGTTTGCTTTTGCACGATTGTTTATGCAATGTGACTGGGTGCCTGCAACATACTGAACACTATTCAAGAGCTGGGGATGTACTGGAGAACAAAGGAAAGACTATGTCATCATGGAGCTTTTGTTGGAGCAGGGAGGTGGAGATAGAGACAACTAACAGTAAATATAATAAGTTAACAATTTGTGGGGCACCAGGAAGGTGAGAAGCACTATTGAAAAGGGAAAACATAGAGCAAGTGGAAGGACCTCAGGTGTGGACAAAAGAGAAACAAGTTAAGGTTTGGATTTCACATAGCCTCCAAAAGCCTTATGCTAGAGGCTTGGCCTTCAGTCTGGCACTATTGGGAGTGGTGGAATCTTTGGGATCTGGGGCCTACTTGGAAGAGGTGGGTCACTGTGGGTGTGCCCCTGAAGGGTATATACTGCTCCCAGTGTCTCTCCCTCCCTTCCTCCCTCCCTCTCTTCTTCCTGGCGGCCATGAGGTGAGCAGCTCTGCTCTACCATGTACTCCTGCCATGATGCTCTGCCTCACCACAGGCCCAGAAACAATGGAGCTAGCTGACCACACACTGGAACCTCTGAAACCATGAGCCAAAATAAATCTTGTAAGTTGATTTTCTCAGGTTTTCTGTCACAGTTACAGAAAGCTAACTAACAGGAGGGAAGGGCTCCATTAATGATATTGTTTATCCCTTTTTCCCAAAAGTTCAAGCTACTCTAACAGTTCCTCCAACTTGAAGAATATACCCTTGGCCCTTAGGACACAGCAGTGCCAATGGATAAAAAAGGAGCTGGTTCATTTATATTACAGCCCATTGTGGCACATATTACCAAATCTGAATGCTCTGAATGGGTCATCTATTGTAAGTACAATTAGCTAAAATGAAAGAGTGTAAAGAATCCATTCAATCCTGGCATACATTTTATTCAAAGAGAGAAACATAACATCTTTCCTTCTGCATCCTTCCTTTCTGTTCATCTCAGTGCCATGTCCCTCCTCTGCTTCTTTGGCCTATTGGAACCCACTGTCTTCATGGAGCCACCAGCTACCTCCGACCCCGGGAGGGACTTGCCCTTGCCCCTGCCCTCAAGCTCTCCCACTCCCACCAAAGCACTTGGTCATTACATCCCATTCTTTCAGTTCTCTCCGGGCTCTGTTTTCTGTGTGTGTGTGTGGGGAAGTTCAAGAAAAGGATTAAGGCTGATGTCTGTTTGTGTAGTTGTACCTTTTAAGTGGCATTTGTGCTTGAACAGTTGCTTGGGATGTTGGGCCTTAGTATGGTTTTTAGTTAATGTTTCCTGGGTGGGTGTGGAGAGGGAAGAAAATCTTGAGCATGGAATGACTTAAATTTTTTCATAATTCAAATTAAATTCCAGGCCAGTGCCACCTACACAGTCTTGGATTCCAGGAGTTAGGGCACGGACGAGGGGGGCAGAAAGAGGAGAGAAAAGGCCAATGGACGCTCCTGAGGAGCTGGGCAAAGGGGCACCCAAAAGGTGCTTCCTGATGTAGGGCTGGCCTGGGGGAACCCTGACCTGAACCCTGCACACTGTGGGGGCGGAACTCAGCTGTCCTGTGAAGGGCTCCAGTCATTTTCTGTTTTAAATTGAAACAGCATTGTATACAAGACATTCAAAGTGTCCTCGCTGCCTACCCTCTCTCTTTGGGTCTTTCATTTTTAACACCGTCAGCTGCTCTTCCATAACTGGCCCTCAGATCATGTGCGCTCTACGATACATGTCTCTGCTAAAAAATATTCCTTTCTCCACCCAGCGGGGCCAGGAAGCCTTGGTCTCCACCTCTGCAGGGTGTCTGGCCTGAGTGGGCTGCTGGACGATGTGCCCCAGCTGTGCTCAGAGAGCTCTGGGCTCCTGTCGCCTCTCTGTCTGCATGTTGTCCTGGCTGTGATCCACTGGATCTGTTCGTGGAGTTCAGATCAGAGGGGAGGACAAACAGCCTCACTTCAGCAAGGAGCAGGAGTTTCCCATCTTGATGGTGGTGGGCAGCTCTCTGCAGTCTGGTGATAACTCTTGTGTACAGCGCTGGGGGCTGAACCCAGGTCCTGGACCACTGAGCTACATCGCCAGCCCCTGAAGCTCCCTTTCTGAATCTTTACATGAGAGGGGTGTTTTTTTTTTCTCATAGAAATGATAAGTGGGCCACATTCAAAGCACAGACAGCACTTTGTGTCTGGGAACTGCAGGCAGAGCCAGGTAGGAACCTGGACCACAGGTATTTGTTAAACTGATTAAAGTTCCTAACCCTTTAACAGCAAGCGACTTTTGTATTTAGAAAAGTATTGTCCTAAAATGCAGCTGCGCTTCAAAGACTCCAATGGTCATAGAAACAACTATTGCATTCAACAAAACTCAGGCGCCCGTTGCTATGGCCTTGGAAGTGGAACTTAAGATGGGACCTAATTTGTCGTACATATCGGGCAACATGTTGGCATGGTAAATAAGTCCGATGAAACTTCCACAGGAGAATTGGAAAGCAGTTTTACCAGGCCACAAGCCTGATAGAATTTCAACCTCTATGTTTGGGTTATGATCAACCTGTTTGGACACTCAGCAAAAGATTCTTGCTGTTCACAATTTAAACTGTGCTTATTTTGGAAATTCACTCTTTGGAAATAAAAAGCACTAGTAGGAGTAAAAATGTACGTATTACAGCACGTCTTTTTTTTTTTTTTTTTTTTTTTTGGCAGTGCCAAAAACAAAAACCAAGAAAAACCCAAAATTAAAAATGAAGGCGGGCTGGGGATGTGGCTCAAGTGGTAGTGCACTCGCCTAGCATTCATGAGGCACTGGGTTTGATTCTTAGCACCACATAAAAATAAAATAAAGATATTGTGTCCACGTAAAACTAAAAAATAAATATTAAAAAAAAAAAAAGAAGGAGGAGCCGGGCATGGTGGTACACACCTGTAAACCCAGCAGCTCAGGAAGCTGAGGCAGGAAGATCATGAGTTCAGTGCCAGCCTCAGCAACTTAGTGAGGCCCTAAGCAACTTAGGGAGACCCTGTCTCTAAATAAAATATATTTAAAAAGGGCTGGGGATGTGGCTCAGTGGTTAAGCATCCCTGGGTTCAATCCAGTACCCGCCCTCCCCCCACCAAAAAAAAAAAAAGAGGAAACAACTTGAACATTTGCCAACAGAGAAAACACTGAATTATGATAGACTTTCAGCCCACTGCTGCAAGCAGAGAGTGGCTTGCTAAGTAATAGGTGTGCTATGATGAAATTTTTAGTAAAAAGTAGGAAAAAAGTCTATGAACGTGAAATGTTTGTTGGTGTGATATGTTCAAAGACAGAAGGCTGTATGCTTTGCTCACACTGGACTGGAGAGAGAAAAAAAATTTTTTGTAACAAAAATCTCTGGACTGTTTGTTACAACAAATACATTTTGCTTTTATAACTGAATTTTTTTTCCGAATTCTTTTCCAATCACAAGGAAAAAAGTTATAAGATTAAGCTCAAATAACACCTATGCCAAACCAACAACAACAAAAATTACTTAAAGAGAAAAAAATTTCCTATTCTCTTAGTTGCCTTTTCAAGGCAATAATGGCCATCATTTTTTCCATGAAGTAATTAGGAAAATAAGAACTTTTGCGGGGTCTGGGTGCATATTTCAGTGGTAGAGTGCATGTAAAATACTCTGGGTTTAATACCCAGTACACACACACACACACACACACACACACCCTCCTTTTTCTGCATTCTATTTAAAAGGAGATAATACCAGATAAGTGTTTCCAATTTATCTAATTTAGACATATTTAGTTCATAACAACTAGTTTCTATTTGTAAGAATCAAGAGTCTTGATTCTTACAAATAGATTCTTCAGAAAATTCACTTTTTTGGGGGGAAGGGTACAGAGCTGGGGATGGAACCCAGGACCTCACCCATGCTAGGCAAGCCTGTCTACCACCGAGCTACCCACAACTCCACAATTTTATTATTTTTGTAATTTCTAATCATACTAAAGATCAGTCGGGGAGGCAGTTCTTTTTCTGTAGCAAAGAAGAAGTAACTTTCGTAGTTTCTCTCTGCCTAATTATATTTATGTTCAGCCGTTTAAAATAAGATGATAAACTATTTTTTAAAGATTAACATGTGTGCATGGGCTGCAATTTACATGGAATCAAAGGTTTTCAGGGAAAACCAGGCCCCTATCCTCTCCTGCTTACCTAATTCCCCCTAAAAGACCTCTGTCATATCAGCTTCTAATATACCCTTCCAAACACACTGTATATGACTTTGCTTTTTCTTCTCAATACTGGGGATTGAACCCAGGGCCTTACACATGCCAGGCAAGTGCTCTACCACTGAGTCAAATCCCCAGCCTTTCTTTTTAAATGTTTTTTTTTTTTTTAAATTTTGAGATAATAACCCTTCTAACCCTCCTGCCTCAGCCTTCCAACCTGCTGAGATTATAGGTATGCACCACAGTGCCATGCTTCCACATGACCTTTAAAAAGATGATAAGCTATTTTTTAAAGATTAACATGTGCCCATGGACTGCAATTTACATGGAATCATGTAAACTGTAGCTAAAATACCAGGACACTATTTTGTTCCTTGTATTTTTCACCTAATGACAACTTGGAGTTTGGCCCACATTAGGAGATAGTAGGTCTGCCTGCTTTTTAATTATCACACAATATTATATGGATATATACCATAATTTATTAAAGCAGTCCACTAAAGCTTATTTCCAATATTGTGTGGTTGAAACACTTAATCTGGAGCCCAAGATGGCCCTCGAAACACTGGAAGTTGTACCTCAAATTGTCCACATGTGAAATAATGGAAAATTAAAAGATTTATAGGCTACATCAGATTCTTAAAGATCTGTGACCTCAATAGGGGTAAAGACGCTTGCTGCCAAAATTTTACATTAGAACACCCTTGCTTCTACAGAAATGACACAGAGCATTAAAAGAAGACTCTCCTACCAAATCTAAGGAGGCCAGTGGCAGTTTCTCTACCTTTATCTGCCATGTTTTCTGTCCTCCTTTCAGTCCCTCACACCAACATCAATTATTCTGCATCTGCTACCAAACAAGCAGGCCCCTTTACACCTATCTCTCTCTGCATGTTCTTCATTACCAGGTTGAGAAAAACACTGATGATAAAGTAGTTTTCCACCCATTACCTGTCTCTAATAATGTGCTTGCCGACGTCGTAATTAGTTTCACCGTGGCTGGATTTTCTGTCATTTCTTTCCCTTGAGTTCTGTTAATAGCAGAAATTGGCTGCTAAACTATTATTCTGGTCTACTCAATGGGGCTGACAGCAGAAGCATTTTTTTTTTTTTTTAAAGCAACTGGGTGTGATTTGTAAAGGTGTGAAGTGGAATTGCTAATGCTTCTGAGCTCCATGACATTAACCTGGAAGGCATTCTATCCAAGAAATGAATCCAATATTAAATTGCCTGTTTTACGAGTTTTCCTTTAATAATTTTTCTAATCTTTACAACGTTTTCATAGCTTCAGTATTTTCTGATCTCTATTTCCTGAGATTAATATGGCAGCTTCATTTTTAGGAACACTATTTTATTAGATTTTCTTTATTTTTGAGGGAAGACAAAGAGAAAGAAAGATGTATTTGTGAGTCTCCTTGCACCTGTGTTCCTCTCCTGGGCCTGGCAGATGCCTGGATGATCAGGCCAGGTTTCACAAAGAGATCATCAACCTTTTTTTGAAATGAGGATGCTTCTGAAATACCATCAACAAGCCACAAAGTCCCCTATCAATCCCAGCCTGGTGATTGGAAAAGCCCTTGGAGGACAGCAGGCAGGAAAGCACAAGAGCCAGTGAGCTCTCTCGAAAAATCCCTCAGTGGCCAGAGTACAGAGGGTAACAGGTTGAGTTAACTCCATTCAGGAGGCCGCTGCAGCCTGGGCAACTTGGAGAAACCCTACCTCAAAATTTTAAAAAAATTAAAAAGAGAAAGGCCTGGGATGTAGCTCATGCTCAGAGCACTTGCCGGCCCTGTGCACGCAGGCAGAATGAGGAGAGAGAGAAACTGAGAGGCAGACTCGGGAGCCATTCAGAAGGCAAAACCAGCAGGTGAAGGTAACAGATTGGACAGACAGGAAGGCAGAGAAGTAACAGCAATAAACACCACCCGATGCCCACTTGCCATGTTTCAGACCCTGTGATGGGGCTCTCCTGCAAAACCACACTTAATTCTTGCAAGACACTCCACGAGGAGCATCAGTATCCAGTCTTCTAAATGAGGAAACTGAGGTACTGCTCGGGGTTAAGCAACTGCCAAAGGTCACGTGGCAATCATGGCCGAGCCTGGTAGCCGCCAAATCCAAACCGAGCCAGTGTGTGACACAGTGAAAAGCCTCCAAGAGCATCTGAAGGTTTCTCAGGGGAAGGCTGGATGTGTGTTGGTCCCAAAGTGAGGTGCCCAACACAGGAGGAAAAGGTCAGATAGAAGATGAGTGTCCAGTTTAGTCTAACTTCAGAGTCAACAGCCGTGGTTAAAGGTGGGACAAGTAAATTACACATTTTGCTAAAAGACTGCCCTAATAATTAAATGCTGTGTAACGAAGCAGCAGAAATCAAGAAACAAAAGGCTGGGTATGAGGCTGTATTCATGTTGAATATACCGTTGATCTTCCTTTTCAAATATGACTATAATTATTTGCTTGATGATATAGGATAAATTCTCAGCAGTTAGTAACTAAGCTGCCGTTCCATAGCATCTAATAGACTCTAAAAAGTGTGTTCTTTCTTTTGTACTGTTTCCGTGCCTTAGTAACTTCCTGCTGTTGGGTTTTATCCATTGCCACCTGTCTCTGAGGCTTGTGAACACCAGAAAGATTTAAGGAAGAAAATGATATTAACAAAGACTTCAAGAGATTTTTTTTTTTTTTTTTTGTAACAGGGATTGAACCCAGGGACACTTAACCACCTAGCCACATCCCCAGCTCTTTTTAACATTTTTATTTACAGAGAGGTTCTCACTGGGTTGCTTAGGGCCTTGCTAAGTCGCTGAGGCTGGCTTTGAACTCGAAATCCTCCTGCCTCAGCCTCCTGAGCCGCTGGAATTACAGGTGTGCACCACTGTGCCTGGCAAAAAGTTTTAAAAATGTGGCCTGGCTTAAGGAATCATGAAGATGTTGGACAATAAACACAATATCCTAAAAAATAAACAAGACTTAGTATAAAAAGACCAAGTTTGAATCTTGGCTTGGAAAATTGTTAGCTTTATGGCATTAAGCAAGTATCCATTGATCTCTCTCAGCCTTGTTTCCTTTGTCTGCAAACTGACAAAGGAAATGATTTCTCACACAGGGCTATTGTATGAAATCAAATAGTTTCTGAGTTGTAGGTATTAAATAAAATATGTCTGAGTATGCGGCAGAGTGTTAAGAACATTGCAGAAGCTCAATATATTCTAATGTTTTTCTTTCTACCCTTTATGGACAAAAGGTATGTCTTTTCAGTTTATATGTCATAGCCAGTTACAATGTTCTGTGCATGATAAATATTTAATAAATATGTGCTTACTATCATTAAAATACTCTGTGCTCTACAGAGTTTAGTTTTGAAATGATGGAGTTTGTACAATTTTAAAGTTGGTTAAATATTTATATAATATACGTGTGTGTGTGTGTGTGTGTGTGTGTGTATAATATATATTTTTTTTAGTTGTAGTTAGGACAATACCTTTATTTTATTCACTTATTTTTATGTGGTGCTGAGGATCAAACCCAGTGCCTTGCTCATGCTAGGTGAGTGCTCTGCCACTGAGCCACAACTCCAGCCCAAAGCTGGTTAAACATTTATAAAATGACAGCTTAATTTTTGAAAATACTATTACATTTATGTCCACCAATTCTACCCAGAAAAGTAAACAGTAGTAAAAGTTGTAAAAAAAAAAAACTTGTCTTATCAATGACAAGTAGGATCAGCTTAGTTTGACAAATAAGCTTTACCATTGCACCCACCCCCTGAACAGTGTGCACGAAGAAAACACTCTCTGCCTCGTGGGAAATCTAATTGTCCTGATCTTGGCAGCAAACTTGGAACTGTTGTATTTTATTTACACAAATTTGCATTCCCAAAGGAGGATGTTCTGAGCAGACTGAAGAAAAAAAAAGATCTTTGCAACGTGTGCCGGGTCCTCCTTGCTCCTGCCATCCCCACCTGGTTGGCTCCTCTCTTGGCTCTCCCCGCTGGGCCCTCTGGGGCACTGCATGATCTCCTGTCTATAAGAAGCTCCCACTGCACCCACCTAGTGCAATGTCCTCCAACTTTCCAACATCCTGGACCCTTTTAATGTGAAGCCTGAATTCTCCACCTGCCAGAGCAAGGGAAGACAGCCCCACAGCCTGGTTGATGCTTAGCCCCTGGGTGCTTCCTTCTGGTCCAGAGTGATAATTGATGCCGAGTCTCCCTCTTCCCTTCCTTCTCTGTCTCCAACCCCCACCCCACTCCAAGTTTCTTTTAATTTTTTATTTTTTGTAGTTGTAGATGAACAGAGTTGCTTTTATGATATTTATTTTTATGATGTGCTAAGGATGGAACCCAGTGTCTCACACATGCTAGCGCTCTGCCACCAAGCTACGGCCCTAGCCCCAGGTTTCTTAATTTCTCTGTTCATTCCCATCTCTACACAATCATTTGCACACCTCAAGCACTAACTTCCATATTGCTACAAAACAATGTGATATTGAAGCAAGTGATACTGAAGATGCCCCCCACCATGAATCTAGGTTCCCCCAGACTTTTGAGTTTTACTCACCTAGAAGCAGCTCTGAACTGAGGGATTCTTCAGCTGGGCTCCCAGGGGAGGTGGGCAAAACATCATCATCAAAGCTGATGAGATCAATGTCCCCCAGGGACTTGCTTTGCAGAGCTGGAACAGGGGGGTTGGCCGCGGGCCCTTCTCCCAGTGACCTGAATGCTTTGGCTTGTGATGCCACTGAGAGCCGGGGAGGAACAGGGGCTGGTTTCGGGGGAGCCGGAGGGCAGCTGGGGTTTTCTGAGGAAACCGATTTCTTCGGGGGCAAGGGCCGAGGGGCAGGAGTGGGGACTTTCTTCCCAGCATCAGGGCTGTCGGCCACGGGCCCTCCTCCCGGAATCTCGTGGTTAGCACTTCGGGTAAGGCCAGGAGTTGGTTTCTTTGGCAATTCGGGTTTGGTTACTGGCACACTGCCTGGTTCTGGTGGTGAAGAGAATGGGGCGAGCCCTTCCCTGGAGGTCACCTTGAGCCTGTTTTCAGCCCAAGCATCCCATTCTCCAGAAGCTCTGTTAGCCGCTGGTTTGGGAGCCACAGAAGGTTTCCCTGAGGAAATGGCAGGCTTTGGGGGCAGTGTGCGGGGGATGATCTCTGGTTTCTTGGGCAGTCCCGGGGTTTCTGCGTTTGTCTGACCCTCAAATGCTTTGATCCTTGAAACAATGCTATTTTGGCTTTGCTCTGCGTTCATCGTGTCCATCCTTGGCAGACTCTCTAAGTCGCTGGTGTTGTCCAACAGACACTGGGGCCAGCCTGGGGATGGCTCCTCTTCTGGGACCACTGGGCTGATTTTCTGGGCAGTTTTAGCTACTGGTCTGAGGTTGCTTTTCGATCTTGGTTTTGGCACTGGACATCTTGGAGCACTGGGGTTTTCTGGACAACTTGCTTCTTCAGAAACATCAAAGACTATTAAAGGAGCCACATTGGTGGGGACACCGCCGGGTGAGGCTGCTGGGGAAGGCTGAAGAGGCTTGAGAGGCTCCGGCAGTGCTGACAGGACCAAAACAAAGTGGCAAGTATTATAATTTAAAAGAACAAAATGACAGGGGACACACAGATTTTGAAAATATACTTATGAACTATCAAGAGAGTTTGGTTTCCTTCATGAGCAAAAGTGACTGCAAAATCAATGGGGAGATAGATGGATGTTTATATTTAGCTTCCTGCAGGAGGGTTCTTCAACTTATATTTGTTCATATAAAAATGCTCATTATATCATATTTTAAAACACCATGAAATTCCTGATTCTTTTTTTTTTTTTGGTGCCAGGGATTGAACCCAGAGACACTTAACCACTGAGTCACATCCCTTGCCCTTTTTTTTGGTATTTTATTCAGAGACAGGGTCTTGCTGAGTTGCTCAGGGCCTCACTAAGTTGCCTAGGCTGGCTTTGAACTTAAGATCCTCCTGGGATCCACTGGGATCCCACCACTTTGCCTGGAAAATTCCTGATTCTTTTTAGACATATCTACGAACCATTTCTCTCTGGTTGTCAAAATTCCAGCATCTTTAATGCTTTTCTTTTCCAAAGCAACTTACTCTGTCACCCTAATAAAATACTTCGTAAAAACCTGACAGAAAAATTACCCTTAGCATCCTATCAAGTTTAAGTTGCTAAATATAAAATCCTTCTCAAAGGAATAAGTAGAGGACATCCACGGTAATGTGCACCCAGTACTCATGTACACGTGAGTCACCCAGATGATGTTTTCGTGACATGAACTTGTGTGAGCCCAAGAAATTAGGGCTACAGCTCTTAAGAATGATCTATTATAATAGAAAATAGGACAGACAGCAGAATACATCAGACACTAGAAAGGCAATATGTCAATCAATGGAAGGGTAACTGATGTGATTCAGCAATCTGTATACGGGGTAAAATTGGGAGTTCATAACTCACTTGAACCAAACCGTGTAATATGATGTATTAAGAACTATGTAATATTTTGAAAGACCAATAATAAAAAAAAAAAAGAATGATCTATTATAATAATCACTGCATACCCAAATAGAGAAAGCACCCAGTGATCACAATCACTGAGAAGCAGAGCTCAATGAATTATGCACAAATTGTAGATTATTTTAAAGGCTGGAAGCCTACTGATTACTCCCCTGGAACTAGGTCAGAATTAGAGAAGACAAATTACTTGCATTACTTTGAGGCAGATTGTTGTCTATGTCTTCTGAAAAGTCAGTCTGAGTTGCAGAAGTGATAGTGTGCCTTGGAGTGGCAGCAGCATTATTATTATTTGTAGTGTTAACTTGAACTTGGTTGATTTCTTTTATGACTTGTTCATAAGAAGGTGGGAGCTACAAAACAAAGAAGGAAAATTTTAGATATCTCTGGGTGATAGCCAAGGTGTTGTGACAGTGGCATCGTTTTTTAATCTTTGAATTTCATTTTAAAAATAAAATGTAAAGAGGTAGTGGGATGTTTATTTACCTCAGCAGAAACCAGCTCATTCGGCCTCCACGGGCCGGGGGCAGGAGTTGGAGGAAATCCCAGTCCTGGAGGTGGGGCTCCTGGAAACCACGAGGCTGGCCTCAGAGGCTCAGCTGCCACAATGGTGATCTCTGGGCGCCTGGAGGAAAGAAGTCTCAGTGAGGTTCTGCAGGCTGGTAATAAGCTATTATTGTTTATTTGTAAATGTTCAAAGGTTAGTAAAAACAACCAAGACCCCCAAAAGCGGTTTAAGAACTGGCCTGGACTGTCTCTAACAGCACACCCAGACGGGCTTTAGGGGAGCAAATGGTAGTCCTCCTCTGACTCTGGCCTCAAAAAGTTAGAGATGAACCTGTAGCGTTACCTTGGCTGATAGGGACCAGGACCAACCATAAGGCCCATTCCATCTCTTCCCTCCCAGGCTCTGCTGCTGTGCAGACTGCAGCACAAGCATATGGAGCATGGAAGAAAACACCCTGGCCACTGGTATTGCTTGGTTTCTGCCAATTTAAACTGAGTGCTCTGAAATGAAAATCACCATCTACAGAGAACACTCTCATCCTCCTCACTCCATCTGTATACCAGTTCACAGCTCTCCGAAAGTGGCTTCAGTTCACTGGACCCTGAGAAGTGTCAGCACTCTATTATGATTTGATGATTAATCTGTAATACTGGGGAGGCATAGTGATTTAGGCCTAGCTTCTCCCTCCCTTTTTTTTTTTTTGGTACCGGGGATTAAACTCAGGAGCACTTGACCACTGAGCCACATCCCCAGCTCTGTTTTGTATTTTATTTAGAGACAGGGGCTCACTGAGTTGCTTTAGTGCCTTGCTTTTTTTGCTGAGGTTGGCTTTGAACTCACAATCCTCCTGCCTCAGCCTCCCAAACCACTGGAATTACAGGCATGCACCACAGCACCCAGCTTAGCTTCTCCTTTTCTTAATCTGATGCTACTTTTTTAATGTTGGAATTTTATCTTCAATCTGACTTCCTAACAAAACTAATTGTGTGATCTTGGGAAAATCAATCCATCTTTCTGAGCCTCAGAGTTTTCTCAGGGATGATAATACCTGCTCTGCCTTTCTGTGGCACTCTTTGGAAAATAAAAATAAAAGAGCACAGTTGTTATCAAAACTGGGCCCAGACGAACATTCTCATGCTAGCCAGGGAAGTAGTAGAACCTTATCACTGATTAAACTTCAACTGCATCCCTGAGAACATCTGCTTATAGTTTTTATCTAACTATATAGCAAGAGTTACTAGTAATCCATCTTAAGCACTACGTGTACATGAATCCTTAGAACAACCTGAGATGTAGGTGTGATCAGCATCATTTTAAAGATGGGGATAGAGATGCTAAGGAGGTGAAGCAGCTGGTCGATGTCAATGGTGGGATCTGAACTTGGTTCTGCCTGGTTCTAAAGTCCTTGTTTTTCATTACTCTACACTGTACTGTAAGAATTTTGAAAGCAGGAATCATGACTTACAAAACCCTTTTTATCCATTTATTCTCCTGTCTACCCTTCTATCCTTCTATCCATTATTTTTCATTTATCTAACTACTCTCTGCCAATTTTCTTTTCCTTTTTCCAATCACTCACTCACCCACCGTTTATCCATCCAGTTGTCTATTAAGCTTGTCTGCCTCTTTCCTTTTTTTTTTTAATATTTTTTTTAGTTGTAGATGTGTACAATGACTTTATTTTATTTAATTATTTTTATGTGATGCTGAGGATTGAACCCAGTGCCTCACGTGTGCCAGGCGAGCGCTCTACCGCTGAGTCACAACCCCAGCACTTTTTAAACTTTGAGATAGGGTCTTGCTAAGTACCTGAGGCTGGCCTCAAACTTATGACCCCCCACCTCATCCTCCCTAGTCGCTGGGATTACAGGCATGAACCACCCCACATGGCCTCTTTCCTTTTCTTTATCTTTCTATCAGTTTTCTATCTTATCATCCATTCATTTATCTAGGCAACATTAAGTAAGTACCTATCAGATGCAAAGCATTTCTTTGAAGCACTTGTTTAAAGTTGTTTAATAAACACTTTAAAATCAAGTTCAGCAAATAACTACTGTCAAAAAGAACATTTTCAAGACTGTATCACTTCTTCTCTCAAGTAAAAGCATCACTCAAACTTATAGATTAATTCAGGAAATGTACCGATGAGGCAGAGCATAGTATTGCTTTACTTATGAAAGAAATTATTTAATTTGCCAATTGATGACCCACTTTTATTTCCATTATTATCAGAATATATGCCCTCTATTATAAATAGAATCATACCTCCTATCTCGATGAAGTTCACTCTGAATAGAAGTCCGAGAAGCTATAGAAGAAAGAATAAACTGGTATAGTAAAAAATCAGCATATTCAATAAAGATTCAATTTTTATAGAGTGCACAGTTAGAAAAAATTAGCTTATCCTGGACATCATATAGACTGTAAGAATTTTAATATCTCTAAGCAGAAGAGTAAATCAGGAGTAAATCTTTTTATACAGCCAAACATTGATTAAAATTATGTATTTGAATTATATAAGAAAGTAGAGATTTCAAAAACTCTCCAAAGCACATTTTGTGGTTCTGAAAATAATTTAAAGAAAGCACAGAGAAAAGAAGATAGCTATTAAATACAAACTGCATGTCAGAGAATTGAGATGATGGTATGAAATAACAATGGAAGAAAACTTAAAAAATATCTAATTTATATGACTATCATTTTATTATAATTGTTTATAACTATTTTGAAGAGTGTGGAAGTGGTCAGATTCTCATCTATTTTCCTACCCAGATTTTTATAATCTCTAAGTAATTACTCTTTATTAATTATTTAAGAGATAACAAGTGGAAAAGGTGTTCAAATCATTATAAACATGTTTATGATACATATTGTTTACATGAAGCATTGACTTCTTCCTCAAGTCTCAAACTCAAAAGGTTCAATGGTTAAATTTTTCCCCAAATTTTATTTTACAAAAGCAAATTGAGTATTAATTAAACAACCTAAAAAAAGGTCCCATGTGGGGTGGATTTTTATGTAATGGAGACTATTATCTCTATTTTCTTTTTTTTGGGGGGGGACGGGGTGTACCAGGGGTTGAACCCAGGGGCACTCAACCACTGACCCACATCCCCAGCCCTTTTTACTTTTCATTTAGAGACAGAGTTTTTCCAAGTTGCTTAGGGCCTCACTAAGTTGCTGAGGCTGGCTTTGAACTGGCGATCCTCCTGCCTCAGCCTTCCAAGCTGCTGGGATTACAGGTGTGTGCCACTGCACCCAGCTCTTATCTCTATTTTCAAGGAACACATTCCTGAGATCCTTTTGGCAAAAAAAACCAAATAAATAAAATAGAATAAAATCAAGTACTATACTGTCAGGATTTGTACACAAGGGGAATTTATGTCAGACATAAACAATTTGGACTGGTTGCTTTCAGTCTCTTTCCACGACTACTTTCTCAATGCTTCTGATTTGAAAAGATTAAAAGCACAGATCTTTCCTTCCTTTCTCCTATGAATTCACTCCTCTCTGAAAGAGGAGGCTGTGCAGACTGTGGTGGTAGAGAAGGAAATCTCGGCTGGGGTTGGCGCCGGGACAGCTGAACTGATGCTGGGGTTGTCAAAACAACCCCTAACACCGGAGACCCAAGCCCTTGGATCTTCACTTGGAAGTTCTTGTCATGACGAGGCTTGACTGTGACATTGCTATCAAGAGCTAAACCAAGCAGAGGATCACTGTGTGTACTGGAATAAAAGGGGACAGACAGGGAGGAGCCGGCACAGTGCATCTGATTGGGGAGAAGCTTTCATTAAGCCAAGGCCCACCCGAGAGAGCCACGGTCACATGGCTGCCACCACCACTCAAGCCGCAATCAACAGATATAGCACGTAAGACTGCATGTCACAAACGTACCTCTTCCACGGGGCATTGTGCCATGTACTATTCATGAGTACTAAGAGGAAAAAAAGAGGGGTTACAGGAGAGAAAAGGGAGGAAAAAAGAGTAAGCCCCTGCCCATGCGCTTATGGGCTTCTTCCCCAAAGGCTTCCCCCGCTCTGCACAAGGAGAAGAGAAAAGCTCAGAACCAGAGTTTCAGAGGGTGAAGAAATATGGCCCTGCAAAGATGTGTCTGTTCAGACCACCCCACACAGAGCCAGTAAAAAAAATGTGCCTGTAGTTTTCAACATGGATAGAAAAAAAAAAAGAAAACCCACATCTAAAAACCATTTTGCAAAATCAATTTGCTCCTTCAATAGAGATTGATTTTAAAGTATGAATAAAACTTAAAAGGTAATTTAGTAGTTGAATTACATTCTTTTACATCAGTGGCTTTTAGTTGAATTCCGCCCCTTCACATCAGAGGTCGCTGGTAACGGTCCCCCAGCCCCTGGCAGCAGAGTGGCATTGTTCCTCTCGTGCCCAGATATGCCCAGACGGAGGAGGGGGGCTTCACAGTCACCTGAAGATATCCTTCTCCACAGCCCTTGACAACTGCTGCTTCCCTTCCCCTTTTCTGATACCCCCCCCCCACTCATCATGAACAAAATCTCTCTTTTCTCTCTTGATGTCTGTAAAACAACTGTCACTGTCAGAGTTGAACAAGTTTTATAGCTTGAAACACTTGAGGTTTTCAGGAAGATTTTCATGTAGTGTCTCCTGCTCTTCCTGCTAATTCCTCAACTATCCACTTACATGTGTCATTCTCATTTCCCCAGATCAGACAGATTTGATGTAATTGTCACCAGGAGAATTGCATTTGCCATCAACGCTTACACAGATCAACATGTCCCATTTAACTTCTCTGCCACAGGCTGCTGGTCTCTCCTGCATTTGGGGCTAATGCCACAGAATAAAGGCAGTGTTTTCAGTTAAAGTGATCCAATGGCTCTACAGAGTGACTCAGAAACTTTCCTAGATCAAATGGTAAAATTCTACATGCAAAACACATTTGGCCATCTATGAAAGGGCTGAGATGGGTATTTCTGATATTAGCACCAATAAAGAATCTTCTCAAGTTCTAGGGGGATCCTAAGTCTTGGAAGACCCTCAGGGATCATCCTCCTCAAACCATAGAGGTAGAGACTGAGTGAACGCCCCTCAGGGACAAGCCGAGGACCAACTGGCTTCTTCCAAATTCAACATCAGGTGATCAGAAGAAATAAATACACAGAAAGTTTGTTGTATTATAAATGTCCTCACTAGAGGTGTAAATAATAACGAAGTGATTTTCTTATTAAACAGTTAATTACAATAGCATTAAAGGTGTAAATAATGATGATAATGATGTGATCCTCTCCTTATCAAACAGTCATTACAATAGCAGGTGTTTTTATTTTCTCCTGATTCAGAATCTACTGAACAATAGGTGATGAATAAATGTTTACTAAATGGGAAAAAAAAATCTGCACTATCAATGAAAGTCACTGAGCTCACTGGCTGCATTTGTGGGGAGCTGGGTGGCAGAGAATATCCACGGAGGGGAAAGCTCGATGGCCCTGAAGTCCAGAGGTCTGCAGTCACATCCCAGTTCCACTTTATGAAGCTTGTTTACCTCTCAGGACTCAGTTTCCTCCATCTGTAAAATGGGGCTCACACGTGCCACCACTATCTTACAATGCATGTGAGACAGTTCTTCACTTGTGGTATGTAATCAATATTAGTTCAATCTGAATTTCAAGGAATAATCCTGAACTAACCCTGAACCTTCCTCTTAAAGAGCCAATGACAGAACATGAAATTCTCAACATCTCCTATTAGAACTAAAAGCTAGCAAACATATTTAGGGCTCGCAAGAATGAACACAAAGAGAAGGACCACATGGCTTAATGGTAACCAGAATCATCATAGAATTTGAAATACAATAATGTAAGGAATATTTATTTTAAAACATAATAGTCTGTCTCCTTAGATGACACATTTAAATGGGTTGACTAAGATAAAAATTACTTACAACTTTTTCTTACATGATAGTTAAAAAGGGAAGAAAAAACGAGGTAGCACAATTATCCCTTGCTCTCTGTGTAAGAGGATCTGTTTGGCCTTCCTGCCCAACATCGGGAATAAACACAAACAGGAATTTCTTCAGTGTTTACAAAGTGACTGAGATGCACAAATCAAAGTGGGATTATGGAAATCCCACTCCTCAGAGTATACCCAAAGTATTTAAAATCAGTATACTACAGTGACATGGCCACATCAACGTTTATAACATCTCAGTTCACAACAGCTAATCTACGGGCCCACCAGGTGCCCTTCAACAGATGAATGGTTAAAGAACATGTGGTACGTACACACAATGGAATATCACTCAGTCAAAAAGAAGAATGAAATTATGGCATTTGCTGGTAAATGGATAAAAATGGTGACTATCAAGTGACATAGGCCAACCCAAAAAAACCCAAAGGTCAAATGTTCTCTCCAATATGTGGATGCTGACTCACAATAAGGTGTGTGTGTGTGTGTGTGTGTGGAGGGGAGGGGCACGTTGAAAAGAAGTTCATTGGATTAGACAAAGGAGAATGAAGGGAAGGGAGGGAAGATGGGAATAGTTAAGACAGTAGAATGAACTGGACATCACTTTCCTATGTTCATATATGAATACACGACCAGTGGAACTCCACCTCATGTACAACCACAAGAATGGAAGTTATACTCCATGTATGTAGGATATGTCAAAATACACGCTACTGTCATATATATCTAAAAAGAACAAATTAAGAGGCTGGGGTTGTGGCTCAGTGGTAGAGCGCTGGCCTGGCATGCATGAGGCTCTGGGTTCAATTCTTAGCACCACATACAAATAAATAAAATAAAGGCCCATCAACAACTAAAAAAAAGATTTAAAAAAAAAAAAAAGAACTTTTTTTTTTTTTTTTTTAAAGGCAACTGGGTTAGTTAGAAAACAAAACCCACCAGCTAGGGAAAGCCAGAGTCTTCCCTTGGCCCCCCTCCTTCCTCCCCTGCTGCTTTACCAATTTCCTCTTCTCTCTTGCTCCTGGCTCCCTGCTCCCCGCTGCCTGGAATGTCGGCAAGTTTCCTCCCCCTCAACAGCTCTGCTGTTGCAAGGTAAGCAAGATCCATTCTGGAGGACCTATGGGAAGTCAAGGACAGATGTCCACCCCTGACAAAGTCCTGGAGTGCAAGGAGAGGCTAGGTAAGAAGTCGGGAAGGACATCAGGAGCCGCAGAGGGGACTGAGGACCTCTTCAACAGAAGGCCTTGGTTTACTGGGTTACATCGTGTCTTTTGCCTCATGGTCTCTGGAAGACACAGTGTGACCTCAGAATCACAAGATTCTAGAATCACAAAGATTCCCCTCCTTGTCATCTCTATCCTATGAACTTTTCCTTTAATGCGTTGCCACCTCCAGGAATTTGCCTGTCACCTCACTACCCCAAATTGTATCTCCAGCCAAGAAACTCTTGCCAAATTCGTGGCCTTAATTTCCTATTTAAATTCTCTTCCTGCCCCCCTCCATTCTACCTTAAGAGTGCCAAGACATTTAAATCTACCATGAATATGTCATTTTAATGTCCCAATCCCTTTCATCATACATGGTGGCATGCCCTCATCTTTATCATTAGCCAACAAAGAAATGAATGGGGTGAAGGACATGGGATACATTTCTGTATTGCCACCTTACAAAATTTTCACTGGAATGGTTCAAATGCATGTTCTTCATGACCTTGTGGATATCTTAACATCAAAGTGAAGATCAAAAATTCTGTTTCCAGGCACAGCAGTGCACGCTTGTGATCCCAGCAACTCAAGAGGCAGAGGCAGGAGGATTGCAAATTTCAGGTCAGCCTCAGGAACTTAGCAAGACCCTGTCTCAAAATCAAAAAGTAAAAGGGGTATGGATGTACTTCAATGGTAGAGCACTCCTGGGTTCAGTCTCTAGCACCAAAAAAAACAGGGTGGGGGAAATGGGAATAGAACATCCCTGGGTTCAATCTCCAGTACTACAAAAAATTAAAAAAACTGTATTTCCAAAGACAGTTTCTATTCTCCTCAGCATGGAAATTTTAGCTTGAATAATGAACACATCTAAAATCCCATCTTCATTCTTTTCAAAAACAGGTAATCCATGTTCTATTTGAAAAGGGGGTTTTCCAGAGCACTTTATTTTAAAAAAAGTCTTAAAATCCTGTACCAAGGGCAGATTTTAAAGCTTTAACCAAGAGGTAAAAATCATATCAATGTGTCATTCGGGAGGGAATTCTACTCACAGTAATTCTTATACATAAAAGTGTGTGCCCACTTTCACATTTACACAGTGTAAAAGCAAATGAACCATAAAGGACGGGGCTTAATAGTTTTTGTTGTTTGTTTGTTGTTTGGGGGGTACCAGGGATTGAACTCAGGGGCCCTCGACCACTGAGCCACATCCCCAGCTCTATTTTGTATTTTATTTAGAGACAGGGTCTCATTGAGTTGCTTAGTGCCTCGCTTTTGCTGAGGCTGGCTTTGAACTTGAGATCCTCCTGCCTCAGCCTTCTGAGCTGCTGGGTTTACAGGCAAGTGCCACCGTGCCTGGATGTTTTTCAGCCCATCAGATGTCTTAACTATAGGAAATGGTTATATAAAATGATATCAGATCATAGACATTGACAACTACATAGCCATATTTAAACAACTTCATTCTATAAGAGAAAGGTATTGTTTTGGGGAACTGGCTTATCAGTAAAGCTGAAAAACTACCTGTTTCAACTGTTTTATTAATTTCTTTTTTAATATATATATATTTTTAGTTGTAGATGGACACAATACCTTTTATTTTATTTTTATGTGGTGCTGAGGATTGAACCCAGTGCCTCACGCGTACCAGGCAAGTGCTCTACCACTGAGCCCCAGCCCCCTGTTTAATTAATTTCTTAAGAGAAATTACTCTTTTGGGGTTCTTTGTAGAATCATCAAATACAATCACTTGCAGGAAATCTAAATCATCATTTAAAATTATAACAGAGGGAAATATAGAGTAGGAAAAAGCAAACTTACATCTCTTGATTACGGCTCTAATGGATGACAAGGGTCCTTGGCTAGAAAAAGAAAGAAAGAAAACGTGTTACACAGCTGCCATTCTTTTGAAGAGTTTTTCAGAATGCTGAATCATTCTGGGACTCACATGGTGCCAAGCAGCAAGTTAGATACAATAGTCACTGGCCTATCATCTTCTCAAAACAGAAACAAAAGATAAATTTTAAATTGCCTTTTATATTTAAGCTGTTGTGTAGAAAGTGAGGGGCCTCATGAAGTACATCTTCTGGGAAAACAGATTTTGCTTTAAAATTGCTTTCATAAGCACCTATGCACTACTGCACCAGCCAGTGACAATTTGGACATTGCATGGTGCTACAAAGAGCTTTCCTGCTCTCAGCTCTTCTGGGTCAGACACTGGATTTTTTTGTTTTTGTTTTTTATTTTTGTTACTGTTGTCTTTATTCAAACCAGATGGACCAACTGCTTTTAGAACCATTTAGGAAAAAATATACGACTCTGAAAGTTCAATGGTGTGCATGGTGTAAGGGGCTGGGGGTTTCTTGTTTATAAAATTCTTCACTCTTTTCAGAATGTTTTTTAAAAACTAATACTTATTTAAAAATTCATGCCCTTTTAAAATTTATGCTTGTGGTAATCTGTTTCTTACATAGATAAAACTTTAGGAAAACAACACAACATATTGGTTCATTTTAAAGGAGGAACACTTTGAAGAATGTACTAGCTATGATTTGAACGTCTCCCCCCAAAAGCATATTTTGGACTCTTAATCCCCAGAAATAGTACTGGGAGGAGGGGCCTAATGAGAGGAGGTTAGACCATGAGGGGACCGCCCTCCAGGGGGCATGGAGGCTGTTATCACAGGAGACAGTGCACCACACAGGAGGTGGGCTGGGTGGGTGCTCACACACTCTTTTTTTTCTCTTGGTTTCTGACAATAAACAAGCCCTCACCAGATGCCAGCCTTTGCTCAATTTTGGACTTCCCGGTCTCCTGAACAACAAGCCGTTAGCCTTCTCTTGATTATAAAATTACTTAGTCTTTGATATTCTGTTACAGCAGCACAAAACGGATTAAAAACTATTCTGCAAAAAAAGGAGAGAAAAAAAAAAGGCTCCAGGAGGCCTCTAATACCATGAAGCTAGACTATAATATAAAGATGCAACTGCTTTCAGCAATACTGATTTTTTTAAAAAGAGGCTTTCTTATAAAACCACTTTAAAAAAAAAGAACTAAAATAAGGTAATGTAGAAGAAGTAACAGGCCTATAAAGCAAGCAGGTTGAAAGAGGCTGGCAGCACAGACTTCCTGGTGCAACAGTGGAGAGAATCTATACATTGACCTTGAGTCCCCTGGCTCAGCTCTGGTGCACAGAAGCCAAACCTTGAAAAGCCAGCACTTCAAATGTACATGCCCAGGCAGGGTACAGGAGCTGCCACTGAGTACATCTTAATCTTTCGCACTAACACTGTCACGGGGGAATGTTAAACAAACAAACAAAAAGCCCTTGTTACTTCTGTCGCAGAGGATGGTTTATCAATTGGGGTGGAACCTTGCAGGTATTAGGAGATGAAGTGTTTTCCTCCAAAAATATCAGGTGAAGTCTTCACCTGCAGTGCCTCAGGATGTGAATTATTTGGAAAGAGGGTTGTTATGAATATAATTTGTTGAGATAAAGTCATATTGGGGCAGGATGGGCCACATCCAACCTGCCTGGTTCTTTAGAAGATAGCCTTGCAAAGGCAAGAATACACAGGACCCAGAGATGACCAAGGCAGAGACTGCAGCGATGTCACTGTGATCCAGCCCACGTCAAACACCACCATCAAACCACAGAGGCTAAGAAGAGGCAAGGAAGGACTTGCCTATGACTTCAGAGGGAGCATGGCCCTGCCAACGCCATTACTCCAGACCTCCAGCCTCCAAGACAGTGAGACAATACATTTCTGTTAAGTCATCCGTCTGGGGTACTTTGTTACTAAAGCCCTTAAAACCTAAAGGAACAGTCAAGCACCCCAAAATCAAAATCCAATACCCAAAACTTTTGAGCACTGACATGACCCTCTGAAAGACTTTGGAGTATTTTAGATTTTGGATTTTCAGAAGAAGGATGACCTGGAGGTAAAGTCTAGGCAGATATTCCAAAATCCCAAACACTTCTGGTCTCGTGTTTTAGAAAAGGGTCACTCCACCTATACAGGGGGCTTTCTGGAGTGCTGAGTAGATATAGTAGTGCTGAGTTGCATGCTGTGGATTTTTTCAGTATGTCATATTTCAATAAAAAGTGGCAGGGGGAGGACGGGTGGGAAAGCTTGGCCCAAACCAGGATTTTAGCTGAGATCAGCTGAAGTTCTTTAAATCTCAAGATTTACACCATCACGTTTGGGTTGAAGTGTAAACAAATCAATCAATATCTTGTCTAGAACAGAATTTTCCAAGCTCTAAAGCTCTCCTTTAGAAGTTAACAGGGTTTTGTGGTGGGAAAATAAAATGGTGACCTGTGGTCAATACTTCTCTGTGGGAGGCAGTTCTGGAAGACAAGGGAGCCGCCAGCACTGTGGTGCACACACTTTCCCAAAGGCAAGTGCAGTTACTGATGCAAAGACCCAGGCTCTGAAGACAGTCCTTTACCTCTGTCATGCTGAGGAGCAAAGGCCACAGGTGAATGCTCCACCCTAAGTCTGCAGAAATCCTTCAGCACATCAGGGTCAGCTGGGCGCCTTCAAGAAGGGGGCACTAGAATCTACTATCCCAGACTCATTCCCAGTGCCTCCCCTTGCTAGTTGGTGGCCCTGTGCAAATCACTCTGCTTCTCTAAGGTCTCCCACTTCCTTATGCATAAAAGCAAGGGAAATGTAGCACTCCCTCATGGGTCTATTGTAAAGAGTCAGGAGAATCTGTTAAAGCATTTTACAAAGGGCCTGGAACAAAGCGTATTCAATAAATCTGAGTTGCTATTATCATTACTCATGTTTGTTCAAAATCCTTAGGGGAATCTAAGACATTTGACAACACACACACACACACACAATCTTTGACAGGCTCCCACTTTGGGGTCTACTAACTTTCAGACAGCAGACCTAACAATTTGGTTTATGTTCTGAAAAGAAAAAATTTTGAGGGAGGCGATTTACTTTACTCCCCTGAAATGATTTAAAACCTTTACTCATTCTGAACTGAGCAGCAGCTTCTGTCCTGGTTCTTGCAGTGACTCCGGATCTTCTGCCTTCTGCTCTTTAAACTTAGCTGCCCTAACATCAGGCCCCCTTGTTCTTGGTGGGGCAGATAAAACCACTCCTGAAATGTGACCGTCAAAGATCCATCCAAGAGAAAAGTGAAGGCTCAGGGGAAAGGGCTTTCCGATCCTAGGGGACCAAAACTTGGGATCAAGGCAGAACTGCCTCAGGTCTGACCTTGATGCTCTATCTTCCCCAGGGCTCCCTGACTGTTCAGAGTCCCCTGTGTCCTCTCTATCCCACGCCTCAGGGAAGGCTCAGCGGTTCCCTCTCTACCCGTGCATTTACATATTACTTCAGTTGTTTCACCCCATAACAGATGCTAGATTAAAGCAATGGATTATATAATGGAAAGAAAAAGTCTTAGTAATTTATGTTTGCCACAGAGACAAATATGGAGGGGTTTGCCATTTTAATAGTGTCTAAATTAATATTACCATAATATATAGGACCAGATGGGATAAGCTGTGAAGAATGGAAAGATGTAAAGTGTAGTTAATTGAAATGAGAGAAAACAAAATACCTCATAGTTGTAAAATTCCGCTCCATGGTTTAAGAGAGAATAAAGATGTGTCAAGAAAATAATTTAGATCTAATTGGCGCGGAGTTGCCAGGGCTTGAATCCAGGGACTCACACAGTCTAAGCTCACGCTCTCCCACTGAGCTACATCCCCAGCCCCAAGGAATCTCTTGTGCTAAAGTTAAAAACTATAACAAAACTACATAGAATTTTTCATTAATTTTCTGAAAACCTCAGGGGAATACTACATTAGTTCTAAGTTCATTCACCTTTCCTTTAACATTGAAGGTCCAATTACGTTCATTAAGATCAATAATACAGGGACTGGGATTGTGGCTCAGTGGTAGAACGCTCGCCTGGCACGTGCAAGGCTCTGGGTTGGATCCTCAGCACCACATAAAATAAATAAATAAAATAAAGATAAAAAAAAAAAGATCAATAATACAGGGCTGGTCAGTAGCTCAGTGGAAGAGTGCTTGCCTAGTACATGTGAGGCACTGGGTTCGATCCTTGGCACCACATAAAAATAAACAAATAAAATAAAGGTATTGTGTCCACCTACAAAAAAAAATTTAAAAAGATCAATAATACAATATCAAGTTTCATCTGGTGCTATTAATCTATCTATTTTTGTAGTAATTGAAATTAAACCCAAGGGTGCATTACCACTGAGCTACATCTTCAGACCTTTTTGTTTTTCTTTATTTTGAGACAGGATCTTCCTAAATTGATGAGGCTGGCCTCCAAATTGGGATCCTCCTGTCTCAGCTTTCCAAGTATTATAGATGAGATCATAGATGTGCATCATCCAGCTCATCAGGAACTTTTCTAATTCATCTTTTTCAAGGACAAGAAAATTATAAAAGCAACTAATGTTTACATATTTTATTACAGGACAAATAAAGCTGATAAATATTGAAATAAGTTACAGTAACACAATATACACTTAAAAATCCACAAAATGAATTCTACCAATAGTTATATCTGAAAACAAGGAGGGTGGGGAGAGAAAAAAAACCAGTGGGAGGTGTGAAGTGCCCACTGGAGCCCATGACCACAGTGGGAGGGGTACAGAATCTGCAAACAGCTAGAGCCCTATTTTCCTCCTGTGTGACCTGGTCAGTCCAATCACTTGTTGGAATTGTCCCTTTATCTATGATATGAGAATATTATGCCTATATTCTGGCTGGTTGTTAAGACTCAATGAAAAAGCAAATATATTCATAGTGTTGAACGCACACTAGTCTCAAAAAATGTCAGTGACATTTCTTACCCTGATTTCCTATATACCAATTTCTATAGCTCATAACATATGAGGCTGAAATTTTTGGAACTATCCTGCCAATACCAGTTGAGTTGACCTAGAGTTATCACAACCCTACCTTACACATTTAAATATTCTGCATTTCAGCCCTAATTATTATTTACCACCTAGGAGTTTCACAATGCAAGCTTCTCCTATACCTAATCTCATGAAGCAAAGCAAAGACAAAGCTAAGAGATCAAAGCAAACCTACAAGTTTTTGATATGTCCCCCATGCCCCCCAAGCCCCCCCCATGCCCCACCCCCACCCCTGAAACTCCACCTCCCCTGAATCCCCCGCCCCACACACTGGAAACACAGATCTGTGTTCTTTCGGGTCACCCTTCCCAGGATGCTTCTCACAGAACAGGCACCATGATCGGTGGCTCCCTGAATCTGTAGCACTCTGAATTTCATATTTCTTTAAGTCTATTAAAAAACAGATTCTGTAAAAAGGTTCAAAGATTGTGGAAGAGGCTTTCAACTATGTTATTTATAACTACAGCTCATTTAAAATTGGAATACACTGCCCTGTCCTTTCCAACTCTTTAAGATTCTTTCCCAGATGTGTGTGTTCTGACTCCCTAATTAAACCACAAGCTTCTCAGGGAGAAATAATGCCTTCTCCTCATTTTTAAAGTGCAACTCTGTAACTTGAATCATGTGTTCTCTGAACTAGTGTGGACTCAACCCTATTCATGGAGAAAGAAACAAATTATTTAAATAGTTGCAGAGATTCCATCTATAATCCACTTAATAAGCAAGTCTTTGGGAATAATTTGGCTGCTGATTTTTGTCCCTTTGGTCTCAATTCCCAGTTACTCCTCGAATGCACATCTTGCCAAAAGTGTCTGGATCTGTGGTTTAAAATAGGTGTTTTTCATATAAAGTGTCACCTTGACGAGCACCTGGTGCTCACTGGAGAAGAGGATCCTCTACTCATGGACGGAAAACTGGCAAGACTGGCTTTATTAAGGGATGGTATTTAGACTCCATCATGGCACGCACTTGGATAACAGACACAGCATCTTTAAGTGTCAGTTAATAGTTTCAAGGATAATTCTGCCTACTTAGTTTTTTCATTTTATATGACTGTTTGGAGTACGTTCTTCCTAAGTTAAAACTTTGATAGTTCCCAAATAATAAGCAGCACAAACTGTTCACTCATGTGCTACTGATCTCAAACTATGTGTAACATACAATAAGTGACAGTGACGTTAATCTGATAGAGCATGTCCCAGTGGCTATGTTATATGATATAGAGCAGGTACAACTTGGTTTGAGAAAGGTATGTGACGTACATCAACTCAGCACCTAAGAAGTGGCACTTATACTGCAACATGTGTGCAAATCAAACCTCTTTACATGTGAACACGAGAAAGCCTGAGAACTATGGGTCTGATGTAAAATGGGTTCAATAAACATCTATTCAATAAACCAAGGAATTAAATAACCAGAAAGATTCTTTTCTGGGGTTGCACCTTTCCTCCACAATCAACCTAAAATGATTGATGCAGAGACTTTACATAGAACCCCCCCCCAAAAAAAGATACAGGTACAGTGGTGCCCACCTGTAATCACAACAGCTGGTCCAGGGGTGGGGTCTAAGGCACAAGGATCACATGTTCAAGAGCAGTCTCAGAAACTTAGCATGGCCCTCAGCAAATTAGTGACACTCCTTCTTAAAATGAAAACTAAAAAAGGTGGGGGATGTGGTTCATTCAGTGGTAAAATGTCTTTGGGTTCAATCCTCAATATCAATTAAAGAAAAAAGAGAGGGAGAAAAAGTAAACAGAGGGCCGGGGATAGCTCAGTAGTAGAGCTCAGCATATCTGAGGCCCTGGGTTTGATCCTCAACACCAACCACAGAACAGAACAGAACAAACAAACAAGAAATAGAAGAAACCTAAAAAGAAACAAGGTCTACCATCAAATCCTCTCCTTCCTAGCCATATAGTAATACAAGAGATTAAATTTTAAAGGGCTGAGGATATAACTCTGCAGTAGAGCGCTTAGTGACCATGCATGTGGTCCTTGAGTTCAAATCCCTAGTATTAGGAAAAAAAGAAAGAAAAGTGAAAAAAAAAAAGAAAATAGAAAAAAGATAATTAAATTTTAATATTAGGAGTTAGTTATTGGCAAAAGGCATTAAAAGGAGAGCATATTTGTTTGGGGTCAGGGTGCATCAGGGATTGAACCTAGGGGTGCTTAACCACTGAGTCACATCCCCAGCCCTTTTTATTTTTTATTTAGAGACAGGGTCTTGCTAAATTGCTGAGGCTGGCCTTGAACTCCTACTCCTGATCCTCCTGCCTTAGCCTCCCCGGCTGCTGGGATTACAGGTGGGCTGCACCACCATGCCTGGGTCAAGGAGAGCATAATTTTAAAAAGATGTATATTATAAGCTAGAAAACAAGAGGGATAAAATTAGAAAACATATGGCAGGGTAGTTTGGGGCAACTAAAAGGCAAATTTGTACTTCAATTTTCCACCAAGAAATTTCTACCCATGCTACTCCAGGCATTATGCCAGGTAGGAAAGACACAGGACCAACTAGGACATGGGCCCTGACCATAGGTGGCTCAGAGCCTAGCAAGAAGCCTACAGGCAAGAAAAGACCTTACAATATTTCCATTTTTCTTAAAATTAGAATTTTCATGTATATTTTTTAGCCTTGGATCAGAGGTATTTTTGCACATCATTTTCTCCTACTAACTCATGAACCCCTTCTCAGGCCACACATGTTGGAAGGATGCTGCATGCAAATCATAAGTTAAAAAATATTATAGCAAATTTTTAAAAATTAGGGCAAGTTTTAAAGTCTTCTTGACACGCTCGCATCTTGTGTCATCAAATACTTCAGGTCCTATGTAAAGAACAAACTTCTCAAAACAACTGACTCATGCAGTTACACCCTGCTTAACAATGACTTTAAGAGATGTCAAGAGAAGTTCTTTACCAAAGCCGGGGGAAAAAAGAACAGAAAACTCAGGAACACAGTTTCCCTAAGACTGGTCATCCTGATTTCAAAAACCATACGCAGTGTGGTGACACATCTCTGAACACGTTCGCTCTTGTGGACGTCAGGGAAAACCTGGTAAAACTCTGCAACAGACAGGGACTGAGACTGGCAAGGGACACCCTGGCAAGAAAAATGAGGCCACCGGAGGCTTGGTGGAATTTCAAAGAACAGTCACTTGGTCACACTAAAGGGGGGTAAATAAAAGGCAGATGTTTCCTGCATTACAGTCCAGATTTATAGTCTCAACACCTACGTATAAGAAACAGCAAGTTGAAGCCCTCTGTCCATGGATAAAAGATACTCAAATTTCTAGCCAGGTGCAGTGGCACACGCCTGTAATCCCAGCAGCTCAGGAGGCTGAGGCAGAAGGATCACAAGTTCAAGGCCAGCCTCAGCAACTTAGCAAGATCTTGTCACAAAAATAAAAAATAAAAAGGGCTGGGGATGTGGCTCAGTGGTTAAGTGTCCCTGGTTTCAATCCCTAGTACAACAACAACAACAACAAAAACCCTCAAGCTTCTCATAAATAATAGACTAGCTCACCGTCTACCTAGAAAGGTTCTGCTTTACAACAGACACAAACAAACCAAAGAATACAGTATGCTGGTTCTCATCAGAATGTAGAATCTGTTTCTCTCAGATATTTGTCTGTAATGCAAAAGGACAGAAGATGGCCAAGGGCAGGAGGTGGCTAATACTACTGCCTACCCTGGCCACCACACTCTCAGAGTGTACCTGGCGATGCTTTTTTATGCCAGACTCATGGAACACAGTGTTGATGCTGATATTTCTACCTCTAGCTTTTAAGTTATCTCTTTACTTCTTTGGTGCATGAGCAAACCTCTCATTTAAAAATAAGCCCAGATTAATTTCATATCTCTGGAGAAACACTGAAAATCAAAGGAAGGTATAAGTCAATCTGTATCAGTTAACAGATGATTATTTGAATTTTAGGACATAGAAAGTATATATAGGAGAGGTAGAAAGGATGGAGGAAAGAAACAAAGAGCAGACTTCATACATAATTACTGTTTAGAGGAAAAGCAGAAGGTTTGATTCTTTAATTCTTTAATTAGTGTAGACCAATATACTTGGTCTTCGTTTTGATATTATTGAGGTTTCTTTTTCCCCAGTACCAAGGATTTATCTCAGGGGCACTCAAGCACTAAGCTACTTCCTCAGCACTAAGCTACTCAAGCACTAAGCACTAAGCTACTTCTTCAAGCACTAAGCTACTTCCTTATTTATTTTGAGACAAGGTCTTGCTAAATTGCCCAGGCTGGCCTTGAACTTGAGATCCTCCTGCCTCAGCCTTCCAAACCACCGGAATTACAGGAGTGTGTTTCACACTTCATTCAGCTTGACATTGTTTCTAACTCAGTTTGAATCATTCACTATTGAAATCTAGTGAGAGAGCTGCACAGCACAGATGTCTGCTGTCTACTGACAATGTAGGAAAAAACCAGTAACAAAACTCCAACACTTTAGAAGCAGCGGATATTTGGAACTGGGCTAGCAACAAAATAGGTTGAGAGGTGAGTACATGCACATGAATAGCTGGGAAGATGCCTTAACTTCAACATGTGATATTTAAAAAATGAGACCAAATTCATCCAAATAAACCAGTGCAATTTTCTTCTATAAAAACAAAACCTGGGGCTGAGGTTGTGGCTCAGTGGCAAAGTGCTTACCTTGCACGTGTGAGGCACTGGGTTCGATCCTCAGCACCACATAAAAATAAATACATAAAGGTATTGTGTCCATCTACAACTAAAAAAAAGATTTTAAAAACCTTACTACTAATAAAAAGCATTAAAAAAGATTGAGTAGAAAGCAGCAGAGAAAGAAAAAGGTGAGAAATGCAATTTCATGTTTCTCTATGAGATTAAAATAAAACTGCCACGAGGGATGAGAGTCTGCCAATTTTTTTTTAGTGCAAAAACAAATACATATTTTAAGCATGTGAAACTGATCAAAATATTAATTCATACTTCCAAAAACTTAGGAAGAAATTAGGTCAGTTTGAAGCCCAGACTTTATACGAAACAGGCAGATACTTTAAAAAGGTAACTTAAATGTTTTCAATAAAAATGCACAAATTATCATAAGGCACAAGAAGATTTTTCGACATAATTTTTAAAAGTAACACTCATTCATCTATTTTGGAACAGAGTCTCGCTATGTTGCCACCCTGGTCTTGAACTAGGTTCCGGCACTCCTCCCATCTCAAGTCTCCTGAGTAGCTGGGACTATAGGTGAGTATCACCAGCTTAAAAAATATCTTTTAAATGTGAAATGTCCTTGCCAGATAGTTCTTAGCTTTGTATCACTTGATCAAAGGTTTAAATCAGCTAAGCCCTTCCTTTTACCTTTCAGAGATTCCTATGGCATTACTTTCTATCTTTTCAACAAATATTCAATAATGTCTAAACCAGAGTAAAATAGGCCCCATCAATGGTTGAGGAAAATCATGATGAAACAGGGGCTGGGGTTGTGGCTCAGCGTAGAGTACTTGCCTAGCATGTGTGAGGCACTGGGATCAATCCTCAGAGCCGCATTAAAAAAATAAAATAAAAAAGATATTGCGTCCATCTGCAAATAAAATAATAATGATGAAACAACAAATAAATACAAAATCCAGCATCTTAGCAATGTAGTTTCACATATTAAAAAGGCTTTTATTTTACTAGTAAAAACATTTTTAAAAAAACTCATGGAACCAAGGCCTTCAAAAATCATCAGTTCTTAAAAGAGTCTCTGTCCCAAGAACTATGCAAATACAACATGGAAAAAGCAGAGTTCCTTCTAGCAACACAAGGATTTGTTCTCCTCTGGGAATTGTGACAGAAACTCCAACAGTGGGTAGGAACAAAACCTTTACATAAATATTCAAAAATTTCTCCATTACACAAGCAGAGGTAGCCCCTAATTTTTACAAAACCACTGGAAAACTTTCCCACTGGATACCAGCAGTATACTTAGTAGCTAAAGAACATTAAAATTATTTAATATCATGACTACCAACAGCCATATGAAAATTCCCTCAAAGCAGAGTCAGTTTCTAGATTTGAGAGTTGACAGATACACGGGTTTCAGGATGCCATATTATGTACTTGAGGACAGCTTCATTTAAGGGCAATGATGACTGCTCATTAAGATACTACATACAACAGTCCCCAAACAAGCCGCTCTATCTTGTCAGGATATTTGAAAAAGATTCACAGAAAGCAAATCTGCCTTCTATAACAGCATCAAAATGAAAGGAGGAAAACAAGAAGTTGCAGAAGAGAATATGAGAGAACGGTAGGTGTGGGGTGCAGCTGAAGAGGGGCACAATACTGTAAATGAGCAGAGCATGGTTTCAGAACATTCTAGAGGAAATCCATACTGTGGCTGGTACAGAGGAGGCTCCAGGGCTTGTGTTGCCTGTGTCCCTGTTCATCCTCTCTGCTTTCTTCTCATCCTGGAAGCATTTGATACCACCGTTCTGATCTTACCCCACAGCAAAATGGCCCAAAGTACTGTCTATGCCAAAGCAGTGGGGCTCGCTCAACCAATGAGTCTACTTCTATAAGGAGGATGAATTACTGAATATTCATTATGATCCTGATCTTATTTTAAACTCCTTTTTCCCCATCCTCTTTTAGTACTGGGGTTTGAAACCAGGGACACTCTACCTCTGAGCTACATCCATAGCCTTTTTAAAATTTATTTTGAAGCAGGATCTCACTAAATTGCCTGGGCTGGTCTTAAATTTGCAATTCTTCTGCTGCGTCGCTGGGATCACAGGCGTGCGCCATTGCACACAGCTTTATTTTAAAAATCTTGCTTTAAAAACCTCCACATTTGTTTTGCTATGGTCTGAACGTTTGTGTATCACCACAATTCCTTGTGTTGAAATCCTCATACCCAAGATAATGGCATTAGGAGGTGTGGTCTCTACATGATCAGGTCATGAGGACAGAGCCATCACGAATGAGATGAAGGTCCTTATACAAGAGTCCCCAGTGTGACCCCTTGCCACTGCTGCCCTGGAAGGACCCAGGAAGAAGGCCCCGCCCATGAAGCATCACCAGATAGGAGCGGGTGCTCTGATCTTCAACTTCACACCCTCCATAACTATGAGGAAAAAAATTTCTACTGTTCATAAGTCACTTAGCTTATGGTATTTTTGTGAAAAGCAGCCTGAATGAACACATACCCCAAAGGAGCACTATGAAAAGGACAAAAGTTAATGAAACTTCCTTCCTACATTTGAGAACCATTATCTGAATCAGCAAGATGGCTCCTGCCATGACAAATGAATGGAAACGGACATCAATATAAAAAAAAGCCATCAAACAAAACTGTCAAATAACTTCATATTGGAATTATGTTCAAAGAGCTGATTGATAAACATTTAAAAGCATACCACCACATATGTCCAAAATGTTAATAACAGTTTTCTTTAAGAGGTACAGAATTATGAATGATCTGTCATCTACCTATGTCTGTATTTTTCAAGTTTTATATAATGAAAATTACTTTTATAAGTTATTTTTAAAAATACAAACATGGCAGAAAACAAAATAAATCAAGCGGTTCATGTCAACTTAATGACCTCTGAATAATTAAGATCACATCCAAACCAGCAGTCAATTAATCACTTGGTGGAAAACAGGCAAAGGTCAATGTATTTGCCATTACAGGGGTAGAAATCTCCTGATCCTAACATGAATAACAAAAAGGGTTTACAGCATGTATGCAACTTCAAAACAGCTTACCAAAAAACAAACCAAACCGAAACACCAATAGTAAAAACCTTCTGTATTTCCCAAACCCCTATTACTCTAGCATAAAATAAAAATACAAAGGGTACATAATCAGTCAACATAAACAGAATTTGAAAAGTATAATGTAATTATTATTTCCTAAGTGCCTTATATATTCCAGGGGTTTTCCTAGGTCCCAGTGACAAAAGGATGAGTTCCTGCATCCAGAAAGCTTACCGTTGATTATAGAGGAGAGAGGGGTAAATGGGCATTTTTTTTTTCCTTAAACAGGCCTTTTTAATACATTTTGATGGAGACATGGAACCACCCAAAGATATCTGGAATCATTACAAAATACTTATCACAAATACAGGACTAATCACAAATGTCAATTCAAATTAAATATAACTGAAGCAGAGGGTAAAGCATAATCAGACTTCAAAAAATAATAAAGTGAATAGGAACATTGCTTCTTTGCAGCAACCAAAACTAGAGTCACTCCCCAAGCTCCCAGTTAGTCCAGGGCTGGTAATTTTAGAACTGGCTTGGCAGGACGGTCCAGTACTAATTGGAACTTTAGTTGCATGCAAGACCATCCTGCTCACACCTGGGACCAATGGCTACTTCGCCATAAGATGCATTATTCTATAATGCCCACTACTCATGGATCCATCTATTTGGGTAGCAATTATTATTCATGTTTTATTGCTGGAGTGACAAAGCAATGACGGCCTTTCTAAACACCCAGAGCTGGTGTGAGAATACTCCATCTTTTGCTTCCAGATAAATACTCCTTTTGTTAAAAGCAGGTTCACAATTTTCCCAGGAGATGTCGTCTCAGTCTGAGTTGAATCATGTCACAGTACATTTGGGATTTTGTCCAAAATCTCAAGAAGGGGAGGAAGAGAAGGAGACAGAAGCAAAAGAAGCAGAGAGAAATGGCACGCTGGTGGTGGGGTTGGAATGGGAGACTCGTTTTAAAGCTTTCCTCTTTTTTTGGAGGGGGGGTTACCAGGGATTGAACCCAGGGACACTTAACCACTGAGCCACATTCCAGCCTTTTTTATTTTTTTATTTTGAGACAGGGTCTTGCTAAGTTGCTTAGGGGCCTTGCTAAATTGCTGAGGCTGGCGTTGGACTTGGGATCTTCCTGCCTCAGCCTGCCGAGCTGCTGGGTTTACAGGCGGATGCCACCATGTCTGGCTTAAGCTTTACTCTTAATCCCATAGGACACCAGCCTGACCCCAAAGGCCTGAAGAAGAGTGGGCATAATTGCCATGATGGGACAATCACCAGCAGCTACCTTATAAGGTACTAGAAAAGATCCCCCAAATGAATTAGCGTAGCAGTGACCTGTAAGTGCCGAGTGACAATACCATCCCTCAGAGCATCAAAAGCGTTGTCAAGACCCAAACACCTTGTCAAGATGAAGTCATGTCCAAACTGAGGAGTGGATCCAGCAGGCTTGTCCTCAGGACTCACCGCTTTGACGAGCTCTATGTAAAGAAAGGCTATAACTGGGATGTATTTTACAAAGAACTATCAATAAAAGGAAAAAAAAAATCACGAGGCATGAAAACTGTTAATCCTTAGTAGGGATTAAGGCAAACCAGCTAGAGCAAAAATTTATGTACATTTATTTCCTTAGGGTCCCAAGTCTCTACATTTAGTATAAATTACCTCAATGCTCAGCAAAATGGTTATTACACACAAAAGAAAAAAAATTATATCTACAGGAATACCACTTTCAAACATTCAATGTACAGAAACTCCAATATATCTGTAAGATATCAAATCTGCCTTCATCCATGTTTCATGGATTTTGTTTTGTTTTGTTTGCAGTACTGGGGATCAAACCAACACCATGCTCAAGCTAGACAAGAGCTCTACCACTAATCCCCAGCTCACCATTTTTTTTTTTTTTTTGTAGTTGTAGATGAGCAGCATGCTTTTTTTTGTTTAATTTTTAATGTGGTGCTACGGATAGAACCCAGTGTCTCACACATGCTAGGCAAGCACTCTGCCACTGAGCTACAGCCCCAGCCCTCAACATGTTATTTTTTAAACTTCGACTCTTCCAACATCAGGCCCACATAAAGGGAAGTTGTGATTCTGCCTCAGGTTTAAGTGGAAAAACTCTATGGGAGCCTGAAAGGCTATATTTTCAAAAATGAAAAATAGTAGAAAGTATGGGGGTTGGGGGTATAGTTTAATGGCAGAGTAAGTGCTGAGTGTCAGGAGGTCCTGGGTTCAATCTTCAGCAACAATAAAAAGAATAACACTTTAGATCAATTCTGAGATAAAGTCTCTCCTTTGTGAAAATAGAAGGAAACAAAAGGTCCAGGAGAAATGGGAAGAGATGACCCACCTGTGTACACAAAACATCTGTTTGCATTAAGGGTGTAAGTGAATTCTTGGGGACGGGGGCATGCAGGGGTCAGGACCCTTGATTGTCATTAGACAAGGAAGAGTCAACTGTGTGAAGTTTGGAAGTCTAAGGCCCAATTTTGGCCCAGCTACTACTTGCCCTATGAGCAAAATCATGTCACTTAATGTCAGTTTCCTTATCTATAATAGGACATGATTGGATTTGATGATCTCTGTTCTACCTACTAGGTCAAAAAAATTTAAGTATGTAATTTAAAACTCCAAGATTCCAACTTAAATTCAGTTCATAAGAATCAATTACTTAATCCAACTAGAGTAAAGAAAGTTGGACTTGATGTATAATCCATTAAAATAATAATAAAGCAATAGCTAATCTAATTTGACTTCAGGCCTTTGAACTCAATCCAAACAGCCATTCTTAGATGAAGTCACTGTTAGTATCCCAATCTTACAGATAAGATCATCCCCACCCCAACCCCACATTATAGCTTGAATCCAGGCTGCTGCAGCTCTGAGCTACTTCCCCAACCCTTTAAAAAACTTTTATTTTGAGACAGGGTCTCATTAAGTTGCTAAGTCTGACTGGGAACATGTGATTCTCCTGCCTTAGCCTCCCAAGTAGCTGGGATTACAGGCGTGCACACCAAGCCTTACTTGGGGTAAAAGCATTTTTAAAAATTATTTTTAAAAAATTTTTAAATTATCTTTTTTTAAAAGACATTTAAAAAATATTTTTTAGTTGTACTTGGACATAATACCTTTATTTTATTTATTTTTATGTGGTGCTGAGAATTGAACCCAGGGTTTGTATGTACTAGGCGAGCGGTCTATTGCTGAGCCACAACCCCAGCCCAGTAAAAGCATTCTTGTTGACACACTCCATCTTAGTAGCCCACCACATTTGGGTGGTTACCCTGACCGGCTCAGAGTTAATTACTCCTCATAAAATTAAAAGTGTGAATGATTTTTTAAAGTGTGAAATGATGTAGACTCTGCTATGGAAGCTGAAAGTCTCTGGATCATGTGAAGATCTGGGAATTAATAGGGTGAGATTAAGGAATCATTGGATATCGAAAGTCTCACATCTGGTGAATGATGAAACCAGGGTTTGAACCTGGACACAAACCTACAGAGCCTGAGTTCTTCACTACTGTGCTTCACTGCCTCTCAATAATTCACCGACGGCTGCATGCACACACACAAACACAATATATGTATGGATTAATTTCCACTTGAAAACTCATCTTCTTTCACTGAATATCCCAGGGCTGGAAGAATTAAATCAGAGGCAATGTGGAGGAATGGGGAAGGTGACCTTAAAGGGTATTAGAAAATGATTTAAGACTTCCATAACTTTTGAGATTTATTCATAAAATATAACATGCCTAGGAGTATATGCAATTAAATATTTGTACATTCATGGGCCTTACTGTATTTTCTTTTGTTTTAGAAAACTCCACATTTAAAAGGTTCTTGTTTTTGTTTGGGGGTGCCCTTTGTTGGCGAAAGAAGACAAAACAACAAAGGCTTCTATTACTCTCCAAGGCATGGACCTGGTGCCACGGGCATTAGAATTCATCTTCCTCTTCATATGCTACACTGTATGGCATGGATTTTGTTTATCCATAAATACTTCAAAGTACTACTCTGCTCTGTTTTCCTAGTATATTCAAGCCACCCTAATCTACATGAAAATAAATTTCAGAATCAAAGCTATAGTTAGGAATCATTCTAAAGCCAATGAAAGTATGTTAGGAATGTAACTTTCAATTCTGAATTACAATAGTCCTACCATTATTTCTTCCAGTGGAATTATACTATCTTGTGAAGCTAAAGACACTCTAAAGAAATAAGGGGAGGGGGCTGTTACTATGAGCATCCCAGGTGCATCTCTGGAATCCACACCAACAGGAAGTACAGCTGAACATGGCGCAGCCCTGGTGGGAACAGGGCAGTTCTCGTGCCAGCTCTCCTCCCTCACTTTCTCTCTGGGACCCCATCATCTGGCTTTTCATCTCCTGCTACACTTCCACTCTCTTTGCTTGTTCATCAGCACACAAGTCCCATCAAGTCCAAATCTAAATAATTTCCAAGCTCCAGAAACCATGGCTCTCAGCTTTGTTTGCGTCTTTTAGTGGAAACTTTCAAGAGGAAGTAGGTGATTAGAGCAGTTTATGGTTCAGAGGTCCACCAAGGGAGGCCAAATGGGGAGGACCACAGGACACCTAGCCACTGATGCCCACTGGGAATAGCAACATGGAAGGCAGTTCTCAGAAAAGCAAGCACCAGGGGCATGTACCGACCAGCATGGGGTAAGACTTTGTAGTACCACATCATCATCCATCACTCAAAGCTGTGGAAACAACCATACACCGAAAGGCAGGTACAGAATCTGCAAGAGGATCAGTTCTAGGCTTGCTTCCAGAGTGATTCTTGAAAGTCGATCCCAAGACTACCAGGAAGCATCCCAAGGATGCCTACCAGGCTTTTTCCATTAAATATTTTACTTCTGAGAAGCCCAAAGACACCCTGTACTCAGAATGAGAGGAGATTAGGGTTTATCCTCAAAAGAATGCAATTAGGGGTGGAGATATGGCTCAGTTGTTAGAGTGCTTGCCTTGCATGCACAAGGCCCTGGGTTCGATTCCCAGCACCACAAAAAAAAAAAAAAAAAAAAAAAAAAGAATGCAATTAATTTCCCCAAAGGAAGTTTATCTGCTATGTAGAAAAATCAGTGCTTGCAATAACAGAAGACCAAATCTGTATTTTTTTTCAAGTAGCCAAAGATAATATCTTATCACTATGTCAGAAGCCTTTGAGACCACTCAACAGTTTCTGACTATCCTAGACTTAACAGGTCTTCTCCAAGCAAACACAGTACTATCCAAGTGCAGAGGGGTGACACCAATACGTGAGAACAGATACTCGGTCAGCATGTTCATGCAGTGGCTGATTCCGGCATAGAATCCCATCCAGACCAGACACCTTAGCTCAAGTAGAGATAACCATTTAGGACCACAAATAACAACTGTACAGTTACTTATGACAAAACTAAAATATATCAAACATCTGTCACAAAGAACTTCTGGGTTATGGAGACTTAAAGATCCCTGACCTTGAAAAGCAGAGAGGACACTGAAATTCACTTCAAAGTGAGTTTAGTAGACTTACCTGAGGTCCAAAGAAATGAAGCTGATCAATTTTCTGGCTAGGCTTTAGTCCCCATTAGGTAATGGCTAATTAACATACCACTACAGAGGTAGTTAAGAGGCCATCATCGGTTGATTTAAGTTCCAGAGATTATCCCAGAAAAATCTGGATGGGCATGATTTAATCAGTTGAAAAGGCTTAAGAGCAGAGGTGACACTTTCCCGATGCAAAGAAATTCCACCTGTGGACAGCAGCTTCAGTGTGTGCATGAGAGCAACATCCTCCCTTCCTGGTGGCCTGCCCTATGGATCTCCAACCTGCCTGGTCAGCCCCTATAATCATTATTCCCTGCCGTAACTCACACACCTACTACTGGTTCTGTTTCTTTGACTGACAGGGCAACTAAATAATTATCGTAATAACCCTAGGAGACAGGTACTATAATTAGCCCCATTTCTAGATGAGGAAACTGAGGTAAACAAAGATGAAGAAATGTGCTCAAGGGAATACAATTCCTAACTGGTGAAGCTGATATTCATATTTAAACAGCTCAGTACCTGAACCTGGACACATCACACTCTAGTCCACAGCCTCTTGAAGTGATTCTACCAATAAGGGCAGAGCCTAAACAGCAATAAATGTTATTTTTTAAAAAATCCATTTCAAAATGCCCTAAAAAGGTCTCCAAACTTGGGCATGACCTGAGAGGTTTTTTTTTTTTTTACATTTATTTTGGGTCAACCTAAAAGTTCTCCAATTAAAGCACAGACAGTTTTGATATTAAATACAGGCTAAAGGGTTATGCAGTGGTGTCTGTGCCTCTGATCCAGGTGACCTAATTACTGAATGCCCTCAGAATGGCTCCCGAGGTTGTGGATTAGTACAAGACCCAGATGGAAGGTATTGTTTGTGGGCCTGAAATAAAAATTACAAAAATGGGTCACAGTTAACACATTCCAACATAAAGATGAATAAACTGAAAGACATGTCAATTTTTTGGTTTTGGTGATATGCTTTTTTTGGTTTTGGTGCTGGGGCTGAACCTAGGTCTTGCATGTGATAGGCAAGCACTCTGACACGCCTCTCTCTCTCTCTCTCTCTCTTTTTTTTTTTGGTACTGGGGATTGAACTCAGGGACACTCACCCTCTGAGCCATATCCCCATCCCTATTTTGTATTTTATTTAGAGACAGGGTCTCAATGAGTTGCTAAGTGCCTTGCCGTTGCTGAGGCTGGCTTTTAACTTTGATCCTCCTGCTTCAGCCTCCCAAGCCACTGGGATTACAATGGCACCACTGTTCTTATTGGTTATTTTCTTTTGGTACATCTGTAAGTAATACAGGGAAAAAGAAAGATCTTCAAAGAATGCTATATGGCAAGAATGAAACCTTTTACTAAGGCAGTTTGGTAGTACTGCCTTGACCTATGATAGAATTACATCCCAATAAGCTCATGGCAAGTCAAAATGCACATGAAAACATCTAACCTACCAAAGATCCCTGACCTAGCCAACCCTCAACACGCTCAGCTCAGAACATGTACCTTAGCCCACAGCGGGGCAAAATCATCTAACACAAAGCCTGCTTTATAATACGCTGTTGAATAGCTCATGTAATATACTGAATACTACACAGAGAGTGAAAGACAGAATGGTTGTATGACTATGCTTTTACACCTCTGTAAAGTCAAGAATTGTAAGTTGAATCTTTGTAAGTTGGGGATCATCTGCATACGAGCATCTTAAAATACAAAATATGGCTGGGGACGTGGCTCAGTGGTCGAGTACCCCTGAGTTCAATCGCCAGTACCAAAAAAAAAAAAAAAAAAATTGAAGAGTAGAGTTCACTTTCTCAGGACGTTTTTGACCTGGAGTTTCTCTGCAGAATCTATTAGAGAAACTGCTGACAGTAGGTGGTGATACACTTTACATCCTGCCTGTCACTCCCCGTCCAGGCGGCTGCCAAGGACCGCAGTACCTTGGGAAAACAGGTTTGCAATGGAGGGGATGTTTGTCCCTTGGACACACTGTTACCCCGAAGCCTTCAAGACAGTCCACACTTTGCTTCTATTTTATTTTCTTGATTATCAAAGGGTACCAACTCTCAATCTCCAACCCCAGACGACTCACATAACAGACTCCCTCTTTAGAGGCTGCTCTAGCTTTTGCTGTACAGGGGATGCCTTTGACATTTCTGGAGAGCTGGCCCATCACTGAACTGAGATCAGAAATTACAAAAATTTGTCAGTAGGGCAGACACAAATGCTCTGATCTGTTATGTAGAGGAGTTGCTAATCAACAAGGAAGCTCCCAGTCCTGAAATGGGATTCTCAGGGCAGGCCTGATTTCCAGTTTTGAGAAGGTTTTCGTCTACAAGAACAACCAATTTCCTATCAACAGCAGTTTATAGTTAATGGGATAATAGGGAAGTGGACTCCTGAATGGGTTTTTACACAATTCTGTCCAGACTAAGACTCTTCCAGAAATTAGTATGCTTTTGTCGTCTATAGTTCTAACCGAAATATTTGAAGAATGTGGTATATGCTATGCCAGTTAGAAGAAACACTTAAATAAAAACTTGAAGTGCAGTTATACAAGAATATTTATTAATTGGAGTAAAACCATTACCTAAGGAGAGACTGAGAATCATAAAGATATACACAAAGTTCTCTTTTTAATATAAATTTTATAGAACTGTAATAACAGTTTCTAATTATACTGCAGAAAGGTAAAGATCAAATATAAACTATAACCCCAGGAAAAGAGAGGAAAGAATTAAGAGGAAAAAAATCTAAGAGCCAAAGTTTGACGTGCTCCCTGGACTGCTGAGAAATGGGTGGCCACTCCCATCTCAAGATGCCACGTCTATCTCAAGACGGCCACACCGATCTTGAGCAAAAGTAATAAATACAAGGCCAGTTGCTGATCCAGAGCCAATTGCCCGCTGATAGTTTAATTTCCAGCAACCTTAGAGAAACCCCCACACTAAGACCAAGGGCAGTGTTAGGCCAGCTGATAAAACTTTTCAATTATCCATACAAAAGCTTCATTTTCACTCCCATCATACCAGGGGGAAAAGCTAAAGTCACATTCTCAAAATCACGATGGAAACATGATTATATGTAATATATATATTCTCTGTAGGATTACATAAAATGCTAATAATCCTTTCACATCTCCCAATGCAAAACAATTTTTCCCCTCACAAAACCTGTATACATTTTAATTTTTCACCTTGTTTATAGCATTACAGCTGCTACGGCAAAAGTAATGTTTCTCTTATAGCTTACAAAACACAATGTCAGAAAGTAATTACACTCAAGCTATGGTTTATGGAGGTACAGGAATCAAAACATATGGGCAGGGAAATGCTGCAGAATTGTAGTAGTTAAACAAAGCCCAACTGAGCACGACATTTTAATAGACATATTTACAAAGGAGGAGAGGCAAAACAAGTTAAATCTTTTGCTTTTAGCTATTCTATTTAAAGCCATAATGTGATGATGGAAAAGTGCCAAATTAAAATGCTCCGCATCTTTATAATATCAACAGCAGGTTACTAATGCAGAGAACCAAGATCCTTTTACATTCTTAATGAAAAGGTGAGTGCTACGAGTTGAACATCACCAACTCTTCATTCTGAGTGCACTCAACTATGTGCTACAGACATGCTTCATGTTGAGTTTGATCCCTGAGTGGGATGATCATTCTGGCTACATTGTGGGGAGGGGGTTTGTCACGGGCCCTACTAAACCTGAAACAGTACCATGCTATCATGAAGCTGAAATCTGGGAAGAAAACAGATATAAAATTTTAAAACTTAAAAGTAATGATGAATAAGAGAAACTTCCCAAAAAATCTCCCTTGGAAGAAACACTGAAGGTTTTCATACACACTTATACACAAAAATATGAACATAAAGATGTTTATTGCAGCAACATTTCTAACTGTAATGAATTGGAAACAACCTAAGTGCCATCAATTAGGGACTGGATAAATGAATTACAATATAGCTACGCTGAAAAAATTCATGTAGTCGTCAGAAAAATAATGAAGTGGAAATTGACATGGTAAACCCCAAATACATAAAGTGAAAAAGATAAGTTGGTGGAAATGTGTTATTATGCAAACACAGTCCACATACGTACATCCCTGTTCATTCTAAATATATAGTACGCATATGCATAAGAGAACTCACTAGAACAGACAGAACCACCAGACTCTCTAACAGTTACCTATGGGATAAAGATGGATAGCACACATTTTTGTACTGTTGAAAATGTTGTCATGTGTTACTTGTATAACTCTGAAGTGGGAAAGAGAGATCAAAATGCACAGAGCAAGAGGGTTCTTGCAGTAACAAAGGATAAAACAGGAAAAAAAAATGTTTGAGTAGTGGCGAAGTGGGAACAGTGATGTTATAGTTTGGGTCTGAATGTCTCCTAAAGTCTCTGTGGCACTATTGGGGGGGGGGGACTTTTGAATGTGAGGCTTAGTTGGAAGAGGTGGGTCATTGGAGACATGAATTAGAAGGGTATATTTTGTCCCTAACCTCTCTCTCTGCTTCCTGGCTGCCATGAAGTGAGCAGCTCTGCTCTTGCCTAAATGCAATGGAGTCAGCCAACGATGGACTGAACCCTCTGAAACCATGAACCAAAATAAACCTTCCCTCCTTTAAGTTGTTTTATGTCAGGTATTTTGCCACAGTAATGGAAAACTGACTAACACAAGTGTTTAATTGTGTGTTTCTGAACATTCTTGGCTATTTCTTCCTTTTTATTTCCCTTTTTCAGAAATAGACTTTACTCAGTTTCATTGTCATGTTCTGTAAAACATCTTTATTGGTGCCAAAGGATTCACAAAGGTCTTCCTGAGGTCCTCTTAAGAAAAAAAAAAAAAAAAGAACATTTTCAGAATTAAGAAAAAATAGATAATATTGCAAAGCCCACTGCTTAGTGTTTTAGTTAGATTTTTGCTGCTGTGAGTAAAGGATCTGACCAGCACAACTGTAGAGGAGGAAAAGTTTATGTAAGGGCTCAGGGTTTCGGAGGTCTTAGTACAGAGAAGGCTGGCTCCATTCCTCAGGGCTGAAGGTGGGGCTGAACATCATGGCAGAAGAGTGTGGCAGAGGGAAGCAGCTCACATTATGGTGGTCAAGAAGCAGAGAGAGAGAGACTCCAACTCCAGATATAAAATATATACCCTATATCAACTCCCCCAATTAACCAATTCCTCCAGCCACACCCCACCTGCCTCTAGTTACCATCCAATTAATCACATCAGGGATTAATTCACTGATTGATTTAAGACTCTCACTACCCAATCATTTGTCCTCTGAACTTTCTTACATTGTCTCACATGTGAGCTCTTGGGGGACATTTCATATCCAAAACCATAACTCTTAGCTTAAGAAATAAAGCAGTACAGATATACCTGAAGCTCCCTGTGTACTCTTTCCTGATCCATTTCTTTGATGATCAATATTCTAAGTTTGCATTTGTCATTTCCATGCATCTTTTTATACTTTTATTACATACAGGTAATCTCATAAAAAATACACAGTCAGCAACATATTGTGTTTTGCCATATGGTCCCTGTTTGTAGCAACTCTGCGACTATGTTGTGAAAGCAGCCACAGATAATATGCAAACAACCGGGCGTGGCTGAGTTCCTACAAAATTCTGCTTAGAAATGTGGCAGGCCAGATAGGGCCCATTTGCTGACCTCTGCTTCAGACAAATGGCATTACACTGTTCTTATCCTTCTACAGCTTGCATTTTATCATCCAAAATTATATTCCTGAGATTCATCTGTTATCATACATAGTGGTAGATTCCTTAATCCAAACTGTGCTATTCTAAACTGACCCAAGATTCTCCTCTTGGCCAAACCTGAGTCAGGTTCATTCCTGAACCTTTTCCTAGGCCCATCTGTGCACCTCCTAGTAAAATCCAGTTTTAGAAAACAACACGAAGTCATTTTAGCAAGCACCCTCCATATCGGAGCATGTTCTTCAGAACTGCCACCTCTGTCCTACCTGCTATGTCTGGTCACCCTGGCCCGTCTTCAGCAAGAAGCCTGTTAGATTGGTTTGGACAGAATTCCCTTCACCCTGGAAGTTTCCTCTTGGTAGTTTTCCACCCCCTGCTCTTTGTAAATTCCCACTGGTCCATGCTGTATTCAGAGCTGAGCCCACTCTCCCTCCGCCAGGGCACAATTCCATTGCAGTGGTCCCTGTACACACTCTACTATCCTGAAAAGTCTTCCTTAGTGTTGTAACAAATTTCACTCAACTAAATACCTGGTATCATCAATCATTGAGATTTCCATGCCATCCCAATGGAAGTCAGATGGAGTCTCATTATCATGCTGGCACATATCTGTTCTTTGCTGGGACGTGAATCCAGGGCATCCCCACGCTACTCACATACCCTACCCCTAGGCTACATCCCCACCCCAGTACATGCCTTACTACTAATGGCTACTTTTGTGTACACCCCGCCCACGTTTTACTGAGCTGTTTAACTTTTTTTTTCTTCCTGAAATGTATTTTTTTTTTTTTCATTTTAAACACTAACCTTTGTTGCTTATATGCATGACATGGTTACCATTTCCTTTTTACATGTTTTGGATATATTCATGTATCTAAATTCTCTATCAAAATGCATTAATCTTTTACTTTATGGTTTGTACTTGTTGAGCTTTAAGAGCTCATTCCCTACTCTAAAGTCCTAAAGATATTCAATACATTCCTTCTAAATGTTTTCATTTAACCTCTTTCTTTTCGTGTTTTTTTACTCTTACATCATAACAAAACAAACTCCATGTAGATTTTATTTTTTCTTCTGTTACTACTGGGGACTAAACCCAGGGGGCACTCTACCACTAAGCTTCATCCCCAATTCTTTTCATATTTTGAGACAAGGTCTCACTAAATTGCAGAGGCTGACCCTGAACTTGCGATCCTCCTGCCTTAGCCTCCCAAGTAGCTGGGATTAACAGATGTGCGCCATTACTCCTGGCTCCTTGTGGATTTTTGAAAACATGGACAATCAATTGTTCCAGCACCATTTATTGCTATAATAGCCATTTCCCTCACTGATCTATAAGGCCACCTCTATTATACCAGATAATACAGAATTAGATATATTCTACCGTTTGTGGGCTCATTTTTTCTATTCTGGTGACCTATTTTTCTGTTTGCTACAAAACATTGTCTTAATTACTTATTAGAGTCTACCTTCCAGCCCTTCTTAGTCTTCAAAATGGCCTTGGCTATGTTTGCTCTAATTTTAGAATCACTTTCTTGAGTCTCTCTTTCTTTTCTTTTTCCTTTTTACATTTTTGTGATTTGTAATGAAATTCTATTAAATTTTATGAATGGGTATCAAGGATGATGACAGGTGGTTTTAAAAAGGCTTTAGGGACACCAAGATTCAAATGATCATTTTTTGAGAAACAGATTTAAGGTTCTTTGCTTCACTACCTTCCCTTTTTGCCGCTGTAAATTATTTTCCTGTAGCCGATAAAACATTTGAGATGAAGTAGCTCATTATTCAGACCCTATAACTTATTGAGATCTATTATTTATTGCTCACGGGGTGATAAAAAGAGTTCCTAATTTTCTATTCATGGCACTGATCACCACAGGACTTAACATTTGTTATTATCTTTAGCTCTCATTCCTCTCTAATTAGGTTCCCAAACTGCTGCTCCGTGGCACTTTCTTCTAGATGTTATTAATAGCTACATCTGAGAAGGGAAGTTACAAACTCAAATAAATTTTTAAATTGATGTACAGTATCGCTCTCACTTGGAGCTTTATAAAATACTTTATAGAGTATCAAAGGTTCTGAGTGGTATCACAGTAAAGAAATGTGTCTTATTTTCTTTAACTCATTACTTCAGACTTGTGGTATGTTTTATTTAAACTGTAAGGTTAGACAAGAAGAATTCAGATACTCTGACTTCCACATTGATCAATCAACAACAAGGATTAAAAAAAATCAATATCAAAACGAAGCCATCAAAAGATACCCATCAAGACTCTTAGAACTGCTTCCACAGTACTGTTTAGCTCGGGGGTCTTAAGTGTTGGTCTAAACATAATCAAAACCCTTCCTTTAACATGACAAGAGTTATGTTTCCTTCTTATTTCAGCACTGAAATCAAAGAACAGGCAGACATCTCCAATTTATTCACCTCTCGCTGGGAGAGCTATAGGAGTGTTTGGCCTTGTAAAAACACACACAAGAGAAATGCTTTTCTCTCATCCTTGCTGGGCTTTGAGCCCATCATTCTTGTTGCTGAGTGGTCTGAGGAGAGCCAAAAAACAATCCAAAATTAAGTGACTCTGTGTTTAAATTTTCTCCTTTCTGCTTTGACGATGGAGTAGGTATTCATCTGCTGGAGGAGCTGCTAGCCTGGAGGGGCCGTCTGCCTGGCTCAGGGTGCCGAAGAGCAGGCTCCTGCCAGACTCAGCAGGTACCCTAGATGGAAAACAGCCCTCTTTTGAAAACACATTTCTCCTTTCTTACGCGGCATTACTCCTTGCTGTCACAAACAAATTCAAGAACAATCGTGGTCGAGCTTCTCAGGGTTGGGTTCTTTCCAATTTGTGAGGGAAAAATACTGACATTTTCCTTCCTCTGGTTGGCATTCAGTAATTCAACAAACAGTTATTCGTTAAGTTTCTCTTGTGGACCAAGTGCTAGGGTGACCAAAACCAGAGAACTTGACTGTATAAATGAGAGAGCAAAGAATAATCAGAATACTTTCCAAACACCCTCAAGAGTACCACAGCATAGCCTGAAATAGAAATGTAAAGACCTGGATCTTAACTTCCATGTAAATAGACTCTCAAGAGATTAGGAGTGTAAATCCAAAATAATGGTTGCTCAGGAAGCTGGGAATGCTTCCCCATTTTCTATTCTATCTGAAGCCAGAATAGCCCCCTCCTCCTCAAATATTTATTGGCTACTAAGTGAGCAAGGGGATCAGGCCACCCACAACAATGACTTAGCCATGCAGGAATCTATTTTCCTCAGTGCCAGCATGTTTGGCTTTCCTCGACAGGATTAGCTCACAGAGTCACCATTGCTTTTCTGATCACTTCTAACCGGAAATTCTTCCTCACAGTGTGCAGAAGTCCACCTTCTTCCACGTGCCACCCACAGACACGCATTTGGCCCTCTGGGACTGGCAGGAACATCACTGAACAATTTCTCTTCATTGCTACCTTTTTTAATATAGTTTTTTAAAAAAATATATTTGTTTAGTTATAAATGGGCACAATATCTTTATTTTGTTTATTTATTTTTATGTGGTGCTGAGGATCGAACCCAGGGTCTCACACATGTGAGGCAAGCGCTCTACCGCTGAGCCACAACCCCAGCCCCTTCATTGCTACTTTGGATTCTGAAATTTTCAAGTCTACAGAAAAGTTGAAGAAACACTACAATAAACACCTATACAATTTAGTCTTCTATTAACCAGCTACTAATATTTCCCCACAGTTGTATCTATCTGTTTCTCCCCTTCCTCTGCATCTATCTTCTAAGAAGGATATGCCTATTCTATACCTCGGAATGATGCTAATAAATAGGATCTAAAACAGATTTCATATTTAAAATTTCCTAGTTGCTCTCCCTACAATTCTTTTAAATTTGGAATTTTCCAAATTTCCAGATTTTTAAAAAACATGCATATTGAATTTGGTTATCAGTGTCTCTCTGCCCCGCCATGCCCCATTTCCATACTGGGAATTAAACCCAAGGATGCTCAATCACCCAAGGCACCCTATCACCCAAGGTGCCCCTATTGTTTTTTATTCCAAGCCAGGGTTTCATCTAAATTGACCAGGCTGGTCTCAAACTTGCCATGCTCCTGCCTCAGGCTTCCTAGTACCCAGGACTACAGGCATGCACCAACACACCTGGCTCTTTGATCTGTCTCAATCTATAATATTCCCCCAGCCTTTCTGTGTTTTTCAAGGAATCCTTTTTCTGCTGGCTGGGACTACTACACATGTGCATCGGTGTGCACCGCTGACTGCATCTTCTACAGGCTCACAGGGCCATGCCGTCTCACAAGTGAGGATTAACAAGTTGATCACTGGATTAAGGTGGTGACACTACCTCTATCCATTAAAAAAGTAAATGTCCTGATTTTGTGATTAAAAACTAAACTATGGGGTAAACTTCTAAAGCCTGCCCCCAACAACTCTTTGTTGTTGTTGTTGTTGTTTTTAATTTGTTTTGAGTTGGAGATGGAACCCAGGGTCCTGCACATACTAGGCCAGGCCTTTGCCTAAGCTACGTGGCCAGCCCCTCCCCAACAAATCTTTATAGTAGGGTTAGCTGCCATTGATGACCCTCACCTACCAACAATGACACTGAGAATTGCAGAATGATGATATTCTAAAAATTCATCATTCATTCTACATGGATTTTTAAAAACATATTTTAACCATTATCATCTTGTTTTTGAACCTGAAATTGTCCCAAATTTGACTGGTGGAAGTCTCTTTCTCCCCAACCCCTTTTTATTTATTTATTGGGTGCACTGGGATCCAACCCAGGGCCTCATGCATGATAGGCAAGCATTCTACCACTGAGCCACATTCCCAGCCTAATGGAAGTCTCTGGAAGCTATGGCCTATGTCTTTTTTGGCAAGAGCCCATTAGCTGAGCACCTAACTTCCTATCTCAGCTAGGAGTCCAGCCTCATTGTGTACTTTCCCTGCCCCAGACCTGAAATCAGCTATTACTCAAAGTGCCAGATGAGGAACAATTCTTCAGCCCCCAGGTATCTGAAGCCAATCACCACTTCTGTATCAAATATCTCCCAGAACTTCCAAATCTAGGCTAAATTTCCTCAGTTCTTTAACCCAGACTCCCTATGATTTAGCTTTGACTTTTCCATGACTCTTTTCCATCATTTTCCCTGCCCTAACATTGGCTGCTACTCTCTTGTCCAGAGAGGTCTGCCACCCGGCTCTGCATCAGAATCACTGGGGGACCTGCACAATTCGAGAACGCACTCCAGACTTAATGAATTGAATAGACTCTCTGGGACTAGCTGTGGGATGCTGTTTTGTTTAAGTTCCTCATGGACATCTATGTAGCTGCTCTTGCACACTGTGATTTTGCAAGGTTTTGTGGCCCCAGGATTGGATAGAATATCAACAGTGAGTGTGGCCTAGAGTTACCACTTATTTTATACCAGGTATTATACTTCTTCCAATGTAATCAAATCAGTATAAACCACTTGGGAGGGTTTGGAGCAATCATAAAAATCTTGATTCCTGACGAATTGATTGACAAAAATCAAGATTTTTTTCAACATGTTGCTTAAGTTACATTTCCTCCATCTATTTATGTTCCATTGGTGTTTCAAAGTGTTTCTATTAAACACTAACGAATCATGGTTTTATCATCTGAACTTTTTAACCCTTCCAACTTCATGTCATTCATAGTTACACATGCTCTTAACGTCTTCAATGTCTTCTTAGGCTGCCTTTTTAAATTTATTTTTTAAAAATTGTTTTTAAAAATCAATCTTGCAAACTCTTTTATGATTGTGGTAGTAGACACATGATTTGATATGTCTATCAAAACTCACAGGACCAACATAAAGAGTAAAATTTAACATATATAAATTATATCTGGAAAAACATTAGTCCAGATGCTAAATATGCAGGTATATTCTTCTCCCAATTAGGTCTCACTGACTTATAATGATTGAAATTTCTGCAAAATGCATTTCCATGCTAAGTAATGGAATTTACAGAGATTTTATATTTTATTCCCTGAAGTCTAAGCATTCTAGGGTTTGATCTCTTGAAAGAGTATCAGGGTTTGTGTTATACCAGGCAACCTAATGAATCTATTATTACCCTTTCATCAGTCCCCATCACATAAACTGCAAAGAGAAAGTGATAGAATAAGGAGGAATTAATATTAGAAAATTATAATCTTTCATAAAACTAGGTTAAAAAGTTCTGTTGGTCTTACTTAGGAGAGAATATCAAGACAGCTTTCTACTTTTAAAAGTTGAAAAATATTTTTAGGAATATTCTTCAGTGCTGGTGACCAGTGCTGGTCTCAGCAGGGGTGGGGGATGGGAACGACACTCAGTGTAGGTCAGAGTCTTATGTGATGTAATCCCCTGGCCATTTGAAATTATCTAACAAGAACTTAAGTGAATTCATTTGAATATATACATACAGGTACACACACACACACACACACACCCCCCTAAGTCTAGAAAGAAATACAATAAAATATTAGCAGTAGATGGCCATCTCTAGTTGATAGAAGGCAGGCTAGATGTTTTTGCATGTTTTTAAAAAAAGTTTTATACATTTCTATAATTGATAACATAATAGTTTTATAGTCAGAAAAACAGTAATATACATTGTAATTAAAGAGAGGACAGGAAAACAAGTCAGAAAAGGAAGGAAATGAGAATAAAATAATCTGTCACTGATAGGAATTCTCAAAGTAACACACATCTTTCAGGAGGTAATTTTATAAAGAATATTTATTCAGAGAGTGAACAACATTTCCCTTGTAAAGCTTTTCTGAATGTCCAGAAGATTCCAATATACAGTAACCCTAAAAGGGACAATTGTGTTGCCTCTAAACAATGTTTTTCAAATACACAGAAGAGTTAAAGACCATAGATTCATACCTGGCAGAACGGTGCTCTGGTTTATTTCGTTCGTTGCGATCTGTAAGGAAAGAAGACAATTGTAAGTCAAATGCTCTTTAGGAGCCACTGGAAGATGTTTTTAAACATCCGCTGCCCTGACATCAGATTTCACAAAGGACTGCTCAGGTGGCCACGCCCTCCCCACATGGTGCTCAGGGTGGAGGACTCACCAGGGAAGAGAAGGAGGACAGGATCCAGGAAGGACAGGCAGAAAAACTTCTATGGTTTGTTAAAATCATGTGCTTGAAAAAATGTCATGACATGTATTATTTCATTTTAAAAGATCTTTGCTGTGTTAAACACTTTGCTAAAACCCAAACAGATTTAGCCAAGGAAGCAAAGTAAGGAAACTGAAAAGCCACAGATTACTCAGCTCCAAAAAATCATCCCATGAATCATAGTTGGCAGAAGCTTCTAACAGAATGGGAAGAGGGAAAAATGAGCCGTCAGTTACAACATCTGCAAATACACTGAGACCAACACAGCCTCATCCTTAACTCCGTCCCATCCAGGGTATCTCAGAAGTTGATTTCCATGTTTCACCAGTAGTTAGGTATAACAAGCTATCTATAAACATTTTTATTTTTTTTTTGGGGGGGGGTGCTGTCACACTGGGGAGAAAGGCACTCTAATGGGTAAAGACCAGAGACAACGTTACTGTGTCCTACGATGCATAGGACAATCCCCCCAAATAATGATCTTGCCCCAAATGTGAGAAATCCCACTTCAGGATAATAAGTAAGAGCAAAGCTGCTTGAAGTTTTCAAAAGTGTTTCTCTGGACTGCTAAAAAGTGCCATCAATCAACCTGAAGATAATCACATACAAGAGAAACAACAACAACATCTGCAAGCTGTCTGTTTTTGAGTCTGAGTAACTATTGCAACTACTTCTTCCCCTGTACATGCTGAAAAATAAAAAACAAATGAAGCAAAAGGCCTCAGTGGTGTGGAAAAATTAACGACAGAAGATAATATACAAATGATGACAGAGTTCTTTTTTTTTTTTAAAGAGAGAGTGAGAAAGGAGAGAGAGAGAGAGAGAGAGAGAGAGAGAGAGAGAGAGAGAGAGAATTCTTTTCTTCTAATATTTATTTTTTTTTTAGTTCTCGGCGGACACAACATCTTTGTTGGTATGTGGTGCTGAGGATCAAACCCGGGCCGCACGCATGCCAGGCGAGCGCGCTACCACTTGAGCCACATCCCCAGCCCCAACAGAGTTCTTTCTGTTCAATTTATTTTATTTTTTTTACAGAGAGAGAGAATTTTAATATTTTTATTTTTTAGTTTTTTTTCCGGTGGACACAGCATCTTTGTTTGTATGTGGTGCTGAGGATCGAACCCCGGCCGCACGCATGCCAGGCGAGCACGCTACCGCTTGAGCCACATCCCCAGCCCATCAATTTATTTTTTAAATATATCTTACAGAATATTATCTAAACACAGGTTCCTATAATACCTTCAGAATTAATGCTAATTAATTAATAGCAAAGGAAAGATTAGAAGTAACTTTTCCCCCCTATTTTTATTGCTGGTGGAGCAGCGAAAGAGGACAATGTAAATGTTCCCTAGAACTAGAAAGAGGGAAGAAAAGGAATAGGGTTTTCACAATTAAATCTATGTATCAATTCTTTATGAATGGGTTAAAAAAATGTTAAGCCAAAGAGTGAGTACACATTAAAACACTGTTTTAGGAACCACTAAACAGGAAGACTCACAATAGAACACATCTGTTTAGATACGATGCTCTCCAATCTCACAATTTTCACGTTTCTGGTTCTAATTTCTCCACACTGATTTACCCATGCCATTTAAGACTTTTAATTTAATTTGGTTTGGTCCCGTCCTTAAATTCAAACATCGAGGTTTTCACTTGTTGAGTATTAAAGTCATGGTCATACTGGGTGTACTTCAATCTTCTCTAAAAATCACTCCTCTTTAGTAAGTTCTGCTAACAAAAGTAAAGCTAGAAACTGGAGAGAGATCAATTATCTGCAAATAACAAAGAGACAACTCTTACCTGTGGCTCAAGATGAGCTAAAAGTGCTTGGAAAGTCATTCGCTGTGGCTATGACCCGAGGTTTGTAGTTTATTTAGTCAATAGCAAGTTCCTCCACTCGTCTCCACAGTGGTGTGACAGAGGAGAGCCAAGGAGAAACAGAGTCACGCTGCAATGCGTGTCAGCAAGCCCCAGCATCCAAAGGCTTCCCTCCAGGGCCCATTCTGATTGGCAGATGTGCTATGACCAGTCTGCACAGCTGGAATGTAGCCACGCGGGAAGCAAATAGCTCCCAGCCCTCCTCCATTCTCGGTTGAAACAGGAAATTCTGCCGTCATTTTCGTACTTTCTGCTCTAAGAAAATACAAATGCCTTCCCACAGTACTTCTCTCTTGAATGAGTGAATAAAATCCAAGAAAAGAACTTGATGAACTGTTAGAGGACATTTTAAACATGGTCCTCTAAATCCAGGCTCAGTGTTGTATTAGATTCCTATGTAAATATGCACATGCAATGTTTAAAAAAATGTTACTCCCAGGAGTTCAAAGAGTTGATAATTTGAGGGTAAGGGGAAATTATCCACTACTTAGATAGTTTCCATTCCCTATCTCCTGACAATGGGAAACAAACTGCAACAAATGTTCTTGGCTGGATTTTTTCCCCCCTCAAAATATAAAAACTGGATAGCACGGTCTTTTTGCTTGAATATACATTAGTCTATATGTTGTTTCTGTGTGCTCTATATACTTGCACTTTAAAAATACTTATATTTTATATACTTACAAATGAAGCCAAGTAATTTTTTTACAATAGCCAAGAACATTGTGCAATTGTCAAGAAAAACATCAGTGGAAGGCAAAATTTCTGGCAAAAATGAGTGGTTAGTATTTTGGTCCAAAAAGTCAAGACTGAGCAAAACAAATCACAGAGGGCAGATCCAGGCTTTGCTTTTCTGCCAAGAATAACAAAACATTTGGATAAAATCCCCTTCAGAAAATGAGAACAGATCAATAGCAAATATGGAAATTTCATTTGGACTTTACACTGGGCTCAAAGCGTAAGAATTTTGCTTATTTCAAATGAAATACTCTTTAGAAATATCCCACCTCCCTTTTTTTAGTTTCTAATTTTTAAATAATTATGAGAGAATACACTTGTGGGCTTTCTGAATTTTTGCATATTCAGATGTGAATAACTCACTAGCTTAAAGGCTCACCATTTCTATGAAAAACTTATTAAATAAAATGCCTCATCTGGGAAACAGTGCACAGCCTATAATCCCAGCAGCTTGGGAGGCGGAGGCAATAGGATCACGAGTTCAAAGTCAGCCTCAGCAACTTAGCGAGGCCCTGAGCAACTCAGTGAGACCCTGTCTCTAAATAAAAATAATAAAAATAAAAACAAAATAAAATGCCTTAACTCTCAAGTTTACATGCCAAATACTGTACACACTGTACTAACTCTGGGGACCCACCAGGTAGAGCCTGATGGATTAGGTCACTCCAGACCAGCAGTGATTCTTACAATGTGAGGGCAGGCGGCTGGGTAACCATGGGAAGCCTGCTGGTTTGGGATGTCACACATGCACGCACACATGCAAGACAAACACCCCCATTTTCTGCTGCACTCACCCATGCCTCTGGGTTAGTAAAGCTAATTGAGGAAGTGGAAGAATACCCTATGAGCAGAACACAGACAAAACCAAGCCAAGCTGACACAGGTCTGTTGATGGCTCTGTGTGTGCAAGTGCATGAACACGGAGGGCTGGAGGGGGGCGGGGTCCCACAGTGCATCCAGGTGACTGAAGAGCCTCTAGGGAAGTGACAGGAAGCTGCTGCTTGTCAGACACTCCAAGAACCCCAGACGATCCACACTTTCATGATAACTTCTGGTTCTGAGTAATCTAGATATGGAGGGTACAATGTTTGTATTGAGGCGTCCCATCTCTTACACAGACACAGTTCCTGCTCTGGTAGGGACAACTTTTCGGCAAAGGCTGGAAAGATCCCACGGATGAGGACTCTGAATCTAAGAATATGACACCTACTTTCAGACAGAGATGACAAAAATCTTTTTACTCTGATTAAAACTAATAAGACTAGCTAACTCAGAATTTATTAGAATCTGTTGTAAGTATTCAGGCTTTGATGACTTGGCTTTGATCACTTAACTGAAGAGAAAAATCAAACCTCATTGGGTAGAGACTGACCTTACTAACTGAAGTCAGCCATGAGAGGTCTCATTCTTTGAACAGGGGAAGACTCGGTCTCCATGAATGAACAAAGGTGCACTCACCAGAAGGAGGAGGTAAGGTAAAGGGAATCTGTCCTTCACTTCATGTCAGAGTAGCAAGGCCTCTCTAATTTAGGAAGAGTACGATCTATGAAGAGATTCCGTAGCATTCTCCCAAGCATTACTGTCTAGTTCCAGTTTGGGAGTATACAGATGACTTTTTAGGTTCCCGCTATATTGACTTGGCTGCTTTCAGACGATCTCCTGACTCAGCCTCCTGAGTAGCTGGGACTACAGATGTGTGCTACCATGCCTGGCTTATCATATTATTTTTAAAAGATAGATCAGCCAGGCACAGTGTATGCACTAGCCACTCAGGAGGCTGAGACAGAAGGATCACAAATTTAAGGCCAGCCTGGGCAACTCAGCAAGACCATGTCTCAAAACAAAATAAATAGAGCTGGGGATGTAGCTCAGTGGTAGAATGCTTGTCTAGCATGCATGAGACTCTAGGTTTAATCCTTACCACAAAAATAAATTTAAAACATAAATAAATCAAATAAAACATGGACCAGTCCTACCTATTTTGTATCACTTAACTAAAGATTCCATTAAGTCCGAAAAGGAATTAGTCAGGTGCCACATAAGGACATTTTGGTCAATGGTGGACCACATATATGATGGAGGTCCCATAAGATTTTAATGGATTCCTATTGTCTGATGGCATCGTACCCGTCACAGTATCATCACAGTGTAATACGTTATCCATGTGTTTGTGGTGAAGTTGGTGTAAACAAACCTACTGTGCTGTCACGCATGTAAAAGTCCAGCCCGTACAATCACATACAACATAATAACTTAATAATAAATGACCACATTACTACTGGTTTATGTGTTTACTATACTTTTTATTATTTTAGAGTATATTCCTTCTACTCATGACATATTCCCATCATTGGGCAACACACGTCTGTATTTACAACAATGTCATTTACCTGTTGTCCTGTGATAAACAGATTAAATAAATGAACACATCCATTAAATGACACAGATATTCAGGGCACATGAGTCTAACTTTGATGGCTACTTAAAAGATAGGAATGTTGATTTTCTACAGGTGGAATTTTACATGTTGATATCAGAATTTCAAGGGCTTTTCTACAAATTTTAAATGACTCTTTTATTTAGGCAGAGAAAACTGAAAAAAATATATAAGCTAATAACGCTCATTGTACAAAAATTCCTGATACTACCTATTCACCTCCCCTTTCTAATTCCATTTGGACACCTTTGTTTGGGTGTTTCAGAACTGACTTTTATTTACTTGAGATTCCCACAGTGACTATTTTGGGGGGGTCCATGGTACTGAGGATTGAGCTCAGGGGAGCTTTAACACAGAGCTTCATCCCCAGTCCCCTCTTTTCCTTTGGACACAGTCTTACTAAGTTGCTGAGGCTGGCCTTGAACTTGCTATCCTCCTGCCTCAGCCTCCCGAGCAACTGGGATTATAGGTGTGTGCCACCGTGCCTGGGACTGTTGCCCTTTTAAATGGTAGCTTTTCAATAAGTATGTACTATTCTTGTTGACCACACAGTTGCTCTCTTGAATGAAAAAGCCAAGAATTTAAAGAGGCTCTCTGAGAGTGGCCACTGCAAGAGAAAAAGGAACCCATTACAGAAGTGTCTATGTGGCTGCTTCCTGGTTTCTGTGGGCAGGTGGAAAGGCTTGGACCACTGCTGGTCAATGTGACACCTTTCAGCATCTTCCATTCGTTCTGATCAAAAGGTGCCTGACCTCAATGAAATGCAGCATCCTCACCACAGGGAGGGGGGTGAGAGGCAGGAGAGTTTTCTCAGTGCAAGATTTAGGTTCCAACAAAGCAGCGGCTTGTCTCTGGAATGTTCCCTCCTTCCCTTGCCCATTGTTTCCATCCTCATCTTGGGTTCTTAGCTCGTCTGGACTGTCGTGTCTTGACTGAATTTTCTGGTTCCAGTCTTCTGTACTGACCCAGCCACACTGCTGGCCAGATCAATCCAGGCCTCAGAAAGACTAGGAGTCACGACCTGCTACAAATCCTACGGGGTAACCGAGGCAATGGCAGTGACACCGTCAGCATGTGACCTGAGTCCTGCAAGCGCTCCATAACAACTGTGAGAAGGCCAGGTGGCAACCAGCTGGAGGGACTAACGCCACTCGACGTATTTAACCTAAGCCTCAGATCCGTTCCGCCTACATCATGGAGTCATGGGGGAAGAACATTATCTTCTCAGTTTCCAGGAGGATAGATGAATTAAAAGGGCACTAAAAAGCTTAGCTCAGTACCTAGAACATGAATTTGAATTGTTACTGCTACTCTTGTTATGGTTGTTGTTGTTCTGAGACGGGGTCTTGCTATGGTGCCCAGGCTGGCCTTGAACTCCTCATCTCAAGCCTTCTTCTTCCCTCAACCTCCTGAACAGCTGGGACCACAGGTATGTGCCACTGTGCCCAGCTGACTTCATTGTACTTAATACCTGGCTCAAGACCCACTTCCTCCATGGAGCTGACCCCCAATTCTTCTGTCCCTTTTTTCAGCATCCTTATATCGGTTTCTTTGTGGCTTAAAACAACAAAAAGTTGTTATCTTACAGTTGTAGAGGCCAGAGGTCCGAATGGGTCTACGCCACTCACTGGACACCCAGCCCACGGCAGCATGCATGGCTGCTTGAGGTCTCAGACTTGTACCTGCTCCCTGACTCTTAAGCAGCGTGTCTGACAAAGGCAAGGGCCCACACAGATGCCGCTTCACAGTCAGCCTGGAGATGTCTGTTGATGACAGTCATATCCAATGCCCTCCCACTTCATTTTCTGCCTGGCATCCTTTATGCTGAAGTTGGTTCACTGATAGAGCTGATATTGCTGAAAAGTATGTCTTCCGAAGATTTCTCTCTTTTTTTGCTTTTTATAAGTATAATAGCGATTTAAGAGTCACCTTTGTCCTAAAACAATCCACATTTAGTTTATTCTCCTGTTTCGAAATAGCCATTGCAAAACCAAACCACACATTGGAAAAAAAATTATAGCACACATGAATAGGAAGATAACCAGCTACTTGGTGATGGGCTGTTATTCCTTTTTAATAATTCTTCTTTGCAATGGTTCAACTGAATCATTTCGATTGTTGAATTCAACTGTCTACTGAATCAGGCTTTTTATGGTTGGAGCTTTAAAATGTTAGCAGTTTCAGAGATGAAACATCAGAGCTGCTGTCCGCACTGCACCCTGCTCACCCCAAGCTGAATTTGGCAGAGACTTTAAGAAGACGGACATTTCATCAGTGCTACTTGGTCCCAGGAAGCAAGGCAGGGAGAAGAGCAGAAATGAAAGCTGCCTTAGTGACAGGGTGTCATCAATCCTTCCAGCTCTTTCTACTTCAAGCTCTTTAATGATTCTTTTACCTCAATAATTACTTCCATATCCCTTTTTGTTACAAAAATCTCCTTCTTAGCAGGCAAAACTTGTGATTTAAGGATGAACAAAAAGAATTTGGGGCTAAAAATAATATCGATTCCCCTCATTGCCAAATTAAGAATATTAGGTCCACATTAAAACTCTTAGGCCCTCCCTAATGGTTTTTCTTAAGGAATCATAAAATCTACCCAGAATAAGATATGATACAAGAAAGGAAGTCTGAGAAAGTGACCCAATAACAGAAATTGTTTTCAGTGTTTCTGAAATTGTAATAATCTCTTAAGCATCACAACACACACTAATAGCTTAACATTGCTGAGAAATCTTACGATTTAAAAAACATATCTGACCTTAATGACACAGCATTTCCCAAACAAATTTGAGGGCGAAATATCTCTTATCCGACTTCACATCTGGCACCTACACATCAACAATGTTATCTAATCACCATCCACCCTCCAAGGAAACCTAGGTCACGTGCACAAGGCTGGGTCTTGGTCATCTCCATGTGTGGCACCACGCCAGACAGAGCTGGCACTTCTCAAGGGAAGTGGACATCATCTGGCACAGGGCCAGGAGTAGGAAGTAATGATGGATGATCAGATCCTATCAGATGTAAACCCTGATCTTGTAAGATCTTATTGAATGTGTCCTTTCTCTAATCTCATCCCTTATCTTTGATTTAACATTGTTTAGGTAAATGTGTGTCTCTTAAAATGACAGATTCCACAAAGGCATTAGTGCTTCCAGCTATCTTTTACTGGGTCATGTCCACGTGGGAAGATAAGACATATTCAATATGACCATCTAGGTAGCTTTTTTTTTTTTTTTTTTGGCGGTGCTGGGGATAGAACCCAGGGCCTTGTGCATGCAAGGCAAGCACTCTACCAGCTGAGCTATATCCCCAGCCCTAGGTAGCTTTTTAAAAATTTTGTTTTTGAGACAAGGTCTCGCCACGTTTCCCAGGCTGGCCACAAACACACAGTCTCCAATGATCCTCCTCCATTAGCCTCCCAAGTAGCTAGGATTACAGGTGAGCACCACCATTCTTGGCTCTGGATTGTGGGCATATATTTTGTTTTGTGTTTATGGAGAGACACAGGCTCGAATCCTGTGTCTCAAACATGCAGGACAAGTACTCTATCACTCAGCTACACCCCCAGCCCCTAGGTAGACTTTAAAAGCAGAAATTCTAGGTCAGACAAGCTGGAGTGCATAATTCACAACTTATTTATTACCTGAATGACCTCACTGAAAAATATTTAGCTTCTGTAGGCCTCGCTATCCACATCTGTAAAGGAGGGACAAGAGCAGTACCCATCTCATCAAACTGAGGACTCAATGAACAAATGCATATACAGCACAGTACATTTGCCAACAATAATAGGTGCTCAATAAATGTTCACTATTATGAGAAGGTCAGGATACAGAATAGTCATGAAGTTCATAATATTGGAGGTAGAATTAGCTAAAAGTCAATTATCCTTTGTCCATTGTGGACTTTTTAAATCTGAGGATTTTTTCCCCTGCTTTCTTAGTGTTCAAGAGGATAGGATAGGAATGTACTCATAAATAATTTCTAAATCCTCCCATACTAAATGGTTCTAGCCTCTTTCTCCTTTCTTTCCTTTCCTTTCCAGTCCTTTTGAACCACTGGCTACTATGAAAAATCAATAAATCTGCTTTTCATTTTACAACTGGCAGAAGTGTTAAATAAGCCCCAAAAGCAAGCAGAATAATAAAATAAATAAATAAATAAAAATAAGACAGACAGACCCAGTTCTTTAGGAGGAAAAGCTGCCAACCTGAGATCTCTATCCCTCCTATTCTCTAAAGCCCTAAGACCTTTCCCATCACTAGTTCATCCTGTAGGTAATAAGCCCTCAGTCGTTTTTAAGGCTCAAGAACCCCCACATGAGTTTCCTGAATAGGATAAGTGAGCGGTATAAAGGAACTAAATAGATCATATACAAATATTTTAACTAATTATGAAATCACTAAAACCATATTTCAGTAGAGTCTGAATTCCCCTCACAAGAATCCAGAAAAAAAAAAAATCAACATTGCTATTTCAGGTGCCAAAGGATGGACAACATCTCTAACCACAGGTTGCTTTTGCAGCCATTAGGGTGAAAATAGAATTTTTTTTCTCCCCTCTCTATTTAAAGGGCAAAAGACAGGCTGGGACACAGCTCAGGGATAGGGGGCTTGCCTACCATACCTGAGAGACTAGATCCAATCCCCGGTACTACAAAGAGAGAGGGAGAGAAGGCCAGAGGCCTGTTTTTACTGTCCCCTCTTCCTCAGTTCTGATTATGACACGGATCTCACAACATAGTTCTGCCTTTGCATAGCTAACTCTGCAAAAATGGACAAGAACCAGAAGCCATCATGGCTGAGACTCCTTCACCTGCAGAGAAGCCAGAAACACGGGGCTTTCCAACACCGGGCACCTGGCTCTGGCTAAGGACAATCAGCTCTGCGAACCTGCCAAAAATCCAACGATTTTTCTGATCTGGATCTTCCAACTGAGATTTTCATCCACAGTGGGGCAGTCTTGATCTCTAATACAGACTGATGAAAACATATTTTTCTTTTAATCACGGGAAGGTAGAGCGACATCTGGACCTTGCCAAACCATCACCTAGGGACAGGGTGTGCAGTCTCTGTACAACACGTGGCTTCTTGCACGCTCAACCCTGCTCATCTCCTTCCTCTCCACTTCATTAGCTCTCTGCCACACAGCCACCTTCAAAAGAATACAGAGACAACAGGCAGAATGCCCAGCTGTCTCTGTATTCTTCACTGTGTAAAAGGTCCCTCAAGTAAATGCTCAGTTCCGATTTATGATTTTCTTTTGTGGTACTGGGTGGGGTTGACCCCAAGGGCCTTCTACCTCTGAGCTATGTCCAAGCCCTTTTTATTTTTTACTTTGAGACAGGGTCTCACTGAATTGCTTAGGGCCTTGGTAAGTTGCTGAGGCTGACCTCAAATTCACCATCCTCTTGCCTCAGGCTCCGAGTTGCAGGGATTACAGGCATGTGCCACCATAGCCAGCCCTGATTCTTTTTTACTCATAGAATTGTAGAGTGCAGAAAAGGTATCTACCACCTTTGTTTAGAAGCCTTATCGGATCTCCCACAGGCAGAAATAATACCTGTCCCCATACATTCAATGCTTAGCAACTATTGGCACCTGTTACATTATAATTCTCTTTACATTCTGTCGCACCCACTACCATAAAAAGGACCTTTATAAGGCTTTAGGATCTTAATATGACTTGTACCGCCTGGCACCTTAAAAGGAGTAGGTAAAACACAAGTATCTGGTGTTGAATATACTAGTCCTGAGTCCTCTCCACACCTCTGCAAACTGGAAACCAGCTGAACTAAAAAGCCTTTGGGTTGGTTTCTTTCCTGTCTGTGTTGTAGGGAGTAATTAATTCACCGAAAAGACTGTGCACCACTACACAAAGGCTCCAGAAAGCATTTTGAAGTGCTGCTTTGGTATTGCACAATTAGGAGCCAGGTGTGTGGTGGCATGCACCTATCATCCCAGCATTCAGGAGGCAGAGACTGGAGGATCGCTTGAGCTCAGGAGTTTGGGACCAGCCTGGGCATCACAGTGATACTCCTCTCCTCTCAAAACAAATGACTGCAGCATCAAAACAACATAACCTTCATCTCATGAAAAACAGACTGTTTAAAGAGAGAGGAGCATTGCATTCATCATAAAGAAGCACAGGAGGGCTGGGGCTGAGGCTCAATGGTGGAGCACTTGCTTAGCACGTCTGAGGCACTAGGTCAGATCCTCAGCACCATATAAAAATAAATAAATAAATCAAAGGCATTGTGTCCATCTGCAACTTAATTTTTTTTTTTTTTTAAAGAAGCATAGGAAACTACAGAAGGGTTTACTTCTATGGCTCCCAGGTCACAGGAAACCATTGGGATGAAATGAAAACCAAGTTATGAGCGTTGCAATGACAGCTACTCTTCCTTGAAGGTTTAGCATGTCAGAGCCATTCCTAACAGTCTTGCTCAACCTTCTCAGGAGTCCCATGATGTAACTCCTTTCCATTTTATTGATGAGAAAGCCAAGTGTCAGAGAAGCTAGTTAAATAAAAAGGAATGAGCCCCACCCCATAATGAGAATTGAGCCCAAGGGGTGCTCTCCTACTATGCTACATCCCTTACCCTTTTAATGTTGAAACAGGGTCTTGCTAAGTTACTCAGATTGGCCCAGAACCTGCGATCCTCCTGCCTCAGCATCCTGAGTAGCCGAGTTTACAGGTGTGTACCATTGTACCAGTCAGGAATATGAATTTTCAAACATGCATCTGAAGAACTCCAAAGTCACGGACTTCCATTACTTCAGAAGACTTGACTTCCCACTCATTCAATGAGCTCCAGGGTAAATGTATAGAAATACTTCTCGCCATAAGCCACGCTTTTATTTTATATCAGACAGTGTGTGGTTTAGGGACTGAATCCAGGGTCTCAACTTCTTCCCACTGTATATATAAAAATCACATGTTAACTTAGATTAACTTCAGCCTGAAGCTGCTTCCATAAGTAGAGATCTATAACTCAATTCAATAAAGCAGGCAAACTACACACTGGAGTAGCTGAGCTTTCAGCCAATCACAGGCTGAATTTAGGGAACAAGAGAGAAAATATTTAAAATATTCTAACTAGTATCCCTGTGAATGAAAAAGCAGATGGTATGTGTAAAATAAAGAGCTGAGCTTTCAGCCAATCACAGGCTGAAAACTGCCAAAACATGTCCAAATAAGGCAAACTGGTAGCCGATTGGGCTATTTCGGTATGTCATTTCCTTTTTTCTGTTTATAAATAATTCTGCCTGCCCACCCACACTGGTGGGAGGATCTCACCAGTTCAGAGTGATGCCCAATTCATGAATCCTTTCCTTGCTCATACAAACTCTGATAAATTTGTCTAAAGTTTTTAATACTTGGAAATGTTTACTTAACTCATTCAAGATGGCTGAATAAGTAGTCACATCCAATATCCCTCCCTATAAAATGTGAAATGACAAAAAATAAAATTAAAATATAAGTGGGGCCATAAGAACACTAAAAAATAGAAGTGGGAGCCATCAATGAACAAGACATCCCAAGAAAGTTGAAATCAGAGTGTAGGACATCAGAGATTAAGCATAAATTCTCATCCTGAGAGAGGAGGGCTCCCTCTGAGTCAAAGAATAAAACAAGGATGACAATTAAAGAGCTGTATTCTGAAAACCTCATCTAACTATTCAGCATCCCACACCACCAATTACACCTAGCAGCCAGTCAAGGCTTCCCCTTTAAGATAAGTTGCAGACTTAAGAAGATCAAGCAGTCAGGTGAGGTGGTGCATGCCTGTAATGCCAGCAACCAGGGAGGCTAAAGCAGGAGCATTGCAAATTCTAAGCCAGTCTCAGCAATTCAGCAAGGCACTCAGCAACTAACTCAGTGAGACCCTGTCTCTAAATAAAATACAAAATAGGGCTGGAGATGTGGCTTAGTGGTTGAGTGCCCTTGAGTTCAATCCCCAGGATCTGCCCCCCCCCAAAAGATGAAGCAGACATACTGAATAACAGAGTAGACATAGATAAAAATTCATCTAAAAAATAAGTTGACAGAATTTTATAAAAAACACAAGTCAAAAACACAAAGGGATAGAAAATATAAATATTAAGTTCTATGGGGAATAGATCTGGAAGGTCCATAACATTCATTCATTTGTTTCATCTCCTGAAATTCTAACTTGGCACAGTATTAGACATAATAGAATAGAGATATAGACTTGAAGAGATGGCAGAGGAAACAGGAAATAATCCACCCTGAGACTTTAGTAGGTAAGTGTCCAGAAGAAAATTTATTTTAGGTACATGCTCTAATTTTTTGTTAGGGAAATCTTTCTCAAGGAGACAGATGGACAAAGAAAAGATGAAAAGCTATTACTGATTTGTGTACTCTGTCCTAATATCTGAAGACAGGAATTGCTGGGGAAGAGCTGATAAGTTCAAGAGAACTGATGGAAACCAAAAACTGTAGATCAGGAGAAAATGAAACAGAGATCATGGGAACAGAAGAAAAAGTCTAGGCAAGTCCTGTTCTCTAGGTACTTAATAGGTAGAATGTGAGGCTTAACTTCTCAATCATCCTCACCATTGACCTGGTATCACCAAAGCATAGCAATATAATTCTATATTCAACACTAAGAGCTGCTGAGATTCACTATGAAATACCACTTTATACCCCCGAGGATGGCTATCATGTAAAAAAGGCAGATAATAATAAGTGCTGCCAAGGATGTGAAGAAATTGCAACTCCCATCGGCAGCTAGCAAGAAGGTAAAATGGTGCAGCTGCTTTGGAGAATAGTCCTTGCAATTCTCAAAAGGTTGAATGTTACAGTTACCATGAGACCCAGAAATTCTATTCTGGGTTATATGAAAATGTCCACACAAAATGAAATGTAAAAGTGAAAATGTCCTCACAAAATCCTGAACACAAATGTTCATGGCAGTCCTACTCAAAATATTCAGAAAAGTGGAAACCAACCCCAAATTCATCAACTGGTGACAGATAAAATGTAGCATAACTATACATTGGAATATTATTCAGCAATAAAAAGAAATGAAGTATTGATACATGCTACCCATGGACGAACCTTGAAAATGTTATGTTAAATAAGTCAGTCACAAGAAACCACTTATTTTATGATTCCACTGATATGAAATGTCTGCAATAGGCAAATCTATAGAGACAGAAAACAGACGAAAGGATGTCTAGGGCAGGGGGTGTGACAGGTTAGGATTAAGGGATAAAGAACTCAAGCTTTATGGGGTGATGAATATATTCTAAAATTGAGTGCGGTGATAGATACACTATAGTGAATAGGCTAAAAACTACTAAATTATACATTTTAAATGGGTAAGTTCCGGGAGTATGCTTAGTTAGCATTTGGAAGGCCCTGGATTTAATATCAGCATCTCCAAAATAAAATCATGTATATATGTAAAATTAAAATATATACACAAATAAAATAAATGGGCGAGTTCTATTGTGTATGAATGATTTCTAATAAAGCCATTTACCAAAAATAAGTTGCTAAGACTAATAATCCTGATTACATGAGTGAATGGCTTAAGTATTCATCTTGATATTTATAGTAGAAGCATTAAGAGCATGAGAATCAGAGCTCAAATAAATATGCTTTTGAATGATATAATTTGGTATGATAGAAAAATGTCAGAAGTCCAGATTTCCAAGGTACAACATTTTAAAAAGTAGACTTCTGTTTTTTTTTAAGAAAATGATTTATGAATTTATATCTTGGTCTGACCAAGCAGATCTAGCCAAACTGAAAGTAAGAGTAATAATCAGAGTCGTTCACTGAGTTCACTCTGCTGCCATGTACGTTAACTCCAGCTGCCACAGCCCTGCAATTATGCCCATTTTTTTAATATTTTTCTTTGTAGTTGGACACAATACCTTTATTTTATTATTTATATGTGGTGCTGAGGATCGAACCCAGGGCCTTGCATGTGCTAGGCGAGCACTTTCCTGCTGAGCCACAACCCCAGCCCCAGTTATGCCCAGTTTTAAATGGAAAGAGTGTAAGTAACTTGTCCAAGGTCAAAAGCAGTAAAGTGAACATCTGGGACTGGAATCCAGCTCAGTGTGGCTCCGACCCTAGACTCCAAATGGCTTTTTATTTTTTTTTAATTTTTTATTTTTTTATTGTTATTGTTGGTCGTTCAAAATCCAAATGGCTTTTTAGAACAGTACGTTCCCAGGGCTGGGGACGTGGTTCAAGTGGTAGTGCATGCATGCGGCCCGGGTTCGATCCTCTGCACCACAAAGATGTTGTGCCCGCCCAAAACTGAAAAAAAAAAAAAAAAGTAAATATTTAAAAACAAAATGCTCTCTCGCTCTCTCTCTCTCTCAGAACAGCACTTCCCGGTGTATCTATAAAAGTAGTGAAAGAAAGTAAAGGGATCACATTTCTGTTCATAAGAAGTTTTGCTTATAAAAAGGAAAAACCGCAATGGAATACAAAGGACGATGTGTTTAGAACAGCTTTTATAACACTTAACATGATTCTTTATGCCCATGGGTGACAACTGATTGGCAAATTAATAATAATATTTTAACACCTAAAGCCTCTGGTATGAGAGCTTCTACAATAAAGGAGTTATATTTAAGTAGAGTTGTAAGAGTCTAAATCTCTAAATATGATGCATGGGAAATAGAAAAGATAAATGATCTTGCAATAAAATGCTATGTAAGAAAATCTCCCAGGTACAGGTGGAGAGCTGAACATAGATTTGGCACTGATAGACCAACTGAACAAGATGGATCAAGAGGGCAAATAGAACAAGCAGAGGAAACTTCCCAATAACTTGTGATGACAGAGTACACTGATAATTACACGGGGTAGGTAATTTAATTACATAAACTATAAAAAGATTTAGACAATCCCCCAACTTTTCTTCTATTTCCCAGAAAACAGCACAATAAAGAAAGATTCCTCACTGATTCCTCCCCTCAATCTTTACGATACTAATTAACTTAGAGTGAATAAAGCTGCAATCAATAACATGTATACTTTCTGAATAATCTATGTTCAGATATTTATAAGAACACTCATTTAATATCCAAGGTGAGGGTACTGTTATGATCAAACTCATAACAATTGAAAAATTTTTACACTGTAAAAACGAAAAAAAAAAGTCTCTTGCTGTTTCCCTCTGTAAATATCATTAACTCATTAAGTCCCAGGTTTTCAATTCTGCAAATATTTCAACAAAGTTGAGGCAGGTGCTTTAAGATAGGTTGGAAATCATAATTTAGAGCTTATATGTTATTATATTAAGTAATGTTATAATTATTATAACCATAGTTACATGATTATATTCTATAATTATATTCTATATTATATGCTATATTTAAGTTGCTATAGGTGTTTCATATCTGGGACAAAATGGGTTAAACTGTGGGAGTCAAATTGTAATTGCATATGCTTATGTCACAGACCATCAACTCAAACATGGAGGTAAACATAAGTGATTCTTGTCTCTTGACAAGCAAAAGACGTCACTGGCAACATGAAGTTTGTTCTTTCTTTTCTTTCTTCTTTTTTCTGGTGGAGCTGAGGATGGAACCCAGGGAGTTGTGCATGCTGGACAAGCACCCTACCACTGAGCTACATGCCTGGCCCCAACGTGAAGTTCTTAACTGTTTTATATACTGTTATTATATCGTTGCCTACCAGCAGAAATTAAGTCATAAATGGACAAGGAGTTAAGTCAGATAATGAATATGAAGATCCCTTATAACACAGATAATTATAGATGCTATTACTTTGGAAACACTTAGAACTGTACTATGTATTTGCAAGGCTACAGCCTAGGTCAAAGCATGCCAACAACTGGTGGGGCGGGAAGCTGGATGCTCAAAAAACTGCATTTATTTAATTTTCCCAGGTCTTGAGGAACATGGCCATTCTTCAAGCTCAGGGAAGACTGAGTAGTGTGGTGTGAGAACTACAGCTAGCAAGTAGACACACCATGAACAGGACCTTCAAACCCTAGCTGGGGCAGGAAGGCTCATTTTCAAATAGGAGGCTCATCTTCAAACATCACCTCAATCTCCAGGAGTGAAAAACTCGGTGGACCTTAAAGACTCATGGAACTCAATTTCCAAAGCTTTATGTATATATTTGTCCAAGGAAACCAATGACTGTTGGAAGGGAGGCTGAATGATTTTTGTGGCTTAGTAAAATGACTGTTAACTCACAAATTTAATCACCAGGAAAGAAAAGCTAATTTCAGCTTTAAGGACCTACAGTAAGCAGGCCAGACATCTTACTGTGACACTGCAGAATCTTTTCAATCTCAAAAATACACAACGGAACACTACTTGAGAGGTTTTCTTTGTTTAGAAAACCTGGTAGATGAGACATGAGCTTGGGGAATGATACCTTCAACTTCAGAAAACTGTACAGAACCTTGCTAGGATGTAAGAGGAAAGCTCAGCATTCCCATTGAACCTCAGGAAAAGACAACCTGCAACCAGGTCAGGAAAGGAAGAAGCTTGCACTTGATTCTAGGTTGTTTTGTTCAGTATCTGAGGATGGGTGACTTCTCAGAATTACTGTGTGAATAAAACAAAGACGATTAAAACCGAGAGTGGAGTGTACAGGGCCTGACTATACTTAAGTGTACATGTCATGTGACAGGAATGTTCTGGAAGAACCTACGAAGCTAACGCACATCAGAACTACAGCAATATGTAAACGGGGTAAAAATGGGAGTTCATAATCTGCTTGAATCAAATGTATGAAATATAATGTCAAGAGCTTTGTAATGTTTTGAACAATTAATAATAATAATAAAAACTTTTCCTTTTCTTCTAAAAAAAAAAAAAAAGAAAGAAAGAACTACAGCAGTCTCTCGGTTGCACTATCAATTTAAAATAATTACCTACACAGAAAACAGGTTTCCAGTACTGTACTGAAACATTAATCTGGTGTCACTGGGTGGGGCTCTCTCTGAAACAGCCACAACAAACTTGACATGTAAACAGGAGTAATCTCTGATGCACAAAGTCCAAAGAGATACCAAAAAAAAAAAAAAATTACATTGCTAAGGAGCTTGATCACTGCTGATCTTTCTGACTTATAGCCTTTAAAAACCACTAGCACATTCACATTAATTTGTTCAGGTCTTGATTGAATGGTAATGAGACTCAGTTCCCCATTAATCTTTTTTTTTTTTTTTTTAAGGGAGAAAGTGTTATTTGACAAGATTGACAAATCAATTCTGCTAAAGGTAAAGAGGCTCCTCCCTCACAGTGTCAATACCTTGCAGAGAACAAACTCAGAGAATCCTTTCTACCTTCCAGACTTCTAATGGTGACTGTGCCCAGGGTTTCTAGATATTCTGAGGAGAGCCATACCTGTTCTCTGTAAAAGATCAAAGTAAATGTGACACATCTCAATTCAAATTCACAGACAGTAGAATGCATCTGATGGTTTCCCCATGTACATATGTGAAAACAACACGGCAAATCAATCATCATGTAGATGATGATTGTATCTTACTCTACTTAGTGTAAGAATGAATGAAACACTAAGTAGAGTAAGAAACATTCCATCCTTGTATAATTATATCCAAATGGACTCTGAGGTCATGTATAACTAAAAAGAACCAATACACGGGCTGTGGTTGTGGCTCAGTGGTAGAGCGCTTGCCTAGCACGCGTGAGGAGGCACTGGGTTCGATTCTCAGCACCGCATATAAATAAATGAATAAAATAAAGGTCTGTCAACATCTAAAAAATATTGAAAAAAAAAACCCAATACATTTTAAAAAATTCAAATTCACTTGGATGGATTTGTACTGGTCAGTGCAGGCTTATGAATCTTTCTCTGAGAATTGGGTCATTCTCACTTCCCAGAGCTTAAAGACTAAGATGAAGTTAACTGGAGAATAAAGAGAAGGACTGGAAAGACATATGAATTTATATTATCATCTGGGGAAACAAGAATTTAAAAAATAAAGTTTCAATGGTGGCATTTGATTTGGTAGATTATTTTTTAGGTTATGTTTTTTGGGGAAATACTCGATCAAATAGTTAAAGCTATAAGATAAATACGTTTTAACATCATTTAATATTTGATATGAGAAGGAAAACCCAATTCCAGTCTATATCTAGAGGGGTCACTATTCCTCTGGGTTTCATGCATTTCGGGTACCATTCTAAATCAAGGTCACATATCTATCTTTTATACAGTTGAATTATTTAATATAAAATTACTAAATTCTATTTTTGGTTTATCAAATTGCCTTTTCTTAGATAATAAAAATAAATATTTTATTTCTCAAAATGTTGTATATGGGGAGCCACCCTTGCCCTGGGCTGAGCTTGGTCCACGCCCCTTGAGTGGTGGGGATATTGGTCTGGGACCCACGCGAAAGCTGTGTAAGGCCAGTGGCCTTTATCCTCGCTCGGAACCAAGCCTGCTTCAAGGCCTACCTGAGCGTTACCTAATGGGGATGGGCAACCCCCTGAAATCTGATTCCCCTGCGTAATTTTGATGGAACATTCCATCAAACCTCCTTTGTGTGTCCCCCCTATAAAAATAAAAAGAATCGGGGGCTTGCTCTCTTGCTCCTTCCAGTGCTGGAGGGGACCCTTAGGTCACCAAGCCATCCTGCCTTAGTAACTTACGTTCTCATGCTGAGTGGTTTCTTCGTTTTCTTAGTTATTGATACAGCCAGCTCCTTTGAACCTAGCTCATATAGCTAGTCCGGCCAGCTGCTGATAGTTCTATATGTGGTATGCTCTCATTTTTTTCAGTTTTACTTTAAAAAAGTGATGGAACCTCAGCAACCCCTTGGACCCAGTTCCAGACCTTTCAGTGGGCAGAGATCTTGATCTCGTTTCCAGCTGCCTGTTCTTTGGAGTATCAGTGGGTATCAGCTGCTGATTGAAAGCTTTGGGCAAATGGGTGTAGAAGCAAGGGTAAGGATGGGTTTTGACTGTTAGGATCCTGGATATATTGTCTGAAACTGGGTTAAAGGCCCAGACTTTTTTGAAAAGTACCTCCCAGATAGAAGTTTTACATTATGGCTTTTTTTTTAGTTGTTAATAGATCTTTATTTTATTTATTTATTTTTATGTGATGCTGAGGATCGAACCCAGTGCCTCACACATGCTCGGCAAGCGCTCTGCCACTGAGTCACAACCCCCACCCATGTTCTGGCTTCTTATAGTGAACAGGGATTGTTCCCTCATCTTGGGATGGAATACCACCCTGACCCCATCCAGCTCTCTGTGAATCCCTTTAACATTTTCTTCAACATGTTCAATATGGTGAAGGAGACATTATTATCTGTAATGGGAATGAGTACAGCTCTTTCTGGAGATTAATTTGGGCCTTTAAAAAGTCTATAGCTTTTTCTCCAAAATTCAGCTTTTAAAAGCTGCCTTCAGGAAATAGGAGGATGAGGAAAATTTCTATGCAGATATTTATTGCACTGTTCTTTACAATGGCAAATCCAAATGGTCAACAATCAGAATGACAAAGTAAATGTGACACATCCATCATTTTTTATGAACTATGCAATTATTACGATGTTTAACATTTATTGAGTGCTTTACTCCCTCAGCTTTCACAAGAACCCGACAAAGTCAATTCTCTTATTCGCTGCTTCATCTTACTGTTGAGAAAGTTCAATAACTTGCCCAAGGTTAAAGAGCTTGGAAGTAATGGTGCTGGGATTCCAAACCAGCAGCCCAGATCCAGAGCCCGGACTCTTTAGCATTGAGCTATTGTTGCTGCTTTAGATGTTACTTTTGATTCTATTTTATAATTTTTCTAAGATTTTTGTTTCAATATTCACAAGCAAAAGTGGACATGGTTTTCTTTAGGAAAAATATCTTTTCCTTGTTTCAACATCAATATTATTTCCCCTCAGTTAAAAGGAACGTGGAAACTTTCCTTCATCTTCTGTGTTCTGGAACAGTTTAAAATAGCATTGGAATGATCTATTTCCTAAAGGTTTTGGTACAATTTCCTTGTAAACCCTGAAGGAAAAGTAAAAGAGGGTAAGCTTGTTGACCACTTCCCTATTTCATCAATAACTCAGATTTTCTGTGAGTTCTGGGGTCGGCTGTGGGAACCTGCTTTTCAATTCATTTCTTTGATATTTTAAGTTTCTCTGCTGCATAAGCTCCTCGCTATAAGATTCGCCTGTGTGGAGCATATAATGTAATGGTTTTCAATAATTTTTCAGTTTTGCAATCATCACTACAATCATTTAGAATATTCCCATCACCCTAAAAAGATCCCTTGGGCCCATCTGCAGATAATCCCTCCCTTCATTAGCCCTTCCATTTTGTTTTAATAACTATAGCATTAATGAATAAACAGATATGTTTATTTCATATGGATTAAATAACATAGTAGAAGCAAATCTTGGAAGTGCTGCTTTTAATGTCACTATATTACGTAAGAATGTTTACTGTTAAGAAATTAATGTGGAGTTCTGCACAAGTGGGGTAATTTTCTAACAGCTCATTAAAGCTACCTGGTACTTATGGAAAAAGCAAACACTATGACTGCTCTCATGTCCTTGTATTCAGTACTGAGACTTCCACAAACACATATTCCTAATAGCTCTATTTGCAAGCAAAAAAAAAAAAAAAAAAGCAAATAATAATCACCCTGTTTCCAAACATCAGAAATTGCCATTTTTCTTTACTTCCCGTTAACCATTTAGACCATATTTTAAAATGTTTTACTTAATTTTATTTTAACTAATGATCAGCTAATAAGAGTCTGAAAAAAGTCATTTCTAAGATGGACGGTGTTTTTACTCATTATGTGCAGGAATTTACAGCTTAGAATGAAGCACAGCTGATCAGAAAACCTACCAATATATTTTTAGTTAGCACGGAATGGAGAGTTCTCTAATTAGGAAGCATTCATGTCATTGATTTCTGATCTTTGCTTTAAAGTTCTCCCCAAACAGCAAGGAACATCAAGTATAAGATTAAACTTAATTTAACAAGAAAATATTTTTACATGTTCAGACATGCATAATCCAGTCAGTAGCATTTTCAGATCTAAGATTATTAGGAAAAACTGCTTTGAGCATTAAAAAATTCTTCCAATGACAAAGGTCAACCAAAAACAGAGTCTTAGAGAAGTGAAAAGACCATGGATTTTGAAACCAAAGACGGGGGTTTAACTCTGAGGTCCACCAACTACTAGGTTAAATGCCTATAATTCTTCTGTTAGCCTCCTCCCTGCCTGGTAGCCCCCTGCAAAAACAAAAAACACTTCAGAGGAAACATACTCCCAATATTTTCCTAAAGTGAATTTATTCAGATTCCAATTTGTTGTTGTTGTTCAGGAACTAAAGTAACTAAATTAAGTTTTTCCCTTGTCAACTCAATATCCTGGTTGGCCATCTGTTAACTTTCCATCATCTTCTACTCAAAGATATAAAGTGAGCCTCAGAAACATTTAAGTGCATACTGCAAGACTGTTGTGAGATTCAAACAGATGTGTACTTACATGAATGCTCAACTACGACGCACTCGAGGGTATGCAATTACTGGGCTGACAAGTACAAATTCACAACAAAGGTATCCAAAACATACATACTCACACATATATTCAGAGACTGTCCTTATCTTCAACCTCGGCAAACATTCAGTATCTCTCTACAAGTCACAATATTTTAAAATATGTTCTCAGTTAAATAAAAGAAAGAGTCCAGCGTGGAGGTGCAAGCCTGAAGTCCCAGCAATTTGGGAGGCTGAGGTAGAAGGACACGGAGTTCAAAGCAGCCTCAGCAATTAGCGAGGCCCTGAGCAACTCAGCAAGACCCTGTCTCTAAATACAATATTAAAAAAAGGGCTGGGGAGGGCTGGGGTTGTGGCTCAGCGGGAGAGCTCTCACCTAGCACACAGGAGGCCTTGGATTCGATCCTCAGTACAACATGAAAGTAAATAAAATAAAGGTATTGTGTCCAATGACAACTTAAAAAAAAAAAAAAAAAAAAAAAAAATATATATATATATATATATATATATATATATATATATATATAAAAAAGGACTGGGGGTGTGACTCAATGGTTAAGCGCCCCTCGGTTCAAACCCCAGTACCGAAAAATAAATTTAAAAAAAAAATGATGTCAATACTTCAAAAAGGCTTATCACAGAACTTGCAATCTCTGCAAATTTGCTGGGGAAAAAAACAAAAACAAAAAACCTAGATTTGAAAATGACATTTTCAAGAACAAATCAGACTTGCCCTCTTTTATTATTTTGATGACTTCATTACTCTTTGTCCCTGCCCTCATTACCTTCTTTAAGGAAGGAATTAGATAAGTCTATCTCTGTTTAATCCAAGTCTTAACATCTGGAGAAGCATTAGCATTCCATTCTCTTTATAAGAAATAAGAATGAAATATCTTCCTATTTTTCTTATCCTCCAGTTCCAGTTATTTCCCCCAAGCTAGTGCTGCATGCTTTGGGTATAATATTTTCTTCCTATACATCCTCTCAGATTGGCCAGGACGGAGGGGGAAGGGGCAGAGATCAGTGTGAATGAGGAGGGGAGAAAAAGGATATTCTCTGTCACTGTAAATTTTGGGTTTTGGTACCAGGAATTGAACCCAGAGGCACTTAACCACCGAGCCACATCCCCAACCCCTTTTAAATATTTTATTAAGAGACAGCAGCTTGGGGCTGGAGATGTGGCTCAGCAGTAGCGCGCTCGCCTGGCATGCGTGCGGCCCGGGTTCGATCCTCAGCACCACATACCAACAAAGATGTTGTGTCTGCCGAGAACTAAAAAATAAATATTAAAAAAAAAAAAAAAGAGACAGCAGCTTGCTGAGTTGCTGAGGCTGACTTTGAACTCATGATCCTTCTGTCTTAGCTTCCCAAGCCACTGGGATTATAGGCATGTGCCACGGTGGTGCCCGGGTATCACAGTAAATTGATGCCATCTCTTTAGGATTATTTGGAAACAGAAATCAGACACAAAGTGCAGTCTTTTCTTTACTAATTCCATGACAAAGCAATGCATGTTAAAACAATTGCATACATACATGAGGGTTAAATAATATATTTTTTAGCAATATATATGTGCAAATACATAGTCACATATTAAAATTATGCTGATGTGTGTGCAAATATATCCCAAAATTAATGTATTAAAAATTATGCACATATATATTTACATAATTTTAATAGCAACAAATAAAGAAGACTTAAGAATCCATCAACATGGACATACAAAGTTCTGCTACTTCTGTGCATGGGAGGTTACGCAGCTGTTTCTGAAGTCATCAGGTCTGCATTGACCAGCACAGGACTTTGATGGGAAAATTAAGTTGAATACAGAATGCAACAAAGAATATTTTCACTTCTTTTTCTATGATGTAAAAAATATATGTGTATCTATCTCCAGATAGGTGTATTTGGACCCTACAAAAATGAACAAACAAAAAGGAAAAAAGGAAGAGAGCAGTGTGGAATGATGTTCACCATCAACCCCTGCAGGGCTGGGCGGGGGTGCTTTCTATGTTACTTCATCCATTTCTTTACTGTTTAAATTTCTTCAGTAATTTTGTAAAGGAAAAAAAAATCCAACTGAATATTACACCCAGCAGGCAGCAGCAGCAGCAGGAGTCAGGCCTGTTAATATTTTAATAATAACGATTAACTCTTAGGTTTCTCCCCCTCTCTCCTGCAGAGGACGCGGGGCTCTGGTGGGATGTGCGGAGGCCTGACAGCCTCCCAGCGTGTCTCTGGGAAACTAATGGGAAACTGTGGCTGAAAAAACAGGACCGTTTGGCTGGGGAAATTGCCAGTTGAAGATCAGTCAACAAAACCTCCTGACTGATGGATCTGCTGCAGTCTGAAGTGCCCGTGGGAGGGTGCAGGTGACACAGGCTGCGGGCTCCTGAGATGCCCCATTCCCCTCCCTCCCCTGACCCTCAAAGCTGGTTCACCAAAATCTGTTTGTTGTTTTTTTCCCTGCCTGGGATTAAACAATCTTTCACCAGGTCTCAGATGCTATTTCCATGGTCTTTCTGGGCTTGTTATCACTAGTAATGGTACCCTCTCCACGATCTGAATTTTAAGCAACCACCTTTCCAGTTTAAGTTCAGGACTTACTACAATTGCTCCCTCCCTGTCCCCCTCCATCATATCTACTGCAGAGCACCTCACCCCGCCTGGAGCCAACCCTCTGCCCTCTCCATGCGCCACCCGCGCTGCTGAACACTGCAATGCCAGTATCACTTCAAGTTCAAGGGGACCCTTTCTGCTACCCAGGGGTCAACTGTTACATCCCTAGTCCATTCATCTCCACATGACCAGCTCACACCATCTCCTTCCTCTACACCTCCATTCCCACCCTCCCTCTCAAAGGAATCCTTCCACTTGTCACTGAGGAAACAAGGAGCAGGGGACTTCCACCCACATCACCTACGGGCCAGTGTCTGTGCTCCCCAGTATGAAGGATCTGTGCTCAGGTCTTAGCACTCTCACCCCCAAGCGGTGACATAGGCTCAGTCCCCTGGCTCAAGGAGGCCACACTTCAGGAACAGTCCTGCTTTTGTTCTTCCTCATTCATTTCCACCTCTGCCAGATAATCCATTAGCACACAAACATGAAGAAGAACAAAAAAGCCATCCATACTTCAGCCCTTTGTTTCTCTAGTTCCCTCTTCAGTAAAACTCCATTTCCTCTCTCAGATTCCTCTCCAATTATCACCTCCCCCCTAACTCCACGGTGCTCATCCAACAGCCCATTCTCAGTCTTCTGCAGCATCTGCCAGCTGACCCCTCCCTCCTCCTGGAAACACCTTCTTTCCCTGGCTTCCAGAACACCTGTGTCTGTTCTTGGCCCACTTCAAAGCCACCTTCTCATTCTCCTATTGATTCCTGTGTATCTCATCTAAAATGCAATCAGGTCGATTCTCAGCACTCACAGTGAGCTATTTATTTAAACTGAAGATTAAACCCTGGGGTGCTCTATCACTAAGCAACAATCATGGCCCTTTCTATTTCTTACTTTGAGACAGGGTCTTGCTAAGTTGCCCAGGCTGGCCTGCAACTTGCAATCCTCCTGCCTCAGCCTCCTGAGTGGCTGGGATTACCAGGGTGCAGCAGGGTGTCCAGCACCCGGGGACTCTATCTATACTCCCTCCTTCGCTCACTTTTCCTTGTCTCAGAGCATTAAGTACTCTGACACACTGAAGGCCCCTACCAGCCCTGGTTTAGACTAACCTCTTGAATTCCAGATTCGTATATTCAATTGCCTAGCGGATATGTGCAGCTGGACTCCTACCTTGACATGCCTATCAGTGAACTCATCTACCTCCAGAAACCTGCCCCTCCTACACTGTGCCCCATCTCAGAAATGGCATTTCCACTCTCCCCAGGGCTTGGGCCAAAAACCCTGGAATCATCCTTGACTCCTCTTCCTCTCACACCCACAGCTGATCCAGGACCTGTGGGCCCCAACTTCAGAAACGCAACCAGAACCTGCCCCTTCTTACCACTTTCCTGTAGCCCTGATCCAAACGCACCATCACCTCCTCTCTGGATTATTGCAATCGTTTTCTGCTGGTTTCCCTGATTCTCCCCTGAACATTATTATCCCAGCAGCCAGAGTGATGCATTTAAAACATTTAAGTCAGGTAAAATCTCCCCTCTCCACTAAGAATAAGAACCAACCCTCCCAACAGCTTATGAGAGTCTATACAGCCCGGACCCACTCCCTGAGGCGGGAGGCCCTCACTTTCTCTGCTCTAGCGACAGTGTTCCCAGACACACGGGCTTCCGGGCTCTGCATTGCTGTTCTCTGTGCTTCAACTCCTCTTCCCTCCATTATCTACCTGGCTCCTTTCTTCTCTTACCTGGGGTCCCTGCTCAGAAATCACCAACAATGCCATCCCTGACCATGCTATGAACACATATGCCCTCACTCCTGTATTCCTCCCCTGCTGTTCTATTTCTTTCTTTCTTTCTTTCTTTAGTTAGTTAGTTGGTTAGTAGGGATTGAACCCAGGGGCACTCAACCACTGAGCCACACCCCCAGTCTTTTTGATTATTATTTTTTTGGGGAAGTATTTCTTATTTAGAGACAACATCTCACTGAGTTACTTAGTGCCTCACTAAGCTGCAGAAGCTGGATTTGAACATCCAATCCTTCCACCTCAGCCTCCTGAGCCGCGGGGATTACAGGTGTGCAACTGCGCCTGGATTCTCAGCTGTTTTCTTTCTCTCCAAAGCACTGGTCATGATCTGACAACTAGAGTGTAAGCTCCATAAGGATGGGGCCTTTTTCTTTTTAATAAAATTTAGCAACTTTATTGACCTATAACTTGATTAGACTATGCCAGCTGAGAAGCAATACTGTACAGAAAGTTGTACCAAATTTTTTTACATAGAAAATTTTTACTATATACATTTTATCTACCTGAAATTTTTTTCTATATCCACCATAAAAAGGGAATGGTTGATAATCTTTTTTTTTAACCATTAAGAGCATAGTCACAGTACAAATACATTTCCTGTAAACCACCTAGCCTCCCCAAACCGTGCCAGATTTGTTATTTATATAACTTTAAAAATTCTGTACATAGAATAAATTCTACAATGAGCCTTGCCACCTAAAAAGAAATCAACAGCAACATAGATTCACTTTGCAGTGATTCAAGTTCTAATCCAAGAATAATTGTTCTATTTTAATGACTCATCTTTTATGAGGGAGTGGGGCACTGGGGATTGAATCCAGGGGCGCTTTACCACTGAACTACATCCCTAGTCCTTTTTAAATTTTATTTTGCTCATGGCCTTGCTAAGTTGCTGAGGCTGGCCTTGAACTTGCAATCTTCCTGCCTCAGCTTGCCGAGCTCCTGGGATTACAGGCGTGCACCACCGCATCAGGCCCCACTGTTGATCTTGCCAAATGTCAGCTACAACAGCTTCTGAGCACGCTAAACTCTCAAAATGACCCACCCCTGAAAAGAGGGACAAAACCAAAGATCCAGACTGGGGCTTTTTTTTTCCCCCTATGCTATCACATATCTATTCTAGAACAGTGCCTGGCACAGGCAAAAACAAAAACAAGAAAAGGCCACATGACTATGAATGAGCTCTACTCTTGAAGGCTGCTGTAGCAGGACAGGAAAAATTACTGGCTGATAAGTCAGAGGATCTGGGTTTGAATCCGATTACAAGACTAAAAATAGAAGTGACATTCAGCTCTGTTATTGCATGGTATTATATAATTAGTTAAGTCACTTAACCTCCAAGGACCTCCGTTTCCTTATCCATAAAATGGGAACAAAAACATGCTTACCTCAACAGAGCCATTGTGGCTGTATGGATGGAAACATTATGCAAATATAAAATACCATCAGGTTTCTGTGACTACATGTTAAACTATTTAGAATCTTTTTTAAAAATATATTTATTTTTTAAGTTTTAGGTGGATGCAATATCTTTACATTTATGTGGTGCTGAGGATCGAACCCAACGCCTCGTGCATGCTAGGCGAGCACTCTACCACTGAGCCACAGCCACAGCCCAAGAATCATTTTTAAATTAGGCAATAGAATTAAGAATAGAGAGTTATTCATTTTGTAAACCAAAAGGACAACTTGTAAAGAGATTTTAAACCGTCTTTCCCTCTAATGTTTGTAATAGACTCTACAAAAATCATACACTAAAAACTCTAATTCCTGGGAACGATGGCCAAGATTATTTCTGCTTTCTATTCTGAGGCCTTTTCCACTCCCTTGATGAGACTTGTTGAGCCCTTTGATTTCTGATTTTGATACTCTGTGGCCTCCACGCGCGGAGATGGGCTCCCCTGGACGCAGAGTGAGGTGCCTTGGTTTACACGAAATGTCAAGAGGGCCAAAGGGCCTGCCCCTCACCAGAGCAGGGCTGGAAACGGCGGTGTCTGAAGTAGGGCGAAGGCATCTTCTCAGATTCCACTTCTGTTTCAAGTTAGGTAACAAGAAATATAAACACTTCAATTAACTCAGTTTATCTCCTCACAGGAACGCCTTGGTCAGGATTCAAGATGGTGGTGTCAGCGTTTGCTGAGAGGCAATATAAAACCAGCTTCTTCTAGTCTCCCAAACTGTTCATTATGTTAACCAATGTGCTTTTTATAATGTTGTGACAAACTCATTGAATTTATTGCCGAAGAGGGGGAACCTATCTCCTGACTAAAAAGAATGCTTGTTATTATCAGATCAGATGTAGCAATCCTTCTTTTTTTTGGCCTCAGCCTCAAGAAGGCTTCCAATGATTATAATATTACACTCCCACTCTGGATTGTTGGAACTATAATCTTCCCCTTTATTTCTACAGGCCTTCTAACCCCGTTCATCTTTATTTTTCTCATGATTTTCTCCTGTGCCAAGCACTGCGCCTGGAAGAGTCAAGACTCTCTATAACTCTTTCTTTGTCATCGTCATGAGGATGTTATTAAAAATAGCAACCAAGCTGGGCATAGTGGAACACGCCTGTAATCCCAGTGGCTCAGGAGGCTGAGGCAGAAGGATTGCGAGTTCAAAGACAGCCTCAGAAACTTATTGAGGCTCTAAGCAACTATCTCTAAATAATATACAAAATGGGCTGGGGAAGTAGCTCAGTGGTCGAGTACCCCAAAGTTCAATCCCTGGTACAAAAAAAAAATAACAACCAACCTTTGCTTGGCACTAGGTTGGCACTAACACTAAATACCTTAGTCCCCTGTCTCCCTTTAATAAATAGGATGTAAATTATAAATAAGAACCTCCCGAGTTATTCCCATAATCCACCTCTCCCACTAGACTGTCAACTCCCTGGGGACAGGAAGCCCCCACCATGCATGATTCTACATTCACCCTGTTCCTCATCTGGCACAGTATCTTGCACACAGTGAAGACCTAATAAGTATCTGCTGACTGAGGAAAGCAAAGAACAGATTACATGAGGTAGACAGAGGGCCAAAAGGGAAAGACAGGAAGCAGAAACACTGGTCAGCTAGACAACTGGCTTATTTCCTATTCACTCTGGAGTCCTGTATGCATGCGCAGGCCCAGAACCTGGGGCAGTGGGTCTGCACAGCCCTTTGTGACCCAAGCTCAGGGGCTGGTGCAGAGTTGGTTCACCCTTGGTCAGGGTAGAAGTGAACCAAAGCAACGAGAGCAGGTCCCTGAGGAGCAAGAGGGTGGCCAGAGCTGAGGGACACTCTGCACTGAACAAGGAATCCTCCTGCCAGTGCAAGACCCCCCACCTGCCCCCTTCCCATCCCCCACACTGGCAGCAAGCCCAGCCTCCTGGCTCTCCCAGGACAGCAGGGGGCACCTCAGGTCCCAGCTCCTCCCCTGGGTCTGCAGCTGCTCTTCACAAGTCCCTAGAATCAGGCTGGGGGTGAAGACCAGAAGGGCGGGGCACCAGAGCCCATCTAGGAGAAGCCGGTCTGCCCCTGGCTGCCCCCCAGCTGGCCTCTGCCTGGCAGCCTGAGCCCAGGAAACAGGAAGTGCTGCTCCTGAGGGAGACATGTGTCCTGCTGGCCCTGCAGTCCTGCTGCTCCTTCTGCTGGGCCTGAGCTAAGTCCCAAGCAGACACATGGGCTTATGCCCCAGGAAGAGTGCACAGGACCTGCGCTGGGAGCCCTCCATAGCCCAGTTCCCCCTTCTCTCTCCCCAGGTGCAGATAAGCAGGAATCGGAGTTCCTGCAGTCAAGTAAGGCGCCAGGCAGGGGCATCCTGCCTGCGTGGACTGAGGAGGAGGAACCCGTGCCAAGGACACTGGCTGGGCAATGAGCAGGCAGGGTCAGGGCTGCAGAAGGACACCGCAGGCCTTTCTCCCTTTGTTGGCAATACGCGGCGGCCTGCTGTCCCATCGGGCATCTTCTCAGGCCTGGAGGCCAACATAGGGCAGTGGCCCTGGCAGGTCAGCGTCCGCCAGGGCTTTCTTCACATCTGCTCGGCCTCCCTCATCTCGCAGAAATGGGTGCTGACCATGGCGAGCTGCTTCCGGTGAGTGCTGGCCTTCCCAGGGACCTGGCAGGGAAGCCAGGTGGCTGAGCTCCTGGGCGAGGCAAAGGAGGGGTTCATCTTACACTGCAGTGCAGCATGGGGTGCCTTGTCAGTGGTCCACGTGTTCCCCCCAATGCTCAGCTCAGAGCAACTACTCGCAGACTGTGGGTGATTTCACTCTTGACAGCGATGAGGGTCTGAAAGATCTAAACCTCCCCCAGGAGGCATTCCCCAGGAGGTCCCGGGCCTTACAGCACACCCAGATCTCCATGCACACCTCCCAGCCCTCTTCAAGCTCCCTGGGTGAACTTACCAGTTCCTGTGACTAAATGTCACATAAGTTCTGTTTACACCCAAATCTCTAGCCCCACACCCTAGTCCTGACACATTTGCTTTGAGATGTCTCAAAGGTAACACGATCAAAACGAAACTGCCATTTTACCACTGCCATTATCCCCAAATCCATTTTTTCTGTCTCTCCCATCTCATTTAACAACATGACCAGTTGCTCAAATGAGAAATATTGATATCTCGGGGCTGGGGTTGTGGCTGAGTGGTAGAGTGCTGGCCTAGCACGTGTGAGGCACTGGGTCCATCCTCAACACCACATCAAATAAATAAATAAAGTTCTCTATAAAAAAAGAAATACTGATATTTTAGGGCTGGTAGTGTGGTTCAATTAGTATGGCCCTGGATTCCATCCCCAGAAATGCAAAAAGAAAATCAGAAAAAAGAAACACTTATTTTCCCTCACTCTCCCCATCCAATGTGTCCAATCAGTCCTTCCAGTTTCACTTCCAAAATATACTGTGACCCTGACATAGCTGTCCCTGGACCGCTGCAACAGTGTAAGCTCTGCTACTCTCATGGACACAAGAGTGATATTTTTAATGTTGGAAGTGAAATCATGTCACCCCCTCCTTGTGGCCTCCAAGCCACAAACCACCCAGTGTCTGCCTGCCCACTTTTCCAATCGCATCCCCTGTATTCCAGCTTTTCAGTTTCTGGAAACTAATAAGCTCTGCTTCATGCTCACAGCCTTTGCATACTCTATTCCCTGCATCTGGAATGCTTTATCTTGTAGCTCTTCTCATGCTGACGCCAACATTTTGGGTCTCAGTTAAAAAGTGGTTTCTTCAAAATAACCTTCCCTGACCACCAGATCCAAGGACTCTTCCCACCTCCTACACTCTGTTTTGAAATCCTGTTTGTTGTCTTTGTAGCACTGATCACAACCTCAAATTCTGAATGGTACTTGTTCACTTATTTGTTATGTCTCTCTTTTCTCTTCTCCCCTTCAACTGTGCACACTCCTTAGGACCAAAGCCCCGTGAGGGCATGTCACTTGTGGAAGGAATGAATGCTTAGACAGGACCAGAGAACAGTGGGCTTGGCTGTGACACCCTACGAAACCCACGATGCTCTTCTGTTCCTCTTCCTCCCAGGTCAAAGGACACCAGAGAATATAATGTCTTGATGGGCTCGCTCCAGATCTCTGGTCACCCAGACCCCAAAGAGAGGATAATACCTGTGTCCCGGATCATCTCCCACCCTGACTTCCAGGGGGACGTGTCCAGTACCATCGTGCCTGCCCGGTTACCTTGGGCCCTGTCATCTTCTCATCTGTCTGCCCTCTGCTGAACGCGGACTCAGGCTGGGTGACAGGGTGGGGCTACTCAGGAGCAAGTACCAGTGTAAGGCTGAGGAGATGCCCTTGGGCCTCCCACTCCCGCCTGCCCAGGTCTCCATCCTACCCAGCCACACTTAATGCCTGCTCTAGGTTTCTCCGGATCCTAAGCCTCCTTCATGTCGCTTCTGCTATGATTTCTTTGCTTATCGATTCCTGCTTTTATTCTTGTTGAGCGGTCATGCTGTGTGCAAAGCAAAAAGAACAGGGAAATGGAGAGAGAATGAAGACAGTCTGCTCAGTCTGAGAGAAGTAACAGAGCTCTCCTGCAGCACCTGGGTGGATCTCCAGAGGGGTAGGGAGGAGATAGAGACCAGTTCGGGAACGCTCTGGGTAAAGCAGAGCTTCGTCTACGTGTCCATAGGCTAGATTCTTTGCAGATAGTCTAGAGTCTGTGTAGTATATCATGGCTACCCTTTATTTCTATGTAAGAATAAAACTATATTCTAAAGACACTTTTTTGGGGGGGGCAGGTACAGAGGGGTTGAATCCAGGATCACTTAGCCACTGAGCCACATCCCCAGCCCTTTTTATATTTTATTTAGAGACAGGGTCTCAATGAGTTGCTTAGGGCCTCACTAAGTTGCTGAGGCTGGCTTTGAACTCACAATCTTTTGCCTCAGCCTCCCAAGCCACTGGGATTACAGGCCCAGCTGCAAAGATAAACAACTTAATTCTGCATCATTCATTGTTTTATGTTTTTCTGAATCATAAGATCACTAATTTGGGCCATCTGAACAGGAGTCAACTGACCACAGCCTCGTTCAGAGCCAGGCAGCTCAGCTTTGCAGGCTGTTTCCAAAACCCAAAAGTCAGGATGCTGTCTAACACGGGGGCAGAATATTTGAGATCAGAGCTATCTGAAAATCACAGGCATGAAATCTGTATCCAGAGCCGAGAGCTGCTTTCTAATTCTTTAAGACGGCTTTGACTTTTTGGGGCCCTGCAGATATCAAACCATCTTATACACTGAAGGAGCTGAGAGTGTCCCTCATTGATCTCCAGACCTGCAGTGCCTACCATCAAAATTAAAGCTTAATGCGGGAAGTGAAGCCCCTTAACAGTGAAGCCATGATCTGCTCCAAGCTCCCAGCGGAGCAGATGGATCAATGTGTAGTAAGAATCCAGCCCCTAGACACCTGCCACAGACCTGCCTTCCCCAGGATGCTTGTTCCACGTCAGCATCTCCAGAGCCCCTGGGGAAACCCAGCAGTGCCTGGACAAGCCTAAACTCCACAGTCCCTGATAAACCACTGATACAGTCCCAGCCCTTTTTATTTTTTATTTTGAGGCAGGGCCTTGCTAAGTTACCCAGGCTGGCCTCAAACTTGTGATCCTCCTGCCTCAGCCTCCCTAGTTTCCTTCCCTCCATCGCCTGAGCAGCCTAGCCAATTTTTTTCTAAGAGTAGTTGAGGAGACCCTCTGATGTGTGAAGTCAAAGATTTCTGGGAAGATTTCTGGGTTCGAGTGGGAGTGGTGAGCTCGGGATCCAACTGCATCCCAAACCAAAGAGCCCAGAGTCTACACAAACATCAGTTTCTATAAATCTTGGATTGAGAAATCAGTCATCTCACTTACTGAGCTTTTGGCTACCCCCAGTCTGGGTCTCTCTGGGCTCCTTCCTGTTATGCTTCCATCTTTGAATCTCCTGGGGTCACCTTACTTGGTGAGGCCAGTATGGACAGGAGGGAGAAAAGGGAAGTTTAGAAGCTGAGGATCTTGAAGCTGGATGCTATTCTGTGACCCCATAAGCCTAATCTGCTTGCTGCCTTCTCCCTCCAGGTCAGCCGGGAAAGGCAGATCCCAGAGTGAATGCTTGAGATGATGAATGACAGAAAAATCCCAAGTGGATTGTTTTGTACTATATAGATGTCCTGAAATATCACACTGTACCCCATAAAGATGTATAATTATTACTGTCAATTAAAAACAAAACAAGTTGGTTAAGTCTAATGATTTCAGTTCTCACAGTCATTCTTTTTCTCGGGGAGGGGAGTTAACAAGGATTGAACTCGGGGCACTCAACCACTGAGCCACTCCCCCCAGCCCTATTTTGTATTTTATTTAGAGACAGAGTCTCACTGAGTTGCTTAGCACTTCACTTTTGCTGAGGCTGGCTTTGAACTTGTGATCCTCCTGCCTCAGACTCCCAAGCTGCTGGGATTACAGGCGTATGCCACCGTGCCTGGCCTCATATTCATTCTTTTGAAGAAACTGAAGACACAGTCTAGAAAGAAATATAGAAACACAGAATTCTAGTCCTACAAGGAATCCGGAAGTTACTTGGTACAATCACTCTCCAAGTTCAGTAGACAAAGATGCTGTGGTCTCAGGTTAGTTAACCCTTAGCTGAACCCAAGATGAAAACCATCCAACCTGGGACTAGACTGGGTTCCACAGAAAAAGGGGGACTTGGAAGATCAGAAGGTTTTAAGTCAAACAGGCCAGGCTCCTGGCCCCCAAGCCGTGAATGGATCAGCAATCTACTGCTGCATAACAATGGCTCCAAAACTTACAGACCTTGGGGACTTAGCTGGGTGCTTCTGGCTCAGGGTCTGTCATAGGGCGGATACTGTCAGTCACACCCACACGCAGAGCATCCATTCCCAGAAGCCTCTCTGCAGAACTGCCCCTAGAACTGCCCAGGGGCAACAGGCTTCCCTGGAGGGAGCAATCCAAGACAGGGAGAGACCCAGATGGAAGCCAGACTTTTAATAACTGAATCTCAAACCTGAAGCCTCATTACCTCCTATTCTTTTCTATTCTATTTTATTCTGTTCTATTCTCTTTCTTTCAAGGTGGATCAATGAGGTGAGATTATCAGGAGGTTAAAGTCACTGGGGACTCCCATAAAGGGTGCCTTCCACAGGAACAGTAAGGGAAGGCACTGGCCTGAGAAGCTGGGAGGTGAAGGTAACTGTGTTCAGTGGTCACGGGCTCCACGGGGCATGGAGTAGTTTAAATGGAGGCGAGTAAGGGAGAATTCCTTCAGAGTCTCCCATCAACCCCACCACTGAAAGTGCTGCCTGGGTGTGGGGTGAGGGACGGTGTTCATGAGAGGGACGGCCAATTTGCCATATCACAAGAGCAGCTTAAGAACAGGTTTCGTGTTCCCCCTTATTATTCTTTTCCTAAGCCTCTGGTACACAAAGCATGGCTAAGAACATTGGATATGACACTGGCTAAGGCTGAGTTCATTTACGGATTTTATAAAATCCTGGCTAAATCATAACAGGGTGTTCTGTATTACTCACAAATAGTAAAAAATAATTGGAAGGAGTTCTGGCAAGAAAGATCGACAGCGAAGTGGGCATCCCTTCCTTAACACTGACTAAATACCAACAAAACCACTTTCAAGCTGGGCGAGGTGGCACACGCCTATAATCTCAGTAGCTTGGGAGCCTAAGGTAGGAGGATCTTGAGTTCAAAGCCAGCCTCAGCAACTTAGTAAGGCCCCAAGCAACTCAGCAAGACTCTGTCTCTAAATAAAATATAAAAAAGGGCTGGGGATGTGGCTCAGTGGTTAAGCACCTCTGGGTTCAATCCCTGGTACAAAAAAAAAAAAATTTAAAAACCCATTTTCATTGATAACCACAAATTTAAGGTAACTCCATAAGTAAAATAAATCTGGGCCATAGGAAAGCTTTCCAACACATAAAGAAAATGGTAAGAATTAAAAAATAAAATGTACAAGTTACATACGAATCAAAAAGAATGATAACATTTTATCCTCAAAAGGACACTGTTTGTGTAAGTAAAATCTCATCAGAACTTCTCTTCGATGACAACACTACAGAATTGCAAGACAGGCACACTTGACATTGTAGAAGATGCTTCAGCCAAAGAAAAGAGAAACTCACTAGACACGTGGATACTAAATAAATGGAAAAGGGAAAAGGGTGTGGATGAAGCTCATAGATCTAGACAGGAGAGCTAAAACAGTACAAGGAGACATACAGAGGCCATGGAATCACAAGATAAAGAGCTGGAAGGCACAGATGAGCTGATACTGCTCCCAGATCCAGGAGTAAGTTTACTTTTTTTTTTTTTAAATAACTTTATTTTATATAGGTTTTGTTTTTGTTTTTGTTTTGTTTTAATGTGGTGCTGAGGATCAAACCCAGTGCCTCACATGCACTAAGCAAGAGCTCTACCACTGAGCCACAACCACAGCCCAAGATTGCTTTTTAACAGTCCCAGTAGATGATCCTTGTCCTTGTTAATACAGCAGCAGCAGAAAGCTGGCTGCTCACGGCTAGGAATGGGAGAATGGGAACCAGCATCGCTGCTCAGCACCGTCCCACCTCTTGCCCACCAGGAGCCTGTAAAACTGAAACTTCAGTAAAATGAACATATGAATGGGTGAGATGGAATGAAATAGTTACCTTTAGGGGAAAAAAAAGATTTCCATAAATACACACCTGATGTATTATAGGAATGAGCTGAACTTGAGCTTTGGGAATAATCTAAGATGCATCCTAGGAATGAGATCATACCTGAGACAGCTAGAGTCTAATCAACAGTGTGGCACACTGAAGTGAAATGGTTATTAAGAAGAGGAATGGAGCCAGGTGCAGTGGTGTACGTCTGCAAACCCAGCCACCTGGACGGCTGCCACAGGAGGTTCACAAGTTCAAGGTCAGCCTCAGCAACTCAGTGAAGCTCTGTTTCAAAATGGTAAAACACTTTTAAAAGGAGAGGGGCTAATATTGGTCAGTGATAGAGCACCCCTGAGTTTGATCCCCAGTACCAAAAACAAAAGAAGGGAGGAAGAGGAGAAGAAGAGGGGGACTGTCAGCATGAAATCTAAGAAGGGAAGTCAGAGAACCATATGGTTCACCAGACCCTAAGCTGTGATGTAAACACAAGTTTGTCTTTACTTATAAAAACATGCTCTGTTATAGAAAATGCTTTTATCCATTTTGCTTGTTTGTTTGTTTTGTTTTAACAAGAACTAACAGAGCCTGGCACGGTAGTGCATATCTATAATCCCAATAATTTGGAGAGGGTTGGGATGTAGCTCAGTGGCAAAGCGTCTGCCTTGCATTCACAAAGCCCTGGGTTCAGTTCCAAAAAGACAAAAAAAAAAAAAAAAGAACCCCACCAATAACTTGGAGAGCTGAAGCAGGAGGATCACAAGTTCAAAGCCAACCTCAGCAACTCTGTGAGGCCCGGAGCCATTTAGTGAGACCCTGTCCCAAAAGTAGAAATTTTTAAAAGCTGGGGAGTAGTTCAATGGTAAAGTGCCCTGGGTTCAAGCCCCAGTACCAAATAAAAACAGAACAATATTTCATTCTAGTAAATAAAATGTTCCTGGAGATTACCCTTTCCATTGGTTCTAATTTTAAACCTCTTTAAAACAACACCTACTTAATAATTTGGCTTCCCTACTCATCATTAAGGTGGTTGTGCTGGCTGAGAAAAATGAAGACTCTAAATAATGGAAACGAACAGCTCTCAGGGCAAATAAACACGGAGGTTTAAATGCACATCTCTTAAGATGTAGTGGGTCAGTCTCTTGAGCCTGATGTAATTGGGTGCTTTGATAAGCCCTGAATTCCAGAAGCTAAAAAGATAAGGGCCCAATGGCAAGACTGAAATGAGCTGAGGCAGGCTGTGTAAGACCTGCCCAAGTGGATTCTCTGGGAGAGAGGACATCTTCCTCTCATCTCTTAACTACAGCAGGAACTTACTTGTGACTCCTCTGTATCAGGCACTAGTCTGCTCACGTTAAATATTGCCTCCTTCAGTTTTAACAACTCAAGAAGGTTGTTACTTATCCCACATTTACAAATGAATGCAACTGAAATTCGGGGAGGTTAAGCGACTCTCCTAAGATCATACAGCTATTTGATTTAACAGATTGATCCAGAACTATGACTCCAAAAATGATATAATGATACTGCCCATTATAGCAAATGACTTTCATTCACTGCTGGAAAGCTCTATTCAAGGTTCCTTCTTACAAAATAATATCTGCCCTTTGGTTCTAGTTATTGTACCTCTTATGGGATGCCTCACTTCTGTCTGTAGTTATTTGGGTGCACAAAGCTTTGCTTCTTTTAAGTAGGTAAGAATAGCCTTGAAAAAAGAAAGAAGGGTCCTATTGTCTTCCTGACCTTCTAACAGTATCTACTACAGAACCTTGCAAACAGAAAGCATCCAATCAGGTCTTCTGTATGAACAAAACAAGAGCTTTAGACGATTCAAAGTCAACCATCAAAACCATCTGGAAGATCTGCTAGTATAAGAAGCAGGGGGAAAAAACAAGGAAAGGGAAATATTTTTTCTTTTAGAGACCCAAAGAACAAGACCAATCGCTGCTAAAAGGGAATGGGTACTGATGGTGTGCAGCCGGGAATGCAGGAGGATCATTCCCAGTCCGGGGAAACCTACAGACTGGTTGATAAGGCAAAGAGCCAGGGAGAGGGGAGGGCTGGTCAAGGCTTGGTCCTGGGGTTAACAGAGGCTACATCTATGGACTAGTTCTATGACTTACTGGTTGATGAACCTAAAGCCTGACTAAAAATTTCTTGTCCAAGATCAGACTGAACCTTTTTAGTAGACAACATATGTACCTTTGCTACAAGGAACCAAAAAAAGGCAAAGTCAGAGTATGACACACATGTACTAAAGAAATCATTCTTCACAGATGGTTTTATAAGGGGCCTTATATTCCAATATAATATAATATAATATTCCAATATAATAGATTGATTTGACAGGAGAGTGGTGGCACATGCCTGTAACTCCAGAAGCTTAGGAGGCAGAAGTAGGAGAATCACAAGTTCAAAGCCAGACAGTCTCAGCAACTTAACAAGTCACTGTTTCGAAATTCAAAAGGGCTGGGGATAGGCTGGACTGTAGCTCAGTGGCAGCGCGCTTGCCTCGCACACGTGAAGCACTGGGCTCAATCCTCAGCATCACACAACTGAACCAGGCAGGATGGCGCACACCTGTAATCCCAGCGGCTTGAGAGCCTGAGACAGGAGGATACTGAGTTCAAAGCCAGCTTCAGCACTGGTACTAAGCACCTCAGTGAGACCCTGTCTCTAAATAAAATACAAAATAGGGCTGAGGGTGTGGCTCAGTAGTTGAGTGTACCTAAGTTCAAAAACAAAAACATAAAAACCCACAAATAAAATAAAGGCATGCTGTCCATCTACAACTCTGTGGTAGAGCATCCCTGGGTTCAATCCCCAGCACAGCAACACCCCCCCCCCCACCTTCTGATCAGCTGAATTAGAAAAGTAGCAAAGAATCCATTTGCCCTTCCTGGAAATGCAGATAAAGAGCTACAAAACTTGCAAGATCTACTGCTGCCCTGTTTTATCCTTAGGGTGCTTAAGAGAAGAGGGAATTCCTAAAGTGGCACCTTGTTCTAGATCAGCTGTTCTTGACTCCCTGGTGATTTTGTGATTTATTTTGCTACTTATCATCCTACAGTGAGCAGGACAGACACCTCACAGCAAGGAATCACCTGGCCCCAAATGCCAGCAATGCCAAGGTTGAAAAACCCTGCTCCGTAGGCACCATCGACATCAACCTAAGCCCTCACTAAGGCAAGTTTACCCAGAATCCAATTAAGAAGTCAAGCTGTGATGCCAGTTCAATAACAAAAATTAAAACAGCAGCTACCATTTATGACTGCATGCTTAAATAGGCCAAACCCATGCTACATACTAGCTCTATATCTCATTTAACTTTTATAACAATCCTTTTTTTGTTTCTTTGTTTTTTTGGTACTGGGAATTAAATCCAGAGGCCTTTAACCACTGAGCCACATCCTCAGCCCTATCTACTTTTTATTTTGAGACAGGGTCTCACTAAGTTGCTGAGGACCTCGCCAAATTGCCGAGGCTAGACTCAAACTTGCAGTCCTCCTGCCTCAGCCTCCTGGGTACCTAGGATTACAGGTGTGCACCACTCACCAGCCCAAAGATACCACTAATGATAACACAGGGTAATGGGCTGGAGACAGAGACTCTAGACCTGGAGCCAGCGTGATGACAGAGGCAGAAGCTCTATGAGCTTCTCCTCAGGAAGGTCGGGGTGAGGGAGAGGCACCCACTCTCCTGCTTCCAACTCCCAGGCTAATTTTAGAAGAAACAAGGGAGAAGTAAAATGCCAGGCTGTGTTTTTCTTGATTGCTGTGTCAAATTAAGAAAACATTCAGCGGGGCGCGGTGGTGCACACCTGTAATCCCAGCGGCTTGGAGGGCTGAGGCAAGAGGATCACGAGTTCAAAGCCAGCCTCAGCAACCTAGCAAGGCCCTAAGCGACTTAGCAAAACTCTGTCTCAAAATTTTAAAAGGGCTGGGGGTGTGGCTCAGGGGTTAAGCACCCCTGGGATCAATCCCTGGAACCAAAAAAAAAAAAAAATCCTTTCATAATCCAAGGCCATTATTACACCTATCAAGATTAACCTCATTCCATTTAACACTCAGTTCATTATCAAATGTCCTTGCTTGTACCCAAAGGTCTTTTTAGAGTTGGTCTGTTGAATTCGGATCCAAACAAGGGCCGCACACACTTATACCTCTGAAGTTTCTTGTAACCTGGAGCAGCCTCTCTCCCTTTGCCTCTTCACAGGGTTACTTATTACAGAAACTAGGTCAGGTGCTTTACAAAACCCACATCCTGGATTTGACCATTTACTTCCTTGTGTTGTAATTTTAACTTGTTCTTTTATCCCCTGAATTTTCCGTAAGTGAAAGTAGCTGGAGAGTCGGGTTTCACTTTCTTTTGGCCAGAATAAGAATGCTTCATGGGGGGTTCTGTGTGCTCTGTTCTGGGCGGCCCCAGGTGGGACAGGTCAGCTCCCACCTGGAGTGACACCAAGATTGAGGGTTCAGATGGGAACAGCCCCAGCCCTCCACCGCCCTGCATCTTGGGTCTTCAACTATTGATCATCACTCTCTGCACTGATTACTTCAAGAGCGGCTGCAAGGGAACCTTTTCTGATCCTACCAGTCCAGCCACATTTAGGAGCTGGAACTCTTCTCTCATCAGCTACTATTATTTTCAATAAAATTGAACAGACACCAGTACCAAATTATATTTTTAAAAAACATTTAAACAAAAGAGAAAAAAGAAGATATTTGGGACTGGGGATGTAGCTCAGTGGTACAGTGCCTGCCTAGCAAGCACGAGGCCCTGGGTTCAACCCCTAGTACCGCAAAAAGAGAGATTATTCTGTAAGCGATCCTACAAAAATCCAAAGTCGGTACTTGAGATTTGTCCAATGATATGAAAGTCCAAAGACCTGGGACAACCACAAGACTGTAGAGTGTCTAGTCAAATTTTTGTTCCTGTGACAAGTGAAGGAATTAAAAAAAAGCCAATCCTGATGATGCACAACTGTAATCCCAGTGACTGAGGAGGCTGATGCAAGAGGATGGCAAGTTTGAGGACAGCCTCAGCAATTAAGCAAGACCCCATATCAAAATAAAAAGGGTTAAGGTTAGGGTCTAGGGATGTAGCTCAGTGGCAAAGTGCCCCTAGCAAGTACCAAAAAATTAAAACTTAAAAAAATCTGTCCAGAGTTTTAGACTCTCTGCAAAATAATAAGCTACCTTTTCTGGAGGCAAATCTGAAATAAAGGTCTTACTGGTTTTAAAGCTATATTTAAGTGAATCAGCAGTTAAAACTGCCTGTGAGTACCATGAATTAATTGGAACATCCACACAGGTGGCTGTGATATGGACAAGAAAAGGTTTTTCTTCCATGAAATGAACAAGAGAAAATTGCAAATAGTAACATTACTATCAGAAAAATAAATTAAAGTGAAAAGCACTGAGAGTTATCCTAAAATGACAAATCAACAGCGAATGACCTAAAACCAGAGTGAATAAAATAAAATTAGGGTGTGTCAAACAAGAACCATTAAAAACACAGAAACTAACAAATGCAACAGTAGTAGTAGTTTCATTCCTATCAAGCACACAAGTGAAGACCAAATGGATCTGAAAAATATAAACTTGTCTAAAAAATACTCAATTTGGCAGTCATTAAACAAGTAAAGGTAGAACTGACTTTCTTCAAGTGTTCACTTCTGAAAGTGAATTTATTTAAATAAAGAGGTAAACATCTTGGGCTGGGTATGTGGCTCAAGCGGTAGCGCACTCGCCTGGCATGCGTGTGGCCCGGGTTCCATCCTCAGCACCACATACAAAGATGATGTGTCCACCGAAAACTAAAAAATTAAATATTAAAAATTCTCTCTCTCTTTTTTAAAAGAAAAAAAAAGAGGTAAACATCTTTATGCTACTATACTGAAATACAGTAAGCCTGGTGTCTGCCCTGCCACAATAGCTCCTGTTACTTAGCTGGGCATGTTTCTGTATTCCCATCTCTCCCTCTTCCCACATAAGGACTCTCATCCCAAAGCCAACCCATAGCAATGAATAAGAGCAGATAATCTAAACTGAGCCCAGGGGCACATTCCTGAAGTCCCAGTGGCTCAGGAGGCTGAGGCAGGAGGATTCCAAGTTCAAGGCCAGCCTCTGCAACTTAGTGATGACTTCAGCAACTTAGCAAGACCCTACCTCAAAATAAAAATTAATAAAAGGGGTCTGGAGATGTAGTTCAGTGGTAGAATGCCGTTGGGTTCAATCCCCAGTACCTCCCCCGCCCCCAAAAAAAGATAATCCACACCAAATAAGGCTTCTTGGGAATTCGAGTTGAAAAATAAGGAAAAACTTGGGCAGTTTATGAGGAACAGCAAGAAATCATGTGAGAAGTGGCTGAGCCATATTAACGGCAGAGAATTGGAAGGAAGATCCTGAACTCCTGCTATGAGCTCTCATGTTTTCATGAATCCAGAGCTCCCTTTCCACTTCGGTCTCCAGGTCCATCCTGGGATTGCTTGATGCCTTTGTTACACTCTTCTTACTGTTCCACAGATGTCTGCCTTAGGTAGCTACAGCTGCTGTAACAAAGCACCACACAGCGAGTGCTGTACCCAACAGAAATTCATTTTCCCACAGTTCTAGAAGCGTGAACTCCAAGTTCAAGGTGCCAGCAGGGCTGGTTCCTTCTTGGGGCCAGGAGAGACTAATTTGTTCTGGGCTCCTTGACTTGTTGAGTGTCATCTTCTCCCTCTGGACATGCAGGTATCCTGATTTCCCGCTCCTGTCAGCACACTGCCCATGATGGATTAGGGCCACCCACTGACTTCAATCTAACTTCATCACCTCTTTAAAGGCCTTTATCTCCAAATATAGTCACATTCTGAGTACTGGGGGGCAGGATGTCAACATGAATTTCGGGGGAGACATAATTTAGCCCGAAACACTGTCTTTAAAAATATCTCCTCTTGATTTAAGCTAGCTTCAGTGGGCCTCTGTTGCCTGGAACTGAATTATCCTTACCAAAATAGCCAGATTTTGTGATGTGCTATTATTCTTTCAGGCCTCCCAACATTTTAAGCTACAAAAGAGCAATAACACTTTAATGGTTCCTTGACTTCTGCCTCCATGATTGGTCCAGAAAACATAAAAGGCACAGGAAGAATTCTGCGGATGCTGTGGGGTGTCATCCAGGGCCCCCTGCAGAACCAAAGCACTTATTCCGCCAGCAGTCAAGAGTGCCAGCTGCAGAGAGTTCACAGCTAAGTCTTACAGCAAGAGCCACCAAGAGAGTCACCTCACCCCAAGTAATGCCCCCTTTCTGGGAGGCTGTCTGCATCCAGTGAGGCAGAGGTCCAAGAGCTCATCCTTAACTCTGCCCAGGAAATCTCTGAAGGGCAATGCAGATGGGCCGAGGCCTCTGTGCCAAACGCATCAGTGTTCAACTCTCGCTCTACCCCATCCTGTGCTCCCTCCTCCATGTCCCTGCAGGGCTACTGATCCTGAGACTGCTCGCCAATAAATATCCTGCACACAGATCTGCCTCAGAGTCTTCTTTTCCAAGAAACCCAACTTGTAGTCTATTCTATAGATGAAACTGTAATGGACATAAACACAAAAGAGAAAAACGTGAACCAGATACGGGGTGAATTTCCTCTTTTCCATTTCTTGCTGTTGGAGAATCCTGTCGACCTTCCATCTCATTGCCAGAGACAGGGTTCTCAACCTGCGGCTCCACACATCCCCTCCCACCTTCCATCCCCACCAATAGGCAGAAACTAGTTACCCCACTCCCCCAGAACAGCAGGGGGCGCCACAGGCCTCAGCTCCTTCCCTGGGTCTGCAGCTGCTCATCTGAAGTCTCTGGTCCCTTCAGAATCAGGCTGGGGGTAGAGACCAGAGGAGAGAAGGTGGTGGAGCACAGGAACCCACCTAGGAGAAGCCGGTCCTGCCCCTGGCTGCCCCTGCAGCTGGCCTCTGCCAGGAGCCCGAGTCCAGGAAGCAGAAAGTGCAGCTCCTAAGCAGAGCCATGCACCCTGCTGGCCCCGCAGTCCTGCTGCTCCTTCTGCTGGGTGAGCTCGTGGGGTGCCGTGGAGAGGGAGAGGAAGGTATCATATCGAACAATATGACTCCACTGAGGGGAAGCTACTCATGAACAGCGTGACCCAAGAAAGTCCCCGGAGGTTCCTATGCCCTGCACTGTGCTAATGCTCCTGGCTGGATAAAGCAATGACAAAACAAAGATCCCTGTCTTCATGAGACTTATAATCAACGCACTCATTAAACATGTAAATTATAAGACATATTAGAAGGTAATAAGTACTATGGCAGGAAAGGGCATCTAAAGTTCAGGGGCAGGAGGTGTGTTGTAATACTAAACAGGGCAGTCGGAGCAGCCTCAGCCTCACTAGGGGTGTCTGAGCAAAGACCTGAAGGAGGCTGCAGGTAGCTCAGTGCCAGAGTGCTTGCTTAGCATGTCCCAGGGCCTAGATTCAGTCCCCTCACTATGAGAAAGACAGAGAGAGACAGACAGACAAAAGAACAGAGCTTGATGGAAAAGAGTAAGCAAAGAGGGTTCAGGTAAACTGTACTTCAAACAGAGGAAACAAAAAGGGCTTCTGACATATATGGTTCATTTATTTTTCTGGCCCACAGTGACTTTTTTTCTTTCTTTTTGTGATACTGGAGATTGAACCCAGGGGTGCTCTACCCTGACACTATTTTTTGAGGCAGGGGCTCACTAAGTGGTGGAAGCTAGAACTCGTGATCCTCCTGCCCTCAGCCTCCCCAATCACTGAGATTAGAAGCCTGTCCCACCGTGCCCAGCCTCACATTGATTTAAAAGGACATGCTGAGAGAAGCTGAGAGGTAACAGCAAAGTCAATTCAGACAAAGAACCAGCTCAAAGGGAAACAGCTTATAAATCTCAAAAGCATCTGAGGGCACCATTGTATTTACAATTTAAAACACTGATATTCTTGATGATGACCTTAAATCATAAAAAAAATAAATAAATAAATCACAGCTGGTAAAAAGGAAAAGACAGGGGCTGGGGTTGTGGTTCAGTGGTAGAGCGCTCACCTAGCATGTATGAGGCACTGGGTTCAATTCTCAGCACCACATAAAAATAAGTAAGTCCATTGACAACTAAAGAATAAATAAAGAGCTGAGGTTGTGGCTCACTGGTAGAGCGCTCACCTGGCATGTGCGAGACCCTGGGTTCTATCCTCAGCACCACATAAAAATAAATAAGTGAAATAAAGGAATTGTGTCCAACTGCAACTAAAAAATAAATATAAAAAAATAAATAAAAAGGCAGGTAATTATGGAATTATCAAAATTCCAAATAATGGGTAGATATTTATTCATTTTAGCCTTGAACATCAATCTGAAAAGTTTAAATGGAAGGGACGCTGCTCTGTTCAGTGGATCTAGACATAAGAAGTATTATTATAATATTAATGATATAGCATATCTTCCTTAGGGTCTTGCCCAGGCTCTTTTCATAAAAAGAAAGGTCTGCAATCAGGTGAGTGGTTTCTACTCAAGACTGTGGGATTTGGTGCTGGGCATGGTGTTGCAGACCTGTAATCCCAGAGGTTTGGGAGGCTGAGGCAGGAGGATCAAAGTTCAAAGCCACCCTCAGCAAAAGCAAGGCACTAAACAACTCAGTGAGACCCTGTCTCTAAATAAAACGCAAAACAGGGCTGGGGATGTGACTCAGTGGTCGAGGGCCCCTGAGTTCAATCCCTGGTACTCCTCCACCCCGCAAGAGACTGTGGGGTTTGAAACTGGAATAGGATTGAGCATTAAGTCTGGGGAGGGGTCTGGTCCTTCAGGGACTTGGGAGTTTGCAGATGGTAAGATGGGGACCACAGGAAAGGACTCCAAGATATCCACAGTGCCCTTTCTCTTCTCTCTGTAGTGTGTGGTCGACCTTCTCATGAAAGCCGCATTGTGGGTGGCCAGGATGCTGCTGGGGGGCATTGGCCATGGCAGGCCAGCCTGCGCTTTTCCGGCGACCACGTCTGCGGAGGGTCCCTCATCAGTGAGAGCTGGGTCCTGACAGCAGCACACTGTATAAAATCGTGAGTTCCTCTCGGTAGCCAGCCCCCGGCAGGGCGTCCATCAGTATCTGAATGATTTCATGAAGAACCAATAGACCGATGAAAGTGGTGAGAAGAGCAGGGCAGAAAGAAACCAGAGGAGCCTGTGGGGACGGGGCATGGAGGTAGAAAAAGAAGTGACGGAGACAGCACTGTATTAGACACTTTTCTAAGTTTTTATCAAATCACTTCCTAAATATCAATCAGGAGGTTTGGTCTTGAATTTTCTTAGATCACAAACACAATCTGAGTTCTGTCTTGGAGCCATCATGTGAGGGAAGCAAGCGGCCCACATGGAACCGGTATCCCTAGCCGACAGCCAACCAAGGCCCAAAGCCAACATCAGTGACCCTGGAAACGGGGTGCTCCCCCACCCAGCACTGAGATGACTGCAGACCCCCCGACCACAGCCCCACGATAGTCCCAGAGTCAGAGGCAGCCCATTGAGTCACACCTGACTTCCAACCCACAGAATCTGTCAGGTAAAATGTTTGTTGTTTGAAGCCACAAAGCTTTGGGACAAAGATGACTAATAGGCACAGAAGTCAAAATAATAGGACTTTTCAATATCAGTGAAAGCTCAAAGAAAATGGAGGAATGACTTCAAAATGCTTCCAACCTAAAATTCTACCCCTATACAAACTGTGAACTAAGAAGGGGGAGGAAATAAGACGTTTCAAATATGCCAAGCAGCAAAAATGTTACCTCCCACACACAGTTCACCAGGAAGTTACATAGACTGCGTTTCACCAAAATAAATGGAGAAAAAAGAACAAGAAAACATGGGACCCAGACAAAAGGAGAAAGAGCACAGAAGAGACTCTCCAAGAAAATCACAAAGAATAAAGGAAAGAGCCAAGATGACAGCTGTACAGCGGCCTAGATGGGAACAGCAGGGCAGAGGGCTCCAAAAGACAGTCCCTAAAAGGCCCAGTAGGTCCAAAAAAATTGGGTGGAGACTTAGACTTTTGGGAGACAGTTTGGGGAAAGAATGAGGAATTAGTGATGGGTATATAAAAGAACTGAGAAAACACAGTAAGAAACATTAACTCCAGGAGAAGCAAAAGATTTTACAAGAAATACAATCACAGGATCCAATGTGACCCACAGAGAATAATGCTGATGTAAGCCGGGGGTGGGTAATCCCAGCCACAAGGGAGGCTGAGGCAGGAGGATCACAAGTTCAAAGCCAGCCTCAGCCAACTTAGCGAAGCCCTAAGCAACTAGGTGAGACCCTGTCTCTAAATAATGTATAAAAATGGCTGGGGATGTGACTCAGTGGTTAAGGCCCCTGGGTTCAATTCCTAGTACCGATAATAATAATGATATAATAATGCAGACATAGTTGTGGGAGCATACACATTATATACTGACCTAACAAAAACTCAGGATGACATTAGTTAAGAAGACACAGGGAAACAAAGATGAAGACAGCACATGGACAATGATGTTAAGAAAGCTCCAACTGCCCGGCACAGTGGTGCACGCCTACCATCTCAGCAGCTCAGGAGGCTGAGGCAGGAGGATTTTGAGTTTAAAGACAACCTCAGCACGAGTGAGGCCCTAAGCAACTCAGTGACATCATGTATCTAAATAAAACATTTAAAAAGGGCTGGAGTGTGGCCCGATGTTTAAGTGTCCCTCGGTTCAATCCCTGGTACCAAAAAAAAAAAAAAAAAAAAAAGCAAGCTCCATCCTCACCTGCCACATCAGGAACTCGGTATCCAGAACTAGAAGGGAATTTTTGAGAAAGAGCATAGCGCCATTTTTCTTGAAAATACGAGGGAAATTAAAAAGGGCTTAAAAAGCTGAAAGTGACCACCTCCAAATAAATCATGTAATCTGATAGTGATGGAGCAGGAAACTTTTTAAATTTATTTATTTTGTACATTTTGTTAAACTGCCCGACATTTTTAATCATTATAACTTGGGTTACATTTTGTAGAGATGGACGTACAGTGGTCAGAACAGCAATCAAAACTGGCCCTAAGGAGCAACGACTACTAAGTACCTAGGTGATGGCCGAAAACTTGAGAAGGGGAAGGGGAAGTGGGAGACAGGGGAGAACGTGCAGGACGAAGCTGTGGCTAGAGCACCAGGAGGGGAGGAAGGAGAGAGGAGGCCACAGGCCACCCCCAGTCCCGGATGGAGGTGCCCTGGGGAATTCCCACTCAGACACCCGCCTCTGTCTCTCTTTTTCTTGATTTTTTTTTTCTTGTTTTGTACCAGGGATTGAACCCAAGGTGCCTGATCAATGAGCCACATCCCCAGCCCTTTTTATTTTTTTATTCTGAGACAGGATCTTGCTAAGTTGCTATGAACTGGCGATCTTCCTGCCTTGGCCTCCTGAGTCGCTGGGGTCACAGGTGTGTGCCACCAGCTACCTCTCTTTCTTACGTGGAGAAGTCGTGCTGGATGTGGGCAGCTTGTTCTGCCCCAGGGAGGCCATAAGCATGCTCACTTAAATCTCCTCTTCCTTCCCGCCTTAGGTCCTGGGTTTCCTTTTACAGCGTGTGGCTGGGATCCAACAAAGTACAGAACTCCCAGGGGGGCAAGGAGTACTATGTGTCCCGAATCATCATCCACCCCAAACACAACACCACCACTGCAGACATTGCCTTGCTGAAGCTGTCCTCCAGGGTCACCTTCACTCCTCTCATCCTGCCCATCTGCCTGCCCAATATCACAGGGCCACTGACACTTCCAGCCTCTTGTTGGGTGACTGGATGGGGAAAAACTGAGGAAGAATCAGGTGAGAATGGGTAGAGCAAGGGGTGGTTTTATATTTACCCTCTCGTACGTATCCATTCTAAACATAACCTCACCATAATAAATTTTTAAAATTAAAGCAGATCAAGCCAATGATATTATCTACAAGTCTTCAAATATTTATTTACTCTTGTATCCTGCCTAGAGTCCAGCTATAGCTGAAGAGCAGATACTAACAATGGAAACACATAATGACCTCTCTCCGTCAGAAGTTAGTAACCCTGACTTGAAGTTTGGAGAGAATCTGGTATTCTTTAAAGTGGTAGCCAGGTGTGGTGATTTAACTGTACCAAAGGATCCTTCCATAAGCAAATATGGCTGGACCCTGAGAGACTTCTGCACTCATGACAGAGTGTGGCCCCTGAACTGATCCAGATGACCTTAATCTTTCATTCTTATTTTCCTCTGCAGATTCTTACCCTTCTACTCTCCAGGAAGCTGAAATACCCATTTTTAACTACCAGGCTTGTGAACGACTTTTTAACCCCGTTGGCATTTTCATCCCAGGATTGGAGCCAGTCCTTGAGGAAGACAAGATATGTGCTGGTGATGTGAAAAAAAATAAGGATAGCTGCGTGGTTAGTATTGTGGTTTACATATGTGGTGTTGCCAAAAATCTCACAAGAGACGATGCAAGAAAGTTCAGAGGTGAAATGATTGGGTATGAAAGTCTTAACCTAATCAGTGCGTTAATTTGCTGACAGGTACCGAGTGGTACCCATAGGCAGGCAGGACGTGCTAGAGGAGGTGGGTCCCTGGGGGCCAATCCTTGAGGTTTATATTTTGTCCCTCTTGAGCAGAGCCCTCTTTCTCTGCTTCCTGTCACCATCTTCTGAGCTGACTTCCTCCACCATGCCTCTCTGCCATGACGCTCTGCCTCACCTTACGCCCACAACTGGGGAGGCAGCCATCTATGGACTGAGACCTCGGAAACCATGAGCCGAAATAAACTTTTCCTTTTTTATGTTATTCTTGATAGGTCTTTTGATCGAAGCAACAAAAACCCTGACTAAAAGAGATCTTAATTTGGGGGCTGGGGTTATAGCTAGGTGGTAGAGTCCTTGCCTCACACGTGTGAGGCACTGGGTTCGATCTTCAGTGTCACATAAAAATAAACAAATAAGATAAATAAATAATAAATAGATAAATAATAAACGATAAATAAATACCCTTGTATTATGTCCTTCTACAACTAAAAAAAAAAAAATTTAAAGAAATCTTAATTTGGATCCAAGTTTTCCTACCTGTAAACGGTGAATTAGAGCCAGATGAGGGTTCTGACAGTGATTCTTGTGCTACCTGTATGAAACACTTACTTACATCCATACATTTAATCTCTTTAACGATAAGACTTACTGATATAGACCAGTGGTCAGACTTTTACAGACCTATCAATTTTAATATATTAAGATGGACATGCAATCATTTTTTAAGAACATTTCATCATATACCTTAAATATGTCATTCTGCTGTCTTTCGATCACAACTGTCTGATGAAAAGTCAGCCACCACTTGAATCCTGGTTCTGCCGAGTATGAGGCGGTGTTTGCTCCCACTGCTATCAATATTTCTTCCTTTACCTCTGACTGGCAGTGGCTTGAAGGTGGTGTGCAGGTGTGGTTTTCTTTGTATTTATTCTATTTACAGCTCACTGTTTACGGGTTTTGATTCTATTTTTTCACTAAACTGTAAATTTTTTCAGTCACAATTCCTTCAAAAATCATTCTGCCTCATTTCTCTCTTCTCTCCTACTTGAAACAATAACTTTGTAAGTTGCACCTTTTGATATTTTCATATAGGTCTGTTTTATTTTACTTTTTTCTGTTCTTCAAACTAAACAATCAAACTTAATAATAATTCAACTTAATTAGTCTACATTCAAGATCACTGCCTCACTGCTTTAAGATCTTAACGTTAAGCTCAGCTAGTGAGCTTCTTTTATATATATATGTATATGCGTGTGTGTGTGTGTGTGTGTGTGTGTATATATATATATATATATATATATATATATATATTTTTTTTTTAGTTGTTGATGGACCTTTATTTTATTTATTTATATGCATTGCTGAGAATTGAACCCAGTTCCTCACACATGCTAGGCAAGCGCTCCACCCCAGTTACCATGAGCTACCACTCTGGCCCATGAGATTTTTTTGCAGGTTTTAGTTTTAGTATGACCATTTGGTTCCCCACCCCACCACACACACACATTTTTCAAAATCTCTGCCAAGATTTCCTATTTCTGTTACCTGTATGTTCATTAATGTTTTTTCCCTTCGCATGAGTTGATCACAGTTAAAGTAGCTTTTTTTTTTTTTTTTTTTTTTTTGGTGGAGGGCGATGTACTGGAGATTGAACTCAGGACATTCGACCACTAAGCCACATACTCAGCCCTACTTTGTATTTTATTTAGAAATAAGGTCTCACTGAGTTGCTTAGTGCCTCACTGTTGCTGAGGCTGGTTTTGAACTCTCAAGCCTCGAGCCTCCTGCCTCAGCCTCTCCAGCTGCTGAGATTAAAGTAGCTATTTTAAATCTTTGCCTATTCCAAAATCGGAGTTATCTCATGGTCATTCTCCAGTGATTCCTTTTTTCCTGAATAACAGTTTCCAGTTTATCATGGGAAATATTTTCCTTTGTCTTTTTGTTGCTGTTTTCTTGTTGTAATATCTAGTAATTTTGGACTGTATTCTGGACATTGTCGGTGACACACTGTGGAGAATGTGAATTTGGATGCGCCTCCTAAGAAAGCAGATTTCCTGTTTTAACAGGCAGTTAACTTGGCTAACCCCAATAGCTAGCCTGTCTCTCCTCTGACGGGTAGAAGCAGTTCTTTAGCTGAGCTGCTCGCGATCCCATAGACCGGGAGTCAGCCACAGATTGGAGAACAGTTTGCATTTAGACTCCCTCTGTGGCTCTCTCCTTCCTGGTATTTCTCCCTTCACTTTCCAACTGCTGTGCCAGCTTTGAACTTTGCCCTCTGATTCCCCAAGCTAGAAAGACTGTAGGTTTCTGTTTAACAGAGAAATACAGAAAATTCTAAATAGGAGGAAATTAACACCCTCCTAAATAATCAATGGGTCAAAAAAATGAATCACAAAGGAAATTAGGAAATATTTTTTTAAATATTTTTTAAAGAGAAAGAGAGATACAGAGAGAGAGAATTTTTTTAATATTTATTTTTTAGTTTTAGGTGGACACAACATCTTTGTTTATATGTGATGCTGAGGATCGAACCCGGGCCGCACTCATGCCAGGCGAGCGTGCTACCGCTTGAGCCACATCCCCAGCCCAGGAAATATTTTTTATACAAATATTAAAGTTTGGAATAAACAGGGGGAGCTGGCATGTGGTACACTTCTATAATCCCAGAGACCAGGGAGGCTGAAGCAGGAGGATTGCAAGTTCAAGACCAGCTTCAGCAACTTAGTAAGAAAGACACTGTCTCAAAATAAAAAATAAGAAGGGCTGGGGATGTGGCTCAGTGGTAAAGTGCCCCTGGGTTCAATCCCTAGTACCAAAATAAATAGGTAAGTAATGGGGAACATTATTACCAAAAATAAAAAGAATTGTAAGATAATACTATGAATAATGGTATGACAATAAACTTGAACACTAGGATGATATGGCCAAATTTATAGAAACATGCAAACTACCATAACTAATTCAAAAAGAAATAAATGATCTGAATAGACCGAGGATAAGTAAGGAGACAGCATTAGTGATTTAAAACAAACAAACAAACAAAAATGCCCAGGCTCAGATAGTTTCACTGGTAAATTCTACTCAATATTTAAAGAAGAAACTCTTTAAAGGAAGAGTTAGAGGAAGGAACATTTTCTAACTCGTTTTTTACTATAGCTGTGGGTAAAGCTCAGTTGTCAAGCTTGTGCTTAGCATGCACAGGCCTGAGGTTCAAACCCCAGCACCAAAAGAATTAAACAAATCAAACACTAAGGAAAAACATGTAACAGAAGTAGAAAATTTATACTCTAAACTACAAAAGTATTATTGGAAAAATATTAAAGACCCAAACCCGGCATGGTGGCACAGGATTATCATAAATTCCCAGAGGCTCAGGAGGCTGAGACAGGAGGATTTCAAGTTCAAAGCCAGTCTCAGCAACTTAGCGAGGTCCTAAGCAACTCAGAGAGACCCTGTCTCTAAATATAAAGTACAAAGAAGGGCTGGGGATGTGGCTCAGTGGTTAAGTGCCCCTGAGTTTAATCCCCGATACCAAATAAATAAATAAATAAGTGCTTGCCTAGAATACATGGGAACGTGGCTTCAACCCGTCATATTATTTAAAAAAAAAAGGAAAGGGAGGAAGGAAAAATCAAAGACATCAATGAAAAGACATTCTGTGTTCAGTGAACAAAAGACTTAAATTCAACACAATCACTATCAAAACCCTTTTGAAAAGGAAATTTCAAAATCATATGTGGGGATGTGGCTCAAGTGGTAGTGCAATCACCTGGCATGTTCTGGGGGGGGGGCGGCTGGGTATGATCCTCAGCACCACATAAAAATAAAAAAAATAAAGATGTTGTGACCACTAAAAACTAAAAAATAAATACTAAAAAATTCTCTCTCTCTCTCTCTCAAAACAACAACAACAACAACAACAAAAAAAAAAAACACTCAGCTGGTTTCTTTGCAGAATTTCATAAGCAGATCCTAAAATTCACATGGAGATTCAAGAGGGCCAAATAATCTTGACAAAAGAATAACAAAGCTGGAAGATGCACACTTTCTGATTGCAAAATTTACCACAAAGCAACAGTAGACAAGAACAGGACTGGCATAAGGCTAGACATACAGATGAACAGGGCAGAACTGAGAGTTCAGAAATAAACCCTTCTATGTATGATCAATTAATTTTAGTCAAAGAACAATTCATGAGCAAAGAACAATAATTTCAACAAATGGTGCTGGGACAAGAATAAAATTGGACCCCTGCCTCATATATACAAAAATTAATCCAAAATGAATCTATGACCTGTAAAAACTAAAACATAACACTTTTTTTTTTGCAGTACTGGGGATTGAACCCAGAGGTGCTCTACCACTGAGCCACATCCCCATCCCTTTTCTAGCTTTTATTTTGTGACAGGATCTCCCTAAATTGCCTAGGTTGGTCTGGAACTTGTGATTCTTTGCCTCAGCCTCCAAATCACCGGGATTACAGGTTTGCACCACTGTTCCTGGCTGGATTTAAAACAGTAACACTTTTAGAAAAAATAATATGGGTAAATCTTTATGAGCTTGATTAGGCAACATTTTCTTAAATATGCATTAAGCAACAAAAGAAAAATAGAGTTCTTCAAAATTCGGAACTTCTGGGGCTAGGGTTGTGGCTCAGTGGTAGAGCACTAGCCTGGCACATGCAAGGCCCTGGGTTCGATCCTCAGCACCACATAAAAATAAAGAAAATAAAAAATAAATAAAAATAAATAAATAGAATAAACAACTAAAAAATAAATTTAAAAAAATTCAGAACTTCTGTGCTTCAAGGGACACCATCAAGGAAGTAGAAAGGTAACCCTTGAAATGGGAGGAAATTTCAAAATCATTTTTTTTTATTGGTTGTTCAAAACATTACAAAGCTCTTGACATATCATATTTCATACATTTGATTCAAGTGGGTCAAAATCATATGTTTGATAAGGAATCTGCATCTAGAATACATTGAAAGCACATCTTGATAATAAAGACAATATAATTTTTAAAATAGAATCGATATTTCTCATAAGATACATAAATAGTCAGTAAGCACATGAAGAAGGCTTAATATCAGTGACCATCAGGGAAAAGCAAATCCTAACCATAATGAGATACTGATTCACACCCCCAAGGAAGGCTAAAATAAAGACAGATAATAACAAGAGCTGACAAGGATGTAGAAAAGCGGAAGATGGGGCTGGAGTTGTGGCTCAGTGGTAGAGTGCTCGCCCAGCACATGCAAGGCCCTGGGTTTGATCCTCAGCACCACATAAACATAAATAAAATAAAGGTATTATATCCAACTACAACTAAAAAATAAATATTAAAAAAAAGAAAGAAAAAGTGGAAGCTTCATAGACTATTGCTCAGGATGTAAAATGAGGCAGCTTCTTTGGAAAACCAGCAATTCCTCCAAAGATTAATTACCATATGACTCAAGGTTCCACTCCTATGCAAACACCCAGGAGAAATGAAAACATGTCCCTATAATAATTATCTGTGCATTAATTTCACAGCAGTATTATTTATAATAGCCAAGGGGTGGAAACCCCCAGGTGTCCATCAGCTGATGAGTGAACAAACTATGATATGTTAATATAATGGAACATTATTCAGCGATAAAAAGGAATGGGGGCAAAAATAGATTACCAGTTGGCCTTGGACTGAGAGGGCTAGGAAGAAATGAGCTGAGAACTAATAGGTACAGGGTCTCCTTTGGGGATGAGGAGAACGTTCCAACGTGGGTGGTGGCAATGGTTGTACAACATCCTAAGTATGTTAAAAAACCACCCAAAGGTACACTTTTATTTTTTTGGTACTGGGAATTTAACCCAGGGGTGCTCTACCACTGAGCTACCTCCCAAGCCCATTTTAATTTTTGAGACAGGGTCTCACCAAGTTGCTGAGTCTGGTCTCCAACTTGTAATAATCCTATCTCAGCCTCTCGAGTTCCTAGAATTACAGAAGCGTGCCACTGCGTCCGGCTCTTGATAGCGCACTTTCCACGCATGAATGTGTGGTTATATGACTCCTACCTCAAAACTGTTACAAAAAAAGAAAAAACAAGATAGATAGAGACATACTAACAGCCACGGTCACTATTACTTCACGTAAGAAAGAATTATTTTAACACCAAGAAAGAGCAGTAAGACCCTAAGAACACAAAGATCAGGGTGGTTCATTCCCTGGATACATGTAGCACTGTGAGTTAAAAGCCTGATGCGTCAAAAACACACCACATGAATCTTACTTGGATTCATCTGCCAAATATTTTGAAATCATCAACATATTTTGCTTAGTTCCCGGCCAATTTAGTGATTCTAGAATTCCCGTGATCCTTCTCCAAAGCAGTAGAAGTCCAGCTTCCAGACAGTTCCATCGGCCTCAAGGCCCAGTTCCACAAAACTCTCCATCCCTGTGACTGCTCTCCTCTGCATGCCCTGCACGGCACTCATGACCTCTCTCTCTCCTAGGGCGACTCTGGAGGGCCTCTGTCCTGCAACATCGATGGTGTGTGGATCCAGATAGGAGTGGTGAGCTGGGGAATGCAATGTGGCAAACTTCTTCCTGGGGTCTACACCAATGTCAGCTACCACCGAACGTGGATTAGTGACTCTGTCTCAAGAGCTGAAGTGCCGGGTGCCAACCATTTGGACTTATCGGACTTCTTCCCTGCTGGACTCGTCTGCCTGGCCCTTCTGGGCCCCTCCTGGGCCTTTGGGCCTAATGCTATGCCAGAAGGATAAAGAGAAGAGCTGAAGCTGCTGGGGTGGGGTGGGCTAGGGCGGACAGGTGGGGTGGACAGGGCAGACAACCCATGGGAGAGTTGCTGGGAATCACTTTGAAGGACTGTTTTTAAGGTTCTTGGTTCTGTCAGTGTGTGTTCGTGGCTGGAATGTGAACGGCTACCAAACAAGGCTACCACTCCTGGGCACGGTTTCTTTGTCCCTGACTTACGTGTCTTATGTGACAGGAAGGATGCACTCCATGGGAAAAAACAATTGTGCATACAAATTAAAAAGCTATTAGAAAGGCAGGGATCACAAGAGTATTTGGGATGGCAAAGGCAAAGTTTCAAGGACTTATAACAAGGACCTGTTTCCTGCCCACACCTGCTTCTCACCTGGGCTCATTTCTCCCCTCCGCTACCTTCCTATGCTCCTCTTTCTTTTTTTTTTTTTTTTTTAATATTTTTTAGTTGTAGTTGGACAAATACACTTATTTTCATTTATTTGTATGTGATGCACAGGATCGAACCCAGGGCCTTACACATGTGAGGCGAGCGCTCTACCACTGATCCACAACCTCAGCCCCCTATGCTTCTCTTTCTGACCCCCGTCTCCCCCTCAACCTTTAACAAGGGGCCTAACATAAACACATATATGTAGCCCAGCTCTGAATGCTTCTGAATTTTTTGCTTTTTAAAATACCACTGTGGGGCTGGGGCTACGGCTCAATGGTAGAGCGCTTGCCTAGCACGTGTGAGGCACTGGGTTCAAGTCTCAGCATGGAATATAAATAAGCAAAATGAGTGTCCACTGACAACTAAAAAAATATAAAAAAAAAAAAATCAATGTGGCCAGTCGTGGTGGCACACGCCTGTAATCCCAGCAGCTCAGGAGGCTGAGGAAGGAAGATCATGAGTTCAAAGCCAGCCTCAGCAATTTATCGAGGCTCTAAGCAACTCAGGGAAACCCTGCCTCTAAATTAAAAAAAAAAAAAAAGCAGGGGTGTGTGCTGGAGATTGGCTTGGTGGTTAAGTGCCCCTGGGTTCAATCCCCAGTACCAAATAAATAAATAAGTGAATACCAATGTGAACTTCTATTAAAATTAAATAAATCTCTGGAGGTATTGGATGTCAACAACCTGGACCCATCCAGGTTGTTAATATCACTCCTATAATAAAGTACTTTAAACGCTTAGAATGAAGAAAAGATTATGATGCATGATCGGCATTTTATAAACAATCACATAGCCTGCCCTATTCCCTTGTGTCTTCAGGCCACCAAGAATGCAGGGTTAAGTTTTGTATTTGACTGCTCATTATTTTTATCCTTGATTTTCTGCTATTATTCCATTCATACACCTTCAAGTCATCAACTCATCCTGTATTTCTCATTTGACTTATTACATCCATGTTTTTTGTGGGAAGTCAATTTTCAAAAGCAACTTTTTTGACAAATAAATACATTTAATAGGAAGCGAGGGTGACAGGGAAACATAAAATCCTTGCCAATCCTGAAGCTCACCTTGCATCTAGATGGCCACCAGGGCCTCTGACTGGCACCCCGTGTCCTTCTCATGCCTAAAGCTCCACCCAACTCCATTTATTCCCCACAGCATTCAGACCAGGGTTTTAAAAATAAAAATACTTTTTGTCTCTTTCTCCCTGCTTATAGCCCTTCAAAGGTATCCTGTTGCTCACAGAATAAGGATGAAATCCTCACAGTCTACAAAGCCCTGCGAGGTCTGACCCCAGCCTGTTCTCCTGCCCCGTGGGGCATGGCTCTCCTGTTCTCTGTCCTCAAATGCTCTAAGTACCCTCTCAGCCTCAGACTCTGACATCTTCTGTTCCCTCTCCCCTCTAGCCCTTGCCTAATTATTCTTCCTATGCCTTCAGATTCTTAATTCACCCATTATTTTCTCAAAGCTACCCTTGGCTCTCCTGATCAGAGCCAGCCCCTAATGTGCTCAACACGCCTGTGATCTCACATTGGTGTGTGTGGTTCTCTACTGAACGCATGTCTGTCTTACCAAAATGAAAGGTGCGCAAGAGGAAGAATTTTTGTTTTTATCCACCATTGTATCCCAGTCTCAGTAAATACTCACTGAACGAATGAATGAATAATAAACATCCAATTAACTTGCTTGTATCCCCAAAACACACTATGTGAACCTGGGTATTTTGCTTACTGAGATAACCCAGACCTGACGTAAGTCTTACACAAAATAGGTGTTTTTTCATATAAAAATTTATTTGTATCATTTTTTTTTAGTTGTTGATGGGCACAATACTTTATTTATTTATTTATTTATATGTGGTGCTGAGGATCGAACCCAGTGCCTCATATGGGCTAGGCAAGCTCTCTACCACTGAGCTACACCCCCCGCCCCACAGAGGTTTTCAAATATTAATTAAATAAAGGATGAAAGGAGGAAAGAATGTTCCAGCACAGTTCTCTTCCTCACTCCTCTCCAGCCATAAGGAAAATAGGAGAGAAAGATCACTCAAAGCAGGCAAACGGAGAGGCTTCTCATAGGTCAGAACAAAAGCTAAGCAAGCACTGGAGTGAGACAGAGGGCCAAGCAACGTGGGAGCCCAGGGGACACAAGAAATGAGGAGCAAGAAAGGAAAGCTGAAGGGAAAGACAGACCAATCAAGAACAAGAGAAGAAGAGCCGGGCATCGCGGCGCACACCTGTAATCCCAGCAACTCAGGAGGCTGAGGCAGGAGGATCACAAGTTCAAGTCCAGCCTAGGCAACGTAGTGAGACCCTCAGCAACTTAGGAAAACTATCTCAAAATTTAAAAATAAAATCTTTTAAAAAACTGTAAAGGGCTAGGAATGTAGCTCAGTGGTAAAGCACTTAATATCTTAATTTTTTTTTTTTTTTTAAAGAACCAGAGAAGCACAACTAGGCAGAGAACGCACACAAGGATATGAGCCACGGCCATGCAGCAAAGAAGGAATAAAGGTCAAGAAAACCCAAATACTCCTTCCTATCACTCCTCTAGGTTCTTAGCTCAAAATGGGAAGCAACCATTCCACAGCATAGTATCCACCCAAATTTTTCTCATGAACCAAGAATGGAAACTTCATACGTTGGAGGGACCAGCCTCCAAGTGGAAAGAAAGGGATATCAAGACAACAGAACCTTATGACCTTAGTGTTCTGGCCACTACTGCTTGGCTGGACCAGGGATGGAAACCTGCCTTAACAGCTGCCCCAGGAACTGGAGCAGTTAGCCTAGAGTCTCACCCAAGAGGTGCATTCAGTACTTAACACACAACACCCCCCCCCCAGGGAGGTTGGAATTGAGTCCTACAGAATGTACTGCACATGCACTAGGGTCAGGTGCCCACTAGGAACAGGCAACAGTCAAAGCACCAAGATACAGGAGTACCTAGAGCACACTCAGCCCACCCTCCAGGGACACCCAGATTCCAGGGGGAGAGGAGGTAGCACAAAATGCAAAAGAAACACAGATTCTCAAGTGTTGGGGCATGATATTGGCCAAATTATATTGTTTTATGGTGTGCATGTATGACTGTTATATATAATTATAATACACCAATGGAAAAATGTGGAAGGAGAAAGGGGAAAAAAAAGAAGCACATGCTCTCAGGTTATGTACAAGAAAGCCTGATAGAGAAGAGAAAAAGCCTGATAGAGAAGAGAAAAAGCAGGCTACAGGAACAGGGAGCACGCTAGCATGTATGGCAGGGAACAGGGAGGTCCAGGCGGCTGGAATGCTGAGAGCAAGTGCAAGAGGTCGGAACTCAGACCAGGTGAATCATACCTCACTACAACTATGTTTTAACAATGAAAAGAGGCAGGGGCCAGGTTCTGCAGGGCCTAAGCCTCAGGAAGGCCTCTGAATTTTATCCTCAGTGAGATGAGAAGCCACTGAGAGCAGGGGAAGAATGTAAGACAGAAGAGCAAAGAATCCCGTACCCGGCTCATGTGGTGCAGACAGGCCAGGAGGGGGCTGCCGTGGTAGAGAGGGCAGTTAGGTGGGAGCAGAGTCTGCAAAGCAGCAGAGACAATCACACACCAGGCACTGAAGTGGAGCTGAGCAAAACACTCACACACTGCTGTATCCTGAACATCAGGAAGTCTCCGTGAGGCCGAGTGCTGGTTTTTGTCTCCACATTCCTTCTCTGTTCCACCTGTGCATAAAGGCCCCACTTACCAAAGTGATAAGAGAAAAGCCCAAGCCCAAGGTCTTTACCCTCTATTTCTTCACTAAGACACCTGCCTTCTTGGATTCCTCCTTCTTATCCAGAGCAATATTCTCAATATTCCACCTCCAAGCCTCATCCTCTACAACAGAATACACCACAATACACTTATTTCTGTCCAATGCTTAGGAAAGGAAGCAGTAAGTATATGAAAAACATTAACAGCACCATAAGAATTTTTTTTTTTTTTTTTAATTAGAGCTGGGATGGAGTTGGGTGGTAGAGCACTTGCCTGGCATGTGCGAGGCCCTGGATTCAATCCCCAGACTGGTAAGAATACATCTAGATACTGTGGGGAGCAGCAGCCACTTATCACATAAATAATATGGCATGTGAATTATGCCTCATTAAAACTATTTTTTATAAAAATAAACAGGGAAGTTTATCTCCTGCTAAAATTAAATAACTTGTGTGTGACGCATTCAGGGCTCTCTGATGATATCCTAAATAATATTTGTGATTTTTTTTTTTTTAAATATATACTTTTTTGGTTGTAGATGGACACAATACCTTTATTTTATTTGTTTATTTTTATGTGGGGCTGGGGATTGAACCGAGTGTCTCATGCATGCTAGGCAAGCGCTCTGCCGCTGAGCCACAACCCAGGCCCACTGTGATTGTATTTCAAAATAAGGTTCATACTAGTTATATATTTTCTGTTCCAATTGCTAAAACACAAATGGAAATCTGGCCTAAAATACAAGATATAGAAAATGTTAATACTTTACTGGAAGAAAAATAATCAATGAGCATTTGAATTCATAAAACTAAAATGTCAGTGCTTACTAATTTTGTACTAATTAATTTAGTCAGTGACACCAAAACTGACCAAATGATGAAGAAGTAAATGGGGACATCTTTATACTACTTGGGGCGGGGAGGCTGATGCTCAATGTAGAATTACCGTCTTTAAAAAAATCAATTTCAATTTGTAGAATTCTTTACTTCTTGAAATATTTCATCTTCACATGCTTTCCACTGCCTCATGTCTTGAAAACTTTTAATTAAAGAGGAATTTTAACAATTAAAAGCTGCTAAAAATCCAATAAGCGATTTTTTTAAAGTAGGAAAAACTTGTACGTTTAGTTATTTCCAGATCTTCTCTTTATAACAAATAGACTATTTCAAGGAATGGCCCTTTTCCCTGCTTTATTTCTCTAAGCTGTGAAGTCACCCAAAAATGTGGGACATTACAGAAAAAGGAATCAGGATAATAGACGGTGGAAGCTCTATTTCGATATTATCTCAACAGTGGGTACTTCATCTTTTCATGTGCATTGTTTTATTCGAAGCCTGCCTCCGTCTCCTCACCAAATCGGACTAAGCACAGTGTATCTGCGTACCAGAAATCAGCCACCTAAGAGCTTTTTAAAATGTGTTCCTTCTCCAGGAAAGGGAGGCGAGAAGTCATTCAAAATAACCAGATTCAATTAATTTTATTCTCTTATCAATAACTGAGAAGAAACGTTCCCTATCAGAAGAACAAAAGGGATTGAAATCTTTAATGGAAATCCTAATTGCCTTTCTGGATAATTACGCTCAACCAACCCGAATTCTCTCCACAGTGTCTACGACCACAGAAGCCTTTGCTTCCCATCTCCCCGTGGTTGAAATGAAGTAACTTGCCATCTGATCCCGTAGCCCCTTGGGTGCCACACGGCCCTGTACTATAATTAACTCTGAACACCCAAGAGTGAAAGGAAGAGGGTGGGAGAGCCCAAGGCCCCAGAATGCTAAGAGGGTGCTTCTGATGGAAACTGGTAAGAATGCATTACCCTCTATTTCTTCACTAAGACACCTGCCTGTTGGGCAGCAGCAGCCAGAGAACATTTTGATCAGATTGGGATACAGGAAAAGTTTAAATCCATCAATGTGTGTTCCTCAATGTCTCACTTCATGCTGAAGGATTTGGTCAATATACCCCTGATTCTTTCTAAAGGTTTAATATTTAAACATTGCCTATTATTTTTTAAATTAAACTTGCTTTTTAAAGTTAATGATAACAGAAAGCTGTGACTGCAACAATTGCAAAGCTTCAGAATTCAGGATTAATTTTATTTTATACTCCATAATACTAGGCTAGATTTAAAAAAAAAAAAAAGAGGAGGATAGTAGTTGGTTGATCAAAGAAATTTTGTGTCAATGAATTTTAAATAATGAAAACATTTTGGCCTTAAAAATTAAAATTACTGGAGCATCTTCAAAAGCAAGTATTTGGATTTTAGAGAAATCTCTTGTCCCCCTAGGAGATCCATGGAGTGATTTTTAAATCTGAAACAGAGGGCTAACATAAAAGGCCTCTGAGACAGGACCACAAGCAAGAGGAAAATGCACTGTGGTTCACATTTTTTGCCCAGAGTCTAACCCAGACCAATGAACAACTAGTTCTGAAATGGACATAGTTTAAACTTCTAAAAACAGGTTACAGAGAAAGTAAAACTTTTCTTTTGGTGGTGCTGAGGGTTGAACCCCTGGCCTTCTGCATGCCAGGCAAGCACTCTACCAACTGAGCTATATCCCCAGCTGAGAAAGTAAAACTAAAACCATGTTAACATAGCTTTGCATTTGTCTTGCTTTTTCAGGGGGAGGGAGAGGGTACTGGGGATTAAACCCAGGGTTACTTTAGCACTGAGCTACATTCCCAATCCCTTCCTTCCATCCTTATTTATTTATTTGAGTCAAGGTCTCACTAATTGCTGAGGGTCTCGCTATAAGTTGCCAAGGCTGGCCTCCTGCCTCAGACTCCAGAGTCTCTAGGATTACAGGATTATAGACCACCATGCCCAATAACCTAGCTTTCTTTAGAGCCCAGCAGCTACCATCAGGCTTAGCCAAACCCTCCCAAGAAGGACCAATCTATTGAGCATCAGGATGGAAGCTCAATAGACTGGACTATCACAATCAGACTATCACAATCAGCTTTGCTCAACTACCTGCTACTAAGTCTTTTGAGTCTTTACAAGCAAGAAATAAATACCTACCAAATATTGAGCCATAAAATAATGTTCTAGAAAAACATTTCTGGATTATATTTTTACAGACATGAAAATAAGCTCAACAGGACAAAACTGGAAACACTCAGAAAAATATAAAGGGAATAAACATGGCCATGTTGAGAATTTGAGCTTTAGAGGAAGCAGACAATGAAAAAGCAGCAGGTACACATGGCATGATTAGTTTGCATTTTAGAAAATTCAGTTGAGTGGTGGTCCAGGAATGGATTAGAGAAGTAAGTTAGGAGTCAGAAAATGACAAAAGATGCCTGGACCGCGACGGTGGCAACGAAAATGGAGAGAAGAGGACAGGGTTGAGCTCTGCAGAAGGCAGGTTCAACAGAATCTGGTCACAGTGTGGGAGAAAGCTGTGCCTTCACCAGGTCTCTGGCTTGGTATCATTCAGTGAGACAGAGAACCAGTTTAGAGTGGGAAATTAAAGTTACAGACATCAAGACTCTGCAAAAAAGAAATCCCAAAACATACTGTATTCTTACATTGAGCATTAAGTAAACAAGTTGAAAAAACTAGAATATATTCCAAAAGCTCACTGGCCAATTTATTGGCTGTAGGGGAGTCATAAAGAACAATACACAAAGAATTCCAAAACCAGGGTTTTGCCAAGAGTTTCAAACTTCTCAAACTAGCACATCTTTAAAAGGTGGCTGTGGGAGATTGTTTAGTCAGTGATTTCGCTGCTGTGACTAAAGGACTCACCCAGAACAATTGTAAAGGAGAAAAGGTTTATTCCCCAGCCTCCCAGGTCTCCATCCACAGACAGCAGGCTCCATTCCTTGGGGCTCATGGTGAGGCTGAACATCACCACAATCAGGAAACAGAGAGTCTCCACACTCCAGATACAAAATCTAAACCCCAAAGCCACGCCCCCAGTGAACCACTTCCTCTAGCCACACCCCACCAGCCTCCTTACCACCCAGTTAATCCTATCAGGGATTAATTCACTGATCAGGCTAAGGCTATATATAACCAATTATTTCTCCTCCAAACCTTCGTGCGTTGTTTCACATGTGAAGTTTTGGGGGACACCTCACATCCAAACCATAACAGAGATAATACTCACTTTTTCATTGTCTGCTTCCTCTAAAGCTCAATTCTCAACATGGCCATGTAAAAGGGTTAACACTCAAGGTACCAAGTAACTTGCAGGGTACCTGAAGAATACTACCACCCTGAGCCATTGACATCAGGTAAGCCAAAGAAACATGGGTAGAACTGACCTACGAGATTTCTGAGCATAAGTTTCAAATACTGGCACATGGCTTTTTTGTCCACTGCTCCTCTTCCCAGTTAGGGATTGATCCTGCAGCCAAGAAATAGCTCACCAGTTGAATAAGACACTGAGCTCTAGAAGTTGTAACCACAGCACTGATGACAAAATATGACAGCTGTCTAACAAATAAGAATATGTAATTTAGTGCTGTTTCCCTTCTTCAAGTTGAAGTTTTCTGATGATTTACTAAGAAGCAACCCAACAGAAAAAAATAATAGTCGACTCTCAATCCCCAAACCTAGAATGAAGAATTTTGAACCCGAAACCTCATTGCAAAGAGTCAGCAAACTTTTCCTGGAAAAGGACTGAGAGGAAGTATTTTAGACCTACTGCCAAATAGACTGCTGCAACTACTCTGCTGAGGCGGAACAAAAGTAATTATAGACATGATGTTAATAAATGAGTATGTCTGTGTTTCAATAAAGCTTTATTTATAAACAGGCATGGGATGTGACCTGAGTCTAAGTCCTTCACACTGTCAGTGGAGAATATGAGAGATGAAATCAAGGCCATTTAGCTGGCCATTTAATGGGAGGCTAAGCATTTAGAATTAATGTCTTAGCTGGGCATGGTGGCCCGTGCCTGTAATCCCAGCAGCTCAGGAGGCCGTGACAGGAGGATCACGAGTTCAAAGCCAGCCTCGGCAAAAGCGAGGCACCAAGCAACTCAGTGAGACCCTGTCTCTAAATTTAAAAATATATATATATAATGCATGTCTTTTGAATCCAGTCCTCTAGATCAGGTTCTGTTGTGTCACAAGATGAAAATGAAACACAAAGGAAAAATAAAGCAGAGAATGCTAAGGGTAGGCTCTCATTATGTTAAACAATTTGGTTTTAAATGAGAATTTGCTTCTTGAATGATTATATAGCTTTCAGGAAAACAAGTAAATATCATAAAACCAAACACATCAGCAAATGATAAATTAGCAGTATTTTGAAAAATGATCTTCAGAGAAAACACAATTATATACTCCATTCCTACCATCATTTCCTTGAACAGCTTATCAATCATTTCTTTTATCAACAGGACAGTATTTGCAATAATCATTACAGTAACTCATCTTAGGGAAAAATAGGTTTTTAAAAATACCATAATGAGCCACAAATACTATACTAGTCCCGCAGGAGATGATGACTTCTCATGGTGTTGTTCTGTTAGTGGGTTTTTTGTTTTGTTTCTTGCTGGGGATCAAATTCAGGATAGCAAGTTCAAAGCCAGCCTCAGCTACTCAGCAAGACCCTGTCTCCAGATAAAATATAAAAAAGGGCTGGGAAAAGCATCTCTGAGCCTGCAGAGTAGACAATATGAGCAAAGCTCACCCTCCCGAGCTGAAAAGATTTATGGACAAGAAGTTATCATTGAAATTAAATGGTGGCAGACATGTTCAAGGAATATTGCGGGGATTTGATCCCTTCATGAATCTTGTAATAGATGAATGTGTGGAGATGGCAACTAATGGACAACAGAACGATATTGGAATGGTGGTAATACGAGGAAACAGTATCATCATGTTAGAAGCCTTAGAACGAGTATAAATAACGGCTGTTCAGCAGAGAAATCCGTGTCCTCCCTCCAGAAGCCCTGTTTAACTATGACTTGAAAATTGGGTCATGCACATTTTCATATTTAACTTTTTGTTAAATAAACTTCAACAGCAAAAAAAAGGGGGGGGGCAGGCTGGGGATATGGCTCAGTGGTTAAGCACCTTCATCCCCTAGTTCAATTGCTGGTACCAAAAATTAAAAAATAAATAAATACACTGACAGAAATTGACTGTTTTTGGAACTCTAGAAATGAACCAAAAGTCTACAGCAATAATAAAATAATCAAGAAAAATTATCTGGATTTTGATGAAAATAGTGAGCTTTGTGCAATTGAAATTTCCTTGATTCCTTTCCCTTTTCCCTGCACAGCAGTAACCTTAAAAATATCAGCCTGGTGGGTCAGTGGTAGTGCTTGCCTCATGTGTGAGGCACTGGGTTTGATCCTCAGCACCACATATAAATAATTAAATAAAAAATAAAGGTCCACCAACAACTAAAAAAACTTCATCCTGGGGCTAGGGCTGCAGCTCTTGGGTAGAGAGCTTCCCTAGCAAGTGCTGAGGCCCCAGGTTTGATCCCCAGCATCCCACACACAAGAAAGCAGAACAAACTTCATTCACAAAGAATTGTAATCATTTGTTCTGACCTTCCTGGTGGCTCCCGAGAAGTCCAGCAAAAAGACTATACTCTCTCAGGGCTAAAGTGGAGAGCGGGAGAGTATTTGCTGAAAATATTTACCAACTAACAAATAAATACATTATTTGCTGTTACATGAGGATAACAGTTGATAAGTAAAAGACTAATCCAAAAGACTGGTAGGAAGGCTAGTGAGCAAAATGCTTTGGGGAATAAGAGTTTTGAAAAGTCCCCATATATTCCTGGGAATCCAGAAGGCCAACTGCCTTCCCAGAATAGGCCCTGGCTCAGAGAAGACCTGAGAAGGCCCTCAGCTCTCACCTCGCTGACCACCAGGCCACCTACAGCAAGGCCACCTACAGCAGAGCTCATCTGCAAAGATGGGAGGTTCCTTTTAGTTCTAGACACTGAAGGAAAACACTTGTCTCATCACTGGCTACCCACTAAACAAATGAAACAAACTTCACTAATCACACATGACAAAGAATACAGACTTTACAAAACTAGTTTAGAAAAGTTAACAAGTAGTAAATGACTATCACTATAACAAGCAGCGATAACAAACCCTAGGAAGGGAGAACCATCTGATTTCGTCTGATTAGCCACATGTTAATATTCAAAATGTCTGATTTTCAACCAGAATTCATGAGGTATGCAAAGAAACAAGAGGCAGTGCCCCCACAAGAAAGAAGTAATCTATATAAATTGTCCTTCTGGAAGCCCAGACACTGGACTTACTAGATAAATACTTTAAACCGGCTATTTTTAAAATGTTCAAAGCACTGAAGACACTGTTAAATAGAACAAAAAGATAAGCTGAAGATAAACTAGAAGAAAATATTTCCAAATCCAATTCTTCATTATCTTCATTAAACATTCACTGGAATCCTATGAGGTGATCAGTACCAAATTACATTAATAAGGTTTATAAAAATCCCTGCAAGGAACGACTGAAAGATTTGTTCTAACCATTATAAGTGCTTGTCATTCTACTCAACAGTAATGACAATAGAATTCAGGTTTGACACTAAACGTTCAGTATCGCTGCCCCTTTCCTGGAGACGCTGTCACATGTGATGTTAGCGACACTGTACTTATAACTCACATTTATGCCCTACATCCCACGCATCACTAACCTGGGGAACTGGTCCTCAGAAAATTCTTTTCTTTCTTGCCCAGATTGGTCTGTGATTCCTAGGTTTAAGAGATGCCCCCGCCTCAGGCTCCCAAGCAGCTGCAACTACAGGTGTGCGCCACCTCAGAAACACATTCACGCTCCTGCACAATTCAGGGCATTTGAAAAATGGAGGCTGCTGCAATCAATCTTTAATGACCACTCTTCCCAGTGTCTCCCTCCTTATGTAAAAATTGGCTGCTTTTTTTTTTTTTTTTGGCTAAATATCCAAATACACATTTCAACTTTATTTATTTATTTTTATGTGGTGCTGAGGATCGAACCCACGGCCTCTTAGGTGCCAGGCGAGGACTCTACCACTGAGCCACAACCTCAGCCCCACATTTCAACTTTAAAATGCAATTTTGGGCTGGGGATGTGGCTCAAGTGGTGACGCGCTCGCCTGGCATGCGCGGGGCACTGGGTTCGATCCTCAGCACCACATAAAAATAAAATAAAGATGTTGTGTCCACCGAAAACTGAAAAATAAATATAAAAAAAAAAATAAAATGCAATTCCACGGATACTCAAGGGGGAAGAGACTCTGTGCCTGTACTGCTGGGGCTGCTGGAAGGGGAGTTGGGGAACCCGTGCAGTGGGCTGCGTCCACCCCATCCTTCCCCACAGCCAGGCGGTGGCTGGGAAAGAGCCTGAGCTCAGGAGTTGAGGCCTCATTGAGCTGCTTTGCAGTCCCACGCAAGAACATCTCCAAGGGAAGCTGTTGCAAAGGCTCCAGGCGCTGGACTTGACATTCACCTAGTACCAGGCAGCCCCAAACCCAGCACGTCTGTATTGATGGCACCAAGTGGCAAACATCTAAAACCTTTGGAACTCACATAAAAGTAAAATGTTAAGTGCTATCCTGGGAGACCATATTCTTCCTTCTCAACAGGGTGAGCCATGGGCAGAGTAGGAATTTACTTTTCAACCTTTTGTACATAGCATCTAGGTTAGAATAGAATGTAATCAAAGCAAAAATAAAGGCTACATTACAGTATTTTTTTTAAAAGTCAAGCCTATTCTATTTGCAGGCTAAGTATTGAAAGTACATGCCAAGAGTTGTTCTGAGCTGTGGGGATTAACAATGAACAAACTGAGTCTCTACCCCATGGAACTCACATGGCTGCAAATGTACAGGTCCTGCCTGTAGCCTGTCAACTTGACCCTCTCTCCATCCTGGGAACCCCCAGTGTAATCCAGGCCCAACACCACATCCGACAGAATTATAGGTACTTCTCTCATGCAGGTGGCCATGTAGGTACAAGATCTGCCACCCCAGCAAAGGGACAGGGGATAGATCTGAACAGACAGTTATCTATAAGTATGCCAGACCTCTGAAGTCAATGAGCATGAGAACCCTGCCCAAAGGGGCATCCTGTGCAGGACCATGGCTGGCCAACCTTATTTTGGGCAGGGGCGGAGGGGGGGGGACAACAGGGATTGAACTGAGGGGCACTGGACCACTGAGCCACATCCCCAGCCCTATTTTGTATTTTATTTAGAGATAGGATCTCACTGAGTTGCTGAGCACTTGGTGAGGCTGGCTTTGAACTCAGTATCCTCCTGTCTCAACCTCCCAAGTTGCTAGGATTACAGGCATGTGGAACCACACCCGGCCCTGGCCAACCTTCTTAGAACCTTTATTCTTGGGGAGACAAACTGCAACAAAGACAGCCCATTATTCAGGACCTTAATAAGACATGAAAATAGACTTAATCTGACTCCATAAAAATGGTGGTGTCACTAATATTAGGCACAAGAGAGTCAATCCAACTGACAAAAGAATGTTCCCGGTGTAGCTACATGCTGTCAGTTTCCTAGACTTACTCTTATGTCCAAATAACTTCTGAAACTACATCCTGTGTCTTTCTACTCCCTGTGTTTCCTTACAATAAGTCTCCATCAGCCGAAGCCAGCAGAACAAGCCTCTATTTCTTGCAAGCTAAAAGTTTATAACTAACACATGCTGTGTGAATTTTAGTTACTTCAGTGACAGTTCACTACACCATGCATCATGTGAAGCCTGGAGACTATACAATAGCAAGGATGGAATAAAATCCATGTATAAAATTCATAATAGGACTCAAGTTTCTGCACAGCAAAATAATCAATAATGAAATGAAAAGGAAATAATCAAATGAAAAGGAAACCCATGAAACTGGAAAAAATATTTGCAAACCATATAAGAGATTAATATTTGATAAGAGATTAATATCCAAAAAAAGAATTCATAACAGCAAAAAAAAAAAACTAGATCTTAAAATAGGCAAGGGAGCTGAACAGACATTTTTCCAAAGAAGACACATAAATGGCCAACAGGTCTATGGAAAGATTTTCAACATCATTCACTAGTCATCACTAGTCAGTGAGATATCATCTCTCACACATGTTAGGATCAAAAGTCAAAAGATAAGTGTTAACAAAGATATGGAAAAAAATAAAACGCTTACATGTTCTTGGTATTGGGTTTGATTCCAGCACCACACACACACAAAAAAAAAGTAACTGAGATGTAGATATATTAATTAGCTTGATTGTAATAGTAATTTCACAATGTCTAAGTATGTGAAAACATTGTACACCTCGAATACATACAACTATTATTTATCAATCATACTTCACTAAGGCTAATAAAGGAAAAAATGCATGGTTGATTCTGTTTATTCTGTTTGACTAAAGGCATCACAACATGAATTACTTATGATGGGAAAATGTAACCGTCCAAATGATAAGAAATTACATTGAAAACACTCACCATCATGTTCTTCAACTAGACTCAACAGTTCTCACCTCCCACAGACTTCAAAAAAATCCAATTCTTACCAAGTATTCTGGAAGTAATTAATCAGGCAATCTGAGTGTAGGATCATGAACTTAGGTCTTTTTGAAGCTCCCCAGTTGATTCTCATGTCCTGTCAGAATTGAGAATCCTGGCCCCATGGGCTTATTACTCAAAGTGTGGTCCAGGGTCCATGAGCAGCAGCATCACCTAGAGCTTGTTAGAAATGCAAAATTTCTCTGCTCAATTCAAAAAGAACCTATAGAACCTGTACTTCTAGCTACTTGGAAGGCTGAGGCAGGAAGATGGCTTGAGCACAGGAATGCAAGATTAGCCTGAGCAACACAGAGAAACACTGCCCACCTCATCTCAAAAATAAAGAAAAAAAGCTGGGCACAGTGAATGCATGCCTGTTAACCCAACCCAGAGACTGAGGCAGGAGTATCACAAGTTCAAGGCCAGACTCAGCAACTTAGCAAGGCCCTAAGCAACTCAGTAAGACCCTGTCTCCAAATAAAATATTAAAAAAGCTGAGGATGTGTGTGGTTCAGTGGCAAAGCACCCCTGGGTTCAATCCCTGTAAAAAAATTATTTTTTAAAAAAAATTAAATAAATAAAAAGAAATGCAGGGTCTCAGGGTCTACCTAAAATCTGCTAAACCAGGATCTTCATTTTAGCAAGACCTCAGGTAACTTGGCATTATAAAGTTTAAAAGCACTGCTCAGATTTCCCATTGCTACAGAAACATGAGAAATACAACCATGTTCTAAAATGGAATACCTCAAGAAATTTTCTATGAAGAAGAAACAGAACAGGGTGGGAGATATCTGTGACATTGAGACATTTTACATTATTAAGCATCTAGTTAAAAGTAACATTCAAATACATGTCTGCACATTTTGAAAATTTGCAGTAACACCCCTGGCCCCACCTACAGACCACACCCCAGTCCATGGCAATAGTTACACCTGGACTGAGGAAAACGGATTTAACTTTACTCTCCAGTCCGCTTCAGTAATGTCCTCTGAGCTGGTGTGAGCTGAGGGGCCTCAACAAGTCCTTGGGAAGAAATGAAGAAACAAGCAGTGTGGTGGCAAGATAAAAAGGGAGTACTGCCACCAGCAGCCCACACTGGGGGTCTTCCAGTGCCCCGGGAACACCTCAGTACTAGCTTCCAGGACTGTTTGGAAATGGTGATATTTATTGCCAGAAAAACTAATTTTTTACTTCTTGTGCAAACATTTTCTGTGCCCATTGTTCTTAATCAGGACTCAGAGAAAAGCATTTCGCTATCTTCCAGTACCGTGATACTTGGATTAAAGTATCTCCTGGAAACAAAGTTCCAATAAAATCAAGGCAGCCGTACTGAGAACAGATGAACTCTGGACTCAGAGCACCAGACCTGGCTTCTATTTACAAGCTCCTGCTTCACTGCCTCAGAGCAGGGACAAAAATCACCTCCCTTCACAGCTTCTAGGTGTTCTCGACTAAGCTGGCACTAGGCAAAATAACAAAAGCAGAAAAACGTTTTCAGATTCCACAGTGTTCCGTTTTGGTACCCTTCAGTGTCCAAGGATAACCATGACCTCCTTCCAAAACTACACATCACACACATAAACCGTAAGTTTACAAACATGTTCCCCATAATGAACCTCTAGAGGATCCAGAGAACCAATAATCTCCATTCAAAGATGCAACAAAAAATACAGGAGAACGGCTCGTAAAACCAAAGTGTCTTGTCCAAGGTCAAATTATTATTTAGTGAACCTCATTTTCAAACAGTACATTTTAGCTTAGTAGAAGGGGAGGGAGACAGTAAGATCCAGTTGGAATCTCTCAGTTAGGAACTGCCATGGCTGGCAATTAGAGAGGCTTAAGCTAACAGCGACTTTAACAAGAGGGTCTTTTCCCTCCAATACAGGAAGGCCCAGGCAGTGGAGAGTTCACTCAGTTCTGCTCCGCCCCCTCTGCACTTGGTTTCCATCCTCAAGGTAACTCCATGGCCCAGGGCGGCTAGTGAACTACACATCCATCCTTCTCCCTGGGGTGCTACAGTTTGCATTTTGAAGGTTTCCCGAATGTCCATGTGTTGAACAGCCTGTAGCACCACCAGAGGTGTGTGGAGGTGGTGGACCCTTTAGGAGGCTGGGTCGAGTGGGAGGAACCTAGGTCCCTGGGGGCGTGTTCAAAGGGGATGGGGACCACAGCGCCTTCCTTCTTTCTTGGCTTCTGGCCCACTTGTGGAGGGCAGCTTCCTTGGCCACCCAGTCCCAGCCGGGAGGTACTATCTTGCCACAGGGTCAAGCAACCATGGAAGGAAACCTCTGAAACCAGGAACCAAAATAAATCTTTCCTCTTTATATATGGATTATCCCAGGTATTGTGTCACATTAATGGAAGGCTGGCTAATACATTGTAGGAGGGGGAAGAAAGGTAAGAAGGAAGAAGGAAGAGAAAGAGAGAGAGAGAGAAAGAAGAAAAAGGAAGGGAGGGAGGGAAACAGGAAGGAAGGAAGAAAAGGAGTATTCTGCTAGGCCAGGTGACGCATATCTGTAATCCCAGCAACTCAGGAGGCTAAGGCAGGAAGGATGTAAGTTCAAGGCCAGCCCTGGTAACTTAAGTCTCCAAATAATAAATAAAAAGGGCTGGAGACACAGCTCAGGGGTAGAACGCACCTGGCTTCAATCCTCAGTACAGCAGAGAGTTAGATAATTTAAGGTCACATAGTTAGCAAGAAGCCAAGAAATGAGCCAAGAAAGTCTAACTATCTTAGGCTAACTCTACTGGATAGTAACCTCGGACCACTTATTCTTACTTACACTCTTTAAATTGTACTAGTCTAACTGTCCCTAACTCTACAGTGTTCTGTTCTTTAAAAGCAACAGACTGATCATATGTATCTTTTTTTTTTATTCCCAGAAATTTCTGCATGAATTGTATTGATGGAGATAAATAGGTCTTCTTAAAGAATTTGGTAAGTGCAGGTGGGGTTTTTTGTTTGTTTTTGAGACAGGGTCTCACTGTGTTGCTCGGGCTGGCTTTGAACTCCTAGACTCAAGTGACACTCTTGCCTCAAGCCTCCTCAAGTAGCTGTGCAGTGCAGATTTTTAAACAGTGTGTAAATATTCTATGGGACTTGAAATAACTTTCTCAAAATAAGTTAGACAACTATGGAATTCTAGCAATTAAAAAATAAAAAATTTTCTGTGCTAGTGGCACAGAAGAACAGTGGTTTAAAACAGAGCCACCAGCTCTGGGAAAAATACAGCCTGGCATGCTATATGAATCAATGAAAAGACACTGCCTTGTGATTTGTGATGTACAATATAGGTAACTGAGTTTTAGCTCTACCTAGTTGTGTAACTTTAGAAGAAGTCTTCTAACATTTCTAAGTCTCAGTTTACTCATCTTTCAAATGGGCATTATAGTTCAACCCCCACCATTACCAAAAAAATAAAAGAGAAGGATAAAACTTACCCTCTTCCCTCTCAAGTTGTTGAAAGAATCAAATTAAATGAAGTTATGAAAGCCCTTTCTAAACAGAAAAGCACTTGATACATGTAAAGAATTTCTAAAATATACCAAGCAGCCTGCTGGCATGAACATGTGGCACATAATAGTAAATGACTTTTATTAGCAGTCAGGGTGATAACTCAGAAGAACACTGACTTTTACTTTAAATTGACCTGGATTCAAACACCCATTCTACCACTGACTAGTTGAGAGACCTTGGGGCAAACTGCTTAAATATTTCTGAGCCTCAGTTTTTCAATATAATAAGGAAAATAACATCCACCTCACAGAGGATAACAGATAAACAATACCTGGCTCACGGTGAACTCAAGGATTCTGTGACCTCATTCTGATGATATTCAAGGTATTTTACTTACAGTACACCCGATGACAGTTCTAGACGATCCTTGATTTATAAGGGGTTATGTCCAGATAAACCTTTCAAAATATCTTAAGTCGAAAACATACTTAACATACCTCATTTACCAAACTTCCGAGCTCAGCCACACAGCAAACCTTGGAACGTGGGTTGTTTCCATCGTGTTCTGAGGCTGGCTGGGAGCTGCGCTTGCTGGGCTGCCCCATGCTAGGCTGCAAAGAGGCTCCTACCACACATGACCAGCCCAGGAAAGGTCCAAATTCAAAATTTCCCCTATGATCTCTACTGAAGGCCTATCACTTTCATACCATTATAAAAGTAAAATATTATTAAGTCAGGGACCATCTGGAAATCATTCCTTCCAGGGTTTATTAGAAACAAATCAAAATTAAAAAAGAGGAAAGTTGGGGATGTTAGCTCAGTGGTAGGGGGACTACCTGGCACTCAGGAGGCCAAGATCCCTAGCTCTGCCAAACAAACAAACAAAAAACCCTAGCTGGGCGCAGCGGTGCACACCTGTAATCCCAGCGGCTCAGGAGGCCAAGGCAGGAGTATGGTGGGTTCAAAGCCAGCCTCAGCAAGGGTGAGGCACTGAGCAACCCAGTGAGACTCTATCTCTAAATAAAATTCAAAATAGGGCTGGGGATGTGGCTCAGTGGTCTATTTCCACTGGGTTCAATCCTCGACCACTCCACACACACACACACACACACACACACACAGAAAATTTGTTTAGGATGCATTAGGCCCTGTTATACGCCTACCATTCTTCCAGTTGTTTGAGGAAAGGCCCAGAATTTTGTGTACCTGCCCACTAAAGAAACAGTATAAGATGTTGTAAGTAAGAAAGAGGTCTCAAACCTGCTGGAGAGTCTGAGGAACGCTATGGCTATATGTCCCCATGGAAAGTTACAAATTTTGGGGCAACAATAAAAGAGGTAGAGGAGAATATTTTCATGACCTTACAGTAGTAGGAATACCACTCTTAACTGGAAAGGGGAGGTGGGAAGGACACAAATTGTAAAGAAAAAGACTCATAACTTCATCTACATTGAAAAGAGGAAATGTCATGTCAAAAGAAACCATAAAGAAATGTGGGGCTGGAGCTGTGGCTCAGTGGCAGGGTGCTTGACTGGCATGTGAGAGGCCCTGGGTTCAATCCTCGGCACCACGTATAAATAAATAAATAAGATCCATTGACAACTAAAAAATATTTTTAAAAAAAGAAAATGAAAAAATAAGACACAGTGTGCAAGATATCTGTGATACACATAACCAACAAAAGTTGAGACTCCTCATTAAATAAAGAACTCTAACAAATCAATAAAAATTAATAGCCAGGCATGGTGGTGTATGCCTATAATCCCAGAGACAGGAGGCTGAGACAAGAGGATCAAAAGTTCAAGACCAGCCTCAGAAATTTAGCAAGGCTCTGTCTCAAAAAACTAAAAAGGGCTGGGGATATAGCTCAGTGGTAAAGTGCCCCTGGGTTCAATCCCTAGTACCCCAGAATACAACTACACAAAGCATGGTATAGTTATACAATTAAAAAAAAAAAAACCAGGGCTAGGTTGTAGCTCAATGATAGAGTACTTGCCAAGCACATGTGAGGCACTGAGTTCAATCCTTGGCACCAATATAAAAATAAGAAAATAGTACTGTATCCATCTACAACTAAAAACAAAAACAAAACACAACAGAAAAACTTCAGCTACACACAACAAAATAAATCAGACAATGTTAATGAGAAAAAAAAAAAAAGACACTCAGTCTGAACCAGTGATGTAAGTATAAACAACCTCATCAGTAGACTTTATCCTCCCTTCTCTTCCTTCTTCCCCGCAAGCTGTGTGGGTAGGGTGACTATAAACCCTGATCTGTCTGAGACGGAGGAATTTCCTGGGATAGGGTTGTTCTGTCTTTTTGTTTTTTCAATGCTGGGGCCTCCTGAATGCTAAGCAGCTGCTTTGCCACTGATCAGCACCCACGTCAATTACTGTACAGTTCTGGAAGTCAGAATTCCAAAATGCATCTCCCCAGGCTGCAGTCAAATGTTGGGAGGGCTGTGGTCTTCTGGGGATTCTAGCTTCTCTGAAGTTCTCTGAGAATCTCTTGAATCTTCTGAGATCCTTGGAGAGAAACTATTCCAGGTTCCAAAGGCATCATCTTCTTCTGTGTTCTTCTGTGAGTGGCACTGAGGATGGAACCCAGGGCTAGGCAAGTGCTCACCACTGAGCAACCTCCCCAGTCCTTTTGAAAAAAAAAAATTTTTTTTTTTTTTTTTAAACAGGATCTGGCTAAGCTCCCTCGGCTGGCCTGGAAGTTGTGAACCTCTTCCTCAGCCTCCCAAGCAGCTGGGGTTACAGGTGTACATTACCATGCCTGGCCAGAGACTTCAATTTGAAAAGCTAGGACAATCCCCAGAAAAGTGGAAAAAGTTGATTGCCTAACTTCCACTTCCCCCGACCCTCCACTTCTTCCCTTGGCTAATATAAACCAGCACTAATACAGTGCTAACACCAAACTTAAGATAGAGATAAAGAACATTCAATCAATAACACAAAGAAGAAAATCAAGAACAAGTTGATTATAAAGGCCAGCCCACATAAATCAATCATAAAATCCTTTAAGCTGGGAAAACCCACAATGGGAACTAAGCCCTATGAGCTCATTGGTGGTGATCTCTGTGCTTATCTCATTGTTTTTCAACTGATCTGTTCAAAAGGACAAATTATCCGGAGGAACTATTCTTTTAGGATTTAAGATTCAATGCTGGAGTGTGATTTCTCTTAATTTACAAGGGGTTTACCAAGAGCATTGCCCTTCTGAACCAGCAGCATCAATACCACTAGAGAACATGTTAAAAATAAAAATTCTTGGGCCCCACCCCAAACCAACTGAGTCAGAGACTCTAGGGATGGGGGTCAGCAATCTGTTCATTAGTATACCCACATCCTCTCTGCCTTATTTGTGGTTGACACTCAATGGATTAAAAGACAATACCAAGAATTCAGTACACCCCTCCATCAACGGTAAATATTTCACATGGTACCAGATTCAGGACAGCTTAGCAATAATAGCACATGAAACTCCAGCAATGCTATACTCTGCTCCCCACTTACCTTTCCCATATCTATCTGCTCATGCATTAATTTCATGAATCATGAATTAGTACAGAATTAGCCTTCACTGAACTGACTGACCCTCAACATCTGGCAGTGCTTGCAATTCTGCAAAATTTCAATTGGGATATTTTATTACTTTAAATGCTGGGAAAATAGGGCTGGGGATATGGCTTTATGTAGGGTGCAGGCTCAGCATGTACAAGGCCCTGGGACGGAGTATCCCCTGCATCCAAAAAAATAAATAAATGATAAATAAATAAAGCCAGGAAAATGAAACAAATACATCATATTATCACCCTAGATTTAAAAAATAATGACTACCCAAATCCAATTTTCTTAACAGCATTTAAAAAAACACTTTATCTCCCAAGGATCCCTACAATGATTGTATGTGATCAGACCCAACCTGGAGCTCTCAGCTGTGGAAACAGACATTTATGCTCTGCTGGGTTAATAAAAATGATGGTCAACTCAAAACAACAACAACAACAAAAAACCATGGTACTAAAGAATCCATACAGGATGATTCAACTTTGTGAAATTGTAAAATAAGTAAAACTATATTAATTAGGGTGCATATGTCTGAAGCAAAACCATATAAAGGAGATACCAGTCACAATGATAAAAAATAAAATAAAATATAAGGCTGGGAACGTAATCTGGTCCTGGAATGCTTGCCTAGCATCCATATAGCCCAGCATTCCATGCCCAGCCCAGGAAGAGGGAAAAAAACAGAAAAAAGTGATTACTCTGTAGGGGAGGGAAGAGACTGTCTGGGAAGGATGGGAGTCTGCTTCCAAGGAACTGATAATATTCTAAATCTTACCACAGCAAAGGTTACAAGTGTTTTTACTTTATAATTTACCAGCTTTATATGCTCTTCCATATGTGTTTTGCAAAAATAAACACATTTCTACAACCACACATAATTTACCAGGCTGAGGATGAGTTCATAGGCTCCCTCAAGTTCACATACCCCAGGTCTATGGTATCAAGTTATGTGAGATCAAAGAAAATCTTTAGCTTATAAAGCAATGGGAGAGCTTTGGCACATGCCTATAATCAACTTAGTGAGGCCCTAAGCAATTCAGTGAGGGATGGCGGAGGCTGGGATTGTGGCTAGAGCGCCTAGCACATGTGGGGCCCTGGGTTCGATCCTCAGCACCACATAAAAATAAATAAACAAAATAGAGGTATTGTGTCCAACTACAACTAAAAAATAAATATTTTTTTTAAAAAAAGGATGGGGGGGGGACTGGGGTTGTGGCTCAGCAGTACAGCACTCACCTAGCATGTGCAAGGTGCTGGGTTCAATCCTCAGCACCGAATAAAAATAAATAATTAAATAAAGGTATTGTGTCCAACCAGAACTAAAAACAATATATATATATCTCAGTGGTTAAGTGCTCTTGGGTTCAATCTCTGGTACCAAAAGAATAAAAGAAAGCAATGGGAGGCCAGGTGCAGTATTACAGACCTGTAAACCCAGTGATTCCAGAAACTGAGGCAGAAGGATCACAAGTTCAAGGACAGCCTCAGCAACTCAGCAAGTCCATCTCAAAAATAAAACAAGTAAAAAGGGCTGAGTATGTGGCTCAGCAGTTGAGTGCCTCTGGGTTTTATTTTCCATACCACAAAAAAATAAAATAAAGCATTATGGGAGGTGGAAGAAGCTTTGAGAGCAGGAAAAGTGAAAGAAGCAGAGCAAACATTAAGCCTCTGGATCAGTTCAAATTCTTACTTGGAGGAAAGAAACATCTAGCACAGGCATAGTTCACATATGCCCAAGCTTGGTAAGGAATGCAATAGTGTTGAGAAAAGCATGTTAACTAATGAAGGGAGAGAGAAGTACAGCTTGTAAAGAGATGTAAACTATTAAATAATTTATCTCTAAAGAAATAAATCCAAAACTACAAGTTTTATCCACCACCTACTCCAGAATAATGCTGTCCTCTCAGCCCTCCTGTGAGTAAAGGGCATAGAAGTGGTAAGAAAACTGCAAACACCAATATAAGAGAGCAAAAAGTACACAACCTCCTGTCTTAGCAAAACATTATCAAAGAAGCCAGCCTTGGGGAAATTATGGAACTGACAAAAAGTTACAAAAAGGCATTTCCACCAGCCTTGGAATAAATACACACATTGCAACTAAATGATAAACACATATCTGGATGTTTCTAGTTTGAATTCCAATACAGCTCTCCTCCACCTTACAGTTCCTGAAAAGAATGAAGGTTTTGCTAAAGGTAATAGAAATCCAAGATAAGCCTACACTGATGAAATAAGTAATTCAATGGAGGTGCATTTTTGTCGTGTTTTCGTTGTACCCTTAAAGAAATATTTAGTTATATCCAGTAATTACTCATTTATTTCACCAGATTTGGGTTTACACCGAACAAAACTATCGATCATTTTCAAAACAATTGGTGTTCCTGTAGACCATCAAATGCCTTATTTTGATGAAAGGTTCAAGTAATGGACATAAGGAATTATTGTTAAGTTTCCAAGATTCTCCCCAGGGCATCCAATGGACCACTTCTTCATGTTCTGCTCAAGTTCTTTCCTTTCATCCCATTCCCTACCCTCCATTTTCTCCCACAGGCCCATTGGCTTCTTCAGTTGACCAGTTTCTCTGGCTGGTTAAGGAAGCCACCTTGAGGCGCTTCTCTGCTGGGAGTACACTTCAGACTCCACTTTCCAAAGAGGCTCCCAAGGAATCCTTGTCTGACTCTTTCTCGCTCCCTTTCCCTCCCTCCTCTGTAGTCATTCCCCCAAGTTTGCTCTTCCCTCTACTTCTCAGATAACTCTGGTTACCCAGTTGGAACCAAAGACCAAAGAATTTCCTCTTCATTATGTCTGATTGAAAAGCCGCCCCAGGAAGAGGGAAGGGGTGTGGATCCACACTTATTCTCTCTTCCACTTAAGCGCCAAACTACTTGACCCGAGCCGCTTTTGTACACCCCAAAACACAAGTCCATAAAAGAAATTCAGGCCCAGAGGGGATCCTCTGTCCAAATGAATTGCCTTTAGGAGTGCCATACTCGGATTTCTCTTTACTGCGGGGTGGGTAACTCCAAAGCAGATAACTCCTGCAGAAAACTGGAGAGCTCGCGGTGGGGGAGGGTGGGGGCCGGAGGTCCGAAGTTCAAGGGGCACGAAACAAGACCTGACTCAGAACGAGCACGTGGTTTGACCTCGTAGAGGTGGCGCTGGCGAAGCCCCCGGGAGAGGTCGTGGTCCACCGAGAGGGCCAGACCCAGTGAGTCCTCCTCTGGCCTCTGAGTCACCCAGAGATAAGTAATCACTCGGGCCACAAAACGAGCCAGCAGCTCGTGGACTTCGTTGGCACGGAAATTTTGGAGCTTGGGCTCCAAGAGCACTAGCAGGTAGAGACCGGTTTAAATGTGCCCCGGCTCAGCCCCCGAAGGAGGATGTGGATGGATAGGCCACTCGCCCTCCCTCTCGCGTCCGAGAGTTAAAAGGTGCCGCTCCCACCCAGGCGGGTGAGGGCAGCGCAGCCGTCCGGGACAGGACCCGAGTGGCCCTCGAGCGCCCGGTCCCCGCCGTCCAGCCCCGCGCCCCGCGTCCCTCACCTGCGGCCGGGTGGCCCGAGAGCGCACGGCCCCGGGCGCGGCGCGGGCCCCCAACCTCGCGGCGCTCGCGCAGCTCTTCCTCCTCGTCCTCCCGCCGCCGGCCCTCAGCCATGGGCGAGACGCGGAGGCGCAGCCGGGGACGGCGGGAGAGCAGCGGCCCCGGCGCCCGGTCCGCTGCCACCGGGTGCCCCTGGCCGGCGTCCTCTGGGCAGGAAAGCGACCCCCGGAGAGGAGGTGGGGGCGGCGGCTGAGGGAACCGCCACCTCCGCGAACTCCACCTGCAGCCGGAGGGGGAGCTGCCCGGCGCGGGCCGAGCCGAGTTCCCCGCCTCCTCGCCGCACACCGGCGGCCTCCTCCCTCCCTCTCCCACTCTCTTCCCCCTTCCTCTTCCCTTCCCCGCCCCGCGGAGTTCCAGCCGGGATCGGGAGGGCGCGCGCCGGGCCTCGCCCCCTGGGGGAGGGGTTACTGGCCTCTAGGGCCGCCCTCCCGCCACACGCGGCAAACGCCCCCTCGACCCCAACAGACCCGAGCGGAATACTGAAACGGGCTGGGGAGTTGGGAAGAGGAGGAGGCCTGGCCTCTTCCTGCCCTTCCACAACATTCCGCTGTCAACAGGAAACCCATTTGCTGGACACTGAGACAAAAGGAGGAGGAACCTGTCCCGGAGCCGGAGCCGGGGAGATAGGACAGCTGGGAGCTGCTGCACTTCGGGACCCACTTGGCTAGGCGCTGAGCCCAGCGTCTGCATAGACACTTTTCCTCTTCTCACACTTCAAACCCTGTCTTGCTGAGGTTCAGAGGACTTTTAAGGCAGTGAAAGTACTCTGTGGGATACACGTCGTTGTCCTTTTGCCCAAACCCAGAGAATGTACAGACTGAACTACTTTGCGGGACAGATCCAGTCGGTGCAGGCTCATCAGTCGTAACAAAAGTATTCTGTGGATGACGGGGAGGCCGTGCGGTGTCGGGGCAGGGGAGCTCACACCTCCAGCTCAGTTTTGCACCAAACCTCTAAGATAAACACAGTGGCAAGCGCCTGGAATTCCAGCGACTCCAGAGGCTGAGGCAGGAGGATTGCAAATTCCAGACCTAGACTAGATGATTCAGTGAGACCCAGTAGTCAAAAAATCAGAAAGAAAAAAAAATAAAATAAAGAAAAAGAAGGAAGGAAGGAAAAGAAAAGGGGGGCGTGGAGATGTAGCTCAGTAGAGCGCCCCTAGATTCAGTCCCCAGTACACATACACACACACCAAAAAAATAAAGCTTTGTGGGTTTATTTATTTATTTTTAAATTGCAGATAGACACAATACTTTTTTTAAAATTTATTTTTATGTAATGCTGAGGATGGAACCCAGTGCCTCACACATACTAGGAAAGAACTCTACCACTGAGCTGCAACCCCAGCCATCCCCCCCATAAGTTAAAAATTAAAAATAATAATAATAGGGGCTGGGGCTGGGGCTCAGCCGTACAGCACTTGCGAGGCTTTGGGTTCGATCCACAGCACCACATAAAAATAAATAAAGGTATCATGTCCATCTACAACTAATAATAATAATAATAATATCTCATGGTATTCCAGTTAATTGAGCATTAGGAAAAGGCTACAGTCCCTGGAAGGGCAGGAAGAAATGTGTTTAAGGCCTCCAACCAAATATGTAGAGAGATGACCTGGCCAAGCATCAGGAGTCAGAAGCTCTCATTTGAAGAACTTGGCCTTGGCCCTCTCCCTCCTTGTTTTCAAAGCTGGAAAGAACTGTGTAACAAAAGTTATTGTGTGTGCCTAAATAATCCACATCTAAGGTTCTGTGGGCACGCATATGTATACTTGACATAGAGGAATAGATTCTGGAATCTTCACAAAAAGATACCTAAGCAGCAGGAAAAAGCATTGCCTGGACATGAAACCTTAGGAAACTCCTACGTGGGATGAATGGGCCTTTCTCTTCAGCCTCCTGCTCTATTTTTGAAAGACTGTGAGAACTCTCAATGTTCAGCATGTAAGAGAAAAAAAGAAAAGGAAAAGAGGGTCACTGGAAACAGAATTGCCTGCCATATCCAAGTGCTGTTCTTTGCCTTCTCAATAGTGGTTGCTGCAGCCTGAGCAAATCTTTCCATTTTTAAGCAACTGAGAACCACAATTGATTTTGAAGAATTGAGGTCAAATCCACAAGATGAAATTTTTTTAAAATTTTTATTTATTTTTTTAAACTCTTTTTTTTTTTTTTTACTTTTTTAGTTGCAGATGGACACAATGTCTTTATTTTGTTTATTTATCTTTATGTGGTGCTAAGGATAGAACCCAGTGTGCCTCACATGTGTGAGGCAAGCACTCTACCACTGAGCCACAACCCCAGTCCCACAAGTTAAAATTTTATCACACTGCATAAACAGTTAAATAAATAGACACCTGGACAATTGGAGATTAAACCAGGGTGGAGAGGGTGGGGGGAGATTATGGATGTTAGTGTTGTTTTAAGTGTTTGGGATTCACTTTAAGTGAAAACATGATCTGTCACTTGACCTTCCAGGATGAGTAATAATGCTGGGCACTGTGACACACACCTGTAATCCCAGCAATATGGGAGGCTGAGAGTTCAAGGCCAGCCTCAGCAACTTAGTTAGACCCAGTCTCAAAATAAAAATAAAAAGAATTGGGGGGACTGGGGTTCTAGCTCGGCGGTAGAACGCTCACCTAGCATGTATGAGGCCCTGGGTTCCATCCTCAGCACCACATAAAATAAATAAAATAATAATAATTGGGGATAAAGTTCAGGTGGTCAAGCACCCCTGAGTTGGATCTTCAGTACCAAAAAATAAATAAAATAATATCTGGGAAATAAAGGAATAATTTGATGGCCCCATCTTCTTTTTCTTTTTCTTTCTTTCTTTCTTTATTTTTTTTTTTTTTTGTCAGCCCAGGGGATTAAAACCAGGAGTACTTTACCACTGAAATACATTCCCAGCCCTTTTTAGAAGCTTTTATTTGGAGAGGTGTGTTGCCAAGTGCCCAGGCTGGCCTTGAACTTGCAATCCTCCTGCCTCAACCCCCTGAGGATCTGAGATTAAAGGCGAGTGCCACTGTACTCATCCAGCAACATTTCTTTTTTTAAACTCAATTAGTCAAATGGTCAATGAAAACATAAAAAGATGTTCAACTTCATTAATCATTAGGGAAATGTAAATCAAAATCACATGAGCTACCACTTCACACCTACTAGAATGGCTAGAAGAAAAAGACCGTAATAAGTGATGATGAAGATGCAGAGAAATTGGAACTCTCATTTATGACTGTGACTGGGGAATTTAAATGGTACAGTCAGTTTGGAACAATTCAGCAGTTCCTCAAAAAGTAAAAGTTATAGTTACTGTGTTATGCAGCGATTCTAATCTAGTTATATATCCAAGAGAAATGAAAATGCAAAAAAAAAAAAACCTGGTACATGAATGTTTTTGGCATTATTATAATAGCCAAAAAGTAGATGCAACCAAATATTCATCAATTGGTGGATAGATAAACAAAATGTGGCCTATTCATAAAATGGAGTATTATTCAGCCATAAAAATGAACTACTGATACATGCACAACATAGGTGAACCCTGAAAATACTGTGCTAAGTGAAAGAGACCAGAGACAAAGGATTCCTATGATGTGTGATTCTATTTCTGTCCAGTGTCCAGATTAGGCTAGTTCATAGAGACAGAAAGTAATTAATGGTTGCCAGAAATGGGGGGGGTGGGATGATGGCTGTGGGTACAGGGCTTCTTTCTGAGGTGATGAAAATATTCTAAAATCGGAAGTGATGAAGGTTGCACAACTTGGTATACTAAGGGATAAATTTTATTTTAAGCTAAATACACTAGAGAGTGAATTTCATGGTATGTGAATAGTATTTCAATAAAGCTGTTAAAACAAAAAGCATAATCAGCTTACTAGAAAACACAAAAGAATAAACCCGGGAAAGGATTGCACTCTGAAGTTTTCATAGAGAAGTAGAAAACCAGGTGGCAGTTACAAGCAATAAGAATCAGTCCTAGGAAAGAAAACCAAAGGTGTGGCCAGCCAGCAACTAAACAGACATGCCAAAACATCCTTACCCTCCCAAGTGACACAAGAGCCAACCCATAGAAGGAAAATGATAAGAAACTTGGAAGGCTGGGGTTGTGTTGTGGCTCAGTGGTAGAGTACTTCTTTGCATGTGTGAGGCCCTGGGTCCAATTCTCAGCACCACATAAAAAAACAAAGGTCCATCAACAACTCCAAAATAATTTAAAAAAAGAAAAAAATATATATATATATGAGATATTGAAAAAGATCCCTTATTATAAAGGAAAATATTATATTCTTGGCTTCTCACTTTAGATATATTGACAGAACCTGAAGCAAAATGGTGTATAACAATTTATATGCTACATAAACATGTACGTGATACCGTGTTTGGCAAGTAGAAACACAATAAATATTTGTTTAATGACTCAAAAAATATAATTTCTTTACTTTTTCCTGCTGAATCACCAGAAGGCATGAATATTAAGTCCTTTAACCTAAATAAAAAGTGACTGTCTGGAATTAAAATTTTATAGCTAATTGGTAGACGTTTACTAAAACCATGTGCTCTTTTAGGGCTTAACCTGCAAGATACGACTGTCAGGATTCTGCCTCAAAATACTTTTCTGTGCCGCTAATAATCCATATAAAAGAAAAAAAAATTTTAAAAATTATAGCTAAAGACCTCAAAGAAGATAAAGTAAGGATGGACAGAGACGTACAGTTGATTTAAAAGTACAGTACGTTCCACATTTTGGTGATTTGGGTGAGGGGAGGTTTGATTCTAGGTCCTTCCATACACTGAGCTACATCCCCAACCCTTTTTATTTTTCATTTTGGGACAGGGTCTCTTAAGTTGCCCAGACCTTGAAATTTCAATCCTTCTGCCTCTACCTTCTGGATAGCTAAGGAGTATAAGTGTGTGTGTGTGTGTGTGTGTGTGTGTGTGTGTGTGTGTTTTGGTACCGGGGTGTCACAAGGGGGCAAAATTGCGACGTATGCAGTCAAGGGGAGAAATAATGTCCACGGGCTTCTGCCCCCTTCAATGCTTTATTCACTCAAATTACCCAATACAATTTCACTCTACAGGTTCTTAATCAAGAAAATGACTATCCTTAATGCTGGGCACTGCAATAGACATAATCAATTCACAGCAAACAATTCTAGATGAATTCTAAGCACTGCAAAACACACTTAATCAGGACAGGCTAATGACAGACATTCCCTCTGCATGTTAAGTTCAAAAGTCAGATCAAAAGTCTGAAGCCTTAGGTTTTAAGTCCAGCAGATGCACACTCACTCAGACCACGGTGACCAGGTCCGGAACCAAGGCAGGCTTTTCCTGGCGTGGAGTGGACGATCAATAGAGGAGAGAGAGGGTGTAGGGAGAAGCTGCAGCTCTCACCAGGGTCCAGACGAGGCGGTAGAGTTTGAGAGCAGTGAGGATCATGCAGAGGATCAGGAACAATGACAAGTGATGGGATGTCAGGTCCTCATCAGGCTCTCCAGTTTCGGCTGGCTGAATCCCTGGTCATTTGCTCTATTATTTATCCTAAATAAGGGGGCTTTTGACCCCCCTTTCAAACCTTATCAGCTACCACTGGATTTCTCAGTGCATCCTTTACCTTGGGATCAGAAACATCTGTTCTGGTGGTCTTCCGCCCTGATCTTCTCACCTTTCCCTCTTATCAGGTGAGGACAGCCTGCCAGGGGCTTCACTCTGTTTATCAGGGAGAGGGGAAGTAACTTGTGGGCGTGCCAGGTGAGACTACAGGTTTTAAACTGGAGTTTTTAAAATGGAGTTGCTTAGGCTCAGGCCAAAGGCCATCCTCACAAGGGGATTGAACTCAGGGGCACTCGACCACTGAGCCACATCTCCAGCCTTATTTTTGTATTTTATTTAGAGACAGGGTCTCACTGAGTTGCTTAGAACCTCACTTTTACTGAAGTTGACTTTAAACTCTTCATCCTCCTACCTCAGCCTCCCAAACCCCTGGGATCATAGGCTTGCACCACTGTAGGTTTAGTTCTTTCTTCTTCTTCTTCTTTTTGTTTTTTTAATAAATTTTTAGTTGTTTATAGACCTTTATTTTATTTATTTATACGTGGTGCTGAGAATCAAACCCAGTGCCTCACACATGCCAGGCAAATGTGCGACCTCTGAGCCCCAGCCCCAGCCCAGGTTTAGTTCTTCATATAATGGAATATTAAGATTTATTAAAATAGGGGCTGGGGATGTGGCTCAAGCGGTAGCGCGCTCGCCTGGCATGTGTGCGGCCTGGGTTCGATCCTTAGCACCACATACCAACAAAGATGTTGTGTCCGCCGAGAACTAAAAAATAAATATTAAAAATTCTTTCTCTCTCTCTCTCTCTCTCTCTCTCTCTCCCCTCTCTCACTCTCTCTTTAAAAAAAAAGATTTATTAAAATAGTTTGGTGGGTTCATAAGTAGTTATTGTATTGGTCTCCAAATTTTCTGAGTGTTTTAAAGTTTTTATTTGAAAGATAATGCGTGAGGTTCTGGGTTCAATCCCCAGCACCATAAAAATAAATAAATAAATAAAATTTTAAAAATAAAAATGATAGTACGGACCAATATGCAGCTCTGTGACGATGGAGCCTTTGCCTAGTGTTCATGAGACCCTGGTTTCCATCCCCAGCACTGGAAACAAACAAAAAGGAAGGAAGGAAGGAAGTGGTTTCCTACTCCCATGAAGCTGAGCTAGCCTTTGGATTTGTTTTGTCCATTGGAATAAGACAGTATGATTTCCAAGTCTAGACCTCGAGAGGCCTTGCTTGCTTCAGCTTGTGAACTAGGAAACCTGTCACCACCATTCAAGGAAGCTGAAGTAAGCCTACTAGAAAGGACATTATGTGAAGGAAAGCCATTTGTCCCAGGTGACCCCATCTCAACCAGCCTGTGGGCCAGCCAGGTCCCAAACCTGTGAGACAACCCAGACAAGATCTGCAGAATGGCGGACCACAGACACCTGAGTACCCAGCTAAGATTCCAACGGCTGCCCGCGGCCTGTGAACCCGTATAGGGTAAGAAATGCTCTGCATTTTGTCACTGAGGTTTTGGGGCTGTCAGGCCTGTGCTGCTCTGGGATTCTCCAGGAATTGATCGGTGAAATAGAGTTAGGAGTAGAACAAGCTTATCAGAGAAGGGCACCTGAGAAAACATGGAGGGAGACAGTCAAGGGAGCTGTCATGCAGACCTGGAGAGACTCTGTTAGTCCAACAGGAAGCTCTAGAATAGAGATCAGAATTCCACTTTCAGTGCAAATTGACCCTTGAATCACCACCTCACCGTCATTTGTTGAGGCTGATTGTAAGCTAAAGCAGACACTTGTACCTAGGCAGTGAGGTTTTCTTATAAATCAATATTATTTTCCCCGATTCCGGCAATCATATCCAGCGCCTATGCACACTGAGCACACAATGCCATATTACTGAGTTACATCCTGGCCTGTGACACCTTTGTATAAGGAATTTCACATGCTGTTATTTCCTGCCCTTGCCTATCAAGGATCCTGTCTTAAAATAAGTTCAGTTTACTTAAATCTGAAGTCAAGATTTATTTTCAAGAGAGCCCTTTTTAAAAAACCAATGCTAAATCCGAATTCATTCATAACAATAACCTACAAGTAAAGACATGATCAGGCTGTAATCAAGAATGAGTTCTAGAACCAGCATACCTCAGCTAGCTCCCCTATATACAAATTGACTTGTTGTTAGCAACCTGGAAAGGTTACTATGTGGATTAGCAAAGCCTATTTGAAAGGTTCCAGAGCTCTGGGCATGTGCTGTGGTGAGAATTTGAAATGTGGCTGTTTGTAAAATTTCATTGCCAATGAGAAAAATCAGAAAGTATTACAAAATCTCATGTGGCTTGCACTGTATTTCTTTGGGGAGAGGATGGTGGGGGATAGCAGGTGTTGAATCCAGGCCTTGCCTATGCTAGGCAAGTGCTCTACCACTGAGTTTTATCTCCAGACCTTTTATTTTATTTATTGCAGTACTGGCAACTGAACCCAGGAGTGCTCTACCACTTAGCTGCATCCCCAGCCCTTTTTTATTTTTTATTTTCAGACAAGATCTCACTAAGTTGCTGAGGCTGGCCTTGAACCTTTGATTCTCCTGACTTAGCCTCCAGAATTGCTGGGATTGCAGGAGTGCACCACTGCAACCAGCTTCTGTTCTGTATTTCCACTGAACAGTGCTCATGTGAGCAATGGAAATAAAACCAGAAATGGCTTCATAAAGAGTTAATAAATTGTCCCCAATAGGCTGATTGTTAGGAAGTCAGCAGATAGAAAACCTAGTGGGAAATTTTGTATGGTCATATGCACAGTAAAGGAGAGACTGCAACCTACAAACCTGGGTAATGACCCTGCAAGACTTTGTAAAGAGAGAGAGTGGCACATCTCTGACAGGGATAGTTAATCTCATGAACTGTGGGCAGGAGTATTCCTTCACCAAACAAATCCACCTCTGCCTGTGTCTCCAGAGAGCATCTCAGGTTAACCTCTTGCCTTCAGCTTCTACCTCTGTGAGTCTTTGTGGCTCACCATGGCAGGACTCAAACCCTTACCCTTGGGTTTTCGTAGTCCTGTGTATCATACCCTTCTAAGGCTGGGGTCACTTCGCTTGTCTGCTCACAGTTATGATTGATCAAGGGAGAACCATAAAACACCCAAATGAGTCATCTTGAGTTCCATTCTTATGCCCCCCGTCACCATTGCGTAAAATCAGCCCTACTAGGGCTGGGGCTAGGGCTCAGTGGTAGAACGCTCACCTAGTATGTGTGAGGCCCTGGGTTGGATCCTCAACACCACATAAAAATAACTAAATAAAATAAAGTTATTATTTTTTTAATTGATGAATGAAGTTCAGGTGGCCAAACACCCCAGAGTTGGATCCTCAGTACCAAAAAAAAAAAAAAAAACTGGGAAAGAGGAATAATTTGGTGTCACCTGTGTTTTTCTTTGTCCTTCTTTCTTTCTTTCTTTCTTTTTTCTTTTTTTTTTTTTTTTATGGTCAGCCCAGGGGATTAAAACCAGGAGTACTCTACCACTGAAGTACATTCCCAGCCCTTTTTAAAAACTTTTATTTTGAGAAGTGTATTGCCAAGTGCCCAGGCTGGCCTTGAACTTGCAATCCTTCTGCCTCAGCCTCCTGAGGATCTGAGATTAAAGGTGTGTGCCACTATACTCATCCAGCAATAATTTTTTTTAAACTCAATTAGTCCGATTTCAAAACTGGCATTCTCCAAAGCAAATATATGCAAATGGTCAATAAGAACATAAAAAGATGTTCAACTTCATTAATCATTAGGGAAATATAACTCAAAATCACATGAGCTACCACTTCACACCTACTAGAATGACTAAAAGAAAAAGACCATAACAAGTGATGATGAAGATGCAGAGAAATTGGAACTCTCATTTAACTGTGACTGGGGAATGTAAAATGGTACAGTCAGTTTGGAACAATTCAGTAGTTCCTCAAAAAGTAGAAAATTAGAGTTACTGTATTATGCAGCAATTCTAATTCTAGTTATATATCCAAGAGAAATGAAAACACACAAAAAAATGTGTTTTTTGTACATGAATGTTTGTAGTAGCATTATTCATAATAGGCAAAAAGTAGATGCAACCAAATATTCATCAATTGGTGGATAGATAAACAAAATGTGGTCTATTCATAAAATGGAGTATTATTCAGCCATAAAAATGAACTACTGATACATGCACAACATAGGTGAACGCTGAAAATACTGTGCTAAGTGAAAGAGACCAGAGACAAAGGATTCCTATGATGTGTGATTCTATTTCTGTCCAGTGTCCAGATTAGGCTAGTTCATAGAGACAGAAAGTAATTAATGGTTGCCAGAAATGGGGGGGTGGGATGATGGCTGTGGGTACAGGGCTTCTTTCTGAGGTGATGAAAATATTCTAAAATCGGAAGTGATGATGGTTGCACAACTTGGTATACTAAGGGATAAATTTTATTTTAAGCTAAATACACTAGAGAGTGAATTTCATGGTATGTGAATAGTATTTCAATAAAGCTGTTAAAACAAAAAGCATAATCAGCTTACTAGAAAACACAAAAGAATAAACCCGGGAAAGGATTGCACTCTGAAGTTTTCATAGTGAAGTAGAAAACCAGGTGGCAGTTACAAGCAATAAGAATCAGTCCTAGGAAAGAAAACCAAAGGTGTGGCCAGCCAGCAACTAAACAGACATGCCAAAACATCCTTACCCTCCCAAGTGACACAAGAGCCAAACCCTAGAAGGAAATGATAAGAAACTTGGAATGAAAATTTAGAGACAAAGGGTAGAATGAGATTCACCTGCAAAGCTTTAGGGTATTAAGGGGGAGGGGAGGTATTGGGTCCATCTACAACTAAAAAATATAATTTAAGAAAATCAGCCTTACTCCCCCTGTTCATCAGGTTAGTTATCCCTGCCAAGATGGTTGTCTTTTCACTGTCTGGTTCCTGGCCATAAGGAATTCAGATGCCCAGATGGCACCACAGTTTGTAATTCAGCTGGATCCTTGCTGTGTCCTCTGGGAAAGTGTGCCTCTGTTGACAACAGAACTGCTAACCTCATAGGGCCCAGGAAGCAAAAAGTCCCTGTTGGGTCACTGAGAAACATGTTAAGTACAGCCACTACTGCTCCCACCACCCTGTATTCCCAGATCCATGTCTTCTGATTGGAGATGTAGTACCACGTACAGGTCAGCTTTTCATAGCTGTGACAAAATACCTGATCAGAACAATTTAGAGGAGGAAAAATATATTTGGGCTCATGGTTTCTGAGAACTCAGTCCATTTTTGGCTGGCTCCCTTGCCCTGGGCCTGAGGCGAGGGAGGACATCATGGCGGAAGGGAATGGAGGAGGAAAGCTGCTCAGCTCCTGGCAAAAGACAGGGGTGGGGTGGGGGTGAGGGAGGGGGGTGGCAGTGGGGGGGTGGCCGGGAGAAATAAACCGGTCCAGGGCTCAACCCCAATGATCTACTTCCTCCAACTAGATCCCACCTCCAAGTTGTCCATTAAACTCTAAATGGATTAATCCACTGATGATATCAGAGCCCTCATGATCCATTATTTCCTAAAAGCTCACCTCTGAACACATGAGACTTTGTGGGACATTCCAAATGCAAACCATAATAAAAGCATCTCTAACATAATGTGTACATGGCATTCTGGAACGTGGAATGTGAAGCCTCACTGTCGCAGAATTTGCCCCTGACTCTGCACTTCAGCTATGTCTTCAGAGAAATACACACACACACACACACACACACACACACACACGTGTTTGTGTGTGTGTGTGTGTTTGAAATTAGAGGTAGGAAGCACAATATAAGGGTTTTGAAAGGTAAGTGCTATTCCATCCATCAAAAGCAAATCTATAAAGCACATGAGCATAAAATCCAAACCTCTCAAAGTGACATTCATGTTACGAGTGATTATTAGTAGTCCCTCTCTTCAAATAAAACTGAAGTCTATATTGCAAAATCAAGACCAGGTCTTAGGAGCTGTAGCTTCAGCTTCAAAATACGATAAAATATCCGCAAGTGTCAAAAACTGGGAAGCATTTCCTGACAGAAGGACATTTTTATTCAAACTCTTGACACAGCTGAAAAAGAAAAATGTTAGTGGTTCATACACAGTGACCTAGAACTTCTAATGTTCTTGGCCTGGTCAATTGTGTGTGTGTGTGTGTGTGTGTGTGTGTGTGGTGTACCAGGGATTGAACCCAGGGGCACCTAACCACTGAGTCACATCCCCAGCCCTTCTGGTATTTTATTAGAGACAGGGTCTTGCTGAGTTGCTTAGGGCCTTGCTAAGTTGCCGAGGCTGGCTCTGAACGTGTGATCCTCCTGCCTTGGCCTCCCAAGCCACTGGGATTATAGGCGTGCACTACCACGCCCAGCCTGGTCAAGGTTTAATCCTCCTCCTTTGTCCCTTGTTTCTTTCTCTTTATTCCTAGGCACATTTTAACTTTTCCCAAATTCCGCCTCTCCTTTTCCCCTTCTCCCTTTCAGTCTGTCTATACCTCTTATTTCTTCTTAGCAACTCTCTTGTTGGTTTGCAGTACTGGAGATTAAATCCAGGGTGCTCCAGCATTGAGCTACATCCCCAGCCCTTTTTATTTTTTGTTTTGAGACAGGATCTTTTAAACTGCTGAGGCTGGCCTCAGTGTGATCCTCCTGCCTCACCAGCCTCCGGAGTTGCTGGAATGACAAGTGTGCACCATCACACCCAGCTTCTTCTTTTTTTTTTTTTAACCTTTATTTCACTTATTTATTTTTATGTGGTACTGAGGATCGAACCCAGGGTCTCACACATGCGAGGCGAGTGCTCTACTGCTGAGCCATCAGCCCCTTCTCTGGGTTTTTAAAACTGCTGTGGACTTCAGCATCCTCCTCTGTAAGGTGGGATGATAACAGCAGCTATCTCACAAACAAATGTGAAGATTGATTAACAGGAATCGATGCATTGTATTAATTTGCTGGAGCTGGTATAACATAGCCCCACAAACTGAATGGCTAAAACAACAGAAATGTATTGCCTCACAGTTTTGGGGGCTGAAAGTCTGGATTGAATGTGTTGGGGTGTCGCTCACCCCGAAGACTCTAGGGAAGGGTGTATTTCAGGCCCCTCTCCTGGCTGCTTGTGGCTTCTTGGCTTGTGGCAGTGTAACTCCTACCACATGTGGCATCTCCCTACGTGTGTGTCTCTGTACCCAACTTTTCCCTTTTTATAAGACACCAGTCACATGGTATTAGGTCCTCGCCTACACCCATGTGACCTCATCTTATCTAATTACATCTGTAGCACTCAATTCCAAACAATGTCATATTCTGAAGTAATGGGACCTTAACATAGTAATTTGAGGGAGACACAATTCGACTCAAAACATATATGCATAACACTCAGAGCAGCTCCTGGCGCACAAAAAGCACTGTGCATATATTTGAGTATATACTGCTTAGTTTAGATCTGGAGTGTCTCCCAAAGGCCCGGGTCCTTGGCCTGAGGTGCTATTGGAGGTGGGGCCCAGTGTAAGAATTTAGCTCACTGAGAGCATGGCCTTGAAGAGGACATTGGGACCTTAGCCTGCTCCATCATGATATACTGTGCTGCCACAAGCCCAAAGCTTCAGGACCAAGTGTCCATGTACTGAAACCTCTGAAACTGTGAGCCAAAATAAACCTTTCCCCCTTAAAAGTTGATTTTCTCAGGTATTTTGTCACAGCAATGGAAAACTAACACACTACTACATGTGGAGCACAGTGCTAGGTACTGAGGATGTAACAGTGAATCAGACACAGAGCTGTTCTTCAAGGAGCCATAGGAGGGTGATATAGGGGAACTGATAGTCCAGTTTCCCCAGGACTGATGGGAGGGGTGGATGAGAGGCGCTGGGACAGAGGACTTGTAGTGCTAACACCAGAAAAGTCCAGGGCAAACAAAGCCAAGCCATTCTTCCTAGAGATGAACAAGATAGGGAGGACACATGATCCCAGGGGGAACAAAGGAGAGACTACTGATTGTCCCCAATACCAGTTACCTCCTTGGCAGCTGGTGGTCAGGAATGAAGGGTACATTCTGTAGTGGCCCATGACACACCAGGCATAGCCATGTGACCAAGTTCTGGCCAATAGGAAGTGGTGTATATGGCTTTAGAGAAATGTATTAAAGGGAAGGGGCACACCCTTCCCAACCTGTTCCTCTGTGGACCAGGTTGTGATGTGGTGGCTGGGACTGGTTACAAGGTGGAAGCCAGGGAGCCAGGAACTGAAGGAGGCCCCGACCTCTGAAGAAGTCATTCAATGGCCTCCTGAGAAGTCATTCACGCTGGACCTCGTCCTTCTAGACTTCATCTATGTGAGAAAGAAATACCCTCCCTTTTTAAGGCCGTGATTATTTGGGGTTTTCTGTCATGCTCTTAATATAATTTAATGTAATATAGACATTAAACTCTCTTAAACGGTCATGAAAGGGGGTGAAAGGGAAAATGTTCCAAATAAAAGAAGAAGCCTTTGTCACCTCTTACAACTGAAAAAGAGTCTGGAATCAATTCTGATTTAATAGAGTAGGCTAAATTATTATAAAATATCTTTAACAAATTAAGGGAAATCTCCTAGGGCTAAAAGTGAATAAGGAGCTGTAACCGTCATGTTAATAATAGCTGACACACACACGATGCTGTTCTAAGTGCTTCTCATATCTAACTGGTTTAATCCCATTGACGATCCTGTGAGGCTGGCTCTGTTTGTACCTGTGTTTTGCAGAGCAGGGAACTGAGTGGCTTAAGCTTACAGAAGATATAATGATAAGGTTCAGTGGTTGTCCAGCCAGAATTCTAGAAGGGAGAAGAGCGAACAAATTAAGAAAAGGCAGCATTTGAAAAGATAATGATGGAAAACTACCCAGAATTAATAAAAATCACAAATCTTCAGGTTAATGAAATACAACAGATCTCAAGTAGATCTCTAAAACAATACTAATACAAAAAGTAATAGCTAAACTTATTTGGTACTTAAGAATTAGGTACAATCCATTAGAGTACATTATATAAGTTACATAATTTAATCTTCACCACAACCTTAGGCAATTGTTTCTACTATCCATTATCTTCACTTTGCAGATACAGAAAATGAGGCACAGAGATATCAAGTAACACTCCTTAGGTCACAGAGCCTACAACGGTGGTTCCAGGATTCAAACTCATCATTTGTTTCCAAAAAGCACTTTTTACATCACTTCTTAATTTTTTAAAAAATTTTATGGTACTTTTTAAATGATATTTTAACTTTTAAAAAAATGGATTAGACTCAGTGGTACTCTACAACTGAACTACATCCCCAGCCCCTTTTGTTTCTGGTTTTTTTTTTTTTTTTTTTTGTATCAGGGATTGAACTCAGGGGCACTCGACCACTAGCCGCATCCCCAGCACTATTTTGTATTTTATTAGAGACAGGGTCTCACTGAGTCACTTAGTGCCTCGCCCTTGCTGAGGCTGGCTTTCCTCCCCTCCTTAGGTTAAATATTTATTTTTTAAAAATTTTAAATGTATTCATTTATTTTAATTTGTTATACATGACAGCAGAATGTATTTCAATTCATAGCACACATATAGAGCACAGTTTTTCATATCTCTGGTTGTACACAAATTAGAGTCACACCAGATGTCTTTTTTTAAAATATTTTTTTAGTTGTAGTTGGACACAATGCCTTTATTTTGTTTATTTTTACATGGTGCTGAGGATTGAACCCAGTGCCTCACATGTGCTAGATAAGCGCTCTACCCCTGAGCCACAACCCCAGCCCTAGGTCTTTCTTTCTTTCTTTCTTTCTTTCTTTCTTTCTTTCTTTCTTTCTTTCTTTCTTTCTTTCTTTCTTTCTTTCTTTCTTTCTTTCTTTCTATCTTTTTTTTTTTAGACACAATACCTTTATTTTATTTTTATATGGTGCTGAGGATCTAACCCAGTGCTAAGCAAGCACTCTACCAATTGAGCTACAGCCCCAGCCCCAGGTGTTTATTTCTTGAGGGGGGAAAACACAAGAGTGAAATAGAACATGACACATTCACCATTGAGTTTTGTCAAATGCATTAATACTAGCTTGGAATTTCCCTCGTTGTTGTTGTTGTTGTTCTTATTGTTATTACTGGTACCGGGGATTAAACCCAGGGGTGCTTAACCACTAAGCCACAACACCAGCCTTTTTGGGGGGTGCGGGGGCAGGGCCTCACTAAGTTGCTTAGAGTCTTATGAAGTTGCCGAGGCTGACTTTGAACTTGTGATCCTCCTGTCTCAGCCTCCCGAGCTGCTGGGACTACAGGTATGTGTTATCACACCTAGTTCATTTTTTAAATTTATTTTTTTATTCTAATTTGTTATATATGACAGCAGAATGCATCACAATTCATATTACACATATAGAGTACATTTTTTTCATATTTTTGGTTGTGTATAAAGTACATTCACAACATTCGTGTCTTCATACATGTACTTAGGGTAATGATAGCCATCTCATTCCACCATCCTTTTTTAACCCCATGCCCCCTCCCTTTCCCTCCCACCCCTTTGCCCTATCTAGAGTTCATCTAATCCTCCCATGCTTCCCCCTCCCAATCCCACTATGAATCAGCCTCCTTATATCAGAGAAAACATTTGGCATTTGTTTTTTGGGGATTGGCTAACTTTACTTAGCATTATATTCTCCAAATCCATCCATTTACCTGCAAATGCTGAGGCTGGCTTTGAACTCATGATCCTCCTGCCTCAGCCTCCTGAGCCGCTGGGATTACAGGCATATGCCACTGGACCTGGCTCCTTTTGTTTTTTTAATTTATTTTAAAATTTATTTATTTATTTATTTTTGGGTACCAGGAATTGGATCTGGTACAGGGGTTTTTAACCAAAGATCAATATCCCCAGCCCTTTTTATTTTTTCTTTTGAGACAAACTCTGTCTCAAAACTCTAACTAAATTGCTTAGGGCCTCACTAAAAATTCTTGAGGCTGGCCTCAAACTTGAGATCCTCCTGGGCTGGGGATATAACTTAGTGGCTGAGCAGTTACCTAGCATGTGCAAGGCCCCAGATTCAATTCCCAGTACCAAAAAACAAACAAATAAACAAACAAACTTGAGATCCTCCTTTCTCAGTCTCCCAAATCACTGGGATTACAGGTATGTGCCTCATGACTACCATATTGTATAGCACAAGTTCAGAGCTAATAAAGAATTCTGACCTGAAAACAGGCTAATTCACAAATTCTCCTGATTTCATGTTGAAATGCCTGAGTGACTCCCAATTTTAGATGAGAAAAATTGATAAAGTTGCTTCTTAAGCATAATCAAGATTGCCCTTAAGGGCTGGGGTTGTGGTTCAGTGGTGGAGCACGTGCCTCGCATGTGTAAGGCCCTGGGTTCGATCCTAAGCACCACATAAAAATAAATAAATAAAATAAAGATACTGTGTCCATCCATAACCAAAAAAAAAAAAAAAAAGCCCTTGGCTCTTTTGTAACTGCCTATAAAGACCTGTATATGTTTTGTTTATGCCACCATGTAAGGTAACATGTGTGTGTAGCGTATAAGGGAATGTTTACAGCTAGGAGAGATGAAGAGAAACCTGAGAAGAACTGAAAAAAAGTGTGAATGGAGGAGAGTCAGGTGAGGAGATTGCCCCTTAGGCCATGTGGAGAGTATGTTGCAAGAAGAAAGTGCATCTCCTCAGATGCTGAGCAAACGAATAACCGAGAGGGGTATGTTATTTCCCATATTATTTAAATTACTTTTCTGTCTTTTCTTCCAGGATATATAGAAGAATAAGACAAGTTAAATGCATATATTATTTGAACACATTACAAATATATATCTTATGTTGAAGTATAAAGCATTGTATTATTTTTCTATTGCTGATAACAAATTGCTACAAATGAATCATCTTAATCCAGCAGCCATTTATTAGCTCACCATTCTGTATGTCAGAGTCCTGACTAGCTCAGCTGGGTATTGAAGTTAGGGTCTCAAAAGGCTAAAATCAAGATGTGGGCCAATACAGGCTCCTATCCAGAGACGCTGGAGAAGAATCTGCTCCCAGTGTTAGCAGAATTCACTTCCTTGTGGCTGTAGGACGAAGTTTGTGGCTCTCCACTTCTGAAAGCTGCCTTTAGGTCCTTTTCAAGCGGTCCCCTTGATCTCCAAGCCAGCAATGGCACAGGGAATCCTTCTTGGGGTTTGAATCTCTTGCTTCCTCTTCTTCAATGAGCCAGAGAAAACTCTCTGCTTTTAAAGGATTCATGTCATTATTTCAGGCTGATCCAGAATAATCTTCCTATAACGTATTGCAATCACAGCTGTGATGATCTATTATATTTACAGCTTCCACCACACTGAAAAGGGTGAGTCACTGAGGATCATCTTATGATTCTGTCTTCCACAAACATTATCTCATCCCCCTTCAAAGTGATGTCAGGGGGCTGGAGATGGAGCTCAATGGTAGAGCACTTGTCTGGCATAGGCAAGGCCCTGGGTTTAATTCCTAGCACCAGGAAAAAAAAAAAAAGATAATGTGAGCTAGAAAATATTTTTATAAGTTTTAGAAAGTTCTTCAACCTAAGAAGTTTCCTAAATAAACTGATATTAGACTTCACATGTCTTGAAAATCAGTAGAGTAAGACTATACAAAATTGGTACTTGGGCTAGGGTTGTGGCTCAGTGGTAGAGCACTTGCCTAGCATGTGTGAGGCACTGGGTTCAATTCTCAGCACCACATATAAATAAATGAGAAAAAATAAAGGTCCATCAACAACTAAAAAAAGAAAATTGGTAATTAAAATTTGGCCAACATTTGTTGAACTTCTGTTATGGATTAGGCACTGTCTTGGGCACTATGGGTAGAGAAGCAGGTAAGGCAGAGATGACTCCTAATGGCTTCTCCTTACTACTGTCTTTGACTCCCTCCTTTGTCCCCTGTCAGACCACATCTCAAATGCTTCCAAGGATCCAGGAGGTGATATAACAGAGGACAAGGAGCCAGGAAGACTGAGGTTCGTGGGAGGACTGGTGCCCATTCGGAAGGGCCACAGCAGTCCAGCCGCTACAGGAATGTGGGACCAGCCTCGACAGACATTCCAGTGATGAGAACAGAAGAACCCAACAGAGTACCCAAAGTGACAATTCACCCAAAGCATTCTTGGGGCCAATGCAAAGAAGTCTATTAACAGATATTCTAGCCCCCCCCCCAAAAAAAAAAAAATATATATATATCTCACACTAGAGAAAGAGCAAACCCCTAAGCTGGGAAATAATAGGATCAGGGAAGTTTCCAGAGCTGCAGTGCACAGGTTCCTGAACTGGACACAAGCAGGGCCCTGCGGATAAATCAAGGTATCATGTGCTGTGTATTCAGAGAAAATGGGTAAAAAGAAAGGTCCGGGCCTTGGACCTATTTGTAGGAATTCTGAGCTTGTCCTTGTCCTTGCACTCTGCTATGGACCTACTTTCCAGGATTATCTTTCCTGCTGTCTGAATGGAAGAGCTGCTCAACAGAACCACTGGCTGGCTCTGGACCCTGAACTGACCCTTGAGAATGCCAACACCGGCTTCAGCCTGAAGCGCCCTCCTGCCTCCCCGCTCCCCGGGTGCACATCCTCTGCATCTTCCTGGCTCAGTTGGGGGCTCCACCTTCCTAGGAAGAGTCTTCTCAATGTCTGGCTGCTGCTGCTTCTCTCCTTAGCTTCTAGGCCACTGGCTACTTCCCTTCATGAGCCTTGTGCTCTAATTGTCCATAGATGCCTCTCACCCACCCATGTATTATCGCCACGTGCTCTGCACTGCAGGAAAGAAACAGTTCTAATCTTATTCTGTCTCACATCTTAAAATCTTACTTTTCTTTCTTCTTCTTCTTCTTCTTCTTTTTTTTTTTTTTTTTTTTTTTTTGGTACTAGGGATTGAATCCAGGGGGCACTTAACCACTGAGCCAAACCCCCAGCTCATATATATATATATGACCTTGCTAAGTTGCTGAGGCTGGCTTTGGACTTATGATCTTCCTGCCTCAGCCTTCCAGGTTGCTGGGATTATGGGCATGCACCACTGAACCCAGCTCAGGTCTTACATCTTAGTATTGTACTGGATGTCCTTGCCACCCAGTGTGGTCCGTGGACCCACAGAATTAGCATTACTTGACAACTTGTTTAAATCCAGAATACCCCCAGAATACTGGATTAGAATCTGTATTTTAATAAGATACTTGGACTATTCACACACACAGTAAAGTTTGAGAAGCTCTGGTGTTTGCACTCACCAGTGCAAATCTCTTTAGGTATGGTAATCGGAATGTCTAGCTGGGCTCAGTGGTGGGGCACGCCTGTAATCTCAGTGATTTAGGAGGCTGAGGCAGGAGGATCTCAAGTTCAAGGCCAGCCTCAGCAATTTAGCAAAGCCCTTAGCAATTTAGCAAGATCCTGTCGCAAAATAAAAAAATAAAAAGGGCTGGGGATAAGACTTAGTGGTAAAACACCCCTGAGTTCAATCCCCAGTGCTACCCCCAAATCTAATCTTTCATGTATCTGGTTGTAGTCTTCTGGTATTATTAGACTATAAACTTCACCAGTACAGGGACTATATCTGCCTTAATTGTGACTGTATTCTTAGTGCCTGACACCCAGTTGGGCACATAGTACATCCTCAATAAAAACTGGCAAAATGTATAAATAAATATTAGCAGAAAATGGATTAAATTTTAATTATAGGAACAAGAGAACATGGTACTGAAATGACCTCTTTAGGTTTGTTTTCCTCTAGGTTATAGTTTTAAATGTATCAGATTAAGTAGGTATTGGTAAAGTTCTTGAATTGTACTTAATTGAACCTCAATGCCAATACCTCTTCCTGTTATACTAAAATCATTTCCAAATGTATTCTTAAAAATAACGAGGCAGAAATTAATCTACCCCCTCTCCAAGAAGCCTACAAATAGCTTCCAGCTCCTTCAATATAGCATGCTCAAGGGTATAATGGAGATCAAAGGTGAATTTTCTATTTATTTCTGTTTCTCAAAATAAGAAATCATAGGATGATGAAAGGATACGTCCCCACATGTAAGCAGTCTAACCATCTGGGAGAGAAGGCAGATGGATTTTCTTGAAGGATTTAGACTTGGTCAATTTCAATTTCATTTCCTGTAGTTTCTCTTCCAATCAGTGTTTATTTGCAAAACTTGTTATGTATGGAATCTTGATTTACTGTGCTTCCCTCTAATTTTGCATTTGGAAAACAAACATTTTTGCTTATCTTTGCTTCTGTACCATCTCCATAGCGATGGTTGGAACTCTTCCTCAGCAACAAACCCACGACGTTGACCTTAGCAAGACCAAAAATGTCTCATACAGAGCTTGTCTTACTCCCAACACTCCGAAGGGAATGTTCAACTTCAGCAGTTCTTTGAGCTAAATATCAAGAGCAAGTAGTGGGACTGACTCATTTAATGGACATCAGTATTTGGAGGCCCTTGGTGGCCCGACTGTCACCAGCATCCACCGCCCACTGCTCCCCTCCCCACCCTCTGTGCTCTAGGCACACTCAACTTGTCACTGTCCCCAATACACCCTACCTTTTAATGTCACCACTCAGGGAAGTGGTGTTATTTCTGCCATGATCATTGCAGGAAAACAGAAAATTGGCCTTGAGCAATCTCAGGTTCACTGCCTAATTTCTTTTTATTTTTTTTATTTTTTTATTTTTATTTTTTGTGATACTGAAGATTGAAACCAGGGCACTCCACCACAGAGCTATATTCCCAGTCCTTTTTATTTTTTATTTTGAAATAGGGTCTTGCTAAGTTGCTGAGGCTGGCCTCCAACTTGTGATCCTCCTGCCTTAGCCTCCAGAGTTGCTGGGATTACAAGCATGCACCATGTCACCCAGCTTTGAGTTAATTCTTTTGTCAACCAGATACCTACCTACCCTCTTAGAAGCCATTTATATATTATAAAAAGATGAGATTTCTTCTACATATACCTATTTTTTATATTTAATTGTTAGTAACTCCAAAACTAGACAATGACATTTTTATTGATCTTCCAATTATATAAACACCATGCCTACCAAAAGAGAGAGACCCAATGGATATTTATTTAATGGATGGATAGTATGGGATTGTGGATATTTTAGCTACCTTTGCATTGTTATTCCCTCACCAAGTCGCAGGTGTTCATCTAGTAAAACAACTTACCTTGCAGAGTTTTGTTGAAGATCGAAATAACAATGTGCCATAAAAAGATACAGAAGAAATGTAAATGCATACTGCCAAGTGAAAGAAGTCAGACTGAAAAGGCTACCTAGGATATGATTTCAACTCTAACACTAGAGCTGGGTGCAGTGGCGCATGCCTGTAATCCCAGCACACGGGAGGCTAAAGCAGGAGGATTATGAGTCCAAAGTCAGCCTCAGCAATTTAGCGAGGCCCTAAGCAACTCAGTGTACCCTGTCTCTAAATAAAATATACAAAAAGGGCTGGGAGGCTGGGATTGTGGCTCAGCGGTAGAGCGCTCGCCTAGCGCTGGTGGGACCCGGGTTCAATCCTCAGCACCACATAAAAAATAAAGGCATTGTGTTGTGTCCATCTACACCTAAAAAATAAATATTTTTTAAAAAAAGGGCTGGGGATGTGTCCCTGGGTACCAATCCCCAGTACCAACCCCCCATCCCAAAACAAACAAAAAAATTAACTATAACACAGAAAAGTCAAATTATGAAAATAGTTAAAAGTTCAGTGGTTTCTGGGGTTCAGGTTGGGGAGTGAGTATAGGAGAAGGAATAAATGAAACACAGAGCATTTGGGGTGACGAAACTATTCTGTATAACACAAATGTAATGATTTGTCAAAACCCACAGAAGGCACAATACAAAAAGTGAACCTTAATGTAAACTGTGGACTTTAGCTATTAATAATCAATCAGCACTAGGTTATCTAATGTGATAAATGTACCAAAATAATGCAAAATACTAATAATAGAGGACACTGTGGCGATGAGGCAGTGCAATACCTGGGAACTCTATTCCTTTTTTTTTTTTTTCAGTCTCACTGTGTCGCCCAGGCTGGGCTCAGACTCACAATGCTCTTGCCTCCGCCTCCTGACTAGCTGGATCACAAGCATGTGCCACAGCTGCCCAGCTGGAATTCTTTATTTTCGGCTCAACTTTTCTGCAAACCTAAAACTGCTCTAAAAATAAAGTCTGTTATCTATTTTTTAAGTAAAGTGTGAACATAATAGTTTTTAATATGTTAGAGGGTTCATAAGAATTGTATGTGTATTGGGCTGGGGTTAAGTGGTAGAGCGCTTGTCTAGCACGTGTGAGGTACTGGGTTCGATCCTCAGCACTACATAAAAATAAGTAAATAAAGTTAAAAAAAATTGCATTTGCAAATATTCATTTCATGCCTGCTCTGTGCTAGGCACTGGAGTTGTGAAAACAGAAGACCTTGTTCCTACCTCCAGGCTCATGCAAGACACACAGAGATACAGAGACACTTTTCAATGTGGTATGTTATACACAGAGGAAGTACACCTAAGCTACTCTGGGAAGGTGCCATCACTAGGGGCAGAGACATGTTCCTAGAGGAGGTTGTGCCTGAACTGAGTCTTGGATACAAGCAGGCAAAGGAGAAAGGAGAAAGGAGTATTCAGAGCTGGGGTCGTGGCTCAGTGGTAGAGAGCTTGCCTAGCACGTGTGAAGCACTGGGTTCGATTCTCAGCACCACATATAAATACAATAAAGCTCCATCAACTAAAAAATAAATTAAAAATAATAAAAAAAGAACAGACTTCAGAAACTTACAAATAGTTGAATATTGCCAAACGTAAGAGGAAAACAGCTAGAGGAGCAGCAAGTGAAGTTCTTTATGATTTTATGCAGAAATAAAATCATAAAGAACTTTTGTGTAGAACTGAGGGTATAGCTCAGTGGTAGAGCACTTGCCTGTCGTGCCTGAGGCTCTGGGTTCCATCCTCGCTGCAAACAAAGAACCTTTGTGTGCCGGGCTAAGCGACCCCCTCGTGCTAAGGGACCCCCTCGTGCTAAGGGACCCCCTTGTGGGGCTACAGGGATCCATGGGTTTTAGGTAGTGGAGTGAGTTGTGGCCAGGAGAAGCAATAAGAAGGACCAGTATTTTGGACTTTACTCCCCAGCTTATCAAACCGTTAGTCTGTTCTGACTTAGGTTATTTTTTTTCTGGAAAGGTTCCGGATACTGGCCAATAAGGAATGATTTGGAAATGGAAATTCTGGCATGCATATGGAGATGGGAGGGGGCGTGGCACGGAGGCCGAGAAGATGTGCATGTTCTCAGGCTGCCCATGGCCCAGTGAAGCTGCTTTTCTACAACATGGATTCTTTCCACTTCAATCCACTACTCATTGGCTCAACCCCAGGATACCATCCCCAAGGTCTCAGGAGAGGACATGATTGAAATATATGAGGAATAGCATTATTAAATATTTTTTCTCAAATATTTTATCAACTACTATATGTCATGGACTTGTCAGCTTTCCATTGCTGTGACAAATACCCAAGATAATCAACTTAAAAGGAAGAAAGGCTTATTTTGGCTCATATGTTCAGAGGTTTCATTCCATGGTCACATGTGGCAGCACAGAACAACATGGTGGTAGCTCACGGCAGAAGAACCTTGTTCACTTCATGGTGGCTACTTAAGCAAAGAGAGAGGAAGAGGAAAGGATGGGTCCTAACAGGAGGGTCCGCCTCCAATGACCTAACTTCCTCTGCTAGGGCCCACCTCTTAAAGGTTCCACCGTCTTCCAATAATGCCATGGGCTAGGGACAATGCCTTTAACACATGAGCCTTTAGGGGACATTCAAACAATAGCATGTGGTTAATATAAAAACTCAACAGCAAACACAAACCTAGATCCATAAGGAAAAAGTACGAAGGCACTCTAAAACAAGGTCTCAAAATGATAAGCTGGCAGAATTTCTGGATCATAGACTGGCTCTCAGTTTCTGTGAAAGTGTGTAAGAATCACTTCAGAGAAAATCAGTGGGCAGGGTCACAGGTGAGACCTGACCACACAGAACTGACTGCAGTTGGAGCAGCAGGATTGTGGCCCGGGTACAGCACAAGGACAGCGGGGAGACTTCTGCTGTCTATTTTCTGCATTGATATTCACTCAAGCCCATCTATAGTTCTGGAGTAAGTCAAAGAGAAAATTTATGTGGGTAATCCAAGTGTCCCCAGATGATCCAGGCAGTAGGTCAGAGTGGGAGAGAGGTGGGGAGGGGAACAGAAACCCCATCAGAAGATGAATGAGGCTTATCAAACACAAGGAGCAATTTGCACTAGGCTCACCCAGGCTTCCACTCTCAGATTCAGAGTGTGGGAGGTCGTTCCGCTGTCCTTTAGCTTCCGGATTTTTGAAAGTCTGATGCTATTCTGATTCTCCTCCTTTGCATGTGCTTTGCCTCTGTGGACGTTCTGTGCTTCTAAAATGTCATGATAACATGTTTTGAACGGTCTGCTTCTATTCATTGAACTGATTACCTGGTGGACCTTCTCAATCTGTCAATTTAGGTCCTTCCATGATCTTTCCTGTTAATGGATTATCTCAGGTGTTTGGTAATCCCAGTTGTCTGTTCATATTTGAGAGCAGAAAACAAAAAGTTATTAGGAACTCTGTGTTTTGAGGAAGACTTATCAATAGTGAACTGTATTTATTTATTTATTTATTTATGGTACTGGGGATTGAACTCAGGGTCACTTGTCCAATGAACCACATCCCCAGCCTTATTTTGTGTTTTATTTAGATACAGGGCCTCAGTGAATTGCTTAGTGCCTCACCCATTGCTGAGGCTGCCTTTGAACTCTTGATCCTCCCGTGTCAGCCTCCAGAGCCACTGGGATTACAGGTGTGCGCCACTGAGCCATGCTGACCATGAACTTTATTGTGAGATAATGTGGAGAGTCTTTTTGTTGGGAAATTCCAGCCCATCCGTTCTATTATCATCTTCAAGCATTTTTTCCCCTTCTTGGAAATAACATGCTCCTTGGAGAAGTCTTTTCCAACCCCACTTGGAGGGAAAGGCTGGCATTTGGAGAATTGGGAGAATATCTGCGCACTTAGTATGCCTGCATTAATTAACCCAGTTCTTACTCTGGCATGGCTGGCTCCTTCTCCTATGGTAAAAAACCCGAACTTCTGTTAAGTGGGAGCCACCCAGGAGAAAAGAGCAGGAGAGGATATAGAAGTACTACCACTTCTTTCTGGGTCCTGTGGTGCACACCTGTAATCCCAGGGGCTCTGGAGGCTGAGGCAGGAGAATCCTGAGTTCAAAGCCAGCCTCAGCAAAAGCAAGGTGCTAAGCAACTCAGTGAGACCCTGTCTCTAAATAAAATACAAACTAGGGCTGGGGATGTGGCTCAGTGGTCGAGGGCCCCTGAGTTCAATCCCTGGTACTTAAAAAAGAAAAAAAAAAAAGAGTGCTGCTGCTTCTCAAGTAGCTGCCAGCCTCCTACAGTTCCTTCTTTCACCCCTTCTTCACCTCCACTCCACATCCAGAGGATCAAGCACCATCGCGAACTTAGCCTTTGGTAGCCTTTGGTTTTCTCAGATCAGCCAGGACCTTCATCTCTGCTCTCAGTCTCCAAAACTTCATCACTGCTGCCGCTGCTTCTCTCGCTTCCGTCCTTGTGGGCTTGATGGGATTCTAAGGGAGTTAAATTAGATGCATTTGTTCAATCCATCATCTCTACAGCAAATCAACTGTCAAAACACTCTAAAAAACGGAGATCCATTCATCTAATAAATACTGAGTGCCTATGATGTTTCTGGCACTTCGATAAATATTGGAGATGAACTATGATTTATCTTCCATAGTGATGACTGAGGCTCGGAGGTGGTGTTTTGAAAGGAAAATGTCCCCTTCCCTGCCATGGCCCTAGTTAGAATTTTATATGGTGGGGATTGCTGTATGGCAGAGTTACTTGGAGCAAGGGCAGCTGCATAACCCATACTGATTTGAATTCACATCTAGAAGCTTGGATCATTTCTGATGGGTTAATTGACCTAATTCTAAGACTGTATGTTGTGCTGATATGCATTAAGTTCCATTCATACTGAATACAGTGGAACTCCCTTGTCTATGGGGGAATACAGTCTAAGAACCCTAGTGGATGGCCGAAACTATGGATAGCACCAAACCCTATATATGCTATGTTTTTCCTATATAAACATATCTATGATCAAGTTTAATTTACAAATTAGGCAGAATAAGAGATAAACAACATAACTAATAACAAAGTAAAACAATTATAACAACATATCATAATAAGTATTATGTGAAAGTAGTCTCTTTTTCTCTCTGAAGATATCTTAATGTGGTATACTTACCCTTCTTCTTGTGATGCTGTGAAGTGGTCCAGGGTTCACATGATGAGATGAAGTGAACGACGTAGGCATTGGGAAGTACCATCAGTTTACCACATAAGGTTTATTTGAATATAATTACTGTGTGTTTTCCTCAATTTTTTTTTGGTGCCATGACCAAAAGACCTGACAAGAACAATGTAGAGGAGGAAAAGTTTATTTTGGCACATAGTATTAGAGGTTTCAATCCATGCTTGGCTGGCGGCATAGCTCTGGGTCCAAGGTGATGTAGAATATCATGGCAGAAGGGCATGGTGAGGAAAACAGCTAAGGACATGGCAAATAGGAAGGGGGGGGGGAGAGAGAGAGAGAGAGAGAGAGAGAGAGAGAGAGAGATATTGATTCACTCAGGGACAAAATATAAACCCTAAAGATATAAACCCTCCAATGACCTAATTCCTTCAGGCACATCCTACCTGCCTACAGTTACCATCCAGTTAATCCATATCAATGAATTAATCCACGGATTGGGTTTAATGTCTCCTAATAATTTCACCTATGAAAATTGTTGCATTGTTTCACACATGAGTTTTTTTGGGATGCCTTGTATCTAAACCATAACATTGTGCTACTGCTAGAGTTAATTTGATTAGAGGGTCACTAAGTGACTAACGGTTGGGTAGCATATACAGTGTGGATACATTGGACAAATGAATGATTCCTATCCCAGGTGGGATAAAATGGGACATCTAAACATTTTATTGTGTTATTCAGAAATGGTATTCAATTTAAAATGTATGAATTTTTTATTTCTTATGTTTAATGTTTAGGGAACACAGTTGACCATAGATAACTGAAACTGCAGAAAATAAAACTAAAGATAAGGAGGGACTATTGTCTGCATAAGTAAAGACCAGACAACCTTAGGTGCTGACTGAAGGGTGTTGTGGTCTCAACAGAATCCTTTCATGTCTCTAATTGTCTCTGTTTCTGGTGGCAATTTATTCTAGATTCTGACCTCAAAACCTAACAACAATGGGCTGGGATTGTGGCTCCGTGGTAGAGTGCCTGCCTCGAAAATGTGAGGCACTGGGTTTGATCCTCAAAGCACCAAATTAAAAAATAAACAAATAAAATAAAGTCATTAAAAAATCTAACAAGCTTTGATTATCACAATGGTAAGAGAATAGGAGAGATGTATCGTGTTTATTGAGTGTCCACTATGAGCCAGGAAGTGGCCTTGGGACTTCCCATTTAGTAACTCATTTGATCTAGCATTATCCTGTAATAATTTCATAATTATGGTGAAATTCTTTTGGAACAAAGCAAATAGTTCAAGCATTTGTCACTCTCTTCAGTGTTCTCCTCGCTAGGAATTCATGCTCCCGTTTGAATTTCTGTATTCTATATACAGAATCCTGTCAAGCCAAATAGACATGTTTCCACAAATCACATACGAGGGTGTGTTATCAGGATATGTGGGTAACCCTACTCCACCCTGATTTTATGTTTCCCAAAGATGAGCCGTGTACAAATAGCAGTGTGATCCAAGTGCTTCGGCAGCAGGTTTGGTCTATCAGCAGAGGAGGAAGAAGCTGGGCAGGCTTTCCTTGGGACCAACCCTAGCGAGCTCTACAGATAGCTGCCATTTTTTGCCTGAAAAATCAGTGTCCACTGGTGATAGATTTTACTTTGAGAAAAAATCTTTTTGGCCTCCAAACCATTTTTTTTTTCTTGGTACTGGAGGTGGAACCCAGGGACATTTAGCCACTGAACCACACCCCCAGCCCAGTTTACATTTTATTTAGAGATAGTCTCTCTGATTAGCTCAGGACCTCACTAAGTTTCTGAGTCTGGCTTTCAGCTTGAGATCTTCCTGCCTCAGCCTCCCGAGCCACTGGACCTACAAGCACGCACCACTGCACCTGAAAGTAAACTCTATTTTTTATATGAGTCAGGAAAAATCATACAGTTGGGACAGCAACAAGTAATGATGTTAACTACAAAATCTTATTTTTTTAAGTTGCTTTTTAATTAGTGTGTGTGTGTGTGTGTGTGTGTGTGTGGTGTCTTTTTGTTTTGTTTTGTTTTTTGGTTCTGAGAATTTAACCTTTTTAAATTTTACTTTTTAACTATATCCTGGGTGCTTTTTAATTTCTTTAAAAATTGTTGATGAACCTTTACTTTGTTTATTAATTTATTTATATGTGGTGCTGAGGATTGAACCCAGTGCCTCACACATACTAGGCAAGTGCTGAACCACAACCAATGAGCCAAAACCTTAGCCCTAAATTTTATTTATTTATTTATTTTTGAGACAGGGCTTTGCTAGATTGCAGAGTCTGACCTGGAACTTGTGATCCTCCTGCCTCATTTTCTCCCGAGTCACTGTGATTGTGTGTGCTATAGCACCTGGCTTATTAGTACATTTTAATTATACAGAATAACGGGTTTCATTGTGGCATACATTCGTCCATGCATATCACATACTTTATCACATCCCCCCACTGTTCCCTCCCCTCCCCATGATCTCCTTCCTCTTGTGCTAATTAATGGTCTCCCTTCTACTTTTATCATAGGAAAGCAGGGAGCTGAGACTCGGTTCTTGTGTTCCCATGAAAGAAAATTTAGTATCAGACACAAAAGTCATGCAACAGAATTTTATTGCAGGTGAAAGTAAAGTAAAAGCAAACTGAGGTTCAGGCAGAGAGCACCCTCCAGGGTGAGAGCCGGCCGTCTCCAAGCAGAGAACAAGAGAAGAGACGCTGCTGTCTCCAGATTTCTTACTGTTTGCCAGGGGAGCTGGGGACCACCTTCTGCATTCTTTGACAGCCAGGTGTTCAACCCCGCCTTCATGTTGGGCGGTGGAGTTTTGACCTTAGTTGGTCCTCCCCGGAACTGTCTGGTGGGCATCCTGTGTAGGGGGGCTTCATCTACCAGTCAATCCCATGTTGATGTGGGTGCTGGGCTCAATAGCTGGTCAGAAGTTACCTCAGTGCACCTGTGCTGCTGAAGGACTCTTCCTTCCCAGACAGATGGAGGCACTTACAGCTGTAATTCCTAACTCCACATCCACATCAATGGACCCTGTCAAGAGTTAGCCCAATTAGTCCTTTTCTCTTGATGGTGATTTCCAACTAGCTCCCTTGATTTTGTTTGTGTTCTGCAGATTAACTGCCACCGTTCTATTTCTTAAAATAGTTTAAAGAAAGACCCTAATGTAATGGAAAGAACACTTTGTGACTTTTCCATGCATTTTACTGCTCATGGCTAGCCCACTCCCTAACACTTTCATATCATCTTTTCTCTGTTCTCCTCTAGATTCCATATATGAGGGGGGAAATGCAGTACTTATCTTTCTGAATCTGGTTTATTTTGCTTAACATTATGATCATCAGTCCCATCCATTTTCCTGCAAATGACATGATTTCATTCTTCTTTATAATAATACTCCATTGAATGTGTGCATGTGTGTGTGACATTTTCTTTATCCATTTATTCATTGTTAGGCAACTAGGCTGATTCCATAATTTGGCCATTGTGAATTAATTGTACCATGATGAACAGGGGTATATGCTCGATGTGATATGTAGGTTTCTCTGAAGTATACAGATTGTAATTCCAAAGAGTGGTATATACAGTTATTGGGGCTGGACCATAAGATAGCTCTAGTTGTAGTTTTGTCTGGAACATCTATACCAATTTCCATAGTGACTGTACTAAGTTACACCCCCACCAACAGTGTTCAAGGATTCCTTACAAAACTCTTATTTCTGCATAGTACTGAAAGGTTCCAAAGCACTGTCACACACAGGAGTTCCTCTAAACAGCTGTGAAGCTAGCTTCCCTTGCTGTATAACTCTGGGATTCCAAGATAATACTGTAAACTCATTAATGCATAATACAATAATCATTTATCAACCAGGAATTCTCTAAGCTCAATTTTAGGATACGGGCTGTCTTAAAAATTCCCCACCCTGATAACTGTACCTGAAAAAATCAGAACAAGAAACTATGGCAAACAAGTTGTTTGCACCTTAGAATCAGTATCCTAGGACAGAATCATAAAATCTCAAGGCTGAATGTCAAACCTTTATCCAAATCTTGCCCTTGGGGCCAAGGGGCATCTTATAGCGGTAGAAGAAAAAAGAGGGGGCAGTGGATAAGGAGTTGGAGGAGAGGAGAGGAAGGGAGAGAAGTGGGGATGCCTTAGGGAAGGAAGAGCTTATTATTTTAGTAGATACTGAGCCCTCCTCACCATGCACCAAGCACAGCTGGTATTGGGGACACATAGGGGAAAAATAGACCCTGTCTTAGGGGAGTACAGCCTTGTGTGGGAAGAACTGCTTACTCGGGGTAGTTAAATGTAGGGTGTGTCAGTGAGTCAGCCCTTGAACCCTGAGAATTAGGTTAGTAAAGGAAGATAAGATGGAGTGGATACAAGTACTTTAAATGTACTACGTGATATGCTACGTGATCTGGGTAGAGCAGAAGTGGAGATGATAACTTATCTGAATGAAGAATATGTTAACAGTTGGAGGCGGTTGCCAGAACCAAAAAATTCAGTATGACGAGTCTTGAGTTCGTGAATCCACTCTGAGGAGACACCCAAAAGTTGGCTGAAGAGTGTTCCCAGTTCCCTGTTGTGGGAGGGCCTCACAGGGGCCTGCAGAGGCCACACCCAGGACTTCCTGCCACCCTTGGCCAGGTCAGTCCACTGTGAGCGTGATCATGGCTGTTGCGGGCACAACTCCTCCATGAAGTTCCCCTGAACATGGTCCCTTAGCTCCCAGGTAGGACTCACCTCTCCCCATTTGTTGTGTGCCTACCTCCCTTAAGGTCCACCCCACCACACTGTATTTCTCCTGTGTGTGTGTGTGGTGTTGGGGATTGAAGCCAGGGCCTCTTGCATGCTGAACACATGTGCTACCACTGACACAGGTCCCAGCCCCATACACTATTAAGAAGTTTTTTTGTTCTTTTTAGTTACACATGACAGTATTTTGATATATTACACATACATGGAGTATAACTTCCCATTCTTGTAGTTGTACATGATGTGAAGTTACACTGGTCGTGTATTCAAATAAGAACATAGGAATGCTATGTCCTATTGGTTCTACTGTATCCCATTTCCCTCCCTTCCCTTCATTCCCCTATGTCTAACCCAATGAATTTCTATTCTCTCACCCCTGCTTATTGTATGTTAGCATCAGCATTTCAGAAAGAACATTTGGCTTTTTTTTTTTTGGAGATTGGCTTATTTCATTTAGCATGATAGTCTCCAATTCCATCCATTTACTGTCAAATGCCGCAATTTCATTCTTCTTTATGGCTGAGTATATTCCATTGGGCATATGTACCACATTTTCTTTATCCATTCATCTGTTGAAGAGCACCTGGGTGGTTCCATAGCATAGCTCTTGTGAATTGAGCTGCTATACACATGGATGTGGCTGCATCACTGTGGTATGCTGATTTTAATTCCTTTGGGTATATGCCCAAGGAGTGGGATAACTGAGTCAAATGGTGGTTCCATTCCAAGCTTTCTGAAGAATCTCCATACTGCTTTCCATAGTGGTTGCACCAATTTGCAGTCCCACCAGCAATGTATGAGAGTACCTTTTTCCTCTCATCCATTCCAGCATTTATTGTTACTTGAATTCTTGATAATTGTCAATCTGGATAGTCTCTATCCTTAGGAGGTACACAACTGAGGAGAGGACAGCTTCCAGGAATTGCATTAAAAGGTAGTTGGGGCTGGGCATGGTGGCGTATGCCTGTAATCCCAGTGGCTTGGGAGGCTGAGACAGGAGAATTGTGAGTTCAAAGCCAGCCTCAGAGACAGTGAGGTGCTCAGCAACTCAGCGAGACCGTGTCTCCTAATAAAGTATTGAAAAGAGCTGGGGATGTGGCTCAGTGGTTGAGTGCCCCTGGGTTCAATCCCTGGTTCCTACCCACCCACCCCCGCAAAAAAAAAAAAAAAAAAAAAAAAAAAAAGCTAGCTGGGGACAAAGGCGGCCAGAGAGACACAGCCAAGGAAACTGGGAAGTGAAGGATTGAGTGAGTCACACCTGAGAAGCATTTGAACTGGCCTCCAAGCGTGGACCTCAAGGAAACAAAGAGGCACTATGAAAGTCATGAGGGGGAAGTTGAGAAAGCTCCCCTTGGCTGGGGCCAACCAGGAAGCCGAGGGGCCAGGTGGACCACAGGAGGGAGGGAGAGGCTGGGCGAGGTGGCCGAGGGTGTTTGTCAGGCTAGGGCAGGACCAGTCTGGTTAGGAGGCCCCCGGGAGCCTGTGCTGACTTGCTGCCTGGTTGGGTTGGGCTAATTACAGGGGCTCCCAGAGCTGTCAGCCCAGCCCTGGGGAAAAAAAGCAAAGTAAACCTTTTTGACAGGCTTACCTTAGGTTTCAAGAAATTTTTAAAAGTCTATAATTAAGTGTCAAATGCTGAGATAGTTCCTGAGGTTTCCGCACGGGAACTCATTCCTCTCCTGCTGCCCTTTCCTGGCCCCACAGACTGTCATTATCATGGCGTCGGGTTCTAATTCAGACCTCAGCTGAGACAGATAACCACAGACTGGGAATCTGGAACGTTCTCCCCCTCCCAGTTAGGACACCCTTGATCATGGGGCCAGCGCAGCCTTTAGCAAGCCTTCTGTGGAAGCTTCCAGTTAGAGCTGGCAGTGCTTGGTGCCTATTAAACCTCAGTTTCTGTTGACGCACGGATGGCCTGATTCCACCAGGGGGGAAAATATTTCATTTTTTCTCAGTGTGCAACAGAACCCAAGTATATTTTTCAGGATTCCATTGGTGGTAAGTGACAGCCCACACCAACTTATTCCCAGCGTTAGATTTATTGAGTAGATACTGAGGTAGCTCACAGAACTGAGAGAAGAGCCAGGGCTAAGCAGTGTGGGGTGCCTGAGATGACAATTAGGTTTAAGGCTGCCCAGTCTCTCTATTTACCCTCCCTCCATTCCCCTTGCTGCTGGGGAACAGAATTTCTGACAGTTCCAAATCCATATTCTTATTGCATCACAAAATAAGAATCAAGAATGAGCCTGCCCCCTAGAACTCCAGTAGCAAATCCTGAATTAGGCCTTGAAATGATGTGACTCGTGGGCCCACCACAGAGAAGGGGTGGGTGGTGGTGGTGGTGGGGACAGAGCATCGTGCCTGGCTCCGCATGGGTTGTGTGCCATCCTCTGTGACCAGAGGGTCTGGGACTCTTACAGAAGGCGTGGGGTAGAGAGCAGGGCAGACCAGGAGAAAAAGTCCTGTGCCCAGCTGATTTTAGCAAGAACTCTGACAATTTCCTGATTCCAAGTTCCAAAGGCTGGAGTTTCTGATTGAGTTCCAGTCTACTGGGTATGAATTAACTCTGTCACAGCACTTCAGGGTACCTTAATTATGTCTTAATTACTTCTGGGTCACTGACACACGGTCTAAGTCCTTCAGGTTGTCTCATTTAAGAGGTGTTCCTTTTTATCTCCAATCTCTGTTTATCTTGAAAGATGTCTATCTTTTTGTCTTTTAACTTCCTTGGCTCAGAAATGGAATTTTCGAGTGTTAAAAACCAAAACATGTGCCTTACAAGCTTTAAAAGTCACCTGCAGTAGCTCGTAGGTCCCCTCCACCCTGCCCTGCAAACCAGGTGGTGGCTTGGTCATGACTCATCTGCTGCTGATCTGTAGCAGCCCTGAAGGGTCACCTAGAGTGTCACCTAGAGGGTGTCACTCCTGCTGGGCCACAGCTGAAGAGGGAAAGGAGGAAAGGGTCCCTAGCAAAACAGCCAAGGGCACTGCACATTTCTTTCTTTTTTGTTGTTGTTTTTTAATATTTTTTTTAGTTGTAGATGGACACAGTACCTTTAATTAATTAATTAATTATTTTTTAAAAGTTTTAGGTGGACACAATATATCTTTATTTATTTATTTTTTTATGTGACGCTGAGGATCAAACCCTGTGCCTCCTCACACGTGCAATGCAAGTGCTCCACCACTGAGCTACAACCCCAGTGCCCTCTCTTTTCTTTTTTTGGTGCTGGGGATTGCACCTGGAATCTCCTGGATGGTATGTGAATCCTCTACCCCTGAGCTGCAAACTCAGCCCAGCATTGGGATCCCTCCCTCTCTCTCTTTTTAATTTTAATTTTTTTGCAGTAGTAGGGATTGAACCCAGAAGGGCTTTCAACCCCAACCTTTTTGACTTTATTTTGAGACAGGGTCTCACTAAGTTGCCCAGGCTGGCCTCGAACTATTGATCCTCCTGTCTCAGCCTCCCAAGTCACAGGATTACAGGTGTGTACCACTGTGCCTGGCTTGGGATTGCTCCCTTTTAAGCATCTAATATCATTTGGATCCTGTTAGGGGTTGAATTGTGTCCTCCCCAAATTCACAGGTTGAAGTTCTGATGCCCAGTGCTTCAGAATGTGACCTTAATTGAAGAGTCCTCATAATGGTAATCAAGTTAAAAGAAAATCATTAGAGTGGGCCCTAATCCAAAATGACTGGTGTCGTTATAGAAAGAGAAAAATCAGACATACACATATGTACGTGCCCACGTGCACACACACACACACACACACAGAATGCTATGTGAAGAAGCAGGCAGAGATCTGGGTGATGCTTCTACAAGCCAAGAGCACCCTAACCAATAGTAGAGGCCTGAAACAGGGCCCCCTTCACAGCTTCAGGAGGACCCGCCCTGCTGACAACTTGATCTCAGCCTTCCAGCCTCCAGAACTGCAGAAATACATTTCTGTTGTTTAGTCACTCCATGTGTGATTTTTGTTATAGCAGCTTAGCAAACTCATACAGATCCTTGATAGCAATACTGTAAATTTAACTAATACCCCCAGGGGTGGAGAGCACACCAGTCCTTGGCACAATCTCCTCCCTCCTGGACCTGTACTGCATACACGCCTATTTCTGCCTAGTTGGGGGCCATGCTGTTCTCTCAGCCTGTTCGTCTTTACCTGATCTCACAATCTGCACCTCTCTTTGCCTGCCTGGTGATCCCATGATTCCCAGCTTCCCTGACCTTTCTTCTGGATTCTCTCCTACTGCCAATCTCAGCAATAACCCAACTGTATCACCTCCTCACAGATCAAATTGGCCTCAGAAGTTACCCTGTTCCTAGCATGGGCTAAACTCAGATGTTGATTTGATTTGATTTTTTTCTTTTTTAGACATGTTCTGTTTCACAGGCTGGCTTGGGACTCTAGGGCTCCAGAGATCCTCCCATCTCAGCCTCCTGAGTAACAGGAACTGCAGCCACATTAAACTGCATCCAGCCTCCAGGAGTCTTTTTTGGTACTGAGGGTTTAACCCAGGAGTGCTTTACCACGGAGCTACACCAAAACCTTTCATTTATTATTTTGAGACAGAGTCTTGTTAAGTTGCTGAGGCTGGCCTCTGACTTGAGATTGTCCTGCCTCAGCCTCCCAAGTGACAAGATTACCACAATGCCAGCCCCATGTGTCTTCATGCCCTTCCAGAAAGCACTTTAAGGAAGAGCTCCTTTAAAGGAGAAGCAATGGGGTGATGTTTCAAGGCTGCAGTGGACAAGAATTAACCCTGAGCCAGGCTTCCATGCCCAGATGTCATCACCTCTATGGGAAGGAACCACAGTGGGGCCACCCCATCCATCCCCACTGGCGATTTCTGATAATTTATTTTATCTCCTAACTTAGGTTCTCTTGTTATGGTGGGGAAAGAAAAAGGTTAAAACACAGGACTTCTGATCAGGAAGATCTGGATTCTAGAGGTGGCTCTGACATATTCTGGCTGAATGACTTTATTACAGGTCCCTTAACTTCTTTAAGTCTCAACTCTAAGACAGGAATCATAGTTTTATATCTCACAGGGATAAAAGAGGAGGATGAAAGAGATAATAGTAATTACTCAAATGTCCTGAAAACTAACATTTACATGCAAGATGTCATGCTGTGTGAACCATTTCATTTCAGAATGTTTTAAGTACTTGGGACAGGATCTGAGAACACAATAAAAACTTCTAAGTAGTGCAAAATAAAAGAGGTGGGCAACCCAGGGAAGCTCCCTTCTTCCCCCCTTCAGATGTTTTGAATAGAAGCCCAGTGTATCAGATGTGCTTAACGAGGACAAATGGCCACAAAATTGAAGGGTCCATTCACATTTTTAACACTCTAATGATGCTGTGTTTGATATTTCTTGAAATAAAAAATGACTCTTTGTTGGAAATATTTTGGTTCTGATGGATTTTTATACGGTTGTACTTTATAGTGGATCATGCCTCAATCGTGACTTTGAGACTTTGATTCAAATAATTCATGCAGAATTACTCTATAGCAGTGCTCTTGGTTAGGGATGACCGCCTCTGGCGGGGGTGGGGTGACATTTGGCAACATCTAGAGATATTTCTGATTCTCATGACAGGGCAACAGCTTGCAAAAAAGGATTTGCAGCCCAAAATATTAAGAATGCGAAGACTGAGAAACCCTGGACACACATTCTTCCTCTCTCATATACATATGGCTCATACACACACACACACACACACACACACACACACACACACACACACGGTGCACATGCCAAAGTACAGTCATCACCGAGAGTGAAGGCAAGCCACACAGTAAAAAGGGACTTTTGCAAGGAAACACTGACAGGGAGGGCAGGTGGGGAGGTGAACTGTGGGCTAAAGGCCCTGCAGGGGCTGGGGCTGGTCAGGATGTCAGGTTTCGGCGCAAGTCAGCCAACTTTTCAATCCATCTGCCAAGAGCACAACCCAGTTCTGCCTCAGCCAAGTGACCCATCTGTGAGCCTTGGCTACTGGAGACAAAGGTGCTGCTATCTCTTCGTAGAACTGGGCACAATCGTGGAGTAACACACACTAGCATTCTTGTTAGGAGTTGGCAGAGGCACAATTAGCACGATTGTTTTGGAAAGTGTGCGAGTGCACTATTGCTTCATGTTATTAATGTCGGCAGTGTCTAGGAATAAAAGGGTGGCTGGGGGAGGGGGCACATACATCGTAATTATTCAAATACATGCAGAATGTTGCAGCCTTAAACACTATTTCTGAGGCGCCTTCCTGCATCAACACAATGTGTTAGATTCTACTGAGTACTCAAAATAACTCCCTGGCTTTGAGTTAGGAATTTAAAAGAGGCCCATTAATTCTTTTGGGGTGACCAGGTGATCATTTGCTCATTTCTGTCGTGAGAAGAAAAAAAAAAGTCAGAAATGACATGAGTGTGGACTGGTAGAAGAGGTCCCTTGGTCTACCCACCACCTTCTTTTTCTCCTCTTCCTCCTCCTCCTCATCATCATTCTCCCCCTCTTCCTCCTCCTCTTCTTCTTCTTTTTAATAAACGGACACGATATCTTTCTTTGTTTATTCTTTATGTGGTGCCGAGGATCCGACCCAGTGCCTCATGTGCTAGGCAAGCGCCCGACCACTGAGCCCCAGCCCCAGCCCCGGCCTCAGCGGCGCTTTTCATCACAAGTCTCATATTTTATTCCATCGTGTTTATCAACCGCTGTTCTTGTTGCTTTCCATTCTCATTTGGCTTTTAGCTCAAATAAATTACATGAGATTTTCTTTTTTGTACCAGGGATTGAATTTAGGGGTGCTTAACCTCTGAGCCATATCCCCAGCCCTTTTAATATTTATTTAGAGACAGGGGCTCATTAAGTTTCTTAGGGCCTCGCTAAATTACTGAGGATGACCTTGAACTTGCAATCCTCCTGCCCCAGCCTCCTGAGGGACAGGTTAGCACCACCACACCAGGCTAATACATGAGATTCTATCATGCCAATATCAAAAGACCACTCACTTAATGACAAGTAAAGTTCTTTTTTTTAAGAGAGAGAGAGAGAGAGAGAGAGAGAGAGAGAGAATTTTTAAATATTTATTTTTAAAATTTTTGGTGGACACATCATCTTTATTTTTTATTTTTATGTGGTGCTGAGGATCAAACTCAGCGCCCCGTGCACTCTAGGCGAGCGTGCTACCGCTTGAGCCTCATCCCCAGTCCCACAAGTAGAGTTCTTATGTCTCCAATTAAAGACAATGACAGGAGGTCTGGGGTGGAACCTAGAGGTAGAACATGTGGTTAGCATACTTGAGGCCCTGGGTTCAAATCCCAGCTCAAAAAAAAAGATATTAATAAGAAAGTCAAGCCACCAAGATGCTATTTTTGTGTTGAGTTTAGAGGTCAAGAAGTAATGCAAAGTAGAATAGTGCCAGTATTGTGTGTGTGTGTGTGTGTGTGTGTGTGTTACTGGGAATTGAATCTAGGGGTGCTCCACCATGGAGCTACATCCCTACCAACCCTCCTTTTTTGATTTTTTTTATTTGGAGACAAGGTCTTGCTAAGTTGCTGAGGCTGGCCTCAAACCTGCAACCCTCCTGCCTCACCCTTCTGAGTCACTGGGAGTACAGGTGCTCACCTAGTCTTATGCGTATTAATGAACAAGACTTTAATGAGGGATCACTGTTACTCAGGAACACTGGTGCTAGGTGGTATGAGACAAAAAAAAATATGCCATGGACCTATATAAATATAAAAGTAAATGTAAATAGAGAAAAGAAGCATATCAGTTGTTTTTACTTTACTGGGCCATAGACAGTATTGGTGAAAGGGTTTTTTTTTTTTTTTTTTTTTTTTTTTAAGTAAGGGCTGAATCAAAAGACTGTTGCAAGGCCATTGATTCATAGAGTTTCAGGCTTCAAGGATGTCAGAATCTACTTAGGGAGACAAATTACAAACAATGACAGTAGAGAATCAGGGGCCATGGTGCAGGCCTATAATCCCAACCACTGAGGAGGCTGAGGCAGGAGGATAGTCAAGTTCAAAGCCAGCCTGGGAAACTTAGTGAGATCCTGTCTCAAAGCAAAAAATAAAAAGAACTGGAGATGGAGTTCAATTCCTAGTACTGCAAAACAAACAAACAGAACACTGATAACAGAGGTTTAATGGGTGTCAAATAGCTCAGTCTTAATTATCAGTGTAATATTTGCTTATAAAAGGAAAAACCAGATTGAGCCAGATAACTGATTTACTCCTTGAAGCAGTCAGAAATAAGATGGTGTAAATAATCCATGTTATTATGAACCAGACAAGCTAAGAGATCTCAATTCACCACACACACACACACACACACACACACACACACACACACTGAAGCAACTCCCCGGAGTAGGGGAATGACAGGCAATCAAGGCCTAGAATATGTGCTGGGCACTGTGCCATGTGCTGGGGACACCAAGATGACCAGGGCATGGCTCTTGCTCTTATAGAGTTGACAAAGAGGCATTTTAGGAAATCGATTTGGCTGACGTCCATAGATCATACAGGATGGGGGGAGTCCAGCTATGGGGGTGGGAGGAAGAAGATGAGCGCCTGGGCTCACGGGGAGAGCAGGGGAGCCAGGGCCCGAAAGGCACGGGAGGGCTTTGAGCCTGCAAAAATGGAAAGAGAGGAACACAATGAAGAGTCAGGGACATGGGAGCCACGGTGGTGCCACCCACTAACAGGAGACCCTTGCAAAGGCAGATATTTGCCATCCTGGGGACTACGAATTTTTGGAAGATAAGAAAGTAAGATACAAAAAATACTAGAGAATGAACGTCTGGAGTGAATCTGGAGATGCACAGGGATTGAAATCAGAGCCTCAGGGACATCCCCAGAGTTAGGAACTGGGAGGGAGGAGAAGGGAGTCCAAAGTTGTTGAAAAGGTCAAGAAGTAGGAAAATGTATGTCACTGAGTCTAAGGGAGGAAAGAATTTCAAGGAGTGGGTGGTCAGGGTGGTTACATGTGCAGAGAGGCTGAAGAGATGAAAACCAAGATAAAGCCCTTCATTGTATGAAACTGCGATCTTTGAAACAGCCTGTGGGCTTTTTGTTTTAAAATTAAATGAAAAGTATAAGATATTAATAAGCTGGGAAATAAAACATATATGCAAATGAACATCAAAGATTCAGTGGCTTGCTGGGCAGAGATAACAGTACCACCTAGTCAGATGCGGTCCCTTTGTCTCCAAAGTGCACATTTCCACTGATCTTTACAATGCTCCTGGGATAATCCAAAAGAAACCAGTTTCTGTTTTCATCATTTACTTGCTCAATCACAGATTGCACTGGTACAACAATTAATAGTAACAATAAATAACTATCCAGGAACTTCCTGACAGAAAATGAAAGATGATTATAATGACAATGATGCCCTTGCAGTTAGATAGCATGAAATGATTTCATGTAAGTGATTTCATTTTACCTTCAATAGCTCAGTGAAATAAGTCTCATTATCTCCCTTTTATATGTGTGGACTAAGAACCCATGGCAAAGATAAATACATTGTCAAAGGGCTAAACTAAACAAATAGATGGGCTTTTCAGGCTGAATTATCTTAGGCTCTGCTAAGAACAATGAAGAAACTTTCATCATAGAACAAGAACACAAAGTCTCAAAATATCAAGACAAATCAATTAATCAATCCCTTTTCTGTAAGTAGCCATAATATAAAGCTGCCCATCTTATTTGAAAGTCTTATAAATTTGTGTCACAGTTTTTTTTTTTTTTTTGGTTGAAAATGACAAACCCACCTCAAACTTATTTGAAAAACAAAACAAAACAAAACAAAACATGGCAAGGGGATCCATTGGCTCAATGGTTGAAAAGTCTAAGAGTAGAAGTTCAATTGAAAAATTCAGATGTGACTGAATCCAGTGGCAATTCTACTAAAAAAGCAAATTCATGGGCTTGTGTTGTGGCTCAGTGGTAAAGTATTCGTCTAGCAGGTGTGAGGCACTGGGTTCAATCCTCAGCACCACATATAATAATAATAATAATAATAATAATAATACAAATAAAATAAAGTTATAAAAACAGATCTTTAAAAAAAGCAAATTCAAAGAGCTTGGAAGGGCTGGGCATGCATGAGTTGGCGGTCTTGTGAGAGTTTTGGGGAGTGGGGAGAGGAGCAAGGATGAGCCTCTGCCCTACCTCAACTGCAAGGAGGAGGAGTAGGGAAGGAGTGGTTTTCCGTGGGAAAAATCAAGGTGCTTATGACAGAAGAAAGAAGAATGGAGTGCACATCCCCCAAATGACCCCTGCCCTCACATAGTGCTCCACAACTTACCTGAGATTGTCCCTCTTGGAACTCTTTAAGACTTTGAATCTGAGATGTTTCCTACAGTGGTGCAGCTACCCTGAGGCAGAGATCAATGGTGGCTAAACGTTAGAATCACGTGGGGAGTCCTTTAAAGCATGTGCCCGAGACTACTCGCTCAAGTGAAGTCCAGAAGATGGACCTCAACAGCCCAATCTTTGTCCATGTTTTTTTTTTTTTTTTCTTTTTAGTACTGGAGATTAAACCCAGGTTGTTTAACCACTGAGCAACATCTCCAGCCATACATATATAAAATTTATTTAGAGATAGGGTCTTGCTAAGTTGCTTACAGCCTCCTTAAGTTGCTGAAGCTGGCCTTGAACTCGCCATCCTCCTGCCTCGGTCTCCCCAGCCCCTGGGATTGCAGGTGTGCACGCCACTGCACCCAGTCCATAAGGTAAGTATTTGAAGGAACAGTAAATTGTACAAAGTTAATATCAGGAATGAGTTGCTCAACCCATCCTTTTGTATTTTTCTCTTCCCCCTCCTAGGGGGTCAGTGAGGTCTGAGACAGTAGGTGTCCCAAAACACTGGCAGAACTGAAGACGAAGGAACTGAATGAAGATAATATCCTATACTGTGCTGCTCATGTGCTTTTCCTCCTTTGAACACAATGATTCCTCCTTTCTGTCTGGGTCTTACTGTCTCCAAGGCAGGAAAAGTGGGAGACTAAACGAAGAGTGCTCAAGGCTTCTCCAGAGCAGCAGGGGAGAGAGATGAGTTTACAGGAATTACCTTTTGGAGTTGGGGAACATGTGGAAGGCACCATCGACCACACAGGAGTGAAAAGAAGTCTGTCCTAAGTAAGATTTAGAAGTCAGGCAGAGGGAGAGAGTGGAGTGGGTAAGGGGTTTGCTCAGCATGTGCAAAGCCCCACAAGCAAGAAGAAGCTGGGAGCATTTGAGGACATGTTTCAGTAAAGGCTAAGGACAGTGTGGGAGGGCAGAGTGAGGAGGGCTGGAGCTGGAGCTGGAGCGAAAAGCCAGGGAATCAATGGTAAGTTTTTTGGTTGTTATTCTTAATTCTGTTTCCGCATTTAAATATTGAGGCCTCTAAAGAAGACCTTATTATAGACCATAATATATATCACGCGTCCTATCGTTTTGAGTTTATCCATTTTCTATTAGTGAATTGAAGACCAACAGCTTTAAATTGGTGGATTTTAAAAAGCAGACAAGAAATGAATCCAAATGGCCTCCCAGACTCCTGTGCTGCAGTGCCACCGCTGGGCCACAAGGGTGCAGTGCAGCTCAGTGGACCTTGGCCCCGGAGCAGCCTGATGAAGGGCCGAGGGGCGGGGCTCCGGGGAATCCCTCCCCAAGGTAATAAGCTGCGCCCTTTGAACCAGGAGGACAGATTGGCTCGCTCTGCCCCTCTGCACTCCCCTGTCTCTGGCATCTATTCCTTTTCCCCAAATTCTATCATAATTGTGTGGAATACAAAAGTGTAAAATGACAGTCCCTATGGGACTTGACCCACGCCCCTGCCCCAGTCGACACTGGCCTTGCCTTGTAAGAAATTGGACATAACAAAATGTCCAGGGATCAGGGCCGACAGAATGACCTGTGGTATGTTCATACGAAGAAATACAACGTGGGTATTGAAAAAAATTCTAGAAATTACTTATAAATAGGGAAAATGATAGTGAGAAAATATTAAGTGAAAAAAAGCAAAATCCAAACAATACATAGAGTCTAGTTTGATGAAATTGTTTATATAATACATATTTACATAGAATACAATCTCTAAATGGTGGAAGTATTGTTGACTTTTATTTTCTTTGTCTTATTATTTATTTTGTGGTACTGGAGAAGAAACCCAGGGGTACTTTACTGCTGAGTTACATCCCGACCTTTTTAAAAAAATTATTATTATTATTTTAAAAAATGCTAAGACATGGCCTGGGGTGTTGGTCAGTGGTAGAGCACTTGCCTAGCATGTGTGAGGCCCTAGGTTTGATTCTTAGCACCACATAAAAACAAATAAATAAAATAAAGATATTGCGTCTACCTACAACTAAAAAATAAACATGTATATATAAAAAAAGAAAGTGTGGACAGATTTTATTTTAAAATATAAGAAAAAGCAATTGCAGACTGGCCACAAAATTAAAAACAGACACAAGATTAAGTGACTAGGAAGCTAGAAGGGACATTTGAATGTCTATTTTACAACCATTTGCAAATAGTTCTTCCCTCCTGTTGTCTTTGTATCTGTTTATTTTTGGTGCTAGGGACTGAATGCAGGACCTTATGGCCCATGACCGCCTTCTCTGCCACTGAGCCACACCCTTCTCAGCATCTTGCTCCAGTTTAAAACAGGATCTCAACTTTTCAGATATAGTTTGAGAGAGCTGGATCTCTCTCACACTATATTTTAATGCTAAAATAGCCATTTAATCAATCTATCTTTTCAATCAAACCATCAAAAAAATGTAAACTTTAAAATTTTTTTTTGTGTTTGTTTTTCCTTTTTGGTACTGGGGATTAAATCAAGGAGTGCTTTACCACTGAGCTACATCCCCAGCCCCTTTTAAAATTCTTTATTTAGAGACAAAGTCTCACGAAGTTGCTTATTACCTATTTACAAAGGTAAATAACTGATTCTCCATGGGATACTGCTTTGTTAAGTCTTGGTGTTCTGTAGGTAGGTTGCTTGAATGCACTTCTGACTTACTGTATTTCCAGCTTATGTTGGGTTTATTGGGAGATTCCTCCATTGTAAGTCGAGGAGCATCAGAATATACTTAGCTTTTCCCCTATATACATATATACTTATGATAAATTATAAATATGATGAATTTATAAATTAGGCACAGTGAGCCATTAATTAATAATAACTAATAATGAACTAGAACAATTATTGCAATATACTATAAAAAATTTTGTGCTTTGGTACCACTGTTAAGTAAAATAACTGTTACTTGAACATACTGTGATATCATGACAGTCATTCCAATAACTCAGGTGGCAGCTGAGTGAGTAATGGGTGAGCAGCATATGCACTGAACATATGCTGGACAGATGAATGTTCGTCCTGGACAGAGCAGACAACCAAGGTTTCTTCATGCCACTCAGAACAGCATGTAATTTAAAACTTATGAGATCCTTATTTCTAGAATATTCCATTTTATATATTTGGACCAAACAGAAAAGGAACATAAAACTATGGATAAGGAAGTAGTATTTTATATTTTGATTTTTTAAAAGAATTTTTGCATTTGTGTTAATGAGTGATATTTGGTGTACAGTTTTCTTGTAATATATCCATTTGGCCTTGGCATCAGGGAAATGTTACTTTGTTGGAGTGAGTAGAAAATAGTTCCTCCTGGGGCTGGGGTTGTGGCTCAGCGGTAGAGCGCATGTGCAGGGCCCTGGGTACGATCCTCAGCACATAAAAATAAATAAATAAAATAAAGGTATTGTGTCCAACTACAACTACAAAAAATAAATATTAAAAAAAGAAAATAGTTCCTCTTCTTAAATTTTCTGGAAAGCTTGTTTATAATCTGCATTCTCTCTTACTTAAATATTTGGTACAATTCACCAGTAAGGTCATTGGGGCCTGGAGTTTTCTTTGTGGCAAGATTTGTAACTATGTATTCAATTTCATTAATAGAAATAAGGCTTTTTAATTTACTTCCTCTGTGCTTTTTAAAGACTTGTTTTCTTCTTATTCAGGTAGCTTCTTCATACACATGCCTGTTGAATATTTAGTGGGACATTCTCTAGGTCTCAGGGTTTTCTCCCTGTGCAGCTCTTTCTTCTCTGGTACTCCATCTTGGGAATTCTGAGTATCTTGGTTCCTTTTCTTTTTTTCCTTTTTTTAATTTATTTTTTTAATTGTTGATAGATCTTTATTTTATTTATTTATATGTGGTGCTGAGAATTGAACCCAGTGCCTCACACATGCCAGGCAAGTGCGCTACCACTGAGCAACACCTCAACCCCGCTATCTTGGTTTCTTAGACCATCAACTACCAGCTCCATCTCCTCAACTCAAGGCATCTGCCCTGCAGCCTGGAACTTCCCTCAAAGCAGCAAGCTGCAGAAATGATCCCTCTGCTTGCTTCTCAACTTCCAGGAAAAATTCTCTTGATGTCCACTGAAACTTTACATATACGTGTGTGTGTGTGTGTGTGTGTGTGTGTGTGTGTGTGTAAAATTTCAAAGCAATGCAATATATATATTTAAATAAAAAGAATTTTTTTTTTTTTTACTGGGCTTTGAATCCAGGGGCACTCTAGCCCTGAACTACATCCCAGCATTTTTTGTTGTTGTTTGTTTGTATCAGGGGTGCTCAACCACTGAGCCACATCCTCAGCTTCCTTTTTTAAATTAAAAAAATAAATATATATTTTGAGATGGGGTCTTGCTAAATTACTTAGGGGGCCTCCCTAAGATGCCGAGGCTGGCCTCGAATTTATAATCCTCCTGCCTCAGCTTCCCAAGCTGCTGGGATTATAGGTGTGTGCCACTGTGCCTGGCACTTTACATATTCTTTAGGCTTCCCTGTACTCCTGCTTACACATTGGATTTACAATAGACCAAATAACAAAACATGGGGAAACAGTATCACAAAATGCTTAATTTTTGTAGCTTTATCAATTATCTATAGTAAGTAAAACCTCTAGTTTTATGATGAATCATTATACACAAATATCCCGGATGAAACTATTTAAAAAGTTTATATTGAAAAAAGCTTCCTTTCCATGTCTTGACTTTATCTAGAAATTCAGGACATGTTTAAATGAAAGGAAAGGTAGAAAAATTATAGTCATTAGTGAACATTAAGGACAAAATTTTAAATACCCTCTCAGAGCTGCAAATGTAAAACTGTGCCTCTTATCATGGTTTTGAACTGAATATGCTCTAATGCACACTGAAATCTATCAAGTTCAATTATTTTATAAATGATAAAATAATTATAAGTTTTCAAAAACGGTAGCAGGAATCACACAGTAAGTGGTTTTGGAGCACTGCATTCTATTCAGGTGATTTTAAAAAAATAACTTGCAATAACTTAAGTGAATAGTTTTTTTTGGTGGGGGGTGGTACTGGGGATTGAATTCAGGGGCAGTTGACCACTGAACCACATCCCAGACCTATTTTGTATTTTATTTAGACAGGGTCTTACTGAATTGATTAGCACCTCATCATTTCTGAGGCTGGCTTTGAACTCACAATCCTCCAGTCTCAGCCTCCGGAGCCGCTGGGATTACAGGTGTGCGCCACTTTGCTTGGTGTAAATAGTTTTGTAAACTCTTTTCATCTATAGTAGATATTTTATTTTATGCATTTATTTCTTTTTGGTTCTGGAGATTGAACCCAGATCCTCATGCATGCTGAGCATGTACTCTACCACTGAGTCATGACCCAGGCCACCATGGTAGATATTTTAAATTATCATTTGAATGGGGGACAAGAATAAATACCAGACTCTGAAGATGGGCATGAAACCAATGGGAAGAATTTCCTTTCCAGAGAGATGCATTTCCTTATTCCACCACTGTATGGCAGAGTAACAACAACCAGCCAATCAACCAAAATAATTAACCAACTCTTCCAAGACCATCTCATTAGTATTCACAGGTAACCTATCTTCCAGGCTCTAGAGATAAATGAAATAACTACGAAAACTTACTTGAGAAACTTCTATTCTTTTCATGATAAAGAGGGCAATAAAACTGACCCTCTGCTGAGTGCAAATGTAATACATATTTTAGAAGGGTAAAGTAGCACGTTGTCATAAACAGAATCAATCAAATATAATAAGGGGCTCAGATTCTGAGCCAAACCCTTTTCTGTATATTGAGCTATCCAGTTTTGAGACATAGAGCTACCACATCCTATCAAATGCAGAAACCAGTGAGCAGGATAAATTGGACACCTGACAGCTTTCTAGTTAAGCAGTTTTTACAGCTGCCTTCACTGAAACTATCAGGAAATTTCTACTTGAGTTGAATATAACTACAAGACAGAAATTTTCTGTAAGAAAACATGATTACTTGCTATTGTATCAATTTGGACACTCCTGAGCTCAATGAAAACAAGCAAGGTATCTCCCCCCTGGGAAATGCATTACATCAGACAGTTCATCCCAGTCTCCTGCTTCTATCAAATAAATAGGTCCTACTGCAACTACGAGGATGCTGGCCACGTCGAATTCTCTGTTAGGAGGGAAACTTTCATGCTTTTAAAAAGCAATCTGGAAAGCTTTGACATGTGCTACAATAAAAACAAGCCTTAGAGACAGTATGCCAAGTCAAACCAGTCACAAAAGGAGAAATAGTGGCCGATTCCATTCCTAGAATAGTCAGATTCTAGACGTAGTAGGATGGTGATTGCCAGAAGCTAAGGGAAGGAGAGGATGGGAGTTAGAGTTGAAAGAGTACTGATTTCAGCCAAGGAAGGTGGTGTCCCGGAGATGGAGGTAGCGCGAGTTTTATAACAAAATGAATGTACTTACTGCTGTAGGACTACACAATTCAAAATGGTTAAGATTTCTGGGCACAGTGGCGAACACCTATAATTCCAGTGACTTGGAAGGCTCAGGTAGCAGGATTGTAAGTTTGAGGCCAGCCTCAGCAATTTAGCAAGATCCTGTCTCAAAATAAAAAGGACTGGGATGTAGCTCAGTGGTACTGTGCTTGCAAGCTTGAGGTCCTGGGTTTAGTTCTTAGTGGGAGGGGGCAGGGAGAGAGGAAACAGAAAAATTACAATAGCTTTTATAATTCCTTTTTTCTTGTTATAAAATTAGCATATGCCGAGCACAACGGCACATTTGTAATCCCAACTTGGGAGGCTGAGGCAGGAGGCTTGCCAGTTCAAGGCCAGCCTTGGCAATTTAGTGAGATCCTCAGAAACTGAGCAAGGCCTTCAGCAACTTTGCAAGACCCTGGTTCAAAATAAAAATAAAAAGGACCAGGCATGTAGCTCACTGGTAAAGTATCCCTGAGTTCAATTCGTAGTACCCCAAACAAAAAATAACAAAGTAAAATGGTATGCATGTACATTGTAGAAAGTAAATGTTTTTTAAAATTAAAATACTACAGAGTTAACCAGTACTAACTTTTGCTCTGTTTTTTTCTAGTCCTTTTATTATGTATAAAATGTGTATTTGTATGTGTACATAACATAGCCTCTTCCTAAGACTACAGAGCTCCAATGGTCAGAGAATGCTGGTGATTAGCTTGACACTTCTTATACTTTGTTATACAGGAGAACAGAAGGCTTCATTTATGCATCTCAGAATGTTAACTGTGGGGAAACTACTGAAATCTAGAGGATCATCCAAAACTATTTTGAAAATTTATACTCCAGTAATCTAGAAAATCTTGAAGATATTAACAAATTCCTAGAGACTTATGACCTACCCAAATTGAGCCATGAGGATGTAGAAAACTTAAACAGATCAATATCAAATAATGAAATTGAAGCAGCTATCAAAAGCCTTCCAATGAAGAAAAGCCCAGGACCAGATGGATTCTCAACTGAGTTCTACCAGACCTTTAAAGAAAACCTAACACCAATCCTCAGATTATTTCATGAAATAGAAAAGGAGGGAAGGCTGACAAACTCATTCTATGAACCAGTATCACTCTGATACCAGAACCAGACAAAGACCCATCAAGGAAGGAAAACTTCAGACCAATACACTTGATGAACAAAGGTGTAAAATTCTTTATAAAATATTGGCAAACTGCATACAGAAACATATTAAAAAGATAGTGCACCATGACAGGTGGGTTTCATCCCAGGGGTGCAAGGTTTGTTCAACATATGGAAATCAACAAATGTAATTGATCACATAAATAAGGATCAAAGTCAAGAATCCCATAATTATCTCAATAGATGCAGAAAAAGCATTTGACAAAGTACAGTTCTCATTCATCTTTAAGAAAATTTTGTAATGGGCAGCATGCCTTTTTTTAAAAAATATACTTTTAGATGTAGATAGACACAATACCTTTAGTTTGTTTATTTATTTATGTGGCACTGAGGATTGAACACAGTGCTTCACATGTGCAGGCAAGTGTTCCACTACTGAGCCACAACCCCAGCTGTGGATAGCATGCCTTTGTTTTGTTCATTTATTTTTAAAACACTAAAAAACTAGTGATAGAAGGAACTTACCTCAACATTGTGAAGGATATATATGACGAACCCAAAGCCAACATTATACTGTATAGAGAAAAACTGAAAGCATTTCTTTTAAAAAAAGGAACAAGGGGCTGGGGTTGTGGCTCAGTGGTAGAGTGCTCCCCTAGCACATGTGAGGCCCTGGGTTCGATCCTCAGCATCACATATAAATAAATAAAATAAAGATATTAAAAACATTGGGGTTGGGGATGTGGCTCAAGCGGTAACGCGCTCTCCTGGCATGTGCGGGGTGCTGGGTTCGATCCACAGCACCACATAAAAATAAAATAAAGATGTTGTGTCCACCAAAAGATGAAGAATAAATATTAAAAATTTCTCTCTCTCTCTCTCTCTTCTCTCTCTCTCTTAAAAAATAGTAACAAGACAAGGATGTGCATTTACACCACTTTTATTCAACATAGTCCTTGAAACTCTAGCTATAGCAATCAGATAAGAGAAGGAAATTAAGGGATACAGATAGGAAAACAAGAGCTCAAATGATCTGTTTGCTGACATGATCCTATATTTAGAAGATCCCCCCCCAAAAAATTTCACCAGAAGACTTGTAGAGCTCATAAATTGATTCTGCAAAGTAACAAGATATAAGATCAACATGCATAAATCAGTCACATTCCTATACTCCAATGGTGAATCTGCTGAAAAAGAAATTAGGAAAATGATCCCTCTCACAATATCCTCCAAAAAGTAAAATACTTGGGAATTAATCTGACAAAAGAGGCGAAGAACCTCTACAATGAAAACTATAGAACACTAAAGAGAAATTTAAAAAGACCTTAGAAGATGGAAAGAGCTCCCAAATTCTTGGATAGGTAGAAGTGTTATTGTCAAAATAGCCATACTACTAAAAGCATTGTACAGATATTCCATCAAACTTCTCATCAAAATTCCAATGATATTCTTCACAGAACTAGAAAAAGAAGTTTTTAAATTTATTTGTAAAAGTAAGAGGCCCAGAATAGCCAAAGTCATCCTTAGTGAGAAAAGTGAAGCAGGAGGCACCACAAAACCAGACTCAGATTATCCTACGGAGCTATAGTAACAAAAACAGCAAGGCACAGCACCAAAACAGGCATGAGGATCAATGGAATAACAGAAGATGCAGAGATGCTAGACAAAGATGCCCAAAACATACACTGGGGAAAAGATAGCCTTTTAAATAATGGTGCTGGGAAAACTGGAAATCCATATGTGAAAGAATGAACTTAATCCATATCTCTCACCCTGTACAAAAGTCAAATCAAAGTGGATCAAAAACCTATGAATTAGACCAGAAACCCTGCATCTGCTCCAAGAAAATGTAGGCCCAACTCTTCAACATGTTGGCTTAGGAATTCATTTCCTTAATAAGACTCCAGAAGTGTAAGAAATAAAATAAAAAATCAATAAGTGGTATGACATCAAATTTAAAAGCTTCTGCACAGCAAAATAAACAATTAAGAGTGTGAAGAGAGAGCCTACAGAATGGGAGAAGATCTTTGCCACCTGCTCCTCGGGGCATTAATATCCAGGATATACAAAAACTCAAAAAAGTTAATACCGAAAAATAAAATAACCCAATCAATAAATGGGCAAAAGAACTAAACATACACTTTTCAGAAGAAGAAATACAAATGTGAATAAATGTTCAAGATCTCTAGCAATTAAGGAAATGGAAATCAAAATTATATTGAGATCTCATCTCCCACCAGTTCAGAATGGCAATTATCAAGAATATAAAGAATAATAAAGGTTGGCAAGGATGAGGGGGAAAAGGTACACTCATACGTTGTTGGTGGGACTGCAAATTAGTGCAATCACTCTGGAAAGCAGTATGGAGAGTCTTCAGAAAACTTGGAATGAAACCACCATATGACCCAGATATCCCACTCCTCAGTGTATATCCAAAAGATTTAAAATCGGTATATTACAACGATGAGGCCACATCAATGTTTATAGCAGCACAATTCACAATAGCTAAGCTATGGAACCAACTCAGGTGCTCGGATGAACGGATAAAGAAAATGTGGTACACATACACAATAGAATATTACTCAGTCATAAAGAAGAATGACATTATGACATCGGTGATAAATGGATGGAGCTGGAGACTATCATGCTAAGTGAAATAGGCCAATCCCCAAAAGCCAAAGGTTTATGTTTTCTCTATGTTTTATGTTTTCTCTAATCCATAATAAGGGAGAGGAAGGATGGATTTTAAAAAAACGAGAGAGAAAAAAAAAGGAGAGGGAATTTCATCAAAATAGAGGAAAGGCCAGTAAAGGTAGACAAAGGGGATTGAGGAGGTGTAAGAAGGGACAGGAAAAAGGAAGACAGTAAGATGAATCTGACCCAAGTTTTCGTATGTGCATGCACGGATGCGACATGGGGGGCTTGGCGTTGTGGTATTCACAGGACACTAACTAAAAAAAAAAAAAAATTAAACTGTAAATGAATTGAAGAGGGATTGGTGGAGTGAAGGGAGAGGGGCAGGGGGAGAGGTGCTGGGGACTGAATTGGAGCAGGTTGTGTTCCAGGCTTTTGTGATAATGTCGGGTGTATCCTGGTGTTGCATGTAACTAAAAATAAGTAAATTAAAAAAATGTTGGCTGTGGGGATTGGATAGTAAGGTTTAGGCAGAAGCACACACATAGAACCAAAATTAAGACAATATTCAAGATACAGTTGAAAAGAAAATATTTTTAGCAATTATATGCATAACATCAATATTGATGTGGATGGTTCCCTTACTAAGTATTTGTGTTTTGTGGATTTGAAAAAAAATGTTCTGAATACAGAAATATGATGCGAATAGTAATAAATGCCCACGTCCTTATCACTTAAAATTAACAAAAATTATCATGTTATCAAATGAGCTGCTAATTTTTAAAACTATTTTTATTTTTTTAATTGTAGTTGGACACAATACCTTTATTTTCTTTCTTTATTTTTATGTAGTGCTGAGGATGGAACCCAGGGCCTCACATGCACTAGGTGAGTGCTCTACCACTGAGCCACAACTCCAGCCTATGAGCTGCTAATTTTTAAGAATATTTGACTAATAAACCCTACACTTGAACATGACAGGTAGAAAACCCTGCCAGGCTGTGTTACTTTCCTCTTTTCCATAGGCAGACCCTTTCTCTTTCATGATTTTGCTGTTTGTCCTTGCAATCTGTATTTTTAAATATACATGTATACATTAAAATATATCACATTGTTTTGTGTTTCTAAAACTTACATTAATGGATGCATACTATCTGTATGTCTTGTTTCTCATCTTGCTTTTTACACCATATTTTTAAGATTGGGTCTTGCTAGTAATTCATTCTTCTAAACCACTGATTCTCAAAGGGGGCAATTTTGGCTTCCTCAAGGGATATCTGGAATTATCTGGACATATTTCTGGTTGTCACAGTAGGTGAGGGAATGTGCTATCAGGGTCTAGTGGGTACAGGTCAGGGATGCTGTTAACATCCTACACTGCACAGGACAGCTCCACAACAAATGATTTTCTGGACCAAAATATTAAATATTAATATTTAGTTTAATATTAATAATTAATATATTAATAAAATATTAATAGTGCCAAAGTTGAGAAACACTGATTTAAACAAGTGATTCTCAAAGTGTGGTCCTAACCAGCAACATGAGGGTTACCTGGGAACTCCTTAGAATGTAAATTTTTGTAGGAGTAGGGGGTATAGCTTAATTGATAGTGTGAGGCCCTGGTTTCAATCCTCAGTCACACACACACACACACACACACACACACAGAAAACTTTTGGGCTCTGTCTCTGACCTAATTAATAAGAAATTTAGGAAGTGACACACAACAATCCATGATTCAACAAACACTCCAGGTGATTCTGATGCATATTAAAGTGAGAACCACTGATCTAAACTATTGACTAGTACTTGTGTTAGTTTTCTATTGCTACAATGAAATAACTGAGGTCATCAGATTAAAAGGAGGAAAGGTTGATTTGGGTTTACACTTTCAGAGGTTTCAGCCATGGTTACTTGGCCTTGTGCTTTGGGCATGTGATGGCACAGTACCTAATGGCGGGAGTGCATGGTGGAGGTCTGCACACACCATGGTGACCAGGAAGCAAAAAGAGAGACAAGAAGGGGCTGGGCTCCCAAGATTCCCTTCAAGGGCACACCCCCAATGACTCAACTTCCTTCAACTGGACTCCACCTCTTAAAGGTTCTAGTACCTTCCAACAACACCAAGCTGGGGACGAATCTTTTAACACATGGGCCTTTGGGGCACATTCTAGATCCAAACTACCGCAGTATCCAATTGCGTGGAAATGCCCCAATTTATTTATCTTATTGATCGTTTCATATTCATTATGAAAAACAATGTTTTCTGCACTATGAGTGCTCCTTTGTCCTCCTACATTATACCATGTAATATATATCTCTTTTTAAATTTTTTTTTTGTAGTTATAGAGGGACAAAATGCTTTTAATTAATTAATTTATTTTTATGTGGTGCTAACGATCAAACCCAGTGCCTCACATGTGCTAGGCAAGCATTCTGCCACTGAGCTATAGATCCAGCCCCGTAACATATCTCTTAACAAACTATATACATATATACATGTGTATATGATATGCATATATAAATAGATAGATTTGTGTGTGTGTGTGTGTGTGTGTGTGTGTGTCTGTGTGTGTGTGCTGGGGCTTGAACCCAATGGCTCTTCACCACTGAGTTACACCCTGCCCTTTTTATTTATTTGTTTGTTTATTTATTTATTTTGAGACTGAGTCTTGCTAAGTTGCTGAGGCTAGCCTTGAATTTGCCATCCTCCTGCCTCATCAGCCTCATGAGTCACTGAGATTATAGGTGTGCACCTGGCTAAAATGATTTTTTTTGTTGTTTTAATAATATACAACTATTGAATATTTACTATATGCTTGCCCTTATTCTAAGTATTTTTCATCTATTAATTACTTGTAACAACTTCAGGAAATAATTGCCAGTATGATTTGATTTTACAGATGAGAAACTAAGTAGTTAAGTAATTTTTTTTCAAGGTCATAGAACTAATAAGTATCTGGCTGAGCTAGGATTTGAATTCAGGCTATCTGGGACTGGAGCCTGTTTCTTTAATGAGATATACTCCCAGAAACATAGGCCACACTGTTTTGGCTTAATAGTTGGAATTTAGGATAAAGGATTATGTGTCCAAACTTTGGACAAAAAATGAATGTAAGAACGGTGCAGGAGATGGAGTCTAATCTGCACTTGGCCTGTTTCTATCAAGCACAGGATCCACTTATAATACTGAAGGCACCTGCTTCAGCCATATACTCAGGCATTTAGATCACTCAAATGTAAGCCTCCACATGAACTTTAGAGGAGTCTGGCTACTCAACATATATATTCCAAACAGGATTTGAAATCAGGTTGCTTTCTTGTCTAAGCAGTTGAAAAATAGATGCTCACACCTTAATGGCTTTCAAAAATAAGGAAAGAAAAACCTTAATGCTGACTGTAACATTTACTCTATGGTTTTAATTTTTCTTATTTATTTTATTTTTTTGTGGTGCACATGTCAGGCAGGCACTCACTCTACCACTGAGCTACATCCCCAGCCCTGGTTTTAATTTTTCGTGAGTGTCACTATCTATTTTCATGTGATATGAAAGGTTTATCTCATTCTAAGATATTTACTGATCACTTTCTGGAAATCTACAGGATTGTTAGGAGGACAAAGTGTCCACATGCTAAATAGTTAAACAGCAGTGGGAGGCCAGATAACCTTAAGAGTCTAAAAATGTAACAGATACCAAAGGAGAAAATGCTACTGAGCCGAACGCTTCTGGCAGCTTCAGATTCTCATCCTTCCAGGTCTTGTGTGTACCACCATGCCTGCCTTTTTTCTTTTTCTTTTCTTTCTTTTTTTTTTTAAATGTTCAACTATAGCAGATCTGTCCAGTGGGAACCCCTTCAAGATAGCTCCTGTATCTTCTTGACATGTTCCCATTATTTTTTAAGGGCTTCCTAATGTTCTAATTTTTTTTTTTTTTTTTTGGCACAAGATATTGCAGACTCTTCTGTGCCTGCTCTGCTCCAGCCTGGAATCATCCATTTTCCCAAGAAGACCTAAGTTCCTTCCAGTAGAGGATAGTAATTAGAAACCAAGATCTAGGGTCAAGATTTGCTACAGTGGGAAAGAGGTTATTGCTTTTAGGCTTTCTCAATGGACAGGAAAATATATGCACACACCTGTACCTCTATAATTATTTGTAAATCTACCTGCACACATGTGAAAGCATGAGTTCACATGATTCCCACAGTTCTAATCCAGAACCTGAGGCTCCTCTCTGACTTTCCCTCTTTCCTTCCTAGTAAGTGTTTTCTCCAAAGTTTTAAGCATATTTACTTGTTCATTTAGTTGATTTATCTATTTCTTCCTTGTAACCAATTCCCAACACATAGGCTGTCCCTTCTGCCGGCCACCTCCCCTCTCCACGTGTCAGTACCCGGTGTTCTTGCTGATGTGCCTCTTCATGGCCACTCCCTTACTCCTTCACTTCTCAGTGGCCCCCACGCTCTTGGGTGCTATTAGGCATGAGAACACTGCGTTGTAAAGGGGGAACTATTGATATTTTAGATGGTACAGTTCTTCCTTTGTAGGACACTCCTGCACAATGTGGTAATGTTAACATCCCTGCTCCCCACCACTAATTGAGAGGAGTGTGTCCAGTCATTGTGACTATGAAAAATGCCCTCTATTTCTTTTTTAAAAAAATTTTTAAAATATTTATTTGTTTATTTATTTTTATTTTTCGGTGGACACAACATCTTTATTTGTATGTGGTGCTGAGGATCGAACCCAGGCTGCACGCACGCCAGGAGAGCACTATCGCTTGAGCCACATCCCCAGCCCCATGCCCCTCATTTCTAAATGTGCTCTATTGCCTTGATACTATAAGATGACCCTTGCACCACAAACTTAAGCATCACCTGAGAATTATTACAAATACAAAAAGGAGGCCCTACCTCAAACCTAGAGAACCAGAATCTGCATTTTAAGATCTCAGGGAATTTGTAAACACATTAAAGTTTGAGAATGAGGGACAGATGACCTGTTGAACACCACTTCCCTACAGAAACTCTTCCATCTGTGCACCAGGAGGCAGGCACAAGAACGTTCACACCAGGGGCTGGGGATGTGGCTCAAGTGGTAGCACGCTTGCCTAGCATGTGTGAGGCACTGAGTTTGATTCTCAGCACCACATAAAAGTAAAATAAAGATACTGTGTCCACCTAAAACTAAAAAATAAATATTAAAAAAAAGAACGTTCACAGCAGAGATGCTCCATGTGTAATGCGGACCCACCTGTGATTGAAAGTCACTAACTCGGAGCATTTCTGCAAAATGAAACCAACTTCCAGTGGAATGCAGTCAAGTGGGAGATGAATTCAAGACAACAAGATTACTCTAACTCCTCAAAGCATCCTCGCCGATAGCCTGTTCCCTAGGTATGGATGTCAATAAACTTGCCTTTTTATTTAAATAGGTCCATGTTGGGTTTTGGTTACATGCAACTGAAAGAGCCATAAGAAGACAGAGCTGGGCCAGATTATAAACAGTTGTTTTTTTTTCCCAATCAGCTATTCTATTTGTTTTTTCATCTTATTAAATATGCTAAGAGGAAACTTTATTGACACAAATGGTAGTGCTCTTACCAATGCATTCCCAGTGTCTTGGGTGAAGGATGATGTTCTAACCTCACATACTATATCTGATCCAGATTATAAACAGTTTTACAGGCATAAGGTCGAATAATGTCAACACATATTCCCAAGTAGGGGTCCAAGATGGATCATCAAGTGCCAAAAGGAAGATACTTCAGCCTTTCAGACAGCCACTTGAAATCGAGATGGCCAGACACCCGTGTTGGTCACCTCTAATCTTGAGCAACTTTGTGCATTGACCTAGTATGCTAGCGATCATTTTCTATGTGTGCCTCATTGAGAAAAAGATTGGGAATAATTGCTGTCAGCAATGGGGAAACACCGGATGTATGTATGTCTTTAAAATGGAAATAAAATACATGTAATATAAGATTTACCATCATAACCATTTTCAAGTATGTAGTTCAGTTTTGTTTAGTACATCCAAACTGTTGTGTAAATATGCTGCAGAACTCTTTTTGCCTTGTAAAATCAAAGCTTTATATACATTAAGCAACTTGTCACCATTTCTCTGTCCTCCTGGCCACTGGCAATCACCACTTAACTTTCTGTCTCTGTGTTTTGATGGCACTAACTACTTGATGTAGGTAGACTCATACAGTATCTGTCTCTTTGTGACTGGCTTATTTCACTATGTTCTTAGGGTTCATCTGTGTTGCAATATGTATCAGCATTGCTTTCCTTTTTAAGGTTAGATAATATTCCACTGTGTGCATATACCACATTTTGTTTATCCTATTCAGCTTTTGGCTATTGTGAACCATGATACCATAAACATTGGTGTGAAAATATCTTTCATGCTCCTCCTTTCAATTCTTTTCTGTGTATCTCCAGAAGTAGAATTCTATATCACATGGTGCTATGGTTTGACTGTGTCTCCCAAAGTTCATGTGTTAGAAATGAAATCTTCTATGCAACAAGGTTGAGAAATGGACCCTTAAAAGTTGATTCAGATCTTGAGGCTGGGGCTGTAGCTCATCGGTAGAGCACCTGCCTTGCATGTGTGAGGCCCTGGGTTCAATCCTCAGCACCGCAGAAAAATGAATAAAGATATTGCGTCCATCTACAATTAAATAAATATTTAAAAAGTTGATTAGGTCTTGAGGAGTCTGTTTTTGAGGATGGATTAATCTTGTTACTGAAAAGTGAGTTTGTGGGTTGGGATTTAGCTCATTCAGGAAGCCCTGGGTTCAATCCCCAGTTCCAAAGACCAAAAAAAAAAAAAAAAAAAAAAAAAGAAAGAAAATAAAAAGAAAGAAAGAAAAAATGTGAGTTTGTTACCATGAGTGGGTTTGGCCCTTTCCTGTGCGCGCTCTCTCTCATACTCTCTTGTCTTTTTGTCTTCTATAATGGGATGACACAGACAGGGACCCCTTGATCTTGGACTTCCTAGCATCCAGAACCTTGAGTAAAATAAATATTATACTTTATAAATCACCCAGTCTCAGGTATTCTGATATAGCAGCACAAAACAGAATGAGACATATGATGATTCTATTTTTAATTTTTGAGTAATTCCCACACTGTTTCTGAAAGCATCTACATCATTTTACATACCTGCAAACAGTGCCCATGCATTCCAATTTCCCCACTTTTTGTTAATCCTTATTTTCTGGCATTTTTTGATAGTAGCCATCCACATGAGGGGCAGGGGACAGGGGAGTGCTATCTCACTGTGGTTTTGATTTGCATTTTTTAATAATCACTGATGATGTTTTTTCATGTGCTTGTTCAACATTTTAATGTCTTCTTCAGAAAATGCCTGTTTGAGTCCTTTGCCCATTTTATAGTTGGTTTTCATTGTTATTGAGATGTAGCAGTTTTTTAAAAAATCTTTTTGGCTTTTAAAAATAGTACATTATTGTTATCTATAGGAACTCTATATTATGTTCTGGATATTAACCCTTTATCAGACACAATTTATAAATATTTTCATCCTGTAGGTTGGTTTCTCATGGCATTCTCTTGTGGACAGAAGTTTCAAATTTCAAGGTGTCCAATTTGTCATTTTTACTCTTGTTGGAGGTACTTCTGATGTTATATGCAAGAAATCATTTTAAACTTCAATATCACAAAGCTTTCCCTCTGTTTTCTTCCACTGTATTTTCCATAGTTTTAGCTTTGATGTTAGGTCTTTGATCCATTTTGATTTACTTTTTGTGTCACAACTGAAAGTTTTTGAATACATGGGGTAACATAATGTGAGTGGGAGCTAAGGATCTAGTAACCAATAATAATCACGGATGCCTTATTCACACCTCTGATTCTACATGCTAACTACATTAAACAGAATCCTCTTGATCAACATGAGCAATGGTTCTCGACCTCGTTTGTCCTGGAATTACCTGGAGAAATTTTAGAAAACACTGATATCTGGTTTCCACCCTCAGAGGTTTTTACGTAATTGTTCTGGAGCGCAGCCTGAGCACAGGGCCTTGTAAAACTCCCTGGGTGATTCTAATATGCAACCAAGGATGAGAGATTCATGGTGCTAGAGAGACTTCCACCTTGACACGGCTGAACAACAATTCACTGTGTAGTGATCACAAACACTGTTGCTTATTTGCTTTATGTATTGTTGTAAAAGACTGAGACTTAAGGGGTAAAATTCCCCATACATTCCAACATGTTTCCAATTCAATGTACTGCCTTCCCCAATATTTAGCAATATTTGAGGGGATCTGACTTCAAGGATGTACAGATTTTTTAAGAACTCTATAGACTGTGCTATTACTTTTATAACTATTATATGCCTCTGTGATATATATGGCAAGCACTTTATCTTAGTGGCATCATTCAAAAAATGTATTGGCAGCTGGGCACAGTGGCACATATATGTAATCCCAGCGGCTCAGGAGGATGAGGCAGGAGAATCATGAGTTCAAAGCCAGCCTCAGCAAAAGTGAGGCGCTAAGCAACTCAGTGAGACCCTGTCTCTAAATAAAATACAAAATAGGGCTGGGGATGTGGCTCAGTGGCTGAGTGCCTCTGAGTTCAATCCCTGGTACCCTCCCACCCCACCCCTCTGCAAAATGTATTGGCAAATGAAATATGATAAAGAACTCTAAACAAGCCTAGAATTTTTAAAAATGTAACTTTTTACATTTCAGAACTGAATTTCCAGGCTACAGAGAAAGCCCTTTATTCCTTTCTTAAGCTACTTAGCTTTGAAAATACTGCTGTTGGTCAATGATAGTTTCACAAATCCTGGGCGGGAGCGCGATTAGGAACTGTCATAGTTGGTGAACACAGAGAGGAAGTGGAAGCAGGGGATCAAGGAGGAATAAGAAATGTTGCTTGTTTCTGTGTCCCCATTAAGCCCTGATGACTGAGATGTAGGGAAGTAAACCTGATAGACTTAGTTCAGGAATTATTTTGGTGTCAGGACATCATATATACTCCTCTGGCCTCTTTTTGCAGGCCCAGGGATTGAACCCAGGGCTTTGTACATGTCAGGCAGAGGTTCACCACTGAGCTGCATCCCCAGCCCCCTGCATGCTTTTCTTATGCCAGATCTTACACTTTTTCACTTTGTGAACTCTTAGATAAGCGACAGGTAGTTAAGCCCCACGTCTTATTTAGAATTAGAGAAATGTGAATTGTGTACAAGGGAGAGGTACCCTTTAATGTATCTCCTCTAGATTTTATTCCAGTGGTTCTCAAATTTTTCTATACATCTGAATCACCTGGCAGGCTTATTAAAACATGAGCTGCAGGCTGGAGTGGGGGCTCAGTGGTAGAGTGCTTGCCTGGCATGTGTGAGGCACTGGGTTCCATCCTTGGCACCAAATAAAAAGTAATTAAATAAATAAAATATATTTTGTTTATCTACAACTAAAAATATATTTTAAAAAAATATACATGAGTTGCTGGGCTGTACTCCCTATGTTTCTAATAGTAAGTCTAGGACTGTGCCCAAGAATTTCTAGTTCTAACAGATTCAAAAGTAATTTGGATGCTGCTCTGGGCAGAGGGGAGGAAGAACACATTGTAAACCATGTTCTATACAGGCTGAACATCCATCCCTATTCTGAATATCCAAAATCCAATGCTCCAAAATTCAAAACTTTTTTTTTTTTGGTACTGGGGATGGAACTACTCTATCTCTAAGCTATATCCTCAGCCTCTTTCTAATTTTTTAAAAAAATTTTGAGACAGGTTCTCACCAAGTTACCCAGGCAGTCCTCAAACTGGCCATCTACTTGCCTCAGGCTCCTGAGTAGCTCAGATTATGGGTGTGTACCACTGGGCCCTGCAGCAGTCTGGCTGGGCACAAATCACGAGCCACTGAAGCAGGAACAAACTTTATTTCTGAACTCCACCAGCACACTCCACACACGCCCCCGAGAACTCTCCAGAACGCCAAGAGGCTCCTCCAGGAACCAACAACTGGAAATCCCTCTTCCGGAAATCCCTCCTCCCGCACTTCCCCAACCAATGGGAACTCTCCCCGGGAATCTCCCTCCCCCCCCAAGAACTCCAAAGTAGCAGGCCAAGGCGGACAGTAAAGGTCTAATATACAACCGAATCAATCCAGCATCATCTTAATGGCTTGCCTCTCAACCAATACTATTGGCAAAATGCCAGGGGCCATTCTGACTCGGCTGTGGCTCTCAGCAGGGCCCTGCAAAAATCCAAAACTTTGTGAGCACCAATGGATTCTATAAGTGGAAATTCCACACCTCTTCTCATGTGATGGGTTGCAATCAAAACACTGTTACAGGGCTGGGGTTGTGGCTCAGTGGTAGAGCACTTGCCTAGTATGTGCGAGGCAGTGGGTTCAATTCTCACTACCACATGTAAAAAAAAATAAAGGTCCATTGACAACTAAAAAAATATTTTAAAAAAACCACTGGTACCCTTAAAATGTATAAGTTTACCTTCAGGTATAAGTTAACAAATGAATTTCTTGTTTAGCCCTGGGTTCCATCTCCAAGGTATATCATTATGTATATGCAAATGTTCCAAAATCTGGAAAAAATTATAAACCTCAAACACTTCTGGTCTCAAGAATTTCTGATAAGGGATACTCAGTTTGTATTATCTTCTTTGACACTAAGCCCCACTGGTCATAGATATCTGCTATTATTCCTTATTCCTGAATTTTTAGTACATCTTTCAAATTGATTTTTATTTGACAAGTGGATTGCTTTTTATCATGCTTCTCTTTAAACATGATTTGAGTCTGATATTTGCTTTTATTTTTCAACTGAAAAAAAGAAAGTCTTACTGAATGATTCCCACCATTCAAATAGTTGGGTGTATGAATGGTTTTTAATATGAGTTCCCATAGCCCTTATTATGGATATATTCAATTTATAAACAATATTTCCTTTTCTAACTACAACAGTGAATTTTATAGACCTGCCACCTTTTCAATTTTGGATGTGAATTGTGAATTGTGGTAGTGAGGATAGCTGATATGGAAATAAGGGCTAATGGCATCGAGGGAAGTCAATTTTATTAGGATAACCTGTGGATTTCAATTATTCATGCAATTTTATCTTATGAGTAATCAAGAATCCACTGTGGCTATAATTTTCCATTGAAATTTTCCTCTTCAAAAGCTCCACACAGCAGCTTAATTATAATCTCTCATCGCCTACTCAGAGAAACCCCTTGAAATTGGCTGTAGGTGTCCTAAGTGCCTGACTTTAACATGTCATTTTGTAGCTAGACCTGAAGGTAAGGCATCCAGTATAAACCCTATGTGGTACACAAAGAGGGTGCAATCTTCGAAAAATCTAGAAGAGAATTGGCAAGCATGCTTAAGACTCCAATGGTAGACAAAATAGAGTCAAGAAAAGAAGGAAGAGTGGAGGACTTATAAAATGCTAGTTTTTCATGTTTGGGGTTTTTTGTTTGTTTGTTTTTGTTGTTGGTGGTGGTTTTTTATTTTTTATTTATTTTCAAAATAAATAAATAAATAAAATATTTAGCCCTGGTCAGTTTTAGAATGGGTGCTTCCTATGAAGAGAAAAGGAAAAGAAAAACCAAAACCAAATCCCTCAGTGCCATGAAATCTTGGAAGAATATGTTAAAATTAAAAAACAGACCAGTTCACCAATGGTTCGGACAACAATCGAAAAAAAGCAATTCTAGGAAAGAGCAAGTAGAGCATCCCTATTTTTTAAAGAAGGGGGAAAGAATTGCCTTGTGACCTAGGATCAAGGGTTTATTTTGGAAGCTTAGGGGCTGGTGTGTAGCTCAGTAGAAGAATGCTTGCCTAGCATGTGTGATGCCTTGGGTTCCATCCCCAGAGCTCCAGGGAAAAACAAAACAAGACAAAAAAAGAAATTAAATTAGCCCCAATCATGGCTAAATCACCAGGAATTGTGAAATCTCTATTCTTTCTTTTTTTTTGGGGGGGGGGCATGTAGGTAGGTAGATGGATACCGGGGATTGAACTCAGGGGCACTCGACCACTGAGCCACATCCCCAAGCCCTATTTTGTATTTTATTTAGAGACAGGGTCTCACTGAGTTGCTCAGCACCTCGCTTATTGCTGAGGCTGGCTTTGAACTTGGCGATCCTCCTGTTTCAGCTAGCCCCCACCAGCCACTGGGATTACAGGTGTATGCTGTTGCGCTGGCTGTGAAAGTCTATTCTTTAATTTTTTTTTTTTTGGTCCAAATGGACTGTTTCCTATTCCTTGAATATGCTTGCCTACTTCACACCATAGTCAATATTTGTTTTTCACAAGAAATATCATCTTTACCAATTTGGACCTGTTGGAAATTTACAAAATCCATCAAGGTTTTGGTCAAATACAATTCTATTAGACCTTTCCAGTTTTAGCCCCATCTAAGTTTCTTTCCTTTAAAAAAAATTCTTTATAACTCTAATTTTATTTCTTTGTGTATAGTGATTAGGGTAGACACTATTTTCCTTACTGGATTATGTGGTAAATTTTGGTCTTGCGTTCCTTTTTATGGCTCCTGAAGGCCTAATGCAATGTTTGGAAGTTGGTGGGTTATCGAAAGTATGTAAAATATTGAAAGGAGAAAGAAAGGAAGAAAAAATATAAATGTGGATATATATGCACACATGTACATGTGTACACACTCGGTGTATCCTTACCTTTAAGGCATGTTTATAGACTTAAATAAATGCATTTGCATGAATGTTTCATGCATTAAACCAGATACTTCTGATTCCAGATAAGAGGTGACCAAGGAGTGGATGCTAGGTCTCTCTTTTACAGAGAGAATCCTGGAGATTCCAGAAAGGACCAATCTCTAACAGTCTGGAATTAAACACCAATGACACGAAGTGAGGTCCTAATGGAGAATCTAGAGAGCCATAAGAGTTTGCTAAACTTTAGACACCGGTAAAGAAAAATAAGTGTACGTATGGTTCTGAGTAAGTTAGGGATTACTACGCAAAGGTTAAAGACAAAATGCATGCTTCAGACAAGCAGAAGAAAATTTGATCTGTCAAACATTAGGCAAACCAGAAAGTATCGGAAAAATAAAACTCGAAAAAGATGGCAAGTATAGTTGCAATATATCAAAAATTACAGTGATATGTGAGTAGATTAAATTTATAAATCATAAGACTGAGAATCCCAGGTTGTATTTTTAAAAAATTGGATCTAGCAATGCATTATTTACAAGTGATAGACTTAAAATAAAAGACACAAAATAGAGTTATAGAAAATGTTAGCCAGCAAAATCTGAATCAGAAGAAAGCTAGGATAATGATTTAAATATGAACTTTGAATTTAAGGGGACTAAAGGCTGGCGATGGTGGTGCATGCGTGTAAGCTCAGTGATTTGGGAGGCAGAGGCAGGAGGATCACAAATTTGAGGTCAGCCCCAGCAACTTAGTGAGTCTCTAAGCAACTTAGCGAGAACTTGCCTCAAAAGTAAAAAAATTAAAAGGGGGCCGGGATTGTGGCTCAGTGGTAGCTTACAAAGAGAATCCTGGAGATTCCAGAAAGGACAAATCCCAGCAATTCTCAGCACCACATATTAATAAATGAATGAAACAAAGTCCATCAACAACTATAACTAAATAACTAAATAACTAAATAACTAAATAAAAAGGGCTGTGGATGTGGCTCAGTAAAAAAGCTCTTCTGGGTTTAATCTTCAGCACCAAAAAAAAAAGGTCAGGGGGGTAAGTTATAAGAGATGGTATAATTCATTTCATGTGTTAACTTGTAGAGTGTTTTGAATAACGTTAACATTTAAATTAGCAGTCTGGGACTGGGGATGTAGCTCAATGGTAGCATGCTTGCCTATCATGTGTGAGACTCTGGTTTTGATTCTCAGCACAACGAAAATCAATAAATGAATGAATAAATAAATAAGCAATCTTTGGGTGGGGCAGATTGCCTTCCGTAAGGTGGGCAGGCCTCATCCAATCAGTTGAAGGCAAAAGGCCAGTTTCTGCCAAACTGCATCAACCATCAGCTCCCTTAGGTATAGAGACTTCTGCCCCTACTAAAGATTTGGAATTAACAATCTTCATAATCACTCACACACACACACACACACACACACACACACACACACACACCTGTCTGATTGGTTCTGTTTCTCTGGAGCACTGGAGGGTTAAAGTGGGTGATTACTTGTTGGTAAAAGAAACAATAGGTCAAGAAAATATATCATGGGCTGGGGCTGTAGCTCAGTGGTAGAGCACTTGCCTCCATGTGTGAAGTACTGGGTTCCATTCTCAGCACCACATATAAATAAATAAATGAAATAAAGATATTGTGTCCACCTACAACTAAAAATTTTTTTAAAAAAAGAAAATATATTGTAAACACATGTGCCACCTATAAATGAAGAAATATGCCCCTAAGCAATATATACTCAAAATACAGAAAACAAAACACTAGTAATATAATGGACATAAATTTAAAAAAAAAACAATAACAGTAAATCTAAGAAGACATCTTTTTTTTTTAAAGAGAGAGAGAGAATTTTTTAATATTTATTTTTTAGTTTTCGGTGGATACAACATCTTTATTTTTATGTGGTGCTGAGGATCGAACCCAGCGCCCCGCACATGCCAGGCAAGCTTGCTACCGCTTGAGCCACATCCCCAGTCCTAAGAAGACATCTTTAAAAAATTTTTTTATAAGCAATGAGCAAGTAGGTTGGAGATATAGCTTATTAGAACATTTACCTAACACATGTAAGGCCCTGGGCTCAATTCCCTGTGCAACAAAAAATAAAAATATCAATATCAAAATGTTTACATAAGGAAATTAATAAACTTTATCTTCTTTCAATACATCTTTGATGCTCAAAAGCAAACATCCATTTTTTCAAGTATCCATGGAACATTTATATCAAATGATTATGTAGTGGGTCTCAAAAGAAGCCTCAAAAACCTCCAAAGAATTAGCATCACACAGAATATGTTCTCTGAAAAACAAAGCATAAGGTATTAGTTTAAAAGGTAGATTTTAAAAAGATCTATCAATAAAAAATTTCTCAAACAGTAAGGATATGAGCCAGGTGAGGTGGCAGCTCATGCTACAAACCCAGACATGTGGGAGGCAGAGTCAGGAGGATCACAAATTCAAGGTCAGCCTGGGCAATTTAGTGAGACCCTGTCTCAAAGTAAATAAAAAAGGATGGAGATAAAGCTCAGTAGTAAAGTGCCCCTGAGTTCAATCCTCAGGATCAATTAATAAATAAATCACTAAGGGATTAAAAGAAATCCAGCTGGGTACAGTGGTCCACATCTGTGATACTGAGGTAGGGGGATCACAAGTTCCAGGCTAGTTTCAGCAATTTAGGGAGATCCTGTCTCAAAATAAAAATAAAAGTGGCAGGAGATACAATGGTAGAGTACTCCTAGGTTCAAACCCCAGTATGGTGGTGGTGGTGAGGGATCAAAAGAGAAATTATAATCGATTTCTTTGCATATTTACCTGTTGTAATTGTTTCAAACCTGGTTTTATTTATTTTTTTATTTTGGTGCTGGGGACCGAACCCAAGTGCTTTTAACCACTGAGCCACTTTTTATTTTTTTAATTTTGAGATAGGGTTTTGTTAAATTGCTTGGGACCTTGCTAAGTTGCTGAGGCTAATTTTGAACTTGTAGTCCTCCTGCCTCAGCCTCCTGAGATGCCAGGATTGCAGGCGTGCACTACTGCACCCGGCTTCAAATCCGATTTAAAATGCTTTCTTCAACAGTATTTGAATTGGCTCTAATGGGAACCTACAGGCACAACCAATCCAGCATCCATCTTATCTAAACTTTTGGTATGGGTTTTTTTTGTATTACACAGATAATATTTTTCTTTTTATAAAATGCAAATTAACTGAGACATCAAGAAAATATGTGTTTGTGGTTACATGGCTAAAAACATCCTTACAGTAACCAAATTTGTAAAACTAGGGAAAAAGCTCTGTATAACAAAAAGGACTTTCATAAGCCATCAAAGGGAGCACACGCTATAGACAAACCGATTTTCTATTTGAAGTGACTTGTAGCACCAGCCTGTGGGCAGGATCAGCAGAGGGGCTGTGGCATTGAACCAAGGCATCTGGGACAGGAAGGGATCCCTGCCATCCTCAGTTGCCAGCTCCTTGCTTTACAGATGGGAGAATGGAGGCCCAGAAATATGAAGGGGACCACACAGATCATATTAATTCTGGCTCAAAGAGGGATTGAGCTAGTGATTTTCAAGAGAAAGTTTCCTTTCCTTCCCTTCCTTTTTCTTTTCTTTCTTTCTTTTTTTTTTTTAACTTTTAATCATTCCATCTAGAGTCAAGGCTTAAAAAGCACGTATCTCCACTGTCTTCCTACTGTGATTTGGATATGGTTTAAGGGTGTCCCCTAAAGGTTCATGTGCTGGCCGCTTGGTCTTCAGTGTGGTGGTGTCAGAAGGTGGTGGAGTCAAGAGTTGGGGCCTAATGTGAGGTAATCAGGTTCCAGGGACACTACCCCTGGGAGAGATCAATGCTGGTTTTGCAGAGTAGTTCTCTCAAGAATGGGTTTGCATAGAGCAAGTTCTGCTTTCTGGGGCTCTCTTTCTTTATTATTGTTATTATTATTATTATTATTTTTGGTAAATTTCTAGGTGGCCTTGAACTTGTGATTCTCCTGCCTCAGTGTCCCAAGGTGCTGGGATTACAGGTGTGGGCCACTGCACCTGGATCTCTCTTGCTTTCTGTCTTGCCTCTCACTTGCACTCCTACCATGATGCCATTCCCATATGGTGATGTAACCAGAAGGACCTCACCAGAACCTGACAGATGCCAGCACCATGTTCCTGGACCTCCAACACTGAGCTAAATAAACTTCTTTACTTTATGAAACACCCACCTTAAGGCATTTATTAACAGACAAACAAAATGAACCAAGACACTGCCTCTGTGGGTTTTCCTCCCATTAACTTCCTCTAGAGGTTTTCCCTTGTCCCTTCATATGTAACCCATTGTAACCCAGTTCTATCTAGGTCAACAGTGATCAGTGGATAATTTTAAAAAAAGTGCAAGCATTGACATTCATTTATTTCACATTTTTTTAAACTTGACATATTGTTCATAAACTGTGATTCATCTTTTTAAAGTATGCAATTCAGCAATTTTAGTCACAGAATATATTGTATATTCACAAGAATGTATAACCTTTGCCACCATCTAATTCCAGAGTATTTTCTTTATACCAGAAAGAAAACCCACATCCATTAGCAGACAGGTCCTGTTCCTCTTATTTTCTAGCTCCTGGCAACCACTAAGTATCTTTCTGTCCCCAAGTCTGGTCTTTTGTAATTCTGAGTATTTGATATAAATATAATCAAAGAATAATATATTTTGTGTTTGGCTTCTTCCATGTAACATAATCTTTTTAAGATTCATCCACATTGCAGCACGTATCCATACATCCCAGATTTTATAGCCAAATAGTATTCCATTGTGAGGACACACCCCCCTGTTCAACTACCAGCTGGTGGATGCTGCACTGTCTCTGCTGTTTGGCTGTCTATTGATGCTGTTATGAATAATCAAGTATGAGTTGTGTGTGGATGCACATTTTAATTTCCCTTGAGTGCATCCCTATTAGTGCATTTTCAGGGCCACACAACACCTCTGTGTCTAATCACTTAAGGGGCCATCACTGTTTTCCAATCATGACTGCACCATTTTACGTCTCCCTCACTTACGAGTTTTTGGTACTTAAGTGATTCTCTTACTTTCTTATAGTGTATTTTAAAAGATTGCTGGGTATGGTGGCCCACACCTGTCATCCCAGTGACTCAGGAGGCTGAGGCAGGAGGATCGTGAGTTCAAAGCCAGCCTCAGCAACGTAGTGAGGCCCTAAGCAATTCAGTGAGACCCAGTCACTAAATAAAAATACACACACACACACACACACACACGGCCTGAAGATGTGGCTCATTGGTTAAGTGCCCTTGAGTTCAATCTCAGGCACCAAATAAATAAATATAAAATAAAAAGATTAGGAAAATAGCAAGTTATATCTGTCTCCCAAACAACAATCAACAGTAGAATGGATAACTAATTAATGGAATACTCACCCAAAGGAATATTTCAAATGACAAATAATAAACCACCCATAACTAAATTAACAACATGGATGAACCTTATAAATCAGTATTCAGACACAGAGAGCATATATTTTATTGTTCCAAATACATAAAATAGTAAATCAGATGAAACTACTCTGTGTCATTAGAATCTAGGAGAGTGACAAGAAGGGGCACAAGGAAACTTCCAGATTCTGTCTCTTGATACGCCTGCTGATTACACGAGTCTATTCAGTTTGTGAAAACTGAGATGTAAACTTATAATGTGTGCACTAATCTGTATGTGTATTAAAAGGTAAAAGAAAGGTAAAAGAAAAAATGGATCCACATTTCAGTTGTATAGTACTCAGATGATTTTCCCCAAACCTTATTACCTGATAATTCCTATTTTATATAAGTTGCTCTAGAAAAATAGGAAATGGTCAAAGTGCCCAACTTAAATTATAATGCAGATGCCAAATCACATAACAATAGTATAAGAAAAAAAGGACTTATTTACCTACTAACAGAAGTGTAACATCATCCTAAGTAAAATGTTAGCTAGTGGAATCCAATATCCTACTAAAGAATATCTTATAATCAAATAGAGTTCATATTAGTAAGGTAAATATAATTAAACAATAGAAGATCTACCAAAATCAGAATCAGCACATCATGAGACAGCAACAGAACACCAGAAATTAAAACAACACTCATCTCAGACGCAGAAAGAGCATTTTATAAAGTTCAATACCAGCTAATGATGTAAAAATGTCTTAAGTTATTCTAAGACTAGATTGGAAGTTTTTCAACAGAGCACACCAACCCCAAACTACAAACATCGTATTTAACAAAAACTCTAGCTGCTCCGTTATTTAGGGAAATGTTTGCTATGTGAAGGAAACCATAATAACAGTGGGATAAACACACACGGGTTGTTTTCATCTGGGGACAGGATGTCCAGAGGTGGCAGTGTAACAGTGGTGGCCTGTGGCTTCCCAAAGCCCTGTTCTAGGCCGCTTTGGGCTTCCTGCCTCACCAGCCCAGGTGTTCAGCTTTTCTCCCCATCATGTTCAGGTGGCTTCTGCCTCTCTAGGTAACCTCAGTCCAGGAGGATGCAGGGGTTGGAGAGAAGGGCCGGGAGACAAGCCTGCTGGGCTCTCTGAAGTCCCCTACAGGGCGGCTTCTTGCATTCCATTGTCTTGGACTGTGTTGCTGCCTTTAGTTACAAGGGCATCTGCATTTTGCCACTACAGACAAAATTGGGGTTCTGGTTGGAAGATAAAAAGAAGAGAGACTTGCAATTTGTCCAATCTACTAGTAGTGCCTGCTTCCATATTCCCTGCAGGTTTGAGAAAAACAGTGATCCCAACTGTGATCACTCCCTTGCAAATTAGTACTTCTGCCTTGGCCATTGCTAAAAGACAAAAATAAACAGGACACATAACTGTTAGGGTTCTGCTGAAAACTGCAGAAGCCATCCCTAGAGAGTTTAAAGAAAGCAACTTAGTAAATAGCATTGGATAGCTCACTGAGTCTATAAAGTGGTCCAGATGCAACTTGGAGGCTAGGGAACTAGGAAGAGCACCCCAAATTATATGATAGATCTGCTCCAGTGGAGTCACCACTGTTATCACTATTTGACAAAGACACTGTTCATGTACTGCCAACTCAACCAGCCTGAGCACTGGGCACTGTTGCAGGAATCTCTCGCTATCCTCTTCTTCTCCCTACCTCTCTACTAGAATGGTTCTCCATGGGGCTTTCTTTGTCTTATCAATGTCCCTTTCAAAGTCTGTGTTTTAGCTGCATGGGAGTCTGAAGGTTTCTGTTTTTGAAATAGGAGGTGGGGACTTACAAGAAGAGAAACCTTTGAATACCTAAGATGAATGATTAAAGATACTGAGTGAGTGTGAAGGATGATAAATATCCATTGAAACATATAAAGTTGGGAAGAAAAGGCATAAATTCTCATTGCTTTTAGATGTTGATCATGTTTGTGAATACCTCTCTGAATTTAACCGTTAGAACTAAAAAGAGAGTTCAGCAGAACAGTCGGATACACAATCAGTACATAAAAATAGATCGCATTTCTCAATACCAACAATGGTCAATTAGAATGGTTAACATATTAGAAAATGGCATTATAAGCATGAAAACCATATAATATTCATAAATTAAGATAAGCAAGAACAAAAAACATTATAGAAAAGTAGTATGGCTGGACATGGTAGTGCACACCTGTATTCCCAGTGACTTGGGAGACTGAGGCAAGAGGATCAAGGTAGCCAGCCTTGGTAATTTAGTGAGACTGTGTCTCAAAAATAAATAAATAAATAAATAAATAAATAAATAAATAAATAAAATAAAGGGCTGGATATGTAGCTCAGTGGTAGGGGGCCCATGGGTTCAATCCCCAGTAGCAAAAAAGCCAAAACAAAACAAAGAACAACAAAAAACTGATTCTAATACCAAAATAAAAAAAAAAGCAAAATACCTTGTTAACTGATGGAATGATTTAGCATATTAAAGATTTATTTCCTCCTGAATGAATCCGTAAATGCAATGTAATTCTAATAAAAATGCCAGAAGGATTTTTGGAAATAAATCAACAAAGTGTTTCTGAAGTATATTTGGTGAATGTCTAAGGGCAATTTTGATAAATAAGCCAAAGCAATGGAAACATCATCCAAGACCATTTTAAAAAATTTTTGCAGCACTGAGCAACCCAGGTCCTTGCACACTACTACCAAGCCACATTCCCAGTGCAGAAGATCAGATGAAGGGAACAGGATGGAAAGTCAAGATACAGACCTGTGTATACACGGGAACTTGTTAGAGACACAATATCACAAATTGGTGAAGAAATGATGGCTTATTGGATGCACGTAGAGGTGCATTCCTGTAATCCTATAGATCAGGAGGCTGAGGCAGGAGGCTTGCAAGTTTGAGGCCAGTCGTGGATACTTAGCAAGACACTGTCTCAAAATAAAAAAGTAAAATGGGCAGGAGGTATAGCTCATTGGTAGAGCACTCTGGGTTCAATCTCCTGAAAAAAAAAGAAAAAGAAAAAAGTGTTATTTTGTATATTGTAATGGGAAAATCAGCTCACTATAAGGAGAAAAACTATAATCAGATCCCTGTCTTATTACATAAAAAATAAATTCAAAAGATGTTAAAAGTTTAAAGATCAAAAATAAAAGAAGAAAAAATAGAATATTGGGGAAGGATTTCTTTCTTTCTTTTTGGTACCAAGGTTTGAACCCAGGAGCACTTTACCACTGAGCCATATCCCCAGTCCTTTTTGTTATTTTGAGACAGAGTCTCACTAAGTTGCCCAGGGTGGCCTTGAACTTGAATCCTCCTGCCTCAGCCTCTCCAGTGACTGGAATTACAGGTATGTACTATCACTCCTAGCTGTCATTGTTGTTTTGATTGTATTTCTTATCCCACTATTTTCAAAAGTGAATTTTATTATTTTATTATAATTGTGAAAGCAATATATGTTCACTATAGAACATTGTGAAAATACAGAAAATTATAATGAAAACACTACATCTCTCCAGGAGTCCTGGTACTTCAAGATGATCAGTGTCAGCATGACTGTCTGGGTCTTTTCAGTCCTACCTCCTGACTATTGTACACAGGGCTGATGCTAGCCCACATTGCCCTTTTGTACAGTTAGAAAAGACATCCTATCCTCTGGGTTGAACAACCCTGCAGCAGGGAGTGCTGCTCAATAAGCAAAGCACAACTAAATCCCAGATCTTACTTGCCCCCTAGGACAGGTACTGTGAACAGCCTGTATAACTATTGCAGTCCTGGAGGTACATGTAGGTTTTATATTTTTTATAAAACTGAGTCTGTACTATTTGCTAGACTATGTTTGGGAAAGCATAAATTATTTAATTTCTATTAGACAGTTATTAATGAAAAAAAATTATGGTATTGGGGATTGAACACAGGGGAAGTTAACCATTGAGCCACATCTCCAGCCCTTTTTTTAAATATTAATTTTTTAGTTGTAGTTGAATACAATATCTTTATTCTATTTATTTATTTCTATGTGGTGCTGAGGATCGAACCCAGGGCCTTGCATGTGCGAGGCAAGCATTCTACTGCTGAGCCATAACCCCAGCCCCCCAGTCCGTTTTTTTAAAAAAAAATTTATTATTTTTAAATTTTATTTGTTCTAATTAGTTATACATGACAGTAGAATACATTTTGACATATTATACATACATGGAGGATAATTTCTCATTCTTCTGATTGTACATGATGTAGAGTCACACAGATCGTGTAATTACATATGCACATAGGATAATAATGTCCAATTTATTCTATTATCATTCCTACCTGCATGCCCCCTCTCCTTCCTTCACTCCCCTCTGTCTAATCCAAAGTACGTCTATTCTACCCCGATTCCTGCCCACCCCCTTATTGTGAATTAACATCCTAATATCAGAGAAACATTTGGCCTTTGGTTCTTCGGGATTGGCTTTATTTAGCTTAGCATAGTATTCTCCAGTTCTATCCATTTGCCAGCAAATGCCATAATTTTATTCTTCTTTACCAATTTATTTATCCATTCATCTGTTGAGGGCCATCTAGGTTGGTTCCATAGTTTACCTATTGTGAATTGAGCTGCTATAAACATTGATGTGGCTGCAACACTATAGTATGCTAATTTTAAGTCCTTTGGGTATATGCCAAGGAGTGGGATAATTGGGTCAAATGGTGGTTCCATTCCAAGTTTTCTGAGGAATCTCCATCCTGCTTTTCATAGTGGTTGCACCAATTTGCTGTCCCACCAGCAATATACCCCAGCCTTTTTATTTTATGTTTTATTTTGAGACAGGGTCTTGAGTTGCTGAGGTTGGTCTTGAACTTTCAGTCCTTTGGCCTCAGCCTCCCAAGTCGCTGGGATTACAACCACGTGTTCCCACTCCTAGCCCTCCAGTCCTTCAAAAATTTTTTATTTGAGATAGGATCTTGCTAAATTGCTGGGGTAAAAATTTGATGTTATAAAATCTTGCCGAAATAACACATGTACATAAATCTTTCTGCCCAGTCACGATTATTGTCCTATGATAAATTCCTAGAAATGGCCTTGAAAATTAAATTTATTGAGTACTTTTTACATGCCCCGGTCTGCATCCAGATATTTGTTCCCACTCTCTCTCCAGTGATGTAGGTGCTATTATTATGTCTCTTTGGAGAGAAAGCGGAAGCAGGGGAAATGCAGTTCCTTGACTGAGGTCACAAAGCTGGAAAGCAGTAGAGTGGGATCTGAATACATGCTTGGGGGCTGCAAGCGCTGCAGGGCCGGGGTCTTCACATGCCACAGTGATTCACTTGGAGGGACAAGACAGACAGGTGTGAAAAGAGTTTTAAGAGGAAATAAGCTTCACATCTTCAGTGGAGTGGAGCCTGACCACTTGATGATTTCCATAGGAGACGAGGCCATTCAAAAGCAACGGGGTTTTATTAATGTATTTGTTAGGGAGAAGAATTTCTTGACAGGATGATTAATTTTCTAACAGGCTACACATTGTTCGTTTCTGAGCTCTTTTTAAGAGAATCAATTTTAGAAGATAATTTCAATTTAGATTTAATCTGACTACAAATGAAAACGTTTTCATGTTCTTTTTAGTTTAGATTCCAAGGTACTGGCACAATGGAGGGACAGCTTTGACATCTGCACCTTGGGCCACTCACTTCCCTATGCCATACCTTAGTGTCTGCTTTTTTTTTTTTTTAAGATAGATACCTTTTGTCCACTTTCTTACAGGAATGTTAAGATCTATAGTCCTACTAGCAAGAAGAGTGTGTGTCTGTGTGTTATTGATGAGATACTGTTCTCCTTTTTTTTTTTCATATAATCCTAGATAGCTTTTTAAAAATTTAATTCTTTTAACAATTTGAAAAGTGTACAATACAATTTTGACATAGTTACATTTATAAGTGGGAATAAAGGCAGTAAGAAAGAGAGGAGCCTTAATTGGCTTCGGCATTAAAGAAATCTAATTTCATGCTTTAAAGTACTATATGCAACACTGCTGAAGAGGGTAAAAATAAAATTAGATAATGAAAAGTACAATTTGGAAAAAGTTAACATTATGTTACTAATCATGTTACTCAGCATTCCATTACTATGATATAATACCAGGGATAAATAAACTTAAAAAGAGCAAAGGTTTATTTTGGCTCATAGTTTTAGAGCTTTTGGTTCATGACTGATTAACCCTGTTGCTCTGGCCCTGTGGCAGCATTGGACAACACAGTGGTAGTGCAAGGTTGAGGAACTGTTTATCTCCCAGCAGCCTGAATGAAGAAAAAGAGAGAGGAAGAGACCCATATTACCCTTTGAGGGCATCTTCCCTCAGGCCACACCTCTTAATGTTACCATTCCCTCCCAGTAGCAGCCAAAGTGAGAGCTAATCCAAACCATAGCCAGATCCAAATGATAGTACTAATATATACATTTACAACCGTGTACTTACTTTAATTATCATAATAAGCAGAGGTTAATACTAATGGCCATTTACTGGATGCATGCTGTTTAAAAATATATTGTCCGTAAAGTGCTTTTCATAATTGTTTTGCTTGATACTTAGGGTATTTGCAACTTTTCCGCTATATTTTATTTTTTGGAACCAGGGATTGAACTCAGGGGCACTCAGTCACTGAGCCACATCTCCAGGCCTATTTTGTATTTTATTTAGCGAGAGAGTCTCACTGAGTGGCTTAGTGCCTTGCTTTTGCTGAGGATAGCTTTGAACTTGAGATCCTCCTGTTTTAGCCTCCGAAGCTGCTGGGATTATAGGCATGTGCCACTGCATCTGGCTTCCACTACATTTTAAATAATAGTATAATGACTATCTTACATATACATTGTAAATAAATATTTGAATAAATTCCTAGAAGTGAAAGTAATGGTTCAAAAAGTACATTTTAAAGATTTAGTATAGACTGCTAAAAATTATTGTAATTCAGCATGGTATAATATTATCCAAAATTTATAAATTCTAATATTTGTATGGTTGAACTCTTTTTCTTTCTGTGCTGGAGGTTGAATCCTGGACCCATCCATGCTAGGCAATAGTTGGATTTTTGAAATATATTGGACATTTGCTTTTTTTGTTTTTCCTTTATTTTTTTTTTGAGAATTTTCTATTTGCCAGGAGTAGCAAGCAAAACTCATTGTCTCTTATACTTTGTGGATTTTTTTTTCTGCTTTATAACAAACTTTTCATATTTCGAACTCTTAAACTTGCAAATTCAGATGCTATACTTTGTCTTAGTGAGGAAGCATATCTTAGAAGAAAGCAGGCCAAGTTAGGTGCCTCTGTTAGACTTCATTTCTTCCATTGCTTTTTTCGGTTGGACTTCCATTTTTTATGTTTTTATTTCTTGTTCTTTCTTCCTGTTTTTATTTTCATCTCCTTTACTTTTAGTAAGACACACTTCCTTTTAAAACAATATCTCCAGGCATAATGGGTATATATGAGATTCTGATTTGTTGAAATAGGTATTTTTTTTCACTTTGAGTTTTTTTTTTTTTTTTTTAATGATACTGCTTAAACCACAAGCTTCAGAGTCCTCCTTATCTTTTCTCCTTCATACCCACATCCACTCTGTGAGGAAACACCATCAGATCATCATCTCCACCACTATCTCCCTGGTCAAAGGTACTGTGTCTTGTTCCTGGACTATTTTAACAGCCTTCTAACTGGTCTCTGTGCTTAGCTTTTACCATTCACTGTCTATTCTCAACCCAGAAGTTGGGGTGATCTGTGTCAGTTAGCTGTCCATAACAGAAGACTCAGATCATTAACTTACAAGGAGGAAAGGTTTACTTTAGCTCACATTTTGGAGGTTTCAGTCTATGGTTGGATGACTTGATGGTTTGTGGTGAGGCAGGACATCATGGTGGAGGCCCCGGAGGAGGAAACTTTCACCTCAAGGCTGGGAGGGAGCAGAAGAGAGGAAAATGGGAAAGGGGAAGAGACAGAGAGAGGGAGGAGGGACGGGTATCCCTCTATTCCATTCCAGGGCATGTCCCTATCTGATTGGAAGGCTTCCAAAAGGCCCCACCTCTTACATGTTCTACCACCTCCCAATAGTACCCAGTGCTGGGGACCTAGCGTTCAACTCATGGGCCTTTTGGGGACTTATCCCAAGCTATAACATGATCCCATTATAACTGGCCAGGGGAAGTCACTTTTCTATACAAAGTCTTCCAATGGCTCCCAACTCATTCATCTGATCTTCATCGCCCCTGGCTCTTGTTTCTCTTATTTCATTCTCCATTCTTCTGTCATGTCCTCTTGGGTGCTCCTAGTAATCAGGCATACTCCTGCCTTCAGTATTCATTATGCCTTCCGCTGAGAAAGTTGTCTGTGCAGACCTTTGCCTCCTTCAAATGTTTTTTCTTGATCATTCTTTTAAAAGAGCACCTCTCATACTTCTTTAAAATTTTTTTTTTAGTTGTTGATGTACTTTTATTTATTTATTTTTATGTGGTGCTGAGAATCGAACCCAGTCCTCACATTTGCTAGGCAAGTGCTTTACCATTGAGCCACAACCCCAGCTCTCTCATACTTCTTATGTAGCCTCTCTGGTGATTTTTTCTCAGTGGCATTGTGCATGGGTGTGTGTGTTGATGGGCATCAACCCAGGGCTTGGTGCATGGTAGACAAACCTTCTATCACTGAACTATGTCCATAGGATTTAAAATCATCTGCCACTTCACATATTTTATTTATTTATCACCTGTCTCTATCAGAAAACTAAGTTCCATAAGGGTTGGAACTTTTGTTTTTGTTCTTTATTTTGTCCCCAACGTCTAAAAGAGTGCCTAGCATGGAAAAAAGCACTGAATTGATACTTGTTGAATGAGTGATTGCCTTACATTCCTGGGTAGAGCAGGCCCAGGTGACCTGTGCAGAAATTCTTGGTTTCTTCTCTCATCTCTAACTCTCTTGTCTTCCCGAGTTTATACTTAGGAGCCGACTTCTTGACGGCACTTGTCACAGGTGAGAGCTGGTGAATCCTGAAAGATACTCTTGGCAAGTTTAATCTGTGTTCCTGCTGCCATCCGAAAACCCAGCGGTGGTGATAGGCAGCTATAGAAGACTGAAGTTTTCACTCTTCAGTTTCTGTGGGTGCAAGAGAGAACATGAAATTAGATCTACCCGATTTGGGTTACATCTGGATTGCCATTCATGAGAACGAAGGCAGGAAGATACTTCCCCCAAAACAGAGCTTGGCGATGGGTCAGTAGGATGCTGCTGTGGTTGAAAACCTCCACGACCGCCTCTGTAATCTGTGGCCCAGCCCCACCCGTTCAGATTGAGGCTCACCTCAAGTTTCAGCCACATAACCGCAGGGCCGTGAAAACGCCAAGAGAGCTTCTAACCAAGGGTTTCGATTTCCTCCTCTGGGATTTAAAGTCCAGAAAGCAGAGGCTTGACTTCGCGGTCCAAGCGCATAAAGGGCGTGGGAGACAGGAGGGAAAGCCAGACAGTGTGCAAGCTCGCAGTCCACGGGCAAAGGTAGTCCAGGGCGGGAGGGCCGGGCTCTGGGAAGGGGGTCACCTGCACCCTCCTGCACTTCCATGCCCCAAGGAGGTCTGAGTTGGGGAAGATTCATCTGTGTTGTAAAGAGCCCTACATTTTTTTTTTTTTTTTTTTTTTGGAGAAGGGTCATTGTCAGTAAACCTTTGACACACAAACCCACCAACAAGCCCGGTAGCGCTAAAACTATCCTTTAAAAGCAAAACAACAAAACTGCCACCCTACCTCCGCCCCAGTCCCGTAGGTTGCTAAGTCCCAAGCTTCCCCCTTCCTTCCTTTCTTTTGAACGTCCTGTGTGTGGAGAGGTGAAGTTCCGGCGAAAGGCGAGCCCCCAAGGGTGACGCGTCCTGCTGGGAGCCCCAGTTCAAGTTTCGGTGGAAACTTTCTCCCCGAGGCCCCGCCTCCTTCACCTTGGAAACCGCGCAGGCCGGAGCGCGCGCCGCCGAGTCCTGGCGCACCTGGCGGCCGCGCGTCCGGGCGGCGGGGCGGGGCCGGCGGCCGCGGGGCGGGGCCTGCGCACTCCCCTGGGCCGGCAGGTTGGGCCCCGCCCCCGCCCCGCCCAGCTCCCGAGGGCACTGGCGGGCGAGGGCGGGCGAGGGCGAGCCCTGGACCCGCGCGGCTCCGCCACCGGCTGACGCACGGTCGGAAAGTTGCGCTCCGAGCCCGTGTCGCCCGCTACGTTCTCCACGAGTACTCCTGCTGAGTTTGGACCGAGGCTTGGAGGACCCGGGCCCGGACCTGTGAGGGCAGCCGGCCCGGATTCCTGGGCCGGGCGGGGAGCCGGCTCTGCCTTCCTCTCAGTGCCCAGCGCCGGTGGCGGCTCCGGGGCCCGACTCTCCGGGACCGCGGAGCAAACTTTGTGACTGTACGGGGACGCTGCGCGGTGACGAGGAGCCGCGGTCGCCGCAGGTACGTGGCATGCTGACCTGAGCTTTGCGCTCGAAGGGTTCTTTGATTTAGGGCTTCGAAGGAAAGGGGACAGCCCGAGTGGGCAGGAGGAGCAGGTGGGGCTGCGAATGTCCCATAGTGGGTCCGGTCGGGACAGGACGGGAAGGAGGTGGTTCCTAGAGCTGCAGGCTGTGGCACAGGACGTTACTCGGTGACTGACTCCGGGAAAGAGAGGGCCAGCTTGTTTTGACGGAGAAAAGATGTCATCAGGTTCTCCACCCCTTTCCTTGGTCCCTGGGGCCAGTGAGCCTGGATCCTACGTGAGGGACTGGCAAAGAGATCTGGCTCTCAGTTTTCCTCTCCAGACCTCCTTGCTTACACAACAGATAAGTGGTGCCACTCAGGTTTGTAGCACTTCGTTGGTTTAAGGACTTGTTGGGTGGCTGTTGCTCAATTTCATAAATTCTCTCACGAAACTGTTCAGGTCGTGGTTGTTATTGATAGTGTGTGTGCATGTTTTCCTTGGCCTTAACAAAGCTCACTTGTTAACCCCACTTCTGCGAGGGAGTAGAGTTAGCTTTTGTTTTATTTCAAGCCTGCTTAGAGGAGTATTGGAGGCGGCTGCAGCCTTGTTTGCTGGGGATTTTGGAAATCACGTGAGCAGGTCTGATGAATTATGCCAGGTCTGTCCCAGCCTCTGGACCCATACCTTTACAACAGAGGCAGTTTCCACCATTCTTCAGGTGCCCCATCCCTAGCCATCCAGGGATCAGGAACACTACACTCCCCCTGAGGGAAAGAACCCCCAAACCAAAGAGAGACAGCCCTCTGGAGGAGGAGGAGGAGTAAACAATGCTTACCGATTGTTGCTTCCCTGTGGGTTGGGCCTACTACTCCCTTTGCTTTTCTGGAAGGCCTTGCTATCAAATTCATCTCATTAGGAAGTCAGCTGATCCCTGCTAATAGTCATAGCAGCCCTGATGAAATTATATAGGTCATTGAAAAATAATTCCCACTTAATCACCTTTATCCTGTTGATTAAGAGAGAAAAGATTTCCTTTCCTTATGGTACACCATGCCTGCTTGTCAGGGTCACCTGCCTGACCTCAAGTTTACTTGTGCTCCTGGCACTAGACAGGATATGGTCCCTGAACCTGCCCAAACATGGTGGACCACAGCCAAATTCCACTTTTGGAAAATTTCAGTAGTCTTCTTTGGACAGAAGTTGAGCCGGAGATTCAGTCCATAAATTTATGGCATATTAGTTGGCTTTGAATAACTTATCAGATAATTAAAGGCTGGTTTCTTTTAGTTCTGGTTAATCTCTTCCTGCAAAGCTTCTAAGAATTGTGTCTGTGCCTGCATTGAAATAAATTAAGTTTGGGGTCCCATTTGTCATTTGTCTTAGAGCTTTAGGAACAGGATTAAACTGTGCCGGGTGAATGGAAAGGGCAAGGGAAATTGGCCATAATCAAATGAACTCAGGGAATGATTTAGAGGGGCCAAATAATTTAGGCCCAACTGCCCAGCTCCTTTCTTCTTACTTTGAACACAGAGGTACTATGTTTTAGGCCTTTGAAGACTTTGAAGGAATGAAAAGGGTGTTCTGTTTTTACAGAATCAGAGTAACACATTGCTGGACAGTTCTGTGTTCTACCTCCCAAGTTTCAAAATACTTTCTTTGCAAAGTTCTTTCTATAATAGGAAGCTAACAGATAATGACTACAACTCAAGAAACAGATGAACAAATGTGTAGAAATGTGAAGGTAAATATTAGAAGAAACAAAATTTACTGCTGAGGAATAAAATTATGATCATGTAGCACTTTTAAGAAGGAAATTTGATAATGTCCCTTTTCTCTCTGCAAATATAAAGCAAGTTTATTTTCTCTGATTTCTTTTAGACTCTTGATGTTTATTATGTGTATGTACACTTGTCTCATAGGGATCTGGAACCTTATTCTTGGCCTTGAAACACAATTTATATCTACTTTACACTTCTTCCTAGTGACTTCCAATTCTTAGTATTAGCCCAGGTAGAGGAACAATGCTTAAGAGTGACCAAACACTCCAGGGACTTTATTTAAAGGGATCTCTTAGTAAAGACAGTAACAAAAGTGAAAATTTCTATAATGTCTTATGATTAACAAAGTTATTTCACATATATCATATTTATGCCTTGTGATTTAATCATTTCATAGTGAACTCTATTAGACTACACAGGAAGAAAACAGATGACTTTGTGAGATAAAAAGGGATTTTTTTTATACCTTAATTTAATTTATTTATTTATGTTTATGTGTGCTGAGGATTGAACCCAGTGCCTCACAGGTGCTAGGAGAGCGTTCTACTGCTGAGCCACAACCCCAACCCAATAAAAAGGGATTGTAAGTGCATACTTTTCTCTGTTTGGTGGACTCAGATCAACATTCAGGATTTCTGATTTATAGGCCATGCTTTCAGGTTTTTCCATTTAATTTTGTGAAGTATTTGAATATGAAATGGGATCACCTTTCTTTCTTTAATCATCTTTTTTTCTTTTTTATTATGTGGGGATTGAGCCCAGTTGCTCTGCCACTAAGCTATATCCCTTTAAGATAGGGTCTTGCTGGATTGCCCAAGCTGGCCTTGAACTTATGATCCTCTTTCCTTGACCTCCCAGGTATCTGGGATTGCAGTTGTGCACCACTGCACTCAGCTGGGATCTTATTTCTTATTAACCAAAACGAGGACTCATATGGGGACAGGTCAATAGGACTATATATAAATATGTGCATGTGCCTGTGTGTGTGTGTGTATGTATATACATATAAGTATATGCACATATATGATCTTTATATTCTCTGGGTCTCAACAGTGTAACTATCCAATAAAATTGAACTAATGTCCATCACATTTGGAAGGGAAATCCTGCAGGGAGAGGGGATTAATAGATGTCCTGATAGATTAAATAATGAACTATTGGTAATGTCTAAAATTAAACAAACAAACCAGGAAACAGCAATGTAAGTGTGTGATTTTTCAAACATGGTAGTAATTACCAGAATAAACAGAAGAGTCAAAGGACTTTTTTTTTTTGTGGGGAATGAAATTTAGAGATGAGGCAGAGTCAGGCAGGAATCTTTTTTTTTTTGTAATGTATCTGATTTAGATAAAATTTTATTTTTTGTATGTGTGTTTTGGTATTTATGAAAAACTTTAGAGAGATAGAGTAAGGGTCTGTGGTCAGGATTTTAGAGTCTCCCTAGCACTTGTTTGCGCTCTTCCCCAGGCAGATTGAGAATTTCCCCAGGCCAGTGGTTCCTCATTTACCTCTCTACACTATTCTTTCTTTTCCTTCTATCTGGTTTTTACAGTGTTTGGGTAGGTTATAGGACTATGGAGCCAAAGACATTTATCTCTAATTCCTCATATTTCCATTATGAAAATGCCTCAAATATCTTTATAATCTTCAGAACCTGAACCATTTGTTGTTGTTAATTTTGTGATTGCTTTTGCTTAGAATTAGAGACATGCTGTTAGAAGTTGACAGTGTTTGCTCAGTTGAATTTTTTGAAAATAATTATTTTTTTTTTAAATTTTCATACTGGGGATTGAATCCAGGGGTGCTTTACCAGTGAGCTATATCCTCAGACCCTTTCTTTTTTTAAAAAAATATTTTTAATTTTGAGACAGGGTCTTGCTAAGTGGCTTAAGGCCTCACTAAGTTACTGAGGCTGGTCTCCCACTTGTGATCCTCCTACCTTAGCCTCCTGAGTCTCTGGGATTATAGGTGTGTGCTACCATGCCCAGCTGCTCAGATGAATTTGATAAACTGGAATTTGGGATGTATTTTTATCTTGAGAAATAAAGAAAGAACACTAAAAGGACTTTTTCAGTATTTGTGTGTCACTTAATTTTGAAGTTCTGAGAATGAGTATGCTGTTGTCCTTCCAAGGAGGTAGAGACAGATAATATTTCAGCACTATTATAAAAAAGTTAACACCTTGTTTTCCCTTTTCTTTATGAATAAGACTCCTACTCCACTTCCAGTTATGAAACTTTTTTCTTTCTGATTATACATATAAATATATATTATTAAAAATCTAAACATTACCAAAATATAATGTTGACAGTTAAAATGCATTATGATCTTATGTTCTGAAGAAACTGCTGTATATTTATCCCCTCAAAATTTTTCTTTATATAAAGCTATATTTATTTATCATTTTGGTTGTTAATGACAAAGAAGAATAATACCATGCAACTTTCAACTTGGTATTTATATATTAATTTATTTTTGGAGTAGGAATTCATAAACCTAGGGTTTGAGCACTGAGCTACATCTAGCCCTTCACTGTTTTTTTTTAAATATTTATTTTTTAGGTGTAGTTGGACACAATACCTTTATTTTTTTCATTTTTTATTTTTTTAATATTTATTTTTTAGTTCTCTGTGGACAGAACATCTTTGTTTTGTATGTGGTTCTGAGGATCGACCCCGGGCGGCATGCATGCCAGGCTAGCGCGCTACCGCTTGAGCCACATCCCCAGCCCCACAATACCTTTATTTAATTAATTTATTTTTATGTGGTGCTTAGGATCGAACCCAAGGCCTCTCATGTGCTAGGCTAGCGCTCTACCATTGAACCCCAGCCCCACTTCACTGTTTTTTTCTTTTTAATTAAAATTTTTTTTTTAGTTGTAGATGCACACAATACCTTTATGTTATTTATTCATTTTTATGTGGTGCTGAGGATGGAACCCAGTGCTTCACATGTTAGGCAAGCATTCTAACACTGAGCCATAATCTCAACCTTCCAGCCCTTCTTTTTTTTTTTTTTTTTTCTTTTTGTAGTTGTAGATGGACAGAGTGCCTTTATTTTATTTGTTTATTTTTATATGGTGCTGAGGATCGAAACCAGTGCTTCACGCATAATGGGCAAGTGCTCTGCCACTGAGCTACAGCCCCAGCCTCCAGCTCTTGCTTTTTATTTTTATATTTTTTAATTTTATTTTTTTTCTGGTCCTGGGGATTGAACTTAGGGGTGCTCTACCAATAATTTACATTTCTAGTTCTTATTCTTTATTTTGAGACAGAGTCTCACTAAGTTGCTGAGACTGGCCTCAAATTTGTGATTTTCCTGCCTCAGCCTCGTGAGTATCTGAAAATACACACATGGATCACCATGCCTGGTTTGGTTTTTATTTTTAACTTGACAATATGTTTTGAAAGTGTTTCTCTCTTCATACATACAGATCATCTCTAGTTTTCTTTTTTGACTGGCCATAGAGTTCTGTGTCAAATAGATTTATTATGGGCTAAATAGTTCCTTCTCGTGGAATTTGGATTATTTCCCATTTCTCAAGAATAAGGCTTAAGAAACCATCCTTGAAAAGAGTATCATTGTACGCGTGTGCGAGTATTTTCTGTAGGAAGGTTGGTGAAAGTCACAGATGTGAAAATGTCATACTTCTCTAGTTTGCACTTCTGCCAGTCATGTCACCATCATGCCACTTCACTTCTTGTTGTGTTAGCATCCTTTTTCCTAATGACGGAGATTGAAGATCGAAATAATCAGCACACAACCAGGAGAGGTCATGATAGTGCTAAGCTTTCAGGTGGTGCTCACCTCATTTCTTCACATTTCAAGTTCTTTTTGGCTTTAATGTGTTCCCCAAAGAGGGGATAGTAATTGATAACAGCTATAAAAATACTCTGCAGTTGTTGGATGATCTGCTAATTAGTTTTTATGAAGCATAGTTTCTTTTTTCACATTTTCTTAAGAACATTATTCTAGGACATGCCATTAAGGAGTTCAGAAAATCCATGAGGTTTTGCAGAATGCAGGAGTGTTTTTTTTTTTTAAATTTTTTTTTTTAGTTGTATATGGACTCAATGCCTTTCTTTGTTTTTATGTGGTGCTAGGATGGAACCCAGTGCCTCACACTTTCGAGGCAAGTGCTCTACCACTGAGACACAACTCCAGCCCCAGGAGTGTGTTTTAACTCCTCTCCTTGGATTGTTAAAGTTTACTTCTGTTGGAAATATTGGTGAGAGGTCAATTAGGGAGCTTGTAGAAAGTGCTAGAAACTGATTTCCATCTCTTGTGTGCAGAAAATGTGAAATAAGATATGTTGGCTAGATTGCATGACTCAGACTCACTGAGGAGGGACATTTCAGGAATTCCTGTGGCAGAATTTTTACTGACCAAAGAGATGATTAATATTTTCACTTAGTCTAAAGTTTTTTTCATAACCATTCTATTAAAGCAGTATGTTTTATTCCTCAAAATAAATATTTTCTGATATTTTTTTGGTATGCGTGTTCATAGGTCATTTTAGGTTCATTTTCTTTGTAATATATCAGAATTGGAAGAATATTTTTACATATATATATATCTGTATACACACTTGCATCCACTTACCCACACCCTGTATCTATACATGCGTAGTATGTAGAGATACACATTGTCTTAAAAATAAGATCTTGAGATGGGTACGGTAGCACAGGCCTGTGATCCTAGTGACAGAGAAGGCTGAGGCAGGAGGATGGAAAATTTGAGGCCAGACTCAGAAACTTGGTGAGATCTTGTCTCAAAAATAAATTTATTTATAGATGGATAGAGCTGGGTGTAGCTCAGTGGTAAAGCACCCCTGGGTTCAATTCCCAGTGACCTTGTTTCAAAATAAAAAATAATAAGTAGCTTACTGATAGAGTACCCTTGGTTTCAATCCCTAGTACTGCCAAAAAAAAAAAAAAAAAAAGGATCTTTAGCAGGTCATTTAATGGAAAACTTTGTACATCCTCAAAATAAGGATGACATCTGACCAATTTATTTTATTAGGAAAAATGTTTCTGATTTTTAAAAATTTTTTTCTTTAGTTGTAGATGGACACAGTACATTTACTTTATTTATTTTTATGTGGTAATCAAACCCAATGCGTTATATATGCCAGTTGATGTTCTACCATTGAGCCACAACCCCCAGCCCCTGATATTTTTAGTATAAAAACTTTCTTAACAAAATAAGAATTTTGGGCTGGGATTGTAGCTCAGCGTCTAGTAGAGCACTTGCTTAATAAGTGTGAGGCACTGGTTTCGATCCTCTGCACCACATATAAATAAATAAATTAATCAGATAAACAAGAATTTAAGACATGTTTATATATGGTCATTTAGATCTTTTGTGTGGGAAAATGCAACATATCTAATATTCTTGATTATTGTCTTTAACATGAAGTCACTTTTTTGATCAGTTGAATATTTTAAATCTAATTTGTACATATTCCAAAATGTTTGTACCTTTGGCTTATTTTAAGCAACATGTAGTAATTTAAATGCTGTTGAAAAATCTGATTACAGGACTTTTCATTGACCTTGATTTGCTTCAGGAAGTACCAAACTTGTTGATATTTACCTGCTGCTTGTGTTAAAAACTTAATGGTTAATGTTAATTTTTTATCAGTGTGATTAGGTTTGGCCTCTGAATTTCTTGTAGTCACAAGCATATGACTGTTTAGGACTTTGCATGTCCTATTTGAAAACTGCACCCTGGAATTGCTAGAGATATTGAGAACCAGCTTGCAGCACTTTGGGACTGGCTGCTTTGGCGCCCCCTTTTTTCCTTAAAGTAATCCTACCTCTTGGTCATGTTTTAGGGTTGGGTCATCACCAAGGAGTGGTCATTCCTTCACAGTGAATCACAAAATGAGCAGGTCTGACGGAGTCCTGCCTAGGCTGATTCACACAACCTGCTGTTCTCCAGGCTCCTATCAATACAGGTGTGCCAAGAATCAACTCTTAAGTGCTTAAGTCCAAAATCTGCATCCTCATTGCTGACCTTCAGAACCCTAGGCTTCCTTCTCCAATTCCTTGGTGTAGGTTTACTTTTAGATCCTGACATCAAATTAAGTGACAGGGAGACAAGTAACTCCACAATCTTAATCACCCAGCTGAGTTCCTTAAATTGAACAGAATCCTGTAAATGTTTCTAGTGGATGCTTTGACTCTTATTATCAAATATTCTAATATTCTATTATCAAATATTCTAATTAGAATATTTTCCTTCATTTCTATTTGCAATTTTTTATTCTCCTACTCTGTTTTCAGGCCACATTCGATTTTGCTTTTTTGTGTTGCTGGGGATTGAACCCAGGTGTTGGTCTGTGCTGTTAAGCATTCTACCATCGAGCCACACCCAGACCCAGTTTGATTTCATCAAGTATAGTTTTGCTTATGTCACCAATAATGGCCTTACCTGCCTACTAGGGAGTGACTCAATTTCAGGTGTGTTGGTTAATTTTATGTGTCAGCTTGCCTGGGCTACAGGTTGCCCAGATAAACATTCTGGGTGTGTCTGTGTGAGTTTCTGAATGAGATTAGCATAGTAATTCAGGTTGCCCTCCCCAGTGTGGGTGGGCCTTATTCAATAAGTGGAAGAACTCACTAGAATAAAAAGGCTGAGTAAGCAAGACTTTGCTCCCATTCTCTTTCTCCCTCTTCCTCTCCGTCTCCCACTCCTCCCTTCCTTGTGTATAAGTTGGGAATCAGCCTTCTGTCTTCAGACTCACATGGGAACTTATGTTTTTGGTTCTCCTGCATCTCCAGCTTACTGACTTCAGATGTTGGGAATTCTCAGACTTTAGAATCTCATGACCAATTTCTTATAGTAAATCTGTTTATATGCATATACATAAACACAGAATCGTCTCCTACGGCTTCTGTTTCTCTCTAGAACCCTAATACTCAACTCATCGATGACCTAGTGTCCTGAGCAGGTCCTCTGCTTTGGCTGCTGGGTTGGTCTGTACCTCATTCCTGAACACACCCTCCCTCTTTCTTTTTCCTCTTCTCTGTTGGGACTAGTCCTTCCTCTTTCCAGTTATTTCAGGGCTGTGCATTCATAAAACCTAGTTCAGAGCCCGTGTCCTCCATTCATTCATTCATTCTCAGCTGTCTCTTCCTTTAGCAATTTCCTAACATCCAAATCTTGGTACAGAAAGTTTAGGGCCTTAGCCATTGGTTGTATTCAGGCGTTGTCTTTCATTTGTCCTTCTCCTCAGCTAGATTATAAACTCCTGTAGGATCTGGGCCAAACTATACTTTCAGCTCTCGCTGTTCCTGGTGTTGCCTTTCTTTCACTTAGAAGGTGGCCAGTGTGTGTTTACTGATAATTTGAAAGCACTAAGATTCACCTAGGGCAGGCAAGGCCAAGGAGGGGCTTGTGTGCCTGCACTGTCCCCTGTGAGGCCATGGCAGAAGCATCTCCTTCATTCACTATGGGGCCCTGAGCTTTTGGCTGGGGCAGTGCTCCAGGGAGGGCCTGCAAGTTGCTTGAGGTTGTTACTAGAGGTGAAACTTACATATCGTCCTTGACCTAGAGCCATCTTTTCCCAAGGAAAGAATTGAGTTGGATTTAAAGTCCTGTTGAATTTGTCCCTTCTCCAGGAACTGCTTTGCACCTGTTCTCGGTCTCATCTACTTTACCCTTGTCTCTTGTAATTCCCCGTTGCTCTGCCTCCGGCTGAGTCTTTTCCTATCATCCCCATTAAATATGCTGCATTAGCACATTTAGGTCAAAAATTTTTGAAAAGAGGTGAAGGAGAAGAAATGTAGAAAGGGAGCTGTATATTCCTAGGAAATTTGGATTTGTCAAATTTTATGCAAATTTCCTTCAAACACAATGTGACTTTGTTTTTCCTGCATTCCTAATGGAACATAGTTTTTGAGAAACATCATTTGGAATCTGACCTCCTTCCCTCGGATTGGTCTTTAAGCTCAGACCCTCTACACTTCGTGTCCCTCTTACACTGTTCTCTTGCACTTGTCTTTTAACATATTATAGTTTAAAAAAAAAAAAACATATTATAGTTTACTTTTTTACTGTTATCTTTTTTTATTGACCATATAACATACAGACTCTTTGAAGGACAGAAATGGTTGGTTGTATTAGCTTTGGCTAAGTTGGTTTTAATATCTTGAGACACACACCAGTGCCCAATGCTCAATGTTATTTGTTGAATTGGATGGGGATTTGCTAACCTGGGGACCTTCCATCTCCACATCCCCTTGTTGCTTCGGCTTCCTGTGGCAACCTCTCAGTCCACTTTCCTTTTCCTTGTCGCTGAAGACCCCTCATAACTATACCTGGTGTAATTTTTTTCAAATAATAATAACTACTTGCTTTCCAGGTCTATGCCTTTGTAATAGCCACACGGAGAACAGAATGATTTACCTTTTCTTGGTAGTTCATGGTCTACAAGTCCTTTCACATGTATCTCTCATTTGGGATATTCTCTAGTCTGTGGCTGCAATGGAATGTATTCTTTAGGGCCTGCCTTTCTTCAAAGTATGTAAGTTACCCAAATCTTTTCCTTCCATGGGAAGCAAGCATTTTTCAGTATGTGCTGGGCTATGCTGTTGTCAGATTTTGAATGACAGTGTGCTGCTTTGACAGCATCTTCTGGCTTACTGGGAACAGTCATGTTCCCCAAAAGAGTGCCTGTATGGCAGGCAGTAAGGTCCTCAAGTCAAGTGATGAAAATAGATAAAGAAGGGGAGTGGGAAGAAAGAAACACCACTGGCAATAAACATTTATGGATACTTTTCAATGGAAGGCACTTGGCTAGGTGTCACAAAAACCCTTGTTGTCCCCAAGTTAATTTTTTAGCAGGAGCTCCATGAAGATCTGTGCTCCATGGAGATGCATGTGTGGAACTGAGAAGGTTGCCTCCAAGGTTATGATCGTTGGTGATGAGCACTGGTGGCCTTCAGGTTCTTTGCCAGTGAAATCCCATCACTGTCTTCCTAGCCCTTTCCTCCATGAGCTATGGAGATGGAACCATTTTCTTCCTGAAAACCTCTGTTCTTGCCTGCAAGCCATGGGAGTGCTCAGTAACTATTAGTGTCTAATGATGACACAGGGATATTCCTCTGAGCCCTTGGAGAGCTGTAGGCGTGTCACACATTGACAGGTGCTCACAAATCTCTTTTTGCTGTTTTGAAATATCACTGCCAGGGGAGTTGTATACAACGTGTTCTGACAGAGTGGTCTTAAATATTCATTTCTTTTCCCCATTACTTTAAGAGAAACGTCAGTGTTTAGTCTTCAGGTTGCCAGTAGCAATTTTGGAGAAATTGTATTATAACTTTTTCAAAAGACTGATTTTAATGTAGCTCGTTTATTTATACATCAGTTGATTACCGTGATTATTTATTTATTTATTTATGTGTGGTGCTGAGGATCGAACCCAGGATCGAATCCTAGGCAAGTGCTCTACCATGGAGCCACAACCCCACCCCTGCTGTGATTATTTTTAATGATGGAGGGATATTCACTTTTGGGGTAGTGGAAATTCAGGGGTTAAATGGAGGTTTTGGATCTATTATGCCTTCTGGTGAGTTAATTAGCAAGGATTTATTATGGCATTAGGCTACATGGGCGTAGTGATGCAATTTGGATGCAAATGTGGTTCACAACCCTGATCTCCTTACCAATTAGTAAGTGTGTGACCTCAGACAAATTGCTTTTCTTTGATGAACCTTAGCTTCCTCATCTATAAAATAGAGTCAGGTGTGGTGGTGCAGGCCTGTGGGCCCAGCTGCTCAGGAGGCAGGAGGATCTTGAGTTTAAGGCCAGTCTTGGCAACGTAGTGAGACCCTGGATCTTATTAAAATAAAACAAAACCAAACATGTATACAAAATTACTCTTTTGGCCTGGGGTTGTAGTTCAGTAGAATAGTGCTTGCCTAGAATGGGTGAGGTGTTAGGTTTGACCTCTACCGATGCAAAATAACAAAAGAGATAATCCGCATCTCAGGGAGTCTCTGTGAGGGTTAACTAAGATGCTCAGGCTCTTAGTTCAAGTTCAAACTTGAACTCTTTTAGGGACCATGGGGAGATTCAGAAGGTGTGTAAGATACATATCTGCACAGCCGTGAAAGATGGGTAGCTGATGCACAGAAAATCAGGACAGTGTGTAATAAAGTGTTATTTGTATAGAAAGGAAGTGCAAGAAACTGGAAAGGTAGAGGTCACTACCTTGAAGGTAGAGTCTTCAAGACTCTTTATGGGGGCTGTATTGGGATTCCTGAGCTCTCAAATTATAGAAATCTGAACTGTAGGCCTGGGTGTAGCTCAGTGGTGGAGCGCCTGCCTGGGGTGTGCAAGGCCCTGGGTTCCATCCCTGGCACTGCAAAAATGAACAATGAAGGAACTGTGTTGAAGGGAGACTTCTTGGTTCCCATGGCCAAAGTATAGGAGAAGTGGGGTGGGTCTCAGGGAAGCCGAAACGGGGAGCTCCTGTACCACCCTGATTCTCTGTCTCATACTCTGCGTCAGTTTTCTCTTCGTGGCTTGGGGTGTGGCTGCAGCAAGCCAGGCAGCAGCCAGAAGAGCACCTGACCTCCTTCGTTTAGTTTAAATTCTCAGAATCTCATGATTGGTTGGCCTCACTTGATTGATGTTCCTGTCCTTGTGCTCAGGGACACAGGTTCAGTACCTGGTAATTGGAGCCCTCTCTGGAAATACCTGTTTGGGCTGGGGAAGAGGGGCAAGATTTTTTTTTTTTTGTACCAGTGATTGAACCCAGGGACACTTAACCACTTAGCTATGACCAGCCTGTTTTTTATTTATTGTTTGTAGACAGGGTCTTGATAAGTTTCTAAGGCTGGCTTTGAACTTGCGTTCCTCTTGCCTAACCTCCTGAGTTGTTGGATTACAGGTGGGAATGTCTTGGCGAAGGGGAACAGTTTTAAAAAGAAAGATTGTGCCATTATTAGAGGAGAGGATAGGTGCTGGACAGCAAGAGCTGGAGATGTGTTTATTCCTGAGGGCACAGGGGAGAGCTGGAGCTGGTTGTGGGGCTGGTGTGCAGAACACTGAACCAAAGGCGGAGTCCAGAAGAGCAGATGGTTTGTATTAGTGAAACAGGATAAAGTAGGCATGGGCAGATGACATGAAGTGTTTTGTTGAGGGAGTGGGAACTGATTTGACAGGGGGAAAATCCTGAGACTAACATCAGATTGTCATTGTCCTACCAGTGCTGGCTTCGATTCTTTAAAATAGGTTTTTCATATTGTAGGCCAGTTATTCGAGTTGGTAAGCAGAGGACATGGGCATTTGAGTAGTTGGACTGATTGATTGTAAACAGATGGTCTTTGTCATCAAGAGGCAGATATCCACTGCCTTAAAAATGGATGCTATGAAGTGCATGAGCAAGATGCCATCTTAATTTTCCAGTAAGCCAAAACAACAATAAAATAGATGCTTCAGATACAATCTTGCTTTTAGATGAATTCTAACAAATGGACAATGAATGATAGAAATAAAATATTGCCATTTTATCACTCTTAGTGAAATAGTAGCTCTGGGGAATGACCTCAGTGGCTGCTGAAACTGTTAAGGAGTGGGGTTTAATACTTAGCATCCCCCCAACACCAAACCAAACCCCAACTATTAGGTCAGAGTCTCATGGGGACTTTATGATTGACAGGTCAGGCTTATTACCCCCTGATCTATCTTACTGTTATAAAAAGAGAAAGACGCACAAATGATGTGCCTCCTAGTTGATTCAATAGGAGATACACAGAACAACCTGTGAAATTTCTTGCTGGGGGAAAAAACACCCCCCAAAACCCAAAAACGAATGTGATATTTTGGGGGGATAAAGGAATGATAGTAGTGTTTTTGTTTTTGTTTTTTAAAAAGTTCTTATTTCTTGAAAAAAAATTTTCAGGTTATGTGATAGCATATCGGCTTTCTAAGGCTGATATAACAAATTACCACAAACTGGGTGGATTAAAAACCAGAACTTCTTTCCCTCATTGTTCTGGAGGCCAGAAATCTAAAATCAAGGTGTAGGCAGGGCAGAGTCTCTGGAGGAGGATCCTTGCCTCTTCCAGCTTCTAGTGGATGTCCTTGGCTTGTGGCTGAGATTCTCTGCCACCTTCACTCTGCGTTCTCCTTCCTGGGTCTTTGGCGGATCTCCTTCTGTCTCTCTCTTACCAATATGGCATTTAGGACATTCTTGGATAATCCAAGAAAAACTCTTCCTTAAGATTCTGAATTTAGTCACACCTTTTTGTAAGTAGTATTCACAGGTTCTAAGAATTAGGAAGTGAATATATCTTTGGGTGGGGCATGTTTTTGCTCATTGCCAGTATGACATATGAGATTTGTTTTAAAACCGTCCAGCAGGGGCAAGGAGTAGAAATGGGAAATGGTTGGTAACTGGTGGAATCCAGATTGGCCAAGCAGAGCTGGCATGGCCATTGAGGGTGTGATTCTCTCTACTTTGTATTGGTGTGAACATTTCCATAATAAAAAGTAAAAGCCCAGAAATGAGAAAGGTAAAGTCAAATATCAGGATTCTTTAGTTATCACTTCATTTATTTACAACTGATAAATACAAAACTCATTTTTTTCCTATTCATAAAAATTAAATAAAATACTTCTAATATCCTGGTTAATCTTTCTAGTTCTCACCAGCTTTTTGTGCATATTTCTTTTTGCTTCTCAAGAAAAGTGAAGGGTGAATGGAAATCCCTTCATTTGGAAGCCTCAAATTGTTAAATGACCTGAGGCTAATACAATAATCCATTTTTCTTCCTTACTATATTGGCGACTGCGTGAAGTGGTCATGACTGTTTGAAGACTCCTTGGCAACACTTTGGTCAAGCAGATGAAATCATGGAAGGGTCAACATTTTCATTATCGGGAGGGCTCTTCCATGTGTTTTAATATGATCATGAAGTGTCTGAGTAAGATGCCGTGTGGCACACAGAGATCAACCACTGGCATAGCTCAGTGACAATAATTTTCTGCAAATTATTCTTTTGATAGTTCTATAGTCTTAAAGGGCTTGAGATTTTAATTTCTAAACTCGATCTATTTTATTGTTTTTTTTCTTTCCTTAAAAACCACAACTATTGAGTGTTTTTCCAATTTTCTCACCCCTGTGCTGGAAAGATTTCAAGGAATAATTTAAATATAACCACACAACACAGAGCACCGCATCTCTCAGAGAGCGAGCATGGCATATCAGAAGTAAAATCTTTCTCACAGTACCACTGTGTGTCCAATTCAGGCTTAAGCATATATGTTAAAAATGATAATGATTGTAAGATGGTACCCTTATATGCTAGTCAAGTTATTTCATATATGCCTTAGTATTTATGATTTTTTTTGGAGGGGGAAGGAAAACAGAAATTCATATGCAGAATGACTGTTTAAATAATGCCTGACTTGTGACTTAGATAACCAAAAGCAACACACAGCCTTTAGAAGTCAGTTTATTGACTTACTGTGGTTTTATGGTTTTATATTGGTTACATAGTACTGTGGTACTATGGTTTTATATTCTCTGCTTGGAAATTGAATTTCTTTCAAAATCCAAAGCTGCATGTTGTAGGTGGGGTGGTATAAACTCTAGTTGAAAATTCAAAATAGACTAACTCTTTTTATCTCAGGGAATTGGAATTTAGGTGGTGGTTTGTTGTTGATATATGAGACTAGTAAAAACCAGCTCCCTCTTTTGTTTGTGGTGAGCTGTTGTACAACTTGTTTTGTATAAGTCAGACACAAAGGTGGCCATTTCGGTATAAAATTAGACTTTTTTGTGGTGTCTGTGTTATAAGAAAAATACTCCGAGGTGTCCTAGATTTAATGACAGAGTGGAGGATGGAGGGGGGGAGAGAGAAGGGAAGTTAACCAGCTCACAGCGTCTGGGTGGCTTCACCATCCCGACTGGAGCGGCCCTGCCATGATCACCGGGCCAGTCCCCTCCGGGCACTGCCGTGCCCTGTGTATGTATCAGCTGTCCAGTCGGCGAATCCCAGCCTACCGAGCAGCAAGAACTGCTTCTTAAATGAGAACCATCCCCAGATTCCTCATCTTTTGAGGAATGTGCTTTGTGTTTGTTTGTGCTTTAAGCCCTTCTCTGTCTATAAAGTCAGCCTCCTCTGCCTGGACCATCAGAAATTCCATTTTTTGGAATGAAGTGTTGGCAAGTTTACTATTCAAAATAAAGCCAATTACAGAAAAACAAATATCCCACCCCTCTTATCTATAGCCAGTGAGATTCAATATCAACGATTTTTGCTTTCCTGGCTTAAATTCTCATTTATATAACTGCTCTTGGCTCTTGGGTGGTGGATGCATCTCCACCTGCTCTCTAACTTGTCTGCTGGGGGTCGTGGGAACCTGTCCTAGGACCGGGGTTCTATTTCTGGCTACATTTATAAATGGCTTAATCAACTCCTTTATTTCAGAGAACCTTGATTTCATAGTTTGTAAGGCTGACTATCTTTTGAAGCTATTACATGTGTCAAAGGGCAAAGTTACTACTTACTTTAATCTCAATTGGCTTATTTTCTTTTAATTTTCAATTAAAAATGTACATAGTTATTTGATAATTCAGTACATAATGTGTGATTATCATATCAGGGTAATTGGCATTTTCATCTCCTTAACTTCTATCATTTCTTTGTGCTGAGAGCCTTTGGACTCTTCTTTTATATTCTTTATAAAATATGTAATAAATTGTTGTAAACCATAGTCTCCCTACATAGTCGCCAGTAGCATACTAGAACAATTATTCCTCCTATCTAGCTGTATTTTGGTGTTCATTAGCCAACCTTTCTCTCTCCCTTCTCCCCCCTGCATCTTTCGAAAGCTGTGAGTAATCACTATTCTACTTTTCAGAGATCAACTTTTTAGTTTCTATGTATGAGTGAGAACATTGATAGTTGTTATTCTATTCTTTTATTATTTTTGGTACTGGGGATCAAACCCAGGGGTGCTTTACCACTAGCCACATCCTCAGCCCTTTTTTGTGGTTTATTTAGAGATAGGGTCTTGATGAGTTGCTTAGGGCCTCACTAAATTGCTGAGACTGGCCTTAAACTTGCCATCCTCCTGCCTCAGTCTCCTGAGCCGCTGGGATTACAGGCTTTTGCCGCTGCACGTAGCCCAATATTTTTTATTCTGTAATTAGCTTTATTTTGAATTCTAAACTCAGGCAACACTTCATTCCAAAAAATAGAATTTAGGTGTTCTGATGGTCCAAGGTTGATTTTATAGACAGAAGGGCTTAAAGCAGAGACAAACACAAAGCAGATTGGTCAATTCAGAGTTTCATTCCTTGTAAGATGGGGACTGGGGGACAGAATAATAGGAGAATTACTGATACTTAGCGTTGGGTTATATCAGGTTATTTCTTTCGTGTAAGGATTAAAGCAGGGAGAACTTTATTATCATGCCGATTGAAACTGGCCTGTTTGAGGACTGTGGCTGTTAGCTCTCTAATCCAGATTTCTTTGAAGGTCAGGGAAGGTGAGATAAATACCTCCAGTTCAGCTTGGTGATGGGGACTCCAGTGTGAGGGACTCTGTTTTGATTTTTACCCTAGTCTGATTGGGAGTTTTGTCCAAAACTGTGGCTTCCTGTAATTTTTAATTTAATCATTGCTGTGACATTGTAATGCAGACGTAACACTGAAGCCCAGATTTATGGAAAAGCTGCATTCTTGGGAGGGTGTGGCCTGGGAGTTGGCAGGTTGCGATGTAGGTATAAAAATGACTTTCCCCTGAGGCTGGAGCAATTGGTGAAGGATTAGATCTAAATCCTTGCAAGCTTCTTGGGCATTCTAGTTGCTTACTAAGTAGTTTATTATGAAGCTTGATGGTGATTATTAAATTTCTCAGCCTCCTGTCCTTTAAGAGTTGTAGAAATCACCCTGTCCTAAGGAGAGGTGCTGTGTATGGAAGTAGTCAAGCTAGTGGTTTATTTTTCACTTGATGTATCATGATTGGTCCTGCACTGTTTAATCTATGCTTTTGTGCAAGGAAGAAATATTTACTCACTAATATTTCTGAAGGTATGCAATGTTTTATTACCCAGGTTGCTCAATTTTTCAGGAATGCACATTTTTACATAAAAATGAAATACTTCTTAAGTTTTTCCTCTTTGCTTTTTCTTCATCCCCTAAAGTATGTTTCAGAAATAACATAATAGGATGCAGAGGATGACTGAGGAAGAGCCCTAACATTTGCATGATGTTTTTCAGTTTGCCAGTGATTAAGAAACTCTTAGGCGAAACCAAATAATGAATGCAGAGAGCCCCATCTGAGTCTGTACTGCCTTTATACCCTTGTGTCCCTCATGTCTTTGCTAACTCTACCCTCCCCCTCTCCTCTTCCTCCTCCACCAAGGATTGAACTCGGGACACTCAGCCACTGAGCCACATCCCCAGGCCTATTTAGTATTTCATTTAGAGACAGGGTCTCACTGAATTTCTTAGCTCTTTGCTTTTGTTGAGGCTGGCTTTGAACTTGCCACCCTCCTGGTTCAACTTCCCAAGCCTCTGGGATTACAGGTGTGTAGCACCGCACCATGCCCAGCCTCCCTTTTTTTTTTTTTTTGAATGTTTATTTTTTAGTTGTAGTTGGACACAATACCTTTATTTCACTCATTTATTTTTATGTGGTGCTGAGATTCGAACCCAGGGTCTTGCACATTCGAGGTGAGTGCTCTACCACTGAGCCACAACCCAAGCCCGCCCAGCCTCCCTTCTTGTTGTTACTGTAGCCTCTGGTCTTCCTGCTTCCAGCCTGGCTGCTGGCATTGGTTTGCCATCCATCCTTGGGGACAATTGAACAGCGTAGATTTCATCATGTCATCCAACCCCTCTACTTTCCTTTCCCTTTGAAATCTGGAGCTTCTCATCACTCTTAGGGTAAATAATCAGTGATGCAAAAGCCTATACTATTGAAACCCAAGTCGCGCAAAGAGGCTGTGGGCAAGGGTCTCCAACTATCCAGGTTTATCTCCTCTGTCACTATCTCTCAATCTTTAAGGACTACTGCCTATCTTCAAGATTTTTCAGTGTATCATACCTTTTAAAAAGCCACAGAGCCTTTGCACATGCTGTTCACTTTGCTTGGAGCACTTCCCTCATTGCTTTCTGCTATACCCCCACTGTAGTCCCCTATGGCTGTTTGCTCCTGCTTAGTTTCAGCTTGACCTCATTTCCTTCAGGAAGCTCTTTGTACTAGTTGGGTTTCATTAGTATAAGCTTTGTGTCACTGATTATTTTTTCTCTCATTGGTCTTAGTGTTTATAATTTATATACTTGTAAATTATTTTCCTACCTGACTATAGACTTCTTAAGGCAGCAGGTAGTGGACCTGGTTTTGCTCTTCATTGTATCCCCAGCACTCAGTATAGCACCTAGTATGTATTTGACCGAATGAACAACATGAAAGAATCAGGCTGGTATCCAGTTGATTAAGTGCACAAACAGTGCTCCTATCCATGACACTGTAAACAATAAAACTTGCCCTTCAGAGAAGTCATTTAGGGGGGTTCCTGCTCACGCACACCTGCTGTTGCTATAAAAGAATTTTGGAACAATTCTTAAGAATTGTCTTTTGATTGGATGCCATGGCACACACCTGTAACCCCAGTAATTTAGGAAGCTGAGGAAGGAGGATCTCAAGTTTGAGGCCAGCCAGGAATTTAGCAAGACCCAATTTCAAAATATAAAAGGGCTGGGATGTAGCTGAGTGGTAGAGAGCCCCTGGTTTTAATCCCCAGTATTGGGAGGGGAAAAATGTCTTTAGAAGTGCATTTGTCCTCAGTATCTACTGGGCCTCAGTTCCAGGACCCATCAAGGAAGCCAAAATCCACAAATGTTCAAGTCCCTTATATAAGGTGGCATGGTATTTTCATATAACCTATGCACATTGTCTTTTTTTTTTTTTTTTTTGAGGAGAGAGAGAGAGAGAGAGAGAGAGAGAGAGAGAGAGAGAGAGAGAGAGAGAGAGAAAGAGAGAGAGAATTTTCAATATTTATTTTTTAGTTCTCGGCAGACACAACATCTTTGTTGGTATGTGGTGCTGAGGATCGAACCCGGGCCGCACGCATGCCAGGCGAGCGCGCTACCGCTTGAGCCACATCCCCAGCCCTGCACATTGTCTTAAGTTAAATTGTCTGTAGAGTACTTATAATACCCAATACAACATAAATATTATGTAAATAGTTGTAATATTTAGGAAGTAGTGATAAGAAAAAAGGTCTGTAGGTTTTAAAATTTTTTTCCCCAAGTATTTCTGATCTGTGCTTAGTTGATTTGAAATCTGTGGCTAGGGAAGCCATCTGCATTTGTTTGTTAATTCTTTTGGTACCAGGGATTGAATCCAGGGTGCTTAACCACTGAGCTGCATCCCTAACCCTTTTTTTGTGTTGTATTTTGAGTCAGGGTCTTGCTAAGTTGCCTTGGGCCTCACTAAGTTGCTGAGGCTGGCTTTGAACTTGCGATACTCCTGCCTGCCAAGTCCCTGGGATTGCAGGTGTATGCCACCACACCTGGCCCAACTGTGGTTTATAAGCCACTTAAGAAAATTACTTATCCTTTTGATTAAAAATGATACCCAGCTTGAGTGTTCTCTTTATTTTCAAAAAGAACTTTCAACTCCAAGATAACAAATTTGCTTTCAAAGAACAAAATTTGCCACAGTTGGAATTTTTAAAAGAATGTTTTATACATGAAGAGGGTCCTGAAAGAGCTGTTCTGGACTCACTTTGAGCATTGGCGAGTGCTTTGGTCATGAGTGTGTGGTCTTTGAAGGGACCGTCCCTCCTGTGGGGTGTGGGTTTTCCTGTTTCTGTTCAGATTCGTCCCAGAGACCTTCTCCATGCAGAAATGATGTTGCAGCTTTCTTTTGGCCACAGGGTGGAGAGATGCCATTTAAGCTTTAAGTCATTCACTTCATCTTTGTGCTTTTTTGTTCTCTGTGGGTAAAATAAATCTTGCAGAATTTTTTTTTTTTTTTTTTTTTTTTACTAGAAAGGACTGTAATAGGGGATCAAGTTAATTATAAAGTGCTTTAAATTCCTCAGATGTTGAGCTCTATGTCTAGGAAAATTCCCTGTGAGTATGAGATCACAGAACTGGGGCCACGTTTTTCAACTGAAAAGCATCAAGGGATTCTTGCCAAGTTCTGTTATTCAAGGTTATTTATTCGGTTCTGCTATGGACTCAGCTAGTAGTTCTTTCCCTCTTTTGTGCTAGGTGCTGTCCTTTTACCTGCGGACTTTGGAAGACAGTTACTGTGTGGAGTATTTTTCTTTAGCACCTTAAATCAACATTTTTCTTTTCTTTTTTTTTTTCTTTCTTTCTTTCTTTCTTTTTTTTTTTTTTTTTTTTTTTTTGGTACCAGGGACTGAACCCACGGGCGCTTACCCACTGAGCCATATCCCCAGCACTTTTTAATATTTTTTTTAACTTAGACACAGGGTCTTACAGAATTGCCTGGGGCCTGGATAAATTTCTGAGGTTGGCTTCTAACTCAGCCTCCCTATGTATCAACACTGATTTTTAAGCAGGAGTAACCGAGTGTGAAATAATACATATATGTCTGCATTTTAATCCTTCGGAGCACTGGAGCACTGTTAGATACTCTGAACTGACAAAAGCAACTATTGAAGATTATCTTAAAGCAGGACAGTTGTCACAGCTCCCTTCTGATCACTGGTCACTGCTAGCACCATAGTTTTCACTTTTCACCTTTGAGGAAACATGCTCCAGTCAGCATGACTTAGAGGATTCAGAATAGCGGGGGCTCAGTAAGCTCCCATGGTGGGAAGCCGTAGGTATGTGGCTGTGACAAGAATTCTCTTGACCTTTCGTTCTGGTGTCCTTATTTGCACCTGAGCAACGGAGGCTTCTTGCATTTGCTTTTTTTCAGTTTACTGCTTGCCAGTAGGAGTTACATTCTCCAGCTGCTTCAGTTCGCACAGTGTCTACTTTGGCAGATGCATTTTTCTGTGCCCTGCAATAGTATCAATATTTGTGAGAAAATCATCTTTTGAATCTGATCTTTTAAAGGGGGGTTCTTTGCCGAACCTCTTCTTTGGCAGGTCACTGCTTTTTGGTAAATAAGGCTGGTGGAAAAAAGACCTCTTACTATGTGTGAGGGAACCTCACTGTGTTCTTTGCCTGTCTGAGTCTCCATGCACCCAACTGAAGTTGAGTCACCACCTCTTAATTGAACCCGACCTTTATATGCATGAGTACTGGCCAGCCACTCCCTGCCTCAAATGGAATTGTTCCCCAGAGGGATTTGACTAATGTCACATGCATTTTGACTGAGATGCACTTTTAGTATTTGCATTGAGCCCTTTATTATTATTCTTTTCAATCATCCATTCTTAGGCTGCGACCACGGTATTACCCAACATGTTTAATAGGTGCAGTTCATGAGCTCACCCCTTACCTAAGAGTTGGGCTATTTCCTGTGTGGATGTTAAGGGAAAGAGAATCACTCTTCTGTGTGACATGGTGACATCTTGGGAAATTATTTTGCTGTGGCTCCAGGAAGAGCTGGGAATGATGGCAGGAATGTGCCGGGGTTACTTATGCCTCCAAATGAGCACTGAGATGCTGTGAGGTCATGAAAAGAATTAATGCCTTGTAAACATAACTGCTGTTTCAAATAACGACCTACTCAAGGTGGGCCATGTGAGTTGGACAACTTAAAGCTGATAAAGAAGGGATGATAAAGGATTCAGGGCTGACCACTTAGCTGTGAAGGAAATAGACTGGTTTGCTTTACTCATCTTTTGAGGAGGAAGCTGTAGTGAAGAGAAGTTAAATAATTGCTCAGTGTCATGTCAGAAATCTGTGACAGAGATAAGATCAAAGCCCAGACCCCCAATGGTGCAGCTGGTGACTTTGAGTACTCTTCAGGGCCATCTTTTCTCTGGGAAGGGAGTCATTGTGTGCCATAATAAATAATCCTGACTCCTGGGCTGGGCTGGGCTGGGCTGTAGCTCAGGGGTAGAGCCTCTGCCTAGAGCGTGGGAGCCCCCCTGGGTTCCATCCCCAGCCCCAGCCCAAGCAAAACCAAACAAGAGACCAGAACCCCCAGACAACTCATATGCATGAACAAGTGAAAACAATAACAACAACAACAACAACAACAACAACAACAACAACAACAAAAAACACCCAGGCCCTTCTTTATTGAAAAGGTGAGACAAATTCAAATTTAGAAATTAGTAAATTACTTGAGCTTTTATTAAACCAGTGTCAATGTAAAGTAATGACTTTGCTTTAAAGGGAGTAAGGCAATAGTTTATTCTGAGCCAAATATGAGTGACTGTGGCCCTCGAGCATAAGATTCAAGTTACCCTGAATGACATGTTACACCATGGAAGAGGTTACGTGAACTTTGAAATCACAGAACAAAAGAAAGTCCTAAGTCAATACATCCTCAATGACATTGATGGGAACTTCGGGTAGCTGGTAGAGGAAGTGGGGAAATCTCTGTAGTAAGTTCCAGATGTTCGGAATCTTATAGCATTCTTAGGTTTAGAGTCAGTGGAGGCTAGAGGTCCGCTAAGCTTCGTGATACGTTCTAAGGGTCTGTCATGAGGCTCTTAGGTCACATACAGAAGTTAAGGTAATTGTCTGTTAAAGGGCTCCAGATAATTCTGGCTCTCCACCCATAACTCTCCATCTGTCCACAGTGACAGTGTTCTCCTCGGCCACAGCAGTCTGAAGGCTCTTCAGTACAGATACAGCTTCTTCAGAGAACCTTCTGTGCAGAGAGTCAGAGTGACTGGGTTATTACATTGCAAGGACAGCCAGACTCCGTCCTCGCCCTGGAGGAGGCAGACATAAAGCTGACCATGCAAGGTTCCGTAGGTGCCATGATCCAAGTACTACTATGCTCAGAGCACTGTGGAGCAGACGGTGGGGAGCTTCACGTCCTCCGGAGGACTTGGAGGGCTCACTCTGCAGTGTGCTTGCAGGACCAGCTTAGAGCTTAGGCGGGAACAGGGAGCAGCCTGCATTCGAGGCCAGACAGAAGAGGAACGGAGAAGAGGCGAGCCTTACCCTCTGGAGGAACAGCGCTAGTTAGCTGAGATTACTCCTGGGGGAGCAGGGAAGATGGCCTTGTATCCTGCAGAGGTGAAGGGAAGGGTGTCCTATGGTGGCATGACGGGGACAGGTTTTACAGCTCGGGGTACGGGAGGGAGAAAGCCATGGGCGTAGACATGAAGTATCAGCTTGCCTCAGGAAGTGGAAGGGACTCGGTGGAGGTTTTTTAGTAGACTGACATGGTCACAGCACTAGGAATTCATTCTCACCACAGTGTATAAATAGATTGGATGCGGGGAGAGGTGGCCGGGGGCAGTTGTGAACCGCCCGAGGTAATGGAGTTCTGAACCAGGACGTGGATGTGGACCCAGGGCTGAGAGTGAGGTGGGGGATGGCAGTCTCCTGGTGGGATATGGAAAATTAGGGAGAGGAAGAAGGTGACTCTAGGACAGCATACAAAACACCTCTGTGACCTTGATCCTAATGGGATGTCACTGGGAAGTTCTTTCAGTGCTGTCTTTCAGTGCTGTCTGCTAGAGCAGATCGTTCTCAGTGAGTGACAGGAAACAGCTTGCCTTCCCTGGAAGAGTGCAAGTGTTTGTTCCTGTTGGAATCATAACTAATTGTGTTTACATTTTCCCCTTGCCTGCCGCGAAGCATGGAATCAGATTCTCTACTCAGCTGCAGTAACAGGACCTTATGTCCTCATATCTGAATTCGACTCCAGTTTCTCTTATCCTGGGCAGAGTCTTCCTTTTCCACTCTAATTTGTATTTTCCTGGGTCACGAATTTTAGTTTTCTTCTGTAATACATGCATTTTTCCTAAGCCACTTCAAATTTGTTGGAGAATTAGATGTGGGTTATATAAATAATGCCACCATGTTGCTTTCTATGAGATATTCTCAGAATATTATGGATCAGTACATAAATACAAGGAATATTTAAAATTTACATTTTAAAAACATTTTTTCTATGACCTTTTTCTTCATTGCTAGTTTTCGGGCCAGTGGTACATGTTACCACAGACTGTAAAAACTAAATGAAAAATCATGCAACAGCGAGAGCCAAGTTCATGAGTAAATATTTGTGTACTGACCAAGTCTGCTTGACTCTTGGTTAGGTGTATGCATCTGCAATAATAATAAAAAAATTTTTTTGGTAAACCGTTCACAAATACTAATGGTTGGTCCATTTGGAAACTTAGTTGATTTTATTAATTATTAATAAATCATAATTAATCATATTAGCTTAAAGTTGATTTTATTTATAATCAATTTATGCAAACCCTGCCTCAGAATACTGGGTAGTATTTGTAGATTGTTTACTATTGAGTAATTACTAGGTAGCTGATTAGGTAAAAAGAATTGACCTCTTGCTGTCTAGATGTCTGTCCTATAAAAAAAGATTTTTTTCCTTCTGTACAAGGAAACTTCTGCTTTCAGTGGTCAAATCCCTTTAAAACAAAACAAAACAAAAATCTTTTAAATTAAAATAGCCAAGTAATTTAGGAGAATGTTTGTGGTGACTGGATTTGTCCTCTATTAAAATTTTCCCCCAATTTTAAACTTGACAAAGTATCCTTTCCCTCAGGCCACCTTTTCAGTTCTGATGGCACAGAAGAATATAAACCTGAGCTGACACAAATCTAAATGGTGCCAAAAAACTCAAAACCAAAACCAAAACCAAAAATCATTTTCTTTTAGAAATAGTAATTCCTAGATGAAAGACTGACAGCCTATTTCCATTTACTATGGAGTATCAAAATGTTGACCCCAGAATGTTTTTGTGATTCAGTTTGTATGATAAAAAGCAAGTGAAATAACATTATTGCATTTACTTATTTAGACCCTACAACTATTCCACAGGAAGAAACGCACGTATTCTGAATGTGGCAGCAATATCTCACTGTCTTGCTATAGGCATTAAGCTTAGTTCCATGATAGAGACAAGCCCTTTGTGTCTCCATATTAAATTGCTTGGTTTTCATTAGAGCTTCTCACTCTCAATCTTACCTATTTGTTTTTTAAAAAAATCGTTTTAGGATTCTTACTACATTAAACAGAATCCTCTATTAGGAACCACAGGGTACATTTCCTTCTGATCTCAGTATCTAAAATATTTGTTCTTTCTCTATGCAACTGGCTTGTTTTTACCCTGTGGACATGGAATCTTAGAAGAGATCATTTCCCCTCTGCATGTCAGCTGCATAAGCCTGGAGCTCCACCTTCTTCCCCCAGGTCTTTACAACACTGCCTTTCTGGCTCTTGCTGTACCTGTGGCTACAGTTCTTGGTACATAGATTTTATCTAGCTAGTTTAAAGGCTGCTTGAAGACAAGGATTCTACTACTCCTTATTATATTCTTTATTTACAGTGCACGTTTTGGGTACTCAAATAATGGCTGAACTGAGTATTAGTCATTCAAAGTATTTTCTTGGCTCAGGATGTAGCACGGTGGTAGAAAGCTTGCCTAGCATGTGTGGGGCCCTGGGTGGTAGAAAGCTTGCCTAGCATGTGTGGGGCCCTGGGTTCTACCCCTATACTTCCCCCGCCCCTTTCCCTTCATTTAAGATCTGGGTCTTGAAAAAGAGTATTTTTCCCTTCATTTAAGATCTGGGTCTTGAAAAAGAGTATCTTTTGTAATAATATGTTGTTGAAAACCTATTCTTAAGGACCCTTTATTAAATTATTGACATCCCAATGTATTCAGCATAACACTGATTATATAGTTTCAAGTTTTCTTCTAAAGCAAGTTTTCTTCAAATGAAGCTTATCTACATTCTTGATGTACAAATATACTCTCATTCAACTAGACTCAAACAAAGAACTTAGTTTTCTAATTAATGATAGAAATCATGTTTTATGAAGGGGGTGACTTGGCTGTTGCAAGCATTGCCTCAGGGGGTTGTTGGGATTATTAAGATTATTATTCATGACAAAATAGTGCCTGGCATGAAGTAAGTGCTGTTTTTATTATTACTTTTATATGACTTAAGCCATTTATTTGTGTAATTAAATTTTTTTTTCATTGCATTACCCTCAAAAGGATGTGATCCTCTTCTGAAGCAAGTGGAAGGAATTCTGCTTTTGTAGAAGTGACTAAAAATCTAAAGAGGTTTCTAAGTTCCCTTTTGTGCCCAGCTGTCTTTTGCTCTAAGATGAAGTTATTTAAGTTCTGTGGGCTTCCATTTCCTCATCTGTAAGATGATAGTGTAAGATGATACCTGTAAGATGACAGTTCCAGGGTGATGGACAGGTCTCTGATAACTCTTCAGACCACTGATTCTCTGATCTCTCTTTCTGCTTAAGCAAGAAGGTTGGGGTTATTTGTGTCAAACTCTTTGATCTGGGGGTGGTAGAATTTCAGAACTGGAAGAGGCATTAAGCAAATACTCCACTCCTTGGAGAACACATCTCTTCTTTTAGCTGTAGTGTGTGTGTGTGTGTGTGTGTGTGTGTGTGTGTGTGTGTGTGTATTCTTTGATCTTATATCTTTGTTTTTTAAAAATTTTTTAAAATCAGTTTTTACACACTGCACTGTATGTTTACTTACTGTGTTTGTTATCTCTGTCTCCCTGCTTGAATGTCAGCTTCACAAGGGCAGGGATTTTTGTCTTTTTGTTTAACTACATGATAAATATGTACTATGGTAGGTGCCACGTGGGGGCTCAAGAAATATTGTTAGATGAATGTATGAATGAACAGTTGATCTTCTAGTAAACATTTGTATCAATTGGCCACTCCTGATTCTTTTCCAAAACAATTCATGTTTTTCTGATTTCCACCAGTGATGCTACTTTCATACTACAAAGAGCAAACTCCTAGAGGCAGCCACACCTGAGACTGCAGGTGAGCTTTTTTTTCAAAAGCATTTAGTCACATAGCTCTGGACACGGAAATAGTGATGGTAGTTTCTCATATAAGGTATATGGGACTGAATATTCTCTGAAAGAACCTTACAAGCCAGAACTGGGGGTAATTGGCTAACTGTCCAAGAAATTAACTACCCAAACTTATTACTAACATGTTAGCTTTTGCTGGTTTAATATTCTGATATGCTTCCTATGGCATGTTAAATCCAGTGGAGACTGACACCTTGTTGCTTCCAAAGTCCCAACTCTGCAGCTCGCATCCAAAGGATCCCTAGAATCTTCCAGTTCTGTCTCTCAAGAATGTCCTTTGGCATTCCTCTGCCCAGCTGAGGCCTCTTCCCGAGCACCTCCTAAAGTATTCTTGTTTCTTCTTGAAGTGCCATTGTATAGTCTGCACTGCTGTTTTCCTCCTGTGTCACCTGTTGGACCCATGCTTTGTAACTGAGGGAAGCTTTTCAGCCCTTACTTACCTGAACCTACCTACCCCTGTCATGTTTTGGATTCCTAAACACTGTATTATTCTGAACTATTTCACTAGGGTATTATTGCCTTCCTTACTTAAGATAACCTTTTGGCAAATGCAGTAATGGAGGCGGGATTAGTGAATGAATTACAAATCTTAACTAAAGTCAAACTTGCTGAACTGTGGTACAAAATCATCTAATATATATTCAAAGTCATGGGGTGTAGAATATTCTGAGATCAAATCCTTCCTACATTTTTTTGGTATTAAAATACCCTTCTTAAAAAAAATGGATGAGCTGGGTGTGGTGGCACATGCCTGTAATCCTGGCTATTCAGGATGCTGAGGCAGGAAGATCACTTGAGCTCAGGAGTTAGAGAGTAGTTGGTAGAACTTAGAGAGAACCTATCTGACAAAATAGAAAAAAGAAGGAGGAGTTATAATTATCTTGTAATAGCAGTGGCTTCAAATGAATTACTTGTGCTTGGAAAAAATAGAAAATAGAAAGCAGACAATGGAATTGTTGTCTGTATGTGCGCACACACATACGTTTAAGGCAATCTGACTGATCTATGAGGTCAGAGAGACTGAGAAAGACAAGTGTTGGTGGTTTCGAGTCCCAGAGCACACATATGCACCTTTACTGTGATGGCCACTCCCCTGCTCTGCCTCAGCACTGTCTGTTGTTCAGGGTGTTTTAGGTTTAAGATTTTCATGCTGGGGTTTGGCCATCATTATCCATCCGGGAGATGCTTGAAAGTCAGCTTTCACATATGCAAAAGAGTTTTCTTCCATTTCTTGAACTTCAGAGAGCATTTTTTTCTTGTTCAGTGTTGATTAATCTAGGCAGTGGCCTTCTGTGTCCTTTCCAAGTGAGTCACCTTTCTGTAGAAGAGAAATTCTCCTGGCTTTCTAACTTTTCAGGCTGATTAAAGAATGCTGTGAGGATACACAAGACATTAATGTGCTCATTTTCTTTTCCAATCTTGAGCCATTTGTTTGCCTGTTCCCTGTTGTAAGGCAAGTTAACATCTCCTCCTTTTCCTGATTGTTCCACAGTTTCAAGTTTTCATTGAATGTTTCATCAAATTTATTATGATTACCCTTGGATTTTGACATGTTAATTATTAGGGAGCATTTGATTACATGTAAATGTAATGATGTTCAACTAGACCACACTGCTCATGTTTGTATGGAGTGCTGACAGAATGACAGTCTGCAGGAGCCAGTGCTGTGTGCTGCACAGCTGATTAGCCAAGGGACAGGGGATGAGCCTTGTTCAGCAGGACAGGATTGCTTGCTCTATACTTCCAGACATCTGATACCTGCTGTGTGAATAAGTTTATTGGTTGCAAAGAACAGAGAATCTCTCAAGTTAACTCAAAATCCCCCAGAGCCTTAAAAATGCAGGGTAGATTAAACAGCCAGTCTCAGTGACACTAGTAGATCATCAGGGACTATGGCATGGGCCAGAAAGTCAAACATTCTAGTCCCTTGTCCTTCTCTCTGCTTCTCTCTTCCCTCTTTCCCTCATGGGTCAGCTTACTTACACCTGATGGTGTCCACATGACCTTTTGGTTTTAGGCACCTACTGGAACCTATGTTTTTCAGGAGTCAGATTCTGAAAAAGAGACAATTTGGTTGGCTTAATTCAGCCTGTGGGATCTGCTCCCTGGGACAGGTAGCTGCCTTGGTGTCATTGATTTTTGGGGCTGGGACAGTGGAGGATTTACCTGGTGGAAATTGAGCAGCTTTTAGTTGGATACTGCATGCACCATCTGCACTGGTTCTTTATTTTAAATCGATTCCTTCACGCATCCTGTCCTTTTATCTGTTTGTCACCACATTTTGAGGGACGTCCTTACTGTTATCTTATAGTACTTGCATTGAATTTTTATTTTGGCAATCATATTTTATTGTTCTCCATAATCATTTTATTTTCATTGTGCCTTGTGTAATGGTTGCACTATCCTTAAACTTTGAGTTGGATTGTAGTTATTTCTTTTTAAAGTTAATCTTCTGTTTCCTGAATTAACTTTTTCCCTCAGGGTCAGTTTTCTTTCTCCCTTTGTTCCTGATTTTTCTTACATGCTTGGTGCCTGTTCATGATAAAAAATGAAGGACTATAGCATTTCCTCTACTCTTAAAAAGATCTATAGGTAGCCAGGTGGTGGAACAGGTCCAGAATCCCACTGGTTCGGAAGGCTAAGGCAGGAGGATTGCAGGTTCAAAGCCAGCCTCAGCAACTTAGGCTCTCAGCAACTTAGCAAGACCCTGTCTCAAAATTAAAAAATAAAGAGGGCTTGGATATGGCTCAGTGGTTAAGCACCCCTAGGTTCAATCCCTGCTACTTAAAGAAAAAAAAAAAAAAAATATATATATTTTTTTCTTTTTCCCAGCTGCACCTCTTCCCTGAGTGGAATCATTTTATACTTTATTATTGTTATTGGTGTGTTATAATTACACATGATAATGGGATTTATTATTCCATGTTAACATGTACTTAACATCATTTGATCAATCTTTCTTATTCCCCAGAACTTTCCTTTCTCTCCCCTCCTACCTCCCTTGATCTGCTTACTCTACTGATCCCAAACAATTATTATTATTATTATTTTGATTGGTATGTTATGAGATATATAAAAATAAACACACACACATATACGTGGGATTCATTGTGGTATATTTGTACATGAATATAGCACAATTGGAATTGGGTAGATTTCACTTCCTAGTGTTCCCCAGGCCTTTCCCTTCTCCCTCTCTCTTGATCCTTTTCCTTTACTCTGTTGTTTTCCTTTGTATTTTTTCTATTAAAGTGTAGATTATTTATTAGGAATCCTAATATATGAAAAATTTAAATATTTCTAAAGAACTGAGTCCTGCTGGGTGCAGTGGTGCATGCCTGCAATCCCAGGGGCTCAGAAGGCTGAGGCAGGAGGATTGCAAGTTTGAGGTCAACCTGGGCAACTTAGCAAGACACTCAGCAACTTAGCAACACCCTGTCTCAAAACAGAAAAAGAGCTGGGGATATGACTCAGTGGTAAAGGGCCCCTGATTCCATCCCTAGTACCTAAATAATAAATAAATAAATTTGAATCCTGATCACTGGGAGATATTCATTTATCATCAAAGAACATAAAACAACAACAAAAAAATTCTTAAAGTTCCCAATGTTAGTGAGATGTTTTTTGACATTTTATAAGTATTTATTATTTTACACAAAAGTTTAATATAATTAATATGTTCATGTGTACTTATGTGTTAGAGTTTTGTACAAAAACATACCACTAGAGGCTTTTGTGTTATATTTAACTTAAAAGATTTTACTATGGAATATGGCATTTTAACAATTCAGAACGTTTGATGAGGCTCACCCATTACAATTTGGAAGTTTAGGACATTTTTAACAGAAGTGTAAAATGCCCTTGAGGAATGGGTTTTACAAAGTTCTCTTGAAGAGGCCCTTTTGCCTCTCTGTTTAAGTTTTGGGAGCCCTGCTATTGGAGTAGTATAAAAATGAAACTGACTGCAGCACAAGAGGGTTCAATACCCCTCATCCAGAGTGCTTGGGACCAGAACTCCTTCAGATTTTTGAATTTTTAAAACTTTGGGGGTATTTACGTAGACTTCACTGATTGAGCATCTATTTCCTTCTATTTTTGCGAGATGACCTCTCTCCTCCTTTTTCCTCCCTCTGTCTCCAGCTTCCACATATGAGAGAAAATATTCCACCCTTTACTTTTGGAGTCTGGCTTATTTCTCATAGTATGGTATTCTCTAGTTCCATCATTTACCTGCAGATGACATAATCCCATTCTTTTTTATGGCTGAGTAAAACTCCATTGTGTATATATACCATATCTTATTTATTTCTTCATTTGTCTATGGGCACCTAAGCTGGTTCCATAACTTGGGTATGTGAACGGTGCTGCTGTAGTCTTTAGTATGCACATATTACCACATGGTATGCCGATTTTAGATCTTTTGGATAAATACCAAGGAGTGTGATAGCTGGGTCATATAGTAGTTCCATTCCTAGTCTTTTGAGGAATCTCCATCTGCTTTCCAAAATGGTTATACTAATTTTACAGTTCCACCAACAATGTGTGAGTGTTTCTTTTTCTCCACATCCTTGCTAGCAGTTATTGTTATTCGTATTTAAAAAAAATTTTTTTTTTTAGTTACCATTGGATTTTTCACTTTATTTGTTTATATATATGTGGTGCTGAGGATCGAACCCAGGGCCTCACACATGCCAGGCAAGTGCTCTACCACTGAGCCACAATCCCAGTCCCTGTTATTTGTATTTTTGATGATTGCCACTCTAAATGGGGTGAAATCTTAGTGTAGATTTGATTTGCATTTCCTTGATTGCTAAAGATGTTGAGCACTTTTTCATGTATTTATTGGCCATTTGCATGTTTTATTTTGAGAAATATCTGTTTAGATCATTTGCTATTTACTGATTGAGTTTTTTTTCATATTAACTTTTTTGAGCTGTTTTTCATTTTTAAATATGTTTTAGTTGTCAATGGACCTTTATTTTATTTACTCATATGCAGTGCTGAGGATCGAACCCAGTGCCTCACAGGGCAAGTGCAATACCACTGAGCCCCAGCCCCAGCCCTTGAGTTTTCTTATATATGCTGGGTATTAATCCCCCATCAGAAGAGTAGCTGGCAAAGATTTTCTTCCACTCTGTAGGCTCTCCCTTCGTGCTTTTGTTTCCTTTGCTGTGCAGAAGATTTTTAATTTGATGCCATCACATTTATTGATTCTTGGTTTATTTTTTGAGCTCTAGGAGTAATTTGGTGCCTGTGTGTAAATGTTGGAGTGTTGACCCCATGTTTTCCTCTAGCAGTTTTAGTGTGTCTAATCTAATTTCTAGGTCTTTGATCCTCCTCGAGTTGATTGCTTTGGCTACTTTGGGTCTTCTGTATTAATTTTAGGACTACTTTTCTACTTCTGTGAAAAATGTCATAGAAAAATGTCATATTTTGATAGGGATTGCGTTGAATCTGTAGATTGCTTTTGGTATCATGGCCATTTTGACTATATGTATATGGGTGTGTGTGTATATATATATATATATATATATACACACACACATACATACATATACATACACACAATGTCAATGGGCTTTATTTATTTATATGTAGTGCTGAGAATCGAACCCAGTGCCTCACACATGGTAGTAAGCACTCCATCACTGAGCCACAACCCCAGCCCCCATTTTGATAATATGAATTCTACTTATCCACGAACATGGGATGTTCTTCCATCTTCTTGGGTATTTAGTTTCTTTCTTCATTGTTTGCTAATTTTCATTGTAGAAATCTTTCACCTCCTTAGATTTATTCCCAACTATTTTATTTTTTTGAGAAAAACCTGTTATGAATGGAATTATTTTCCTGATTTCTTTCTCAACAGATTCATTATTAGAAGATAGGAAAGCTATTGATTTTTGTATGATAATCTTATATCCTGTTTCTTTGTTGAATTTATGAGCTCTAGAAGTGGAGTTTTGGTGCTTCTAAGTATAGGATCATGTCATCAGCAAACAGATTATGTGATTTCTTCTTTTCCTATTTGTATCCCTTTATTTTCTTTCTTTTGCCTAATTGCTCTGGCTAGAGTTTCAAGACCTATAATGTATAGGAGTGGTGAGAGTGGACATCTTTGTCTTGTTACTGGTTTTAGTAGAAATGCTATCAGTTTTTCCAATTAGTATGATGTTGGCTTTGGGTTTGGCATGTATAGTTTTTATGAGATTGAGGTATGTTCCTTCTATCCCTAGTTTCTTCAGTGTTTTTAATATGAATGGGTCCTGGGTTTTGTTGAAGGCTTTCTCTGCACCTGAGCAGAGCTTTATGTGTGTATGTTTTTATGGCACTGGGTTATCTGTTGGCCGCTTTGCTTCACTCTAACAAAGCCCCAGTGAGGAATTTACTCTGAGTACCAAAATTCACATCTCACTCCCTCCTGCCACAGTTGGTTCACTGTCTTTAGTGAACCCTAAGAGATTTGGTCTGTCAGTACCCTTGGCCACACTGCCTGAAGGCTTTGCTGAAAGAGGAGAGGGAGGAGGGGTGTCAGCAGGGTCACAGCTTCCTCCTCCTGTTTCCTGCACCATGTCATCCTCCCTCTCTGACACCTGTTGACTCTGAGCCAGGAGCCTTCTGGGAGTTCTAGTGCCTCCTGGGTGGCCCTGGAGTAGCAGCTTTCTCCGCTCTTTCATCTGTCATCACATTCCTCTTACCTGTTTTCCAGAAATTGGTTGAAAACTCTTGTCCATTTAAAGTTCTCTTCCAACCTGCTCTTTTCAGTTTTATGGAGTTCTTCGGTTCTGTCATTTGTTGCTTTTATTTCATTAGGGACTTCGGAGAGACAACCGTGCAGCCAGCTAAGAACTTCATGACAGCTAAGCTTTGTCATGAAGTTCTTTTTAAAAATAGTGTTTCGCTTTGGTTTTTATCTTAGTTTTTGTTTTTTCTAAATGAGAAATATACATATAAAAATACATGTAAGTGTATGTGCAATTGTAAAAATTAATAAAATGAACTGTAGTTCCTATTACATCACTTAAGAAATGGAAAATTATATTCCCGGTATGTCCTCTTTGGGTTGCATTCCCTTTGTCTCCCTGCCTCCTGTGGTGTCTTACATTTTTTAGTCATTTCCTTGCTTTTTTAAAAAATGGATTTGCCTTTTGTGTATTTATGTACAAACAATATAATGTTTAAATTTATCTGCTTTTGCTCTTTCTACCAATGGAATCATATAACACGTATTCTTCTTAACTTGCTGTTTTACTCAAGATTATGTTTTTGAGATTCACACATGCTTATTCATGAAGGTATATACATATACATGTACATACATAGATTATCTATATTTTTTGATACTGAAGAATGAACCCAGGAGCACTTTACCATTGATCTACACTCCTAGCCCTTTTTACTTTTATTTTGAGACAGAATTTTGCTAAGTTACTGAAGCTGGCCTCAAACTCTTGATCCTCCTGACTCAGCCTTCTAAGTCACTGGGATTACAAGTACATGTCATTGTGCCTGGCTTATGAAGCTATATTTTATTTATTTTTGCTGTTTACATTTTGTTGATGTTTTGTTTTGTAAGAATACACCACAATTTAATGATCTTTTAAAAAAGCTGACAGCTAAAATTATTTTTATTTACTGTGTATAACATGATGTTTTGAAGTTGATTTACATTGTAGAATGACTAAATTTAGCTAATTACCATGAATTATATTATTTTTGTGGTGAGAACACTTAATATTTACTCGCTTGGCACTTTTCTTCTTCTTTTTAATGGTATTGGGAACGAAATCCAGGGCCTTGTGCATGGACTGAATTACACCCCCAGCCTAGCATTTTTCAAGAATGCAGAGTATTATTATTATTATTATTATTAGTCACTGTTATACTATGGATCTCTGGAACTTATTTCCTCCTAACTGATGTTTTCATCCTTTGACGTCTAGAGAAATGTCATCTTTTTTAAAAAAAGTTTTTGTAGTTATAGATGGACAGCATACCTTTATTTTATTTATTTATTTTTATGTGAGACTAAAGATTGAACCCAGTGCCTCACACACGCTAGGCGAGTGCTCTAGCGCTGAGCTCTAGCCCCTGCCCTCTAATCATGTTTTTAAAAGAGGAAAACAATTTTTCCTGTGCTCACACAGGACACTTCTGATGTCACATTAATGCATTTTCCAAATACTACGACCAGGTCTTCAGTGCTTGGCTGGTGCTGACTGTCTACAGCTCAACTCAATGCCCTAACTGCCTGGAGTTAGTGCAGACCTCTGTCCCCACTTCAGATGCTGATCACAAGTAGTGGGTCCCCAGGTTACCCATGACTTCCTTCCACTTGGCCACCTGGCTGAGGTTCCCATGACCACCTCCTGAGGTTCAGTAATCTGCCAGGGACAGTTTACTTACTATGGTCAGTTTTTTAAATGAAGGGTACGTTAAAGGATACAAATTGAGCAGTCAGATGACAGAGGGCCAGGTCTGGAGGGGACGGAGCCCAGGAGCTTCTTTTTGTCTCTGTGGAGTTTGGGGTCTAACACCCTTTCACAAGTGGGTGTGTTCTTGTTCACCTACCGGGAAGCTTTCCAAACTCTGTTGTTCAGGATCTTTATAGAGATTTCCCTACAGAGGGGCTGGGGGTGGAGGAGTGTGGCTGGACCACAAGTTTGAGGACAACTTTAGCAACCTAGTGAGACCCTGTCTCAAAGTAAAAAAAAAAAAAAAAAAAAAGGGCTGGGAGTGTGGCTCAGTGGTAGGACACCCCTTGCTTCAATCCCCAGTCCTGGGGAAAATAAACAACTCTTTTTTTTTTTTCTTCACCCTCCTAATCTGCTACACCTTGTGTTAAAACAATTCCAGGTGAGAAAATACCCTTGGCCTCAAGTACCTCAGTGCTTTCCTTGGATGCATTCCACTTGTAGCATTCCCCTTGTCTCGGGGCTGGTGATGCTTGCAGCGCTCTGTGCTTGCGGCTGCTCTGCTGAGAGGTCGAGGTGTCACAGGGCCCCAGCCCACAGGCCGCCCTGTACTTGGGCAGGTAGGGGAGTGGGCATGAGTGCCGCCCCACACCTCCCATGCGAGCTCCAGGGTTTTCCTTGACTCTCGTTAACACATTTCTGAAATTTAATGGAAAAGTAAGTTGGCTTAATAGGATAATAGCATTCATGGGTACCATTCTATTCTCCATTTAACATTTATCCTGAACATAGCCTTTCCCTCCTTCTCTCCAGGGTCTTGTGCATGGACTCTACCATTAAGCCATATCCTCAGCCCCAGGAACACTTTCTTTTCAGTGGTGACATTTCTATAAATAAAAAGCAAAATGGTTAAAATGGTGAATTTTATGTTTCACATATTTCACCACACTAATAATTCAATGAAACTCAAGGCAGCAATAAATAAAACTGTATGCAAAAACAGTCCCCCAAACCAACACAATTTTTGGAAGACTTCTTAGGACTCTAGCAGAGTGCCTCTTAAGTAGTGTGTCTGGTTTTGAATGCAGGGAGGTTTTCCAAAGGTCACTTCAAAGTGCTGAGGTCCAGTGACTAGCAGCACTTCTTTTTTTTTTTTTTTTTTTTTATTGGTCGTTCATAACATTACATAGTTCTTAATACATCATATTACACGGTTTGATTCAAGTGGATTATGAACTCCCGCTTTTACCCCGTATACAAATTGCTGTATCACATCAGTTACCCTTCCATTGATTGACATATTGCCTTTCTAGTGTCTGATGTATTCTGCTGTCTGTCCTATTGTCTACTCTCCCCCCTCCCCTCCCCTCCCCTCCCCTTTTCTCTCTCTACCCCTTCTACTGTAAATCATGTCTTCCATTTGTATTCTCTTGACTTACCCCTCCTTACCTCTTATATGACATTTTGTATAACCCTGAGGATCGCCTTCCATTTCCATGCAATTTCCCTTCTCACTCCCTTTCCCTCCCACCTCTCATCCCTGTTTACTGTAAATATTCTTCTCAAGCTCTTCGTCCCTACCCTGTCCTTGTTTACACCCCTTATATCAAAGGAGTCATTTGGTATTTGTTTTTTAAAGATTGACTAGCTTCACTTAGCATAATCTGCTCTAATGCCATCCATTTCCCTCCAAATTCTATAATTTTGTCATTTTTTAATGCAGAGTAATACTCCATAGTGTATAAATGCCACATTTTTTTTATCCATTCATCTATTGAAGGGCATCTAGGCTGGTTCCACAGTCTTGCTATCGTGAATTGAGCTGCTATGAACATCAATGTAGCAGTGTCCCTGTAGCATGCTCTTGTTAGGGCTTTAGGGAATAGACCGAGAAGGGGAATAGCTGGGTCAAATGGTGGTTCCATTCCCAGCTTTCCGAGAAATCTCCATACTGCTTTCCAAATTGGCTGCACCAATTTGCAGTCCCACCAGCAATGAACAAGAGTGCCCTTTTCCCCGCATCCTCTCCAGCACTTATTGTTGTTTGACTTCCTAATGGCTGCCAGTCTTACTGGAGTGAGATGGTATCTTAGGGTAGTTTTGATTTGCATTTCTCTGACTGCTAGCGATGGTGAGCATTTTTTCATGTACTTGTTGATTGATTGTATGTCCTCCTCTGAGAAGTGTCTGTTCAGGTCCTTGGCCCATTTATTGATTGGGTTATTTGTTATCTTATTGTCTAATTTTTTGAGTTCTTTGTATATTCTGGTTATTAGGGCTCTATCTGAAGTGTGTGGAGTAAAGATTTGTTCCCAGGATGTAGGCTCCCTATTTATCTCTCTTATTGTTTCTTTTGCTGAGAAAAAACTTTTTAGTTTGAGTTAGTCCCATTTGTTGATTCTATTTGTTAACTCTAGCGCTATGGGTGTCCTATTGAGGAATTTGGAGCCCGATCCCACAGCGTGTAGATCATAACCAACTTTTTCTTCTATCAGATGCTGTGTCTCTGATTTAATATCAAGCTCCTTGATCCATTTTGAGTTAACTTTTGTGCACGGCGAGAGATAGGGATTCAGATTCATTTTGGTGCAAATGGATTTCCAGTTTTCCCAGCACCATTTGTTGAAGATGCTATCCTTCCTCCATTGCATGCTTTTAGCCCCTTTATCAAAAATAAGATAGTTGTAGTTTTGTGGATTGGTTCCTGTGTCCTCTATTCTGTACCATTGGTCCACCCGCCTGTTTTGGTACCAGTACCATGCTGTTTTTGTTACTATTGCTCTGTAGTATAGTTTGAAGTCTGGTATCGCTATACCGCCTGATTCACACTTCCTGCTTAGTATTGTTTTTGCTATTCTGGGTCTTTTATTATTCCATATGAATTTCATGATTCTTTTATCTATTTCTACAAGATATGCTGTTGGGATTTTGATTGGCATTGCATTGAACTTATAGAGAACTTTTGGTAATATCGCCATTTTGATGATGTTAGTTCTGCCTATCCATGAGCAGGGTATGTTTTTCCATCTTCTAAGGTCTTCTTCTATGTCTTTCTTTAGGGTTCTGTAATTTTCATTGTATAAATCTTTCACCTCTTTTGTTAGGTTGATTCCCAAGTATTTTATTTTTTGGGGGGATATTGTGAATGGAGTAGTTGTCCTCATTTCCGTTTCAGAGGATTTGTCGCTCATATACAGGAATGCCTTTGATTTATGCGTGTTGATCTTATATCCGACTAGCAGCACTTCTTTACATAAGCTGCCTGTGCCTCCTCCGGATGGTTCTGTTTAGAAGGAACCTTTTCTTTGGAGTTCTTATAAAAATTTGGAATGAATTTTCCAGGATTCTGTTTCCTTTTGTCTCCTGTCCATAGTATTGGCTGTCACTTAGCTGGGAGGTAGTGTTAAATCATGCTGTATCGTATTTTGCTTTTTGTTGGAGTCATAATATGTGAAAGTCCATAATATATGTTTAAACATGCTTTTCTGGGATGGTCTTTAAAATACAGTTAGCCTCTCACACTCATGGATCTGCATCCTTGATTTATAATGCATTTTTTTTTCTTCTAGTAGTGGGGATTAAACTGAGGGCCTCACTTGCTGGGCAAGGGCTCTACTGCTGAGCTTCAACTGCAACCTTGTAGTACGTTTTTGAAAAATATGCTTTTCTGTGATGGTCTTAAAAATATGCTTAGTCTTCTATATTCATAGATTCCGTATTGTTGGATTTAACCAACTTCAGGTTGAGAATATGTGGGGAAAAAATTGTGTGTCTATAATGAATATGTATGGACTTTTTTGGTCATTATTCTTGAAATAATACAGTGTAACAACTATTTACATAGCATTTCATTATGTATTGTAACTAATATAGAGAAGATTTAAAGTATATTGAAGGATGGGTGAGAACACTACACTATACATATATAATGGACTTGAGCACCCTTGGATTTTGTATCCATGAGAATTTTGGAATCAGCCTCACATGTTTTACAGGGATGACTGTAAAACATCTGTATGTGACTTTTTGTTCTCAGAGTTTAGAAATCTCATGTGTTATTAATCCTAAATATTGAGTGCTTTATTCTTTTACTCAGAAATCCCTCCAAATTTTAGAGTTTACAAATTAAACATGCTTTCTTGTTAATAGGGTATTATGAGCAAACATTTCATAAAAGGCTTAAAATGTAAGTTTGTGGGCTGGGAACATGAAATCCATAAAGTGGCTTCTAAAAAATAAATATAAAGAATGCACACATTGGTCTGGGGATGTTGCTCAAGCTGTAGCATGCTCGCCTGGCATGCACGGGGCGCTGGGTTTGATCCTCAGCACCACATAAAAATAAAATGGGGATGTTGTGTCCACCAAAAACTAAAAAAAAAAAAAAAAAAAAAAAAAAAAAGCACACACATTGTAAAAAATCCAAAAGTATGGGAGAGTGTAAAATAAAAAGTAAAAATGAAACCTATAGCCTCAACTTAATAGTGTGTTATATATTCCCTTTCATTTTACTCAAATTAGATCATGTTGTAATAGTGTTGACCCTTTATTAAGGTCTTTTGAATATTTCTCCTTATCAATGCTCATAGACACACCCTATATTTTTAAAGACTGACTTGTGTTCTATTGTATGGATAAACCATAATGTACTCAGTCTGTCTTCTAATGAAAATTTGGGTTGTGTACTTATTTATTTCACCTGTTAAACCATGCTGCAGTGAATATCCTGGCCTATGTATCTTGGTGTTCTTATCTTGCTGTATCTAGAGGGTGTAAATTACTTGTCAGTGATATTGCTGAGTTACTAGCCAAAAATGTCATTCTAGTTTATACTTTCACCAAAAATGTAAGTTAGTTGTTTTAGTGAACTTTTTTGCTCCTGTGACTAAAAGACCTGATAAGATCAATTTTAAGGAGTAAAAGTTTATTTAAGGGCTCACGGTTTCAGAGGTCTCAATCCATAGACAGCAGGCTTCATTCCTCAGAGCTCTAGGTGAAGCAGAATATCATGGTGGGAGAGTGTGGTGGAGAGAAGCAGCTCACATGATGATCAAAAGCAGAGAGAGACTCTACTAGCCAGATACAAAATATGTACCCCAAAGGCATGCTCACAATGCCCACCTCCTCCAGCCATACTCTGCCCACCTTCAGTCACCACCCAGTTAATCTCACTTGAGATAAGTCAACTGATAGGAGAAAATATTTTTTTTGTGTGTTATGGTTTGAATATGAGGTGCCCCTAGAAAGCTTGTATGTAAGACAATGCAGGAATTTTCAGATAGAATGATTTGATTATTAGCTGTGGCCAATCAGTGGATTAATCTATTTGATGGATTGATAATTTGAAAGGTCTACTTTATAGGCAGGTAGGCTTGAAGTAGGTCACTGGGAATGTGGCTTTGGGAATGTTTTGGTCCCAGGCTCTGTCTCTGCCTCCTGGCTGCCGTGAGCTGGGCAGCTTTCCTCCTGCAGGTCCTTCTGCTATGAGGTTTGCCTCACTTCAGGCCTGGAGCAGTGAAGTTGGCTGACTCTGGACAGAGCCTCTGAAACTGTGAGCCAAACTAAACTTTTCCTCCTCTAAGTTGTTCTTGTCAGGTATTTTGGTCACAGCAGTGGAAAGCTGACCAGCACATTTTGGCTCATTGTTTTGGAAGTTCCAGTCTATGAATGGCCCTGTTGCTTTGGACAGTGGTAGCACATCCTGGTCGGATCCCCTGGTGGAGTAAAGCTTCTCATGGCTGGGAAGTGAAAAAGAGGAGGGGGAGGGACAGATCCCCACAGTCCCCTGGGCTGCAGGCCCTCTGTGACCTGCAGAACCTCCCACCAAGCCACCCCTCCCAAAGGCTCCCCCACCTCCCAGGAGGGCCTCCAGGGGATCAAGTCTTTACTCCATGGTGGGGACACTTAAAACCTGATCTGGGGGAGTGTCAAAGATTTCCTCTTCACCCACAGCCCCAGCCACTTTTAATATTTATATGTGTTGCTGACAGTTGTTTCAGTAGTGTTTTGATCATCATCTGAATGAGGTCAGGTATCTTTTGATGGCTGTATTGGGTATTTGCGTTTCTTTTTCTCTTTTTCTTCCCTTTGCCTGTGTTTTTTTTTTTTTTCTCTTGGGATTTTTATCTTTTTCTTATTGGTTTGTAAGTACTCCTTTTACATTAATACAATTTACATTATATGATGCTGATGTTTTCCCAGTTAACTTTTCACTTTTCTTCTTGCTTTACTTTTTACATAGTTATATGCATTAGCCATTTCTTTTATGGTTTCTGGGGTTTGGGTCCTCTTTTTTCTAGGGATTATTTATGATGTCTTTCTTGCTAATGTTTGAATCTTGAGCAATGAGGAATTTATTTTGGTATAAGAAAAGCTTAGAAATTCTATTTTATTTTTTTTAAAAAATTATTTGTGCATTATAATTATGTGTAATAGTGGTTTAGAAATTTTAAATGTAGTTGTAAGTAGTCGACTGAGTAATGAATTCGCCATTCTTCCTGGCGTTTGGGCCTTTGCCGTGCTCTTCTCTTACGGAATGTACTCCTGCCTCATATTTTTGCATAAGAAACCTATGAAAACGTAGCCAAGAGGCCAGTTTCTTCCTGCTGACCTGTTGACCAGCCCATGGTTGAATTTAAATTTCGAATTCCAATAAAATTCTTTCAAATTGATGACATTTTTATAATAAAAGTTTTTTTCCCCCAGTTAGATGTATTTTTCATGTCAAACCTTAACAGGGATTTGGTTATTACTGAGCTTCCTGAAAATCAGTGCAATGGCCTGGTTGGGAAAGTTCTCAAAGGAGACTTTATTTAGTGTAAGACTTGCTTCTGAGAAATGCTTTGGCTTGCCCTGCTGGTTCTGGCAGAGCAGAGCGCCTGAGCTGGGAGAATGTGAACTCACTGTTTTTTTTTTTTTTTTTTAAAGAGAGAGTGAGAGAGAGAGAGAGAGAATTTTTAATATTTATTTTTTTTAGTTCTCGGCAGACACAACATCTTTGTTGGTATGTGGTGCTGAGGATCGAACCCGGGCCGCACGCATGCCAGGCGAGCGCGCTACCGCTTGAGCCACATCCCCAGCCCCGTGAACTCACTGTTGAAGGAGATGTGCTTCCAGGCCTTAACCAAGCTTTTAAGTTTTTAAATATAGGTGTTTTTTTTTTTTTGGTATAAAAATAATACACATATATTCCAGAATATCTTGGATATATAGACATACAAAAAACAACAAACACTGTAATCTCATCAACTAGGGTTATTTTCTTGAATTTCTTTCTAGTGTTTATTTTTTCCTGCATGCAGACACTGAGCGTATGTGTATATACAAACATCAATATTTTATAAAATTAGGTCTGTACTAGATATAATTTTTTTCATTTGCTATTATGGTATCAGCATTTTTCTGTGTCATTAAATATTGTATCACTTACCTGCCACCTAACTGTGCAACCTTGGATGAGTCACTCAAGCTTTCTGTGCCTCACGTTCTTATCTGTAATAGGGACAGTGATGGAGATAATGATAATACCTACCTTACATGTGTGTAAATTCATGTAATGCTTACAACAAACTTGTCATTTAAGTTGTTTTCAAACAAGCCTGACACATTCTTATTTAATAACATGATATATAAATACTTTGTAGTATTTATTGGATGCTTTTTTTTTTTTAACCAAATGTTCATTATTTAGTGCTGTGGCTGTGGTGAATAATACTTTTGTGCTGAATTCTTCCGTGTGTGTGTGTGTGTGTGTGTGTGTGTGTGTGTGTGTGATTGAACCCCAGGACACTCTACCACTGAGTGGTATCCCCAGCTCCTTTAATTTTTAATTTTGAGATGGTGTCTTGTTAAGTTGCCCAGGCTAGCCTTGAACTTGAGGTTGCCCTTCATTGGCCACCAGAGTAGCAGGATTTACAGGTGAGCGCCACCACAGCTGGCTTTGTACCGGGTTCTTTTCCTAAGAATGTGTGAGTATATGTTTCCTAGAAATGCTGCACTGCTGGTATCCAGGCTTTCAGGCAAAATGCGGCATCCTTGATTTTTTAATTTATTTTTTTTTTGTGGGGAAGGGTAATAAAATGTGGTTATAAAATTTTCACTAGGTTAAGTCAAAGAGGATTGATCTCTTAAGAATTGTGAGAGGCTGTTCATCTGCCTGCTGATTTGGGCATTGTACCTTGGTGGCATCAGGAATAGCTGGTGGTGTTGGTGGGGAAGACTGGAAATCATCCTTTTTTTTTTTCCTGTTTGGACCAAGGCCTTTGTTCCCATAAGTCGAATTGGGTCTGCTTACCTGATGCAGGACCCAGCTATGCCAACATGCAGGCATTTCCCACCATAAAGACTGTAAAATAGCACTTTTGCAGAACTAAGAGATTAGGAGGACATTTGTTGCTGTTTTCCCCAGTGCAAAAATCTCATATTCTTCAGTATTTACATCTCTGTTTGCTTTTATCACTCATGGGTCTAAACATTACAGTCCCATAAAGAAAACAGAGCAAGTTTAGGCAGATTAGGCCTCAGAAGTCTGAAGCAGAGGTTGTAGTAAAACACACACAGAAATCTGGGAAATATACAGGGCTTTCCTGGAGGGCATTTCTGAACTCACGAGCGTTGTGTGTCTGACCTTCAGTGTGTACTACCACTGCCTGAAAGATTAGTGTCAAAGAAGCTGAGTTAGGAATGTTTATAAAAACACCTCTTAACTTTTAGCTCCTGTGTGAACGACATGGAAAAGATTGTGACTTACTTTTTTCCTGGCTCACTCCCCCAATCCCAGCAGCAATTCTTGGTGGCTCAGACTGGCAAACTAAAAACCATTCTTGGTATGGTTTAGGACAGAAAGAGCACCTGATCTCGTGGGCTGTCAAATCCTGGTCACTGACTGCTTCCCGCACTAGTCTGCCATCCAAACTCTGGTTGTATAGGTCATAATCCACTGTGGGGTTGCTTACTTCAGCAGTGACGAGTCCACAGTGCCAAGGACCAGCAGTAGTGGTATCACAGGACCTCTCGTAACACTAATTTTACACACACAACTCATATTTTTCTTCATGCAATTTGCCCACTGGTTTGAGAATTCACAGAAAATATAATTAAAGTGATTGAAGCCGAAGAATAGAAGGATGTTTCCCCTATGATTAGCCCTGTCTTCAGCGTCACTGCAATAATAGTGCCTTGTCTCAGCAGCCTGGAAGCCCTGCCAGTGCTTTATAGGCTTTGTAAACTGAGATAACCACCCTGTCATTAAAGGAGGGCAGGTCATCCCCCAGCAGGGATCAGGTACGCCTGCCTCACCCGTGCTGTTGGCTGACTTAATTTGCTTGGAATAGTAAAGCCCAATCAGGAAGGCGTCCCTGGCCAACCCCGCGTGCCTTTCCAAGGAAGGATAGAAGGTGCAGAAATTGATTGCATTGCTTTCTTGAGGTGTCATGCGGTTAGATCTGTCCCTCTTACTAGAGGCTCAGAGCTGGCGCAGGGAGAATCCGCTTCTTCCTTTGGTGCTGCAGCGTTTTCTGAAAGCCTTGCTGTAAGTGGGCCTGAAGTTGGCCAGTGGGGTCCTATCTCAGTGTTTGTTGTCCTTACACAGAATACAGAGATGCGTCTAAGCCAGAGAAGCAGAGGATGGGTTTACTTTACTGTTGATTGATGGATGCGTTTCACTGATGTTTAACAAATAGGTATCAGAAGTCTGCTGTGTGCTGTGACCTGGGCTAAGCTCTGTAGAGGCATGTAAAGCCCAGTTCTGTCGAAATAGCCTGGAGTATTAGAGGCGTTGTACAAAGCACCTTGAAGTGCCGGACAGAGCTGAAGCACCATGGAGCTTAGAGAAGATGGAACCAAGGGAAAACAAATGAGGAGGAGCAGGTGGAGAGCCATGTCTGCATGTTCACTCCCAATATGGAACAAGGGCCCTTTGAAAAACGTACTCTGGCCCTCTAGTAGTGGTTCCGTAGGGTATTGCTAAAATTTATAAACAAACATTTTTCATCTGATAATGAAGTAGTAAATTTCATAGATCAGAAGACTTGGAAAACATGCATAAAACAAAAGAAAAATAAATCACCTACCTTACAATCTAGTCACCTGGGAATAACCACTGTTACGTCCTTACTCTTTGGTTCCCATGGAAATGCCTGTGATTATATTTACTTTGCATTCTCAGACCAGGATATTCAGGTTCCACAAAAGCATAGCTGAGTCGGACTCATACAAGATCATTGTATTAATTAGTTATGACAATAATTTGGTCCTATCTACTTTTTACTTTGCAATTATTTTGAAAAATTTTTGTACATCTTGAAAGAAGCCCATGTGTTTTTGTTTTTAAGTATTTGAAAGCAACTGACCTTTTACAGAGCATATTTTCAATGCATAGACTTTGTGGAATAGAAGAAGATAGAGATTTTCTAATAAATTAAAGAATTATTTTATGATATTGATAAATGTCTGTAATAGTTGAATGTCTTTACAGTCTTAAAGTATGTAATTTCCAGAAGTAATATATGTTAAGAAGGTATGTATATGTGTTTCTTAATTAGTAATTCATTTTTTTAATGAGCCAAGTGCGATAGAGCATGCCTATAATCCAGAAGCTCAGGAGGTTGAGGCAGGAAGATGGCAAGTTCAAGGCCAGCCTCAGCAACTTAGTGAGACCTTGTCTCAAAATGAAAATATAAAAAGGGCTGCAGGGGGCTGGGGATGTGGCTCAAGCGGTAGCGCGCTCCCCTGGCATGCGTGAGGCCCGGGTTCGATCCTCAGCACCACATACCAACAAAGATGTTGTGTCCGCCGAGAACTAAAATAAATAAATAAATAAAAATAAATATTAAAAATTCTCTCTCTCTCTCTCTCTCTCTCTCTCTCTTCTCTCACTCTCTCTTTAAAAAAAAAAAAAAAAAAAAGGGCTGCAGGTGTGGCTCAGTGGTAAATTGTCCCTGGTTTCAATCCCTAGTACCCACGCCCTTCCCTCCAAAAAAGAAAAAAACAAATAATGAGCTATTTAGGTGGGTTAAGTTAATAAGAATATGAAAATAGAAAATATCAGTTTAATTTTTTGATACATGCAAAGGATATTAGGTGAATTTACAGGTGCATCTGGAGTAGAACACTACCTGGGCAGTGGCTCTCTGCATGAGGAGTCCTAGCATTTGAAGGCTATTTTCTGAATCTGTCATTACTCAATTTACTTTGCCATTTTGTGTCGGACCAGGAAAGGGAATATTGGGGTTCTGTGTTTAATTTTTTTTTTTTTTTAGTTATAGATGGACTCAATGGCTTTGTTTTATTTATTATTTTTATGTAGTGCTTCGGATCAAACCCATGCCTCACACATGCTTGGCAAGTTGCTCTACCACTGAGCTACAGCCCCAGTCCAGGTTTTGTGTTTTATAAGAACCTCACAAATTTTTCCATGTCTAAGAAGTTATTCCTGACCATAAAACTGCAGAGTTTCTTCCTTTCCTCTTCCTATCTGTATACAGGTTGGACATTTTAGCTGATTCAGAGGTCTTAATCTTTTTGAAAATAACCGGTTCCTTGCTGTGGTTTTCAGAAAGCTCCACTCCTTTTAAGTATAATGTATGCTGCCCTAATTCTATAATGTTTTTATTATTTTATATGTGTGTGTGTATTTTGAAGGGGTCTTTTTTTTAAAGAGAGAGAGAGAGAGAGAGAGAGAGAGAGAGAATTTTTTAATATTTATTTTTTAGTTTTTGGTGGACACAACATCTTTATTTTATTTGTATGTGGTGTTGAGGATTGAACCCAGCGCCCCGTGCATGCTAGGCGAGCGTGTTACTGCTTGAGCCACATCCCCAGCTCTTGAAGGGGTCTTGTTATGTTTCTCAGGCTGGGCCCAAACTCTTGGGCTCAAGGGATCATTCTGCCTCAGTCTTCAGAGTAGCTGGGACTGAAGGCATGAACCACCATGCCAAGCCCAATATGCCCTATTTATTTATTTTTTGCCTTTGTTTTTAAGGACTTTTTTGTTGTTGGTGATTGGATAGGTAGCATAAGAAGAACCTTAGATGATTCTAGGGAGAAGCTGTAAAGATGGCAACAGAATGGAGAATGCTTCTCTCTCCAAATGTGTTGGTAACAACAACAACATAGTAAAAACAAAACAAAACAAAACCCAAATATATATATATATATATATATATATATATATATATATATATATATATATATAGTGTGTGTGTGTTTCTATTTTTAAGTATATTTTTTAATTGTAAGTGGACACAATACCTTTATTTTTATGTGGTTCTGAGGATAGAACCCAGTGCCTCACACATGCCAGGCGAGTGCTCTACCACTGAGCCACGACCTCAGATACATATTTTGAGGGTAAAAAAGAAAGTCCAAATTTGTCCTGAAGCTTGCCTATTTAGATCCTGTTGTAATACAGTAGTAGAGTAGGAGTTTAATGAATATATTCATAAAAATAGCTGACATTTATTGAGAGCCTGCTGTATGCCAGGGACATGTCTTCCCAATCCTGGTAAAAATTATTGTCACCCCCAACCTAGAGAGGAAACTGAAACTGAGGGTACTGCTGGAGTCAGACACTGAGTGGAAGAGTCAAAACTCGAGCTCTGTGATGTATTTTGCTGTTAGGCCGCAAAAGTTTGAAATGCACTGCAAAGGCAAACATCACCAATCAGTGGTTTAGCTACTCAAGGGGTTGGCACTGGCCAGTTTTGTGGCCTTGGAGGAAGCAGCCAAGCCTGGGAGCAAGGGCAGCGTGCTGGCTCCAAGAGGAAGAGAAAACAGCGGGGTCAGGTTTGTGGTGTGGACAGGCTCTAGAAAATTCTTCACCGAGTGCCTTGAGAGGTGGCTACACTGGTGTGTTGGGGCTTAAGACAGTTATAGTTCTGTGTGGAACAGAGGATGTGTATGGGGTGTGTGTAGTACATAGAATTTGTGGAATTAAGAACTGAAATGTATGGGGTCTGAGATTTAATCCAGGGATTCCTGTTACAGTAGACTTTAAAACTAAAATGAGGTTTTATAGTCTGGGTGCAGGGACTGGCTTTTGTCTGCTTTATCTGTTTAGCTCTTGCTTCTGGGGTATAGTGGATCCCTATCCAATCATCAGCATTTCCTGTGGTCTTTAGAAGAAAGAGGGTCATGAAGAAAGTCTCAAACCTTTAGTTGTTTGATTAACCAGTTGATAGTGTTAAGTTAATAACATTCCACTGTTAACGTGGCACAGGGAGGCTGACCTGTTGTGCTTGTGGCTCTTAAAACCACTTGCTCACCGGCTGCACATGAACATGAACCCTAGGAAACAGCTACCTCTGTGAGAGCCTGTCAAAAAAAAGTTCACACACACTCTCTATGAAGGACTCTTATCTTCCCCAGCCCCCAAAATGTAAATATCCTACAAAAATATGTGAGAGGATAAGATTGATTGGTAGGGTTTGCTTTCTGCTGCCTAAAGATTTTAAAAGAGATACTGAAAGGGCAGGAAGCAAACTTGTATGGGAGAAACCTAACACTACTGAGAGGAGAAGGAGGAGGGGTGGATCAAAATAGAGCAGGCTTGGGTCCCAGGAGTGCTTCTGTTGAATTGTTTGATTGGCTTAAAATGGTCACTTTCCTAGAAACAACAAGAAAAACTGGTCCAGTTTATTTGCTGAGCTGGAGGTAAATAATCTGTAAGCAGCTCCTGGCTTTGCAGCAGTTGCATCTGGAATATTATCTAAGAATTTGGCCAGATCTCTCTCAAGTGATTTATGTTTAATAAACAAGATTATCTTCAGCTTCCCACTGTGAAGAAGCAAATGGTTGGGGGGTTAGTTGCAGCTTTTCAGCCTCTTCTAATTGCTTCTTCAAGGTAATGCTGTGTGAATCTCCCTCATTTATCTGGAGTGTTGGGTTTGCAAATAGGTTTTTGAAGTAAGGACCTACAACAGCTAGCCCGAATGGCTCCATGCCAACACCCTTATGCTGTTGCCCCAAACTGCAGCTGCCCCCTGCCAGGTTGGTGAGGGAAGAGCTTTTGTACAACTCTGAAATTCAGCATTTTACCTTTTTTGGTATCATGACAGATTATCATTCATTTTATGGACAAATGAAATAAAGGGAATGTCAAGATAGCTATTTTGAATGCTTCTGATATTTTTCTTGTATCTTTTTTTTTTTAAAGAGAGAGGGAGAGAGAGAGAGGAGAGAGAAAGAATTTTCTTAACATTTATTTTTCAGTTATTGGCAGACACAACATCTTTGTATGTGGTGCTGAGGATTGAACCCGGGCCACATGCATGCCAGGCAAGCGCGCTACCGCTTGAGCCACATCCCCAGCCCCAATTTTTCTTGTATCTTATGAATTTAATTTTCCCCTACTATAGGCAAACATTTCTTTTTGAAATTGTGGATAATTGGTGAAAAATTGCATTTCTTGGGGATGGGGTTGTGGCTCAGTGGTAGAGCGCTTGCCTAGCACGTGTGAGGCCCTGGGTTCAATCCTCAGGTATTGTGTCAATTACAACCAAAAAGTACTTATTTAAAAATAATGCATTTCTTTTTTATATTTGAGGATAACTTATTGTGATAATGTGAATACTGACATTAAAATGTGGGTGAGTTTTTAACATGTTTTACATCTAAATTAAATTCTTTGTAGAGGTCCTAGGTTGAGGGTCTTATTAATACTAGGTCTATATTTGTGAGAGAGAAATTTTAGCAAAGAAATTATCATTTTTTTCTCTCTCTAAGACTGAAAAAGCTATTAGTGAAACGTTTCAGAGCATACCATTTAGGAAAAATGTATATTACATATTCCCTGCAGATAAAAATAGCTACTCACATCTAGTCAGTCTCTGCTCTAGTTCCTACCAACACCTTTTCCTCAATCTTGAATTCAAAGTCTCTTTCTAAACTTCTGTCTTGATATTTAAAAGTTTCATACCTCACACATAGTGCAAATCTAGCAAAAGATAAATTATAGACCCCCCACACTGCAAGAAAAAAAAAAGATACAGAGAAGGTCACTCTGTCTTTCAGATTCTATTGCCTGTTTTGAATGGGATTCTTAAACTACTCATGATACCTTGGCAGCAAGCCATGCGGTTGTCATTTTGTCTCATTAGTTAAATCTAATCCTGTCAAGAGCAGGTTTACTAGTCTTTTTTAAATTGCCTGCTTAAATTTTTTTTTATTTCCAAGATCAGCTGAAGAATTTAAGATGGTAAAAAGTGTGGATGGGGTCAAGTGCAAGTTCCCAGCAGAGCAGGAATTCACTGCAGGAGGGAGATAAGTTCATGAGGGAGTTTTAAGGCTTTGGTGGAGGAGAGGATTTCTGAAGCATTTGTATCTAGGAAATTGGAACTAGGTGGGCTCAGTTGTCTAGTTGTGTATATGAATATATACAATTCAGTGAGTGTAAACAGTTTTCCTTGGTGCATTTTTGCATTTAATTATGCCATCTATTCTTCCAGGCAACTAGAGGCTGAGTATTAGAAAATTAGAAAGTTGGAAAAAAACAGATGAAGAAGAAGTGGAATTTGGAGAGTCCAAGAGAGTAGGGTGCTCTACTACCTGAAAATAATGATGACCTGGTGAGAGGGCAGACGGTGTTCTGGAGACCAGCAGAGTCACCAGTATGACATGCAGAGGGCAGAAGCCTACAGGAAGGAGGTGAAGAGATGTTTAGGAGGAGGCAGGAGGGTTTTTTTTTTTTAATTTCTTTTTTTTTTTTTTTTTTGGTAGCAGGGATTGAACCCAGGGGTGCTTGATTACTGAGCCACATCCCCAGCCCTTTATATTTTTTATTTTGAGACAGAGTCTCAGTAAGTTGCTAAGACTGGCCTTGAACTTGAGGTCGTCTTGCCCCAGGCTCCCGAGTCACTAGGATTGCAGTGCACCACACCACAGCCAACCTGGCTTAGTCAGTTTTCTTTGGTTGATGCTGATGAGCAGTGTGAGGTGAGGATTCCTGAGACCGGGAGAGGTTTGGAATATGTGCCTTAAGAATCCCCTCTCGCCCCCTCCATGCTTCATCCTGAGGAGCACCTTGGGTTCACACTGTTCCCTGACAGAGCGCACTTTGCTGGGGGTGTACTTTGTGTTCTGGATCTTGCTAGATTTTTTTCTTTCTGCCTACCAGAATTTATCTGTTCATGTCTGATGTCTCTTATCTCTTCAGATAACTGGAGCTAATTTGGTAAAGTCAATTCATTCTCTTTCTGTAGGGTTAATAGGTAACCTTTTCCTGCTTGCATTCAGAAGAAGGAGCTGTAGTATGCTTGCAGTGAAGTCCTATTATGTGCATTTTTTACTCATGGGAGTTCAATGAATGCACTTGGCTACAAGACAAAGAAAGGGTAAGAAATAACTGAATATGATGAGCATACTCCTGAAGTGACATGAGATGGGAGAGGTGAGCCTGCTGTTCATTTGGAGATTTAATTTTGTCGCAGGGTGTGAGCACTTTGGGTCATGGGGTGGCCCCCTAAATGCAAGCCATTGCTTCCTCTGGTGTTTACCTTAACAGACAATAGTGTTTGCAATAGTCAGCAAAAACTGTTTCTCTTGCCCTTGCTGAGAGATAAAATAGTATTTGATGAAGAATTTAAGGAATTTTGAAGAATAGGTTTGACTGCTGCCATGTGTCACTTACGGACAAGGAGACTTTCTACGAAGTGGGTTTTTAGGTGATTTTGTCATTGTGTGAACATCACAGAGTGTACTAACACAAACCTAGGTGGGAGAACCTGCTGCTCCTAGGCTGTGAACTTGTACAGCACACTGTTGTACTCATACAGCAGGCAGTATAACACAATGTCAGGTATTTGTGTATTTGAACATGGAAAAGGTACAGTAAAAATATGCTAAAAAACGTAAAGCATGGTATACCTGTGCAGGGTGCTTACCATAAACAGCCTGCAGGACTGGAAGTTGCTTTGGGCAAGTGGCCAGTGAATGCCAAGGCCAAGGACATTACTGTATCTACTGTGTACTTTGTAACACTGTGCCCTTAGGTTACGCTAAATTTATAAAAATACCTTTATCTATTTAATAGTAAGTCAACCAAAGCTTATTATAACTCTTTGCTTTGCAAAGTTAAAAATTTTCTAATTTTTTTAAGAGAGAGAGAGAGAGAGAAAGAGAGAGAGAGAGAATTTTTTTTAATGTTTATTTTTTAGTTTTCGGCGGACACAACATCTTTGTTTGTATGTGGTGCTGAGGATTGAACCCGGGCCGCATGCATGCCAGGCGAGCACGCTACCGCTTGAGCCACATCCCTAGCCCCCAAATTTTTAGGACTTTTTGACTCTTTGTAATAACACTTAGCTTAAAACACAAACATCTTGTATAACTATATAAACATTTGCACTATAGTTATATTTTAAAAATTTTAATTAAAAATATTTTTTAGTTGTAGATATACACAATATCTTTATTTTTAAATTAATCTTTATGTGGTGCTGAGGATCAAACCCAGTGCCTCACATATGCTAGGCAAGCATTCTACCACTGAGCTACAACCTCAGCCCTTAAAAATTTAATTTTAAATTTTATTTTTACCTTTTAGACTTTTTTGTTCAAAACAAAGATTCAACACACATTAGCCTGGAGTAAAGATTATCAGTGTCGCTGTCTTTGGCTCCCAAATCTTGCCCTACTAGAAGTCTTTGGGGTCGTACATGGAGCCTTCTTCTGGAATACTTAAGAAACACCTGCCTGAGTCTGTTTTACAGCTAACTTGAATACACACACACACACACACACACGCGCACACACACACACACACACACACATACACACACACAAAAGAAGGGTGAGCACAGTGGTGTATGCCTGTAATATCAGTGATGTGGGAATATGAGGCAGGAGGATTGTAAATTTGAGGTCAGCCTCAAAAATTTAGCGAGACTCTGTCTCATAAATAAATGGGTAGATAGGTAGATGAATAAATAGGTAGGACTAGAGATGTAACTCAGTGGCTAAACACCCCTTGGTTAATACCCTAGTGCAAAACAAAAAACAACTCCCCCAAACCAAGTAGGAGTGTACTCTAAAATAATGATGAAAGTTTAGTAAGCACTAAACCAGCAACATAGTTGTTATCAAGCATTACATACCGTGCGTAATTGTGTGTGCTCTGCTTCTGTACTGCAGCCAGCACAGGAAGTTGTTTACCCCACCATCACCACAAAGCAGGTATCTCATTGCACTATTCAGGTGTCTCATTGCACTATGATGACCATGACATCACTAGGCAATAGGAGTTTTTCAGCTTTGTTATAACCCTAAGGGACCACTGCCTATATGTGGTCTGTTATCAGCTGAAATCTTTTATGTGGTGGGTGACTGTATTTGCAGTTGCTGCTTTGCTTGGCTTTAGACCCTTACCCAGTTCTTTGTGCCATTAGGTATGAATCGTTTGGTCCAGGTGCTTGGGTGAGAGTGGGGTCTTTCAGGGCCCCTGCAAGCTCCTTGAGACTTGGGACTGTGTGTTATTCATCATTGCCACAGGAGCTCAGAAAACCCTTTTGTTGAATGAAATAATGAATACATAACACCTTTCTCTGTCTGACTTTCTCCCTACCCCATGGTCCCTGGAGCATGGGGACGTTCAGGCTGCTTTAGTTTATAAGAAGTGGATTTTGCTGAGTGGTTTAGATCGTCTGTGGGGACTGGAGTCAGGCTACTGATTTACTAAGACCATCTTTTCTTCCTGTAGTTGCCACAGTGGCCAAAAAGGTAGCAGTGGGTATGTTTAAGCTGGAGTGCTGGTGTGCATGGGACCCCAATGGCCTTACAGACGCCCTCACCGGCCTTTCTGTTTTATATTAAATTCTATCTCCCATACCACGACAGGACACTTTGGTAGTGCACATGGTTTTGACATCCCAAAAATGGAGTACGTTCCACATAGAAGGTCCTACTTCCTCATTTGCCCCTCACAGGTCATTCTGACTTCTAAAATCATGGGTGGCTTATAAATTAAAAGCTTCTAGTAAAAGATGTGGCCACCTACCTCCAAGCCCCCTGTTCTTTCCCTTCTACTGTCATGGAGTTGTGGACTTAATGATCCTAGCACTTCATACACAGCTTGTCAGGTAGCTTACAAATATATGTCATGAAGAAATGTTTTACTGTTTAGTAAGTACCCTTGTCCAATAACTGTCCTGAGCATGTGGCATCTTGTTCTGAATCTTACAGTATCACCGTGACACCTACTGAAAAGACCTGGGTTTCTGCATGAATGGGCAGGATTAAGTAAAGATGGTTACACTGGAGTTAGTCAGTATTGTATTCCATTTCCACGGGCTCAGTAGCTGCCCTCAGTGAGTTTGGACACTCCAGTGCTTGATGTCCAGACCTCCATGCCAGACACATGGTCTGACTGCCAGCCACCCATTCTTGATGCCATGTGCACCCTTTTGCCAGACCCTTGGGCCAGTTTCATAGTTTAATCTTTGTAATGTTTCACTGAGCCTTTGCTTGTGTTGTAGTAGAATCATAGAAATGGATGGATTCTTAGAGATAATCAAATCTAGTGGTTTTTAAAATCTTTTTTTTTTTTGCTGCAAGAGAACAGTAAGACCATTAAAATATGGAATTTAACCCAGTCTATAAATCAGAGAAAAGCGGACCTTCTGGTTCATACAGCAATAGAGGTGAAACGCCAAAGCCTCCGTCATTTCTCTGCTCCCCTCCCACCCAAGCCTTGATGTGTCCGGACCTTGGTGGAGCTCAACTGGAAACCACAGCTCCGGAGTCATGGATGGATTCCTAGGTGAAGTAAACCCTCCCAGCACTAATTTGCTGTTTATTGCTTCCTGAGGGTAGAATGTTAAAACAGACCTGCTTCACCTTCTTCCTCTGCGTTTCTCTGGTGGGAGTGTCCAGCAGACACTGCCAGCTAGCAGGAACTGAGTGCGGGTCTCAAATGTTCAGCCCAACCAACACTTGTGGAACTGTGGGTAAGAGGCAGGCCTGGGTGACAGTGGTATTGGTTCATTTTTTTTTAAGTTGTTGATGGAACTTTATTTTATTCATTTATTTATATGTGGTGCTGAGAATCAAACCCAGTGTCTCACATATGCTAGGCAAGTGCTCTATTACTGAGCCACAACCCCAGCCCTGGTTCATTTTTAAATTTGATGATTGATGTGGCAGCTGGACGGCACTATGAGAATGCTTAGGAGGTTGGGGTGTCCTAGAAGAATTAGGCTCTAATCATACTGATCCGTGCCTCTCAAAGTATAGTCCCCCGAGGAATGCCATTGGTGTCCCCTAAAACTTGTTAGAAGGTGACTTCTTGGCCTGCACTCCACTACTGCTGAATTAGAAACTTTGAGGGTTGAGCCAAAGCCTAGCATTTCCCCCCCTAAGCCCAGGAATTTGATTTAATAAACCTTCTGGGTGATTCTGTTGCATGTTAAAGTGACAGATGATGATGGTGCCAAGAGTTGGGATGCCTTATCCTGTGTCCTTCGTACAGCATGCTTCTTACCTTGCTATTGGAAATTTGATACATTTTTCAATCTTATGTGCAGTCTCAAGCTACTTCAGCTTCAAAACAAATCTCCTAAATGGGGTTTCCAGTTACACTGCCACTCCGAAGCCCCTTTCATGAAGCAACCATACTTATGTCTGGTTGTTTGGTTGTTTATTAAAGGAAATGATTTTCTGCTTGATGGATGAAGGCCTCATGAATGGCCTCTGAATACTGCTAAGGTGCCTGGGAATTGAAGACCTTTCAACTTCTTGTGTCCTGGGAGATGGAAGATTTTCTAAGCACGGCACCTATGATACATGTAACCATAGGTACTTAGTTATCATTATGAGCCTATTCCTTTTTCTGTTGTCTTGTGTCTTTATGATTGGCTATATAGTCATTCAACAGTCTGCAACTGGGGATCCCTAACCCAGGATCCCCTGATATCAGAAAAGTAAGCTTTGTGTTAGGGATGAAGCTGAGGGGTAGAACACATGCCTGGCATGAGTGAGCCCAGAGTTTAATCTGAGCACTTTGGGGTGAAGAGGGTGGATTTGCTTAAATATATGGATTTTTTTTTTTTTTTTTTTTTTTTTTTGTAGGTGGAGGGTTCTGTAGTTTTTATCAGATTCTAGAAAGGATCTATTGCCTCTCCCTTCCCGGTACTATCCCTGGTTAGTCATTGTATAAGTTGCTTTTGGGTAGTACTTTTAAGTTTTCATAAAAATTGCAGCCATTCGAACCGGAAGAGCTTTCATTAGATGCTGTGATCCTATTTTAGTCAGTCTAGTCAGCGCAGGTGTTACTGTACACATTAAGTAGAGCAGAACTGGTTCTTGTGCAGTCTTGCCTTTCTGATTTTGGTGTTTGGGAGGGGCATACCCTTGTTGCTGTCATCAACAGAACAGTACTTGGGTACTGCTTCCCAGTGTATGCTGTAATTTCAGGTATAGTTTCTTTTGTCAAATTCAACCCTGTGAGTCTGTAGAGATGGAGGGTATTCTCCCTATTTATTGACGATGGCACTGAGGCTTAGAGAAAAGAGGGAAATGGTGTGACTAGGTTTACCCATTGCATTTTGGACATTACCCCAAGGCTCATGCTCTAGTTGCTTCTAAGTATGCTTGGGTATGAGGGGGTAGCTCAGTGGTAGTGTGTGCTTAGCATGTGCAAGACCTGGGTTACATCTCCAGCACTGCAAAAAAACATTACCAATACCATTAACAGCCTCCTCCAGTTTGGATGATGCCTAGAGAAGTTTCAAGTTCATTGTGTCTAAAAGATTGATTGCTTACTCCCAAGAATGCTTAAAGCCACTCTTATCTCTAAACGAAGTAGATCATGTTAAAATTGTGGATTTCTTTTTTGCTGTTCTTTATTTTAGTGGTTTTTTAAAAACACAGCTTTGTAGATATAGATATGATTTCCCCATTTCTCAGTCAAAGAAAAGCTGGCTCCAGTCCCTCTTCTGTCCTCTATGAAGATCTTACAAAATCCTTTGGAATCATATTTTTCAGCATGTTGGGTCAAGAGAGTGCAAACCATTGGCAGCTGGTAGCATCACCTCATTTTCATTAGATTGTTCTTTGGGTTTCAAAGACTAGTGCCCTTGTAACTTACATTATACAGCCTTAAAATTGCACATAAAAGTTTGCTGTGGAAGAGTAGCAAATGTAAGATAAATTGAGAAGGTTAAGGGGAAAGCTGCTAAGAGCTTCTCATAAATGAATTCTCATCATAAAAGCACAGTGCTTTCTCCAAGTGACAAATTAACTCAGGAATTGTGCTTTGCATTTTTAAATAATGTGTGGCAGGGTAATTCCATTTGTGCTCAAGCCAGAGGTCAGTGTCTTAACTTATTCCACTTGTGCTTTGTGCCTAATAGTGTAGGAAAGAAAGCTGTATATGTGGAAATTTCATTTACTTTTATTTTGCAAACGTGCCATGTCTGTGATTCAGTTAGTAAAGAAGTGCTGTGTTTTAAGGCAGGCTGGCATATAAAAGGTGTTTGTGCTGAGGCTTGGGGCCAGAGCATTTTCCACAAGGCATATGTGTGCTTAGAAAGCCTCTCATAAAGATTCTTGTTCTGACTTGAATTACTCTTTCACTCCAGTGAGGTCACTGAAAAGGGCATCGAGATGTCAGTCATTTATTTCAGTTCCCTGCCATCAGGTGGGTATTAGTTAGCGTGGGTGGTGATTTCCTCTGCCAGCAAGTCGGAGGTTTGATAATGACAGTGAACTCTGAGAGAGGAACTCCATCTTTCTATCAGGAATATGCATATTAATGCCATTTAAACTTTTTTGTGTATGTGGGGAGGGATATAAAATATCTATATTAATTTTAAGGTTTTACACCTGTGGTTTCTTGAACAGTAATGAGAAGAAAGAGAAGAGGCTTCCTGCCCTTCTTTCTTACTGTCTGTCTAGTGATGGATCATGTGATAGCTCTGTGTTCTTCTAGTCATTGATGTCAGGATTATGAGTTTCGAATGGGTAATTGATAATATCTTTGCCCTCTGCATCCTTCTACTGAAGTTTTCATTTTCCTTTCTTTGGCCTGTGTCCACATTGCATTTTTACTCTGTGATTTTAATTTGTGGGGCAGAGACAGTGGGCATGATGTTAACCAGTTGCCTCAAATGCTGGCTAGTGTGGACTTGACCTTTCAAAATTAGAGCATGATGCCAAAGATCACATTTTACTTGAATGAGGTTTTTGTTGTTTTAATCTCAGGGAAATCTGAATGTCTGGGGATCAATGAGTGAAATGCAGAGGAGATTAGGGGATACTGGGCAGATGTTTGGCTTAGGAGTTCTAGGACTGTGTACCAGTCGGTCCTAACCTGGAGGGGTGGCCCTTAATGTTTCTTGGGAACAGAACAGAGGAAGTTTCAAGGCTTAGGAGAGAGCCTGAAGCAGAGCAGACCTCTGGATTTCCCTGAATTTTCTTCTAACTCTGGATCTTTCCTGGCATCAAACTATTTTTGACTTTAGTGCAATTTTTTTTCCAAGAAGAAAACAAACAAAACCAAAACAGGAGTCCAAATTTATGCTTCCTGTGGTGGAATCTAGTATTATAGAATCTATTTGCACCTAAATAAAGAAAGTAAATTCAACTGCTTAGGAAGCTGAGTAAGAGCCTAGGGGTTCAGAGCCTAGCCTCAGTAACACAGACCCCATCTCAAAAAAAAAAAAAAAAAAAGGAAATCTTGGCAACAACATGCCAATCAGCAGACCCAGAAACTACAGTGGGCATTTGAGGTTGAAGTCTTACCTGTCTGGGCAGACAGATACAGAGTTAAGAAATACTTGTGTAATTCTAAGGCTAATTGTTTATTGGAAAAACATATTACCACAAAGTTATGGTCTGACTTAATAATAGCTTTGTCTTCATGATTAAAAAAAGTTATTTTCCTGTTATTTGGTTTTTAATGGGTATTCAGGCCATGATTTTTTTTTTTTTTTTTAAATCAAGGGCTGAAGGTGTAGTTCAGTGGTAGGTAGAGTGCTTGCCCAGTATTTGCAAAGCCCTGGGTCCCCTCCCCAGCACCAAAACAACATTTTTTTTTTCAAGAAAATTTCTCATAAACGCAATGATATTCATTTATTTATTTATTTTGTCAAGGAGAATTTAAGAAAGGTTAACTGACTCAACATTTGGTTCATTTCATTGAATTCTATGGCTGATAGGCCAGGGTAATTTAAAGCTGCCTCTTTGCCTTCAAGGATCAGAGCCTCCTGGGGAGGGGATCCTGTAGACAAATTCTAATAGAGGTGCATACAAGATGTCTTGTGACTGCTGGGGATTGTTTTTCATACTCTCCTTGTTGAGCCTGCCTCTGGAGGAGGTGGAATCTTTCCTTCTTGGTGTGCTTTTCAGAGCAGCTTGTCTTACTTGGTTGTCTCTGTGCTTTCTGTGTTCAGGATTGCATGTGGAAGTTGGAATTTTGCCAACCACTTCATGCTTTGGAATATTTTTTTTTTTTTTTTTTGCATCCGCGATTTCAGGGGCAGATATAGACCTAAGTGGCTGAGCCCAGGCGAGTCTGTTTGTTTGGATTATAGGACATGCATCACATTAGGGCTTGAATAAAAAAGGTATTTTTGAATGTTGGAGTATAAACTGGGATTCTGTCAAGTCAATGTTTCCTGTGAGTCTGTGGCGTGACCATTGCACAATCAACTCCAAATCTGCTTGGCTTACTTAAGTCAATCTTAATATTGCATATATTTCCGGTTTGGTTGTTTGTTTCACCTCTCTCCTCCACCAAAAAGCCTATGCCAATTAAGGGTGTACTTCCTGACTTCATTGCTTAGAAGTTTCCTGAAAGTCACTTGTTCTCTCTGTTCCATGCATGTAAATGACAATGGCAGTGCCTTTCCCTCTTGTTCTGGTAAATGAGGTATTAACGTGTATAAACATCTTTTAGAACTCTTAGAGACAGGATTAAATAAAATGGAATAGTATTAAGCAAAATAAATAAATCCCTTTCCTGTACTGAGTTGAGTTTTATTAAGGTAAGTTTTCTTAATGCTAATCTGTTTTTTTGTTTTTTGTTTTTTTTTTTTTTAGTTTTAAGACTATAGCCTCCCTTCAAAAAAAAAAAAGTTAATATTCTTTAGACTCCCTTACTTCCCTACTCTAAGGTATTGCTGAGTTGGTACAACTGTCACACTACCCCTAATTTGATAAACTGTGATATTTTCTTTTTTATTGGTGGTGGTACCAGGGGTTGAACCCAGGAGAGTTTAACCAGTAAACCACATCCTTGACCCTTTTAAGACCCTCTTTTGAGACAGGGTCTTGTTGAGATGTTTTTTAGGGCCTTGTTAAGTTGCTGAGGCTAGCTTTGAACTTGTGATCCTCCTGCCTTAGCCTCCCATGCCGCTGGGATTACAGGCGTGTGCCACTGCACCTGGCTAAGTATGGTATCTTTAAAATTTTATTCTAAAAAATTCTTCTTTAAGTGTCTTTCATGGCTCATGAACTGTAAAACTTGATTTAAGTTGACTTTCACTTTCATAATCTTATTGTATTAAAATCTTGCAACATTTGAGTCAAGTGCAAGAATATAATTTTCATAGCTGAAGTTAAAACCTGAGACTTGAGTTTTACTTATTTTTTATTTTTTAAAATATTTTATTTTTTTTAGTTGTAGTTGGACACAACACCTTTTATTTCACTTATTTATTTCTATGTGGTGCTGAGAATCGAACCTGGGGTCTCCAACGTTGGAGGCGAGTGCTCCACCGCTGAGCCACAACCCCAGCCCCTGAGTCTTATTTTGACCTGTCTTGTGTGCAGAGTTTTAAGGCAAACTTACCTGATGACACTTCACAGTTTTACAGAAGAATATGTTTCCTCTTCCCTCCTCCAACTGTCTTGACAGCCAAGAAAGTCAAGGGAACAATCAACAGAGTGGTTCAAGAGGCGGAAATTTGCCCAGTGCCCTGGAATTTGCTTCCTCCTTGGTGTGAAAGCCTGTATTTGCAGCATACAAAGTGATGCTGTGTAAAAATGTGAGGGACAGGTGTTTACTCTGGCTTTGACCACGGTGAGAATTTGAGATAAAAGAGTCAGACTCTTTCTGTGGGAGTGGGAGATGTTTTGGAATCTGACCTGTCAGTTTTGTTACCCATCATTGAAACCGAAGACTTAGTGAAAGCAATGTAATTTCACAATTCATAATACAGCTCTAAAATCTTTTTCCTTTTGGTTGATGTATTTTAAACAGTTGAATATATTTTCCATAAATTTTACTGCCTTCCATTTACCTTTGAATTGAAGCCAATGAGGAGAAATAGTTAGAAGGTTATGAGCAGTAATAGAATGAACTGTTAGGAGAGTCCTTTTGTGGCTTTCCTCTAGTGTGTGGAAAACGGCTGTAATTTGATAGTGAAATGTTGGAAGATGATATTATTTACTGTTTAGAAATAACATAAATGGGGCTTTGCTTTTGAAATACACAGGTTCAAAACGTTTAGTTCTGCCTCACTAGCTCAGTCGTTGTTCATTATGCTTTACAAGGATGGGAGGAGGTGTGACACATTGCAATGGTGGGTCCACCATACGGGTCTAAAATATAGAGTTTGAATAAACCAATTAAAGATGCCGCTTAATGTCCTACGTGGAGATTTATGAAATTTCGTTTTTAGCTTAAGGTTGGTTTGAAGAAAGAATGTATCCTATTGATGAAGAATACCTATTTGTAACTTGTCTGTTGAAACAAACAAAAAAATTCAATTTAGAATTTTTTTTATTTGTTCTTTTTAGATATACATGACAGTAGAGTGTATTTTGACATATTATACACATGTGGAGTATAACTTTATTCTAATCAGGACCCCAGTCTTGTGGATGTACACGATGGTGAGATTCACTGTGGTGTATTCATATATGAATATAGGAAAATGATGTCAGATTCATTCCACTGTCTTTCCTAATCGTGTTTTCAAGTTAGGTCCTTCATGTGTGTGTCCCCTAGCGGCTTGTCCCCCGGGGAGTGGCACTTCTAGTATGTGTCTGTCAATGCTGGTGGTAAACACATTTATTGCCATTTGGTCCTGAAGCATCCGATTTTATCTTCTGAATATTTAAGGATCCATCACATGGATGGATCCCCACGCTGCTTGCCGTGGGGCTGGTGGATTGAAAAAGGAGGGGTAACTTAATGTAATTCCCGAAATGCCAAGGAATTCCTTACAAACTGTCTTCTGAATTTTTCACTCACTTTGTGCAAAGACTGTCTACACAGTTTTCCTTTGACTTCCATACAGTGGTGTCATTTACTTGTGCTTTACTGTTCAGAAGATTATTTGAGCTTTTTTTGTGACCTAAAATTGCCTGTCATTTGTTTTGATGGTTAAGGGTAAGGAATTGAAAGTTAGACTGGAGTTCCTATTTTGGCTCTGCCACTGAGATTTTATGTCATCTCTTTAAGCTTCAGTTTTCTTGTGTATAAGATGGGTATTCATTCATTCATTCCCCCCCTCCCATTTATCCATTTAACAAATATTAAGTACTTTCCATGATCCAGGCCTGTTGTTGGTATTGAGAATCCCCTGATGAGTAAGGCAGGCAGAATCTCTCCTCTCAAATCTCTCCTCTCATGGAGCTTACATTCTTTGGGTTAAATGGAATAGAAATTAAATATTGCACATTCATTCCATCTGTGAATTTATGTCAGGTGGTGACAGGTGCTACAAGCAAAAACAGGGTCAGGGCTGAGAGTGACCAGATGGAGGGCAGTTTCTGTTTTATTTGAGGTCGACAGGAAAGGTCTCTGTAGTTAGGTCACATGTGAGGCAGAGACAGAGAAAAGGGATGAATGGGGATGTCTGAGGATGTAGGACTCAGGGAATGGCATGCATTGTAGGCCCTGAACATTCTTGGAGGTGAAAGCAAGACCGGAACAGTGAGGGGATGCAATGGCTGGAGCGAAGGGCAGAGCGGGCAGGGGAGAGCACCCACCTTGTAGGGCTGCCTAGCAAATTGAGCCAGATATCATGTTTAATACGTACTTGGCACACATTAAAAGAATAAAACACCATGACAGCTGAGGCTGATATTTTAGAATGCAAGAAGATTCAATAGTGTGAAATTTACTAATGATATTCATCATTTTATTAAATATAAGTAGAAAAAAACAACCACTTTAATATAAAAGGCATTTGAGAAAACTCAATGTCTATTATTGATTTTTTTTAAAAAAACCCTCAAAATGTACTAGGAATATATCCTAGCAAAGTAAGGTACTTTCATCTCAATCCCCAAACCATCTCAAGCTTAAGAGGAAGTTTGAGAACACTGCCATTAAATCAGGACAAAAATAGAGATATCCATACTCTTCACTACTAATGGTGTTTCGGAATCACAAGTCAGTGCATCTGGGAAAGAGAACAAAATTATAAAGGCATAAAAATCAGAAAGGAGATGATTGTTGTCAAATAATGCAGTAGGCAATTAGAATATCCAAGAGAATCAAGAGAAAAACTAATTAATAAGAATAAGATAACTTGTAAATGTGCATGGATAACAAATAATGTATCTACATTCATAGCTTTTATATATACTAACAATGAGCGATTAGAAGGTTTAATACAAGAAAAGACCATTAGCATATAAAAAGATAAAATATCTAAGAATTTAAGAAATATGCATGCTGTGTGTGAAGCCATTTAAAAATGTTCCTTAGGGTCACAAACAATACATGAAAAAATTAGAAGAGCTGTCATAGTCTTAGATACAAAGATGTCAGTTCTCTCTAAATTAATCCGTAGGTTTAAAGCCAGTAAAAAATAACAACAGGTTATTTGTGGGGGACTAAACAAGCTGATTTTGTATTCACTTGAAAAAAATAAATAGGACAATTCTGAAAAAGAGATGAAAACCTAACATAGTAAGGCTACAATAGTTGGAAGATTGGTATTATCAAATATCGTATTTAGCATATGATAAAGTGTTGCGAGCCGTCCATGGGCTGTGTGTGAGCTCTGCTCATATGGGAGGACTGGCCTGTCGTGCATGCTCTTTGGGCTGTGCGACGCATGTGTGCTGTTTATTCTCACTCTGACCTGAGATGGGCGTGGCTTGCCACGATGTCAATCAGTCTACTGACCACAAGACATCAGGAAGCTAGACTCAACCCCCTGGAACCTGACCCCTTGACTTATTTGCGTGGGATGTTCTATGAATGGCTTCTCCCCAATAAGTAGGGGGGTTTCTGGTGTGCTCGCTCCCTTGCTTGTCTCTTGCCTCTTGCCTTCCTTGCTCTCCTTGCCCTCCAGCATGGGAGCTTGATTCTTGAGGCTGCAGAGCCGTCCTGAACCCTGAATGTCTTCACCATTTTCCATCTGCTTGGTTGGACGTGGATCACTGATCCTCCCTGTGCTTCAGTTTTATCGTCTGTAGAATTTAGGGTCTGGATTTCAGTGATCCAGTTGGGTCCAGCCGTGTTAGGATTCTAAGTAATTAATAGAGTCCTTGAACAGAGTCAGCAGAGATTGAGCCTCTGCAGAATGCTCTGTTCTCCGCAGGTTTCCACATGTGAATATGATGTGTCACCTGTGCCAGTTCAGCCCTTTTAAAGAATGGAATTATTCAGTAATTAGCTGGTCCACCTCATGTATTTGAAAACTTGTTGAGTGGTCTGACACTTCCCTCTTGTTGGTTGGATTATTCATCAGCCTCCAGGAAAGCACTTGATTATGTCTTGGGTTTGTTAACACAGTGCCATGGATATATCCACACCTCCTGTGCTGGCACCCCCTGCATGTGAATCTCCACATAGGGAGCAATCCCTGATGAGGACGGTAGCATGTACCCCCCCACCACAGAGTTCACTTGGTGGTTTTTTCTTGCCTTTTTGCACTCTCTGCCTCAGCAGATTTCTGCACTTGGCACCCTTGAGGTCTAAATTCTGAATTTATGCCGTTTGGAAATGAGCTTTAAATTTTGTTCCTCTGTTGAAATTAGGGATGTGACATGGTTATTACACAGAAGGACTGTGAATCTGAATCTGATTTTATTACATTGTATTAGAAGGCAAGCACTTACCTGGGGAGACAGCTGAGTGTAACTGACCTGTTAACTGCCACCCTCTCCCCTCAACTCCACTGCCCCCAATTTCTGGCAGGTGACATATTTTGTTTTTAAATGAGATTGTGACCAAGAGAATTGTCAAGACCCAGTGAGTTTTAAGAAAGCCCCTTCAGCTTACATGCATTCCGTTTAACCTTGCTTTCCATGTCATTCTGTACAATACTGTGAAAGGACCCGGCTTCCTTTGATGATGGGAAGCATCACTGCTGGCGGGATTGTGGCGGTAACATCTGAGCGGCACCTGATAAAGCCCTCAGTGATCCACATCCATGTCTTGTGACCCAAGTAAAAGTGCATGTGTGCGATGACTGACAATGTGGAGCACAAGAGGAGGGTATACGGGGATGGGCATGGAGATGGGAGAAGTGCTTCTCTGGAATTAGGGGCGTCCTTTCATAAGTCCTGAGTCACAGAACAAGGAAAGCCTTGAAATCACCCAAGAGGCATCTGAAGTGATCTGGAATTGCCAAGAGGTGGCAGAAGACCAGTGTCTTTCCAGTACCTGTGATAGAACTGTTCGTGGGGTTCTGGAAGCAATACAATTCTGTTACTTCCAAATCCTCTCGAAATTCATTGCCCAGACAGTTGATCAGGAGGTGCTCTTGCTGGTTTCCAGGTGTTTAATAAGCAATTGATCGCTGACAGTGAAGAAGGCTGATTGGGGTCATCCTTTTCACACCCCACTCTTCTCATGCCCAGTCAGTGCCACTGCTGTGCACTTTGGAAGATGAAGGTCACATTGTGTCCCCATTCTCTTCTGCTCTTTCATGAGACATTTGTCCTAATCAAATTTATCACATTCTATGCTTTTGTAGCCATCTATAGGTTAAACGTGCACATGCCACACACACCACTTCTTCTGGTGACTCCTGTGGAACTGTCTTCATTGGACCAGGGCAGAAAAATTATGCCATCCAGAATGGCTCATTTGTTCTATAAGACTCAGATTTGTATTGCCCACCTTAACCTGTAGAAAGGATGGGGCAATATTTCACCTAATATTTATAACTCTATCAAAAGAAATCACATCTTGTTTTGCTTTTGCAGAAATGGTTGTAATTATATGTAATTACCCTGTTGTACTCTGCTTTTTCTTTCCTCTTTTTGTTATAAATGACATTTTCTCATTTTTTTATAAACTTGTAAAATTTATTCATAGCAGACAGAATTGTGATTAAGTAAATTGTGTGCTAGTGGCAAACTTACTTGACCGTCCCTCTGGCATTCAGTGGATTCCAGTTTTCAGAAGTAAGTGTGGCATGCTATAGGTGTAGTGTAGTCTCCTCTAGCTGTTGGAAGTTTTCTCTAGCTTCCACCCATCGTGATGGTGAATCTTTGTGATTTAGCTTCGCATTTACGTTAGCTTCTGCCTCTCGCACCTCCTTTGGGGTGAGGTATTTTAGATGTTCCTGTTTCTGGCCTAGGCCCTTCTAGCTTTGGCTCACTGCATTTCTCTCAGGCAGGGTGATTTCCCAGCTTGCTTCTCCTCAAACTCGTGTTTTTCTGGTTGTTCACTGAGGATGAAGATGTGGGTTTGTGTTGTGAAACTGGGCTTGCCAGCTAGGCCCAATGACGTGAGGTGCCTGTCTCAAATCAAATGCCATTGGGGTGGCCAAAAACCACATTTTCAACCATCAGTGTCTAGAGAGGTCAGAGGTATCAGGGAATATTTTGGGAGCATTGCCTGTTTTTGGAAAGTAGTTTATAAAGTCATTGTGGCCACTTGTTCGCTATTTTATATTGTCATTCTCCTCTGCATGTGATGCTGTCCATCCATGGATGTGAATTCATTTAGTTTCACATTTTTTATTTTCTTCTGAGAGAAACGCATAATTACTTGACATCTGTTAGAATATGTTACTTTCCCCTACCCAGCAGGGTTTTCTCATTTTTGGCTAGCATTCAGATTTGTAAATAAAGATTTGCTTTTCACTTATTTCTTACGATGAAGGCAAAGGCGGTGTGGAGAGAATTGACTCAATGCACAACAAGCAGTGAAAAGTGGGAGGGGAGAGGGAAATGGGGAACCGTGGACTGGGTCTTTTCATTTAATTAATGATCGTGGGACTTTTTTATTCCTTTCTGTAGATTCTGAAAGTCACCTTCTGTGGGTTCCTGTGAGAGCAGATGTTGGGGAGGTCTTCCACACTCCTCTGAAGAGGGAAGTCAACAGACAGCACCCAGCCGGGGGCTCTTGAAGGGAGCCGTCACGGGTACGCCTGCCTTGATTACACACCAACGTGAGTCTGGAATGTTCAGTGATATACTTGAAAAGAATCCTGCTTGCACTTTCACATCTGAGTGAACATCATCATGTTCAAAACAGTGTTTTGGAGGGCCTGACCTCGACGTTCTACTCAAAGCATTTTGAAAACATTTCTTTGGGAGGTGCCTCTTGGTTCTCTGGGAGCATCCTCTTAAGCACCCTGTTTTCTGTGGAGGCATCTTTCAGCCCTGTGAGGGGGTTTCCTGGAAATAGTCTCAAGTCATTTACAGGTAGGGCGATGCACGGGGCACTCTGATTTGATCAGAACCAAGAAGGTAGTAGGGAGCGCAGGGAAGCCAGGGTTCTTTTTGTAATTTGAGTGAGTACTTGAGGGCGTACACCCTCTACCCAAAATTAGTTCTAAGAGTGAGCCAGAGTTTTAAACACTGATAATGTTATTAAAATAAGTGATTATGTTGTGTAGTCTATAGAGGCATACTTATTTGAGTGCATAAATGTTGATATTCTTTCTTATTAAAGTCAGGCAGTCCAGTCTCTCTCTCTGCCAATGTTGTAGAAAGATTCCTGGGCTACTCAGGCCAAACAGGATGAGAGCGAAACTCCCTTAGACGTATGCCTTTAAGGCTTTATAATTTGCCTCTTTTAAATGATCCCCGATGGGTATTTTGCAGTGTTTCTCCAAGTATAATGAGAGTACTTGTTAAAAATTCACATTAAAAATTTCAAATTACAGGTTTGGGGGTATAGCTTTAGTGGTAGGGAGCATGCTTAGTATGAGCAAGGTCCTGGGTTCATTTCCTAGCACCCCCCAAAAAAAGAAGGAAATTCAGGTTACTTGGCTCCTATCTATTGTGTCAGAATTAGAATGGAAGCCAGGACTTGGGAATTAGCATTGTATAAGTAAGAAATCCCTAAAGATTGACACCTTTGGGGCAGTAAAATCAGTAGAACTGACATTCAACTCTCTGGTCTCTATGAATTTAACTATTCTAGATACCTCTTATAGTATTTCTCTTTCTGTGTCTGGCTCATTTCACTTAGTATAGGTCCACATGTTATAGCATGTGTCAGGATTTCCTTTTTTTTTTAAGGCCAAATAATATTCCATTGTAAGTGTATACCCCCCCCCCCTTTTTTTAAAAAAAAGCATTCTTTTAAAAATCTTTATTTTATTTATTTACTGATTTTTAGGTGGTGCTGAGGATCAAACCCAGTGCCTCACATTTGCTAGACAAATGCTCTGCTCCTGGGTTACAACCCCAGCCCCTGTATATTACATTTTGTTTATCCATTTATCCATCCCTGGGCATATGGGTCTCTTCCACCCTTTGGTTGTGGTGAATAATGCTGCTATGAATATGGATGTACAAATAGGTCTTTGAGTCCCCACTGTCATTTCTTCTGGGTATCTAGAAGAGAATTGCTGGATCATATGTTTTTGGTTTTGGGGGAATCTCTGTCCTGTTTTCCAAAGCAGCTGTACCATTTTGTTTTCCCACCAACAGTGCAGAAGAGTCCCAGTTTCTCCATGTCTTTGCCAATACTTATTGTTTTCTCTTTACTTGACAGTAGACATCTCTTGGGCATGGGTGATAACTTGAGGTTTTCGTTTTCATTTCCCCAATGCTTTATGGTGTTGAATATTTTTTGATCTGTTTCTTGGTCATTTAATATCTGTTCAAGTTCTTTAACATTTAAAAAAAAATCTTTCTATGTGGATATTTCCCTTATCAGATATATGGTTTGTACAGATGTCCTCCTGTCCCATAAGTTGCCTTTGCAATCCATTACTTGCATCCTCTGATGCACAGAAGTTTTACGTTTTTTTTTAGAGTTTTAAAATTTTGATATAGTCCAATTTACTAATTTTTTTAATTTTTATTTTTAGTTGTAGATGGACACAATATCTTTTTTTTTTTTAAATTTGTTTTTATGTGGTGCTGAGGATCGAACCCAGGGCCTCTCGCGTGTGAGACATGTGGTGTACCACTAAGCTACAACCCCAGCCCCAATTTACTTACTTTTACTTGTTGGTTGTACTTTTGGTGTCATATTGAACAAATTATTATCAAATCCAGTGTCACAAAGCTTTCTCTGTATGTTTTCTTCTGAGAGTTTTATTGTTCTATTTCTGAGATCCATTTTGAGGTAATTTTTGTGTATGGTATAAGTTGAGGGTACAACTCATGCTTTTACATATAAAAATGCCGTTTTCCTAACACTATTTGTTAAAGAGAAGTTCATACCTTCAAAGACAGTTTAGGGTAAGGAAAAGAAAAGCAGGCAATTATAAATATCTATAGTATGTCTATGCAGAAATTCCCATGAATTCCTCTGTTTCTAATTAAGAAGGCATATCAGAAATAAAAGGGTATTGCACAAATTTGAAGCTCACCTTAGACTGAGATTTAGTGACTATAACTAGGTATGGCATTAAGTTTTATCTTAGTTATATGGTGGGTCATGACACTTTTTATTTATTTATTTTTGTTATGGGGGATTGAACCCAGGGATGCTCAACCACTGAGCCACATGCCCAGCTCTTTTAATTATTTTTTTAATTTTGAGACAGGGTCTCACTAAGTTGCTTAGGGCCTCACCAAGTTGCTGAGGCTGGCTTTGAACTTGTGATCCTCCTGTCTGTGCCTCCAGAGCTGCTGGGATTATAGGTGTGCACCATTGCACCTGGCCAGGTAATTTAATCCCAAATTAAATTTGGGATTGATTCTGTTGAATTCTGAGGTTTGGTCTTAAAGTAGGGGTGTGTGTGTGTGTGTGTGTGTATGTATGTATATATATATACACCCTGTTACAGATCTTTTCCCAGTGAACTCTGACTAGTGACAGTTTTAGGGAGCATTTGTTTCAAGGCCCTAAGCAGAATCAACATTTTGATGGTAAAGAACAGCCAATAATGATTCCTGGGGCAAAAGTCTGCAGTTTCAAACCATTCACATGTCTTCATGGCACAAGCTGTTTAAAATGCGTTTTTACCTCTTAGCTCCAGAAAGTTTGTGTGTGTTGATCTGATGATACACTGGTTTTAAAAAGGTCACAACCCAAATATTGTGCCCTTAAAAATTAAGTTATGTTGGGACAGGCAGGAGGGTGTTGGGAATGTGGTGTGAAGGATGTAAAAGAAAATGTACACAATGAAGGGGAAAGCCAGGTCAGGGATACCAAGGAGGTAGTGGGAACCTGGTGGGGACCCATGCTTATAATCCCTGATTTAGGTTCAGGCAAGAGGATTACAAGTTCAAAATCCAGCCCCAGCAACTCAGCAAGACTCTATTTTTTTTAAAAAAAATATTTTTAGTTGTTCACAATACCTTTGTTTTATTTATTTATTTTTATGTGGTGCTGAACTCAGCGCCTAGCATGTACTGGGCAAGCACTCTACCACTGAGCCACAACCCAGCCCTCTTTTTTTTTTTTAATTAAATTTTTTTTAGTTGTAGATGGACGCAATACCTTTGTTTAATTAATTTATTTATATGTGGTGCTGAGAATCGAACCCAATGCCTCACATGTGCTGGGTGAACGCTCTACAGCTGAGACACAACCCCAGCCCTGAGACCCTGTTTCAAAATTAAAAAATAAAAAGGACTGGGGGTGGTAAAGTGATGGCCCTGATTTTCATCCTCCGATGAAAGGAAGGAAGGAAGGAAGGAGGGAGGGAGGGAGGGAGGGAAGGAGGGGGGGAACAGGGAGAGAGGGGGCAGCAGAGGTGCCCATAGTTGCAGCTTGGATAATGACAGGCTCTAATGTCAGGCCTGTTACTGTCTTGGAGGAAATGATAGTGGATACTGGAGGTAGCGCAGCAAGAACCACAAGTGGAAATGGCTTTGAAAATGGAGCCTGAAGGGTGGAGACAGTGTGATACAGTATGAGCGATGGTCCTGAGGAGATGCTGTGTGGAATGCATCGCTGTGAATTTGGGATGTGCCACAAATAGCAGGGAGGTGGAGGCAACTGCAGATTTTCGGATCTGTTGGGAGTTTCGTGTCTAATGTACTGTTGCAGGGTTAGGAGCCGTCCCCATGAGAGAAGCACAGTGGTTACAGCAGCATCAGCACCCTCTTTCTCCTGGATGCTGGGAATGTGCCTGGAAATGTGCCTCTTGCAGAGGGGGGGCCCAGCGTGTGCTCCTCTGTGCACTGCTGGCTTTGTGGAACCCCTGCGAGACTTTTTCCAGAGGTGGTTTAGAGTGACAGTCCAGCCTCAAGACTGGTTGGGGACCAGGTTTTCTGATTAAATATGAAAGAATGGCCCCCACATGACTTAGGGTCCAGTAGTTAAACCAGCTACATAACCGTGTAAATATGAAATTTGTTCATTTTGTATAGCTCTTTTCACAATTTCATTGACTTAAAAACCTACTTTCATAGACTTAATAATATACTTTCTTTTGCAGATTTAGTAATTTTGTTTATTCAGTCATTTTTGACTCTGCTTATCTCATAACCCTTATAATTTCATTCTTAGTTTAGATGACCACAGTCATTTTTGGGAATCCTTTTTTATTATTAACTCAGAAGACATTTGTTCCAAACCAGTCTTGATGCTAGATTTTTGTCTTTTCTAATTGATCAGAAAGTATATGTATGTGTGTATATGTGTGGGTATGTGTGTGTGTGTGTGTGTGTGTGTGTGTGTGTGTTTGTGTGTGTAAATAATTTATATGTGTTGTTATATTTTCTATTAATTTTTAACATCATTTCTGAAATAGCTTGCCTCATCTCTGTCTTTAAGTTTACAGGGCCACATTCTGAGAGCTGAGACACAACCCCAGCCCTGAGACTCTTGAATAGCTCTTGTCAAGACCGAGGTTCTCAAAGTGTGGTCCCTAGAGAAGTGGCCTCAGCCTCATCTGGGAACTTGTGAGAAATGTAAATTTTGGGACAGAGTCAGAAACTGATGGTGGAGCTCAGAAGCGTGTGTATGACAAGCCCTCCAGGTGATTCTGATGCCTGTTGAAGTTTGACAACTGTTCCTGGTGTATTCTTTAGCTTCCTCGTACTTTTCCTTTAGATCATTCTTTTTTCTCTAGCTTTTGATCCCCTGAGCAAGTAGATTAGGGGTTCTCAAATTTTGTGTGCACAGGAATCCCCTAGTGAGTTTGTTTAAAAACATTTCAAGAAGCAGTGAATTTCTCCTGACTTTTTCCTAGGAAGAGTTTGATAGTCTGATTCCATAGGCCTTAAGTAGACTGGGGTACCTGCATTTCAATAAGCTCTCCAAAATAGTTCTCATATCTAGGAGCTAGATTAGATGGGTATCTCTCAGTTTCTTTCAAGTCTCAAGTTAATATGATTTAAAATGGCTTTTTGGGGGATTAGTAACTAAAAGCTTGAGGCTAGAACTTCATTTGTAAACCGTAGTTTGGATTCTTTTTACTGAAGCCAAGTTATGTTCTGATTTCTTTCTTTGAAAAATAGGATTTTTTCTTATCTATTCAGATTACTATATATTTTTCTGAGGCTTATCCTCTTTGGTGAGACAGTTCACTCACTAATAGAGCATTCTGACCCTTGTGAACTTGGAGATTTCACATGCAATTCTTGTAGGTAATTCATAAAATATAAACTTTAAACATGGGTTCTAGGGAATGCCACTTTTTATTGAGATGTATTTTTTTGCCCCTGCCTTTTATTTTCTGGGCTCTAAGTTTGTTCCCTATGAATGAAGGCCCATTCCTTCATCTCAATGTCATTCATGTCTTTGGTTTTTCCTTTAGTTTTTATGGTCCTTCTTTGTCAGCACACTTGTTTGTGGGTCTTCCTCTCGTCTTCTGTCTCCTCCATCCTTTTCCATAGTCTCTTATGAGTGGAGGAAGTTCCCAGGCCTTTTTCCTTTGATGCTGGGGACTGAACTGGGGACTCACAGCTGTGAAGCCCGTGCTGTGTCACTGAGCCACACTGTGGTTCTCCCAGCCCTTTTCTTGCCCCACATCTCACTTGCCTGTTCTTCCCACAGGCCAGCTTCTTCTGTCTGCCAGATGTCACCTTGACACCACTGTTTTTATGGGTGCACCTAACTCCCACAGTGGTCTACTGGATGTCCCATAATCAGGTCAGGTTAACAGACCTGAAACTGAACTTGTCATTCTTCTCCCTGGAATCTATGCTTCCCACTGTGCTCCCTGTCTCGGCAAATGGCATCCTTACCTGCCATTAACCACAGGTATTTCCTGCGTGTCAGATACCATTCTGTGAGCTTTCCTGCATCGATCACAAAACCCTTTGAGACAGATTCTGTTATTTTTGCCATTATTCCACAGATGAGGAACCTGAAGCACATAGATCACAAGTAATTTACCCAGGTCCCCACACTCTTAGTTGGTGGAGACGGGTAAGCAGGCTGTTTCCACAGCGCGTGTGGTCCCCGTTGTTGTGCTCTGCTGCCTGCCATTCTCAGTTGCCAAAGCCAGAAGCCCAGTATTACCCTTTTTCACCACTCTCTTCCTCTTGCTGTATGTGGTTGGGTTTCTTGAGTTTGCCTGTGAACTCTCTCTTCAAACTATACTTCACTTCTCTGCAATCCATCATAAGAATTCTAGTCCAGTCCTCCGTCATCTCATACTTCCTTTACTGTAATTGGTGTCCTTTTTCCATTCACTTCTTTATTTTATGGCTGGAGTGTTGCTCTCCCCAGTGGTAAATCTGATCATGACAGTCCTCAGCATTCACCAACCCAGCCCCGTTCCACCAGTCACCTGGCAGGCAGCCCTTCCTTATCCACCTTGCTGTTGAACAAGTCCAGCCATCCTGGGGCCAGGAAGGTTCAAACAGTTGAGGAATCTCAGGAAGGCAAAGAGCTGGCAGGGGTCAGATAATTCCTGGGAGATGCCTGACATTTTGGTGCATAGTCTTTGCCTCTTTTGGGCCTGGGCCTCTATTTATTGTGATAAAAGAATAATAAAAAAAAATCAGTGTCTAATCTGGCCCTGTGAGGAGGAGGAGCCTGTGTTACTCTGGAAGGCCCAGAAGAGCGCTTCCTCCATCCCACTCCTGAATTCCGCTCTGGCCATATCCAACCTCTTTCCTTCCATATAGGGCATCATGAGCTCTCTCTACTCCTGGGCCTTTGCATATGCTTGTCCTACTACCTGAATTCCTCCTCCCTCGTTGCTCCTTTTGCCTGAGTACACACAAGTGTCTTGTCTTTCATGTCTCAGTTTAAAGCTCATGTCACCTGAGAAACCTTCTCTGATCCTGCTCACTTTTCCACAGGTTAGGTTCGGTGCTTTTCTGATATGCTACCATAGCAAGCACACCATTCTTTTAGTACTGTATGACTCATTAAACTTTGTCTTAATCATCTGTCCATCTCCTTTATACCGTAAGCTGCATCTTAATTCATTCCTGTGTTTCTGTTACCCAACATGGATGTTCAATAGGTACTGATACTATGAAAGAGTCTGTGAGTATTTTGGTGAGCCAAAAAATGTCTGCTGGTGTCATGTCTCTAAAAGGTGATATATTGGTCAGGGTTATGTTAATGACCGAACCTGAACCCTAACCCTGGTGGATAGGGTTTGGTCACCATCACAATCAATGGATTGAGCAAATTAGGATTTTTTTTTTTTTTTTTTTTTTAGTAAAGTAAGTATGGAACTAGGCTCTCCAGGGAGCAGAGTTTTTCTGTGGTTGTCAGCGACCTGGGTTCCCTCTGTCTCTGCTCCACCGTGTTGCAGTGTGAACCTTGTCCTCCTGTCTTCCTCTCTAGTGCCTGACGCTGGCCTCTGCAGGACCTACTCCCAGGAGAGAAAGGAAAGGTCAGAAGGCAGCAGAGCTTGGCACAGTCCACATCCTGCCCACCGTCTCTCTGCAGCTCTCCTAAAGGCCTTAGAAGTGATTTCCCTGTCCTCACCAGGCAGAGGGCATCCCACATCACTTCTGGCCACAGGGAGGCTGGGAGGTGGAGGTTTTTGTCTGGCTCTTTGCTGTGCCTGCGAGGTTGGATCTGTTACTAAGGCAGGGAAGACTTGTTATGGAGTGGGAACCAGCATCTCTGCAGCACAGGTCGGGATGATTTCCAGCCTGTGCTTACAGATGGCTTTAGTGAGTAGTTCGCAGTTTTAGTGAATAGTTTTGCAGATAAATATGTTTAGTGAATAGTTTGCAGATAAGTATGTTGCAGATAAGTACCTTGGTTTTTTAAAAAATGTATTTGAAAGAAAGCTACCTTTTAAAAATAAATATTTTGATTTTAGTTGATATCATAAGTGTCATATATTTTGCATACAGTTTGACTGACCAGCCTGCCTGCCTACATGTTTTCCTTTTAACTTTTTTTTTGTTTTGCAAAATCTACTGTACTAGCTACTTTGATATACTCAGTTAATTGTTATTAATCATTATAATCTCTATAGAACTTTGGAAGTTATTGTTCCTATCCAACTGCACCATTTACCTATTAAATAAATCATATTTATATTCTATTCTTTATTTCTTTGAGGTCTGTTTCTTTGGAAGCTATCCCCCTTTTTTTCCTTTTTTTGGGGGGGTTTCTGGTGATTTTATATATAATTAACAATCTGACTATTTTAGGCATCTAACAAAATCTAAATGATGACTCTATGAATATAATTTTTCTGGATATTTGTACTTATTGGTTTAAGGATATAGCTTCTTTAGGTTTTATTGAAATGTACCCAAGAATCTGCTGATGGCAGTGTAAGGTGCTAGAACACTTGGCAAAAGATTTGACAATACATGTCGAGAAATAAGGAATCTATAATTTCTTCTGGTCATTCTTCTGTACAGATCCATCATAAAAAGCCAGACCTCCCCAAATTATTTGTATTAATCTGTTCATTGAAGAGCATTTCTGACAGTGAAGAATTGTAATAAGCTGAGTTCAATAATCAGGGAAAAGTTATAGTAAAGAATGAACTACTATTAAAATGGGATTTGGGGAAGAATTTAATGACTTGGGTTAATACTGGAGAATAGTAAATGGAAGAAACTAAAATCAACATTGTATACACACACCCATATGCTCTTGATTTTATAAAATTGATGCAATTTTTTAGAAAGTATAAAAGAAAGACTATAAAGAAAGATATTAAAGCTTTAAAAATAGTTTATCTCTCATATGGTGCTCTGAGAGATTTTACTGTCTTATATATTTTCTATACTTTCTTGCAGTAACTATATATTGTTTTTATGATTTAAAAATGAGTTAAATTGGGTTGGGGCTGTGGCTCAGTGGCAGAGCACTTGCCTTGCGCATATGAGGCACTGAGTTTGATCCTCAGCACCACATAAAAATAAAGACATTGTGTCCACGTATAACTCAAAAAATATTTTAAAAAGTGAGTTAAATTAAAAATAAAAAGTATGTCTGCTGTTTCGATGATAAGCAGTTGCTTTGCAATTGAAGGTCTCAGTATCAGAGCCGATTTTGTGTTTATGTGTGTTGGGATTTTGCAGGCTGCTCTCAAACTTCTGGGCTCACGCCATCCTCTCCCCACAGTCTCCTGAGAGCTGAACTATAGGCGTGTACCAATCACATCAACAAAAGCTGAAATTTTAATGTTGATATTTTCATCAAAGAGGAATAAGCCCATAGCAGATATATACGATTTGGGATCTACATGTTAGACATGTTTTCCTGCATTGGTTTAGATGACCTTCTCTGGCCCCGCCCTGCCATAATTCAGACTTTACCTTATGGAATCTAGTAAATTGAAATAAATGAAAGTTTCGGGTTCCCCTTCTGCTGCCCCAATGGTGAATGTTGAAACTGTTAAAAACAAAAGCACAGAGAGCTGAGATTCTCACATTCAGTAGCTGTATTGTGGTACACCATTAAGCCCATGGTCAGTTTTAGCCTGTTGTCATTTCCAGCGTAATCCTGTTATTAATATAGAAGTACATATATGCTTTTAGAGGCAAAAGCTGAGAGAGTCGTGGTACGTTTCATGTAATGGGCCCCTAAGGAAGATAAGGTGTCCCAATGACTTATTTCATTCAGGCCAGGAATAGATTAACTTTAGAAATGCATTCCAGAATGTTAGATAAGGAGAGAGAATATGAACAACATGTTAAATATAAACCAAAACACTGTCAAATAAAAACAACAGCAATGACAAAACCAAACCCCTAAATCAGCATTGAGGAATTGGGAGTTTTAGTATTTAAGAACAAGAATGTCAGGTTTAGGATTTATGGGCGAAGGGCAGATTTGTGGGAACATTTTAAAGCAGTTTTGCCCAGTGCTTTGAGAACGAGCATGCCTTCCTACTGTAAAATGTGCTGTGCTGTGCTGTGCTTCAGGGTCCTGCCTCTAGTATCCCCCAGTTGAGTAACCAATATTGATAGAAAGTTGTTAGACCTCTAGTCATAATTTTAATAAATATATATATTTTGTCAAGTATGATATTATCTGCGTGCCATTGGTATCTATTTGAAAAGTGGTACTTGATCTAAAATAGAATATGACAGATTATTGCCCATGGACCAAATCTGGCCAGCCACCCTCATCCTTTTTTAATGGTCCATTAGCTCAGAAAAATTATTACTTTTTACATGGTTGGAAAAAAAAGAAGGGACAGAGAAGATTAAGCACAGAAAGTACGCACATATTGCAAAGCCAAAAGTATTTTCTCTGTGGCCCATTGCCAAAAAAGCTTGCCAGCCCCAGGACTAAAGCAGTGGTCCTCAACTGGAGCAGTGTTCGCTTCTAGGGAATATTCGCCCCTGTCTCCAGGCTTTTTTGATTGTTACAACTTGTGTGTGTGTGTGTGTGTGTGTGTTTGTACACGTGCGTGTATGTGTGTGCGTGCTGGTGGCCGTCAGTGGGCAGAGGCTGGATATGTTGCTCAACCTCCTAGGACAGGCAAAATGGTCCCCGAACAAAGAATTATATGATCCCAAGTATAAACTTTCACCTTCACCAAATTTGAGTTGGGCTCCTCTGCTTCCTTTTCTTGACTTGGCCTGACTTCAGCCTGCTCAGCCAAGCTTCAGCAAGAGTCCTGCTAGTGAGAAGCCCCCAGCCTGGATGTCTGATTACATTTCTCATTTTCTGCCCTGGTTATTTGATGGCTCTGGCCTGCCTTCATTGAGAATACCCCTAGCCCTGAAGTGTCTTAGTCCTTTTCTGTCCACTGGCCCCTCATTCTGCCCATTGACTCTAATCCCTACCCGTCTGGTTGTTTTCAGAGTTGGGCCTGATCTCTCTCCTTTGTTGTGATAATCTTGATTCTTATTGTAGTAATGATGAACAACAACAAAAAAAAAAGTCTGTTTTTTTCCTTCTTCAATAATGTCAATAATGCAGAGGTTGAGAAACCCTAGTGTTTGGTACACATATAAATTTAGGGGTTACTTCTGTAGAGGACTCTGCAGCAACCCTCTTCCCCCCTGGGGATTGTTTGATAGGGAAGGGTGAGCAGCCAGCATAAATATGTCCTAAGAACAGTTGTCTTAAGGACTTGAAAAAGGCCATTTGTAAGTATATTTTAAAGATATTTTAGGCTTTGCAACATGCATACATTTGTATATACACTTTGTGTGTCTATTTTTCTGTGTCTTTTTAATTTACTCAGCCATTTTAAAATGCAAAAACTATTCTTAGCTGGTGGGCCATTAAAAAAAAAATAGAGGTGGCTGGTCAGATTTGGTCCATGGGACTAGGTATGTAGCTCAGTGGTACAGCTTATGCATAACATGTGAGACACCATGGATCCAATTTCTAGTACAAAACAAACAAACAAAAAAGATATTTTGCCTTAACAACTCTAGAGTAGGGGAGGGCAGTCTGTATAGGGGAGGCTGTGCTGTGTTTGGCCCTGGTATTCTTGAAAGTGAAATAGTGTTGACTGTCTGTTTAGGGATGTCATATGAAGCTCCCTTCCTCCCTAATGTTTTTCCTATCTGTTGGTAGCTTCATTAAAAGATGAAGCCTTACAATCTTAAAAGTAAAATGTTAACAAGCAAATGTGTGAGCTTCTTTAGACAGATTCAGACAGTTATTAAGCAATAAATAGAAGGGATAACTATCCCAGCTCAGATCTGCTTTTCTTCTGCCTGCTTGTTTCCTAAGAACTGGAGCCCTAGTGGCTTTGATATCAACTTCTGCTTCCTTCTCTGGGCAGGAAACTCTGCGTCTTGTGGCTTCCCTACTTAAAAGATCTTGCTCTTTTCCCTGAAGCCAGCTGTGCTCAGTAGAGTCCTGCCTGGCTGACTGAACCACCACCACTGCTTGTGTTCCTGGAGGTTCTACACCTCTGGTTTTCCTTAAGGCCCTAGTTTTCTTTGGCCGTGCTCTAGAATGTGACCTTATAAAGTAAGCACAGCTACAGAGTGACCATGGAGTCCTTTTTCAAGCCAGTTGGAACTTAGCTCTGCATTCCCCTCTGTTCTCTTTGAGTTCTGTTTTCCCTCCATTTTCTTCTGGATCTTTTCATTGTGGCGATTGAAGTCAGTAGAGCAAACCTTGCTACCGTTGAGAGATTCAACTATTTTCAGGTAGAATCTTTGCAAAGTTAATTTATGGCCACTATGAGATCATTACAAGTGACTGCTTTAATGACTTGTAATTGCCGATATAGAAATGTCCAGGAGGACATGGAAAAATTTAAAAATTTATGCAGAGAAACGAGGGACCACACATAGAGATTTTTAATTAGCAGCTAAGGGAACTTTATGACCATTCTTCATTTCTTTAGGTTCCAGAAGGACCATTTGATATGCAAGCAACTCAATAAAAGAGACAACTTTCTGTTAAGTAATGGGGTATAACCTACTAATTTATTATTTGTTAATAATTGACATAGAAAAATCTGCCCCCACTACTGCCCCTGAATTGGATTGAGACCATTCATTCTTTTCAAGTAAAATCCTTTCAGTTAAAGAAAAATTTTAACTACTCTGGGACCTAAGGAATACTATAAAAAAAGAGTACTGCCTTTGGGAATCATCTGCATGGGTTGGAATACTGGTTCTGCCCCATGTCATTTGGGGCAAGTTATTTAACCACTCTCTGCTTCAGTTTCCCAAACTGTAAAACAGGGAAAATAATAGTATACCTACCTGCATTATAGGATTGTTGTGAGGATTCTTTTGGTTTACATGTAAAGTTCTTAAAGCAGTGCAGGCTGCGCTGTGACTACTGTTGAAACTTTAATTGGTATTAGTGGCGCTGTGGCCTTGGAGTTAAGGACCTAACTAGCCAAAGATAATTTTAGGTCTTCAAGGAGGTAAGTTTAGACATTTCCAGAACAAAACTCTAAACCCAGTTCTTTGAAATACCTTGTCAGGAAGATAGATGAAATTGTTGGAGGTATTAAATTATGTATTTCTCCAATGGACACACCAGTGTATATCTTTATGTTGAAAGTATTTTTAGCTGACAGAAATTGCCTAGGCCCTGGAAAGTGTGCTGCCACTGTCCTGGGTTGTGGGACTCTCAGGGATATGGGTTAGAATGGCACTCAGTTAAATTCAAGTTTCACTGTGCAAATATCGATTTGCTGAAGAGCATAGGAATAAAGCCCCCTATGGGGTTTAGTTTTGGTGTGGTTAGCAAAATACATAGAATTTAAATTTCAGTGAGATCAGCAGCAATATAGCAGAATAAACACCAAATTTAAATTATTTCATAAAATAAAGTGGCTGTATGTAGAGGGGGCAGTTTTCCTTCAATATGGTCAGTAGACACAAGTTCAGAAGATTATGAATTTTTAATACATATACTTTTTAATACATATACTTGGACAGAAACACTCCCAAGTGAAATTTACTTTCCTAAAATTTCAGAGGATGTTCCTAAAGCTTTATCTTTGTATTTATCGTCAACATAGCCTCTATTTTTTGTTATGTGCATTTATAATTAAGTGCAACTCTGTTAATATGTACGTGCAGTATGTAAGCCAATGTAATTATGATAGAAAACAAATTAAGGAAAGAGATTATGGATTTCTTTTTCTAAATAAGAATACAGCTTCATTCTTTGAGAGTGGTTTTTCTTTAGGCACACCCAAAAACTCAAGCAGTGTTTTGCTGGTTGGATTGATTTTTCCTTTTGCTGTGGGAGGGAAGTAACCCAGGGCCTCACACAACCAGGCAGGTAGGTGCTCTCCCACAAGCTGCACCAGCCCCTGCCAATTGACTTTTCTTTTTTTTTTTTTTTTTTTAAAGATGAAGTGAGGGCTGGGCTTGTGGCTCAGTGGTTGAGCGCTTGCCTAGCATGTATGAGGCACTGGGTTTGATCCCCAGCACCACATAAAAATAAACAAATAAATACAGGTATTGTGTACATCTACAAATAAAAAAAAGATGAAGCAGATGCTCTATTGATTTGCAATATGGTTATTGATATGGCTGGATTTCTACATGAGGAGTAAAGTCCGATTTGTTACCATTAACTGTGACATATCTCATAGATTAAGAATCTTTGGGGTATGTTTCTGTTTTCCTAACTTTTCAAATAAATTGGTAGCTAGGTAAATAGGTTCCTATAAAAGAGTCTGGCAGAAAACTTTGGAAAATAAATTCATCTTCTACAAAAATGTAGAATGGCAACATTGTCAGGTACTTAGTGGTATTGAGAGATGTGGGGTCCTGCTGCTGTCTGCAGAAGCTGAACCTTTAAGTCATTTCTCTGGGGGTCTTTAGTGCCTGTGCATTGAGGTGGCTCCTGAGGCTTGGAGCTGCAGTCTGTTACCATTAATACCAGTGTGAAAATGCAACAAAATCCAAGATTAAATCTGTTGTTTTGATTTTGTGAACTCTTGGTTATCTAGTCACTCAGGGCAGTGTTAATTAAATTAATGGTTCTACAATGAGGTAACAGTATAATTTGATGTACTTTTACGCATTTTTTTCTCACTTGATTTCTTCAGTGCTATGCAGTAGGTAGGCGGTTGTCAATTATGATACAGTAAGGTTCAGGGACTTGAGATGTGCTATGATCATCCTTTTATTTTTCTTATGGTGTCCTGGGAGTCAGTGGTGATGGCACAACCTTCATTTCTAATATTAATAATTTGTATTTTCTATCTTTTCTTCTTAGTTAACCTGGCTAAAGAATGATCAGTTTCATAGATCTTTTTGGAGAAGTAGCTCCTGGTTTAGTTGATTTTTTCTGTTAATTTTCTATTTCAATCATTGATTTTGCTCTAGTTTTTCTTCTGTTTACTTAGGATCCAACTTGTCCTTCTTTTTACTGTTTCCTGAGGTCAAAGCTTAGGTTATTGACTTTGGATATTTCTTTTCTAATGTGTGCATTCAGTGGCATACGTCTCCTCCTAAGCACTACTTTTACTGCATCTCAAGTTCTGTTGTCTTTTTTACTTTTCTTAGTTTAAAATATTTAAATTTTTCCCTTGGGATTTCTTCTTTGATCATGTGTTATGTACAAGTGTGTTTTTCGCATCATACCCTTTTTTGTTCATTAGTAAGTTGTGGGTCTTGTAAGATACAGACCTTAGCTCCAGAGTTTGAGGACCTTGTTCCAGGCTTCTGCTGTCAGTGTGACTTAATTTGGTTTACTTTTTCTGATTTCTCTTTTACTATTCAAATACTTGAGAAGGAGATGCCCGGATTCAATTCGTTCTTTTTAAGTCGGGTTACACAAGTCATAATTTGCTGGCTGCCCTGTGTATGTCTTCCCCAGTAATATCAAATATGCAGCTGGAAGGGGGAAGTGGAAGGTGGCGTGGATAGGGCACCTCCCCAAATGCCTCTAATGCACCCATTTACCAGTCACACAGCATCTTGAGCATGACACACTAGTCACCCGGGAGCCTTTTAAGGAATGGGGATCCAAGAAATTCCTCTTGAGGGTCCTTGAGCAGAGGGCAGCGGGGGTCCAGAGACACCACATTCTCTCAGCAGCTTCCCTACACCAGCCGCCGTGTGGTTTTTTCACGTAGCTGTGTGCTTGAGAGTCCCTCAGCTTAAGCCAAGCTCATGACGTCAGAGTGTGGTTTAGTAGAAGCCATCCTTTCAGGATGTAAGCAGTGAGGTTGAAGCATGAAGCTCTGCTGCTTAGGGTTGACTTAGAGATAAAGTTTAAGTGACAGAAGTTTTCTCTTTCCTTTTTTGGTTGAGGTAAAATTCACACAGTGTGCAGTGAACCACTTTAAAAGGTAAAACTCACAGGCATTTAGTAACTTATAATTTTGTGCAACCGCTGCCCCTAATTTCAAGCCTTTTCATCTCTCCACAAGAACCCCTGTGCCCTTTAAATGATCACTGTCCATTTCCTGTCCCCCAGTCCCCTGCCATCCACAGATCTGCTTTCTGTGTCTATGGATTTGCCTTTTGTGTTCAATAAAAGACCTTTCACTTACAATCATGTTTTTGAAGTTCATTTAAGTTATAAAACATTCATCAATACTTTATTTCTTTTTATGTCTGAATAATATTCCATCAGATATGAATATCACTTTTTTTTTTCTTTTTGCAGTACTGGGTTTAAACCCAGGGGAACTCTACCACTGAATTATATCCTCATCCCTTTTCATTTTAAGACAGAGTCCTGCTAAGTTGCCCAGACTGGCCTCAAATTTAAGGTCCTCCTCCTCTTCAACATCCCAAGTTGCTGGGTGGTGTGCAACACCATACCAGCTAACGATTTGTTTATTCATCTGTTGATGGTTATTGTGAGTAACCACCTTTTGGTTATTGTGAATCACGCTGTTGTGAAAATTCATGAAGTATGTGTTTATGTATATTCACAAGTATTTGTTTGAATAGCTGTATTCAGTTCTGTTAGTGTATAAGAAGGATTGCTAGGCTGTGTGGTAATTCCGTTTTACCTTTATGAGGAACTGCCAGACTTTTCCACAGTGATTATATTGTTTTATTTTCTCACTAGCAGTGTTTGAGAGCTCATCTTCCCCCATATCCTTACCAACAGTTGAGTTGTTACTTTCTGATTCGCTTAATTCAATTTTTTTTTTTTGTTTGTTTCCGGCATTCTGGTAGATGTGAAGTGGATCTCATTGTGTTTTCCTTTTGTTTTTCTTTGATGAATTTGAACATTTTTTCATCTGTGTGTTGGCCACTTACATATCTGCTTTGGAGAAATATCTATTTAAGGTCCTTTGCCTCGTTTGAATTGGGTTGTTTGTCTTTTCATTGTAGAATTTTAAAAATTCTTATATGTTCTAGATTTGAAACCCTTATTAGAACACCTGGTTCACAAAGAAAAAAAATCACAAAGCATCTAAAGAACAGGAAAGTATGGCCCATCCATAGGAAAGGGAGAAACTGATAGATCCCGTGTTTGAGGAAGCCCAGGTGTTTGACTTACTAGATGAAGACCTTACATGTAATTGCATAAGTGAGATGAAAGGGCTTGAGGAAGTGAGGGGAAAGAACAGAGGAAAATCTGGAGGACACTGTATGACCAAGTAGTGTCAATAAAGAGATCAGATTATAAAATAGAACCAGTGAGAAATTCTGGAGCTGAAAGGTACAATAATGGAAGTTGTTTGAACAAATATATCTGAAAGACAAATGCATGAAACAATAATTATGAATCTATTTTAGTGGGGCATATGGTATATAAAGGTTTAATTTTTGACAAATCCAATATAAATTCAGGGAAGGGTCAGAGCTGGATGAGGATAGTTTGTGAATGCTGTTGTTGCCCAGTTGGCATCAGTTCAAACCAGATTGTTACAAATTTAGGATGTTAACTGTAATCCCCATATAACCCCAAGGAAAATCAATGTAATACACCACATTAATAGGGACAAAAGCCCACTTCATCATTATCTCAGGAAATAAAGAAAAAGCGTTTGATGAAATTCAACACCCATTCATGATTAAAACACCCAGTAAACTAGGAATAGGATGGAACTACCTTTACACAATAAAGGGAATTTGTGCAAAGCTCACAACTGATGACATGCTCAATGGTGAAGGACTGAAAACATTCCCTCTAAGATCTGGAACGAGATAAGGATGTCTGTTCAAATAGCATTTGAACATTAAGAGCCAGTAAGCAAGGAAAGGAAATCAAAGACATCCACACTGGAAAGGAAAAAATAAAACTAATTCTGTTTGCAAATGACATAATTCTATATGTAGAAAATTACCCCAAATTCCCATGCACAGAATCTCTTAGAGCTAATAAATGAATTCAGCAAAGTCACAGGGTATAAGATCAATGTTTAGAAACAATTCCAGCAATGAGGCAATCTAAAAGGAAATTAATAAAAATAATTCTATTTATAATAGCACCCAAAAGAATAAAATATCTAGGAATAAACTTATTCCTCTAAGGAGGTGATAGACTCATGCAACAGAAATTATAGAACCTGGCTGAAATAAGCAAAAAGATTTTCTTGTATGGATCAAAAGACTTGATATTGTTATTGGTAGTATTTCCCAAAGTGATCTGTAGAGTCAGTCTTCAAATTTATATGAAATTAATTCCAAGGGGCCCCTGATTAGTCAAAATCATAACAAAGAAGAACAACAAAGTTGCAGAAGTTACACTTCTTGATTTGGAAGCATATTTAAAAACTACAATGATAAAACAGTGTGGCAGGGCTGGAGGTATAGTGCCTGCCATGTGTGAGGCCCTAGGTTTGATCCCCGGCACCATAGGATGAAACAGAACATCCAGTGCTCCCCCTCTTCCCCAAACACTGTGGTACTGGCGTAAGGATAGACATACAGACCAATAGAATTGAATTGAGAGTCAGAAATAAACCTGAACATTTATGACCCTTTGGCTCTTTTTAATAAGAGTTAAAAGAACATTTAATGGGTAAAGAATTGTTTCTTTAACAAGCAGCACTGGGGCAACTAGATAACCATATGTAGAAAAACAAAGGTAAAACCTTACAATATGTTAAAAAATGAATTCAAAATGGATTACAGATCTAAATAAATCTGAGTTAAAGCTGTAAAAGTTTTTAGAAGACAACTCAGGGTTAAAGCTTCCTGATCTTGAATTTGGCAATGAGTTCTTAGATTTGGCACCAAATGAACAATAAAAGAAAAATTAAATTGGACTTCATAAAAATCAAAAACTTTTGTCTATCAAAAGATATTATTGGGCTGGGGTTATGACTCAGTGGTAGAGTGCTTGCCTAGCACATGTGAGGAACTGGGTTCAATCCTCAGCACCACATAAAGATAAATAAAGGTATTATGATCATCTACAACTAAAAAAAAGACATTATTAACAGGAGAAAATGTTTAACAATCAGGTATCTGCTGAGATGGAAGCGTCTTCACTTACCTTGACTTCCCCAGATTCCGTGGTCATCCAGCTCTCTCCCTGTAAGTGAGAACTGCCATCCACAGCATGCTAGGACAGTAGCACCTCCTGGATGTTAAACTTGACCTGGGACCTGTGCTGCCTCCAGTTGAATTTTGCCTACCAGCAGCCTGCTGTGTGTTTGTGCAAATTATATTTATTTTTTACTATGATTAAAAAATTTAGTTAAGCATCATAAGAACCAGTTAAATATGAGTGCAAGAAGAAGTTTGTTTCTCAGAAAAGCAAGTTTAATGCTTTAGAAGAACTTGATGAGAATGTGTCAAGAAAAAAATTATCTTTTAATTGTGAATGGGTGACACAGCTATAAATGGTTGTGAAAAAATGTAAAAGTCCCTTAAAAATTCTCTGCTTGGATTGTTTAGAAAGTGTCATAGTGTCTTTATTAATCTTCATTAAAATTATTAATTTACATTAAAGAAACTCAAACTGGCTGGGTTTGGTGGTGCATGCCTATAATTCCAGTGATTCAGGAGGCCGAGGCAGGAAGATCTCAGGTTCAAGGGCAGCCTGGGCAATTTAGCGAAACCCTATCTCAAAATAAATAATAAAATAGACTGAGGGTATAGCTCAGTGGTGGAGTACCACTGAGTTTGGTTCCAAGTATGACAAACAAAACAAAACAAAACAAAACCTCCAAACTCAGAGACCCAAATGGAAAAATGATGAAAGTATACATTAATGAGAGTCTTATGCTAGAAAGGAGGTGTAGGATGCCAAAAAGCAGAGTGTCTACACAAAACACTTCCTACTGAAAAGCTTCGTGGATGAATGCTTAATGCAGATTCATATGATGAAGTGAAAATAACAGTTATATACTTTTTACCATTCTATCAACTGGTTAACTTTTTAAATGAACAATTCAGTATCCAAATCTGAGCATGATGGGTAAAGAGAAGTTTTGCCATATCTCTTTCTCTAAATCCAGAGCATTGCACCCCAATTCAATTTAACAGCAAGAAATTTTATCTCACATAACAGATATTTCTATGATAGATATCTTCATGTTGTCATCAATAAACTTTCTCTCTTTCCCTCTTTCTTCAATGTGTTTTTCTTTGGGCGACCCACTGTCAAGATTGCAGAGTGGCTGCAGTGTGTACAGAGGTACAGAGTTCCGTCCATTCTTCTGTCCCCATGATAGGAGCAGAGAAGCTTAACCCAGACCCCCTCCTTAGACTGCCTGCACCAACCCCTAGCAAGGACCCAGCAGATATTTTAACCTCAAAGAAGGTGGAGGCTAATACATAAGTGAAACCAAATATTGCTAACAATAACAAAAACAAACAAAGAAAAAATTGGCTGTTCGGCTGGTAATGACTAGTTCTAGATGGACAGCAAATTCCTCATGTAATCTTCCTTGAATGCTATTTATTTTAACTAAGCTTTTGATAAGAACTTAGCAGAGAATTTGAGGTTATTCTCTTTTTGTGAGCATTCAGAGTTTGGCTATTCAAAATTGTTGTTCAAGAATGTAGTGGTCATCATAGTGGTCATCCACTGATTGGCCGGTGGCCTTGCCCTTCTGAAAGATTTAAAGTCTAGCAATGACACCTGAATAGATGGCCACCACACCTTTGCGTGGCAGGGGTCAGTGGTGTCTAGTCCCTAGTGCTTATGGCTGTCCAGGATGATTTGCTCTCCCTGCCGTGTGGTAATAGCAGCCTCTCCACCTAGGGTGTGCTTTTCCACCTCCTGTGGTTTTGGTAATGATGATAATCATGTTCATTTATGACCTCCTCATTTCCTGCCTCCCACTCCTAGCCATGAAAGTGGGCATGCGACCTTGGCCTGGCTAATAAGAGATCCCTGTCTCCAGGCTGTAGTGACGGTTCAGGGAAAGGCGCTGATGGATCAAGTGGGAATCCTCCCTTGGATTTTTGTGATGAGGTTAGTGGGTAAGGCATTTATGTTTTTACGGTGGAAATGATGGACAAATGATAGCCTGGAGCTTATTTCCTGGGTCACAGGGGGACACACACAGAGTAGAAGAGAGGGAAGCCTTTAGGCACAGACATACAGGGTAACAGAGGCTGAGGTAGGCAGTGGGTGAGAGCAAATGCATTTCTTGACAGTAGAGTCCTGATTCTAGTTTTCTTCCATTTTGTGAGTTATCCAAGATGCCTTCTCATCTAGATGAGCTAATGTATTTTCCATTTTGCTTAAGCAGCTTTGAGTTGGTTTTCTGTCACTTGTAACTTCCAGCATCCCGATTAATACACTGTCTGGGGAATTATCTCAGGATAGAGTCATGATTTTCCATAGAATATTTACTTTAGTACTTACAGTGCTTAATGAACCACCTAGGGAGGCCCCAGCGTTCTTGCTGGAGGGCGCACTCATGTTAGTCTAGCCCAGAGTTCTTCCAAAGCTGGTATTACTAATTGCCTATCAAGGCCATAGAGGGGAAAAATCAACTTGGAAACGATCAGTGGCCAATTTAAGCACCATGGCTGGTTACTCATAAATGCTTCAGGATAAGTGAGTTGCAAAGATTTTTCCTGAGAAATGTTATTCCAGTTAAATGTGGGGAGATACAGACTTAAAAAATATTTGAAAAGAATCACTAAATGGAAAGGTGTTAGAATAGTTGAATTTGCATTACTGTTGGTGAGGCTGACTTGATATCAGTACTTGTCTTTTTAGATTCTTCATAGTTTGTGAAAATAGAATCATCTGACCAGTATGGCTGACACTTCCCTTTGGGTCTTCTGTAGTTGGGATTCATGTACAGGGGACAGTCCTGTTCTGCATTCCAAACAAATCTGAGTGGAATTCTAATTAGTAAGGATGGAGGGCAGGAACTAAATTGACTGGGAATCTGAGGCAGAGGGTTTAAGGTTAGCATGTGCCCCAAGGCAGTCTGTTGGAGAGAAAGTTTGGCATTCTCACAGTGAAATACTTAGGTCTTTAGAGCTTAGTGTGACCTCTTGCACTGGGGAGAAGCACTCCACCACATGGGAACCTGCAAGGAATAAGCTTGCTAGAAGAATTTAGTTTTTCTGTCTGTGGGACTTTGATGGAGTTGTAACTCTTACTAGTTTCCTCCAAGAAAAGTAAGGGACAAATGCAGAGAAACAGAATGGGCCCAGTCCAATTGCAGAACAAGAATATGAAGTTCGTTTAGTAGAACAAATGTTTCAGTGTGGCATCATAAGAATTCTTTAACTACACTGAAAACATGGGCTGACACCAACCATGTAATGACTGTGTCATGACAGGAAAATGATATAACCCTGGCTCTCCCTGGTGTGCACAGTGGGGTAGTGTTGCCCCAGCAGGCTGTGAATTGACAGCTACATCATGTGCTATTCAGGGACATTAACAACAAACCACCACCACCAACAAAAATCCTCCTTTCATACCCAGTGGCTAGCACTGAATAATTTGGGGATTCTAAAAATGTGTAACAGTTTGATAATCTTCAGAGCTCTAAACCATCTGCAAACCCATTTTGTTTGCCTAGAGTTAGCTGTGGAAGGGATCAGTAGTCAGACTTGAAAAGGCTCTTTTGATAAAGTAGGACAGATTATGCTACACCCCTGAGACTGATGGTCTGCCAAGACTTGGTCAGCGACTTTTATTTAAAGATGCTTTGCCATATGGTTTTCTCAGAAAGCTAAAGATCAGGTCTCAGAGTCTAGCACATGTGCATTAATAAATCATGTTCTTGAACCAGTACAGGTGCTACCCATAGTTTATGGGTAGAATTCAAAGGGGGTTGTGGGAAACAGGGTAAGGGAAGTGACTTGGGTGGAGAGTTGTAGAGAAGGATGATTTTCTTTTTTTTTTTTTGGACTGGATAGTTAATAAAATATTTACTGTGACTGCAAGGCTCTGCTGTATTTTTTTGACCTTTGTCAGGGAAGTATTTCCACACATACCAAAAAAAAAAAAAAAAAGAGATAAATTTCAAAGTGTATTGAATTTCAGAAATTTCAGAACATAATAATATGAAACCATTCATGTAATATGAGAAGAGATTTGGAATGGTGGTAATTATTTTTAAAATTTATTTTCAAATCAACTTTGCTTCCTGAGACAGAGGACAAATATGTATTATTTGTAACCCTGATTATCCATTTATTATCTCTTTCCATTCAATATGTGCATTTATTAGTATTTTATAATGAAGGGTTATCTAGAGTATCCTTAATTTCATATCATACATTGTCAAATGGTGTGGCAGATGATCTTAGATTCATGTCATATATATATATATATATATATATGTATATGTCACAGAGGCACAGAGATGGAATTAGGGATGAAGTAGGGGTTTTGTAACAGAATCATATACTTTTTACATGGCTCAGTGCATTTGAGTAACTCAATAACTATGTTTGTATTTTCTTGAGACAAGGTTTCACTGTGTTGCCTCGGCTGGCCTTGACTCCTAGATTCAAGTGATCCTCCTGACTCAAGCTCCTAGGTACCTGGGATTATAGATATGTACCACTTCTAGGATTTGATGCTATATTTTGTAGGAAAAAGCTATCAAGTGAGCAGGGGGGCACTATGATTATTTATTTATTTATTTATTGTGGTGTTGGGCCGTAAACCCAGGGCTTTTCACATTGCTAGGCAAGAGCTCTATCACTGAGCTACATCCCAGCCCTTTATTTACTTTGAGTTATAATGACCTAGAGAATTCCCTCCCCCAGCATGAGTTTAGAACTTTTTTTTGGTACTGATCATGAACCAGAGCCTTGCTCATGCTAGGTGAGCAATCAGCCAGGCCTCCCCCATGAGTTCAAAGACACTCTGAGAATGACAGTTCTGTCTCTGAGAGAGAGATGAAGATACTCCCAGGGATACAGGGCATCAGGAGGAGACTAGAAGAACAGCATGGGCTAGGGCTCATCCGAGATTTTGCATTATATATATTTAGACAGAATTTGACTGTTGCTTACCTTGGAAGCAGGAGTAGGACTGAACTTAGAATTTCTTTTCTGAGATATTTTAAGTCTGTAGGATTCTGAAGAAGACAGAATGTAGAAATAAAAACCGAAGAGGCTATTTTGAGGTAAAGACTGGAGGAGGTGGTATAGGAAGACTGATCTGTCAGGCAGGCCTCTCCAGGGCAGGTATACAGAAGGTTGGGAAGAGACACAGAGATGGAATTAGGGAGATAATGTAGGGGTTATATAACAGGGTTGTATGATTTTACATGGCTCAGAGCATTCGAGTAACCCAATAAGTCCCAAATTTTCAATTCTGCAAGCATAATAAATATTTAAATAGTATTTCAAAGTTACCATAAGCGTGATGTATTTTTTTTTTTTTTTACTCAGGTATGTTTTTATTTCTCTTATTTTTTAGAAAACATGATTCTACAGAATTTAAATGAAAATTCAAATTATTATGCAATCACATGTAAGCACTATTTGGAAATGATAAAATGAGCCTCAAGTACCTTTTCAGGGTCACAGAGCTAAAATGATGGCAGGGCAGTAAGAAAATCCATGTTTTCCAATACGGTAGGATAGGGGTTTAGATCTCTTAAATTCACCAAGGGTATAATTTGCAAGTAACTATTCCCTGAAAAAAATCAGTCCGAATTGACCACTTTTAGCGAAGGCCATTTTTCAGGGCGCTTGTCAGGGTTCCCCCTGGTGAGCATGGCCACGTTCTTCCCTCAGCAGCTCGCACAGGTCTCCTTTTTGAGGGTGCTGAGCATTCTCTGCCTAATCTGGGTCTTCACAGTGGCATAGCATAATCATTTCTCTGCTCATCATCACTCAATGAACTCAGGGAGAAGACTTGGTGTTAGCATAGCGTCAACCAAAGTTAGATGCCTGACATCTCAGAAAAGCCAACCGTTCACTTGAAGCAGGCCCCTTAGACCCGAGGAAGTCTGAAAATGAGGTTACTCAGCCAACAGGGACTGGCTGAGAGGCTGGAAGCTCCAACGGCTGATTGTCCTCTTGTTTAATAGCAATGTATAGGACTTCCTGTCCCTGAGGGTATGGCAGAGCAGAGTATCCAATGTGTAAGTGGTGACCTGGCCATTTATGTGCAGTTTCCCATAGATCTTGTCAAATTTGGCCAGAAGGTTGGGTGCATCCTTCACTTTTTCCCTAACCTTGACCAACACTTCCTCTGAGAACTCATGTTTTTTCACAAATCTTGATAAATTTCCTTCTGCAGTATTTGTTAGTATATCTATCAGGGTTTCCAACATATTTGACTGGATATGGATTATAATATTTAAATTTGTGCAAGTTATGCTCTCTGGATTCATGATTTGAGAAAAAATGGATGCAGCTTTTGCTACCTGGTTCTGGTTCAGAGCTAATGCCACTGCAAAGCAGCAGGCTCTCCTGGAAAGAACGTCTCCTTGATTAAAGCTTCTTCTCTTAATGTAGTACAGATTTTAAAAGACTATGGGCTATTCAGTTTGTAGCAAAATTGCAAAAGCAAGGACATAGGTATCTTTGGTGAACTTCACATCTTTGTTTTTCATCTCTATCAACACTTCCAAGGCATTTTTATATTTGCCTTTGATAAATAACATATCCATCAAAATACTGAATGATGTGGAGTCTGAGAAGAAACCGTGTAAATGCTGGTCTTTGATGAGCTCCATTGCAGACTCCTCAAGATCCAACTCATAACACAGCCTCATGAAAACTGGTCCAAACTTCTATTCCGCCAAAGTAACATTTCTGTTCTCTGTATGGTACCTGTACATGACATTTTTAGCCAGCTCCACATCATCCTGAGTCTGACTCAAATGAAGCAAAGTTCTTAATTCGTCCTTTAAGATGAGTTTGTTCTGGGTCAATTTCTCTTCCAAGTTTCTAAAATAGGTTTCTTTGGTGCCAGGAAGATTATATGCAACAGCCAACTTCTTATGTTGAAATTCTTTTAATTTCATGATATTATCTGTAAGTAGATATCGTTTAGCTCTGAGAGGGCACCTGCAGCAGTTGGAGCCTGTTCTTTCCACCCCGGGATAAAAAGAAGTCCATGTCGTTTGCTGCAAAGCTCGTTCCAAGGACCGAAATGGAGCCATATTGTCCTGGGCCGCACCACTTGTCGTGTAGCGTTTGTGTTATTCAATTTAGGTGTCTACAATTGAGACAGGGAGAGAAAATGGATTAGTTTTAGAATATCTCAGAAACATTCAGCATTTACAAATGAAGAACAACCTCTTGAGAACTTAAGATCTAAGAACAACAAAGAGCACATTAGTTTGGGGTGAAGGACTCTGGGGACCTGTCTGCGTGCAGTGTACTGAGGTCTGATGCTGGCCAGTGTTGTCTCCTTTGGTTGCTGGTTCTGGAGTCGGTAGCCTTTTCCTGAAGCCCATCTAGAGGTTCCTCATCAGAGCCCAGGAACTAAAAATAAATAGTGTCTGTGGGTGTCCCCAGGCCGGAGCTATAGGTGAAGGGATGGAGGGTGGGAAGAACAGACTGCTCTTTTTCTGACATGCCCTCTCAGTGAGCAGAGCACAGCATCGATCTACAACTTCTGGTTGAACCCAAAATTCAGCTGTATCCTTGCAGAGAAAGATTCTTGGGATTAAGATTTGATTTTTTTTCACTCTTACAAGGCTTAGAATCATAGACCAACCCCAAAATAGTTACTTGAAATTGGAACAAACTGAGTCCTGGGACCAGTTAATTTCCATGTCTCAGGATCAGCTTGACCTGCAGAGAGAGAGAGAGAGAGAGAGAGAGAGAGAGAGAGAGAGAGAGAGAGAAGCAGTAGGGCAGCTCAAAGGTAGGAAAAGTCCATTTCCCACCAGCCTCCCCTTCCCCAACCAGCCCTCTTTAAAACTACCCAAAACTTTCCAGGAACATTCTTCTTAAAACTTCTGCCCAGAACAAATATAAGAAACACTTAAAATGATAGTTTTTCCTCCTTCTGGGTGTGTGTGAAATTCTCTGTAGGCAGGCATTTAGCATTTTGGGGGAAGAATACAGACAGCCCTAGCATGGGGCTGACATTGTACAATGAATACTTAATAAATACTATTCCCAGAGAGTGAATGAGCTGGGAAGCAAATTGGCTCTCCCAGCCATTGGCATCACTGGAAGCGTTGATTAATAAGCTCTTTACCTTCATGGGGCGCTGAGCCAGGGATGGTACAAAATACATTAGCAGATGTGACTTCTGCCCTCAGGGACTTGTTTGTGAAGTGTGAAATTTACCTCCCTTGTCATTCTCAGCTGACAAAACAGGTGAATGGTGGTTGGTCCAAGGAATGATGTGGCCAGCAGAAAGCCTGCAAGTGCCCTCCCCCTTCTTTGTTGTTCCGGGGTCCTTTTCCTTTGAGCTGCTGACAGTATCTTTAAAATGCCTGTTTGCTACAGTTGCCCTTCTGTTCCATATGTGTAGTGTAAGTACCTTTAAAGGGATGTATTTTCCCTCCCTTGACTTGCTTCATCTGGAAGGTTTGGATCTGCATTGGAAGCCTGAATTTGGTTGAGGAATGATTTTCCTTTCTCTGGCAGGAACTTTTATTTTTCTCACAATTGAAAATATCATTAAAACCTGGCTGGTCCTAGACAAGGATGGGAATTAGGAAGATTGTCTTTGTTCTCCCTTCTCTGGCCCTGTTCTTTTCTGTGCCCCTGCATACCTTCTGCTTCTTTTAGCTCCTTCTCGTTGCACATGGCCTGGGGACCTTCCCTGTCAGCATTTAAAAGAAAAAAAAAGTTTAAAAATTGGATATAATTTTAGATTTACAGAAAAGTTGCAAAAAATAGTATGGAGAGCTCCTGTGTCCCCTTTATTCATTTTCCTGAATGTCGACCTCTTATTTACCATGCCAATAGTTCCAAGGTAATGTCCTTGGAGTGCATATTTTTTAAACCTCTTATCCTAGGGACCTTGCTGTTGTCAGGGTACAGAGATGACTTGGTTCCTTCCTCTTTCTCTTACCTTAAGGAGTCAGCAATCTAGGAGTGGGTTTTGATGACTTAAGACTTTGTCTTCCCATATGAATTTTTATTAAACTGTTCCAAAAATGGCAGTGGGGAATGTACAGATAATAGTTTCTAGTAATTGAATGTCAGCTACAGTAGAATCTGGTGAATAGGTCCTTTTGACTTGAGTCCATGCTGGGATCTTGAAATTGCTGTTTATTTATTTATTCTTCTGTTCGTTTAGTATTAGTTACTGCCCTGTAAGTGCCAAGTACTTTCCTAGTCTCTGGAGATACCAAATTGAACTTTATGATATAGCTCTTGCATTTAAGAAATTTGATCTAGGGCTATGGTTTGGATGTGAGATGTCCCCCGAAAAGCTCATTTCACCTCTGAACATTCTTGTCAATGCAAGAATGTTCAGAGATGAAACGATTAGATTACAAGATGTGTCCTAATGAGTGGATTAATCCTTCTGATGGATTAGTGATTTGAATGGATTACTAGATGGTGACTGTAGGTAGGAAGGAAACAGTTTTATTTCACAATTGTCTTTAAAACTGAAAAGATATTTTTTTCTTTCATATAAAGACATTATATGAAATTAATATAATGTCTTTATATGTGCAGTGGTGCATACCTGTAAACCAGATACTAGGGGGACTGAGACAGGAAGATTGCAAGTTCCAGGAGAGCCTGGGCAATTTAGTGAGAGATCTTGTCTCAAAAATAAAATAGAGAAGGATTGGGGCAGAGTGCTTGTCTAGCATGCATGGGGCCCTGAATTTAATCCCCAGTATCACAAAACAAAAACAAAAAAATTAGTATAGATACCTGTACTTTATAGAAAAAGATTATATAAGACCACCCCAAAGAAAAATATAACCCATTATATGGTTTCAATAAGGTTGTTTGGAAAAATTTCACGTTTGTACCAATGGTTCTAAGACTCTGTCCCACAACTGCGTCACCTAGTTCACAGTGTGGGTCGCTGTCATCAGTGTGTGCTCCTAAGTTCTCATCACCTAGCCTTCAGTTGGTTCGTCAGCCTTTTCTGCAGGTTTGTCAGCAGATTGTGCAGGTTGTGCCTTTCTCCATGATCCTTCTCAAGGACCTTCCAGGAAAGGGGACACACTATTATTCTAGTAGATCATAAATTCCAAGTCCTTACCAACAGTTCTAGTTGGTAGAACATGTCTCATTGAAGGTACAGAGCCCATGTTTAACCTGTTCATTTGAGTTCCATTCCATAAACTCAGACATATGTCTCTCTGAGGAAGTGTGAATTGATGGAGAAAGGGCTCACATTGACAGAACTCTGCAGTCAAAATACTTAATGGCAGGCGGGCAGGTTTGGAAAATGTGAGTGCCCATATCATCATAGCCAGCAGCAAGCAGCTGACACCATATGGTCTCCAGCCGTACCACTGTGTTGGTATCCGGGTCTTGCTTCTAGTTAGAGGTGCAAGAAGAAACCCAGGGAGTGGTCTTGTCAAATAAAGTCTGATTTCCAAACAACTCATGGAACATAAAATTACATAACAGTCTAGCATCAGCAGTAAACCCCCAAGTTGAGATACCAATATGGTTGTCAGCGTGGAGAATTTTTCCTGGTGAGCAGCAAATTCGGACTATACCCTTTTCAATGCAGCCAGCTCTGCATGCAATTTCGATTTCAGACCAACTGTGGCTGAACCTTGTTTAACAGCTTCCGTTGCATATTCAGTTGGATAAACTCTGCCAAACAGTGACTTCATTGTCATACTGGTTGTGAAATGTAGTGCCAGCAGGGACCTGGATGAGCGTCGTCTTCCTGACTCTTTTCTGTGAAATTAAAAATGTGGACGTTTTATAGATACATATGTATATACCCAATAATACACATATGTGTATGTATATGTGTACATATATAAAAATTGACTTTAATAAATATTCTTACACCCTGTTTTTCAATATTTTATCATGAAAACTTTTGTTATGAGAGATTTTAAACATAAAGTTGCAATAATTTTGCAGTAGACCCATCATTTAGACTTTCTAACAAACATTATTCTTGGCTTATCACACATCTGTTCATTTATCCATCATTCCTTTATTAATCTGTCTTAATTCTTTTGATATGTTTAAAGTAAATCATGAAATAGCCTCTAAGTAATTCAGTATACCTGTCATAATAATTAAATATTTGTTTGCAGTTTTTCTTTTGGTACAAAATTTGTGCTCAGTGAAACGCATGCATCTTAAGTGTGTATTTCCTGAGTTTTGAACACATATACCTGTGTAACCCAGACATCATCATGATATAGAAAATATACAACGTCATCCATCATAATCACCCTCTATAGAAAGTTCCTTTGTAACCCTTCCCAGTCAGTCCCCACCTCCCTCTTTCCAGAGGCTACCACTCTTCTAATTTTTTCCTTTTGTCTTTTGTGGTACCAGGGATTAAACCCAGGGGTACTTAACCCCTGAGCCACTCCTCCATCCCTTTTTATATTTTTATTTAAAGACAGAGTCTTGGGGCTGGAGATGTGGCTCAAGCGGTAGCGCGCTCGCCTGGCATGCGTGGGCCTGGGTTCGATCCTCAGCACCACATACCAACAAAGATGTTGTGTCTGCCGAATACTAAAAAATAAATATTAAAAAAATTCTCTCTTTCTCTCTCTCTTAAAAAAAAAATAAAGACAGAGTCTAATTAAGTTGCTATGACCTTGCTAAGTTGCTGAGGCTGGCTTTGAACTTGTGATCCTCTTGCCTTAGCCTCCTGAGCCACAGGGCGTATAGGAGTGTGCCACTACCCCTGGCTCTGTTCTGGTTTTTTTTTTTTTGTATCATAAATGTATTTGTTTGTTGTCCAATTTCAAATAAATGGAATCACACAATATATGCATTTTTTTGTGTGTGTAGTGCTTATTTCCTTTGACATAGTTTTTAAGAATCATCAGGTTGTTTATATTTTAGTTCTTTTTTAAAAAAAATTGTAGAGTAGGGCTGAGGTTGTGACTCAGTGGTAGAGCACTTGCTTAGTGTGTGTGAGGCACTGGGTTCGATCTTCAGCACTGCATATAAATGAACAAAATAAAGGTCTAAATAAAATAACACCAACTTTGTTTAAAAAAAATTGCAGAGTAGTATTCCATTGTATGAATATTCCAGTTTCCCTATTGATGGACATTTGGATATTTTCATTTTTTAATGATTATGAACAAATTTGCTGTGAACATTCTTTTCCAAGTCTTTAAAGTGGATATATATGAATGAATGTGTGTGTGTATAGATTTGTGTGCACGTGCTCTGTTTCTAGGGATAGACTGACTTGATCATAGGATGGACATATGTTTACCTTCATGAGCAATCACCAGAGCTGTTTCCAAAGTGGCTGCTGGTTTTACTTTTCCACTAATAACATACGTGAATTCCTGCGGCTTCACATCCTTGGGTTGTCCGTTCTTTTCACCTTGGTCATTCTGGTTGGTGTGCAGTGTCATGATGACGTTTAGTGCTTGTTGTGTGCTTACTGGCTGTTTGTATATCTTTTGTGAAACTCTGACCTTGTTTTCATTTTAAACACCGTCTGAGCTGTTGGAGTATTTGGAAACCGTCTTTTGCAGACATGCGCTGTAGCTCTTTACTCCCATGCTGGGACCTGCTTGTTCATTTTCTTAATTGTGTCTTTGATGAGCATTTTTATTTATTTCTTTATGTTTTGTATTTTTGAGGTGGTGAGGGCTCTCACTAAGTTGTTAAGTCTGACCTTGAACTTGTAGTTCTCCTGACTCAGTCTTCCATGTGTAGCTGGGATCACAGGCATGTGCCACTCCACCCCAAAAATGAGACAGTCATTATTTTTCCTTTTATTGTTTTCTGTACCTTAAGAAACCTTGCCCCACTCCCAACTCATGATACTGTTCTCCTCTAAAACTTTATGGTTGTATCTCTTCCATTTGCATCTGTATTATACCTCAAGTCAGTTTCTGTGATTGTTGTGAAGTAGGGGTCAAGGTTAATGTCCTCTGTACAGATATCCAGTTATTCCAGCACAGTTTGTTGGAAAAGCCCCCCCCCCCATTGTTGGACTGTGTTGGTTCCTTTGTTGAAAATCATGGCTGTGAATGTGGGAGTCCACTTCAGGAGCACTGTGTTCTGTCTTGTAGTTCTACTTTGATTAGTGTTGCATCCTTCTTAATAGTTGTGTATTGTATAGATGTTCCATAAGTCATGTGGAATCACTGTGCCATTGTCGGACATTTTGAAGTTCACTGTTCTTTGCTATGAAAAGCAGTACTGTGACATATACATTACATCTGTTCAATCTGTTTATCTAAGTGGAAGTGATAGAAATGATTTATGAGTAAAATTCAAGGAGAATATTTACAAGAGTAATGTTACTGTTTAGTTTTATATAGTATTTTCTAATTTTTATTTCTGTGACAAATGAGAGTGCCTGCTATTTATAAGAAAGTAGACTGAATACTATGACCAGTACCCATGAAGTTCTTGTCAACTGGGAGAAGAACATTCACTTTGCTTAGCCAACTTTCTATCACTATAATGAAGTACCTGAGAAAATTAACTTAGAGAAACGGTTTATTTGTCTTATGGTTTTAGATGTACCAGTTCAAGACTGGGCAGACCCATTGCTTTAGACCTCTGGTAGGAGTGCTGGATGGCAATGGTGGAGCCAGTTGCTCACATCAACAGCCAGGAAGCTAATCCATAGAGAGAGGAAGAGACAACTTCTCACAGTCCCCTTTGAAGTTATGCCCCCAGTAACCCCAGAGCCAAAGACCTCCCATTTGGCTGCACTGATACTGGAAATTAAACCCACAGACACTTAATCACTGAGCCACATCCCTAGCCCTTTTTATTTTTATTTTGAGATAGGGTTTTTCCAAGTTGCTTAGGGGCTCACTAAGTTGCTGAGGCTGGCTTTGAACTTGCAATCCTCCGGCCTCAGTCTCCTGAATAGATGGGATTACAGGTGTGCGTCACCATGCCTGGCTTTGGCCATACCTCTTCAAGGTTTTCCCACCTCCCAGCAGTGCCACCCTGGGGATCAAGCTTTATTTTGGAACCAGGGGTTGAAGCCAGTGGGTGCTTAACCACTGGGCCTCAGTGGGCCTTTGAGGAATACTTATCTAAGCCATAGCAACTTCTAAATGTCTTTTATGGATTGTTTATATTATACTCACAATGAAAGTTATTAAAGAAATATAAAAACACGTTGTTCTCCATGGATCTCATAATAGATTGTGAGCATGTATTTGGATGCAGGTCAGCAGATCGAAAATGAGAAGCAGATATTTGACCAGTTGTCTAAAGGCATTCGCTCAATTATGGAAACAGAATAGCAGTCATAACTCATCTCGTGCGTACTGTCAGATGTGAAAGGTTATCTTTCTTAAGCTTTTTTATATGGTAATCAGAAAGACATTTAGTTGTATAAATGATCCCCAAGGTACATGTTTTTTATTTTATGTGGGTATATAAATAAAATACTACTGTGTGAAGTGTTTGTAAACGCTCAGCTTCTTTATGTGATCATTTATCCTCTTAAGAGGAGCAATTTGCAGTGGAAAGGCCACCCTGGATTTCATTTTAAGTATTTGTGATGCTTTTCTCAGGGGAGGATGATTTTAAGGAGAAAGAGTTATTTGGTGTAAATATTTAATTTTTTTTCACATTCTCTCCATACAAACAGTGAAAAAATTGTACATCATTATCTTTTAAGAGGTTTTCTTATGTTTGCTGTAATAAAAATTAATATCTCTGGTGGAAGGATCACTGTACTGGAAAACTACAGCTTTCGTAAATTATTTAGTCATCTCTGCAGTCTAATCAGGATTTGATAGCTGTAACTTGTAGCAAGCCAGATTTTGGCAAAGCAGAAAGACAGAGGACTGTATCCAGAGCAGTATCAGAGGAACGCTGTGTGCAAATGGGTTCTTCAGACTTTCACAGATGCCTTTTAATTTGTCAGTAAATTAGAGACTTCCTTTTTGGGCCATGTCAGTTATTTTTAACCAAGTAAAAACTCTTTTCTGCCTAAAACTTTCGTTATCAGACTATGATCTCTTATAAATAAATTAGAATCTTTTGGAGGGCTACTTCCTTTTTTCCTGTCTTTTCTCTCTTTTCTACTGGGCGACATGAGTAAAGTGAATCAAAGAGTCATTTATCCAGCCTTCAGTTTTTGGATCATTGTAAGTATAAGGCAGAGGAACCCTCTAACCCAGACCCGGCCCAGTTCACTGTGAGATGGTTCAAGATACAACGGTTAGTTTTAATTGCATTTTGAGCTATGTCCCAGAGTGAATTGCAGGAGCTCCAGAATGAACTTAATTCCTGGTTATTCTTGGTGGAGCAAAATTTCTCTTTTCCCATGAAACCTGCTGGACATCCTTAGTCTGACTTTCTCTGTTTGGGAATCTCCCCGTGAGAAGTGAGTGGAGATTCAACCAGGTTGGAGGACAGGCTGGTCACAGATGGCTGCCAACTGCCGTCCATTCCCTCCAGGGTCCAATTTTCCAGTCCCCTGCCTGTTCTCCTAATGAGAAATAAACCAGAAAATGGTCCAGAATCGAAACCAAGCCCAAACCATAAAACAAGGTTAAGATGGATTTTATCCTTTGGCTCTCGAACCATCTTATCTAATTCTATTTCAGTAGCTTTTGATAAAATGTGTCACATATATAAAGTCATTTTATAGGTCTTTCTCTTTCCATCTCTTTCCTTCCTCCCTCCCTTTCTAAATAAGAGGTGGGAGACTGTATGCTCATGTAATTCTAAAGTGGAAGCTTAAAACTAAGAACCATTTCTTCTCCCTCCTCCTTTACACTTGGTCTTTAACACTCGCCCTCATGGAGAGTGTGTTTGGTTTTGTGATCAATGTGGCTGTCTGGTGTTTGTGATTTTCTCCCGGTTGACTCTTACTGCTAATGAACATGATCATTTATACTGTGTCACTGTAGTATAGGCATGTTTAATAATTGATTGGGCCATGGTAGGTAGAGAGCAGCAAATGCAGTCTCTTTGTTGCCATGGCAATACATTTGGTTAGGGGGCTGTCCATCATTGGGCCACATGGATCTGGCACATGGGACATAATCGCCTGTGGTTGAGGTGGTTGGAAGACAAAATCAACTTAAGAACAGGTGGCATTTTGAAGCAAATTAATATGTATTTCAGAGAGTGTTTGGAATCACAATTGTAGAGTAACTTACCTTTTTTATTATTGAAAACCTCATTTTCAGCTAATATGTCAGCGTAGAGAATGAGTCAAGTGACAGATTTGTTTACTTGCTAACACGGTGGGATTTGATCATTTATTGTACAAAATGGTAATTGTGTGAGGTTTGCTTCTTCCTTCTATCATCCCAAGGAGGGTTTCTGATGCCCTGTTTATTAGGGATGCCAAAGGGAAAGGACAACATATTCTCTCCTTTTATTCTTTATTTTAATAAAAAGAATCATAGGTTCTTAAATGTAGAGGCTTTGCTTATGTATGCTTTCAACAACTGTTTATTGAGCCTTCAGCCAGGGGCTCTTAGGGACTGGATACTGTGCCAGCCCAGCAGTTGTGCTCCCTGCCCGCACAGCGGGAAGGCTCTGGTGGGCAGTGTCCCTCTAGCACTGTCCTTTCCCTTATGGAGAAATCTCCCTGCATATTTAGTAAGTTTTTAAAACAGTTTTTTTTTCTTCCCAGTATAGTTTTTTAATGTTTCTCCTGGTGGCTTATTAATATCATTTGTCAGCAACCAACATGAAGGCAAATGAACACTGTGGTGGCCGAAGCCCCGGCCCTTCTGTGGATCCACGTCCTTCCTGTCCTTGATGTGCAGCCTCCAGTTCTGCCTCTGTCATGGTGCCATTGGCACCAACAGCAGGTGCTCTCTGGACAGTTCACTCAATTAGTGTCCCACACGTTGCCCTGTTTTTCTTAAATGTTATTACTTAATCTTTTATGTCTTCTTTCCACACCTCTTAGAAGTTCTGGGGTAGAAGAAAAAAGCTAAAGCCAATGTGAAGCCTCGGCACCTTTGTTTTGTAGAGTCATACCTGTAGAAATGAAATCATAATTGGTTATTAAAAAAAGTCAGGATGATACCCCAGCATCCAGACCCTGAGATCCATCCCCCCCCCCCAATTCTCCTTGGCCATTTCTAGGAGGAAGAGCCAGCAAGTGCAATGTTCTCCACCTGGTGTGGGAGTCTCGTGACTGTGGATGGCCATCAAGAGGGCCGACCTCTGGGGCTGGCTGTGACCTCAGGCATGGTGGGTTATGACAGTGTTTAGGTATCACAGAGCGAGGGGATGCAGCACTTGGTAAGGAGTTTCAATTAGACACATCAAGCTTTGGAAGTCACTGTGGGCTTCTGAGAAGATGCTTAATGTGAACAAATGAACACTCCAGGGAAGATAAAAGAAGCACTTGCTGCAGTGTGTTCACGTGGTTGGGGGCAGGGAGGACAGCTAGAGGTGCCCTTGGAAGGGATGTCTTACCCATCTGACACAGAGAGACTCAGGGCTCTTTGATTTTGAACTGAGATGCCATAATAAATACATGACAGAAATAGGAATCAGATTCTCATGTCAGTGCCATCTCTTTTGATCAAAGTGGGCTTTCTGGCTCTGAATTTTGATGATTATCTTATTTTCCCTTGCAGAAGGATCATTCCAACATAGCTTGACCTTTATCCCATGCTTATGCTGCTCTAGTCCTGATTTAAATAGGTTGGATATTAAGAGACACCTATTAGATTCAATAAAAAGGGACATTTATTGCAAGGATTCTGGAAGTCAGGCAAAGCTAGGACTCAAGTCAGGACTTGGAATGCCAGCTAGCACTCTTTTCTATTTTCTTTCACTCAACTAGCTTTTACTCCATGTAATTGAAGTAGGCTTCTCTAAACTTCTGCTAAGTTTGTGTTCCAGTTGTTGAAATAACTAGAAAAACACCTTGAGCATTTTCTGATCCTAAATTCTTGGGGGAGACCATTTGATGGGCTCAGCCCCGTTCATTTGAGTCAACACAGGTGAGAGGCGAGATGGCCAGGCTCCACATGCCCAGACGGCTGCCAAATCCCAACCCTGAATTTGAGGCACTGGGGGCCAGAGAAGATAATCTGAGCAGATACTCCTGACAAATTGAAAATCCCCACTTAAAGTTGCCCAGATTCCTGAAAAGTTGTGTGCCATTGTTTTACTAACATTTTGAAATCTGTCTGAGGCATCATGAGGAATTAGATTTATTCTGTCCATTTTGCTAATTGCATCACATAAAAACCGTTCCGATCTGGAGCTTTGCATTGAAGCTGGCGGTTTCTGCTCACCTCTGCACTCCTCTGCCCTGCTGGAAAATTAGCTTTCCATTTATTTATTTATTTTGCAATATAAGCATTGAGAAGTTAAAGGTCTGTCGTGCTTTAGTACAGTGCCTCGACAATTAAATGTGAGTTTTCACGTATGGAGAAATTTTGTTAATCGTAAACCACATTTCTTTTGATTGTATTTATACCCCTGCCATAGAAGTGTAGAAATGAATAACCTTGAGATATTCAGACCTCAGAAGGTTTACTTGCTTCCAAGATTCTGATTTTATTTATAAGGCTGCAAAAAGAAAAAAAAAAACAACAACAACCAAACAAACACTCAATGAAATTTGTTGTGATTCACTGCTTATCACCTTGAGCTGTTACCACTCAATGCTAGAAAGGTACTGAATCGCAGACAGCAAGAGGACTGAATAAAAACCCTGTAGCTCCAAACAGAAGGCCGAGGGTTGCTATTGCAGGCATTTCTCGTCACATATTGAGTGGACCCAGGCCAGTGGCTTTAGATCTGAGCTTTTCTGCCCACTCCCACCCCTGTGGGAAGGGAGTACTTTTGTCAATTACAGCAGCTGCTCTCAAGGCTGGTTCTTTTGCTGGCTGAAGGAAAAGCTAACGGGAACAACAGATTTCAAGCCCAGTTGAGCAGTGGTCTGACAAAAAGTAAATCTGGATAAATTATGCTGCGGCCTGCTGGAGTCCCCCTGTCTCCCTTGCTGGGTTTGATGTATGCAGCAGTACTTTTCTGCTTCTGCTTTTAAATAAACAGTAAGCAAATTCTCTGTCCTATGCAGATTTGAGAGAGGCATTGAAGCAGGTGGCTCTGAAATGTACATCAGGGGTGTCTGCCGAAGCCTGATGTCCATTGTGTTGAAATATAGAACTCACACATTTAAGCCGGAAGACCTGGAGTGGAACAAATTGGGTTGCAAGCCTGGTAATAAAGTAAATGATGAACAGAAAGAGACCCCAGAAGTGCTGCAGAAAACCTGGTGGAGGATGGGAGGCCAGGCCAGGGGTGGTGGGTGCTAGGGAGGCCCACGTGTGGCCCCTGCGGGCTTGGTGCCGCTTCCTCCTCGGACTCCTTTCCCAAGTTCATGTCTTTGGGTGGGGTAGAGGGAAGCTTTGCTTGTCGGTTTTGTTGTTTGGTTTTATTTTGAGGGCGTTAGAAAGTCTTTGTTTTTCGTTGCTTAATCAAAGCTTCACCTCAAAGATAAATTCAGGCTGGGGTTGGGGCTCAGTGGTAGAGCGCTTGCCTAGCACGCGTGAGGCACAGGGTTCCATCCTCCGCACCATGAAAAAAGTAAAGTTTATTATGTCCACCTACAACTAAAAATATTAAAAAAAAAAGAAATCCAGCTTTGTTTCATTCTCAAGAAATGGTAGAGTAAAAAACAAAAACGAGAGCAAACCCCTCCCCAAGGAACCTATAAATGGTGGCGAAGATAGGGCTCCCGACTTTGGTATTGTACTTCACAGAACTTCTTAAAGCCATTATTTATTTATAGTGGTCCCCCACACCCCATCTGCCCCGGCCTTTCCTTTGGTGGCCTGCCTCTGTGAGGGGCTGGCCTTTCTCAGCTAGCGGGGTCAAGGCCTTTCTCCTTCCACCTGTTCGAGAGGCTCACAGAGCAGCCTGAGTGCTTCTCAGCCACCCCCCCTCCCGGCCTCTCTCGCAGGCGGGTGTTGGCTTCCCACCTGCCTTATTTCTGGCTGCAGAGAACAGACACAGCATCCTGTGACCTCAGGAGTAGGAAGCTTACTGTTCCATCCTGGGGAAAGAGCATTCAGCTCCAGGAAGGACCAGGGCGGGGGAAAGCGGACACCTAGAGGGAGGGAAATCAGAGGCTGCTTGGAGCCCCACTAGTTCTGGGAGTGCACCCTCACTCCAACCCAGCTGCTCCTCTGTCTCCGGCCTGTCTGCTTTCCTGCCTGCTGCTGGCCAGCTTTATTTTCTGGATTTGAACTGGGAATTTGAATGGCTGAGCTCCTGGAATGCCACAGTTGACATTTAGGCATGTCACAGGTTGGTGGCCAACCCAGGGATATGTTGCTTTCAGGCCAGGTTCCCACCATTGGTTCTGTGAGGACTGTGTAGTTCCATTGGACTAGCAGGTTGATGTTGTGCATGTGTGTGTGTGTGTGTGTGTGTGTGTGTGTGTGTATACACACACACACACACACACATGCACTTGCACGCTTAAGTACAGAAAATCATTGTCGGAGACTGCCCCCAAGCAGCGGTTGGGAATATTACCAGTTTCCTGAGGAGGGGCGGTAGGGCAGGGCATCACCTGCACTGGTGTGCGGAGTGCACTCCCAGAGATACTCATAAGATACCAGCAGGGCAGAAGGTATTATCCCTGTTTTGAAACTGAGGAAATTGGGGCCAAAATAGGTTAAGTACTTTGCCTAAAGCTATAGACTGAGCTGGGATTTAAAGCCAGATTTATTTGACTCCACTAGGCCATAATGTGTTTTTAAATTTTAATGAGGCAGGAAGCGTCATGAGTAGAGCTGCCCCTTCCTTATTCTTGGAGGGACAGTCCTGTAAGATTGCAGAGCTGTGTTCCCAGAAACTCAAGCTTCTGAGTTTCCTCTTCAGCCTGATTCCCAGGCACTGAGTTTTAATGACTTCTCTTCAGTGGCTGAAAACTCAGACTCTTTTTAGAGGTCCTTCCTTCTGAGTTGTCAGGCTTTGAAGGGCAGCGGCTGACACTCAGTACTTGGAGTCAGCACTGGCCTCCCTACAGCACAGCTGGATTCGGGGGCCCGTAGGGGGAGTTCTCAGGTGGAGAGGTCTCCATCTTGGGGACCTGCTCTGGAGGGGGCTTCCCAAAGGGGCCTGTGGGAGCTGCCGGCTCCCTTCTTTGCTCTGTTCCTCATGGGGTCTCTGGCGCCCTGCCTGGAGGCCAGGGCGTTGCCGTGGCAGCTGACAGGAGGTGTGCAGCACAGTCTGCGTAACTGGATGGCTCCACCTGCTCAGAGACCTCCACGAACCTCGACCTCCTAGCACAGCAGCCTTCCCACTGCTCTTCGTTCAGATTTTACCAGCCCTGGGACGGGAGGCTGGTTTTCTGATGCCTGTCTGGACTTCTTTCGGGTTCAGCCTTGGCTTCTCTGGCTGTGTGTTTAATCTGCTCTGGGGAGAAGTATGTGCAGCCCGTCGGCTCCTTCTCCTTCCTGCCCCTGCTCTCTTTTCACCTTAGGGCTTTGGTGGCTGTCGCGATTAACAGTATAGACTTTGGAGCCAAACAGACCTATTCTCCTCTAGCACTTTCTGGCTGGGGCACCTTTGACAAGTTGTTCAGTCCCTCTGAGCTTGGGGTATGTGAGAAAGCACTCAGCGCAGCATGGGGCCCGAGGTAGTGGCCCAGGAGAAGTTAGGTGCTGCTAATACTAATAATGATCTGAGTAGTCACTGCGTCTTTCTCAGGCCTGTTAGTGCTCCTTGTTCCCAAAGGGGGAGCTCTTCACTTGGATCTGCAGCAGCGTGGTAATGGACAGGAGCCCTAATGCAGGGTCTTTTTGTTTATATTCTGTTGTCACCCCAGGGTTTGAAGCATTTTGAGTGTTATAAAGCATATTTTGTATGAAGATAATTACCATGCTTCTAATGTAGTTGGAAGCAGAGGTGTTTTAATTAATGATGTGCCAGACACCCTTTCAAATAGGGTGAAGTATGATTTTTAAAGCCTTTATCTACTCGGTCATAATTAGGGACACTTGGAACGTTCCAGCATAATATCTGCTGATTTGCACACTTTCATTAAGCAATCAGGATTGAATGACCCAATGACCAGCTTTTCATGGGATCAGGTTCCAATTTTTCAGGTGGAAGAGCAGGCTCTGCTCTCTGTTCTTCTCCCCTGCCAGTGATAACTTTAGCTCACATCTTGTTTTTCTAAAATGAAACTTTTGTGCATTTTTTTGAGGTCTTGATTTTTGTAGAATCCCTCCATCACATTTTCTTCCTTTTTTGTCATATGAACCTGTTTGGCCAAGTCTCTCTGCTGGTACAGTTTTCATGTGGTACCATTTGTAGGTGTTAGAGGTTGTTAATAATAGAATGAAAAATAAAGTTTGTGCCATGAGAATCAGGAGACAGAGGGAGAAGAGTAAAGTTGAAAACTTGAAACCTGGGCCAGGGTAGAGCTATGGTCTAGCATCTGCAAGGCCCTGTGTTTGATCCCCGGGACCACAGATAAATAAAGCAAAGCCACCACCAATAACAGAACCTTGAAACTGAAAGGGACTGTCGAGTTCTTCTCTACCCCTCATTTTTATGGGCCAAGCTCCACAGGAACAGGGACCATGCTTGTCTCATTCAGTCTCTTCCTCCCACTTGGCACTCAATCTGGTGCTGAGTGAAATTGGCTGGATACATGGATGGGTGAACGGAGGCTCACTAATACTGTGTAAATTACATTAGTATCTATAGGGGCAGAGATTGGGTCAGAGTCTGGATCTCCTGGGCCCACAAAGAGATGTATGAAGAAAGCAGAGGGTAAAGAAGGCAGAATGTGTGTGTGTGTGTGTGTGTGTGTGTGTGTGTGTATGTGTGTGTGTGTGTGTGTGTGTGTATGTGTGTGTGTGTGTGTGTGTGAAATCAAAACAGAACTATTTAAGGAATATATAAGAAAGTTTCATAATGAAAGATATAAATTTGGTTCACTAGTGATTCATATGGAAGGAGCTGTGTAGTCTTGCTTAATCCAGCACTGCTATTTGATTGCTTCTCAGAAAGTAGTAATTTTTTCAAAGAGTAACTGTGTAACCATCTTGCCATTGTTCAAGCTGTTATCTTTTCTTGGTTTTGTCACTTTATTGCTTAAACTAGAATGACTTTCCTAGCCAAGTCTTTATTAATTTTCTCCCTTTTCAGTTTAGCTTTGTAATCGTTGTGAAAAAAAATCAAAAATTTTTCTTGCTATAATGCAGATTATATAATTTCTAATCTGCTTGCATTTGTCAAATCTTTTGTACATTGAATGAATCAAAAAGTAGAACTTCAAATGCCGTCATTGAATATAATTTTGATATTTTTTTCCCCTTTGTGGTACTGGGGATGGATCCCAGAGTTGCTCTACTACTGAGCTACATCCCAAGTGTTTTATTTATTTATTTTAAAATATATTTTTTGATTTTTTTTTAGTTGTAGATGGACACAATGCCTTTGTTTTGTTTAATTATTTTTATGTGGTGCTGAGGATCAAACCCAGTGCCTCACATGTGCTAGGTAAGTGCTCTACCACTGAGCCACAACCCCAGCTCTATTTTATTTTGAGTTAGGATCTCACTAATCTGCCCAGACTGGCTTTGAATTTGTGAACCTCCAGTTCCTGCCTCCTGAATTGCTGGTATTACTGGTCTGTACTACTACACCTATCTGATTATTGTTTTTGTTTTTTAGTGGTGCTGGAGATAACCCGGGGGCCTCCTGCATGCTGGGCAAGTGCTTTACCACTGAGCTAACCCCCCAGCCTGGGTTTTGAATTTTATGTCAGTTCTCCAAACATGCTGTCTGATGAGCAGATTCTGTGGTCTAGATGCTCTTTCTCTTCCACTCCTCATTGCTCCCACACAGTGGGACTTTCAGGCACACAATGAGTGGCTTCTCCTACTGTCACATTTTGATGCTAGATCAGGTCAGAGAGGAAGTGGTAGTGGCTTTCTGGGACCAGGAAGGAGGTGGGGGGGACAAGGGTTCTTGGAGAGCACAGAGTGCCATCAGCCTCCCCCCAACCCTCCCATTGGAGCTGAGGGCCATCTGCTGATGATTGTGGTGCGAGGCCGTTTCCTGGCAGGTGGAGGTGAGGGTGCCCCCCTTTCCTTGTTGGCAAGGGCCCTTCCGCAGTGTACCTTGGTGGTGTTTTGACATGTGACTATCAGATAGCAGTTGTCACCCGGAAGGCACAGGGAGAGAGGAGCAAGAGAAAGAGCCGTCACCTTAGGGCTGGCACGTGAATGTGAGGGAGCCGGTTAGGGGCTGTGTGTGGTGGCATACGGGGTGTATTTCCTTTAGCTCCCTGGAACACACACTATGACTTCCAATTATGTAGGCATCTAGAAAAATTAGTTTTGAAAATCCCTAAAGTATGCCTGTAGACCTGTTTACCAGTCCATCCGTAATTATTTATTGATCATGTGCGGTGTAACCGGCCGGGCCAGTCCCTGCTTCCAGAGGGGAGTGAAATTTGGCCTAGGGTTTTCTAACTGTCATTCTGTTTGTGATTTAGGTTATTAGGGAAAGCCCATTTACCCCGAAATCAAGACAAATAGCCTGTGGGAGTTTTGAGTGGAAATTCATCTGTTTTCTCTGTCACTTTGGAGAAGGTGCCACACTTGTACATTCAGCAGTGGATTATGTACAATCAACTGTGATGAATGTATGAGCATTTTTAATTAGTCTTCATGCCCTCTGTCTAATGCAATCAGAAACCCCGTATCAGGGTAGGGATTTATAATCAATCATTCATCATCTTCTGAGGTGTGTATAAACCTATTTGCTTTTAGTCTGTAACTTAAAATATCTGCTACAGGGAAGTATTATGTAACTAGGCAGATATCTATAAACCAAGTATATTTTGAGCATCTTGACTTAAATCTCAAATTGCAGATTGCTCTGATTAAATGTAATTGTGAGAATTAAGGTGTCGCTGGCTTCCAATCTGTATGTGGAAAACCCACCAACAGACAAATTAGTTTTAGAGGAAAAGCATGAGTCTGGCATCAGGGAGACCTGAGTTCTCATTCTAGTTTTGTAAACCCATTGCTTCATCTGTAAAATGAAGCAGATTGGGCAGCTGGGTGCTGTGGCACATGACTGTCATCCCAGCAACTCAGGAGGCTGAGGCAGAAGGATCACAGTTTGAGGCCAGCCTCAGCAACTTAGTCAGACCATATTCAAAAAAAAAAATAAAAAGGACTGGGGATGTGGCTCAGTGACAAAGTACCCGTGAGTTCAGTTCCTACTATCAAAAACAAACAAATGAACACAAAAACTGGATTGAAACACCTGCCATTGAAGTTCTCATTATGCTGTATTAAAGTTATCACAGAAATGCTGTCAATAAATGTCTTGGACAGCTAACTCTGTACTAGGCACCTGTTCCTTGTAGCAGCACACGGAGCCCACATTCTCTCACTCACTCCATTTCCCTTTACAAGGTAATTACTATGAAAAGACCCGCTAGGTCCTTAGCCAGGGAGTTCTTGGTGGGGAGGCCGAATCCCATAGGCTAATGGTTTGAAGATGTTATGATTAACTTCACCAAAAGTACTTAGTTGAATATAGAGTCCTACAGAGGTTTATTTCATTTTATATTTTTATTTGTCTTAGTGGCTCTAACAAAATTTTGCAATGTAAATAAAATTGACAAATTTTCTAATTGAACAGACAACCAAATTATTCCTATATTTTAATCTGCTGTTAAAAATCCAAAGTCTAGAGAATTCAAGAGCAAGTGAATCCCCTGTTATGAGCAGCACTAGTGAGGAGAATGGGTTCTTAATGATCGGTCACATGTAGCAGGACAGCTTCGGGGAGTCTGCTTGCACCCTCGGCCTTCAGATGCCTTGACCCTGTGAGCTGGTACTTCCCCTCCTCAGATTTTATCTGAAGGACAGAATCATGGGTGTGCCAAATGTTTAAAGAATGTCCCCTGCACACAGTGACATTCAAAATCTGCAGACAAACTAAACATCTACCCATTAGCAGATTGATCGAATGAACACAGTATATCATTAAATATGTCAGTAAATGATATGTCACTAAAATGGCACATATTTTTAAGGAAAAAAAATAAAAAGTACTTCCTATGAACCAGGCTTTTCCCCCCCGATGATGAAAAACAAATAATACTAGTGACACTTGTTAGTTTTAGAAATTTAGAATATACAGATAAAACCAATAAAATTAAACACACATGCAGTCTCACTTTCCAGAAGAAATCACTGTTGACATTTTGGATGATATCTTTTTTTTTTTTTATATTATGTGTGTGTAAACGTGTGTGTGCGCACATGTGTTTGTATTTGTGATCACCTGCAAGCTTTATGAATGTTAGTGTCTCTCCTGTTTCCTTACCAGGACTAACCTACATTTCTGTACAGAGTTGTGTTATGGGACATCTGGCCATCCAGCTGGTTCAGTGGCTTGCCCATGAGGACCAGGCGTGGGAGACCATGGGGAGTGGTGGAGTCTAGAGCTTAGATGTTGTGCCCAAAGGTCTCCAGTGAGGCTAGTAATCAAACATGAGGCTGTGGGCTGGCCTCAGTATTATCACTGCTTATTTGAGAAGGCCTTTGATAGGTATAGAGTAGTGTCTATTTTGTGGGGGTGGGGTGAAGAGGGAAAGTTTATTTGCAGATCTCTCAGTTTTCTTAGAAATGGGCTAACTGCTCAAGGCAGGTAATTTTTCTACCCGCCTGTCTATTAGGGATTATATCCCAGTGTAAATCCTGCAAATTAAAGTGTGGGGATGACCTTGAGCTACGTAGAGCATAGCGCTGCACTCGCCTTCTGGAAAGCAATTGACTCTATAGCATTTCTCCCCCAAGGGATGTGGCGGAAAGACAAAGTTCCCTCCCTGAGAGACTTAACTCATATTTTTTCCAAACAAGAATGATCTTGCCTGCGGATACCCTTTCATGTTAGAGGCTAGCTTTTGAGAATGCAGCTGGCTTCTTTTAATAATACAAGGGAAGTTCTCTTTACCTATCTAAGTGCTTTCCTGGATTGTCAGTGCTTTCCATTCTGTCTGAAAAAACACAGACTATTTCTAGTGAGCTCTCAAAGCTGCAAAAGTCTCCCATTGCCAGCAGCAAGCATTGTTATAGTAATTACACAGTTTCATCATATGACATAGAAACAGGAAATTTATGTGAAAGGAAGTTGAATTTTAAAAAAAATTTAGTTGTAGTTGGACACAATACCTTTATTTTATTTATTTTTATATGGTGCTGAGGATCGAACCTAGCGTCTCACATGTGCTAGGCGAGCACTCTACTGCTGAGCCACAACCCCAACCCCAGGAAGTTGAATTTTTGGGGAAGGAATAAAGGCAGGTTGCCATAAAATGTTGCAACTGTCAAATTGGATGTGGAAGACAGAACACTAAATGGTTGGGAAAGATGTTTAAAATATGGAAGGATTCCACACTGAGATAGAGTCACACTAAAGTTTTTTTCAACTTCCGGTAGCCCAAACAGGAAATTACAGATGATGCATTTCATGAGTACAGTTTATGCATGAAAGACAAATTTGAACTTCTGTCAGTAGATATGTAGTTGAAGAACTAGCCTTGGTCTATATGGAAATGATAGCAAATAAATTTGATTTTTATGTTTCATGATAAAATATTTAAGAAATGTATATGTCATTTTTTATGATTCTGTATCTTAAATGATGTATTCTATCTATCCATCCATCTCAATTGCAAGTAGGATTTCTGCAGTCATTCTTTCCCACAGAGCTGTATGTAACAAAATTGAATAGTTGACCAAGACTTGTCTGCAGCCAAGTTGGGGAGAGGGTATTTTAAAGAAAACATACTTTAAAAGGAAGGTATTCATAAATACTTTTAAACAATTCTTAATGAAATTTTGTTTGGATGTGGTGGCACATGACTATAATCCCAGTAACTCAGGAGGCTGGGGCAGGAGGATTGCAAGTTTGAGGCCAGCCTCAACAAATTAGCAAGGCCTTAAGCAACTTAGCAAGACCCTGTTTCAAAGTGGAAAAAAAAAAAGGGCTGGGGATGTTGGTTCGTGGTAAATGCCTCTGAGGGTACAAGAAAAAAAAAAAGAAAAATTTTGTTTGACTCTTTCATTTTATAGCATAGTTCTATCTAGTTTTGTTTTTCAAATACTTCAAATATAAGTAATATACACTTAGTAAAATGGTAAAAACCAACATTTTGTTTTCCTGTGAAAAATTTCTTGTTCTTGGTGGCTGTTGTTCAGTATCAAGTGATACCAGATGATTCATTTTTCAAGTTCCAGGATGTTCAAAGTTCTCTATAGACATAAAATCTGGATAGTAAACTATCCTGACTTTACACATGAACAGATAGTCTTATAAAGAAATCTTAGTGGTGACAATAAGAAGTTTAGAAAATTAAAGATGTGAACTGTGCTTATGTGTCAGACTCCACTGGCTCCGCATCCCAAGTGTCTGGATTCCCTGGTTCTGGTGGCGCCTGCTGCCCTGGCCGTTCCCAGCTTCTCCAGGGCCTCCCGACTGAGTTTCCTCCCGGCAGTGACGGTGAAGGTAGAGCAGGCAGGACAATTTGGATAAATGACTATTTGAAATTTTCTTTCTGCCATTCTGATTTGGCCTGCATTCACAAGGTAGGCTCAATTACATAACCTCCTCCCTGCCCCCCTAAAGAATATTTGCTTTTTGAACGTGTATGTACCCCTTAAAGGTATCCAGCCAGCAGCAGCCCTTTGCCGCCATCAGACTGTTGGATGAAGTTTGAAGTCCTTACTTCTTTTTTCTCTGGATTGTCTTCTCTTCCCTTTAAGTTTTTTTTTTTTTTGTTTTGTTTTGTTTAAAGCACACCGACTGATTTTAGATCTTCTCTTGCATTAGCAACAAAAGACTAGATAATCCTTTATTACCTGTGAATGGTTAAGTGCCCAAGAATATTTGTTGAGCAAATGCAGTAGTTGGCCAGGCTCTACAGATGTGTGTGCTCAGGACCCTGGTGGAGGGGGCGCTGCACTGCCTTCCTGGAGCCCGAGAGTGCGATGGAAGGCGGGCACCGTGCAGTCGGTGGCCCTGCTGGAGCTCGTAATGGGACTTCAGCCAGGGCGCGGACATTTTTGCAGTCCATTATGCCTCTTCTTCTTTTCCACCATAAGAGCTCATTCTTCTGAGACTCGTGTCTGTCATCACCATCCAATGATATTCTTTAAGCGCCTCGGTGCCGGGTGCTGGCAGGCTTCATTCTCTCTAATGAGGGCAACGTGGGGCTGAAGGATAGGCTTCTATGAGACGTTGCCCCGTCCAGGGAGGAGTGATGGGTGACGCATGGTTTGGGCCGTGTCTTTTCCTAGGCTGAGTGAGCTAATTAGACCAGTCACACATTTGTGTTGGCAAGCTCTTGAAAACAAGAGGTAAATCAGCCCTGCCTTGTGCTGGGAGATGCTATCATACTTGGGCTCTGTCCTATTAGCCATTAGTGGGTTCTTTATCTTGATTTTGTAAATAGCCACCTCCTTCACACAATGAACGTTCATGCTCTCTGCTTCCCCGTTGGTCACTTTGGTCATCTGCTGAGGTACACCTTTTCAGTCCCCAGGAATTGCTTGGATGGAGACGATGCTGTGTGAGGCTTTGCTTTGTGCTGCTGTTGGTTCGATCTTTTAAAAAAATGCTTTAAAATTAAGTAACTGCACAAAATACTTGACAAAGCCTACAGAAATCAAAATATCCTCAGTGGATTGTGAGATGTGAGTTGTCTCTCCCAAGACTCATTGTTGGTAAAGTTCTCTTAACTTTTCCTTCCCAGTGTCTTGGAACTGGGTGTGGTGGCACCTGCCTGTGATCCCGTGACTCAGGAGGGCAAGTTCTGAGCCAGCCTCAGCAATTCAGTGAACCGCTGCCTGGGATGTGGCTCAGTGCTGCGCGCGCACACACACACACACACACACACGCACACACACACATTTTTTATTTGCCCCTCTGTATTCTCTTTGCTATCACCTGGCGCAGTCTCTCACCAGCACAACATCTGCTTTGTTTATAATATATTCTCTCTCTCTCCCCACTCTCTTTTTTTTTGCCTCATGCCAGCTTATCCCACGCTTATCTGTGCTAGACCGATTTCCTTACATTCATCTTTTGTCCTGTAACTACTTTGCCCAGAATGTCTTATGAGCTTTCAGTCACCTAATGAATTAGAGCTGAGCTCTCTTGCCTGGCTTTCTTTACCCAGTTCCTGTCCTTTTCAAGAGTAAATGGTGTGTCCAGGTGCGGCTTTCTTTACCCAGTTCCTGTCCTTTTCAAGAGTAAATGGTGTGTCCAGGTGCGGGTGTTTACCGCCCCTGCAGGATGGTGCTGTGATTAAGAGCATGGGCCCTGCAGTCAGATTTGCTTGGCATCTGATACTAGCTCAGCTCCAGACCCCTCCCTGTGCCTGAGATTGCTCATCTACACGTTGGATATGTTAGTCTTTCCTTCCTGGACTTGGGAGATGGGCACTGTGTGTGTTATCTGATACATAATAAGAAGTCAGCAAAAGAGAGTGAAATATTACTGTTTTTATGTTGCCTAAAATGCCCTTCTAATGCCGGTTAGCATGGGGAGTAGTGCTTCTCATCAGGCAGGCAGGGGCCGTCCTTCCACCCTTTCTCATATGAATTTAAGAGCTTTATGAGGAAAAATTGATAACAGCCCCATATTTCAGAAGACAAAGCCGAGGAATAAAGAGTGTTGGAGAGACTTGTCTACACTCGGACAGCAAGGAAAGCGGCAGGGTGAGGATGGGCACCTAGGAAATCCAGCCCTAGATTCTGTGCTCTTGATATTTGTGCTGGTGAGACTCTATCAAGGGAACCCCCCACCCTCCACCCCGGGCTCTATCCTTGGCCACCCCAGCCCACAGTGACATTTCTCTGTCTGAACACTAAATGTATTTAATAGGCAGCATAAGGTAGTAATTGCTAAAACCTTCCTTGTTTTGTGTCCTTCAGTCCTGTATATAAACTAGAAAATTCTTTGATTATAATGATTACATGCTGTGATGGGGAATTTAGAATACGGACACAAAAGAAGAAATGACACACACCTGGGAATAGCTACTATTCAGTTTATCTAGCCTCCTAGTCTTATTTATAAATACTATACTTAACCGCCAGGTACAGTGGCACACGCCTGTAATCCCAGTGGCTCAGGAGCCTGAGATAAGAGAATCCTGAGTTCAAAGCCAGCCTCAGCAAAAGCAAGGTGTGAAGCAACTCAGACCCTCTCTCTCAATAAAATACAAAATGGGGCTGGGGATGTGGCTCAGTGTCGAGTTCTCCAGAGTTCAATTCCTGATACCAAAAAAAAAACCACTATACATAACATTGTATAATAATGCATAATAATGTTCATGTTGTACATAATGTCATGCCATATATTTAATTTTCTCTATTGTTTTTCTTATTTAATATTATAATATGAAAGTATGCCAGTGCTATTAAATATTATTGTAAGTCACCATTACAGTGACTGTAGACATTTCATTTGCTCACTTAGTGTGTCTATAATGGACATATTGCTTACTTCCAATTTTTTAATGACTACTAATGTTTGTGTACTGAAGTGTGTCAAAGATTGTGACCCTAGGGGCTGAGGCTGTAGCTCAGTGGCAGAGCACTTTCCTGGCGCTGGGTTCAAGCACCACATAAAAATAAACAAACAAAATAAAGGCATTCTGTCCATTTACATCTAAAAAAAAAAAACAGAAAAAAAGAAAAAAGATTGTGACCTTTTAAGACTTGATATATATGCAAAAATTACCTTTCAAAAGACTGTACCAAGTTGGGTGCAGTGGCACACACCTGTAATCCCAGTGACTCAGGAGGCTGAGAGGAGGATCACAAATTCAAACCTAGCCTTAGCCACTTATTGAGGCCCTAAGCAACTTAATGAGACCCTGTCTTAAAATAGAAAATAAAATAAAAGGGCTGGGGCTGGGGCTTAGTGGTTCAGCGCCCATGGTTCAATCCCTGATATACACATACACCAAAACAAAAAAAAAAAACCAAAAAAAAACCCAAACCAAACCGAACCAAAACTGTACCATTTTATTACTTTTTCTAACTTGGGAGCCTCCAGCGTGTTTCACGGTGCTTGTTGAGTACTAATATTTTGGTAAGTCTTTGCTCATGGGATGGATGATATAGGGTGTGGGTCATGGTTTGAATTGCATTGAATCCAAAGTACTTTAGAGTAAAAAGCCTGGCACTTTGAGAGACTTATGTGGTTGATTTTTCAGTAGTGACTTGATGGGCTTCAAATATTTCTTAGATTTAGGACCTGGAGGAGACTGCAAAACATTTACTGTAGCCCCAGGACTCGATGGTAAAGAAAGTGAGACACAGAGAGAGTCAGTCACTTGTCCAAGCTCGGTAGCTGGTTGAGAGTAGAATGAGGATTTGGTTTCCAGTTTTCAAACTCATTGATTTTTCACTGTGTCTTCCTGTTTCTCATCTTAATCCATCCACATACCTCCATCTGCTTCACCTATAGTGAAACACAGCTCACCAAGTTTGGAGGTACAGCTTATGGTGAAATAAGCAATGTTCCCAAACTCTCTGGGGCTAAGGTAAAGGGATGCTGACGACCCTAATCAGACAGCCCACTGCATAAATCCTCCTTCCCCACAGGGCCTCGCAGGTGCCAGTGTGTAACAGATCACAGGGAAAGAGTGTGCAGATGGGGACCTGGAACGTGATCTCAGACTCTTTGAGGTTGTTCAGGGCCTTGTGCTAACAGGGTTCCTTGGGGTCAGGAGTTTAGGAGGTGACCACAGTGTCTGGTCGTGTGGTTCTTTTCTTCTTCTGTCATGGGAGTGAGAAGAGGTTTGGTATCCAGCTAACCCACGGAGACTGGCTCAGCTCGACTGCCTCTTGCCCCTGGAACCAGTTCTCTGAGCCACCCTCTTCCAGGTTTGGCAGCATACAAGTCCTCAGTGTGCTTTACATTTCCCTGAGGAGCACTTGGCTTCCCAGGAAGGTCTGGGGAACGTGGAATAATATTTCTGTTTATCAGTAATATGGAATGGAAAGTAAATGCTTTTTATAATTCAGTTTGTTTTCTGATATTGTGATTATTAAGCTGTAAAAAGGTTAGCAGTTTCAAGGCCAGAAGCACAGAAGAAATTCATATCTCACCTTTATTGCCAGTGGGATTGGCTAAAATGAACCAAGGCAAAATATTTCCTTTTCTTAGTTTCAGAGCCTACCTTTATCACCTATCCTTAACCAAGAACAATGGAGTTATCAGTTGATTATAAGAATTATCTTGACAAATTAAAATTTCCCAATAAAATTAAATAATTCCAAAAGAAAACTATTGGGTGTGGTGGTACACACATGTGTGAGATCAGCTTTAGCAACTTAGTGATACACTGTCTCAAAATAAAAAGTAAAAGAGGCTGGAGACATAGCTCAGTGGTAGAGCACCCCTTGGACTTAGTTCTCAGTACTGAGAAAAGAAAGGAAACCTGCCCTGAAAAACCTCTCACATTTTGGGAAAAGTGAATGCTTTAATGTGTTTTTGGTTGAGAGGCTTAGGAGAAGAACTTTAATTGTCCCATTTATCTTTTGGGGATATCTTGCAGTTGTTTAAATATCTTGGAAATGCTAGATTAATCTGGGCTTAAATTTTTGGCACAACCACCATCTCTTACTTATTCATTTGTTCATTCATTCATCAATTTACTCAACAAATATTTCTTATGGGCCTATCATGTGGCAAGCATTTATGTAAGGAATTAAAAACACAGCAGGGGCTGGGGATATAGTTCTTTTGGTAGAGTGCTCGCTGTGCATGCACTAGGCCCTGAGTTCAATTCCCAGCACCACAAAAACAAACCAAAATAAAACAGTGAAATAAGGTCAGCATTGTCATCATGGAGTTTGTAGTCTCAGGCAGAAGATGAGCTCCTCTGGGAATGCTTCCTAGTGGTGGAGGTCTAGGCCAAGATCTGAGAAGTAAGAAGTAAGAAGTTACCCAGGACTGAAGACTCCCTTTCCATTACTGCATCTGGAAATGCCATGAGGAAGCGAGTACTTGACTTGACCAATACCATGAACATATACATAAAGCATGTTGAAAAAGGAGGAGAACCCTGGCAATATCTAGGTTTGATAACAGAGGCTTTGTCTCAAAAGCAAAACCATTTGCTGCTTCCTTGCTTGCCCATTCATTCATTCATTCATTCGGTGCTGGGGTTGGGACCCAAGGCCTTGGACATGCTAGGCAAATGCTGTACCACTGAGCTACACCCCCAGACTTTCTGCTCTTGCAGAGCCCAGACTTTGTTTCTGCCCGTGGCCGGGCCTCAAGAACCAAGGGAAATTCAGATTCTCAGGTTCCAGTTATGAGACATTCCCTTTGGTCCCATTTTTTAGTTCTAGCAGCCAGTCTCTGTCTCGCCACTTGTTCCTTAGTTCGGAAATGGTGTGGCAGTTCTTTCTCTAGGTTGGCAGTTCTGATTAGAGTGGAGTATTTCTGTTCTAAAACCAGGAAAGAATAGTGTGACATGCTTTTGTGCAGTCTTTTGTGGTTGGCTCTGTCTTGTCTCCTGAAGAGTTGTCATCAAGGGCTGGAGACCATCAATTTCATCCTGTGTGTGTGAGAAGTGGCAGAAATACCTACAGATACAGTGCACATTCAGACCTTCTCTGCAACAGTCAGGACACACCTCTCTACTTCACTCCGTAAATGGCAGCTCCGAGGGGAAGGCTGCCCTTTGGAGTGGGCCTCAGGCTCCCAGGCAGATAAGGCTTAAGCTCTAAGATCTTCTAGTCCAGTGGGTTTGAACTTTCTTAGACAGTCTTTCTCCTTCCTTTCTTTTTTTGAGCAAAATCTCCTGTGGAAATTTAGGATATAAGTCTGATAAAAGCAACGAGTTGACATCTCAAAAAGTATTAATATTCATTATTTTTTAAATGCCCAAAGCACTGCTTCTCCCCAAAGCCTTCAGGTTCTGGTAGGCCTGGATGGAAGCTAGTTAATAGTGATAGCTCACTTTTGTTAGTGCTCGTAATGAGGAAGACACTGTGCTGAGCGCTCACCTACAGTGTCGAAAGTCTCCCTACTGTCCCGTGAGGTGTGACATATTGGGCATCTGTATTTTGATGATGAGGCATTAGGCTTAGAGAGGTTTAATGTCATGCCCAAGGTCACGTGGCCTAGTAAGGGATGAAGCTAGTATTGGAATCTGGGCTGCCTGACTGACCAGCCAACCCCTGAATAATTATTATTATTATTATTATTATTATTGGTATCAGGGATTGAACTCAGGCACTCAACCCTTGAGCCACATCTCCCGCCCTATTTTGTATTTTATTTATAGACAGGATCTTGCTGAGTTGCTTAGCATCACTATTACTAAGGCTGGCTTTGAACTCACAATCCTCCTGCCTCAGCCTCCCAAGCCACTGAGACTGTAGATGTGCACCACCATGCCTTGCTGATCCCTGAATTATTAATCTGGTGGAATCACTAGGTGCCACAGGTCAGTGGCTGCACCAGCACTGGGACCCAGGATTTCTGACCCCTGGTCCGGTGTTCTTTGTGTTGCACTATAGTGATAACTATTTTGGAAATATCAGAGAGATATTTAATAGACAAGACAGTTCCCCAGAAACATAGTTCCCTTACTCACAAGGTAGTATAGGACACATGTCCTTTTCACATAGCTTCCGAATAGCCTTTTTGTAAGGGAGATGAGTGGATGTTAAGGTCGAGTAAAGGACTCTTCTTCCTTCTTCCTCTCTGCTTTTTACGATTAGAGTCCTCTTAGAAAATCTTTGAAAAGGGCTTTTCTTAAATTTTACGATTTGGTACTGGGGATCAGACCCAGGGCCTAGAGCACAAGCTCTACCACTTAGCTACACCCCCAACCCCTCAAAACAGTTAATTAATTTATTTATTTAAAATAGTTTTTAAGTTATAGACATATAGAATATCTTTATTTTATTTATTTGTTTTTATATGGTGCTGAGGATCAAACTCAGTGCCTCACACATGCAAGGCAAACACTGTACCAACTGAGCTACAACCCCAGCCCCAAACAGCTTATTTTTAAGAGAAACAAGTGAGTGACTGGACTAATTTATTTTCCTTGTTCTCCAGATTGTTGATACTTATTTATTTTTAAATTAGCTAAATTGCCCACAGCCTAACATGAAGGGTAAATGCTTTTCAATGTAATGTAAGTACATAGAGGTTTACAATTTATATAATAGGAAAAGCCATTTTTTGGTGTTAATTCTTTTAAGATTGGTCAGGGGATCAGAATTATAAAGGGCTGAATGTTGGAAAATGTGGGTTGAGCATACTGAAGCAGCATTGGAGTATTTTGGCGATCAAAGGCTTGTAACGTAAAAAAAAAAAAAAAAGTTATTGGGGCTGGGGATTTAGCTCAGTTAGTAGAGTGCTTGCATTGCATGCAAAAGGCCATGGGTTCAAATCCCCAGCACCACACAAAAAAATGTTATTTTAAAAATTATTTTCTTTCCTAAATGTGTCTAATTATCTTAGATGTGCAGTGTCTTCGTTGACTGGTGGTACTTGTTGCAGGTCCTCCTGGGTGCAGGCTCTGATGTGGACACTTGCATGAAGGGGGACTCTGTTAAGGCCTGCTCTCTGAATCACCTCAGGTGGAAAGAAAGGGGCATGGTCTTCACAGAGGCGATGATGGCCTGCCACCAAAGCTCATCCAAGGCCTGTGCCAACCCTCCAGGGAGATGTGATGGCCCCTCAAGAGTTGTCCTGAGTTGAAGTGAGGGGGTCCCACCCACCCTTGGTTATGAATGTGTGCTCCCCTCAAGGAGGGTGTAACTCTGGGCAAAGCGACTCTCTTCAGTAGAGAGCAGTTTCTGGAAAGGGCTGAGGTCCACTGGTGCTCCTTGCAGCTGGGCGAATAAGGTCTGCTCATGGTAAGGTCTAGCTATAAAGTCTAACTAGTTAGCAGGGAACTGGCGGGGGGGGGGGAATATTTGAGCATCTGTTTCAGTGCTTGTAACTCTTGAAATTCAGTAAAAGGATAGGGGAGTGTGGGAAGGAGGCTACTAGGTAATCTCTGAGTGATGAATATAGTCTTCAGGTAGACATAGTCTTCTAGCTGTGCAAGAAGTAGTCCACTAACAAATCCATTATCCTGTGTGTGAGAGACTGTGTGTGCTCGAATGTGCATGTGAGAGAAAGAGAGTGTGTGTGTGTGTGTGTATGTACATAGAAGGTTTGGTACATAACTTGTAAAAGTAGAACCAACTTTCTTATATAATTTGCTTGATACATGATGTGATTTATTCTAGTATTAAATTCAAAACCTGGCCAAGTCACAGATTCCCAAACTACACACACAGGAATGTGCTTTGTATTGTAATTATCCAAAGGAAAGAAGGTAAGTCTGGGACCATCTTGTATGGGATATAAGCATGGTCTGCAGAAATTTTAGGAAACCAAGAGCCAAATTGCAGAATCTGTTCCACAGGGATGTAATGTGAGGATAAACGTGATTAATGACCTGAATTGTATTTAAAATTTTGCATGGTCTTACATTTTATAAAAACTGATAGAAAAGCACATATAGTTACATTTTAACTTGCTAATTTTAGTTGTATACAGAAAACTGCAGAGTGTATACAATATTCTTCATGCTGCTGATCAGTAGGTGCCAAATGAAAGGGGAAACCAAGTTTTTGAACTGGCATTTTGGGTAATAACATCTCTTAATGGGGTTTAGTTAATAAACTCCTCTCACAATAAAGTGACATGAGAATATAATAAATAGTTAATGGTTAATGTTGTTTTTAAAAGTTTTGCTGGCAGGATAATCAGTTTTTCTCATCTTTCTAATATCTATTAAAATTGCTAACTAGTTAGACTTTATAGCTAGACCTTACCATGAGCAGAAAAATGCAACTTCTGTAGTGGCCAAAACCCAAGTTTTCTAGACTATTTTTTTAATTCATTCTTTTTAGATATACATGATAATAGAGTGTATTTTAACATATTATACATACATGGAGTAGAACATCCTAACTAGGATCTCATTCTTGTGGATGCACATGAGGTGAAGTTACACTGGTTATATATTTATACATGAACATAGGAAAATTATGTCTGATTCATTCGACTCTCCTTCCTAGTCCCCCTTCCTTCCTTCTTTTCATTCCTCTTTGTCTAATGAATTTCCCTCCACCACCCCTCCACCATTATTGTGTGTTAGCATTCACATACCAGAGAGAACATTCGGCCTTTGGTTTTTTGGGGATTGACTTATTTCACTTAGCATGATAGTCTCCAGTTCCTTCCGTTTACCAACAAATGCCATAATTTCATTTTTTTTATGGCTGAGTAATATTACATTGTGTATATACACGACATTTTCTTTATCCATTCATCTGTTGAGGTCTCCTAGGTCCATAGTTTAGCTATTGTGAATTAAGCTGCTGTAAACATTGATGTGGCTGTGTCACTGTGGTATGCTGATTTTAAGTCCTTTGAGTAAACCAAGGAGTGGAATAACTGGGTCAGGTGGTGGTTTCATTCCAAGTTTTCTGAGGAATCTCCATACTGCTTTCCATAGTGATCGCATCAATTTGCAGTCCCTCCAGCAATATATGTTCTAGACTGTTTGATCCGTTGAGGTGGTAGCAGTACTGGCTGACTAGTGGTTACTGACTAGTGGTTTTTCCTGTTCTCAGTCTTCTAGTCTCCTTGCAAGTTGGATTTGGGGTAGGTACGAGTCCTACAGCACTGTTCTGTGGGGAGCTGCACTGCAGGGAATCGGATCCTACATTACCAACACTTGTCTCTTCGCTTAGCTGAAGTGCTTCCTTGTGTCACTCTCAGAAATCTACTTACACAGATGTGGTGAGGGAACCGCTCGTTGAAGTCCTTCCCAACTCTTCCTGGTCTGCTTCCTCCCTCCGCCCAGGCCTCCCGACTCTGTTTCTTGCCAGCCATGTGACCAGTCCCTTTTCTCTAAGTTTGAGTTTCCTCTGTAAAATGGGACGGCAGTCCCTGCCTCACTGGGGTGTGAACACACAGGATGTGTGGTGCCTGGCTCAGGGTGGTGCTCAAAAAATGGCCTCCCTCTTCTCTCCTGGCTGAGGGCGCTGCTTGCTGAGGCAGATCTCGCCCAGTGATTGGATCAGTCCCTGATGCCTGCGGATGGATGTTAACCATACATCCCGCTCTGCACATCGGGGGCACTTGGATTAAATGCCTATGGAATCACGTAATGAGTAGCAAAGACGGGATCCTTCCTCCAAGAACACCGAAGCTGGTCCTTAAATAAGTACATCAGAGCCCGTGTCACCGTGGGGAGAGGTGTTAAACCAAGAGATCTAGAGAAGAAAGGCATTAGCAGTCAGATTCAAGGCAGGGGTTTAGTGGGCACTTAGTTCAGCATAATGTCTTTGATCATGGCAACTAGTGAAAAAAATTTTCGTTAATACTGGGCATGTTTTATTTCCATTTTGCCTTTTATCCCCTTCAACTTTTGGTGACAGTGTGCTTTTTGCATGTGAGGCACGCCTGGACAGAGTGGTGTCTGTTAGCCTGAGCAGGTGGAATTAGAGCTGAGGGAGGGTGTTAGTTAAGTGCATTCCAGCTCCTTGAGACACATTTGCAAGCATTTGCTGAGTATGGTCGTAACTTCTTTCCACTGGATGTACCATTATGCTGAGTAAATAATTTCGTGTGCCTAGTTATAGTTAGTGTGTGTAGCTAATTGGAACACTTTTGCTTTTGTAAAACTTTTATTATATGGTTTTTCTGTTTAATGACTTTGAAAAGATTCTTTCTCCAGAGAGAGAGAGAGAGAGAGAGAGAGAGAGAGAGAGAGAGAGAGAGAGCGCGCCAAACTAGAATTAATTATTTTTTAATCACAGTATTTTGGGGCGATAGCATGTTCTGCTTTGCCTTTCTTCCCCTGGCCTCCTAAGCTAGATTTAGGAGAGAAATCGCAGGGGGACCTGCTCAGACTGTTACTTGCTGGTCCCCCAGAGGCACTGGTGCTTTGATCTCCTACTTGTGTAGCTCCTCTGATCTTTTATTCTGTAAGGTGTTTGCGTCTCAGTATGATGGATGTTTCACTGACCCTAGTAAATGGAAGAAAATTTTCTCCAGACTTTAAGTGTATTGCTTTCCTTGTTCTTCAAAAAACAGTCTTCTTGGGTAAGAGTGTTTTAGAGGCATTGGCATCAAATCAAGAGAATTGTGGTCTTTAATGGAATTTGAGGCACCGAGGAGTGGTTTGATTGGTGAGAATCCATTTTTGTTTCTTTCTATCCACCCTCAAAACAATAACATAAACAGCTCCCGCCTGTCTTCCTGGTCTTCTTATTTTATTGAAACAAGATTTGATTTCAGTGAATTTTGTGCTTTGGTTTTTGTTGTCACTTTTCTTTTTTTCCTTAAAGGGGAAGAAAAACCTCAAAGGTATACAGAATAAATTAAATTATGAGGAAAATACTCTTTGAGTTTAACAAGATGAATCACGGTTTTGGAACTGAATCTACAAATTACAGTGATGTTCTAGAGTCTAATCTGTGATTCAGAAACTTATTAGTCACTTTGATAGACTGCTGATTTGACTAATTACCTTGAAGGATGCTGCCGGCTGAATTGCTCAAGTCAACTAGTAATTTTGATCAATCCACAAGTAATTATGGTTTTGTGTAGGCAGTAAATATAGAATACTGACGGTGTTAGACTAAAGATGTGATTGTGAAATAATTATGTAAAATATTTAATTCCAACATCATAGCAGTCCTCTTACCTTTTTCTTATTTTGTGGCTTAAATTCTCAAAACATGACAAAAAAGGCCATGGCAACTTTTAATCACTTGATTATCAATGAACAACATATAATTGTGTGAGATATTCTCTGGTGCTAAGTAAGTACTCTTGTATTTTAAATGTAACTTAATTATGATTAAATGTATTTTTGGAAGCCCCCAAAAGCAAAAGTGGTCAGATTTAAAGTAAAAATTCTCTTTAGATTTGTCACAGAAGGAACCCAGAAGTGGCTGGAAGCTGCTGCTGCTGGTTTCCATGTGGGCTGATTAGATAAAGGTTAACGTCAGCATGATCAGCTGTGTCTGAAGCCCAGGTGCTTACATTTTCTTGGCTCCTATTCTATCATTATGCCTTCTTTTACTTGTGAAAATCATTCTGCAGAGCAAGATATTTATTACTGAGCTGCCGATTGGCAGTGTTTGTGTGTTCTGTTTGTGAGTGTAAACTTAAAATATTTTAGAAACAGAGGCATGTTTACTCAATGGAAACATCTGTCTTTAATATTACTTGAGTTGTCTCTTGGATGGTTTGCCTGTATTAGATTCCTTTTGATATGAAAGCAGGAAACATAATGTACTTGGAACTTTATGCAGATTTTGTTGTTATTAATATTTGTGAAGCTCCCTCAGGGTGGTAATTCTGAAGAAAACGCCAGTCTTGGGTAATGACTTATATATGTCTTTGACTCCTGCATCCCCCTCCCCCGCGAACAACAACAACAACAAAAAAACAGGGATTGAAAGGGAGGGAGGATAGTGGTTCACAAGGTGCAGGGGTTATTCTTGGGTAGTGTACACGTGCGCTCTGCTGTGTTCTTGCTTAGTCCACTTTCCAGCTTTCTCTGGATGTGTGGGTATCTCTGAGTCTCGGATTTGAAAACACACATTGCTTTCATACAGCCTGACCCAAATACATGCTGTTTTGTTGGATTTACAACTGTTTTTGCAACTTAAAAAGATGTCTGTTGGTTTCTAGCAAGTGCTTTGCTAAGGGGTGTTTGGGAATAATTTTGAACCTTTTCATGCCTTATCTTAGACACTGATGTTAGAACCAACCCCCAGATAAGTTGCAGCTACACTCTGATAATAAGGGGTTAGATCATCAATGTTTGGTAATTCCCCAGGACACAGAATGGAGGTGAATTATTATGGAACTATGTGTTAGTATTATATAAAATCACTTTTTTGCTGAAATAAAGGGAGGTACTCAGCTTCCTCTTTCACTTGCACACCTTCCTCACAACTCCTTTGCTTTTGGAAGTTAGTTACCTCTAAATGCAGCTTGCTTTTATGGGGAGCAGGAACCCCTATGCATTCGTGCTCCTTGTGTTCTACCTGAAGCACCAACTCTAGGGAGAAATAGCACTAAATGCAAAATCTATCTGGAGGAAAACTTAATTTGGAACACTGACTTTGATTTTCTTTGCTTGCTTTTGCTGCCCCTGCCCATGTACAAAAGACATTGATACACACATGTTAATACAGTGGAGAAGAGTTTTTAATTCAGAAGTTTAGATGGCCTGACGCCATTCAGATCTGTGCCCGTCACTCCAGGGATGGGAGGTGGGAGAGTTGTGATCTACCCAGTAGCTTCTGGAGCTTACGGATAAACTAATCCTCCCTCTCCACAAGGAGAGTCTTGGCAGGTCTGCTTGGCTGGGTGGTGGCGGCCATCAATAAGCCATCCCTGCTGCCACGAAGGAATTGCCTGATAGGAATCATTTCAGTTTTACTTTATTTTTTTGGAACAGCAGGTGGGAAGCCTTAATCCTGGATCCCCAAGCGAAGTTGGAGCCTCCATAACTGTTAATAGCAAGTTCCCAGAGCTCTTTCTCTTGTGGGGTCTCTGAAGGAAGCCACTGATAATTAATACTTAACATCTGTGTGCAGAGATAGCTTTGGGCTTGTAACAATGTGCACATCTCTCTGTACAAGGGGAAGAGTGTGTACCCCTCAGTGAGGTACAGTACCACTCTGTTCAGTGGTAACCAGTTTCTTGCCAAATTCGATTTCAGAATTCCACAAAATGATGCTTGAAGGCTTACAGCAGTCAGATCTGTAGCTGATGAACGTAATATATATAAATATTTTATTTGTGGTACTAGGGATTGAACCCAGGGGTTCTCTACCACTGAGCCATATCCCCAGCCCTTTTTATTTTTTATTTTGAGACAGGGCAGGGTCTCACTAAATTGTCCAGGCTGCCCTTGAACCTGTGATCCTTCTGCCTCAGTCTCCTGAGTCACTGTGCCTGCAGTGAGTGTAATATTTTTAAAAGAGAAAGTTAAGAAACTTATTTATAGGTGCCTATTGATGTTTGGTTTTAGAGAAAATCTTGGTCTGAAGGGATAGGTTTTGCCATGTTAATATAAAATATCCTAAAAATAAATGCCAATTATAAGATTTGTGACTAATGAAACTCAAGTGTAGCTACAGTAAGTTGTAGTGCAGAAAGTTTTTTTTTTTCATCTGAGAAATCTTTGTTGTAAGCTACATTTACTTTGACTAATTTTGTTGTTTCTTAGAAATAGGATCTTGAAAAAATTATTGAGAACCCTTGGTTAAAAAAAAAGAGAACCCTTGGTGACCCCTGTAAATAGGGGAAATAGGGGGAGCCTCTGCATCCCTCAGATCTTATTTGGAGTACCACTGACCTAGTCTGACAAAGAGTTTGGCAAAATATTAACTTTACAAATTCCTAGAGATATGAACTTCATAGGCCAAAGGTAAATTATATAATTTTTTAAAAAATATTTTATTTATTTTTATGTGGTGCTGAGGATAGAACCCAGTGTCTCACGTGTGTGAGGCAGGCGCTCTACCACTAAGCTACAGCCCCAGCCCAAAATTATATGAATTTAATTTAACAAGCACTATTGGAAAATAATATTAAAATAACCATTGAAAACAGTGCTCATTAAAAATAAGACTACCATCCTTCTAAATTCCTTACACTTTCCTGATGCATTATTTCCCTTCATATTCACTCCATTGGAAGTTGACAACTTGTATAATTACAGATATGCAGCTGGCCCTCTGTATCTGCAAGTCCCACACCTGCAGATTCAACCAACTGCAAATTAAAAATATTTGTGAGAAAAAAAGTTGCATCTACTGAATACATACAGATTTTCCCATTGGTTTTAATCCCTAAGCAATATGGTGTAATGATTTACACAGCATTTAAATTGCATTAGGTATTATAAATAATCTAGAGATGATCTAAAGCATACAGGACTATAGGACTTGGTCATCTGCACATTTTGCTATCTGCAGGATCCTGAAACTGGTCCCCCAGGGATACCAGGGACAACTGTAGTTATTTTCCTTTGTAGGTTTTGTATTAAATACCTTTCAAACATCTTGTGATCGTTATACTTGAGTCAAATAGCATCTTCCACTAAGTGGCCCTTCTCTCCCTACCTGTACCTGTCCGATCACACTCATCCTGCAGCCACAAGACTTCAGGGACAGTGTAATGGCTGTACTTAAGTTGGACTTAGGGACTTTCCCTATTGTTTAGGATGTTCTTTTGCTTTTATGTTGTCAAATCAAAGAATTTTGTTTTGCTAAGTAGTACATAAACTTTGTACAAAATTTAAACAGTGAAAAGGTTACAGAGTGAAAAGTGAGCCTCTGTCCCCCTGATGTCCCCTGGCCACCTAGTGCCCCTGTGCTGAGGCAGTACCCTTAGCCTTGCTGTGTCTTCGTGGAGGCCACTCTGTGTTTATAAGCACATAGTTACAGTAAGACTCTGGCTTCTTCTTCTTTTGTTTTTAAAAGAGAGAGAGAGAGAGAGAGAGAGAGAGAGAGAGAGAGAGAGAGAGAATTTTTTTATGTTTATTTTTTTTAGTTCTCGGCGGACACAACATCTTTGTTTGTATGTGGTGCTGAGGATCGAACCCAGGCGCGCTACTGCTTGAGCCACATCTCCAGCCCTGACGCTGGCTTCTTATGTGAACAGTGGCTGTACTTTGTGTGCTATTCCATGTGCCTCCTGGCCATCTTTCCATTAAGAACTGCCTCTTATTGGAATTGCCATAATTTATATAACCGTAAAACCATTGTTGATGAATATGTAGGAGCTTTGCAACTGTACTATTTAAACACTGCTTCCAAAGATAGCACGGAGTTAGGGAGCACCAGTGGTCATCAGGATGTGCCTAGGGTCTGTCCTGATAGACTGTCAGACCTCCACATCCATATGACCCTGATTAAACATGTTCCTTTGGCTCTTTGTTATCATGAAAGTCACAAAATTCCACAACCACCTCTTCAGTAATATTTTAGGATCTGCACTGGCCATTAGCCTTTGTTTTGGACTCTTAATTTAAAAAAAAATCTGTAATGCATCTTTGAGGTGGCTTTCAAAACTTTCTTGAAGGAGAGCAGTTGATATGCTTACTTTCTTAAATAGCCTTAAAAATTAAGTCCCCCCAAAATTTCAGGAGTGAATCTGGATGCTCAGTTTGATCTTCCCTTCTCCATGTGTTCTGCTTATCATTCTGTTGCCTGGAGCATGGGTGTGGTCTGTTGGCCATCTGCTCTTGTGAAATGAAGGTGTAAACCTGGTGGGGTGCTTTCATGGCATTAACAGTGTTCTGCAGTCTTGTTCCTACTTTGAGGCATGCATTTGCCAAAGCTTAAAACCACTTGGAATAGGTGTAGTGAGAGGATTTTCTTTGTGTTAACCAGTGACTTACAAGTCAGTGGAACTGAAGGAGGTTCTGCTTCATTGGAACAATGAATGGACCAGAGTCCTAAGGTGGTGCCTTGAGAGAGGCCCAGGAGTCGGGGGTTGGTAGATGCTGGCTCCATTTGTCACACTGTCCAGCGTTGCCATGTGATGTTAAGGCAAGAGAGGGAAGGAAACTGGGCCAGGGGACTAGAGCACAGTGAGGATTTAGGTTTAAGGGGGCTGGGGATGTGGCTGAAGCGGTAGCACGCTCGCCTGGCATGCATGCAGGCCCGGGTTCCATCCTCAGCACCACATACAAAGATGTTGTGTCCGCTGATAACTAAAAAATAAATATTAAAAATTCTCACTCTCTCTTAAAAAAAAAAAAAGGATTTAGGTTTAATAAGATTTTGTTAGGCTCTAAGAAGAGGTTGTGTGAGGTAGTTTGACCCAAAATGAATCCCCTCCCAATTATTTGTAATTGAAGGCACAAGGTACACTTCTCTTCAGGTGTCCCAGTATTTGAAGAGTCTTCACCCTAGATGGCATTGCACATGGTAAGCACATTTACAGTAATAGGCTTTTCAGTCCTCAGTAGCACCAGCTCAGGGCATCCAGTGTGCACGGTAAAACAATGAGGTTTTAAACTGACAGGAGAGAAAAAGAAATGGGGTGTGTATGGGAAGCCACAACCATCACAGAATTCTGTTGTGGTAGTTGGTTTCTGTGTTATGGATTTCTTAAGGGAAGTGTAAAAAGAATGCAGATATCTCTCATTTACAGTGGAAGATTTGTGGACAAAGGCTCTTATTCTTCTTGAATGTCTGTGTGATGACCCCTCCCCAACCATGTAACAGTTTCAATAAAGTACATAAAATAACAGATTGAGCCATAAGAGACCCAAGAAATGGTGACTTAGTTCTAATTCCTTCTCCAAGTGCGTATTGCTCAAGACCTCACAGCACCTTGGAACCACAGGTAGAACTGGATCCCTGGGGCGTCGTCAGCTCAGAGACCAGATTCCCAAGTTGGGACTTGCAGGCTTGGAGAACTGAGCTGCTCACTTAGCCCTTACCCTTTGTCCCCAGCTTCTAACTCTGCCTAAATTCTCTAGCCGTTTTCGTAAACCCACCCTGATAGTACTAGGCTTAGTCCTGTGAACCCAGCACAGTTGAGTGCTGTAAACCCAGTACTTCCAGGAGGAACCAGAAGGGGGAGGTGGGGAGGGAGCCCGCCCTGCATCTGCATCAAGGCCGGGGTGTTCCTGCCCACTTGTAACACACCAGGGAAGGGCTCAGTCTGTGGTCTGTGGTGGTCTGTGGTCTCTGGGACGCTCTTCCCTGTGTTCTCCACCTCACCTTCCTTCTTTTTGCTCCGTCAAGGTCCTTTTTCTTGTCTTCCAATTCTGTGTGTGTGTGTGTGTGTTGGTGTGCCTCTGTGTGTGTGTGTGTGTGTGTGTGTTGGTGTGCCTCTGTGTGTGTGTGTGTGTGTGTGTCGGTGCGCCCCCACCCCCCATAGGCCTGTAGGTGTGATGAATTTACTCTGAACACAGAGTTCTCAGGACACCTTTTCCTTGCATCCTTCCCCCCCAGGGTGGCCATCCCATTTTCTTCCCTTAAGGTTTTTTCAAAAACAATTCATTATTAAAAGATATTATATTTAAATAGATGAAAGAATTGAAGGATCATATGAGATTATGTATTACTGAATGCTAAAATGTTTATAATTTGAGCTTAGTCTGCTTGTGAGAGAGGGACATGCAAAGTAGTTATTGATAATTCAGGGAAAAAATGTGATTTTGACACATTTATAGCTTTCCTAAATGTTATAGCTTTGCAGAGAGCCTGAAATTAGACTGGAATGAGGTGGAGACATTTTTACATTGAAAAGAGGTGTGATTTAGTCAACCAGAATCTAAATTTTTAGAATTATATGGTACATTTTATAATTCTGTGATATAGAAGTCTGTGCTTATTCTTTTTTCATAGTCAAATAAAAGATATATATGCCCTTTTTAAAAAAAGGGCAAATAAAGATACATATCCTTCCATGTCAGTTATCCCTGTCTCCAACAATATCTAATAGAATTTTCTTTCTTTATTGATGGGAAGAAAGTATTTCTATATATAATATTAATGAGATATAAACATGGCCAGTCGGTAACGTCTTTGGAAATGATATAGACATTTCAGTCTTTGCAGTGTTGAATTTGTGTGGGAATAGCAGGCTGTTATACATGTATTTTGTCTGCCCATTTTTCTCTGCCCTTCCTCTCCCAACCCAAAATCTGAGTAACCACACCACGAAGCCACATATGATCACTGTTGCAGACAGAGTCCTCTGGGTATTTTTTGGTGTTGGTCGTTTGAAGAAAGAAAAAGCCAAAACCCACTTCTTAAGGTCTGAACAGTCTGTAGAGCTGTCTCTCAGGCATGAAGTCTGAGTCGCTGGGCGAGTGTGTATTTAGGGGAGGAACAGGCTGGATGTGTGCCCCCAGTAGCAGGCATAGCTCTGAATATTCCTGGCTGCAGCCACTGGAGAGAGAAGGGGCCAAGAGGGAGAAGGTCTGAGAATGGCCACACCCGGGACTCTGGGGGTTGCCACCTCTTTTACCTGCTGTCAGCCTTTTGCTCAGGTCTGTGCTCCATACTTCACTTGGTTCTTTAGCTGTGATCTGAGAGCTTAATAAATACCTGGAATGGGTGCAAAAAGAACAGAAGTAAAGACTGATAAGATCGAAGACTATGCGTGGAAAGCCTTGGCGCTTGACAGGTGGCGTCGTCCTTCCTATCCCTTATGAATGTGGAGCTCCCTCTTTTAGTTCTCTGGGGCCTTGCCAGAGTTCCCGTGCTCTAAGGTGGGAATGAGAGAAGGAATAGAAACACCAACCTTTTGGTGCCAGGGTGTGTTCAGTAGTATTTCCACTGGTAGGATCTCCGGCACTGTTCTTTCTCACGTTTAGCTTGACTTGCTTCATTCGTCCATTCTCTCCCAAGTCTTCTTTATGCTGTAGTTCTGTATTCATGGCACATTTGATTCTTCAGGTACAAGTCTCTGAAGTATGATTGGATAAGCATAAACCAAACAGGATGCCTTTTTGGTAGAAAATATGCTGATTCCAGGTGGTATACACTCATAACCTCTGCTGCTCGGGAGGCTGAGGTAGGAGGATTGATAGATAATTCAAGGCCATCCTAGGCAATTTAGCAAGATCCTGTCTCAAAATAAAAAGGACTAGGTTGTAGCTTAGTGGTAGAGTGCCACTGGGTTCATTCCCCAGGATTGCAAACAGACAAAAACTAAAAACATGTTTCTTAAGGGAACAGGGCTAGAGATTGTGTTATAGCCAGCACATAGAAAAATATAATTTCCAAGAAAGAGATTCCCCAGGACAGGGAATCCCTAAACTTAACATTCTTTTTTTCATCAAAGCTCATGACATTGGCTGAGATATTTGTCCTGTCTTAACTACATTCTTACATCCCTGAAAAGGTTGCAGGTAAATTCTCCTTGAGAACTAACTCAAAGGATCTTAGGAGGCATCTTTTTCTGTTTTTGATTTAGAAGCAATTGGTGTGATGCATGTTCCTCTCCTACCTTTGAAGACGAATCAGAATCCTGAAGCTGGAAAGCCTCTCAGGAAGTCTTGTGCTTTTCAACCTCTGAGAAAAACTAAAACACTTTGATTTTCCTTATTATTATGGCGATGTCGTCGGAATAAAAGGCGTTGGCATTTTTGCAGAAACACAGTGTTTAGGACCACGAGGAAACTGATTCAGAGTCTTGTTTTATCTCTTACCATTTAAAACAGGGCTGTGGACTTAAATGCATGCAAGGCTGGCCAGGTAACCTAAGTGAGGTGGGAGACTGGCAGCAGGACCATGGGGAGTGGTAGCGACTGAAGGGAAGGGAGAAGGTGTAACCTGTGCATGGGGTCGGGGGCACTCCTGATTTGCAGAATACTACAGGAACCCAACAAAATATTCCTCTCAATGGCAAAAGGCATGGTTGGCAGTAAACAGTGTCTTATTGAGAACAACATGTTTGTATTATTAGGAATGCTAGCTGGGGGGATTTGCCAATTTAAATAATAAAATACACGAAAGCCATTTTCCTCAAGTGTGTGGTTTGCCTGGTCCTCCAGCAGGCCCTCCTTTCTGTATACCTTAATCTTCTTCTGAAGCCAATATTTCTTTCCCCAGATATGTTAATTTTTGCAAGTTTCCTGTTCTTATGTCCTAGAAGTCTTTCAGTGTTCATTCCTCACTCCTAGAAGAATTTGTTCTGAATTTTCCAGTGTGGGATTCTATTCCCCGCAAAGAACCTAACCCCTGAGTCTAACCTTAGTCTTAGCCTCCGGCCCACTTTTTGCATTTTACTGTTAGAGGCATGGCTGATCTTCTGGTAACACCCTTCATATTACTCAGTGGAAAATACCTTTTTTTCTCTTGTCTTTGGCATAAGTCTGCAAACTTAACTCTTATCATGCATTTATTTTCCAGTGCTCTGTAATTGCAATTACCTTTTTTTTTTCCCCTGAACTCTTTTCAGTCTCTGCAATAAAGGAAATAATATTCTGAACTCTACCTGGTCCTTTCCTGGGCTGATCAAGCTGGTGAGATAATACTCCTATGTTATTGCTTTTGTTGAAAAGCACCACACAGCTGGATCATATTCAGGGTACACGCTGACCTCAATATCTTCTCCCCCTCCTGCCCCTGTTGTAGTCAGGATTTCTTTGTGTTTTATCCACATAATTCATTCTTCATTTGTAAGTGCACTACCTTGTTCTCACAGCTAATAAGCACCAACATGTTTTTGATGGATCATTTCTATCTCTCATTTCCCAAGGTTACTTGGAATTCTGTTGTTTTTCAAATTAGAAACCTTCACTTAGTTTGGAGCCATAAAATTCGAATATTTTTAACTTCATTATGACAGGCATTGATTAAAAAAATATGTGGTCATGTTAGGCCTGGGAGTCTGGATGCTGCATTAAGTCATTTATTTCTATCACTGTTAACTCATAGTTTGCCTTTTAATAGTGTTTGAGACTCCATAAACATTTCTATCATAATTTCTTGCTTTCTTATAGAAACTTGAGTGATTTAGAATAATAACTTGGGGTTTGTGGTTGGTTGTAGTAGAGAGAAGAAACCTCCAAATTGTTTAATTCATACGTATGGTTTATATGCCATCATTTAATATTTTGAGTAGCAAGGGGAAGGAAAATAGGAAAGCCCTGGGATTGAGTATAAATATATTTTATACATATTTTTCTGTGTTGGACTTTGACGATGTCCATCCACTGGTCTTAAACATCATAGCATCCTAAATAGGTCAACATAATGAGATGCACCTTTTGTTCTTGTCTTCACAGGTTTCAGAAGGTGACCATAAAAAAGTGAAGAAGTTACATTTCTAATATGACACTTGGAAGTTAGTGACTGCTTACTACATTTTCATGAAAATAAAATATGACTTAGAGGCTTCGAAGGCTTATGATGTCATCGGTTTCAACAGAAAGCAAACTCCAGCAGGCTGTGAGTCTGCAGGGAGTTGACCCGGAAACATGCATGATCGTATTTAAGAACCACTGGGCACAGGTAAGGTATGAGCTGGACCTTCCCTTCTGGCCTCAGTGGCCCCAGAGCCACCATGACCCCAAAGCAGGGTTTCCTATGTCTGTGACAGATAACTGGGTTTCCAAAAGCAGAGGGAGGGAAACCTTTCAGATGGGAAGAAAAGGAACCTCTCATCTTGTTTACTTGGAACAAGTCTCTGTTAAAGACTCTGGTTTTTACAAAAGCATTTAAAGAACATGCACATTCCTTAGATGTTTTTTGGAAAAACAGATGTTTCTTACAGTGACTTTTACATCACTTTGCAATATACTTGATCATAATAACTTCCCCTCCCTTTCCCACTTCCCTGCTGATTTACATCCAGTCTTTAAACTCTGGTAATACTAAAGTACACTTTTCTTAAGAATTTACTGAGTACTTATATCATTTAATACTCACAAACCTCTAAGGTAGGTGGTATGAACTTCCTTGTTTTACAGATGAGGGAATGGAAGATTACAGAGGTTAAATAACATGTACAACTAGTGAGGTACCCAGGCAGCGCCTGGACCTTTGTTCCTTGACTCCAGAGCCCACGGATGCGACCTCAGTGTTCTACCAGTTTCAGGCAATTTAAATTCCATGTACTTTTAAAAAAAAATTTAATATTTTTAGTTGTAGATGGACACAATACCTTTATTTATTTATTTTTATGTAGTGTTGAGGATCCAGTGCCTCACACATGCTAGGCAAATGCTCCACCTCTGAGCCATAACCCCAGCCCCAAATTCCATGCACTTTTAAGGAGGGAGATGTCTTGAATATCTGTCTCCTTCATCCCAAAGTTGATTATAAAAAGTTTTTTTTAATTAATTAATTAATTAATTTATTTATTAATTTTTTTTATTGGTTGTTCACAACATTACAAAGCTCATGACATATCATATTTCATACATTAGATTGAAGTGGGTTATGAACTCCCAATTTTACCCCAAATGCAGATTGCAGAATCACGTCGGTTACACATCCACAATTTTACATAATGCCCAATTAGTAATTGTTGTATTCTGCTACTTTTCCTTTCCCCATGATTTATTTTTTCTTCTCTGACTTTTCCCTGATCTGCTAATGTGGTTAATAAAGGGTTGAATGTTGAGAAGATTTACCAGCCTGCTCCTTTCCTTATGGAGTTCACAGGTAGTAAAATAAACAAAGTTGGCATTCTTTACTCCAAGTGTCTAGCATCACACTCCGCAGGTGAGCTGGTAAGTGGCTATTTATGTGACAATTTTTTTAATGACTATCCAGTTCCTTCCTGTGGCCAGAAACAACACACCGTTAAGGCACTGAGCCTGTAAATCACAGCAATTATAGGGGACATGGTTTAGATCAAAAAGCAACAAAACCAATTCTGCTTCTGGATCGACACGCTGTGTAGCTCCTTCTGTTGTCCAGTGTAACGCTGGCAAGGTTTTTTCTTTTTGTGTGTTTTCCGTTCTCTTTTCAAATCTGAGATTTTCATGGATTTGCTGTGGACATTGAGGATACATCTGCTTTAGTAAAGGGTGGAAGTAATTTAGGAGTTTTTCCAGATAATTAGAGTAATTGCTTTGGGCTTTGCACCTTTTCTTTTCTTTTTTTTTTTTTTTTTTTGGTACCAGGGATTGAACTCGGGGGCACTCGACCACTGAGCCATCTCCAGTTCTGTTTTGTATTTTATTTAGAGACAGGGTCCCACTGAGGTTTTTAGGGCCTTGCTTTTGTTGAGGCTAGCTTTGAACTCTCAATCCTCTCGGCTCAGCCTCCTGAGCTGCTGGGATTGGCTTTGGGCTTTTTAAAGCCTTTTATAACGGTGGCTCCAAATTAGGGTCATGAGCCCGAAAAGGATCTGTGTGCCCAGTGGTCCACTGGATGTGGCTGGCAGTAGTGTTTTAGAAGGCCTGACTCCTCTCTTTACCTTTTTAAGTTTCTCTATTATTTTGTGTTCATAAGGTACATGGTATTATCATGGATTAGTATGTGCATGTTTAAGTATTTAATTTATGCTCATTTTTAACTGTTAGGAACCTTCTTTAGCTTCAGTCGTTCATTTCACTTGGCTGACCATGTCTGTCATTCTAACACATCGTCTTTGCGCCGGGGCCCCTTTGGTTTTTTGTGTATATTGTTTTTGATCATAACCCTTCCTCCTGGGGTAACTGCGATGTGCTCTGCCCGGTGTTCTGTGTCACTCTTGAAGATGTGGTACGCTTTAGTGTGTGGGGGTGGGTCACCTGCTGTCCGACTCCCTCCTGGGCAGACCTTCTCCAGGGCTGCTGGGTGCTGTCAGCCTGACCTGCCTTAGTGGTGCACCAGTGCTGCTCTTGCGCATTGCTGAGAGGAGAAGTATTGGTCTCAGGCTCCTGTGATTCAGTTCCCCGTTCAGCAGGCAGGAAGGACTTCAGGGTTACCAGGCATTCTGGGTTATTGAAATATAGTGCAGGCAGCTAGCCCTCCTTTTAGCACAGAAGAGTATTGAGTTGAGGGTGAGAATTCTTTGTCAGAAGGAATGGAGTTCAGTCATTAAATATTTCCTTTGGTAATGTGGAGGCCAGTTGTATTGTTGGCTCTGCCATTTCTTGAACTTCGCCTGGGCCTTCCTTGCTTCCTTCTTCCTTCCATCCTTCCATCTTTCCATTCTTCTTTCTGTCCTTCCTTACCTCTCTCCCTCCTTCCTTCCCTTCCTCCCTCTTGAGGCTTAATTTTCCTCTTCATTCTGGAACCTGTCCTCAGTCTGTTTACAGAAGGCCTTTGGGGCCTTTCTCTTACCCTTATGAAAACACCTGTTGGGAAATTCACTGGGCATCCAAGGGGTTGTTGTTCCTGAGAGGTTGATTTCACCCACACTTCAGGCGCCCTGTTGTGAGCATCCTCTTGGGACTGGAGAGTGCAGCACCTTGGCCTGGGCTTAAAGGATGTTCCAGCTGATCTGAATGGCAGTGCAAGGAACATAACAGCAAAGTGAATAATGATGATTATAGGAATTAAGGCATGAGAAGAGGCTATTATGGAAGGAAATGGCCTGGGAGAGAGAGGAAGTGACATTTTGGCAACTTGGCTGTGAAGAAGGTTTTGATGACAGAAAAAGAGAGCATTTTATAGAAGGATTTTTGGAACACAGTTTTGGCTTTTTTGGATGATGAATAGAGGGTGGAGGAGGCAAAAAATTCAGGGAAAAGCAGAGACGAGGGCTCACGTGTGTGTTTGGGAACAGGACCTGCAGTACAGTGCTTTCACCACTTAGGAAAAGCAAAGGCAATAAAAGTGCAGTATCCCATTTGTCTCTTTGTTCTTGTCCTTCAGCACAGGTGCAACATACCTGACATGTATTTGGCGGGCTCTGTTCTACTATGTATTAGTAGCTTTGGTTCCAGAACTTGAATTACAAAGCAAATGTGGATGGAGGGGGATATCCACTTGCCCACTCTCACCTTATGGTTTGTCAGGGACAGCTTGGTGTACAGCGAGCAGGGGTCCAGGGCAGTCTGTGATTCAGGGGCCCGCCAGAGGAGAGACTGTGAATGGCCAGTGGTGTGCGTGAGTTTCCAGACTGTCCCCTGGACCCAGCGATCTGTTCATGGCAACCCTACAGTGGTTCTAGAGGAGATAGGTGCATTCCTATAGTGATCCCTCTGGAATTAGGAAATGGCCCTGCCTGTGCTCCTCCCACCTTCTGAATGGCTATCTTGTACCTTAAGTGGCTAGAGTGATGAATCTAACACCAAATCTGTCTGGGTTACCCCTAGTGGGACCCTTCAGTGGATCCGACCACACACACAAACACACACGCACGCACACAAGCAAATGCGCGCATGCGCGTGCCAGGATACCACGTGGGGTTCTTCATGCGCTCCTCTCCACCCTCACCCCTGGGCAAGTGTCCGTTATGCGATTCATGCCTCTGTGCCTTAGGCATTTGCCCCTCTTTTTGTCTAGAACATTCCTTCCCCTGAATAAATACCTCTTCTTCTCTAGGATTCATCTGGGACAGCATTTCTTCCAGGAAGCCTTCCCTGCTCTCTTTCCTGTTCCCACTCCGTGTTCCAACATCACACCCTGTTTTCTTTCACCGTTATGCCAACTCCCTTTTATTACAATTACATGTACAGTACCTTCTTGACTTTTTGCATGTGTTTCAAGATCAGAGACCATTTGTGGTTAATTTGTGTTCCCAGTGCCCAGAACAGAGCATGGGATATTGTAGATATTCAGTAAACTGCTGAAGAAAGGCAGGAAATATACAACTTTAGAAGGCTTTTGAATGTACACTAATTTTAAACATTGTATAATTTGCTTCTAGCAAGATATTTGGACTTGCATTGAGTGATCAGGAAGCTTGAGTTTTAGTTTTTATAGTCATCTGCAAGAACAGTTTATAACCTAGTAGATTGTGATGTTTATCTCTTACCAAATGGAAGAGGGCAAAAGTGGAGAGAAGCATTGACCCACCAGGTAATAAACTGTTCAGTTCAACTGCTGTGTGAATTAACCCCCTATACTAGTTATTTGTCTTTTTTTTTCTTAATTTTTTTAAGAGGGAGAGAGGAGAGAGAGAGAGAGAGAGAGAGAGAGAGAGAGAGAGAGAGAGAGAATGAATTTTTAAAAAATATTTATTTCTTAGTTTTCGGCAGACACAACATCTTTGTTGGTATGTGGTGCTGAGGATCAAACCCAGGCCGCACACATGCCAAGCGAGCATGCTACCACTTGAGCCACATCCCCAGCCCCTACTAGTTATTTTTCATGGCCTAGTTGTACTTTGTGACTTTGTGACTTCATGGACCTTGCTGTATTCATTGTCTGTTTCTTTCAAGCATTGGATACCAAATTGTGTGTCTCCTTAGAGCCAGGAGAGCTGAGGAGTGTAGGTTTTAAAAAGATTCATAAGAAATATGCATTTCTGCCTTTACTTTTAGTTGGTTCGTATCTCAGAGCTTCATACCATTTTCAGCCTCCAAAAATAAACTGTTTTACCATTTTGTGTTTAGATAAGAAAATGACAGAGCTCAAATATAGTAATGGTAACAGTTGAGGAAGAGCTGGTGAACAGGGTTAAAATTTTTTATCTTGGAAGGGATGGATGGGGATGGGAAGAAATGGACCCAACCAGATTTGTTTAGTTAGATTTCTTTCCACAGTAATGAAAAATAGATCATAAATTTTAGGTGTAGTATCATTTTTTTTGTGGGGGGTACCAGAGATTGAACTCAGGGTCACTTAATCACTGAGCCATATTTCCAGCCATTTTAAAAACTATTTTGTTTAGAGACAGGGTCTCACTGAGTTGCTTAGGGCCTCACTGAATTGCCGAGGCTGGCTTTGAATTTATGATCCTCCTACTTCAGCCTCTTGAGCCTCTGGGATTACAGATGTGCATCCTATTATGCATAGTTTCTTGTGTAGAGCTCCAAGTAGCCAAGATCTATTAAAGAAATACAGAGCATTTATAGGTGCCTTCAACACATGCATTTGAATCTTGTTCACTTGCTGTCCTTTGATGTGTGTCCTTTGGTGCATGACGTGTTGTAGACTAAATGTCAGAGAAATTAAAGCCTTTGAGAGATGAGAAGTTGGGAAGTATTGAAGAGCTCTAGTTAATCTTCTGAACATCTTAGTAAGTTGATGTTTGTTAGCATTTTAAGAACTAAGGCCTCTCTTCCCAGTTTTACCAATAGCCCCAAACTCAACATAGACAGTAGAAAATAAAGCAAAGGAAACCTGTGCTTCTCAAGACAGGGCTGAGGTGTGAGCTTGTCCTTCCGCCTGACCTGGAGTGGAGGAGCTGTTGGAGCCCCGCTATGCACTCATTGCAGAGTCTGATTTTTGCTGTGGTTGAAATTATCATTTTCTGGTCTATCATTACTTAGACCCTTTCTCTTAAGTCCTTTCTGTAACTCCTCCCTATCCTGTTCCTGTCTCAGGTTTAGACAGGTCCCTGGGACTCAGGCCTAGAGCTGCCACTGTGCACGTAATACAAGAAGTGACTTGGTGAAGGCCCCTACCCCTGTGGCGATAGGTATACAAGGGAAAGACTGTGCTACTAAGTAATGAGCAAAAACTGGATGGAAACTAATTTTGTTAGTTATTTGGTATTAAGTGGATTTGGGCGTATGACGGCTAAATCCTGCGTTTCTTCTGTGTGATGGAAAATGTTGCCTGGTAACTTGTTTTTTTTTCCACACTCCCACTTTAAATTAGCATTCCAGAGAGTTTGGAAGTATGACTTTCTTGAAATAACCAAGCTCTAACTAAAGTAGCAAAAACAATCACCTGTTGATACAGGCATGTATCTAAGATGCAGAGTAGTATTAAGCTGGAATCGACTTAGAAATACTTGTGTTTACCATGAGGGAAAATTATTTGTTATCTTGAGGTGTGATTATGTGATTAATGTAGATCTTCCATTCTGAAAGCATTTAAACAGCCTGTTTAGAGTTTGTAACTGTTTACAATTCAGGCCCATTCTGGATTTTTCCATTTAATATTTTCAGACTGTGGTTGACCACAGGCAGCAGAAATTGTGGAAAGCAAAACATGATGAGGGGGTACTGAGCATCGAAGAAATTAAACAAATGAAGCGACAGGGCCCAGGATTTAAAATCTTCCCAATTCCAGTGCATGTGCTTTAAACTGAAAGGTGCAGGTAAAACTGACCCAAGTCAGAGCCCTTGCAAGAGGCCTTATTTTCTTGTTTGGGCACAACAGCTATAGCCGCCTCCTTCGCACAGACTTCTGATCTCTCAAAGTGGGAGGCAGCGTCAGAAGGAGAAGTAACTGGACGTCTTTGTGTGAACCAAATTGGAGGAAAATACCTGTTATATCATAAAAGTCTTTGGTTTTGTTTTTATATATGTCTGAATAAAAATGCTGAAGTAAAAAAAAATCAGGCCCACTGTCACCAACTAATGGGGCCATCATTAGGGACAAGAGTAGGAACATCTGATGTTCCTCATTTAAAAAAAGATGCTATTTGTTAATTTTATTTAGCCCCAACAGTCCTCATATGTGTAGGTCAAATAGCTTTGAAATTGGGTTAAATTTGGCTATTTTGATCTGATTGATAATTTGAATACCATGTTCATACTGCTGTTTTTTTTTTAATGGTTGACATTGTGTTTCCTGGACAGTGACATATGGGTTAAAACGCAAACACAAGAAATGTTAGATTAGATTGGATCCATGGTTTACACCATCCAGTGTTCTGCATTAGGCGGTGGTCTTCGGTCAAGGAAGGTACAACACTGTTGATTTTTGTTTTCTTTCTTTTTTTAAAAAAATTTTTATTTTTTAGTTGGACACAGTATCTTTATTTTATTTATTTATTTTTATGTGGTGCTGAGGATCGAACCCAGGGCCTCGTACGTGCTAGGTGAGCGCTCTGCTGCTGAGCCACAATCCCAGCCCCCGATTTTTGTTTTCTTTTTACTCTTGTGATAATTTACATGTGGATCTAAATGTGATCCAGGCTCGCAATTCTCTCTCTCTCTCTCTCTCTCTCTCTCTCTCTCACACACACACACACACACACACACATACACACACACACACATACACACGCACACACGCCTATATATTTTAAAAAGTTTTCAAATCAACAAATGCCTGGTTATGATCAGCAAAACATTTACATTATAATTTCTGATCTCTGCTGGTTTACTTTAGTAGTGAGCATGGGTTTAGTTAGTTGTAGATCAGTCTACTAAAAGTTTTTTCAGCCTAAGGAAGTAAACTTCTTTTGCAGAGGGGCTATTTGCAAAGGATAGTCTTGCTTGCTTTCACTTTTTTACCTACTGTGATGCCTTTGGCCTCATTAGTAGTGCTTTCCCCTGAACCCACATTATCCCCTAGATTGATAGTGAGGGGCTGAGTCAGAGCTAGGGGTGGGAAATCTGAGGCCAGGTTGAGAGTCTGAGGTAGCTGGCCAGGCACCGGAAGGCACTGTGAGCCACTGGAATTGTGGCATCCATTGACCTGGAAGGTCAGAGTTGCTAAGCAGGTGGAACTGTGCAGCAAGTAGAAATCAGGGAGGCCAGAGTGTTGGAGTTGATGTGAGAAGAGGGCACCCAAAGGAAAGGTCAGGGAAGTCCAGGTCACATCAGCAGTCAGTCTCCAGAAACTGAAAGAACCATGACACCATTTGGGCAGCAGAGGTGGGACCTTGGGGTGAAGGTTCTTGGCATCTCAGTGTGGCTCAGCCCAGAAGCTGCTTAGGCACCCCTGCCCTGCCCGAACCACTCCCAGGGTGTGTGGAAAGCAGGTTATGGGTGTGTCTGCCTGGCAGGGGGCAGGAGGAAGCCTGGGAGGGACCTGTGCCTGAGCATGGAGGTTAAGGGTATGTGGCAAAGCAGGCCTGATCAGCCCTTGCTGGGTGTTCAGCCCATGATGCAAAGGGCCTTGGTTGCAACACAGCCCTCTTCTCTGCCATAACCCCAGGCGAGGGCTGGGAGTGAGGAAAGGGGTTTTAAGCTGCCTGCTTCACTGCAGGAGATAAACAAGCCTTCTACCTGGATGGGTGATTGTGACTCCATTCTCAAGCTTCCCTGCCCATTAACCCAGGGGCAGAATAGAGGAGACGCCAAGAGAAAGTTAATATGCTTCTGCTCAACAATCAGCACTCTATAAAAATCCCAGTTCTCTTTATAGGAGTCCTCCTGGCAGGACTGGGGATGTGGCTCAGGGTGGAGCACTTGCCTACCATGAGTGAGGCCTGGGTTCAGTCCCTAGCACTGTGAGGGAAGGAAGAGTTTACAAAGGAATATATTGGAATAAATATTATAAGTGAAGGTTAATTCATGAAAAAATGTGATTTATGGTCCTCTAAATAAGGAATTTTGCTTTGTATTACCCACATAGGAGACACATGATAAATATATGCAGATTTATGAATGTATATTTCTTAGGAGATGTCCAATAATCATTTCAAACTTAATGTTTTGGTCCTTTTTAAAGATATTAGTATAAATTGCTTTGTCTACTTTTATTTTTAATTTATATTATGAAATTAGAGCAACTTATAGGAAAGAACTAATTAACCTTAAAATATCATTTATGTCTCTTCAGATCAATTCTAATTATACATTTGTCAATATATTTGCTTTTTAACTTAAATTATTTCATGTATAGAGGTACATGTAATGATATGTAACAATAGTTGTATTATATGATGATATAACCTTTTGAATATAATTCTCTTATTCTTGACGATTTGGGTCAATAATATTTTATTTTTTATTACTGGAAAATACTATTGATATTAAAATTTTTTAATAAATTACTTTTGGATTGTTTCCTTGGGACATTTTTCCCGAAGTCAGATTTGCAAGTCAGAGGGCAAAAACAATTTCATAACTTCTGTTACATATTACCAGATTGTTTTCCAGAAAGGCTGAGGTAATTCGCCATGCTATTATCAATGTGTAAGGCACAATTCCAGTTTTAGACATCTTGGGCAGTCTCAGCACCCCTGAGAAGTATAATTACATTTCTAACTGTGGTGACTGAGCTGTAAAGATAGCTCTCATGAGTAAACTCAATATGTGGACTTTGAAATTATGGAACTGATAAAGCATGTAGCTAATCTATTCTATAATGTGGAACCACAAAGGGAGGAACTTTTGGGGCTGGAGAGTGTGAGGTGTTGAAGTGGAGGCCCCTTGGGACTAGTGTGGTACTGTGATTCTACTCTGTGGATGTTGTCAAGGCTCAGAGCCAAAGGGAAAGGGGGAGACCCAGGTCCCGGGGCCCTGCTGCCAGTGAGGTCTTTGGGCTGGTGAGGAATTTGGAGGACTTGGTGGAGGCAGTAGGCTTGGGGCACACTCTGGAGGCAGGACTGTGACAAAGCAGAGGATAACCAATGTCTGCCCCATGGCTGCACTGTGGCCACCCGTCACTGGGCCACACATCTCCTGTGTAGCTGCTCACCGAAGGCCTTTCTCATTAAAAATATCAACTCAAGGGTATTGGGGTGACTTTTTCCTTTATGACAAAGCACTGTCAATTTTATAATGGAAGTTGATAGAAATTATAGATTATGTGGAAATCCACTCATTTCTGTCAGGATGCGCTTGCCTGGTCCACAAAGATCCCTTTCCCCTGCTCTGACAGGGAGAAACTTAGACCTTTCCCTGAGAAGTGCATTTGCCTCATTGCTTATGCATGCTGACAGAGCATTGTGTATTTTCCAGCTTCCCCAGTGACTTGCAAAAATTCTATAACCTAAATGCAGAATATGTAACAGCTTATCGTAGAACTGGACCAGGAAGGTACTGCAAAGATACATATTACATGCAACTCAGAAAGGCAAAAAGGAGCAAACATAAAGTCTTTCCTAAGATGTTTGGTTGTTTAAAAATGTGTGTCTATACCCCCCCCCCCCAGTACTGGGGTAGAATCCAGGGCCTTCCATGTGCTAGACAAGCAGTACTCTACCATTGAGCCACGTCCTTAGCCCATGCATATGCACTTTAAGGGAGTAAATTATATGGGATTATTGTAGACATCCCAAGTCATGAAGTTAAATGGAAATTGTGGTATAAAATTTTTCAGATTTCTAAGTCTCAAAGTAGGAGTATCAATGGGTAGAGAAAGGTAGTAGGAAGCATTCAAATGCCTGCAGGGGTGAGGGAGAGAAATAGAGCAGGGCTGTGATTGACCCACTTACGGATGTATTTAGTTTCTACTAATAGTTGATTGTTTTTGTAGTGAAGTATATTTGACAAAGTATACCATCTGAACCATTTTTTAAAAACCATTCAGCACCATTAATTACATTCATAGTCATTACTATTATTTCCAAAACTTTCCATCACTCTAAAATTTAGGGACTTAATTTATAATTAGTTACCTCAGAATTTTTTTTCTCAAAGAAATGGAGCATTGAAAGCCTTTGTTTTTGAGTTTCATCATATGCCATCCAGGTGGATTCTGCTGGTTATACGTCTGTTCATCAGTTTCCTTTCATCCTTCCTACCTTGCCTGAAGAGGCTGCCCATCCGGGTAGAGGAGGGAGGATATTGTTTTGTCAAGGGCAGATGAGTGGCTGTGTTCCTCTGATGAAATCTCCAGAGCAACTCCATTTATAGGAAGATATAGTTAGTCAGATTTCCTTTTACTTGTTTATTGTATTTTAAAGTTAAAAAGGCAACGTTGCGTTGTTGACAGTTTAGGAAAAAAATTAGGAACTTGTCATTCCTTTTGAACACAAATGCTATTATTATTTTCCTGTATTTCTTTTCACTCCTTTTTCACCTATGTGTTTTTGACATATTTGATAATTATGGATCTCACAAACATAGCTAGCTTTTTTTTTCATTTAAATATGACTACAGTTTCTTTTTTTATATTGCTCTAATAGTCTTCACAGTAGTAAGCCAAGGAATTCAGGTAATCTCAATTTGCATGACCATACTGTTTTCTTTGACATTTAGGTTGCTGTAATTTTTAACTGTTATAAATAAGCATCTTCAAACATCTTCTTTCATAGTTTAACCCTTTCATTTTATGAAAGAGACAGAGGCAGATGGGCAGACACACACACACACACACACACACACAGACATATCACATTGATCTTACTGCGGGCAGTGGCTCCTGCATCTTGAGTGATGACTTGGTCAAATCAGGGGTGGTATGTATTTGTGATTATGATAAACCCAGATAGATAACGAATGTTCGGTTTGGTTACAGGTTGTGAAAATCTTAGAGAAGCATGACCCCTTGAAGAACACCCAGGCAAAATATGGGTCCATCCCCCCGGACGAGGCCAGCGCCGTGCAGAACTATGTAGAGCACATGCTGTTCTTACTAATTGAAGAGCAAGCCAAGGATGCTGCCATGGGGCCGATTCTGGAATTCGTGGTCTCTGAGAACATCATGGAGAAGCTTTTCCTGTGGAGCCTGAGACGGGAGTTTACGGATGAGACTAAAATGGAGCAGCTGAAGATGTATGAGATGCTAGTCACCCAGTCGCACCAGCCCCTGCTGCACCACAAGCCCATTCTGAAGCCTCTGATGATGCTGCTGAGCTCTTGTTCAGGCACGGCCACCCCTGCCGTGGAGGGGAAGCTGGTGGTCCTGCTCAATCAGCTCTGCTGCATCCTGGCCAAAGACCCGTCCATCCTGGAACTCTTTTTCCACACCAGTGAGGACCAGGGGGCTGCCAACTTCCTCATCTTCTCCCTTCTGATCCCCTTCATTCATCGTGAGGGGACAGTAGGCCAACAAGCGCGGGATGCTTTGCTCTTTATCATGTCCCTCTCTGCTGAGAACAGCGTGGTGGCCCACCACATCGTGGAGAACACCTACTTTTGTCCAGTAAGTTCCCCTCCTTGGCATATTTTCCTTCCCCTCCCCTCTGTCTCTCCTGTGTTAATGATAAATACTTTTTATTCCTTTCCTCCCCACCCCAAGTTGTACCTCCTATGGGAAAATGTTTAGAGGAAATCTTTGGAGGGGGGAGAGAAATCTAAGTTTAGATGCTTTTTGGCTGAGTAATGTTAGCTCAAAATAAGCCAACAGAGGAAATGAGAAGTGCTGCCATTGCGGTTCATTTTTATTGGATTGGGAACAATTTTAGTTTTTTTCCCCCCAAGAACATATCCTCTTTCTAAATTCTTATCTTTTCAGGTTGATTTTGCTCCAGTGAATCAAAGGATGTGGTAGGACCCCTCTCAGCTGGTTTCACAAATTAATTTATTTTCTCTTAATTATAGAACTGAAGTATTGATTTTATTTTAAAAATGAATATGTACTTGCATATCTGATAACGAGAAATACTCTGATTAGTTTCTTATTCCATGGTATGGTGAGAAATAAAGTACAAGGTTCTTTACAGATATTGGAGTAGCCCAGGTCCAGTCATTTCAGAAAACCATGGGAATGATATGGCACTCATGGGAGGTCTTAGGTCTCTGAGTATTTTTTGGTGTTGGTGCTGTCTTTGGAAGGGGGACATAAATGACAGCTTTTTAGGTTTGTGTCTTCTGTTGATTGGGCAACAACTATCCGTACTTTCCCAGTTCTGTGAACATTTCCATTTTAGTTCCATTGTCTATTATTATTATTATTATTATTATTAGTAGTAGTAGTAGTAGTAGTACTATGGATTGAACCAAGAGGCACTTTACCACTGAGCTATAACCATAGCCCTTTTTATTTTTTGAGACAGGGTCTTGCTAAATTGCTGAAGCTAGCCTTGAACCTCTGATCCTCCTACCTCAGCCTCCCAAGTTGCTGAAATTACAGGCATGTGTCACTGCATCTGACTCACTGTCTCTCTCTCTCTCTCTCTCTCTTTTTTTAACCAGTCTTTATAAACTGTATTGCCTCAGATGTGTGGAATAGTTTGTAAGGCTCTCAGTGAGTTTTGTTAGAGTAGGTCAGGCAAATTGTCATAGGTAGGTTAGAGTCTACCTTGTTAATTAATACGGTATGAGTGGTTTTGACCAGGGTGGTTCACTACCTAGAGGGCATTTAGAAATGTATGTGGGGTGTGTTTGGTTGCATATTATAGGAAGGTGAGGTAGTAGGGAGGTGGTTAAATTGGCATTTGGTGTGCAGGGGCCACACTAGCCATACCAAATGATGGGAAGCAAGTGGAGCAACAGAAACTCATTTATTACTGGTGGGAATACAAAATGGTACAGCCACTTTGGAAGACAGTGGGCTGTGTTTTATAAAATGAAATAGAAACTGACATATGATACATCAGTTGCACTGCTTGGTATTTACTCAAAAGAGTTAAAACTTATGTCCTCACAAAAACCTGCACATGGCTATTTATAGCAGCTTTATTCGGGATTTCCCAAACTTAGAAGTAACCAAGATGTCCTTCAGCAGGTGAATAAAAACTGTGGTACATACAGACAATGACTATTATTTAACTACAAAGAAATGAGCTATCAAGCCATGAAAAGACATGAAAGAATCTTAAATGCATATAATGAAATCAAAGAAACCCATCTGAACAGGCTACATGCTGTATGATTCTAACTATAGGACATTCTGGAAAAGACAAAACTATGGTGACAATAAAATGATTAGTTTTTCCAAATCAGGGCGGGGTGAAGGATGAACAGGTGAAGCACAGAGGACTTTTTAGGGCAGCAAAAGCACTGTGTATGTTACTGTAATGGTGGATACAGTCATCACACATCGTCCAAACCCGCAGTGCACAACACCAAGAGTGAACTCTAACTTGATGGATGGGCTCTGGGTGGCTCTGAGTTGTCTGTGGGGGGTGTTGATAATGGGGAGGCTGTGCATAAGCAGGGAGTGGGAGTATATGGAACAACTCTGTGCCTCTCTTTCAACTTTATTGTAAACTTTAAGCTGCTGTAAAGAGAGACTTAAGGAAAGGGCAGATATTTTTTGGCAGGTGGGGGTGGGGTGGTGGAATGCTCCCAGGTTTGATGTTCGGTTTACTTGAATTGTTTCCAATAGTTCTGCTCTTAAAGGAGAGCAGGCATTGTAACAAATCACAGAATATCAGATGGTTTACTTGATAAGAATGCAAAATGCAGGTTTAAAAAGTCAACATTTACAAAAGCAAGATTCTCAAAATAAATCTAATAAATATAGGAAAGGCCTTTATGGAGAAAATTATAAAACCTTATTGAAGGGCATTAAAAAAGATGTAAATAAATGGAAAGCTCTTTCATTCATAGATAATGTACAGTGGAACATTCTTGCAAAATCAATTTGTGAAAGTTAATGCAATTTATGTTTTATAACTTTATATTATAAAAAAAGTAAAATGAAAATTTGGGAGAATACTAAAATGAACACCATATTTGTTAATACTTTGGTATTCAATGGTGTATTTTCATCTGTGCTTTTCATTTATTTTGCTGTGCCATTTGAAATTAACTTGCAGAAATCAAATAATTTAGTATGTTTTCCTACAAATGACATTCTCCTATATAAGCACAATACCGTTATTGTGCCTAAGAAAATTATTCAGTTCCTTAATATGATCTAATATCCAAACCTCCATCATACCCTGTGTCTCTTTAACCTCTAATAATAAACAACAGCTGCCACTTTTCTTCCCCCCTACACAGACTTTTGAAGGGACCAACCATCGTCTTATAGAACACCCCACATCCTGGGTTTGATGTTTCTTGTATAGTTTGACTTGTTCCTCTCCCCTGTATTTCCTACAAATTGAAGTTAGTCCATGTACTTGATTAAATCAGGTTATTGGGTTGTCCCACCCGAGATGGTGCTCCATTGGCTAAGATGGTGACTCTTGGATCTCTACAGTATAAAGGAAAAACTTTCCCTTTGCTAGGTGTAGTTTGTGTGGTGTTAATGTGATTTGAATAAAATCCAAATAGGGTTTTTTTTTTAAATGAATGCAACAAATGACATTAGAAATTGCTTAAAAGTGTTCAAGGGCCAAGAATGGCTGAGATATTTATGAATTAGGGCAACAATGATATCATGTATTTTGGGGGTGCTTTCCATGTGCTAGGTGTTGTTCTCAGTGCTCTCCATGTATGAACTCATTAACTCCTCATAGCTGTAGGTTCTGGTGTCATCATTCCCTTTTTTGTAGTGGAAGACATCAAGTAAATTTTACAAGCCCACAGGGCTAGTACGATAGTCAGGGTTTGGACCTGGGCATTGTGACTCAAGAACCCATATGCATAAACAATGAAATTTCAAGATATCTTACAGAGTATCCAACCATAAAGAAAAGATTGGGATCTGGGGTTGTAGCTCAGTGGTAGAGCTCTCACCTGGCACGTTTGAGGTACTAGGTTTGATCCACCGTTCAAGCCACATAAAAATAAATAAATAAAATAAAGGTATTTTGTCTACCTCTAATACACACACACACACACACACACACACACACACACGTTTAAAAAAAGATTGGAATTAAGAACAAAAACACATACTAGGAGAAAATATTTACAATGAACATAACTACAAATGATTGGTACCCATAATATATAAAAATATTTGTAATGCAACAAATTAAGAAGAAAAAGGTGAAACAGCCTATTTGAAAAATGAGCAAAGGATATGAATACATGACCCTCAGAAGACACCAAAGCCAGTGACATATGAGACTATGCTCTCATTCTTTCCTTGGAGTCAGGGGAGTGCAAATTGAATCCACAAGGGGACAGCGGCCAACACTCAGCATGGAGGTTAACTAGACATCTACTAACAACGAGTGACTTAAGACTACAAATTTAGGAAAGCAGTGTATCAGTATTTAGTAAGATTGAATATGTAAATACCCTGTGACCCTTCACCTTATGGGTATCTGCCCAAGAGAAACCTAGCACATGTTAGAACAGTGCTTTGAAAAAGAGAAAAATATAAATTATAAAAGAAAAGATAAACTGGTTTATTCATACATCAATGCAATACTATTCAGCATTCAAAATGAATGAATCACATGTTTTAGCATGTAACCTCATCTACATGTGTGAAGACCAGGAATCTAAACATGTTGAGTAAAATAAGTAATAGCAAAAGGGTACATATAGTATGTTGGCTTTTACAGAAAATTTACATAAAGTTTTAGAACTCAAAATTATAATGCCTACTTTTTTGTATCTATCTACAGTAAAATTACAAAAACAAGCACAGAAAAATATTTACTAAGTTCAAAATTATAGTTGCTTTTGGGGGATGAAGGGAGAAGAAAGAGTTAAGAGTAGGGTTTAGTTCTATTGGTAATGTTTGATTTATTTTATATTTTGGTGCTGGGGATCGAACCCAGGTCCTTGTACATGCTGAGCACACACTCTGCCACTGTGGTTCTCTCCCGGGCTGTAATGCTTTATTTTGGGTGGGGAGAGTAGAGTGCTCTGAAAAAACATACCGCAGAATGTTAAAATCTGGTCTTGGTGATGGGTTTCAATTCTATTATGTTTTGTATGTTTGTAACATTTCATAATTTAAAAATTAAAATATACTGGGAGAAGAATGGGCCATGTTTTTAACATTTAGATTTTTCACTAACTGTGTTACCAGCAGATTTCACTGAATGACTGTTGCTTTTATAAAAACGTGTTTCACAATGTCGTACAGTCCATTAAAGTTGCAGGGAAAACAGCTGACCTTGTTTGCTAGAAGGGAAGACAAGCTTCGTTGTGTTAAGTTGCCCCTCAGGATAGATCCCATAATCTCTTTTGTACCCAGTTTTCTATAATTACATCTGACAACATAATTAAAAAAAAAAAAGGCCCCTTTATGTTGAAGATAAAAGCACACTCTATTAACCGTCCAGCTAAGGGCCACAGTTGACAAAAAGCTTTCTCTAATTAGTATGATTGTCAAAGCGTGTTAGGATCAGGCTGTTGGGAGGTAATGACTCTTTGAGGAAATTGGACCCCTTTTGGAAGCTTGTAGCTGATATGGAGAGCTGGCCGGTCCTCTGGCTGTTTATCTGGAAATGTGCTTTCCCAAGAAAACCAGGAGAGTAAGAACACTCAAGAGAACAATTTGGTGCCAACAAATGCTTGGGGACAAAATAACCCTATCACTTTAAAAAAAAAAAAAAAAAAACACTGAATATTGATGGTTAGGCCCATGCCATTTGTTACAAGTTGGCCAATGTGGAAAACAGCCCATATATACATAAATCAAGAAATGCAAATTGAAGTAAGTGACCTTTAGGTACACAGCCGCAGGTAGAAAGTTATTTATCCCATATCCAAAATTTATGAGGCTTTTTATTTTCGGAAGTTGTAGCAAATGGTCTCCACCAGGTGTTTTGCTGCCAGCTTCAGACTATAGCCATCTGCTGAAAATCTTTGTTTTTCTAGAATTAACTGGGTACCATTAGATGTTTAGAGATGGAAATCGCGTGACTTGTTCAGTGCCCTGTGCCTGTCATCTTCCAGGTCATCTTTCCTTACTGTGTGGAAACATCGCTATGGAAACATTGCTGTGCAGAAACCATTCTGCTAATCTCGTCACATGCGTTATTTTCTTTAATCCTTGTAAGAGCTCAATGAGGAAACTGAGATTTAGAGAGCTTTAGTAACTGCCCGACAACCACAGAATTTGTCTCAAAACCACATTGGTCTCAGTGCTGGCCGGGCCACCCAGCTGCCAGGGAGCTGTGTCTTTTGTCTGTCTTTTCTGTATGGTTTTATATGGCTGTTAGTTTCTTTTAAGGATACTCTTGGGGGGAAATAAATGAAAACTATTGAGTTAATACTTACTGTGTTGGGAATAAATATAATGCTTTTCAGGTTTTTTTTTGGTGTGTGTATGTGTTCTGAGTCAATAAAAGGTTAAAATAGTGGATGGGCTTTTTATTTTTAATTAGTGATTATATGTATATATTCATTTTTTTTTTATAATTTCAAAGTTCAAAAAATTTTAAAGTAGATAGATTGTGTTTTAAACCCTCGAATCTGGAAAATACCTAGAACCCATTGTTGCCTCTCCTTTTTCTGGTTCTGGTCCCACAGCACTCTTGAGTTCCTCAGGTGGCGAGTGGATCTTCCGTGCTGGGTTATTTAGTTGGTGGGTGCTCTTCTCCAGCTCGCCTGCTCTGACTGTTCCCCACTGTTTCCCCGGTGCTCACTTTGCCCGTGCCAGGCCCACGGCTGGGTTCTGGATCTGTGTGTGATCTGGGTGAACGAACCGAACTCTGAGCAAAGCCCCAGAAGGGAGGCTATAAATAGCAGGAAAGGTGTGGAATCTCCTTCTCAAGACTGGTGATTCTCTATTCTGCAGAACATTCCCTCCCGAGTATCTTTGGCACTCTGAAGAAGATAGCAGGCTGTCACCCTGTCCCACCTGGTAGTGGCAGGAACATGGCAGGATTCCCCACCCAGCTGCCACTTCTGTGCAGGGCGTGTCCTGCATGGAGCGTCCTTCCATCTGGACGGCTTCCTTCTGTTCACATCTCAGCTATGCCCTTTTCAGAATACTCATTTTAAAAAGTGAGTATTAGGTATGTGTTATTTTTAATTACTGTCACTGATGTATGTAATTTGAAAATTAATGTTGCTGTAATTATATTGATATACTGAATAGTTATTCCCAGCTTTTTAGTCAGACAAATTAAGCCTGTCTTTATGAATTCATCTTCAAAGCCTCAAAGTGGTTAAGAAATCAGGAGTACGCAGAATTAAAGCCTTTGTTCTGTGGTTAATTTAGCATGAGTTAGCAAATGTAATTGATTTTTAAAACGTGGCATCAAGATTAGATTTCTCTTCAAGGAGAACTTTTGGGCTCTGTTCTCTTTTGCCAGAGATTTCTAATTTACAACAGGCAACTCATCTGGGTCACATTCAAAATCAGAATTAAAGGGATTTGTTTGGATATGTTGACAAGGAGCTAAGTATTTTAAATAGGTGACATTTTCCTTTGGGCAGAAATGCCCTAATTTTGAAAAATAGATAAAGCTGTGATCTTGCTTACTGTTGATTTTCCTGTACTTAATGTAGTACCTGGCCTGAAATTTTAAGTGCTCAGTATTTTGTTTGTTTTAAATGTGTGAGTGAGTAGATGAGTGAATAAAGGTTACTAGAAAGTGGAACAGAGAAATGATATATGAACCTTTGATTTCTCCAGTATTGGAATGGTTCATCCATTTCTTGTGCTGCCCTATATTCTGTACTGTAGATCCTATACCAGGTCCCCCACCCACTTCCCAGTCCCTCCGCAGCTTCATCTGGTTTCTCTGGGAAAACCTCCCAGGTCTGTACTCTTACTGTTACATTTGGTGTACTCCTCCTGGGACAAATCATTCATGCTTCTGGTGTGGACTGGGTGAACAGGTCAGATCAGGTGAGCAGGGGGATACAGAGAGTGCCTCAGGGAGGGGGCAGGTAAGGGGAAGGGCGAGGCTGCAGCAGGCCTGTGGAAGTCATTTCCCCCTGCTTTAGCACACCTAGGCCAGTGTCTCCTCCTGTTTTTCTGTTTCTAATGTCAGCCGCTGTGGGTGTTTTGTCATGTCTCTCCTGTCTAAATCTCCCTTTCTTTCTCTCTCAGGTTTGTGTGGCTTGAGGTGCTGGCCACACCTGGGCTTCAGATGGCTTCAGATGGCCATGTCCAGCCCAGAGCACTCCTTCAAGCATTAGACCCCCTGTCCTTTGGGCTCTCCCTGCTGGCCTGTGCACCCCTGCAGGATCTGGTGCTTATTTACCTAGCTGCCTCTGTCTACCTGTAACTCTACACCCACACAGCACTGCGCCTCTCCTAGGCCTGGAGATATCGTCTTTTCTTTCTCCATATCCCCAGCACTGTTTTCTTTCTTTCATTTTTATTTCAGTTGTTGATGAACCTTTATTTTATTTACTTATTTATACAGTGCCTCTCACGTGCAAGGCAAGAGCTCTACCACTGAGCTACAACTCCTGCCCCTCCATTTGAACTCTCGTCACAGCTCACTGACCCCACCCCCAGCTTTCTCCTTGCTATTGCTTGTGAAGATCAGATAATTTGCACAAAAGTACTTTCTAACCTGGAAATGTGTGTCAGCCACGACCTTCAGTGTGTGAGGATTTGCAAGGAATCCTTCTCATAGAGCCCCTCATGGTTCCTACCTGTGCAGCCCTCTGTCCTGGGTCCCCCCAACAACTGGGGTGTTTGTGCTCAATGTATCCAAGTACACCATATTGTCCCTTTCCTGAGCTTCCTGGGGACAGGAGTCCTTTTTATTCATCTGTGTTCACCCCTCTCACTTCTCTCCCTTCCAGCCCAGCATGGTGCCTGGCACTAAGGGACCATCAACCGCTGCCACCCACCTGTGCAGTGGCCCAGTAGCTCTGGTCCTGTTGCTCCCTCCACTTGCAGAATGCTTCCTCACCAGCTGATCCTCCACCTTGCTCCTTCAAGTTTAGTCTTTGGCCTAGAAAATAGGTACCACTCAGGAGCTTCTAGTAGCAGCCTCAGAACTTTGGAGAAGACTGTTCTGTTTTTATTTCTGCACATAGGTGCTTGCCACTGGGCTCAGCGGGCTCTACTCTTCCCTGCCCACCAAGCTGGAGGAGAAGGGCGAGGAATGGCACTGCCTGCTGAAGGACGACTGGCTCCTGCTGCCGCCCCTCGTGCAGTTCATGAACTCCCTGGAGTTCTGCAACGCCGTCATCCAGGTGCGTCCCTTTGCTGGGGTCCCTTCTAATCTTAATCACGTTCATGGAATATGGGTGCTCTACTTCAAGCCCACCAAATGCTCTGGAATGAGCGAAAGTGTTTGTTTTGTAAGATTCTGGGAAGTCTCAATTGAGAAAAAAATGAGTAGATTATATCCTCTATAGATTGTGTTAATTCTGTTTTGATTATCCACATCCACTTACCCATCAAAATAAGTTCAGTGCCTGACTCATTAAATAGGTATTTTTAGGCTTTTAAGTATTCCAAATTATAACACTTTTACTTCAAGGTCTTCTTGGGAGTCTACAAAGGAAAACACTTTATTTTGCTTAATGGTGCATACCACATAAAGAATATTGTTATCCCAATTGAATTTAGAAGAAGTTAACCATCTTCTTAGCAACACAAATTAAATTTGCTTTGAAATTGGTCTGCTTAGGGGAAAAAACCAGCCACTGAACTCTTGTATATTTGGCTTCTTGATTAGATTTTTACCTTCAGATTCCTTGTTACTGTTTTCAGTAAAAATCAGATTTTATATATATTTAAGGATGTAGTAGATTTTCATAAAAATATTTTACTTTTATACAGCATAAATATTACCTTAATATTGGATTTATTATGAAATCCGTTTTTTTTTTATGGTGATTGGAGGGTGAAAAATGTTAAGTTTATCTGTTTATTTACCAAATAAAGAAATAGCTTCTGGAAGAAAATGCAAGTAAATTACTTTAGTTCCATTTTGTTTTTATTGTTAAGTCAAAGGAGGTTTTATTTATATGTAAGACAAATGGATCACATCTTCAATAATTTTTTAATAGTATAGCCTATCAAGATTTTCTTGCAGAAGTGTCTGGAAATAAAAATTCCTCTCCAAATGTGGGGGAGGGGAGACACACAGACATTATCAGTAATTTAAATATCTAGCCTTACTTATCTAGAATTGCTTTTCAGTTTTTATTTTCCTTCCTTCCTTCCTTCCTTCCTTCCTTCCTTCCTTCCTTCCTTCCTTCCTTCCTTCCTTCCTTCCTTGTAAAACTAGTGGGCAATATATTTTGAAATTGAAGCCATAAGTACATGTGTGTATGTGTCTGTTTTCTTTCTTTCTTCTTTTTCTTCTTCTTCTTCTTTTTGTTGGTGTGGTACCCAGGGCCTTGCTCCTGCTGATATGCACACACTGAGCTGAATCCCCAACCTGCCATATGCTTTTAAGAATTTTTGTTTGGGGATTCAACTGGAAAGGTTACTTCTCGTAGATACTGGTAAAGTATCATGCTGGGTATATTTTGACAGTCAAATATGGGAAGTGTTAGTACTTCCAGTGTTTTCTGGTTTTGAACATTGTCTATGTTTTAATGAAAAAAATTTTTTTATTTAAAAAAATTTATTTATTTTTATTGATGTTGAAGATTATCCCCAGTGCCTCACACAAACTAGGCAAACACTCTACCACTGAGCTACAACTGCAGCCCCTGAAAATATTTTCCAAATCCCTTTCTCTTTAACATAAATGACTATCAGAAAATGTATTTCAGAATGAGAAAATTCTTTCTGCTAGCAAAATAAGTATATTTAATTATCTGTTTGACAGTTATGTCTTTTTAAATTAGTTACAAGTTAAGATGGGCTCTAGAGGAAGTTAAGGAGTAAAATTCATACTTACCAGTTTGTTAATTTTAATTTATGAATCCTTATATATATTCAGTCTTTTGTCCCCCTCCATAGACTCTTTAAAATTACCGTTGTTTTTTAAATTTGAAAATCCAGCTTTAGCTAAGCTGTTTATACTAGGTTAAACCATTTGAAAAAAAAATCACACAGCAATTCTGAATTATTCTTTATATACTGTATAAATGACCCAAATTTGGATTTCCTTTTTGCATTGAGCATGTATACAGAAATGTTTGATTTTAAGACCTAAAGATTGTACTTTCTCTGCCTGCCTGTTTGTGTCCCAGGTGGCTCACCCCTTGATTCGCAATCAGCTTGTCAGTTACATTTACAACGGATTCCTGGTGCCCGTCTTGGCCCCTGCTCTCCACAAGGTCAGTGACTGGCTAATGAAATCTTCTGTCTGTTTATAGTAAACTGATGGGCACTGAGGAGGGTAGACGCAATGTAACTGACTCCACGGTGGCTTGAACCCCATTTGCCTTCTCATTGCGTCCGTACTTCTCAGTAACATCAAGCACAGGTCTTAAAAATAGCCCCTGTGTTTGGAGTAGTGGAATCCAGCCTGGTGGATGTCAAGTAAGGTCGTCAGTCTAGAGGAGCGTTGGCAGGTGGCCCCTGGATCTTGTGCCTATTCAGTTTGTGGGTGGAGGCTGCTTGGACCCTGTTAAGCTGTCCACTGAGGACGAGTCTGTCACAGCGGATATGAGTTGCCTAGAGAGGGGCAGTGTAGCCCGAGTGTCGTGGATTTGCCGTCTCCTTAATAGAACATGATTTTCTATTATAACAATTTTGTGACAGCAAAAATTAAAGTGAAGCCAAGTTAAGGTCCCATCAAAGGTTGGCTGTCTCATTAGCATGGCTCTGAATTCCTTATGACTCTCATTTTACATAATAAATCAACTGATATCTTTTCCATTGTGAGCTGTTATGAGACACCCGGGGACCTAGAATTCTAATTTTTTTTTTTCTTTGCCAAGTGAAGAGCCTTGTGTCATATTTAGTTCAGAGGATTTTTGTCAGGTTTCTGGAATTACCACTGCTGGTAGGAAGAGAAGCCAGAAGCAACTTGTATATTGTTTTGATGAAATGCTCACCTTTCTCCCTGCTGGAGTTCCATGCTATGGGCTCTTATTTTACAGAAGCCAAGAATACCTGACTGCAGCGGCTCTGCAGCCTTACTTTACATGCCAAGGGGTTTCTGACATAGAGCACTGGTCTTGATGGAAGATGTTTCTCTCTTATCAAGTGCAGGGCCTTTTGAGCCTCAGAGCCATGTTTTCCAAAACAAATAGAGTACTTGATCTGACTAGGATTTTTGTGTTGCTTCTAGGTTCAAGAGGTAATCTTGGATATGGTTTAAATATCAAAACACTGAGATTTTTAGTTGTTTATGGACACAAAGGGACCAAGTCTGTGAAATTGGATGTGTCTTAGAAAATAAAGCAATATCTTTGGAAAATACAAACCTTGCATTTGTTTTGAGGCTGTCTTTCTGTTAGTCTGTATGTGGTTGTTTGGGGGATGGGTGAGTGTATGACACTGACCGTCTCTGAGCCCCTATGTGGAGGAACTTCCCACGTCATAAGAATACAACAGTGCTATTGAAATTCTTTGCAGTAATTATTCATAGGCCTCCTCACACAATTAGACTTTCTTCCTCATTTATTCCTGTCCTTTTCCTCATTGACCTGTTGACAAAATAATTACTATAATAGTGACAATTATTATAATTACTATTTGCTCAGAACAATTCATGTTATTATAATTAGCATATTTTAATGTTACAAATAATGACAACTCTTTTTAATGCATTAGTGGAGTTCCATGAAATGTTTTGATAGATGTGTACATTGCATAATGTTTACATCAGGTTAAACATATTCCTCAGACATCTTCTCATTTCTTTCTTTTTTAAAAAAAATTTTTTCGTTGTTGATAGGTCTTTATTTATTTATACTTGGTGCTGAGAATCGAACCCAGTGCCTCACACATGCTAGGCAAGCGCACTACCGCTGAGCCACAATGCAGCCCTCATTTATCATTTCTTTAGTGAAAACTTTCAAAATCCTTTCTGCTAGCTTTTTGAAATGTACAGTTCATTATTGTTATCTGTGTCCACCGTACCTTTTCGTGGCACACCAGGACTTCTTGCTCTTAGCTAATTATAACTCAGTATAATGACAGTTCCTCATCCACAGCCGAGGATGAGCTCCGCCCCACAGCGCCTTGGTGAGGCTCTTGCTGGCCACACCCCACTGCCCTTCTCCCTCACAGCACCAGGCACAGGTGAATCCCCTCGTTAACTATGCTTCTGCCCACACAGGGACATGCATGCTTTCTGGGGGCAGGGTTCCCATGAGTGCTGTTCACTGGGTAGCCTAGGGTTGAAAAAACAATACATAAGTGAGATCTTTCTTCAAGTGCCAACAGAGTGCTGGCCCTTGGTACCTTCCTGGACAGTGCTTTGTAAAAGACTAATAGCTAGCTCACATTTTACATAGCTCTTTATATATTATCTGTTATTATTCTCAATTATGCCCATAATTAAAATAATGAATATTTTAAAACTATGGAGCTATACATGTTGTGGGGAAAAAAACCCACCTAGAGCCAATAAAGACTATAGAAAATGAATGAAATTGTATTGGATTTGAATTTGCAGCTCCCTAATTAAGATTCTTCAACTTTTATCCACGGCAGACAATTTCTCCCAGGGTTGTTTAAGCACCTAGGGAGAACAAAGACTTGAGTTTTACCCTCCTCAATTAATTTTTCTTCCTGTTCTCCATCATTTTGTTTGTGTTTTTGTCATTTAGAATTAAAAAGGCTGGGAAAGCAGTGGGCTGGGGAAGGCTCACCACCTTTCATGAGCGGCAGGATGGGGAGAGGAGCAACCGCCCAGAACCGGGCGGCTCTTGGGGGGTCCCCAGTGGGAGCAGCTGTAGCCTATTTCCTGCATCAGCTCCTTGGACAGGGGAAGGGACGCCTACAGTTTGGGCTCAGGTCTCCCGTAGGGGCTCTGGTCCATTGCCCTGACACGTGCACCTTAGTTAGGTGTCTAAATAAATCTTTGTGCACTCAGTCCCTAATTTATACTTGACATGTTAGTTACCTGCCATCAGCCTGGGCAGCTGACAGAGGCGAACTCAGTCTGTCTCCTAAATAATGTAAATAAGTTCACATTTAAAAATGTCCCCACATTGCCATCGGTACCCACACACAGCATCCCCACAGCATTTCTTTAAACTAGAGACAAGTCACTACGAAATGTCGCGGGTGGCAGAAGGTGCGGAGCGGGTGCTCCCGAGTGAAGGTTGGTCCTCTCTCCTTTCTTTCTCTGTGTCTGTGCTGCAGGCCGTCTCGTCTCCACAGGCTGTTCTTTTTTTTTTTTTTAGAGAATTGTAATATTTATTTATTTTTTTAGTTTTCGGCGGACACACATCTTTGTTGGTATGTGGTGCTGAGGATCCAACCCGGGCCGCACACGCATACCAGGCGAGCGCGCTACCGCTTGAGCCACATCCCCAGCCCAGGCTGTTCTTTTTTTAATATTTATTTTTTAGTTTTCGGCGGACACAACATCTTTATTTATTTTTATTTTTTTATTTTTTTGTATGTGGTGCTGAGGATCGAAACCAGTGCGGCGCGCATGCCAGGCAAGCGTGCTACTGCTTGAGCCACATCCCCAGCCCCATACTGCAGGCTATTCTGTTCGTGCTTTTCCTCATCCAACACTGTGGGTGGCCATTTATTCTGCTGTGTTAACACAAAGGTAGACCTGGTTTTCTGTTTGTTTCTTTTCTGTTTTGTTTTAAAGGGCTGTATAGTTTTCTGAAATGTGGACATACGGGTTCACAATTCCTCATCTACAACCTGAACTTAAATGAAATGTTTTCTTCTAATTCATTTGGCATACAATCTAACCTTTATTGAACTCAGTTATTGTCCAGCTCTACCTGAACCATCTCAAGACTCTTTACTTTCATCCACTTGCATTAATATACACATACATACACACACATATTTTTGGTACCAGGGATTGAACTCAGGGGCACTCAACCACTGAGCCACATCCCCAGCCTTATTTTGTATTTTATTTAGAGACAGGGTCTCACTGAGTTGCTTAGCACCTTGTTTTTACTGAGGCTGACTTTGAACTCGAGATCCTCCTGCCTCAGCCATCCTAGCCATTGGGATTATGGGCATGTGCCACTGTGTCTGGCTAACACTTATATATTTTGTGGAAGAAATATCACTATTTCTTTATATTCCAAGATCTCCTGGGGATGGATGTTATACCAAATGTGGCAGATGCATTTATTTCTAAAAGTTTTGAATTTCAAAATATACATGGTCTCCAGGGTTTTGGAAAAGGATTGGAAGACTATTCTGGACATTTGGAAAAGGGGGAATTTTTCAGATAGGTTGAAGTTATACTTTGTCAAAGTCACACGAAGAAAACAATGTTGAATTATTACAGGCAATAAGGAATTAGGCTCAGCCATAGATAGGGGTATCACATTCTGCAAAACTGGTTACTTTTTACTTCAGATTAATGGGACAGACTTTATTCAATAAGAGCCACTTTTCTTGTGTCAGTGTTTAGTTTGTCAAAGCTAATATTTTGAAGCAGAATGTGCACTGGCATTAGCCTGGGTTCTCAGAGAAGCAGACAGGATGAAGTGCACTGGGATTTTATTTCAGATGTAAGAGGAAACAGGAGTGGAGAAGGGGAGGGCTGGGAGAAGCCGGCCTGGAACTCCATTTGACTCCAAGTTAAGGAGCCAGTGAGAGGAGGTGGGCTGGAAGGGCCCAGCTGTGTCAGAGGAGGCCCCGCCAGCCAGCTGGGAATGGGCCGCCTTGTTCACTTGTTCACTGGCTGGGAGCAGTGGGCAGAGGGTGGCCTTGGAGCACACATAGGGCTGATCCCAGGTGGTCAGCAGTGCTCCCTGTGGGTGGAGGTTCGAGAGGGGTTTCCTGATTGTAGATGTGAAAAATATGGGCATGTAAATGTAAGTTTATAGACCTCCTTCCTGGTGTGTAGAATATTCAGGAGGCCACATGGACCCCTAATGGTCATTCGGTCAGTATTAACAAAGGAGCTTCTCATGTCAGTTAGGATGATTATAACAAGGTCAAATCTTAGGTGCTGAAGTCACAGACGTTTTTTTCTTGTTTTCATCTTGGGTGTGAGACGAAGAATTTGTGGGTAGCTTCTCTTCATGTGATCCTCCCACGGGGATCCGGGTTGATAAAAACCTTATCATCTGGAACTAATATCACCCCCTGAAATGTCAGAGGGGAGAGAGCTTAAGGAATGGCCCAGTGGTTCATGAAGCTTTTGTCTGGGAGTGACTCGTGTCATTTCTGTTCACTTTCAGTCATCAGGCTACATCTGACCTCCGGGGGGGAGTGCAGTCCTGCCGTTCTCTCAGAAGCCTAGAATGTGATTAGCAGCTCTAAGGACTGTCATTTGTATTTTGTCAGAGCCCTGTAGGAACAGGTGGTACTCAATTTGGGTGGTGAGGGGACCTTAATAAGTGGACTGCTTAGTTAGAAGAGAGTGGTGCTTCAGTGATTTATTGCTGTGTAATAAACAGTCCCCAAACTTGGTGACTGTAACAGTCATGGACTATTGGTCTATGTCACAATTCTGGTTCAGGATTTCAGTTGGGCGCAGTGGGGAAGCTCGCTTCTGCTCTGTGATGTCTGCAGCCCGAGCAGCTTCAGGCCTGCTGGAGGTCACTCTCCTCTTTCCTTTGTTGTGACTGGGAACTGGAGTGTCCTCCAGAGCTCCTGTGTCAGGTCACGGCAGTGTTCAGAGGTGTGATGGATGGGTCATGAGGGGCTCTGCCTCCATCAGTGGGTTAACTCACCTGTGGATTCATCATTGGATGGACTTTCCAGGAGGTGGTAAGAATTGGAGACAGGTGGGGCGTGGTTGGGGAAGTGGGCCATCGGAGGCATGCCCCCCACTTCCTGGCTGCCAGGAGCTGACAGCTTCCCCCCCTCAGCCCTTCTGCCTTGGCATCTCTGCCTTGGAGCCGGCTGACTATGGCTCAATCCTCTGAAACCACGAGCCAAAACGAATCTTTCCTCTCTTCGCTTGTCCTTGTCAGGTTTTTGGTCACAGCAATGAAACCCTGAGAGTAACAGGCTTCCTCCCAGCACGGCAGCCTCGCTGTTGGTCTTCCCATGTTGAAGTCCAGGGACTCTAAGAGGGAGTGGTAGAAGCTGCCAATCTCCCAAGACTTGGCTTCGGAACCTGGAACAGATCACTTCTCCCATTTTTTCTTTTTTTTGTTCATAGTAGCACAGAACCTACCCACTTTCCAGAGAGGGGACATAGACCCCACCTCATAATGGTAAGAGTGTTAAAGAATTTGTAACCATCTTCTGGGCAGGTTTACCATGGCTACCACCCCTAGGTCTGAACGTGTATGTAATGAGTCAGAGAAAGGGCCCTTTCCTGTGTGGACAGGGCCACCTGATAGGAGCCTGAACTTCAGTCATGGGTCACCACCAGCCTGAGGCAGCCCTCAGAAGGGGTCAGGATTATACACCCAGCTTTTCTCCCTTCCCTCCTCTGGTCTCCTTTTGGAACCCCTTTGCACTAGCCCAAGTGGAGGTCAGATGGCAAGGGAACCGTGGAAAGAGCTGGCGCACACTGGGGTGCAGAGCAGGGTGGGAAGATGGAGAGTAGATCTAGAGGGACACCTGGACGCAGCCGAGCATCTCAGAGCACTAACGAGCAGGTATGGCTGGCACCTGTAGGGAGTGCCTGCACTTAGTGCTTCAGTATATTGCAATATAAACCTTCCTAAAAACACATTTTAATATTTACTATTTGTAGTTTGTAGTTAGTGCCTAATTCTGTGTATTGACCTTTGTCCTCTGGAACCTAAAATCATAGTGATGTCTTAATGTGGCATGTGGAAATGCCTGCTACATACCAGATGTGGAATGCAGTGATAATACACTAAAGCACAGGTAACCAACGTCAGCTCGGGCTGTTATTACACGAATTCATGCAGAGGCCTGGTGTGTCACAGGACAGCACTAGACTACGAGTCAGAAGATCTGGGTTCTAGTTCTGGCTCTTCTGTTTGCTGCTGTGTGACCTTGTGCAAAATTGTTGACCTCTCTAAGTCTCAGCTGCCCAGTGAAGATACTAATACTCCTCTTTCCTCCGTAGAGGTTGTGAAGATCAAACATGAGCACATTCTGAAAAATCCTATATTCTGATGTGTAAAGGAATCCCCATGGTTGTTCCAGGACCAACCCTGCCCTCTCCTTTGCAGTGAAAGGGTACTATCGTTGTTCTGAGGCCATGTCCACGTGCGAAGCACTCCACCAGACTGCCCTGCAACATGGGCTTTTATCTGGTACCCGGGAGACTGACATGTTAAAAAGCAAGGACTAGAATAAGTGCTGCCACAGAGAAAGAGGCCAGGATGGGCAGGGGGCGTGAGGGGGTAAGAGTGGGGAGGGTGACCGTGTACATAGCTGGAAGGCGAGCAGGCTGGAGGAGGGCTGGTGGGAGGAGGGCTGGGCCAGTGATGCCAGGAGGGGAATATTTGCCCAAAAGTTTCCCAGCAGCACTGTGGCTTGCAAAGGCCGTAGGGGAATGAAGACCAGGGGAGAGGCTGCTTCAATTCCTGAGGCAGGTGAATACCTGCGTCTGTCATGAGCAGTGCAGGGGGAGGCAGGTGATGAGGGGCTCAGGAACAAAACAAAGCAGCAATTGTGATATGCGGTCTGGGAGATGTGGTGGAAGCACAGAAGGAAGCAGGGAGGGGGTCAGGAGCCTGAGTCCGTCACTGAGCACTGAGCATTGAGCACGTGTGCCTGACATTAGCCACATATTGACTTTGACCCTGCCTAGCCACTCCTCTGAAACCCTGGAGGGTCCATATCTGGGTTCCCAAGCAAGTGCCAAGGTTCCCTGGGCTTTTCAGCACACCTCCAGGGGACGCATGTTCCCAGGTAGTTAGGGAAACACAGTGACATCTGTTGGACACCAGGGGAACTTCTCAGAATCACTCGCAGTTTCAGTGTTAAATGGTATCCTTTCCCTTCAAAGTAGCCAAGCCTTTGCAGGGAATTCTTGGTGGGTATGGAACTTAAAAGCTAGTGTCACAGGAGAATTGCTGTGGAGCTGGGAATGAGGTGTGCAGATTCCAGGTGTGCAGATTCTGGTGTGTAGATTCCAGGTTTGAGTGCATGTCAGGTTGCATTGTTAGGACTTCACTGTTGTCTGGATCTAAATACTTGATCAATGGGTGCTTGGTGGGTGTTTCTTTGGTGTAGGGATTCTGGGAAGAACCTGATACATTGGAGATGTCCTGGATTAAGGAGCTTAATATCCCAGGTCCATGCTGTTTGCTTTTTTGTGCCTCTAGGTCAGAGTTTGACAAACCTCAGTCCATGGGCCAGATGTAGCCTGTGGCCTGTTTTTCTGTATCCTCAGAATGAAAGGATGGGTTTCACATCTATCAGTAGATATGTGGATAAGCAAAATGTGGTAGACACCTATAGTGGAATTTATTCAGCCTTAGACAGGAAGGAATCTCTGCACCTGGTACAACTTTGATGGAACCTTGAGGATGTTGTAGATGAGATAAACCAGTCACAGAAGGACAAGGACCACATGATTCAAGGTCAGATTCACAGACAGAAAGTAGAAGTGTGTTTACCAAAGGCAGGAGGATGGGGAGAATGGAGAATTCTTGTTTTATTGGGACAGATTTTCAGTCTGGCAAGATGAAAAAAGTTCTGGAGTTGATTGCACAACCGTATAAATGTACTTCACATTACTGAGCTGTACACTTAAAAACCGGTCAGCAGGAGCCAGGCGTGGTGGCGCAAGCCTGTAATCCCAGCGGCTCAGAAGGCTTGAGGCAGGAGGATCATGAGTTCAAAGCCAGCCTCAGCAAAAGTGAGGCGCTAAGCAACTCAGTGAGACCCTGTCTCTAAGTAGAATACAAAATAGGGCTGGGGATGTGGCTTAGTGGCCGAGTGCCCCTGAGTTCAGTGCTGGTACCAAAAAAAAAAAATCTTCAAAACAAACAAACAAAATGAATATACCATAGACACTAGATCTGCAAAGCCTAAAATATTTGCTTTCTGGATCTTGACAGAAAAAGATGGCCAGCCTCTAATGCACAGGGTAGCATGGAATTCTGCATATTTTAGGTGATCAGTAAATGTTCAAAGATAATAATAGTAGAAGCTACTCTCTAGAAGGATGGAGAGAGCCTATTGAAAGGATCATCACATATTTTTTATTTGAAAGCAGTGATCAGGCTGAAGAGCAGCATATTAAAAACCATTGAAATAGCCTGACTGGCAGTCGGAGAATCTGCCCAGGTGGGGGTCCAGGGCTGACCGTGCAGCTGGGGTTGGCAGTGCAGTTGAAGATGGCTTGAGCGCTTGTCCTGGCTCTAGCAAGGTGAGGAGAGAGCTGCAGGGTGTGTGGATGGGACTGGGTTGTCCAAATGCCCTCTGGGCTTGGTCCAGGTATTCAGTCATGCGTCTTATGAGCTAGGGAAGTCTTTAGTCTTGTGGGTTATTTTGGATCCTTCATTTAGAAGTTGTTGGGAAATGAGGACAGAAGTTTGGTACTTTCTCTGGTAGATGGAGGCAGAGACCCCGAGGGGACTGTGCTGAAGTAAGAGGTGGGTTGAAGGGGAAATAATTACACGCAGTCCTTTTCTGCAGCTCAGAGGCATTAGTGGTGAAAACCAAGACCTCAAAAAAAAAAAAAAAAAAAAAAGCCTATGCCTTTGGCTTTTGCAAAGAGCAGCCGGGTGTGTTTCTGTGTTTCATTCAGCAAATAATTCCATACAAGTGTGCTTGGAAAAACAGAAGCAAAAAATCTTCCAGAAAAACCAATTTCCCCACCGTCTCCTGTGTGCTAAATCCAGGCTTGAACAGCGTGCCTGGGTAGAATAATTTCAGACATGTCCTTGAAGACCCGTCTTAGGTGCATGTAGGCTTCTGTGGTGCCCATTGTTTACAGCCTTGTCTTCCAAACATGCACATACATATTCATGATCTGCATCCTGCAGGCTCAGTAATTCATAGCTTATTGACTTCAGCTGATGGATGTAAGTTTTGGGGGGACTTGAGAAAAAAGATGAAAATTTTGAGAGGCTGGGAATAGCCACCTGTGAGTTGTCCCTAGCTTGCTGGTAGTGTGCATGTGGGCAGGGCAGCTGGGACTCCACCAGAGGCTAGTTCAGCTCTCACTGACTGGGCATGTTGTGGACTTTTATGCCCGCTGAGAGTCACTACTGAAGATTTTTTTTTTTTTTTAAAGAGAGAGTGAGACAGGAGAGAGAGAGAGAGAGAGAATTTTTAATATTTATTTTTTAGTTCTCGGCGGACACAACATCTTTGTTGGTATGTGGTGCTGAGGATCGAACCCGGGCCGCACGCATGCCAGACGAGCGCGCTACCGCTGAGCCACATCTCCAGCCCTACTGAAGATTTTTAAGAGCAATTAAGTATTATCTTCAAATTTTTATTACTGTTATAATAAAACATTAATGGGCTATAATTGGGTGCGGAGTTTGCAGGAGGAGCACCCTGATCCCTTATGTCAGGGTGAGGAGTGAGCAGAGCAGCCGCTGCTTAACCATATTTTTATTTATGCATTTCAGTAATTCAGTTTTTAAAGCCTGTTCTCTACGTTACTGACTGTTATGGTTTGGATGTGAAATGTCCCCCAAAAGCTCACATGAGTCAATGCAAGAAGGTTCCAAGGAAAAATGATTGGGTTGTAAGAGTCTTAATGCAATCTGTGATTTAATCCCCTGATAGGGATGAACTGAGTGGTAACTGAAGTGGTGGGGTGTGGCTGGAGGAGGTGGGAATTGGGGTGTGGCTTTGGGTATAAGTGGAGCCTCTCTCTGCTTTCTGATCATGATGTGAGCTGCTTCCCTCTGCCACACTCTTCTGCCATGTTCAGCCTCACCTTGAACCCCAAGGAATGGAGTTGGCCTTCTATGGACTGAGACCTCTGAAACCCTGAGCCCTCAAATAAACTTTTCCTCCTCTACAATTGTGCTGGTCAGGTCCTTTAGTCACAGTAGCAAAAAAGCTGACTAAAACACTGACCCAAAGTTTTTAATCACTGAAGACTCCTGAATCATGTTGTCTTGTATTATTTTTTGCTAAGTACTGTTCCTGTTCCTGTAATAATGTTGAATTGTATTTGTTTACATGGAACTTTGTCTGTTTTTAGCCATGCCTGGAGTCAGTCAGTTACTTAAAAAGTTTCTGTCCTCCACTGTGCAGAAAGGTGCCCCCATGCTCACACTGGTGCTGGATCACTGGCCTGGTGCACCGTGCAGGTGGTCTCAGTGGTGTCCTGGGGCAGTGAGATCTGTCTTATAAGTTGCTGCTGTCCTCTCTACAGCGTCTGGCTGGCTTCGGGACAGGCAGGCATTCCCTTTAGGGCCTTCTAGCAGATTGGGAAGCTGAGCTAGTTGTTGGTGTTTGAGCTCGGCAGGAAAGCCCAGTGTGCCTGGCCATCTCTCCTGTATTGTGTTGTGCTTCATGTCCAATGCTGGGGTCCTGCTGTGACTGAGGAGCCATCACTAAGGAGCCTGGCCCAGCTTGCAGTGGGAGTGGTGGGGTCCAAACTGTTGTTCTGTCTCCTCAGTGACCCTGGACTTAGACAAGCAGAGTCCACTGGAAGCAGGGCGGCCAGATGTAAAGATCACTGTAGTTGGTCAGTAATTGCAGTTGAATGATGTAATTAAGAGGCCCAGGCCTGTTGTGGGCCCGAAGCTATGTAACATGGAGCGGCAGTAGCACTATTAAACCCAGACCCAAGAAATCATATTAAGCAGGCCAGCTCTAGACATACTAAATTAATAATTGCTCTGTCCAGTGAGAGCGAGCTATTAAACAGAGCTAGAAGATTTTAGCGACAAGTGTGAGAGGGTTTGACTTGGAAATACTTGATTTATTAATTGGAAACTAGAAGTGTGTGTCATATACTGTTTTCATTTGGTGCATTATGTTGAATTAATACAGTTTTGAGAAGCCATCCAGCTTATATTACAGAGCTATTGCAGATTTTCGACTGTTTTTGTTTTATTGTTGGAAAACTTGTAGTTTCAGATGACTAAATAGCTCTTTCTTTGATCTGTAATTAATAAAATTTGGCTTATTGCCAAGAGGAAATAGAGAACTGTAGATATGAAGATACTAGGAGAAATAATTGAGAAGCATAGACGTGGTATAACCCACTGTTTGAATCTTTTCCTAGGCTAACCCCTCCTCCGCTCCCTCTCTGTAGGCTCCCTTCTCCAGCTGCCTTGGCCTGTTGGCTCTGGTCTGAGTGCACCTCAGCCCGCTGGTTGAAGGCCTGTGCTTACGCCTTCCCTCCACTTGAGACACTCTCCCCTTTCCCTTGGGCATCCAAATCTTCCTCACCCTCCAGACCTCAGGCCACCTCCTTCCGGAACTCCGTCCTGGTCAGTCCAGGCAGAGGCAATCCCTGAGCACTTCTCTGGAGTTTGTTTGGTACCACTCAGGTGGCACTGGAAGGCTGCCTCCCATGGACCTATGGCTGACCTCCCCCAACCGGGCGGAACGCACCTTGACAGCAGGGCCTGCACCTGCTGGTTTACTCGCCCATTCACTGAATGAACATTACTGCAGCATACCTAGCGCGTTGCCGAGAATATGCTAGGTGCTATGATGGCTCTTGAATAAAGTAAACACATGTGTGAGTGTGGACATGGTGACGAGGGAAGGGGGTGTGTGGCACGATGGCTGGAGTGGGAGAAGAGTGAAGTGAGGGGAGCGTGTTGAGGACTGGCTGCAGATGAGAGGTGGCTGTGCTGAAAGGGAGACAACTCCTAACTGCTGTGAAAGTCCACAGGGAGCCAGACTAAAACCACATATTGCTGGAAAAAGTACCAAGGAAGATTAGATATTTTATAGAAAGAAGCAGAGAGAAAATGAACAAAAAACATTCCCGAAGAATCAGTGATGACTCTAAGAGTCCTGTTTGAAGTGGGCTCTCCATTTGCAGAAATAAAATTATATGAGGTGGTTAAACTTTGCTGTTTCTGGAGTGAGTTGCCTATGAAATATTGAGTTAAAAACTAATAAGTCATTGCCATGGCTGTTTATCCAGATGTCATGCTGTCTGAATAAGCCCCTGTGATCTCCATGCTCATGTTAAGTGCTTCACTGTGACTGTAGGTTGGGCGTCCCTGATCTGAAAATCCAACATGCCCTGAAATCCAAGACTGCATTCCCTTGAAGGTTGCCCAAGTGTAGATGTCACTGTCCAGTTTCCTTCTGTAAAGGGTTTTGTTTGAGAATTTAAGAGTTGAGAGCTTTGAAATTCATTAGTTTTCAATTTCATAGAGGAGCTGTGTGGGGAAGAGCCTAGGGTCTTCTGCTTATGTCTGTGTCCTTATTGCCTGGTGTCGTATTGGCCCAGGGACAGTTACCTAGTAAGCTTTATGTGAACATTTTTCAGTAAATGAATTAATAACATGTTAGTTCATAGAAATTTCACAGACTATGAATTTCATGAAACATATTCTTTGTGTTTAAAATTCTTGCTAAATCTAAATGGAGAGATTAAATTGGAGATAGAAATGTAGTTTGTTATGTTTCACTTGTGAATTTTAATTCTGGACTTAATTCCAGAGATTTTTTAGTCCTAGCTCCTCATTTTATCAGAGAAAGACACCAAGGACCAGAGAGGCTATGAGAAGCTTATGTAGCTGGTGACCGGCTACCTCCAGCCAATCCCAGATCTTGAGGCTTCAATTCCGTCTCTTTCCAGGAGCCCTTTTGAGCTAAATTCTAGATCCATGATTCCTTCCATGGCATAAATTTAACTCCTGAGCTTCCAAAGCAGAATTTAGGGGAAAAAAATCCTCATGCTTGTATTAATTGCACTCTTCAAGATTCTGCCAGAGCAGACGCCCTGCCCATCTCTCAGGGGCTGCTTGGGTGCACCAGCACTAATTTTTAAATGTCCTTCCCTGCTGGTAAGAGTGCTTGGAAAGGAGAGCTTGCACCATCTAGTGGAGCTAACAAGAGGCTCTTGGGTTTAATTTTTTGGTGGCCCTCCTTTAAAAAGAAGAAAGGAGCAATATTTTTTATGTAATGAATCTGCAGATTCTTTTGTGGAAACCTTATGTCATGAGAATGGTGTTGGCAACCCAGAATGAAGGCAGAGTCACTCCATGCCCACAGTGCAAAAAACAAGGCACAGTATCGACCACGCTGCTTGTTCCCTGGCGGTGGAAGGAAGGTCAGGCAGTGGGTGAATACATTACCTTGTCTCTTCAGCCAGTGCTCGGTGCTTAGATTCTTTTACTCATTAATTCAAAACATCCGTTCTTCCAATTATAGCCTCCCCATCATAGCAGGGAATTAGTCAAATCCTATTATTCCTGGGAGTTCCTCTAGTGCTCATTTGAACAATTAACTTACTCAAGAATGTACAGTATTCTCCTACCCAATTGGATAAATGAAGTTTTTGGAAGCTTCCAAATTATTCCTTTGTTTTCCTTCAATAGAGATATTAAGTCTTTTCACAGGCTCTGGAAAATGTGTCTCATGTTGCAGGTGGTAGGAGACGGTATCTGTCAAGCGGGAGAACTTGATGACTGGGTGGGCAGTGGAGGGCCAGGGCTCTCAGTTCTGATTGGCTCTGTGAGCTGAAATGCCCATGAGCCTCTTGGGTCCAGAGGCTGTTATGTATCACTTGTAGAATTTTAATTCTGAATTTAATTCCAGGGATTGTCTAGTCCTAGCTCCTCATTTTCTTTGAAAAGAGCGTATTTGGTCATTTTTATGTTCACAAAGCACTGCTCAGCCCAAATCAGATTTTAAGAATGTTTTTGTTACCCTCAGCAGTACCTTAAACAGCACCTGTGTAGTATAGATGTAGTTGGTGGCCCTGTTGACCTCCAGGAGATTTTGTGGTCACAGTTCATGGCCTGTGCATGTCAGAACCTGCAAGGGAGGCCCAACCCTCTCTGGAGGTTTTGATTTAACTAGATCAGATTGGGCCATGAGCATTGGTATTTTTGAATAGCTTCCCGGGTAGTTCTCACATGGAGCCAGGCTGGCGAACCACTGTTGTATGGAATCATTAAAAATGTGTCATGAAGTGGATGAGGTTGTGGCTCAGTGGTAGAGCACTTGCCTAGCATGAGTGAGGCGCTGGGTTCCATCCTCAGCACCACATAAAAATAAAAAAATAAAAATGAAGGTATTGTGTCCAACTACAACTAATAAAATATTAAAAAAATGTGTCACGAAGCATTGGATTCCAAATTGAGTTTCGTAGAGTTGTGTGTTTTATGACTTTTAAGTGACGTCAGCATTGGGGACCAGTGTTTGCTCGCCAGCGTTCCCCTGGGGGCCAGGGAGCAGGACCTGTGCTGCCTGTGATTTTCCATCTGTCAGAGGTGCTGCAGGGGTGAGTCCCCGTGCAGGACTCAGGTCTGAGGCTGAGAGGGGTTCAGGGCCAGCCAGGAGCAGTGAGGCCTGAGGTTAGTGCTGCAGTCAGTGGCAGCTCAGGGTGTTGTTGTTACAGTGGTCCTCAGGAGAGCACTGGTTCCATGTCACCCTCGTCCCAGTGACAGTAGGAAGGTGGGTGGGGTGCCCAGCAAGTTCTTTGGCAGGCTGTTTTCTGGAGTTCAGTTCCTGATCTGTCCCTGGGGGCAGCTCTTTCCAGAAAACGTAGCTGAATTGGTTGAAAAGGGTCGGTGGGTTGGGAGGGGGCAGGGCAAGTCCTCTAAAGCCCTGCAACTGGATGGAGCACCCATGGAAAACTGGGTCTTTACCTACATGGTCCAGATGGTTGATGCATCTTCTCAAAATAGTATGAAGAAGATGACTCAGGTGGACTTGAGTTGGAATCTGGTCCCTGCCACTTATTTTGTACTTTCAGGGCAACTTTTCAAATCTCCATTTTCTTTTTTTTTTTTTTTTGATTGTTCATGTATTTTTTTTTATTGGTTGTTCACAACATTACAAAGCTCTTGACATATCATATTTCATACATTAGATTGAAGTGGGTTATGGATACTTTCAGGGATCATTTCTATAGTATGTCAAATCTCCATTTTCTTCTTCCCTTCCTTTCTCTCTCTGTCTCTCTGTTCCCAGCCCCTCCCTCCTTCCCTCCCTCCCTGTCTTTCTTTGGGGATTGAACCTGGGGTGCTTTACCATTGAGTTACATCCTGAGCCCTTTTATTTTTTATTTTGAGACAGGGACAGGGGCTTGCTAGGTTGCTGAGGCTGGCATCAGACTTGCCATCCTCCTGCCTCAGCCTCTGAACTGATGGGATTACAGGTGTGTGCCACCATGCCCGTCTCTCCATTTTCTTATGTATGAGAGCCCTAATGTTATGGTTTGACTATGCGGTGTCCCCCAGAAGCTCACTTGGGAGTGTGGCAGTGTTCAGAGATGAAATGATTATGAGAGCTGTGACCTAATTGGTGGATGAATCCATTTGATGGGTTAATAACTTGGAAGGACTGCTGTGTTGGGTAGAATTCTTGGCAGGTGGGATATGGCTGGATAAGAAGGTCACTAGGGTCTTGCCCTTGGGGATTGTATCTTCTCCCTGGCTCCGCCCTCTCTCTCTCTTTGCTCTTGGCTAAAGGGGAGCAGCTTTCCTCTACTGTGATCTTCTGCCATCTTCTGCCATGATGTTTTACCTTGCTTTGGGCCCAAAGTGCTAGAGTTGACCAACCATGGACTAAACCTCTGAAACTGTGAGTTCAAATTACATTTTTCCTCTTGAAGTTGTAATTGTCAGATGTTTTGGCTATAGCAACAAAAAGTTGACAGATATACCTCATAACTACGTTGATAGGCCACAGTGAATTAACTTAGATAATGAGTATAAAGTGCCTAATACAATGGCTGGCACAGAGCCAAGACTTTGAAAGTAGTAGCTACTTTTGAAACTGCCATTAGTAGAAGTAATTAATGATGATGGTCATCAACAACACCTTCCCTCCCTTCCTTTGGAAATGGTAGCTTCATGACCTGTGTGTCCACTTGTCTTTCTGGTGGGGATGGCAGTGGGGTGTTGACCGAGCCCAGCTGGGAAAGGCACATTTGGCATTTTCCCTCCATATAGTTAATTTGTTATCATTTGGAGTCTCATCACACCAAGGCTTAAAACATAGTTACTCTCCTAGAAGAATTAAGTTTAATGATCACTCATCTTGTGTACATCCTGCTCTTACACTCAGAGGGAATAGGATATAGATTTTTCACTTAAACAGTGTGGAAGAGGCTTAATGGGCAAGGGAGGAAGTGTGATTATTCTGGTGTAAGTCACACCTGGTGCCATGGGTAGCATGGGCTTTGGATGCAGGAAAGGTTGGACCACTGGGAAGCTGAGCACAGGAGAGGCCAGAATGGGTGACTGCAGGGTGGTGGGGGCCCAAATACAACAGCCATGAATGTTGCATTGCTGAATGGGGTTTCCTGTTAGGATTGCTTGTGTGTTGCCATGAGCTTATCTGGCCACCTTGTCACTTGCAGTGCTCTATCATAGGGACGCTGAGCCTGGATTATAAAGAAACCATTTATGTGAAAATCAATGCAAACTTGAGTTTGAGTAACTGAGGGACCTGCAATGCAGTTTCAGAGAAGTCAGTACAGTTGGGGCTGGGGTTGTGGCTCAGCGTTAGAGCACTCACCTCGCACATGTGAGATCCTGGGTTCGATTCTCAGCACCACATACAAAAATAAACAAGTGAAATAAAGGTGTTGTGTCCAACTACAACTAAAAAATTAAAAAAAGAGAAAAGAAAAGTCAGTACAGTCTGATCAAGGTATTAAGGGCCCTCCTTCCCAAAGAAAGAGATGGAGAAATATGAAACATGAGTCAGGATGATGGACCAATCAGATAGCATCCTTATTACCAGTAAAACCAGTGCTGGAATGCTACAATGGTACAGCCACCTCAATGTTGATAGCACCTCAATTCACAATAGCTAAACTGTGGGAACAGCCTAGATGCCCTTCAACAGATGAATGGACATAGAAACTAAGATACATATACATAATGGAATATTACTCAGCATTAAAGAAGAATGAAATATTAGCATTTCCAGGTAAATGGATGGAGTTGGAGAATCTCATGCTAAGTGAAATAAGCCAATCACAAAAAACCAAAAGTCAAATGTTTTCTCTGATAAGTGATACTGATCTATAGTTGGGGGAAAGGGCAAGGGAAGAATGGAGGAACTTTGGATTGAGCAGAGGGAAGGGAGAGGAGGGGGGTGTGGGTAGGGAGGAAGATGGTAGAATGAGATAGACATTATTACTTCTATGTATGGGTGTGATTGTGTGAATGGTGTGACTCTGCGGCATGTACAACCAGAGAAATGAAAAGTTGTGCTCCATTTGCATAAAAAAATAAAATTAATAAAAATATAAAACTTATATTTTGGGGGGTAACACTCAATATCTTAAAGTTGTCATTTATTAGCAAATTAATCTATTAATGTAACTCAAGTAAAAAGACAAACAAACAAACAAACAAACAAAAAACCCAATGGTGGAGAATAGGGTTTGCCCATGTGGACAAGATTCTAGTCCATTAAACCCCAGAGTTAGAGGCACCAAAGGAGCTGTAGTGTGGATGACTAGAGAGAATAATGTGTTCCTCCTTCCAGGAGCCTGGCTTCCAGAGCAAAGAGGAGGGGCAGGCTCCACCCCAGCTCACTAACCATGCAAATTATTTCCCTTATCCTGGGAAGAATGACCAAGGGAGGCTAAGAGGCTAGGAGGTCCTGCACGTGGGAGAAGACATTAAAAGTGGAGACGTCCTTTTCCTCTATCAAGTCTTAAAAAAAAAAAAAAAAAAAAAAAAAAAAAAGAAGAAGAAATCCAGCCTTTCTTGGTTCTAGCAAGTTTGGAAGTAATAATTAATACTTAGGGAAAAAAAGGAGCAGGGTGGTCAAAATGTCCCTCCCATACCAAAGAACTTGCAGAAGATGACCCAGATGCTCTACTTGGTTTTGAAAACCCCATCTAATCTGGCTCCTTCCTGCCTATTACCCTTCCTACTCCTCATGATTCCCAGTGCAAATTCAAAGTCAGATCAGTGTCATTGTTCTCTGCACAGACCGTTTCTTATTTCCTTGTTCCTGCTGGAGCAGTCTTTCTACTCCCTGTTTATCCAGACTGTCCGTCCAACGCGGATCTGTCTGTAAATTCCCTGTGCAAGCCCCATACTGGCGAAAGCCTTGCAGTTAGACACACACTGATTTCTTTCATCTCTAGTCTGCCACCAACCTCTCCTGTGCCACGAACTTAGCCTTTGTGTCCTCACATGAGCTTTGACAGCTGTCTGCTGCGAGTACCTTGAGGGACAGAAGCTTCTAGTACTTCAGTTTGTCCTCAGCTGCTCCTATATAGTACATATGCAAAGCACTCCATAAACATGCAGTTGGCTAAATAAATGTAGCAAAAGAAGTGGTGAGGGGCTGGGGCTGGTGCTCGGTGGTAGAGTGCTTGCCTAGCACGTGTGAGGCACTGGGTTCCATCTTCAGCACCACATAAAAATAAATAAAATAAAGGTATTGTGTCCACCTACAACTAAAAAAAAAAAAAAAAAAAAAAAGCGGTGAGCACCCTTCTTGCTCTATTAGAATGGAGTAGTGTGTAGGTTATCCTGGAAAATAAAATCACCAATGCAAAGAGCTAACATTTCCTTTTAGTTTTATGTTGCTAACATGGAATTAAGAGAACCTCAGAATTTTGGAGCCAGTAAGGTATGCCATCTGGTTCCTCATTATCACTTTACAACTGAGAAACGAAGGCTCACAATTTGGAAAGAAATTCAGAGTCTTCAAGCTTTAGGGTTGTCAGAGAAGTAAGGCCACAGCACAGACCGTCTTAGAATTCTTTGATATTAGGGAGGAGGAGGCACAGTGACTGTGTACACGGAGGAGGATGTGGAGGAGGAGGAGGATCAGCCGTGCATGGAGGAGGGGGTGGAGAGGAGGAGGAAGAGGAGTGGTAACCGTGCTATGGCCCCCATCTACAAACGCATGGCTCTCCCAACCTGCTTCCATCTAGAGACAACAATCAGGACCCGAAAGACTATCACCAAGGTCCCTGCAGGTCTGGTGACACCAGAGGTGTCCCTGCTAGCCTACTTCGCCTGATTCCTCTTTCACCCTTCCTGTAAACTAATACCTCTACAGTCTCACCTCCTACCTCATAAATGTCACATCCTACACCCACCCTCTTTGTCCACCATTAGAAACTGTAGACCCTTATGCAAACCTACTATTTGTATAGTAGACATTCACCAAACATGTCATCTCTGTTTATTGTGACAAAACTGTAATAATCTAAACAGGAGCCTTTTGGTTTAAGGCTGCATAGTGTTTGCATTGGGTGCTGTAAATATTGATTTCCTCCTTAAAGGAGAGGTATTGGTATCATGTAGGGACACTTGAAACTGTAATACCTTGGATCTGTACTGCTAGAGAGAAAGACACACAGACAACATGAAAAACAAGGGAAGACATACCTGGAACAAACCAAGATGCCACAATAATAGAATCCATTGATAGCACAGTAGATGAAACGTCAGAGAAGGAGTTCAGAATGTAAGTAATTTTAAGAGAGCAAATACAGGCAACAATTGATCACTCCAACAAAGAGAAAAGAGAGGAAATACAGGTAGCAAAAGATTACTTCAAGATAGGTTCTAAAAACAAACAACAACAAAAACCCAACAGAAATCCTTGAAGGAAACAATAAGCCAAATAAAAAAATTCAATAGAAAGCATCACCAACAGGTTAGATCACTTGGAAGACAGAACTTCAGGCAATGAAGACAAAATAAATAATCTTGAAAATAAACTTGACCACACGGTGGAGATGATAAGAAACCATTAACAGAACCTCCAAGAATTATGGGACAACAGGAAAAGACAAAAATCTAAGAATTATTGGGATAGAGGAAGGTACAGAGATACAAACCAAAGGAATGCACAGTCTCTTCAATAAAATAATATCAGAAGATTTCCCAAGCATGAATTTCCTGGAAAATAAAATACAAGAAGCTTACAGGACACCAAATGTACAAAATTACAACAGACTTGCACTAAAGCACATTATAATGAAAATGCCTAGCATACAGAATAAAAGTAGAATTTTAAAAGGTGCAAGAGAAAAATTTCAGATTACTTATAGGGGAAACCAATTCGGATCTCAGCAGATTTTTCAACCCAGACCATCAAAGCTAGGAAATACTGGAACAATAGATACCAAGCTCTGAAAGAAAATGGATGCCAACCAAGAATCTTATATCCAGCAAAATTAAGCTTCAGATTTGATAATGAAAAAATGAAACCTTACACTAAGAAAGGCTACACTACAGAACATTCTTGGCAAAATATTCCATGAAGCGGAAATGAAAAATAACAATGAAAATCAGCAAAGAGAACTACTCTAAAGGAAAAGCTAATCAAAGGAGAAACCAAGTCAAGTTAAAAACCAAAAATAAACCAAAATGACCAGAAATATACTAATAACCCTGAATGCTAATGCCCTAAACTCATGAATTAAAAGACATTGATTAAATTAACAAACAAACAGTATACTGTCTTCAAGAGACTCATCTCACAGGAAAAGACATCTGAAGATTGAAGGTGAAAAGTTGGTAAAAAAACATATCACTCACATGGACTGTGCAAACAAGCAGGGGTTTCCATCTATGTATATCAAACAAACCCTTTTCAATTTCAAGAAGCAAATAGACCAAAACACAATAATACTGGGTGACTTTAACACACCTCTCTCACCACTGGATAGATCTTCCAAACAAAAACTAAATAGAGAAACTGGAAATCAATGATACAATCAATGATTTATACTTAACAGACAGATATAGGGTATTTTATCCTTTATTGAATGAATACACCTTTTCTCAGCAGCATGTGGACCTTTTCCAAAATAGACAATATGTTATGCCACAAAGCAACTCTCAGAAAAAAAATAGAGATACTATCCTGTATTCTATTAGATCATAATGGAATGAAATTAGAAATCAATGATAAAATAAAAAATAGAAGCTACTCCAATTTCTGGAGACTAAATAATATGATATTGAATGAACAGTGGATAGCAGATGACATCAGGGAGGAGATAAAAAATTCTTAGAGGTAAATGAAAACACCAATATAACATATCAAAATCTCTGGGACACTATGAAAGCAGTGCTAAGAGGAAAGTTCATTGCATTAAGCTCATTCATTAAAAGAATAAAAAATCTACAAATAAATGACCTAACATTATATCTCAAAGCCCTAGAAAAAGAAGAAATCAACACCAAAAGTAGTAGAAAACAGGAAATAATTAAAATCAGGAACTGAAATCAATGAAATTGAAAAGCAAGAAGTAATTCAAAAACTGACAAAATGAAAAGTTTGTTCTTTAAAAAAATAAATAAAATTGCTAAACTTGTAGCTACACTAATGAAGAGGAGAGAAAAAACTCAAATTATTAGAATTCATGATGAAAAAGGAAATATCACAATGGACTCTATTGAAATACATAAGATAATCAGAAATTATTTTGAAAATTTATACTCCAATAAAATAGAAAAATCTCGAAGACATTGACAAATTTCTAGAAACATATGATCTATCCAAACTGAATCAGGAGGATATACACAGTTTAAACAGATCAATTTTAAGCAATGGAATAGAAGATGCCATCAAAAGCCTACCAACAAAGAAAAGCCCAGGACCAGATGGATTCTCAGCTTGAGTTCTACAAGACCTTCAAAGAAGAACTAATACCAATACTCCTCAAATTATTCCATGAAACAGAAAAGGAGGGAACCCTTCCAAATTCTATGAGGCTAACCTCACCCTGATACCAAAACCAGGCAGAGACACATCAAGGAAAGAAAACTTAAGACCAATATCCTTGATGAACATAGACACAAAAATTCTCAGTGAAATTCTGGCAACTCGAATACAAAAATATATTAAATAGATAGTGCACCACAATCAAGTGGGGTTCATCCCAGGGATGCAAGGTTGGTTCAACATATGGAAATTAGTTCTTTGACATTAGCTTAGCTGTAGAGTGTTTAGATGGTGGCGTCACGTCACATTAGGTGGTCCTTAAGTGTCCCATAGTGCTTTTCCATTATCTTACAGAGCCTCCCTTCTTTCTGCTTTCACCAAAGTCTATGCAGGAAGGCACTTTTCACAGATGCTTTCACTACTTTTCACCGTTGACCTTCTATATGACAGGTCTCCCTTTGGCAGTGGGGAGCAGAGGATGTGAGTGTGAAGCATATCACATGACTTGCCGTGGTCCTCAGATGCTAAGGGTAAAAATGCAGGTGTCTTATATTCCCACTACAGAGCCTTTTCTACCACTCCTCGATGCCTTTGTCGTCTTTAGACTATCTGTAGACCCGAGAGAATCATGGCTTAGAGAGAGGCTCATTGGTGGTTCCCTGATCAGCAAAGGGAAGGAGCAGGGAAGGTGAGTGCTGAACCATCAGGGTAGATGTCGGGGGCAGAGCCAGCATGGGGGAGGGCTTCTGGCTTGCTGAGTCCTGGGAGAGGATGGCGATGCCCTTTGCCAGTGTGGACTGGAGGTGGGAGATGAATGGCAAGCCGCCTGAGCAGCTATAGGCCCTGTGTCCCAGGCCAGCCTTTCCCAGGATGGCTCTGTGAGTTGCTTTGGTTTGTAGAGTTCTCATGGCATCAAGGTCACATTTAGCTCTTGTGCAGAATTATCAACTAAATAAGCACAGTGTTTTGGTGGTTTCATTATAAAAATTTAAGATTTTTAATTAAAATATGAACTGTTGACATTGACTCTTATTTAGCTAAATTGATGTATATATAATCCGTGTAATTGTATATAAGCTTAAGCAGTGTCTTCAAATAGTCATCATGTTAATGAATTAGGGAGTCAATTTGGTAGATAACATTAGCACTTGAAATAGAATAAAATAGAAAGTATTAGATGTACTGTACTTCATACTGGAGAGTATTGTGTGTTACCGTTAGGTTTATTTCTGATGATGAATCATGGTTAAAAGAAGTTTGGAAACCCCATTGCTGTGCTGGGAGGGGTATTGAGAATGGTTACTGGATTGATCTTCACATTCCACTTCTGCTTTATTATGAACTGCACATATTAGCTGCTCTTATTATGAAACCTTCATTTATTAGTGAACTCATTCAGCAGACATTTTGAATACCCATTATATCCAGGTGCTGCTCTAAAGGTGGGGGAGGAGATCTCTATTAAAATTTACTTACACTGTGAACCTCCTGTTTTCAGGGAAAACCCCCTGTTGGCTTGCACAAGGGTTGGCTGTAGGGAGAATCCCCTGAATGGTCCTTCCCAGCTCCACACATCACTTCTGTTTAAGTTGTGGCCAGGATATGGACAGCCACATCTAGAGGCAAAGCAAGCATTTTTTTGGTTTTGTTTTTACGCTATCAAGTCAAAGTTTCTTCTTAAGGAAGGACAGGAGAACGAATACTGGGAAGATATTGAATCATGCCTGCCACAAACCTCAGGGCTTCTTACATGTTGATCAGGTTTCATTTCCTTGATGGGAAGTGGAAGTTTCTTTTCTAATCCTTGGAAAGGCTTGGAGTCCTGCAGCGCCTGCTGAGGTTGCGCATAGAAGAGATGGAGTTCACATTTCTCTTGCCAGACTTTGTGCCCTGGCATGGGACTGTGTCCACCCTTAGGAAAGGGGGAACCTTTATTTAATTGGCAGAAGTTACCTTCTGCTCAGGCTAAGTCATTTGCTTATTGAACCGTGGGCCTAGGGGCTACTCTTTTACTAACATGTGGAAAGCCCTACATGGGCTGGCCTTGGCTCAGAGGCAAGCTCTCAGGAAGCCTAGAGGTGGTCATGAGTGTTGACCCTCGCCATGCCTGATTCTGCCCCTTCTCCTAGGTCAGCTCGTCTCACCTAGTTTTATAATTTTTCATATTGTAGGAGGCAGGTGACAGAAGGGCATTCAGGGTCTCACCACACCACAAAGGCAGAATGTGTAGCGCTTGGCCCGGTGCTGCACGGCCTCCTCTCTGACCTCTCTGCAATGCCACATGTCACTTCTTTCCCATTGTAGGAGAGGAAATTAGGGATATAAATTAAGCTTACATTTACTTTTGATTTGAAGTGGGAAATGAGATTTCTTTCTTTAAAAGAAAAAATTCAACAAGTGCATGAGGGAGATAATGCTGTTCCAAAGGATTCGGTTCTTAAGTATCAGAACTATGAAAAGATAGGGAAGGCCCCACCCTCCCGACACACAGAGAAATTAAAAAAAAAATAAAGAAACTCCCACAAAACCCACCTTATCTAAGGAAGCCAGGTGGTATTTGCCTCAGAATCAAGTGTAGAGAGAGGAGGGAGATCTGGTCTGAAAGTTGGTGTGAATCCCGTATTCTCTGCCTGTACTTTCCTAAGAGAACATTAAAAATTTATTACCAACAAATGCCCTGCAAGTTTTTCTTCAGGTAGTCATAAGAAAACCAAAAAGCAAGGAAAACGGATAAGGAGTTAAGCCTGTTATTCTCCCTTCCTGCTCTAATTTTCCCTCGCCCCACACTAACTTGAAGGGCCCCGTCTCTCCTCATTTCCGTGTTGGACTTGCTTTCTGACAGGGCTCTTCTGTGATTAGCCAGTGCCAGATGATCAGCAGGTTTGGGATAACAGAAAAAAATGACCACAATGACTAGAATTGTTGAATTTGTTGGGCAGACACCTGCCTGTTTTCTGTCTTCTCATTGTGTTGAGGTCTTTCTGTGGCTCGTGGAACATAATCCAGGAGTGAAAACAGTCTTTTATCATCAGAACTTGCTTTTGTTATACTTTTGCTATCTAGGAAGGCTGGTCTGAATTTAAAATTCCGTCTCTGGGTGCTGCATTTAGTCCAGAGGCCGACCGAGTTGCTGGGGGTAGAGCAGCAGGCATGAGAGGCCACCTTTCCACCTAGGGACCTGCTGTTGGAGACTCTGGCCCATACACCGTTTCCCCTCTAGGGTTGGCTTGAAAGTCCTTCTCGTCTGAATTCAGTAGGAATGGAGGAGACCACAGAAGCATGTCTTTTTTCCCAGTGGATCTCTTTTCCAGGTTGCCATAATTCAAGACTGTGGCATGAGTTAAGCTTTTTATTTTGTATGAAGAGTTATTTTCTATAAATAGAAAATTTCCTCTGTTGTTTAAGTATTATCAGATTAACTAACTGCCCTGCTAATGAAGGCATCCCCCAACATGAAAACCAAGTGTTTTTTTCCCCCTAGTAACAGGGCTACTGATTTCCATCTTAACACATTTACTGATTGTTCTTTGAGTGTCTTGATGGTACATCATGTCCTTTGAGAACTCACTATAGGTCAGATGCAGTTTCTGAAGAAAGTTTACAATCTTAAAAGCATTAAGAAAACTGAGAAAGAGAATTGACTTAGCCTAGACTTTGGAAGCTAAGGGATTTAATAAGAATTCCAGAATAGGAAAGAAAGTTGAATCAGGTGCAGTGGTGCATCCCTGTAATCCCAGTGATTTGGGAGGCAGATACAGGAGGTTTGAGGCTAGCCTCAGTAAATTTAGGGAGACCCTATCTAAAAAATAAAAAGGACTCAGTGGGTGCTCAGTGGTAAAGTACTTCTGGGTTCAATCCCCAATACTAAATAATACATTACATATATAGGAAGAAAGAAAGAAAGCTAGTTGACTTTGGGGAGTAGCATTTCTCCATCACCATTTCTTGAGGGGAGGAGGGCAAGGCAAAGCGCAGTTGAAAGGCAGCAGGTGGAATCTCCTTTTGTAATGAGGAATGATTCTTCTGATTCAAAAGACTTTGAGCTACTCCTGAGCTGTGTTGCCACAAGAAGCCCCGTGAGCTCCTCTGAGTTTAGAGGAGGCTGCATGGGTGCCTGTGTCCCAGCTGTCTGGCCTCAGACCTGCTTTCCTCTCTGAGCCCGTCCCAGCCTGGGGTGATTCTGTGAGCTTGCCCCCTGCCCTTTCAGTTAGGATCCTTCCTGCTCCGTTCATCTGGAATCAGTTCCCATCAGATTGTGTGGTCTCAAAGCCCCGAAACAGTATGCTTAGCAGAGCCCCTGAATAAACAGCAGGTGCTCAACAACTGTCAGGGATTTGCTGTTTTTATTGTTTTTCACATTGCAACTAGAATGTTTGAATCAAAACGAAGCTTTCTGGAACAGTTAATAAATGGGAAAGGGGGAATCAAGTGACCTTTGGAATACTCAGATCTTTCCTTTTGAGCTAAAATACCCTCAAACTTCTTTGTTAATCTGGACCTCAGAGCCATGCTTAGAAATAATTTCATATGTAATATTTTGGGTATTTCTATAGCTAAACTGTATTGGATGATGTTCAAATACGATGGATCATATATTTGATTGTACTTTGATGAGTTATAATCAAGTCATAGGATACACATGATTCATACCAACTGCAGGAAAGGAAGCTGTAGCCCTTTGTTCACTATTCAGAGAGAGAGAGAGTGGTTTATGATGGACAAGAGACAAAAATATATGAGAGCAGTGACCCTTCAGCTTGGCCAGCTGTGGTTGCAGTGTGGACCCTGTGGACATCAGGCCATTTTTGCTGGCAATGACAGCTGTATTTCTGCTCTCAAATATTGGTCAACTGGACCTGTTGGGGGTAGAGCAAGGTCTAAATGGGCCCACATTGGCAAATATAGAAGAAGAGATGTTTTAGAGGGTTCCCGTTTCCCCTCTAACTCCAGCTTGTTCTAGGACACACTTATTCCTTGGGACTATCTCAGCCTGTTTCCTGTGACCATGTTAGCATCTCTTTGTTTTAGTCAGCTATTTCACTGCTGTGACTAAAGGATCTGACCAGAACAATTTTAAAGGAGGAAAAGTTTATTTGAGGGCTCATGGTTCAGAGGTCTCAGTCCATAAGAGGTCATCTCCATTCCTTGGTGCTCAAAGTAAGACAGGACATAATGGCAGAAGAGTGTAGCAGAGAGAACTAACTCACATGAGGATCAGAAATCAGAGAAAGACTCTACCCTCCAGATACATATATATATAGAAAGCCACACCCCAATTCCCATCTCCTCCAGCCACACCCCACCACTCCAGTTACCACTCAGTTAATCCCTACCAGGGGATTAAATAACTGATTGGATTAAGACTCTTACAACCCATTCATTTCTTCTCTGAACCATCTTGCATTGATTCACACATGAGCTTTTGGGGGACACACCTCATATCCAAACCATAATACTCCTAATTCTGAAAAATGCTTGAGAGGAATGGGGGAGAGGAGTGGAAATAAAAAAGCTCATTTTTTTATAAGAGCTATTGTACATCTCCCCAAATATGAACAGACAGACACAGATTACATTTGTCATTTTTTGCCCCAATTGGGCATATTTTAAACTAATGCCCCCAAACAGAAAATAATAGTCATCTTTTACTGAGACTCTTTGTATTGAAATTTATGCCCATTGTCTTTAATCCTCTTAATACTCTGAAAGATAGTGGACTATTCATTTTACAGAGGAGGAAGCAGGCCCAGATAGATTAAATGACACAATCAAGATCATGCAGGTAATGAATGTTAGGACTTGAACTTGAGTCTGTCTAGCTACAAAGCTTGTGTTCTTTTCTGAAAACCACGCTCTCCTATCTTCCACTCCCTGTTTCCTCCCAAATCTCCTTTTCTACTCAGTGCTGACAGCAATATTCTCTGAAAGGCTGACATCACTCCATAACCCCAGGATAGAACTCTTGAAGGTTTAGATGTTGGAATTTCACACTGCTTTTGGTTTCTGCATATAACAGCAAAGCATTCAAAACTGCCTGTCTGTCCCCGGCATTTAACACAGAGCTTTCACATGGGCTTGACAAATGTCTGTTGAAGCTCACCATCCCTGGTACCTTCCCATTGCCAGGAAGTGTAAAAGCTAAGAACCCCAAAAGGAGTAGCATCTATAACAAATGACAATACTCATGGCAAAGCCATCTCTACTGAGAACAAAATGGGAAACTACAAAAATCAAACCCAAGTTATAGGAGTGTCCTTTGGGGAGGGTGGTGTGTAGGAACCGTGTTAATTCACACACCTCACACTTGGGCCAGCCGCAGTCATGGAGAGCATGCGCTTGGTGAGGAAGCCTCCTGGTCCAGGAAGTGACACCATTGCCCCCCACCCCCTTGTCTCTAATGCCGGGTTCCCCCCCCTCCCCGTCACCCCCAGCCCCACTTTACACTGGGAAGATGGAGAGGGGCTTCTCCACACAGGGGCTGGAAGGGCCCTGAACAGCCATTTGTTCCCTGTTGCCCTTTTCTCCCTGAAGGTATGGCTGGTTACACTTCCGTGTTTGATGTATCACAGATGCTCTGAAGAAATGCCGGGAAAGGGGCACACGCTGGCTTTATTTTCACTGTATGTTTTCAATTTATGTTGCCCAAGTCCTCAGCGTAGCCTTCATTTTCATCTCCTCTGTTCTCAGATATTTCAGGAATAAATAACCAAACTTACTGACTTTGAATGTCACCTCCACTCACCTCCCCAGCCTGCCTCTGGCGGTGGCATCAGTAGTCTGTGGCCTTGAGGTCCAGGAGCAGAAGGGAAGCATGAGGGGGCCTGGAGGGAGGGAGCCTGAATCATCAACGCAGACTATTTTCAGACCTTGAATGATTGAACGTTTTCTGTCCTGAGTTTTTGGCTGGAACTGAGGGGCTGCCCACTGAGAGCCAGGGCGTCTGCGCCTTCCCTTTCTGTATTTGAATGTTCTGTGGGCGCTCGGTGTCCTTGGAGTACCTCAAGCTGCTGCCCTTGCCTGCGTGGGTGGACCAGCCTTGGGCTTGCACCCCGTCCTCTCTGTGCAGACTAGTTCACCCCTGTCTTGGCCCGTCCAGCCCCAGCATTCCTTTCCCCTCTGCTGCTGTGTGTGAGCCACGTTCTCCTAGGTCTCACCTGTTTCCTCACTTTGGTTGAAGCCACTAGGGGTAAGGACTCATAGGTGACCCACCAGAACCAGCCATTAGCTAGTTTTCTCCTCTGACATCAAAAGAAAAGCCAAGGAAAGGTGGCTTCTAACTTGGAGAGGGTGCCACAGTCACCCAACCCCACTGCCTGCCACCTACCTGAGTGACAGAAGGTAGGATCCATCTGTTTGCTGCAATGTGACTGGATCACCGAAAAACAATTAGCAGGTGGGAAATTTATTTTCCAGGACACACATAAACCAGCCATTATAGGGAGGATTCTGGTGCTAATTTAGATGCAAATGGAGTTGCCCAACTAGAGCTGATTACAGAAAGGTCAGGATGTCTGTATGCTCAATTTCACTCCTACGCATTAAGTTAATGTGCTGCTGCAATTGTGGGCATGATGGCTGCGCCTGGGTCTGGCCTTTTTTTTTTTTTTTTTTATAGAGTTTTGATTTTATAGAAGTGGAACGTGACACATGATGTCACCTCCTCCACCCATCTCCTTTTAAAAAAGAAAACAAACTGTCCATTTATGAAAAACTTGAAATTCTAATAAAAAAGATACACTTGGAGTTCTTAGGCAAAGATAAAAAGGAGTTAAGTTGACTGAAAACTAGTTGATATCCTGTTCAGAGGACTGATATCGACCATGTGTGCACTTTTTCCAGGCCAGAGCATGTTGGGTTATATCCTGGAGGATAGGCCCTGGGGACAAGCTGGTGGGTGATAGAATGGGAATTGTGCCAGATGTTCTGGACTCCTTGTGGTCAGAAATGTGTTTTGTGCATTTGCATATGTACATGTATAGATCTGTGCAAATACATATATATATATATATATATATATATTTACTGGAAATATGAGCAAAGCACATATAAATGATACTGAATTTTATGTATTTCCAACAAAATATATGTGCAAATGTTTCACAAAACAGCACTTGCTTTTACTACAATCAGTGTATATTAACATTTTCTGTTTGAATCTAGTCTAAACTGTTAGTGAACCAATAATACATTGAATCCACTCACCCACTTTTGGGTGTGAAACTTTCCTTTCAAAAGCACCCATTTAGGAGATTAGCAAAGGCACCTGGCATGAAGAGGGACCCAGACAAGAGCTGGAGGAGGTCAGAGAAAATGGGTGAAGATTTTATTTCAAAGGATGGATGGAAATTGGACTTGACTAATAAAGTCAGAGACCTCTTCTGGAACCTGAAAAGTAAGCACATCAGAGTGCCCACACAGATGGGTTCTGAAGGTCCAATTGTCCTTATCTTGCCAAGGACAGTTATTTGAGGAAACCCAGTTTTCTTTAGGCCATTTTGGTCATTGTGGTCTGCTGTTGGTATGAAGTAACATTCGTATCCTTAAACTTTATTACTGATGTGATGTGGTGCTAAGGTGCGGTTTCTGTGTAAGCTCATACCTACCTGCAGTTTGTGTGGGAACCAGTCAGTGAACGTTGGTGGTCATCTGTGAGACATGGGTCTTCCCTACACTCACACTCAGTGTCCTTTGTCCCTGGAGCACGAGGTCTGCTGTCTTCCTGTCTGGCTCCTGCCACGTCAGGGCTGTCTGCACAGCAGAGCATCTTTCCTCTGGTGGTTTCTGGTCAGCTCTCAAGTGATCACACTCAGGCTCTGGTCTCATCCTCGTTCAGGAGGTTGCCTATTGGGAGGGATTAGAAAAAGTTTCTGAAAGTAAGATAATGGGGCAGGAGAAGATTTTCCTGGATAAAAGGCTTCTGAAGGCTCCCAGGACGTGGTGGGGAGAAGAGATGGGAAGGGAACCAGATTTTCCTGGTTAGAGTATTAGTTTAAGGTGAGTGTGACCTTGATTTATAAAGAGTTTGCAACTTGATACTTAGTGAAATTGGGTCTTTAATATTTATAGCCTGTTATGTAAACCCTGCTCCTCCAAGTCTCCCTTAATTCCTCTTAGCTTATTAATGACAGCTTTGATTTCTAAAAAGAAATCAAATCTTCCATTTATTCAGCCTAAGAGTAGTAAACAATAGCTGCTTAATGCCTTCCTTTCATGTTAGCCCCCCAAGACTGGAGCTTATGTTCTAAGGAGTTTATTGCTGGGCTTTTGAGCTTATTAAGGTCATGTGTAACTTAAGGGGGAAAATCTGATGATGCATGATTGGTCCAAAAGCAGCTCCTTGAATTCTACGTGACATGTCAGTTCAGCTGTGTCGGTAGTTAAGTTGAAACTATGGTATTAAAGAACTGCACACGTGGCCTATTTGGAAGGATTACACAGTTGTACTTTTTTTCTAGTGATCAAGCTCACTAGGAAATTAGACTTCTGCCTAAATCATTTTGGATTAACTTTCTGCTGAACAGCCCAAGGTTGCAGTAGTCAAGTGGATGTGAGCTAATGGGACTACATGTTTGGAGTGGTTGGGTTCATTTGCCCCTAGGTATGCTTCATGACACCCATTATTTTAGAGTTATTTATAAAAGAAAGTTTTTTGGGCTGGGGGCATAAGTTAGTGGCAGAGTGCTTACCTCGCACTTGCAAGGCCCTGTGTTCAATCCCCAGCACCTTCACCCACCCCTGCACCCCCCAAAAAAGTCCTTAGTTTTCTGGGCTGTCAGGATACACATAGAAAATAAGTAAGAATTTAAAGATAAGCTCAACTCTGGCAAATGTAAATCACTAGATCCTTAGGGGCTCTTGTTCACTCAGGAGTAAGTACTGACTGTATACCAGATTTGGACATGGGACTGGAGTAATGAAGAAAAAGACACAGTGTGTCCAGGGACAGCCTTAGAAGTGCCACGCACATAGGAATCGCATGGGTAGAAGCAGTTTGTTGGAGGGGCAGGAGTGGTCTAGGAGAAGCACTCCTCTCAGTGTGGGCACCTGCCAAGTGCTTGATGCTTCCCTGTTTCCACAGGTGTGTTTGGGCTACAGGGAGCCCTTTCAAGACAGTCAGATGAAGACAGTTGAATTTTGAGGCTCTCACTGGTGGTGCCAACCTGGGGGAAGGCTGTACTTTGGGACTTTGCCCAGGCCATTCAGGGAACTGCCGTGTGAGTTTGAGTAGATTCTAGAAGAGCAAATACAAATGAACTTCATGAGCATGCCTTGTTTAGAATAAAGAAAGCAGACTGCTGATTTGGTAATAAATATCTTATCCACCTGGACTCATCTTTCTAGAACAGCTGAACACCAAGAACTTTTAAAAAAGTAACTTGAACAGCCAAAATAGATAGCGCCAAGCGTTTACGCACAGATGCATCACTCAGGGCCTATCTGCACATATCTAGCAGCTCTGGACATCTGGTTTCTAAACTCATCTGTGGGTTTTGAAAGCTGAGAATTAAAAGTGGAAGAGGAATGTAGTATAAAAGGAAAAGTACAGTAATAGTATAATAAAGTGATAGCTACCACTTTTAAAGGAGGAAGAAAGAAGATAAACCAGAAAAGAGACAATATAATCCCTCAAAAAGTATTGCCCTCTGTTTCATTTGGAATCAAGTCCATTGGACTCACGGCAGGGAGCTTTCTAAGATTTCCAGGGTGTGCCTTTTGGAATCTGAAAGCTCAAACCATTTCTTTGGTGATTTTCTTGCATTTGAGTCTGGATGTTTCTGTACCCAGGTAGAGCAAGTGATGACCCTGGCAGTGACTGCTAGTCATTAAGACATATGTTACGTCACACTTTTAGGAGAATAAAGAAGCATGTGCTCCTTAAAAAATTTCCAAAAAAATTTTTTTTTTGTACCAGGGATTGAACCCAGGGGCACTTAACCATTGAGCCTCATCTTCCACCCTATTTTGTGTTTTATTTAGAGACAGGGTCTCACCGAGTTGCTTAGGGCCTTGCTAAGTTGCTGAGACTGGCTTTGAACCATGATCCTCCTGCCGCAGCCTCCAGAGCCGCTGGGAATACAGGCATGTGCCACAGCATCTGGCCCTAATCAAAATGTTTAAGGTTCAGATTTTGATGCTTCAAGCATGGTATCTTCAGTTCTTTGAAAAACTAGACTCTTCAGAGTCTTATTCACTGAGAGATTGACATTTTACTGCATGGGGAAAATCATATAGGTTAGAACATATTAATTTGTATTATAAAAAGTCACAGTTACTGTATTAAGTAGTAAGTGCTTGTAGTACTTTGAAATAATACTATTAAAAGTTGACTTGAAACTCTCCAGAAACATGTTTGAACATCTGTAGCATTTGGTACCTCTCCTTCGCACTTTATTGTATTATCATTTTGTTTGTTATGGTCCATGTTCCTGGACATAAAATATGTTCCATGTTTCCAGCTTCTTTTACATAGTAGATCCCAGTAAATATTTATTGCATGACTAATAATGAAACAAGTTATCTCAGACTTTCTGATTAACCAACCATGTAAATACTTTTCATAATCTTTTTTCCCCATTTTTGATTACACGTATTTGAACCGTATCTGATGAGTATAGTTTTCATAACACTTGAATTGCTTCTTCCTACTTTTTTTTTTTTTCATTGAATTGAAGCTTGGAGGCAGCCTGAGGTGTTCTGCCATGTGAGTAGGTGGTGGGCACCTTTGTCTGGCTTGTCCTGCAGTGGCCAGTGCTGGGTTTGGGGAGGCAGTGTCGCAGCATGGAGAGGCACTCACCTGTGCTCACTCTCTTCTGTCCCAGGTGACTGTGGAGGAGGTCATGACCACAACCGCCTACCTGGACCTTTTCCTGCGCAGCATCTCCGAGCCAGCACTACTTGAGATCTTCCTCCGGTTTATCCTGTTGCACCAGCACGAGAATGTCCACATTCTAGACACTCTCACCAGCCGAATCAACACCCCATTTCGGGTAAGGAGAGCCCAGGAGGAAGGGAACTTGTCACTTGGATTCCAGGAGAGTTTGTTTTGGTAATGAAATTATGAATATTCTCTCTTCTTTCCTTCCCTAGTCTTCCCCCACCCTTTTTTTCTTTTTCTCTCACATCCATTACCTTCTTTTTAATTGTATAGAGATTAATTGGATTTATTATTCTATTAAGAGCCCTCCCACTTACTGTTTTTCACAGGAGATCTTTCTCGGTTTGTCTGAGTTAGCTCTTCTGTAGAATTAGCAGAAGGTACTTCTCAAGGGGCAGGATTCTGGAGAACATAAGACCTTAAGTCCAGGTAAAACCAAGGAACCAGTGTCAAGTCTGGATGTTAGAGATCATATTTCTTTCCATGCATATTTTGAAGTGAAAGTCTGAGAAGTTGGGAACCCAGGGTCACTTCACCACTGAGTTATATCCCCAGTGCTTTTTAATTTTTTTTTTTTTTAAATTTTAAGACAGGGTTTCTAAATTGCTGAAGATCTCGCTAAGTTGCTGAGGCTGGCCTCAAACTTGCGATTCTCCTGCCTCAGCCTCCTGAGTCACTGGGATTACAGGTGTGTGCCACCATAACCAGCTAGGTGGTCACTCTTTAGTTGGAGCCCCGATTCCCTTTGAAAATCCTGCTATTGCTATTACTGCCACCTATCATAACCCTCTCTCCAATAGTGGTAATGATTGTTTTAAAACAATAATAATCGAACAATGTATCTTTGAGTTTATAACATATAGATGTAATGCGTTAACAGTAATCTCACAAAGAGGGGAAGAGGAATAGAGCTAGGTGGGAGCAAAATTTCTGTATTTCACCGGAACTAATTTAGCATAAACCTAAAGTAGAGTCTGATAAATTTAAGCATATTAGAAGAACTAGAGCAACTACTAATAATACAAAATATGGTGAAAAGATCGTTAAAGAAATTAAGATATTACACTAGAGAAAATATTCATTTACGATTCCACGTAATGGCAGAATACACATTATTCCCTAATGTACATAGAGCATTCTTCAAGATAGATCATGAGCTCTGTCCTAGAAAAGCCTCAGTGTTCCAGTTATTTTGAAAAAACTTTAAAAAATAAAAAGCTTCAGTGGATCTTGAAGGATTGGAATTATGCAAAGTATGTTCTCTGATCAAAATGGATTGAAATAAAAAAATCCCCCAATATATAGAATTTAAATAGCAAACTCCTGAATATCAAACCAAAAAATCACAAGGGAAAGGAGAATTCACTTTGAGATGCTGCAACATGGATGATGTTAAGCTGAGGGTGATACCTGAGGATATTATACTAAGTGAAAGAAGCCAGTCAACAAAGGAGAACCCACGTGATTCTGTTCATCTGTGGTATGTAAAGCAGTCAGACTTTATAGAAACAGAAAGTGGAACGGGGCCATCAGGAGCTGAGTTGGGGTGAATGAGGGGTTCAGTGGTTACAGAGTTTTAATTTCATTGTAAATATTTTAGAGATCTGTTGCACAACAATGTGCAACAGATACTTTACATTACTGAATACTTAACATTACTGAATTGTACATTTAGAAATCACAAATTTGTTCAATTTCATGTTGTATGTTTTGTTTTTAACAAATTACAAAAGAGGATAATTAATCTAAATTTATGACATACTCTTCCAAAAATAGAACAGGAAGGAATACATCCCAACTCATGTCTATGATTTGAAAACCTAAAGTTATCACAAGGAAATTGAAGACTAGTACCTGTTATGAATTTAGACATTCTCAACAAACACTAGCACATAGAACCTAGAATATTTAAAAAGTATTATACACTCTGACCAAGTGGTATTTAGCAAGCCAGGATTGCAAAGCTGCTATAAAACTGGAAAATCAATTAATGTAATATGTCATATGAACAGAATAAAGAAAAAAAATCATATAATCATCTCAGTAGACACAGAGAAAGCATTTCACAACATTTGACATGATAAACATACTCAATACACTGGAAATAAGAGAACATATGAAATCTAATACAGGACATCTATGAAAGACTCAGAACTAACAGTGTATTGATAGTGAAGAGAGCTTCCCCCCAAGATAAGAACCTGCCTCACCAGCTTTATTCCTTATATACTTCAAGTTATAGCCAGGAAAATTAAATAAGAAAACAGATTGGGAGTAAAATCATCTGTATTTGTAGATGACATGATATTATGTAAAAGACTAAGGACTACACTGGAAAGCTATTAGGACTCATAAGGAGGTCAGTAAGATTGGAGGATACAAGATTAATACACAAAAGTCAATTTTATTTCTGTTTAATAGAACTCAGCACACCAAAAATCCAATTAAGAAGACAGTCCTATTGACAATAATATCATAAAGAATAAAATATTTAGGAATAAATCTCACAAAAAAAGTATAAAACTTATGCTTGTGAAAACTATAAAAATTGTGAAATAAAGAAGATTTAAATAAATGGAAAAGCATCTTCATATACTGGAGACTTGATATTGTTGATATGGGAATACTCCCCAGATGGATCTGCAGATGTAATGCATCCCTGTGAAACTCCTAGCTGGCCTCTTTGATGAAGTTGATGAGCTGATCCTAAAATTCATATGGAAATGCAAGGAACTCAGAATAGCCAAAATAAATTGGAAAAAGAACAGTTGAGATGCTACAACATGGATGAATCTTAAAGATTTTGTACTAAGTGAAGTAAGCCGATCAACAAAAGAAGAATGATGATGCCATTCACTTGAAGCATGTCAAGTAATCGAACTCACAGAAACAGAAGGTAGAGAGGGGAGTGGTGGTCAGGACTGGGTGATGGGGAACATGAATGTCTATTGAGTTTCAGTTTTGGTGTAAATATTTGAGACTTCAAAGCTTCCGTCAAAATGATGGCAATCAAAACGGCATGGTATTAGTAAAAGGATAGACAAAGAGATTGATAGAATAGAATTGAGACTTCAGAACTAAACTCAAAACTTCATGGTCAATGGGTTTCTTCTAACAAGGCTTTCAAGATCAATTAGTGGGGGAAAATAGTCTTTTCAATAAACAAAGATGGGACAATTGGATACCCACATGCAGAAGAGTGAAGTTGAATTCCTTCCTCACACCACATGTGTCAACCTAGAAATAGATCAAAGATCAAAGACCTCAACATAAGAGCTAAAACTACAGAACTCTTAAAAGAAAGCATAGGAGTAAATCTTCGTAGGCTTGGTAGTAGTTTCTTAGGTATGAGCAACAACAGAATAAACAGATAAACTGGACATCATCGAATGAAAACTCTGTGCTTCCAAGGACACCCTCAAGAAATTGAAAATAAATCCACAAAATGATAGGCAGTTTTATACATATGCATAATTCTTGTACATAAATAAAGAACTCCTGCAGTTCAGTAATAAAAAGAAAAAAAAGCACTCTGCTGAACACCCTCAACAGCGATTTGTAGGGGTTACTGTGGCAGTAGGTGAGAAGACTACCTGATACTGGGAAGAGGAGGGGTTGGGTGGCAGAATTATGAGTATTTCCAAGGGGGGGGTGATGCCTGAAGTAAGCCTTGGAGGATAAGAAGGATTTAGCCTTGGAAAAGGCAGAAAAAGGCATGGCAGGTAAAGGAACAGTGCAGGCAATGACTTGGAATGGGACAGGATACGTTGCTTCCAGCTAACTACAAGTGTATGACCTGCCCTGGGCAAAAGAGATGTTTTGGGGCAGGTCAAGTATAGCTCTTTTTTTATAACACCATAGTGGATTTCGTTGACCAGGTTTTAAGGCCATCCTGCCTAGAAGACAGGTAAGCTCTTTTTTCTCCTGTGCAAAGAATGAGAGCCTACATTACTTAAATAGCCCTGCGGACTGGTGGAAGCTTACTCTCAAAGGGTACAGTGATTTTGCAATGCACCGTTATAGATCTCCCCTGTTCTAGAGTTTATCTTTCCCTTTTGGAAGTCAGAGATTGAAAGACTTCTTGTTATTTTTTAATGAACTTATTAGGGAGCTATATCATCATACCCTCAGCACTGTAGGAAATGGAATCAAGCAGAATATTTGTCCCTGCACCAAGGAGGAGCCGAGGCTTGGGGCTGAATTCTCTGCAGGGAACTGTCTGGGTTACATGCAATTTTCTGTGATCCCTCTCTTGTAAATAAGCAATGCCATGTTTGAAAATGACCCAGGAAAACAAATTGCCTGTAAAGGAGCTCCATATGAGGTGGAGGGAGGTGGGGGGGGGGGAGTAGGTGTGTGGAGGGAGCTGTAGGGGGCGTGTTTATCTGGATCTTAGTGATAGGCCTTTTTGCAGGAGGCTCCTTCTGCCTGGTGCTGTAATTCTAGGCACTGGCTTCCTAAGCAGCTCCCGTAGGCAAGTCCAGAATACCCAGTCTCTGGCAGCAGTGTGCTTTTCGTCAACACTGCTGGGGGCAGGGGGGGGCACATTTTATTTTGTAATTCTGATTTATTTGCCATCTGTGAGGAGTAGAGTTTGATTCCACTCTCTGAAGTAGAATATGTGTTGACTGCTTCCCAGCTCTGCGTGGTGTCCTTGGCGCTATTCAGAACTCTCATCGGTTTACATTGTGAAGATGTGATGCTACAACTAGTTTTAAGGTGAGTTACCCCCCACCTTTGTGTGTGTGTGTATGTGGCTCCCTTTAAAGCAAAATTAACTGTATGCTATTAGTATTTTATTTTTACTTTGGTAATGTAAGCTAAATAGGAGCAACACTTCTGAGGAAGAATGTCATCAAGAGCATCAATTTAAATTTTGCATTGGGTCCCAAGGTTAATTTCAGTTTTATTCTGTGAAGTTTTTTTTTTTTTTTTGGCAGGGTGGGTATATGCATTTTATTATAAATGTGTTCCTAGAAACATCATGTAGACTATTTGGAAATTTTCACAAGTATCATGAAAGCTCTTTGGCATGGTGGTTGAAGTTCTTTCTCCTGAAGTATGTTTATTAGGGATCTTTGTTATTAAAGACAACTGTCCCAAAGATGAAAGGCTGTTGAATACAGTTTGGCTTTTTCTTTGGTAGTGGTACACATCTAGTGTGCACTATCAGATCTGTAATCATGTTTCAATTAAATTCCATAAACATTTAATCAGCATTTTCCATGTGCAACTCTGCAGGGAGGGAGGTGTGGGAGCAGCTGAGCTAACAGGACTTCTCCTCAAGGTGGCCCAGGTGGCCCTCAGTACAGGTGGAAAGGGTTCACCAGTGGCTGGTGGGTATTGGGAGTCGGAACAGACTGCTACTGAGATACTTGATTTGGTGATGCAGGTAGAAGACTCATGGGCACCAAGTCTTGCCTTGGCCCAGCCAAGCTCTTCTCTAGTCCCCAAGGGAAGCATCTGCTTTTGTGTAGGGGTTCTACCCCACACCCCAGTGTGTAAGTCTATAACACCCCAGGCTAACCCATGCTGCTCTTCCTCTTCTTCTCTGAACCCAGATCCTGAATCTTGGGATTGACTCCTTGAGTGAGACCCATCCCAGCAGTACCAGCAACAGAGATAGGTAGAAAGTTGCCCCAAAGCCGAGAGGGGAGCGAGGGCCAGGGCTGGGAGGTGCTCCTGAAGAGAGTTGGTCAGGGTTTGCGCTGACACTCCCTTCCTGTGGTTAGAATGGAAGAGAGAGCCAGCATCCCTGAGCTGGCCGCCCCCTTCTCCTTCCTCACAGGACTTCCTGACCCTCACTTGCCCGTCCTTCAGAGTAAGGGTGGATGAAGCAGAGAGCAGGGAAGAGGGAGTAGCCCTGGGCTTTCCTTAGTTCACACTGGTCATGATTGGAGTGGAGAGTACGGAGAAGGCATTTAGGGTGGATGTCACAGCATTTACAAATAGGTATCTAAGGAAAATTAAGGGGGAGTTGATCCTGGAAGAACAGCAGCAGCAGTACCCCTGGAGCTGGTCAGGAATGCAAGTTCTCAGTCTCCTCCCAGATTCTCCCGACTCAAGAAGCTGTGGGGTAGGACCCAGCAAGCTGTTCTAACACCTCCTGAGGATTCCAAGACCCTGATAAGCTCCAGAATCAACTGAAAGCTGGTGCAGAGCAGAAGGGAGCGGTTAAATGATGAGTCCAGAAAAGTTGGTAGCTGTGTGTTGTGGGGGCCTCACAGAGGTGCTGCTTTATGGGAGAGTTTTGCCTATTAGATTTTTAAGTAAAAAATGTTTTTGAACTTTTTAGGGTTGAGATCAGGTCATCAGTAACTAATCTTAAGGCATTAGCAGAGAACAAATCCTGTCATACAGTGGCGCCCTGGGTAGTCTGTCCTGAAAGGATGACTTGAGTCCCAACAGGTCTCTAGTGACGCAATGGAAGCTTTAACCAGGCCTGGAGGGAATCCAGAAGAGCAACCTCTTGAAGTCTCTTATTGCCAAAAACCAGGCTTTTACTCCTAGGTGGGTAGAACTGGCTTATATTTTAATGTTAAATGCTTAAACACTGCTTCTTTGATGGCAGGAAGAGCAGCTGGCTCTTCAGTGTACCTGGAAGCCTGGCCCCTGTCCAGAGGCTAGAGCGTCTCCACTGTGGGTCAGCCATGTGGGTCAGGACAGCTTTGGCCCAGGTGATGGCAGGGTTGCTTGCTGGCCATTCAGTGACCTTTACAAGGTGAGCTCTGATCACCTTTTCTCTCCTTCCTCTGAACTGCTCTTTTAATACTACAAGCCTTGCTTGTAGTATTAAAAACTATCCTCAGAGATGGCATTAGCCAAGGCCGCTTCTGGGACCAAGACATGTACCTTATGAAGATGGAGAAACCAGCTCATGTTTGAAATAGGAACGTGTCCAAGTCTGGGCTAGTCATTTCCATAGAGGGTAAGAACAAGTAATTTCCCAGAAAGTGCCTGCAGGGCATATTGTCACAGTTCTTGATAGTATAATGCACCAAAGGCTGGACCTGAGCTGGCTCCTTCCTCCTCCTCCTCTCTCTCCTTCTTTCTTTCTTTAATGAGGATGATGGAGATCATAATACCATAATAGAGTTGCTCTTTTTTTTGGTGGTGCTAAGGATAACCAGGGCCTTTTGTATGCTAGGCAAGTGCTATGCCACTGAGCTGTGCCACTGTGCCCAGTCCCGATATGGTTGTCTTGATTGAATGGTTCCTCTATTTCTTTTAATATTTTTTTAGTTGTATGTGGGCATAATACCTTTATTTATTTATTTTTATGTGGTGTGGAGGAAGGAACTCAGTGCATGTGCTCTACCACTGAGCCACGACTCCAGCCCTCGTTCCTGTATGTCTAATTTTCCTGCACTGCTGGGGGAATTCATGGAGAGAGAGAGGGAGAAGACCCAAATAAGAGGCCATTGTTCCTGGTCTCCTTCCTCTGAACTGCTCTTTTGCTCTGACCTGTTCTGGTTTTGGAATATGCTGCCTCTTAAGGTTGTGAAAATCACGTGTGGTGATACATGTGAAAATATTTTAAAGTGCTGTGAAATATACAAATTTAGGGAGGGAATTCTTTAGAAAGTTTAACCTTAAACTCATGAAAGCAGTTATCTTCTCTCATTTAGAATGTCTCCAAAGCAAGAACAATGAAAACTCTATTCTTCTAGTCATGTAAACTTTAAAGGACATAAAAAAATAGATTTATAACCCATCCTTTTTTTTTGCTACCATTACTGTCTTTCAAACGTTCATGGCAAACTCGGAGTTCTCAGAGGCCCTAGAGCAGTAAAGATTGTATGAATGCTTTTTAATGAAGTTATTTATTATGTGATAAATAAATGATAACCTTATGTCACTTTCTATTGCAACTCAAATGCTCTTATACATTGACACTTCAAAGTGATATTCCATTCGTAACAGATACAAGTTTCTCTCATTTGACAAGGTATCAGAAAAGCAAGTGGAAATAAGACACCCCAGGAGAGGATATTTTAGTGAGCAGAAAACCAAGAAGTCACCTACCTCCTTGGAAGTGACATGTGATAGGCCAAGGACAGACAGGCAATGCTGACAAGCAGTGAGGTGACAAATTTGCCCCTGTATTCCTGGAACTTCCCCAGTTTAGGTGAAAATTTAATTGCTAGACACCTGAATGCTGTTTCTGAATATCCCGGTTGGCATTTCCTTCCAGAAATGCCCGTGTTCACCACGTCACCGATAGTTTCCCGTAGCGGCTGTTGTGCTTGGAGAGAGGCCGCGTGTGCACCTGAGGAATGCTGCCCTCTTCCCAGTGTTGGGGTGTGCAGCGGGGGAAGGCAGGAGTGAGGCAGGCACCTGGGAGGAGGAGTGGAGCAGCGGCCTGGCCGTCTCTCTCTGTGCCTCTGTGCGGTCTGGGGTGACTGTCATCTCAGGAGAAGCGCCTTGCTCACCTTGCTGTATGTCACTGCTTTGTTTTGTTTTTCTCGTCAGTGTAGCAATAAGCAGGATGTGTGCTTTGTCACCATTCCATTTGTCATTGGCTCGTGACAGAAGTGATGGTTTATTTTAATGAGTGATATCCAGGAACAAAGGAAGTAGACCCAGGGTTGGAGAATTAACGAAAACCGAGAGGACAATGTGGACATTTTTTTTCCCTACTGTGATGGGAGATGGGTTCAAGTCAATAACTAATCTCTGACTACTTTTACATCTTTCTGAATATAAATACAAATAAGATAAAGTGATGACAGATACCTGCGCTAAGTGCTTATGTGAGCTTTCTGCTATGGACAGCCACTTTGTTTTGATATTTGACATTTTAGAAGTTTCTAGCATTCATTCCATTCCCAATTTTTCCCTCTAAGGAAGGAAAGACAGAAGGTTGGGTAGGGTTTGTCTGTTCCTTCCTCTGTGAGGATCCTTCATTTTAAAGACCCTGTGAAATGACTACCTTCAATACTAGGGAGGTTATTCATTTGAATGGACTCCCCTATTTCCAATTTCATAGAACCTCCTCTTTAACCGACAGGGGATCTCCCTTCAATTGATTTATTTAGAAGAAAATTCTTATTTTCTCCTGCAAGCATGTATTTGCAAAGTTGCAAATTGCTAGTAACACTTTATTCTAAAACAATTTCAAGCTACTGACTGGTGGTATCTGATAAATAGCTTTATTAGCTTTGATCCAGTGTTCCTTTTTTTTTTTAACACTTCCAACAAACAGTAGAAATCTGTGTATATCAACTTAAATCAGGAAATATGTTTGGTTTGAGCTGCAAGTACTCATTGAGTTCCTGCAGTATATAAAAACATTGAAGCAGTTTATTCCATAAATAATTAATGACCAAAATAAGGATACAGTGAATCCTGGGTAATCTGAATACCACCAGCCTGTGGTAAGGAAGAATTCACATCAGCAACCTCAGGACAGGTTTCCTCCGCTCTCGCCTGCCATCTCTTGTCAGATCTTGCCCTCCTGCAAACATTGGTCATCGCTTCTTGGGGTCCCCAAGCAAGGGTGCCAGCATGGGTCTCGGACAGGTCTGCCTCCCACCTTGGTGTCCAGAGGCCCCCGGTGTGCTCCCCCCAGCTCTGACCCTTGTGTTAGTGCTGCCAAGTACCCTGGCCCCTCCTGCCACCCTAGAGAAGCCCACCCTCCGGGGGTGCCCACTGGGGCCCAGCTGTGCTGTGTTGAGACCGAGGTGGGAGGATGCCTCTGTCCCCTGTGTCACTCTTGGTCTCTGAGCATCTGTATATGCTGAGATCCTTGGGAAGAAGGCTCCTTTGTTTTCTGCCTGTGACAGTGCTCCTCCCGTAGGGCTCAGATATGAGTCCCCGTGAAGCCAAGGGTTAGAACAGGCCCGCCCCCTCTCCCGTGCTGTCCTCCTCCATCTGCCCTTTTTGTTCTTGTGGCTTTTAGCTTTCATGGAACTGAGCTTACGGAAATAGATGCCACCATGTCAGAAGTGACTGGTGGGTGGGTGTGGTTTGGTGACAGTGTGGACATGTGGGGGGTGGGGCAGAGAACAGGGGACAGGGGACAGGACCCCTTTACCTAGCTACCCCAGGAAGTTAGAGTCTGTGAGAAGCGGTTTGATTTTTGGAGGAGCTGAGGGTTAGGTGGCAAATTTGTCACTTCATACCTGGAAAGCATTCTAAAACCTTCACTGTAGGAGGACCGTGAAAGGGAACTCAGTCGCCTTCCTCTTGACTCGGACTCTGCAGTGGACTGGTCATTAATATCAACTCCTGTTTCCTCATTTGGATCTTCAGAGGATGAGGGAGGCAGCTCGAAGTCTGCAGGCTCTGGGACAGATCCTAAGTTGGGAACCTGAGTCGCAGCTTGTTGGCCTCTTTCTCTAGAGCTCAGCACAGAAACAGAAGCCATTCGGGCTCATGGAAAGGCTGTGACGGGTCCCCTGAGAGCTCAGGCTGCTCTGGGATTGGCTCCTGCTCACACTGTGGCTGGCCTTGGGTCCTTTATCCCACGTGCTCCATCTCGGTTTAAGTCAGCAGTGTGGCTGTCCCTGTGACGAGAAAGCCACTTACACCCTTCCTTCTACGCACAAAGCCCACCAGTGGCTCCAGGTGCGTCAGAGAAGATGGCGTGGTTTGTCGTCTCCAGGTTCATAACCACACTAAGATGCTCTCAGTCACCTGATCACCTAGTTTCTTTTTCACAACTGTGACTAAAAGACCTAACCAGAACAATATTAGAGGAGGAAAAGTGTATTTGGGGGGGTCTCAATCCAGACAGCAGGCTCCATTCCTCAGGGTGAAGTGAGGCTGGACATCCTGGCAGAAGAGTGTGGCAGAGGGAAGCAGCTCACATGCTGATCAGGAAGAGAGAGGCTCCACTCGCCAATACAAAATACATACCCCAAAGCCACGCCCGATGCCCACCTCCTCCAGCCACACCCGCCTGCCTCCAGTCACCCTCAGAGCTCCCCTCAGGGGTTACTTCACTGACCAGGTGATTTCTCCTCCAGACCTTCTTGCCTTGTCTCCCACGTGAGCTTTGGGGGACACCTCACATCCAAACCGTAACACAGCGCGGTTGCTGGCCAGCTTCATTCAGTGCCTGCTCTGAGCCCAAGTTTTCAGGAGTGCAGGACAAACGGCTGAAGCGGGTCCTTCCTCTGGCAGTGAATCATGTTGAAGAGTCAGGCCTGAAGCACTCGTGGACCGGGCGACAGAGGGAAGGGAGCGGGCGGCTCCGTCCTGGAGTAGAGAGCCGGGAGCCTTCTCAGGGTGGGTGGCCCTGGAGCTGGACTTTGCAGGGTGACACGGCATTTGTCAGGCAGAGAAAGGAGAAGGACACTCCAGGGGAATTTCGGGTGGTGCAGAGGCCAGGGGCAAGGAGAAAGCTCATGGAGGTCAAGTTGGGAAGGCCTGTGATGCCCTGCGAGGGGCGGTTCTGTCGGGAGGAGCAGCCTGGACAGGGGGTGGGCGAGCCCTGGTGGCTGGTGGGGGTGGGGAGAGGACAAATCCTGGCTGCCATCACCAGGGCTGACGGTGCTTTGGGACCCAGTCCCAGCAGGGTCCAGGGCATCGCAGGGACTGTTGCAGCTCTGTCTGTCTTTCCAGGTATCTGATCCCCTGCAATCACATGATGCTCAGTCAGAGGTGGGCCGTGAAGGAAAGAGACTGCTACTCCGTGTCTGCGGCCAAGCTTCTCGCCTTGACCCCTGTCTGCTGCGCCAGCGGGATCACACTGACGCTTGGGAACCAAGAGAGGGATTATATTCTGTGGTCAAAGTGGATGCATGATGGCTCAGGTAGGAACTCACTAGTGACAATCTTTAACCCAGGATGCCTTGTTCCATCTCTCCTGGGGCCTGGGGCCTGGGGCCTCAGGCAGGGGGAGTAACACAGAGTCCTGTTTCTTCATGAGTCACTAGTTGGCTCCTTCTCTGCCTCACAAGGGTACGGACGCTTGGTCATCAGTGTTCACTGAAGCACCGGGGCGTCACCTTGGCAGTTGTCCCTGGCCCCTGTTTTAAGTGGCCCTTCTTGTGGCAAAGTCCAAATGTGATATCTACAACAAAATGAGGGTCACAGGTGTGGCCACGGCTGTCATGAGGGTGGAGCTAGCCCTCGTCTGAACCCCACAGTGTCCCACTTGTTTGTCAATTGTGTCTCCTCATCTCTGGGCGCCGTGGCGCACACCCATCCCAGTCACTTGGGAGGCCGAGGAAGGAGGACTGTAAGTTCTAGGCCAGCCTTGGCAACTTCAGCCAGACCCTGTCTCAAAACAAAAAAAATAAAAAGGGCTGGGGATGGTAGGTCAGTGGTAAAGTGCCCCTGAGTTCAATCCCAGGCACCCACCCCCTAAATATATATCTTATTATAAAACTTGCAGTTTGTGGTGTCAGCTCTGTCTGATTAATCTGACGGACAAGTGAGGGACTCTCCTAGATGCTCTCCCCCACAGGAGTCTTAAGACTCATGTCCTGTTTGTCATCTGCAGTTCACTTTGTACCAGTTAAATTTAAATGGCCACCTCTATTAACCTTGGTCCTCTGGCAGCAGCTGGTAACAAGGGGACAAATATTTGTGTATCTCTAATGGTCACACGGCTGAGTTCAGGATCATTCTGCCTGTCCTGTGACCACTAGGAAATGATCCAGTCCTGGAGGTGACTTAAGTGTTTGCAGCCAGTGTTCTGATATCCCCTCCCATCATGCCGTTCTGTCCACCCAGCCACAGTCCTCTTAGGTGACATCTGTTTAAAAACTGAGCTTCTTGACCAAGAAAGTATCCAAGTATTTGATGTAAGTGCAGTTTTTAGGAATTAAGGTTGTCTTACTGATTCTTGGTCTTTAAATCAAGATATAGTGCATACATAGAAATCAACAATTTATGTGGCTGTATCTTAAATATATTTTTCTGTAAGGCACAATAGTGTGGATATCTTATTTTTTCTCATTCCAAAGTTATTCTTAAAAACATATTTAAAAATTGATGTCTTTTTAAAAAATTTACTATGCAAGTTGTTCCAAGAATGATATTGTGGCTCAACTTGCCGCATAACTCAAAATTCAGATTAAACATGTGATTGTGTGTGATCCCATTTGCTGCTTTGGAGAAGGCAGTGTTCCTGTTTTATAGATGAAGAACAAACTCAGAGAGGACTTGACTTGTTCAAGGTTAGCTGGTAGACTCTGATTCCATATCCCTTGGTTTTGCACATCCTGCTCCTTCGTGAGTGACTGGTTGGCTCCTTCTCTGGCTCACAAGGGTACGGACACCTGGTAAACAGTGTTCACTGAAGCACCAGGTCGTCACCTTGGCAGTTGTCCCTGGCCTCTGTTTTAAGTTGCCCTTCTTGTGGCCAGATGAACACCAGATGAACGCTCTAATGGGTGGATCACACACCTATTTAGTTAGCTAATGTAATGACTGGGCAGTGGTTCACAGGTAGAATTCTGAGTCTTGGCTCTACCACTTTTTTGGGGCAAATCACTGAATGCTTCCAAGCCTTTTTCCTTATCTGTGAAATAGAACCTCCCCTGAAGGGTCATTCCAAGGACAGGTGAGTTAAGACACTTAAAGTAACTCTTAAAAGACTGGCATGTAGTAAGTGCTCAGTAAATATAGCTGGTGGCAGTTTTTGATGTATTTTTAAATTTTGTTTTGTAGTTGTAGATGGACACCATGCCTTTATTTTGTTTATTTTTATGTGGTGCCAAGGATCGAACCCAATGGCTCACACATGCAGGCAAGCGTCTGCCACTGAGCTACAGCCCCAGCCCCTTGATGTACTCTTACTTAAGGTTTAAGAGATAAACACCATCCTTTTGGCAGTAGAGCTGTACAAATGAATTATTTCTACCTTAACAACCTGTAAATATGTACTCATAAAGGCTCAATCTTCACCCAGTCTGGTAGAGATTCAGATCTTTGTGGGAGGTGGGGGGAGAGGCTTGCAAAGTGTGGCATTGAAGGAAGAATGGGGGTTGGGGTGGGGCTGCCTGTGCTTGGATGGTGGCCCTGGAGCAGTTAGGGGAGTGTGTTTCTATCTCTATCTCGGAGTCTCAACTTCTCCAGCTGTAAGTGGGGAAAGTAACCTCCACCATGTTGGATTGTTGAGAGGACTAACTTTCCACAGCAGTCATAAAGAACTGCAGCATCTGGATGGTGAAGACATGGTAGAATATGTTTTCCCTTGTCTTTCTTTTTCTCCTTTCAAGGGAAAATGGACACTTTATTGCAGATGTTTTCACAACTGACTCAGTAATTAGGTTGGAACTGGTAACATCAAAAGTGGTCATGTGGTAAGATAGAATTCCCAGTTTAAAATGACGGGCCAGTGAGTGTGACTTGACTTAAAGAGACCATATGGTATATTTCCATATCCCCAAAGTCCCCAGGAAGGTAGAATGAGTTAAAATCCAGGGTTTCTTTACAGAAAACCCAGTTCCCAAATTTTTGGGTTACCTTTAATCTATGGGTTATTCCTTTCACTTTTAGAGTCAAAGTAGAAAACTCACCAGTTATTACCCAGTCTATAGGAGGTACCATTAGGTGCACCAGGTAATCCTCTCAACCTAGAGGCGGCCCTGATTAGCCTTCTTACTTCTCTAATGACTGGTGTCAAATAAGTTTTTGGATGGCTACCGCCAGTACCCTACTGGCCATTTCTGTCTTCTCAGAGAGTAGATTCTCTGTCATTGTCTGTCTTTCTTCAAATCTAGACATTTTTTTTTTTTTTTAATCCAAAACCATTTGGTCAGAGATCTCCAGACCTAGAGTGGCCGGTGACCGGCTTGGCCTGAGTGGGCCCACCCCTCCTGCCACCCTGGCCCGGCTCTGGTCCTGACGGCTGTCTGCTCTCTTGCAGGGCCCGGGGAGCATCCCCTGCCCGCCCCTGCGCCCGCGGCCTGCATCGTGGAGTACGGCAAAGCCCTGGACGTCAGCTACCTGCAGTACCTGTGGGAGGCCCATGCCAACATCCTGCGCTGCATGCGGGACTGCCGCGTCTGGTCGGCGCTCTACGACGGGGACTCCCCGGACCCCGACACCTTCCTGCAGAGCGCGGCCGAGGAGAGCGCCTGCCCGGCCGCCCACCTCGGGGCAGGGGGGCCCCAGCTGGCCGCAGCCAAGGACAGGGGCCAGACGGAGCTGGAGTGGGACGACAGCTACGACACGGGCATCTCCTCGGGGGCTGACGTGGGCTCCCCGGGGCCTTACGACGAGGCGGAGACTTCCGGCCCCCCAGCCCCCGTCGACCCCCCGAAACACATCCAGGAGATGAAGCGGAACGCCATCCAGCTCTTCAGAGGCCCCTACATCGAGGAGTCGGACTTCCAGGACGACGTGATGGTGTACCGGCTCTGTGCCCAGAAGGACGCCGAGGACGCCGCGGGGTCGCAGCAGCAGCCCGCGGGGCCCCCAGCCCAGGCCCAGCCCGAGGCGCAGCCGCCCCCAGTGAACAACGGCCCCCTGCCCGGCCCCCAGCCCGATGCAGAGGAGGAAGAGCCGAGGGACAGCGCTGACCCCCTGCCAGACGCGTCCAAGGAGCCAGAGCAAGAGAGCCAGCCTGAAGTCGCCCCGGAGTCGGACTCGGGGTCAGCAGCCCCGGCCCCCGAGGCCGAGCACAGCCCCGACCCGGCCGAGGTCAGCCCCGGGAGCGAGGATTTCATGGCCCACTACGACCAGATCATCAGGGAGCTGGACTCGGGCCCCCAGAGCCTGATGGACCAGCCTGATGGAGCCGCGCCCGACCCCTTGCTTCTCACAAAGGGGCATGAAGGAAGGGGAGAGGAGGGCCAAGGAGAAAAGGGGGAGGAGGAGGAAGAGCCGGAGAAGGACCTCGAGGAGGACGAGGAGGACTTCGACTCTTTCATGGCCGAACCTCCTTCCCAGCCTGTGCGCTCCCCATTTGGGTTGAGAGAGGAGACCACCTGTGCCAGGCCCCAAGCCGTGAGGACTCAGAGCACCCCGTTCACAGGTGACCATCTTAAATTGCTTTGTGGTTTCAGCTTTTGAGAATCCTTGTGCATTTTGGAACAGGAAAGTGAGGTAGGTGAAGGTGAGCAGCGTTATCCATCTGCCTAACAGAGGAGTGAAAATATTGTTGTAAAGAGCAGAGGGGAGCTCCTAGTTTTATTTTGTCATTCTTAGAATGATTGTCTTGTTCATTTAGCAAGTTAGGGGTTAAATTTTACTTCCTCTGATGAGTCTGTGATAAAGTAATAGGACTGACTAAGCCACAGGGGAACCCAGCCTTAGTATTCAGTAAACCAGTTCCTTTAGTCTAATATATAGTTCTCCTTGGCACTTGTTTATAGTTGTCTTTTCAAAACCTACCCTCACCCACCGGAGTGTCTGTTCTGCTCTGTCCCCAGCATGCAGAAGGTGCCAGAACATTTCTGAGTGACAGAAGCTGTGCACTCACATCAGAGGTCATGGGAAGTGGGTTGTACCTTTGGGAGTCCATTCAGATACTGCAGGTCTTCACCCTAAGATGGAGAGCAGACCCGTAGGCACCCGTTGCTCATCTGCTGGGTGATACGCTGCCAGCAACTGGCAGACGTCACCTGCCAGGCAAAAGGGACAGGATGGGAAGCAGATGAGTGCATGGGGTGAGGAATTAGGATGGAAAATGTCACTAATTATTAGGCAATAAAATCTGAACTTGCAAATGGTGGTGCCAAGGGAATTTCTACAGGTGAGAAGGGTCCATTATACTCAGGGGAGGCTGGAGTGGGACCCCAAATGTTGTTTGGTAGCAAGGAGTCGTGCTGGAAGAAGATAGTGTCACAGAGCAGTGGCCTTGGAGTCAGGCCTGTGGGTGGGTCCTGGCTATAGCCTCTTATCAGCCCTGTGGCCTTGGATTCCCCTGAGACCTGGCATCCCTGGGCCCTCCCTTTGGCCCTGTGAAGACTGGCTGCATTCCTGGAGTGGGGAGCATTATTACTGTGCCTGAAGGTGGCCCTGAAATCTCAGCTGATGCTTTTCCTTCCCAGCAGTGAGGAGGTGGGGGTGGGGGGGTGGGGGGGTGTGGGGCTGTGCTTCACCTACTCCAGGGTCCCCTGAGATGGATGACAGCAGCAGATTGCCCTCTGGTCCAGCCAAGTAGGCTTAATGCAATTTTAAGGGGCTCTTCTTGTCTCCTCCCCCAATGTTTATTCATCTGTTTACTGATGCCTGAAGGTTTATTTAAACAAGGAGAAAGCTTCTAATTCCACAATTATAAGGCTGGAGGTTCTAGCTGAGATAACGTTTCAGTGTGAACAAGTTTTAATTAAAATTCAATCAGTCAATCATTAGTAAAAAGGATTAGATCATCTCAGGTTTCCTAGTTGATAAGAGGAAGGGAGGGAGCCAGAGATCTCAGCTTGAGGGAAAGGACAGAAGTTAAGCTTCCACCTCCCAGTCTCACTGGAGGCCTGTCCCATCCACTCTCGCCCACCAAGAAATCCCAGCCTAGTTCTGTGGCCTTTTCGTGGGACATCAGGTTCCTCGTTGGTTCTAAGTGCTGTTCTTCAGAATGCCAGCCTTTCAGAGCATCATCCCTGGGAGATGCTTAAGCAAAGCCCAGCTTAGGAGAGAAAGCTAATACAACACTTGTTAAATTTGTCAGCACTTTACATATGATGCACCTAAGAACTGAGAAAACATGGTGTTTTTCACATCTAGGTCAATATAACTAAAACTGTGCCTTTTTCTCCTTCGGACACAGCTTCAGAAAACACTCCCCCTTCTCTCCATATGAGAGCTTTGTTTTCAAACTTCCAAATGTGTTCTGTAGCATTAGGGTTAACTCCCCTCTCTCCAGGGAGTCCCAGTTTCCACTGAAATGAATTCACTTCCCAACAAAACTACAGCATTCCATTTATCTAATTTTATTTGTTATGTATTCAGCAATCTTTTATTGATACCATAATATTTGGCAGGTTCTATATACTTAGGAGCTATGGACACAAAACGGAAAAAATCCAGTCTTGGAGAGGAGAGCCGGGGAAGGCCTGTGCTCTCCTAGTGAGGATGCACTTGGTTGTCCTCTGAGGGGCAGTGGGAGGGCTTCCCCAGGAGGGCTGCGGAGTGAAGGAAGCCCAGGCGAAACAGATGAGGAAAGGAGGGCTGCAGAGGAGCCTGTGTGACAGCAGGGGTCCCAGGGCAGAGAAGTGGGAGAGGAAGCCTGGGGGTCTTTGCGCCAAGCTGAAGAGGGGAACTGGTGCCCTGCACCAAGAAGCCCTTGAAGTGCTGAAGCCAGGAAGGGCCGTGAGGATCAAGCCAGCCTGGCAGGCCTGTGGAGAGAGCCGTAGGGTGGGGACAGGTTTGTGCCAGGAAGAGCAGTGAAAGACTGTGTCCTTGTGTCAGAGTTCAGGAGTCACCACTGCTGTGACCTGGCAACTGTTTCTAGGAACATTTCCAAGGCTGTAGCCACACTTGGGCACCAAGAGGTGTCTACGTGGATGTTCACCGCAGCATTGTTTACAATCGAAAAAGCCTGAAGCAACCCTGATGCCCACCAGCAGGGGATTGGCTTATCGACGCGACTCCCTTAGCTATCCAATAGTCGGTGGCCCTGAGAAGAATGAGACAGCTGTGTGTGTGCTGGTCCCGTGGTCCCCAGGACGTGTCCTTAATGGGAAAGCAAGCTCCTGACAGCGCACAGAGTGCTGCCACTGGTTTGAAAAACATGCTGGAAGAGGGAGGGGGGACACGCTGTCCACCTGGGAGGCGAGAGCGTGCTGGTGAAGAGCGCTGGCCGCAGATGGGTTAAAACTCTGGTTCCATTGTTTACTAACTGAGTGCACTCAGCATTCTGCGTTATCTTTAAATGGAATAAATAATAAATATGCTTCCTAGGGTGGTTGTATTAAGTGCCTGGGAACACTGGCTGGCACACAGGGGGTACCTAATAAATGTTTTCAATGATTCAGCTGTTATTATTTTATTATATACATAAAACATTTCTGGAAGGATATACTAAAATCTGTTAACAGGGTACAGGGACAGGGGTTTCCTCCATGAAGGTGGCCTTTTTTTTAATACCCTTATACCATTATATATAGTATGTAATGATCACTTTAAAGATAATTTTAATCTCTATTAAAATAGAAAATTTGTTGCTAGAATTCAGACAAGAAATGATGAAACTCTGACCTAAGGCAGAGCTGGCACGGTGGTGTATGTGTGTGTGTGTGTGTGTGTGTGTGTGTGTGTGTAGGTCTACGTTCAGATGTTTCCAAGCTAGAATTTGCAGAGCTGAGAATAGAGCTAATGGCAGCTCCATTCTTTGATTTGGGAAATGCAGAAGGAGCAGAATCGATGGAGGCACAGGATGAGGACACTTGAGGGAAGAGAACTGAATGACAGGGATAGGCAATGGAAATTGTCTTAGTCATTCTGACAAATTAAATATTTTATGGTGGTTTGTTAACTGTTACTGTGATAAAATACCTGAGACAATCAACTTATAAGAAGGAAAGGTTTATTTTGGCTCACAGTTTTAGAGGTTTCAGTCCATAGTTGCTTGGCCCCATTGCTTTTTGGGCTTTTGGGAAGGCAGCACATTATGGCAGGGAGCTCACTGGGGAGGAAACTGCTTGCCTCATGGTGGCCCGGAGTAGGGCCAAGGTCCCCATTTCCCCTTCAAGGGCATGTTCCAGTGACCTGACTTTCTCCCTCTAAGGTGAGCCTTCTAATGGCTCCACCTCCCAGTAGTGTCACAGTCTGGGGACCAGGCCTTTAACACCGGAGCCTTTGTGGAGCCTTTGTGGTTTGTTCAGGAGCCAGACCCCGGGAGGCGGGAGCTTACCTGTCCTCCTAGGAGAACAGGGAAAGCAGCGGCCGCTCCCTCCCCACGCACACCTGTGGCTTTCCGAGACGTGGCTCTGTCTGCTGATCTCAGCTGACGACCAGTTTCCCAGTTTTAAAAAAAGTGCTAGCAACTAAGAATAAAGTAGGGTTTGACAGGGTCCGTGGGGTCTGTGCTTTGCTGTCCCTCAGGCACTGCATTGCCTCTGCTGTCCATGAGTGGACCTCAGCGTTGGTGGTGGGTTGTGTGGCCATCCTCTGGCCTTGCCCAAATCTGCCACTCAGATGAGATACTGTTACAGACTTACTTTCCCCGTTTGTGGGGTTCAAGCTGTGTCTCCCCAACTTGTAGTAGTGATGGTCTAGATGGTCTCCCCTGGCCACTGGCGGTCAGCAGTTTTCAGGTCTGTATGGTGGCTGGATGAGGACATGGGCAGTCTGGGACCAGTCATGAGATCACAGTGGGGACGTGTTTACAGAAGACTCTTGCCACCCAAGTGGGTCCTCACTGACTCGTTTTTGCACACCTGGACAGAGAGAGATACCCAGCCAGAGACTGCAGGGGGGCAGGCGAGATGGGTGGGGAGACATGGTCCAGAGTTGGGGGTTGAGGGCAGCAGCCTCCCCCTGGAGATCCACCCGCAAAGCCAAAATCCGGCTGGCGTGCCTTCCGAGAAGCCCCCGCTGACGTTTCTGTGGTTCTTGATGGGAAGGTCACTGGTAGCCTTCACACTGGGTGCCGGGGGGCTCCTGCGCTGGGCAGACCACCCGGTGGTGATGTGTAGGCTTCTCCAGGGGCTCTTCCACCCCCTGGCCCATCTACTCCCTCTGCCACGGAAAGTGGCTGAGGAGTCTGCCCCCGTCCAGGGATGGAGAAGAGAGGCTGCTTGGCAGGACACGTGCGAGGAAGGCACCTCCTCTGGCTTTTGAGACTCTCTTGAGAGACTGTGGACATTTCTCCAGACAGGAGTATGGAGTCACCCGTCATTCCCCTGTAGAGTCTCTCCCCTCTCCCCCTCCCCTCCCTTCCCCCTTCCCTTCTGTGCTGAAGATTAATCCTTGCTCTACATCCAAGTTACATCCCCAGCCCTTTTACTTTTTATTTCAAGACATGAAAATCTCCATAAGTTGCCCAGGCTGTCCCCGGACTTGCGAACCTCCTGGCTCAGCCTCCAGAGTTGCTGGGATTACAGAGGTGTGCCATGGTGCCTGGCCTGGTATTCCCGTCTCTTGGGGCTGACCTTGTTCCCTTGCCAAGGGTTTTGCTCTCATACCCTACCAGGGCTTCCGAGTGAAGCATCTTGTGATGAAGAGTGTTTTTGTTAAATTTGCATTAATGGTGGTGAAGTCTTCATAAGGCGCGTTTATTTATCAAGGGGCCTGTGCTTTGGCTGTAAATATGCCACGGCTTTGTGGCATCATCAATAGCTCCACTGGGGGAAATACAAAAGTCTCATTGATTTTGCTTAATGGAACATTTTTATGGTAAAAATTTAAAACATGCTTACGTAATTTTTATTAATGCCAGGCTTATTTATTTATTCCTTGTTTTCCCTGGGCCTTCAGTGAACTCAGACATAAAGCATATTAATTTTTTAGTGACCCAAAGAAAAAGGAGCTCTTTTTTTGCCACTTTTTTTTTTTTTTTTTTTTTAATGAGCTGCTTTTGTAGTCGTGTGGATTTTCTTTTATAAGATGTGTGACCCACCAGACCCTCTCTCAGGACCGAGTGCCTTCTCTTCCTCAACTGAGAGTTGGGAGTGGCTTCTGTGTTGCCAGGGCTACTCCTGTCACAGCCCCGGGCCTTTGTTCACCCCTCTTTCTCCTGTTGTTTGACGTTGGGACAGTTGAGGAAGCAGAATCTCTCAGGGCGCGGGTTCAGGGCACCCCAGGCCTGTTCAGTACTGTTGTGTGGTGGGCATTATTTCACGTGCATTTGCTGTTCTCGACAACTGAGGGTTCCTGTTGCCTTGTCTTGCAGAGTGGGGCCTCGTGCATCTAGCCAAGCAGTCTACACCCAGCCACGCCCCCAGCCCCCCGTAAAGGCTTCTTGTTTCCAGAGCTTTAACTGGGCTCTGATGTTTGCGTGACACCCTGCGGTTCACTCACAGCCACCTGAAAGGATTAATGTCACGTTTTGAGCACTGGCAGCTCGAGAATACAGAAGCAGCGTGGGAAAGCTTATTTTAATTTTTGACAATGAAATTTTTCATCTGATTTTGTTTCAAGGCCCTTGATAATTTTCAAAATATTAAAATGGAGTCAGAAAGATGAGTTCTATGCATAGTCTTCTGTCTTCTTATGGTTGTGGTTTGTCTTCTGTTTGGATCTTAAGGGAGGAAAAGGCCTGGATATGGTGACCCATCTGGATTTGCACCTGGTGGTCCATGGTGGTCTGGGGCTGTGGTTCCAGTGGTGCCGCCATTGTGAAGGGCCATGTCCCCAGGTGCCAGCCAGCCCTGAAGCCTTGTGTTCCTCCCGTAGGCCCATTCATCAGCGTGGTCCTGTCAAAGCTGGAAAACATGCTGGAGAACTCTCTGCATGTTAATTTGCTGCTTATTGGGATCATCACGCAGCTAGCCAGCTACCCGCAGCCGCTCCTGCGCTCCTTCCTGCTCAACACCAACATGGTCTTCCAGCCGAGCGTGCGCTCTCTCTATCAGGTATGTCTGTGCCCTCCCATTTTCTGGATGCTGATCTGTGGGCTTCTTTTCTCACAATCCTGTCATTATTCAAAAATCCCACTGTCCTAATTCATTTGCTTTCCTTCCCTGTTCCGTTATGCTAGCTGTGTAGATTAGTCCAGACAAACTGCAGAGCTTCATTTAGTTTGATGTTTTGAGGGTGCCCTACCAAGAACACCCAGGCAGTTAAAAATGAGCAAATGCCTGATATCATAATAGTTCCCATAATGAGAGCTGTACCTGAAAGACGTATGGATAACCGAGAGCGGATCCACTGTGGGGCATTTAGCATCATTAATGTGTTTGACAGGTCCTTGCATCTGTGAAAAACAAGATTGAACAGTTTGCCTCGGTGGAGAGAGACTTCCCAGGCCTCCTCATCCAGGCCCAGCAGTACCTGCTCTTCCGGGTGGACATGTCTGATATGACCCCTGCCGCACTAACCAAAGGTCAGCCAGCCTCTCCACCGCCTCTCCTCAAACTGCCCCTCCAGCTGCCTGTGTGCTAGTTTGTGCTCACAGGTGCTGCTCCGGCCCCAGGGCCCTAGGAGCATCCGAAGGTGTTTTGTTTTGGTGTCACATAAAGAACCTCCTCTTCGTGTTCTTAAACCTAAAGGAGGTCTGCCGGCCCTCGCTCTGCCCTGCTGGGATCTGGCTGGGCACTCCTTTTCCTGTCAGGGCAGTGCAGGGAAGGGCTGATGTGCAGAGTCGTCAGGCCCCAGCAGGTCACACAGCAGCTGCCGGCCACAAAGAGGCACGGTGTGCATTCCCAGGGCTGTTTTTTGGCCAGCCCTGTCCTGAGGAGGGCGTCTGTTCTCTTGAGCTTTAGTATAAATGTGATTTAGGATTCTGGAAGGTGAAAACTATTCATTTCAATTGGGAGAAGTAAAGTCTCTGTTCAGCCTAAGATTCTTTTTTTTTTTTTTTTTTTTTGGCACTGGGGATTCAACTCAGGGGCACTGTACCACTGAATCACATGAATCACACCCCAGTCCTATTTTGTATTTTATTTAGAGACAGGGTCACACTGAGTTGCGTAGGTCTCCCTTTTGCTGAGGCTGGCTTTGAATCCTCCTGCCTTAGCCTCCCAAGCCGCTGGGATTACAGGTGTGCGCTGAGATTCTGGACAGTACCTTTTTATCAGCTCTGGCGGAGGGGTGTGTGTGGGGGGGTGAAAGGGGCCTGACAGAGCAGGAAGCCGCTGGGTGGTATGTTGTGGCTGCAGAGGAGGGCTGAGAAGGGTACTGCTGGCCAGCCAGGCTTGGGAGCACCTGGCTTTGCCTCATTGAGGCTCTGGGGTGACAAATTTGTGACTGTTGCCATCTTCTGAACTGTGATGCAGGCCCCGGGGAGCACAGTAGGAGAGGCCCAGTGTTGCCCTGGCCTTTCCCCTCCACCCATGGACAAGCCAGGCTTTCTTTGGCAGGGGACTAGAGAGAGGAAGGCCCTTTCTCCTGGGCTAAAGGCAGCTGATCAGAGAAAAGATTGAGAATGAGAGGCTGAAATTTAATTCAGGGCAAGTTTTAAGTTTTTAAAAGAAGCCGAAAAAGAACCCAGAACTCTGTATCACTATCAGATCCTGCCTCTTTGTAGCTACTTGATCTTGGTCACTTTGCCTCATGGGGCCCATGTCCCTGGACCTCTTTGTCTGTCTGGGTGCTGGGGTGGAACCTGGGGCCTCCAGCATGCCGCACATGTGCTCTGCCAGCCCCTCCCTGACTTTCAAATAAAGAATTTGCTCTCTCCCTGCCCCTCAGGTTCTTTCTGGCTACAGCCAGAACTCTGCTGGTGATGAGCCCTTAGGGGACTGCGAGGTGCCACTGGCAGAATGAGGGGCCAGGCTTTGAGCTGTTGGGCTTAGAGAAGAGCAGGCAAGGCCCTTCAGGGAGGGAAGGGAGACCTCAGAGCTTGGTGGGAGTGTGAACTTGAAGCCCTTGTGTCCTCTCTTCGACACGTGGATGTCAGTCTGCTAGCCGTGCTCCTCCTGAGCAGGCAGCTAGCGTGGTGACTCACCTCGTGGGAGACATCAGTCAGCACTGTGTGTAACAGACCGCCACCAGAACTCAGTGCTTACAACGGCCACTTGTGATTGTGTGCGTGTGCATGTGTACCTGCGTGTGCTGCTGACCCGGGCCCAGTGCAGCTGGTTTTGCCTGGACCCACTTAGGATGCTCTTGGTGGGTGGCTGGATGATGGATGGTGCAGGTTAGCCCAGGCTGTCAGTGGGTTCCAAGAGTGAGAGCAGGGGTGTGGATAATCTCCTGGGGCTCAGGCTCACACAGGTCAAGTCTGCTGCTCTCTGCTGGCTGCAGCAAGTCTCTGGATTCCCAGATTCAAGAATGGAGCAAAAGCCCCTTCTTGATGGGAAGAGCTGGAAAGAATTGTGGCCCTTTCCTGCAGTCCACTAGACAGAAGGTGGCTCTACCCCCTTACATTGTCTCTTTACCCAAGCTCAGTCTTCGTTTGCATTTGACAGTTGGTCAAGTGCTTTCCCAGGCAGTCAGTTTTTATTGCCAGACAGCCCTGTACCACGGGCACAAAAAGTCCCCTTAGCTCCATTTCCATGTGCAGAAGCCAGATCTGAGGCCTGGGCAGTCAGCCTGGGTAATGGAGCTCAAGTGCTCCAGACTGTCCTGCTCGGTTCATGAAGCCAGGTGCACACACAGCCTGACCTATGCTGGGGTGTGGGGTGGGGGGCAGGTGGGCGTCACTCACACCTGGGCGTTTTCCCTGTAGTGTGCTGTTTTTAAGTCTTCTTTTTTTAAAATTCTAATTTGTCATATATGACACAGAATGCATTGAAGTTCATATTATACATATAGAGCACAATTTTTCATATCTCGGATTGTACAAAGTATATTCACACCATTCGTGTATTCATACATGGAAGGGTAATGAAGTCCATCTCATTCCACCATCTTTTCTAGCCCTATCCCCCTCCCTTCTCCTCCCACCCCTTTTTCCTATCTAGAGTTCGTCTGATCCTCCCATATCCCCCCCAACTCCATTATGAGTCAGCCTCCTTACATCAGAGAAAACACTCAGCATTTGGTTTTTTGGGATTGGCTAACTTCACTTAGCATTATATTCTCCAACTCCATCCATTTACCTGCAAATGCCATGATTTTATTCTCTTTTAATGCTGAATAATATTCCATTTTCTTTATCCATTCATCTGAAGGGCATCTAGGTTGGCTCCACAGTTTAGCTATTGTGAATTGAGCTGCTTTAAACATTGATGTGGCTGTGTCCCTGTAGTATGCTGTTTTTAAGTCTTTTGGGTATACACCAAAGAGTGGGATAGCTGGGTCATATGGTGGTTCCTTTCTTGGTTTTCCAAGGAATCTCCATGCTGCTTTCCATATGGGCTGCACCAATTTGCAGTCCCACCAGCAATGTATGAGTGTGCCTTTCCCCACATCCTCACCAACACTTATTGTTGTTTGTCTTCATAATGGCTGCCATTCTGACTGGAGTGAGATGAAATCTTAGAGTAGTTTTGATTTGCATTTCTCTAATTGCTAGAGATGATGAGCATTTTTTCATACGTTTGTTGATTGATTGTATATCCTCTTCTGAGAAGTGTCTGTTCACTTCGTTGGCCCATTTATTGATTGGGTTATTTGTGGTTTTTTTTGGTGTTTATCTTTTTGAGTTCTTTAAATATCCTAGAGATTAGTGCTCTATCTGATGTATGAGAGGTAAAGATTTACTCCCAAAATGTAGGCTCTCTATTCACCACACTGATTGTTTCTTTTGCTGAGAAGAAGCTTTTTAGTTTGAATCTATCCCATTTATAGATTCTTGATTTTAATTCTTGTACTATAGGAATCTTATTAAGGAAGTTGAATCCTAATCCGACATGATGGCCTACTTTTTCTTCTAATAGGCACAGTGTCTCTGGTTTAATTCCTAGGCCTTGATCCTCTTTGAGTTGAGTTTTGTGCATGGTGAGAGACAGGGGTTTAATTTCATTTTGATGCATGTTGATTTCCAGTTTTCCCAGCACCATTTGTTGAAGAGGCTATCTTTTCTCCAGTGTGTGTTTTTGCCTTTGTCTAATATACGATAACTGTAATTATGTGGGTTAATCTCTGTGTCCTCTGTTCTGTACCACTAGTCTGCAGGTCTATTTAGATGCCAATGCCATGCTGTTTTTGTTACTGTTGCTCTGTAGGATAGTTTAAGGTCTGGTATAGTGATGTCACCTGCTTAACTCTTCCTGCTAAGGATTGCTTTAGGTATTCTGGGTCTCTTATTTTTCCAGATGAATGTCATGACTACTTTTTCTATTTCTGAGGAATGTCATTGAGATTTTGATTGGAATTGCATTAAATCTATATAATACTTTTGGTAGTATGGTCATTTTGACAATATAAATTCTGCCTATCCAAGAGCAAGGTAGATCTTTCTATCTTTTAAGTTCTTCTTTCTTTCTTTAACATTCTATAGTTTTCGTCGAAGAGGTCTTTCACTTCTTTAGTTAGGTTGATTCCTAAGTATTTTTTTTTTAGGCTATTGTAAATTTTTTAAATAACTTTTTTTATACCTTCTCTCCCCCTTCAAATCTGTGAAAAACCACAGTGTCAGTTTCTTCTCTTTCCTTGTTTATTTTTATGTGGTGCTGAGGATCGAACCCAATGCCTCATCTGCGCTAGGCAAGCGCTCTCCCACTGAGCCACAACCCAGCCCCGACTTCTTTTTCAGTGAAGTTTTTGAGATTAGTTCCCTCACTTCTTTCAGGTTAGCAAAGTGACACTCTCAGAGTGAGATGGTTTCCTGTCCCTTCTAAAAAGCGGATTTCTGTAGCACTTCCTGGGACACGATTACCTGCAAATGAGTCGAATCTGGGAGTCCTGTTCCCACGGGGACACAGAGCACCTTCCAGTTAGAATCTGGGGAAGGGTGCCCAGGGTCTGTGCTGGGGCCTCTGCCTGGCACCACTGTCCCCAGCTGCACGGGTGACGGTTCCCTCCCAACTCCTGAGACCCTCCCGTCTTGGTCTTGAGCACCTTCTGTGGCGGCTTTTCAGACTCGCATTTCAGGCCACTTCTGTCCTGGCTGCCCTGCCCACCTGCCCTCCCTGTCTCTGCCTCAGGGGCTGGGCTGGCTTGTCAGGCTTCTTCCTAGGGCTGTGACTCAGGCCCTGCACCAAGCTGCCTTCATGTCACTTGGGTCCCCTGCGCCTCCTGGCAGCTCCTCACTTCCTCTTGCTGCAGCAGGAACAGGACGCTGAGCAGAGCAGGCCGCCTCCGTGGCCGGCTGCCTTGGTGCAGTCTTGGGACGGATGGTCTGGGAGGCGCAGCCGCTCTCCAGGCGATTCTCCCCCCTCAATCTGTGAAGAGCCACAGTGTCGTTTCTTCTCTTTCCTTGTACATCACGCCTTTAACGGAGCCCTTACTCTAGAAGGGAAGGCGGGCAGGTAGGTGACATCCCATCTATAGAGAAGGAGAGGGAGACATTTCGGGATGAGCGGGTTGCCAGGAAGGGTCGGCCACTCGGGTCTGATTGCCTTTGACTCGGGAGCTCGCTGGTGCTTCATGACACACTGAAAAGCCAACACGCGGGTGGCTAGCCTGCATGGGTCTGCCCAGCTGCTGGTGGAACCTTGTTAAGGACACTGCCCCTGGCTGGTCCTCGCCCGGCTGGCACGCTCTGCCTTCATCAGCGAAGGCAGTTTTGAGTCTTGAATTCAAGCTCGGTAAATAAGCCTTAGCGATGACACTTTTTATTCATAGATGGAGCTAGATAAATAAAGCCACAAAAGCCTTCTAGGGGACATGAGAGGAGGGAATTTGAATGAGGACAGTGGAGAGAGGACTGCGAGCTGGCCCAGGGAGCATCAGGGGTATGCAGGCACTGACGTTGGTCACTTCCTTCAGTCATTCAGCAAATGTTTACCAGCGTCTCCGAGGGAGGTGTTAAAGGTCGGGAAAGACGCGTCATCAGGTGGGGACTCAGCCCTGGGGAAGCACGGAGCCTGACGGGAGCTGGACAGCACGGCCGAAGAGCAGCCAGGCCTTAGCTGGACAGTAAAATGGGCAGAAGAGGCACAGGGAAGGCCTCCAGGGGCAGGAACTGGTGACAAAGTGAGGGTCACCAGTGGGCCCTGTGTCCTTGATTAATCCTTACAGTAACAACACGTGAGCTTCTTACCAGCAAGGAGGGGACAGTACCCAGTGTAAAGCAGCTTGTCTGGAGCAGCTCAGCCGGCCGATGACAGTCGGTGCTCTTAACCACTGTGTGCCTCGTGCGCCTCGTAAGATCTGGATGAGGAGAGATGCGGAGGGAGGAGTTCCCAGCAGAGGGGCAGCAGAGACCCAGGGGCTTCATGGGCCCTTTGGAAAGCAGCAGTGCCTGAGGGCCAGGTGGGGTGGTGAGGGATGGCCCCCAAGGGTGACACAGATCTCAGTCACCTCAACACTTCTGTTGACAGCCTTGTAGGAGTCTCTCCTGAAAGGTGGTGGAAGACAGATTCTTAACAGCTTCTCCAGTTCTTTATGACACGAACCGTGATAAGCTTTAATCTAAAAGGATATTTAAAGCAGTAAGCAGAGGATTTTTTTTTGACACTGAAGACTATAGGAGCGCAATGTGGAAAGTACTATAAATGTCAAGAATTTTTAGTACTGCAGTTAAGCAACACTCTGAGAAGAGTGTTGAAAAATGGAGCTGAATTCTAAAAAGCAGCCAAAATAATGAAGAGCTTGAATATAATGATTTAAAAGGAGTAATGAGACCGTTTGGATAGGGGGCAGAAGGTGGCATAAATAATTCCTACAAATATACGAGGGCTGGAGATGTTCAGGAATTAAATAGTCAGGGAAGTGAACCATTTTAATTAGTAAAACTGAGTTGGTATGAAAATGCAAATCACTTGCATATGATGGAACTTGGGCTCATATCATGAAGACTCGCCTTACTGAAACTCAGAAGAACCCCCTGGAAACCCTACTTAAATGTCAGCTTCTGCCAAGCTGCGTGTCGCCCGGGATCCTGGTGGCTGCAGGAGTTCCTGGGCTGCTCTTTGCAGCATCCCAATGTTCTCCGCATTATTCTGGTGATCAGAAGGCATCTTCCACTCTCCTCTGCACTGAGGGCTGGAGAACTCGGCCAGGAGGAGACTGGTTCACTGGGAAGCCCTTGAGGCCGAGCAGCAGATGCAGAGAGCACCGAGCTTGAGTGCTGGCCCTGCATCCTGTGACCAGGGCTGCCCTGGTGAAGGTGGACAGTCAGTTCACCTGGAAGCTTGGGAGAGCAGTGAGCCACTGAGTGTCCTAAGAGACACCCTGGCAAGCCAGTCCTGCGCCCGACTGATGCCATCGGCAGGAGAGGCCTGTTTCCCTGGCCCCGCCCCGCATCCTGGGCAGCAGGCAGGTTCCTGTCTCGTATTCTTTTTGAGACAGGGTCTGGCTGTGTTGCCCAGGCTGGCCCTGAACTCCTGGGCCTGACCAGTTATCCCTTTTCAGCCACCCTCCTTCAGCTGGGGCTAGAGCTGTGGGCCACTGCTCTTGCTGGGAGGTATCTTGACCAACCTAGGTTTTTTTTTAAATTTTAATTAAAAAAATTTTTTAGTTGTAGATGAACATAATACTTTTTATAATTAATTGATAATTAATTAATTGAGAATTGAAGCCAGCGCCTCATACATGCTAGGCAAGTGCTCTACCACTGAGCCACGACCCCAGACCCCCAACCTATGTTCCTGCCACAATGTCTGCACTAGATCCTCATTTAGGATTTTGGATAAAATCTCCTATCCCGAGCTGTATGCTGGACATTGTCTGCTGGGCAGATTATGTGCCAGGAGTGCTGTGCCTTTGGGACTTTGGAGGAACTGCACTCTTGACAACCCCCCTCCTCCTACCCTGCAAACGCACTGAAGAGGGCAGGAGGAGGGACCCACACCGTCCCCATGACAGTTTTCTTTCTGTTTACAGACCCCATTCAGGAGGCTGCCAGGACAGGAAGTGGCAAGAACTTTTTGGATGGTCCCCCAAGAGTGCTTCAGCCCTTCCTGACCAACAGAGCCAAGGTGGTGGGGGCACCCCCAAACCTGCCCCTGCCCGTGAGGAACACCATGCTGGCCGCCGCCCTCTTCCCCGAGTTCCTGAAGGAGCTCGCCGCCCTGGCCCAGGAACACTCCATTCTGTGCTACAAGATCCTGGGTGACTTCGAGGACTCATGTTGTTAGCTTTTTAAAAAATTGTTATTTTAATAGAGATTCTTGTTTTATAAGGTTAGAGTGTCTAGACTGAATGTTCAATGCAAAGCTGCTTACCAGAAACTTCTACTTTGATATTTCCTGACGATACTTGATTTGCGGGGAGGGGTCTTCTGGCCTCCTCCCTGGCTGGGTCGACCCCCTCACCTATGGAATGTGAGTCTCATGAGCTGATGGCTCCCTTGGCGGGTTTTCTTTGCTCAGTTTTCCTCCCACTTGGGGTTGTTATTTCCCGTCCCTTGGAGTCATGCTGTGTGCAGCTCAGATGGAGCAAAGCAAATATTGGGGTTCTGTGATCCCCAGAGGTGCCCTGGGGCAGCACATGAAGAAGGCGCAGTTGCCACCCATGGATGCTCCTGCTGTCAGTGTTTGGCTTCCGTTTTATAAAAGGGAAGAATAAAGACAGAGCTCCTCTCACCTCCGTCACACGGCACGTCATATGTCCCTTTGCATTTTACTTAGGACTTGTGTCCTCTCAACATATGTTGCCTTATGGTGCAGGAAAACCCGTCTCAGCTGTCCGCCTGGGAAGTCACGTGTAGGTGGGGAGAATTTGGAATGCAGGGAATTATTTCTTGTTGCTTTTGTTGATCGTCACGATCACACCACCTGAACACGGATGATAGCCTTACTTTAGTAAGATTTGCACAGAATGAAGTCTACCTATGCAAACGGTGACCTTAGTTTCTAGGAGTTGGAGCAGATGAAGAAATGCATCTCATACCTTATGCAGGAAGACAGCTGTCATTGTTTTATGAAAACAAATGTTAACTTGTGAAGCTCTTCCATAGTGGGATTTTTTTTAGGGGGGGGTTGGAGTTTGGAGTTGGGGAAGCAAAAAATAATGGTAAGCTTAATAGAACCATAAAGATGCTGGTCATTATTTTGAATTGTTTGCTTTTGCGAACGCATTGCACTTTATGGATCTAAGTGGGCCCCGAGCAGCCTGCTTTGGGAGCTGGGATGTAAATGCACACAGGTCACAGGGAGCCCGCAAAGCCAAGCATCTGCCTGGGACTCACTGCACAGAAATGCTGGCTTGTGAGTAAGGGGCTTCGTGATTGGTCCCCTGTGCTGCACTAGAGCTTCTTTCTGCTTCTCGCCCTACTGCAAGAGGCATGATTGTCCTCAGGGCCACGGCCACCCTGAGCCACCACCAAGAGGGAGATGCACAGTAATTGTGGGCTAAAAATGAGAAAATATACAGCTGATATTTATAGAGGTGAAAACCCACTCCCCTCTGCTGTGGGCCCAGTTCTACAGGAGAGAAGCAAATAAGGATGAGCCTCTCTGCCTGTTTGGAGGGAACTTGAAAGTCCTGACTCCCTTTGTTCCCTCAGGGGGTATCTGCAGAGCCCTCAGGCATCCACGGGCCCAGGGGTTGTACCTCCAGAGCACCAATTTGTCTTAATCTGGCCCCTTACAGAAGGAAAATGGAGGAGAGAGTCACTACAGAGCAGAGGGCACCCTTTTGTGTTACAGGGATCCTGAAGCAGCTCTGAATTGAAAGACATGGCGAGGTGACCCAGGGAAGAAGACATGAGGCCATCTGGCCTGGGCTGGGAGAGCTGGTAGGCTCCGGGCTGGGAGTGTTTCATAGTCTAAGCAAAACACAAAGTTAGTTGTTCAGGGCACATCCTGACTTCACGTTTGCTGCTTTGAACGATGGTTCTCTGGCTCCTGACGCCAAGTTGTGTTTTGTACAGCCCAAAAGTCTTCATCAGGAATGAAGGTGGAGAAGGAGGACCAGTTAAAGATGAAATTTAAGCTGTAACTTATTACCCTTGAACTTTGTTTTGCGTGAGTATTTATCCGATTATTGGACTCTGCAGGTCACATACTGCTGGAGCTACATCTGGAAATGGTATTCTTGGCTTTTGGGTTTGGTACTCCTCTCTGCTGGTGGCATTGACTCTTGAGTCTGTATTTCATTATAGAACGCCACAGCCACCTCTGTGGAAGGTGCCCACTGGGAAAGAGAGTGACTTTGTGCCTTTTCAAAATTTTTCCAGTATGTACAGACTTACTTTAAAGGAGGACAGAGATGACTGGAGCCTAGGGTGAGGGGCAGGAAAATTAAACTTCTCATGGAAACAAACTTACATGATGAGATGCCTCCTCCCTTCCCTGTTTGCAGTTGGAAACTGGGATGTGAATCTGCTGCAGTTCTTCAGATGGTTGTGTTCAGGGTTTTATAAAGTTAAGTAAAAAAACTGACTGGGACATAGAGAATCAGAAAACCCGTGTGGCTGAGGGACATAGCCAGGAATAGGCTGTTCGGGGAACGGTGTAGACTGGTGGGAAGAAAAACGACAGAGGCCTGAGCCACGAACAAAGAGCAAGTCCTGAAAGATGTTGAGATGTGGACCTTGTTCTAGGAAGACAACAGAGAGCAGGCAGGTGAGGGGAGGAGCTTCTTGGTGGGAAAAAATCAAAGCAGTGGAGTAGAATATTTCAGTTCTAAATTAAACAGGTGAGGTCCTTAAAATACTATTTCTCTTTGGTACTGAGTTTTGGGAAATTTTAGATAGATTTTAAAATGTGGCCCAGGGGCATGGGTCCTTTGCTGCGACAAGCCCCACATCACTGCTTGTTGGAGAAAGAGTGGGCACAGCCCTTTGGAGCAGCCTGGCCTAGCGTCACTGTGTCTAGCCCGATGCCTGGGCAGGGACGGCAAGTCAGGGATTCCTGGAACAGCACGACATTAGCCTTAATTCATAATTCAGGGTCTGACTTAAAGTTCTCAACCGAGTGAGTTTATGATTCAAATTATGTGAGACCACTGGGATATTTAAAATTGATTTTTGAATATGACCAGGTAAATGTAAAATTTTAAACAAATTCCAGCTTATGTTTAGGCTAAAACCCAGCTTCATGGGGGTCAGTTAGAGTTTCCGGCCATGAAGTAGAGGCGCTGGAGTTCACTAGAGCTGTGACTTTCTGTGTCACTAGATACGTCCTTCCCCAGCACTTAGAGGCATGGTGAAATTAGACCCATTTTGTTCATCATTGTGTTGGAAGATACCTTAACTGGCTGAGGCTGGAATTGTGTCACTGTTAGGAGGACACATTGTGTACTTTCACAGGCCTCAGAGGTGGCTTCTGTGTAGGTCAGATGTAGTGGATTTTCTTTAAGGCATCTGGGCTGGGGTGTCGGGAATGCGTCCTCTTGTGAAGACAATCTAGAAACAAGATACGTGGCTGTTTCGGTTTCCCATGTAATTTGGGCAGCCAGTGGTTGGAAGCTGTCATTGATGTCTGCATCCCCATGGCTGCAGTGGTCATGCGGGATATTTCCTGATCTGTTGGAAGCTTAAGGCTGTGCATGGACTGCCCATTCTGGGTCAGTCTGTTGCTTTCAGCAGGGAAGCACTGCCCCAGGAGGGGTAGGACCCCTCACGGTGTGCTGTTAAATCTGTCTATGCTCCGGTTCTCTTCTAGGGGAAGTTCAATTTGACTGCTAATTACCAGCCCTCTATTTACTGCAGTGGCTGTCATGCCTGCCATTTTTATGAAACACCTTATTGCAGGACAGCTATTACTGCACGTGCTACTTAGAGTCACTGGCCCAGGCCAGTGTGACATATGGGTTGCTGTGAACCTCAGCCAGCTCTGAGGTCCTATCTTTCCCTGAAGCAGTGGTCCTCTGGTACCTTAAGTCACATCAGCTTTGAGTCATTAAGAAGCCACCCTGGTCTCTTGCTTCAGCCTTCAGCCTGTAAATCACATGTGCTAATTCCCCATCAAATAACAGCTTAAACAATATGTCCAACCAGTTTAGGCTTCACCCTTAAGTCAAATCAGTGAGGGACATTTTAAGAGAATGGAGTTGACAATCTTTATTATTATTATTCTTTTTGAATGACCATCATAAACCTAATGCTTCAGAAAAAGCTCTTGTAAGACAAAGAATGGTTTTTGAGATAATTTTGCTTCAGTAAATCCTCTCTGCGTTTAGGCATTTATTAGGTCACTACTTGTTTTGGAGCACAGATTATCCTGGCAGCTCATTAACTGGATAAATAGGGCTTTAGCACGAGATTTTCAGAGAGGTTCCTTAGGGAAAAGAAGAACCAGGACAAGGTGGGGGGAAGCCTTCAGATCTTTAGCCTTTGCTCTCAGAACCTTCCGACTGATGACTTTAGACAGGCCGACCTTTCCTAGCCTAGGGGTCGCTGTGAGTTGCGTTCTTGCCTTATGAGATGGGGTAAACCTAACCGTCACCCACACCAGTCACAAGACCAGCACCAGGATTCCGTCAGATGAGTTCAATATGCATTTTAGGCATCTTTGGGGGAGCTCAGATTTACTGTATCACTTCAGAACCTGACAGAGGTGATGGAAGCTCTTAGGCCAGATTATAAATTTCATGGAGCAGAGGTTGTGTGAGTCTATGCACCTGACATTTTATTGGAATAAGTAAGGCCCTCCTGTAAGAGGACTCTTGTCCTGCAGATGTTTTTAAGGAGGGACTATGGTGTCAGTGGTCTTCCTTAAAATTTTGCCCAGCCATCCGACTGAGGGATGCCTCCCAACCCACTGACCCTCCCAATCCAGGGTCAGCTCTGCTGACAATCCACACATGCATTCCCTAAAACCTGCAGGAGCAGCCCAGCAGCCACCCCCGTGCTGCCGTTGGTAACGGGGAGAAAAGGTGCCTTCCACATACAGTGGGCATTTTTTCTCCCTGGTAGTCACTGTGTGGAGTCCTTGAAATGATGCAGCTGAATTCAGTCGAAATGAAAAATACAACGTAAGTTGTGGGTCATGGCCATGGTATGTATTGAGTTAACTAACCTGCTGCTGAAGAGGAAGGTATTCACTCTCAGAAATTTCATGGCTTTCTTCCAGATTAGCAATAACTACTTAAAAGAAAAGAAAAGAAAAAAAAAGTGGATGGGGGGGTTTGGCTAAAACGTCCTTACCTAGGTGTAATGATCTCAATTTTTTCCATTTACACCCTGAGAGGAACAGAAGTCAGTTTGACGCGTGAGCTCAGATAGATACAAAAAGCTGCCTTCTAGACCCAGAATTGAAAATCCTAGGCGTTGGCGGCCTCTTTTACAAAGGGGCCTGACAAAGTTTCCCAAGTTAGATGAACTTTTACTGAACACTCCCTGTGCTAGGTCGAGTGCTGAGTGCCGGGCTAACATGCCCCTTCCCACCAGGACCCACCAGGACCAACCAGCCGGCGCCAGGAAGCATCAGAACACATGGCTGGGGCCTGACCAGGCAGACCTGGTTCAGGCTGTCCTGAGGGAGAGCCAGTTTTCCAACACATTCTCCTCCCAAAGCCTCAGCATTAGACACCCCACCTACAGGTGTGTGGATTCCAGTGACAGATGGCAATGGCTTCAGCTACCATGCCAGCTCATACATTTTAATGAGATTTCCCCTAAATGGTACAAACAGAACCAGTCTAAATTCACACTCAGGCAAGAATGTAAAATTGCATCTCACTGAGGCCCGAGTAGGAGCAGAGCCGCACTTCGTGCGTTTCTTAGGGTGTTATGTAAACACCTCTTTCGAGTAGCTTGGGTTCCAGTCAGAGCTGTGCTTTGATTCCACCCCCACCCCCACCCGCTGATGTCAACCAAGTCTGGTTTTCAAAAGCTGACAGTCCATTGTCAGAGCTGGGCGGAAATTGGCCTTGTGAAGTCCCACGTCCTAACTGTGGCCCTTTCCCCTGGAGTCACCCGTCCACAGGCAGTTTTCCCTTGATGTCATAGTTTTGGTGTCCTGACTTGGCAGTGCCCCTATTTAAATAAGTCCATGATTTGAAGTGGTCTGGAAAGATCCTTCAGTGCTTTCTGTAAGGTTTGGTCACCAAGAAGTCAGAACTTTTTGGTAAAAATGCAGCTTATGAAATAAAATGAGCATCACTAGATTTTATAAAATAAAGGTCTTGCCGGATGAAGACCCCAGAGCAGCCATGCCCGTGTGGAATCGGGGACCTGCGGAGTGAGAGGTTGGTGAGAATTACTTCAGTATTGCAACAGTGTGGGTAGATGGCTACCTGGGTGGGGTTCATATTCTTATTGTTCTAAGTCACTAATTTCTTAAAAAAAAAAAAAATATATATATATATATATATATATATTTTTTTTTAAAAACGTTACCTCCTTTTCACTTGTCTAAAAGCACACAACTGGTGTCCTCCCTTTGCCTTTCTGGCTGGGCAGGGCATTGCTCACTGCTCCGTCAGTCCCAAGCCCTGTCCGCAGGCCAGGGACTGTCGTGGCTCAGGTGGCCATGCGCGGGGGCGGGGGTCTAACCTTTCTGCCCTTCCCCAGCAGCCCCTGGAGTGACATTCCCCTAGTAACTTCTGGTTCTTAGTAGGACAGGGAATTCATTTTAAAATCAGGGCCTCCAAAGGTTTTGTCCCTGTGCTCATGTCACATTCAAGTACTTTCCAAACAGCATTTGCAAGACTGGTCTTTTAGGAAGCACGGATCCAAGCTACCAGGCATGTAAGGAACCAGGGGCGTCCAGGCAACAGAACATCCTTCCCATCTCAAGCAATGGGGCGGGGGAGGGGGTGCACACAGCCTTCGTCACTGGACCATCAGCTACACCTCAATTACTGTTCAAGGTCAAGATTTTGATTTGTTAGTTTATAATTTTATTCTTTCCAAGCAAAACAAATCAATGTTACAGCTTTTCTCTCTTTTGGTCAGAGGTTGGGGGATGGTTGTCAACTACACATCTTTGAAGTGTAAGCTAATTTTTATCTGATATTTCAATATATATTTTATTCATTAAATTTATTTGAAAACTTCTGTTTTTTTTTCCCCATTATTTGATTCTCAGACCTTTGCCGTGGGGATCCCCAGGGAGGTGAATGTGCAATGTTACTTTGCTCAGTGAACATGGAATTGCTATGTCCTTCCTCCTGTCTCGCGACTTCCCTAATCAAATGTATTTCACGGCACTGATTTGTTTGTTGTTTTTGTCTTCATTAACCTGTTTTTAGGTCTACATACACCGCATCCAAATTGCAGTCTCTCTTGGACACTGTTAATCCCCAGCTTCTGCAATGCTGGGCTCCAGGACAGCTGTTGAGGGACAGCGAGGTGAGGTTCGGGGAGGAGGGCCTGGCGCAGCAGCACGCCTTTTATTCTGCTCCACTCCCTGCCCAGCAGAGCGTGTTATTGCCACGCGAGCCCCTCGCGCTGTTGGGGCCTGTGGGCAGTGGGTGTGGCCATGGCTACTGCTCTGCCGGAGGCACCAGGCGTATGACTCCAAGCCTGCCATCTCCAAGGCGTGGCCCAGCCAGGGACTGAGATCCCAGCTCCTACCACACGTGGACCGCAGCTTTCACAGGCTGTCCGGCCACGCTGTCCTCCTCCGGCAGAGGGACCCCAACACACCTCACGACCACAGCCTCTTCTCCAGGATGTCCTTTATCAGGGCTGGGTCTGCTCGGCTTAGGGTGGCTTTCCGGACCAAGCCGATCAGTTTATTGATCGCCCTGGGGTTTCCCTTCTTCACGTCCATCACCTTTAAAGACAGAAAAGAGGAGTCAATGCTTAAGTCAGCTGCAAGTTAAACACAGTTTCTCTGTCCCCTCCCTATGACATGAGGAAGGAGTGGAACCCTCGTGAGGGTGACAGTGCATGTGAAAAGTATGTGATGGGTCATGAATGACCTCCGAGAGCCAGAGAAGCTAGCCCACAGGAACCAGGACACTCCTCTGGGTCACCACAACGACACAAGGATGGGGTCTGCGATGGATCACCGAGTCCAGGGTGAGGGTAGTGACAGTCGCCAGTTGCTGGGACTTGAGACTCTCCTTCCCCACTTCCTGCCAACAAGATTCTCTTAACAAAAAACAAATCTAAAAAGTGGCAACTCCTGCCAGGCATTTGAGTGAGGGGCATACGCTGGGGACCAGTGAGGGGGAGATGAAGGCAGGAGATGCTAAATTCCTATCAAATAGCTACCAAGTGCCAGGGCCACCCACTCTGACCTCCCGCTCTGCAGCGTCCATCCAGCAACAGCAAGTGTGCGCGTCTGCACTCGAGTGCCGCAGGACGAGTCTGAAACTAAGTGTGTCCTTATCAGTCACTGCAGAGAAGGCAGGGAGATGGAGATTGCGGGACCCGGTACAGGCTCATTTTCCTTATCAAGAGCTCTTTACAGAGCTGTTAGTGTCCCCGGCAAGCTGACGGGAGGGTGGGTATTATTCTGAAAGAGATGCTAGCAATTTTTCCCCCACTGGAAGCTCTCTCTAGCTGTCGCAAGCTGGGCGGGGGCTGCGCTCTTGCACAAAATGGCTTGGTTTCCAGCCACGCTCCTGTCAAAGGATGTTCTCCGTAATTTTCACATAATTTTCTCTTCTGCTTTTCTTCCTACTTCTTAAAGGCACAAAGCCAAAGTGTTTCCCTAGCTCTTCCCTCCTGCAGCCCTGCCTGCTGGCTAATCCCTGAGAGGGCCTCCTTGGGAACCAGAGCTGGGCACATGGGCCGTGGGGGAGAGCGGCACGTGTCACCCACGCTCAACCTGGAGGCTGAACTTGGAGAGCTTGATACTCCTTCAAAACACACTCCGCCTACAGTCAGCGCCACGGTGGAGTTTCCTTACGGGAAAGGGAGGTTGTGTTGTGCCAACATTCACCTCATTTCCTCTCTTCTGACCTTAGCTAAAGGGCTGACACAAACAGTGAGGGACTTACTGATGCAAGGGGCCACCCTCACGAGGAGCCGCCTCTGGGCTGCAGCAGGAAGCCGCAGGAAGGTGTCTGGCCTTGACCTGGCTGGCCCTGTGCTGGCCGGCAGGGCAGCCCCCACTCCAGCCCCGTGCGAACACCCTCTCCCTCCCTCCCCCACGACAGTCACCACTTGAGGATGCTCCTCCATGGTGGTGAGGCACAGCTGTTCCAGGGCCGCTGGATCCTGCAGCAGTTCAAGCTTCTGCTCGGACACGATCTGCGCAGCCGTCTTCCCCTGGCCCCTCCACAGCTCCTGGAACACCTGCGGTGGGGGACAGTCGGAAGCCAGGCTCAGCCTTCTCCACCTCCACTTGCCACTGTGGTGACCCGTGGAGCCAGGGCAGGGAGAGGTGGGTTCAGTTAACGCCCATCTGCGTGGGCCTGGCCCAGGAAGGGCCCTCCTCCAGCCCCCTGGCCGGGAGCAGGCTGGCTGCCACTCTGGATGAGGTAACTGCCCAGAGTTTTCCCCAGGCAGAAGCACTCTGTTGGTGAGGGGACAAGAGGACTCTGGGGCCAGCCAGGCGCCCACTGTGCCAGGGGAGATATGTCCTCCTCTCCCACAGGAGGGCCGTGGAGACACAGGCCTCCTGCTGACCAGTCAAGAGGGTCAGTGATGGGATCTGCCTGTGTCCAGTGAATTAGTGACATGCAGGGGAGGATGGGGCCGTGCGTGGGCTGCAGGAGCAGCAACAGTGAAGTCCACAAACTCGGCCCAAGGGAGCCAGGACTTTAGGAGGGGGCAGGTAAGAGCCCCACGCCGAAGACAGCAAATGGAAAATGACTGAAAACACATATCACAGTCCCCAATGGTCCCCAGCTGCCACATTCAACCCTTAGAGGTAGAGCTGGCCACCGACACCCAGCCTGGTTGCTCCAGGAAACCTGCTCCTGGATGTCCAACACTCAGAGGAGAGACCGGGACCTCAGACCTGGCCACACAGCACCACCTGCAAGATGGCAGCCTCCCCTGGTGAGGAGGAGACACCCAGTAGGCAAGGCGACTGCTCCTCACGCCAGGGCGGGAGTCCGTGGGGCACTCCCTGCGTACACCACCCTGGCCCTGGAGACCCGAAGCAGCCCCTTAGAGAGCCGAACCTTGTCTGGACCTAGTGCTGCTGGGACCTGGGAGCTCAGGTGCTGACTGGATTTGCTGAGGCCACAAAAACCACCACAGTGGTGACGTCTCGGGTACCGCTTCTGATCTAAGCGTGCAGATGGAAAAGCAGGACACCAGCAGGACAAGTACGCTTACGTTCTGTGGTGCTGGGGATGAACCCAGGCCTCCCACATGCTGGGGAAGCCCTCGACCACGGCCACGTCCCCAGGCCTTTTCCAACAGTTTTATTTTGAGATGGGGGCTACGTTGCCCAGGCTGTTCTCAAACTCGCGATCTTCCTGCCTCAGTCTCCCAAGTAGCTGGGGTTACACCTGTGTGCCTTGGCACCTGGAGAGGACAGGTGACTTTAAATGCAGAGGCTGGCAGCTCCCTGAGGTGTGGGGGTTCACAGCGACGCTCTGGACTGTCCAGTCAGCAGCCTCCAGGGGCACGGGCAGCCTGGTGGCAAAGTGTACTTCACTCCCAGAGTTAGACACGCCAGTTCACTGACCTCACAAGTTAGTGAAGTACCACCCCAGCCCAGACCCCGGGGTGACACAGCAGGCTCCAGCTGTCCAATCTTGTCCTCAGCCCTGGCTGGAGCCTGCGGGGAGGGAGTCACCCAGGGGGCTGGTCCCGCCTTGGCCAGGTCTGCTCCCCTGGGCCTCCTGTGGCTGCAGAGCCTCCTGCTGCAGCATGAATCCCGGGCCTCTGTGGGGTTCAATCCCACCCTGGGAAGCGCTGGCCAAGTCAACCGTTTCTGGCCAGGAGCACAGCTCTCAGGCCCGCTGCCACCCACCCAAGACAAACACGCAAAGAACTGCTAGAGCCATGCTGGTCCTCTGTGCTAATAAATGGCCATCAAAAAAAAAAATGTGGCAATGCAAGCTGGGAAGTGTCCACACACACACACACACACACACACACACACACCAGCTTGACAGATGGGGTAGGACTCAGCCCTTAGGCCCCTGGGGACCGAATTCACACACTTTTCTTAACTGCCACCCGATTATTTCTCCAGCTAAAGCTATTTTAAAAGTATCCTGAGGGAGTGTGCCAGGGCCCCCACTGTCCCGGGCTCCCAGGGTCAGGGTGAGCAGGAAAGGCCAGCTCAACGGGGAGGCAGGGAGGGCCGCGACAGCGGCAGGGGGGCTCCCCTCCCTGATCAAGGGCAGATACCGTGAGAAGTCATTCTAGGAAGGCACAAATACCAACCCACGTCCCTAAGAAGGCAAGGCACTGTGACAAGTGCAAAGACTTGAATTACAAAGTGAAAAAGGCATCGTCATCGTGAACACAGCTTTGGTGCATGACATGTCACGCTCTCTACATGAAGAGACTTTTGGTGATTTCTAACGCAGACCCCAAGTACACAGAGGAAGCTGCTCGTGGTACAGTGTGTTAATGGGATTTCCACCTCTGTGGACCCCAGTCTCGTGAACTGCAGTCAGTGGGTCATCTGCGTCTGTTTCCAGGTGTGCAAAAGGAGACGCACACACACGTGGCACGGTCTCCCCGAGCTGGACCTCACCCGAGGCCTCGGAGTCACAAGCAGCGGCACATCCTGGGATGCTATCCGTGGGTGAGCTGACCTGCCCTTAGAAGAGGAGACAAGGACTGCCACCTGCCACTTTAATACGCAGACCTAGATCTGATGAGAGGAGCGCGGCTGGTTCTGTGTGCGGTTACCAGGAGGCTGCGCACACGACACATAATCTTTGGGTTTCTATTTCTGTTTCTGAAAAATAGGACAGCTTCACGGCAGTGACCTCTAGCTGCCCTGGCCCCAGGGTGCCAGGTGAGGCTGGAAACCTCAGAAGCCCCGTCGGAACACCTGGGAGGAGGGTGCGCTGACATGTATAGGGGACAGAAATAATTGGCGATGATGTTGGCAAGGGACAGGCAGAGAGAGACAGATTAAAAACAAATTAGAACACAGAGCAGGAGGTCCTCTGGGATTCAGAATGTTCTCCGGACAGGATAATTCCTTCCACACATCTGTCACCCCAGGAGTTTGTCACAGTCAACACTCGTCCTCACCCCCTGGTCACCCAGTCACAACTGGAACCTCTTCCAGTTTCATCAGAGGCAACACCAGTCATGGGGAGAACCAGAGGCTTTTGTTCTGGCTCACAGGTTCCTAAAACCACACACACACTTGGATTCTTTGGTTAAATTCTGAAAAATTAATTACAACACCTTTTCTTTTTTAAAAAGTAACACTATAAAATGTGACACAAAAAGATACTCCAGGTCATTAGAGAAACACAATCAAATACAGAGTGTGGGACCACCTCCCGTCCACCAGGACGGCTATAATAAAAAAAGATGATAAATAGTTCTGGTGAGAATGTGGAGAAACCAGAACCTCCCGCACCCCAGGTGGGAACGTAAGATGGCACAGCCATTTTGGCAAATGATTTCGCAGTTCTTCCCAAAAGTGAAGCAATTATCATATGACCCAGAAATTTCATTTCTACATGTATATACATACCCAAGAATTTGGAAAACATGTTCAAACAAAAATATGTACATGAATGTTCAAAACTACATTATTCATAAGAGCCCCAAAGTAGAAACAACTTGGATGTCCATCAACTGAAGAATACTTAGACAAAAGGAGGCTTATTTGTACAATGGAATATTGTTTAGCCATAAAAAGGAATGGAGGATAGACACATGCCACAACATGGATGAACTCTGAATATCTTATGTTCAGTGGAAGAGCCAGATACACAAGCCTACCTATTCTGTGAGTCCATTCATATTAAATACAAAGCACAGGCACATCTGGGGAGCCAGATCAGTTTCAGGGGGAAGGGCTAATGCAGTGACGAGCAGAGGTTTTCTTTTATGGGTGATGGAAATGTTCTGGAAAGGACAGTGTGATGGTGGCGCTGCTCTGTGAACATACTAAACAAACACCATGAGATTTCAAGATGGCTGTGTGTACCCTGGGAGAACACTGGAAACCCACAGGAGAAAAACAGAAGCTTATCGACTCGAAGACCTGGGACGGCAGCACAGTAAGAAACAGACGTCCCAGCACAAGCGGGGCTGGCTCCACAGCTGGGAGCGAGGACCTCCCCTCTGCAGGGGGACAGTGGAGTCCCAGAGAGCTGGACCCGCAGGGTGCTAGCAATCCCAGCTCTGGGGAAGTCCCCCCACCAAGGCTCGCAGCCTGCAGATTACGCTGCGACCAGAACTGAAGGCAGTGCCAGGCAGTCCCCCGACCCCAGCGCCCACACAGGCGCCGGACACTAACAGGGCGGGGAAAGAGGTCTGTGGTTCCAGCTGTCGTTCAGCTGCAGCGGTGCATCCCCCAAGGAGGTCTGGAGAGCAAGTCTGCCTGGTGCCAGCTGTGCCCACTCTTGCTTGCTCCAGCCGGAATTTCCACTGGAAGAACTAGAAGGTGAAAAGCCCTGGTCGTCATCCAGCCCTTGGGTGCTCACAGCCTGGTTCCCTGGCCAGCACCTACAGCTGGAAGAGCTGGGAGAAGAGCCCTCCCCACGGCTCATTCCCAGGTGTGTACTGCAAGAGGGAGTTTGAGGTCCTGCTTCTGGGCAGGCATGCCCTCGGGAGCAGCAGAGAGGAACATCACAGCTCCTGCACCCACCATGCTGGCCCAGTTCCCATTGCTGCAGCTTGTCTGACTACCCACTGCCAGCAGGACTGGGTGTGAGCAAAACGGGGGGGGGGGGCGCTGCCACACTTCCTGCCACCACTTCTCCCCATGAAGCCCCTAGACCCATGCTATAGCCCAGTCAGAGGGCAAGAGCTTCAGACCTGCACTATTATGGGGCGAGCCAACATCAACAGTGTCTGAAGACCCATCAACCCACAGGGGCCACGGTCCACTGCGGGAGGTCCACACCAAACTTGCCTGAACTTCTGGAGTATCCCTACTTTTTGTGTCTTCAGACGTGGTGGGTCTCCCTGCTGACATGATAAGCCCTGTGCCCACAGCCACAGAAGCACATTACAGTGCCCACCCAAACCAACCCTGCAAAACAGCAACAACCAAAGACACAGCGTTAGGAGAAAGCTGCTAACCAAGGCCATCCCATAAAAGTGGTAGAGATATCTTGATTCACAAAGGCACAAATCACAGCGATGAGCACAAAAATATATGAAAGAAATGGCAATATGAGATCTCCAAAAGATCATAACTTGCTAGTGAGATATTCCTAAAAAATCAAAATGGATGAAATGCCTAATGAAGAATTCAAAAAGCCAATAAGATCTAAGAGAATACAGATTTAGTTAAATGAAATGAGGAAGACAATACAAAACATAAATCAGAAACTCAGGAAAAAAAAAAGAAGAAGAAAAAGATGATTTTGAAAGAGAACCAAACACATCTTGGAAATGAATGGTTCAATAAGTCAAATAAAAACTCCAATCAAAAAGCCTCAACTACAGACAAGACCAAGTGGAAGAAAGAATATCTGAACCCGGAAGATAGGCTTTGGAAATATCACATTCAGAAAAAAAGAAAAAAAAACAAAGAATGAAGAGCACATTCAAGATCTTTAGGGTGCCATTAAATAAACATCTGCATCACCGAAATATCCAAAGGTAAGGAAATAAAGATTAAGGGAGTACAAAACCTAATCAATGAAATCACAGTAGAAATCTCCCTGATCTTGAGAAAGACATGGATATCAGGTAGGAGGCTTACAAAATTGAATCCCATATAATAAATCCCAAATATTCATGAACAGAAAAAATCCTGACCATGAACATATGATAATCAAACCATCAAAAGTGCAGGACAGGGCTGGGGATGTGGCTCAAGCGGTTGCATGCTCGCCAGGCATGCGTGTGGCCTGGGTTCGATCCTCAGCACCACATACAAACAAAGATGTTGTGTCCGATGAAAACTAAAAAATAAATATTTTATTCTAAAAAAAAAAAAAGTGCAGGACAAAGAAAGAATTTTAAAATCTGCAAGTGAAAAGTGTTGAGTCATATTTGAGGGCAGCCCCATTACACATGATCTCCCAGCAGAAACCATAGAAGCCAAGAGGGAATAAATGAAGCATTTCAATCCTGTAAGAAAACAATTATATCCAGAAAGGCTATCCTTCAAAAATGAGGTGGAGGTGGGGGAAGAAGACCTTCCAAAATAAGTAAAAGCTGAGAGAACTCATAACCACCAGGCCAACCTTACAAAAGCTGCTTATAGGAGTCCCACATCCAGAAGTGAAAGATAACTACTAGAATAAAAAAGGAGAATGTAAAAGTCCCCCTAGAAGAGTGGATACATAAAAGAGAAATGGAAAAGAATCAAACATTATTAATACAGTCAAACATCAAACCACAAAGATCAATAAGAAGAAAAAAAGAATCTTTAAAACGAGAGGAAAACAAACGAAATGACAGACATGTCTGTTCGCTCCGATAATAACTTTGAAGGCAAATGGATTAAGTTCTCTAATTAAAAGATACAGACTGGCTGAAGGCATTTAGAAAAACAAGACCAACGATGTGCTGCCTGCACGAACCTCACAAGTAAAGATACACAGACTGAAAGTGAAAGGATACAAAATGATATTCCAATGATATGGCTTATCAATGAGGTTTCCCCCAAAGTTCATGGTTTATGGAGTTTAACCTAATCAGTGTATTGATTCAGCTCTCTGGGTTAACTGGATGGCACCTGTAGGCAGGTAAGGTATGGCTGGAGGAGTAGGTCCCTGGGGCATGCCTTTGGAGTTTATATTTCGTCCCTGGTGAATGGAGCTCTCTCTCTGCTTCCTGGTGCCGTGTCTTGAGTTGTTTTCCTCCACCACACTCTTCTGCCATGATATTCTACCTCACCTTGGCCCAGAGTTGACCATGGAATGAGCCTCGAAAAAAGTGAGAGGCTACTACAATGGAAATTATAAAACAGTGATGAAAGAAACTGAAGATATTAAAAGATGAAAAGACCCATGTTCATGGACTGGAAGAACTAATATTGTTAAAATGTTCACATTCCCACGTGGCACTTCCCATCAAAATACCTGGCACTCTTCATAGAACAAATGTGTTAGCTTCGTTACTGGGACAAAATAATGGAGAAAAAAAAGGACGAAAGATTTATCTTGGCTCCTGTTTTAGGGTTTCAGTCCACAGTTGGTTCAGTCCAGTGTTTGGGGGCCTGTGGTGAGTCAGAACATCAGGGTGAGGAGTGTGTGTTGGAGCAGAGCTGCTCACTTCATGGTGCTGGGAAGTAAAGAGAGCGAAAGCAAAGGGCTGGGGGTCCCAATATCCCTTTCAAGGGCTTGTCCCCACTGACTGGATTCCCTTTCACTAGCTCCCCCTTACTCCCACCTCCTAAAGGTTCTAACACCTCTCAATAGTGCCATCAGCTGGGGACCAACACCTAAGCCACTGGGGGACATTTAAGATCCAAACCACAAAAATTAGAAAAACCAATCGAAGAAATCGTATGAAAGCATAAAAGACCTTGAGTAGTCAAAGCCATCTTAGGAAAAAGAAAAAAGTTGGAAGAAGCGCAGTACCTGACTTCAAGACGTACTCCAGAGCCACAGTAACCAAAACGAAAGTATGAGATTGGCATAAAAGCAGACCCACAGAGCAATGTGACAGAACAGAGATGCCACAGTAGACCCACCCATCCAGAGCCACTGAAGCTCACCAAAGGCACCACCGACATACTGGAGAGAGGACAGCCTCTTGAACAAACAGTGCCTGGGAAAAGTGGATATTCACATGAAACCTGAACCTGCTCTCTCATCCTGTACACAAATCAACTTGAAATGGGTAAGGATCTAAGTGGAAGACTAGAAACTATGGAACTACTAGAAGAAAACATAGGGGAGTCATAATTGGTTCTGAAATTGGTTTTCTGCACAGAATCCTAAAAGCACAGGAAGAAAGCAAAAAAGTCAATAGGGTTACATCAAATTAAAAAGTTTCTGTGGAGCCACAGAAATAGCAAGAGAGTGAGGGAACCTATAGAATAGGAAAAAAATACCTGCCAGTTATTCATTTGACAAATGGCACTATCCAGCATATGTAAAGAACTCAGAAAACTTCATAGAAAAAGAAGAAATCCAATTTAAAAATGGGCTAATGATCTCAACAAACACTTTTAAAAAGATGAAATACAAATGGCCAATAAAAATACTTAAAAATTCTCAGTATCATTAGCCATCAAGGAAATAGAAATCAAAACTACAATGAAAACCACCTTATTCCAGATAGAATGGCTATTATAAAAAAAACAACAAAAAAGAAAGAAAATCAAAACAAACGAACAAAAACCAAAACACAACAAATAGTGGTGAGGACATGGGGCAAAAGGCACTCTCATCCTCTGCTGATGGGAGTGTGAGCTAGCACAGCCACGTGGGAAACAGTATGGAAGCCTCATAGGACTAAACACAGATCTGCCACGTGGCCAGCCATCCCACTTCTGCCTACAGAGGAAGGCTTTCCAAGGGACTGGGAAGGTGCTGGGGGTGGGGTGCCAGAATGTGGTTAGAAATGACTGGTGCAGTACGGAAATAGCACCTAGATTCCATTAATATGTGTAGTTAATGTGTGTTAAGAAAAAATAAAAAGCTTCATAAGTTAAAAACACCTACAACCTGTATGCTTAATAATTAAAAAAACTTAAAGCGCACTACCAACTCTAATTTTTGGAAGTCATTATCTAACTTCAGCTGTCTGCCCTCTCTCCCTTCCTCCCTCTCTCCCTCCCTGTTTATATGCAGGGGAGGGGCCTGGAAGGATATTCACCAGTATTAATGGTAGGTAATGGCAGTGGAATTTGAGAATCTTATATTTTCTGCATTACTTAAATTCCTTATAATCAAAATACATTATTTCCCCCCTGAAATTTAATGAGCTCCTTAAAAACAGAAAACAAAAAGTAGAAAATGAAAAGATAAAGCCATGACATATAAGGGAGAGTCCCTTATTTATTTATGTAGCACACACTAAGCACCTTTCTTACAGGTTTTTATTTGGGTTTGATTGCCCTATAGAAGCAGCCAAGATTTCTTTAAACATTTCTGAAGTGGCTAAAATGCAAGCCTGTCTCTATCTACATCTGAACCCAGCTGTCAACACCTTCCAGCATTTTCCATTTCTCCCCACTGGAACATCTCAGGCACTGCCCTAGGTTTTTGTTTTCTTTTCTTTTTTGTGGAGCAGGATGGGCAGGAAGGAGAAGGGAAGATATTTTTCTCCTTCATTTCAGATACAATAATTCAAGTGATCTTACGAACACACACACACACACACACACACACACACACACACAGTTTTTTCCTACCCTCAGGCCATGTAATCTTTCTACAACTGCTGAGCATTGTCATAAACATTTGTATTCCTCTGACATCCGTGCAACCAAAAGCCTTTCCTAAATGGTGGGTCCCTGTAGTTGACAGGCTCACTCGAGGTGGCTTAACAGAGCCTTTATCAGCTCCTGTCTCCAGCTGCACAGCAGAGAGCCTGCTGTATGCTCCATGGTGCCTCATAATTAGCCCAAAGCAGCCGCTTCCCCAAAGCCTCACTTTGTAACCTGCCACTACTGTCAGTGCGTATAAATATTAAATGCAAAAGGCACCATTAAAATAACATTAGGATTTTGGCTGAAGCATTGACAGCTGCGATCTCTGAAGTTGAGATGAGGCAGCTGCCTAGAAGTTCTTTATCTTTCTGGGCACTTATTTGTAGTTTTCTGAATTCCAGGAATCACTCACACACCTCCTGCTGATAGGTGAAGGTGGAGATGAGGCAGAAAACCACCTTACATGAAGCTATTTTTCTGAGTTTTCACCCTGGGTACATGTGTAAAATTTCATCTACCAAATGTGTGGCAGTTGGACCCCACCCTCCTTGCTGAGCACTGACTCTCGAGGGCTACCAGACAGCAGACCAGAGGCAGCTTAAGACTTGTGAGGCTGAGAGGACCTGAGAAGACCAGGCAGGCTGGAGGTCGAGCCGAGGCTGCCTTTGGCTCTGGGGAGGCCGTGGTCTGGCAACCCCCATGAGCTGTAGGGCCTCAGCCTTTTAAGTAAACAAACATTTGAGGGAGACATTCAGGGCAAGGCCAAGCAATAACTCTTTCCCCCAAAGAGCAAAGACGAGGAGCAAACTGCGTGTGTTGTACACGGAGGCTAATCCAGATCTCTCTACCTTTCAGCCTCCACTGACATGACGAGCCTTTAATATTTTCACTATGAAATCTACTTAGTAACAGCATCTGGATTTCACAGAAAACATTTACTGGGAGAGTGGAGCAGTGAGAAACTTCTGAAGTGTGGACATACCTGTTTAGCGACGGATGAAGAAATGGCTTTCCTCTCCAGAAGGTCGAGAAGCTCAGCAAGCGCAGAGGGTGTGACGGGACTAGGCGGCCCCAAGAAGAGAAAGAGAAAGAAAGTTCACATTTCACACTGTCAGGGTATTCAGGATCCAAACTGCTCGATCTCACACGTTTAAATAATCACAACCACACCCCGGAATGAAAATAACTGGCCAATTGGGCTCTATTTTATTTTACTTATTTATTTTGTATTTTAGGATATAACAAATTTTTGTGACTGGTTTTGTTTTTTTCTGCTTATTTTACCACCCAACAATAACAGCTGTTTGGCAGAAGCTGTAGCAACAGACAACTGCTCAGTGCAATTAGTCAAAAAAGGAGGTGGCTGCAAATTCATGAACCACAAAGAGAAAGGGGGAAAAAATCCAGTAATTAAATATTTCCAACGGAAGATCGGCCTAAAAATTACTTCAAACAAAACAGCTAACAAAGCCACTTTTCTGTGTTGTTTCTATGCAAATATAAATTCCTTATAATTGTGAGAGATTTTCTGTAGGGGAACACAATGTCTCCCAGCCCCGGCTCTACCTGTCCTCATGGGCCCTCGGTATAATCTGTGCTCTTCTGCAGATTCACAACAGCTTTCTGGACACAGAAGGGCCCCAAATCCATTATATCGACGTAACTTATTTGCCAAGGTGCCATGATATAAAAGGTCAGGGGGAAAGGAAACACTGTAACGTGTCATTAACTCACACTTGGGGTAGGGTGAAGGGGTGTGTCAAGACGACTGAAAAGATGAGACTGAATTACAGCCTCCTTTACAAATATCTGGTTTTCTACTTTAAGGCATATGCAGCAACTAGGCTGATGAAATGCCGTCTATCTGAGGTCATTAGGGGACTAGTTTAAAACAAGAGGAATGACTTAAAAACAGTACACAAACATGTCCGTAAGTCACAGCTTCTGAAAGGTACGTGCCACTTGAAAATTTACCTACTATTTAAGTCCTGGTTTCCACCATTCACAGTTCATTTCTTTGTGGCTCTTACATAGGGAACCAGAGTTCGGCTCCTATGCCAGTTTCCATGAACTCCAGCCCAGTAAAGTGCAACTGAACCAGGAGTGGCTTACGGGTCTCAGACCCAGATACAGGGGAACCTTTATGGTTGTTCATTCAAATCAGCTAACACACTGAGTCAGCCCATCATCCCTGAAGTGCTTGTTCATTCCAAAGTATGAATAAAGGGTAATTTCAAGTGGAAATTAGGTTTGGAAAGTGTCTGGTGTTACTAAGTTAGTGTTTGGAACATCTGTGAACCATGCTGATTAAATCTCAAAAGAAAGAGGGGCAGAGGGCTGTGAAATAAATCACTATCCTTTTCCAACTGCCCATCTTACTGACAAGTAGAAAGGAATCAGGTTTCTCTAAAAATGTGGGTTGCTTGCATGTTCTGCAATCCCAGAAAATACAACAGCCAATTATCTTACAGTGGAGACTGTGCCTGGACCCGCAATAAGGGCTGAGGTTTCTAGAGCATGCACAATATAGGGTCTCTACCCCCACATGGGTTAATTATCTCAGTTCATCGGGGCTGATATAACAATCCCATTGCCTGGTGGCTTGTAAACAATGGAGTTCTTTCTCACAGTTCTGGAGGCAGGGATGCTAGAGATCAGGGCACCAGCAGGTGGTGTCTTGTGAAGTCCCTCTTCTCAGGAGTGTCCTCACAGGCATCCAGGGCAGCTCTCTGGGGCTTATTTTACAAGGGCACTAACGTCACTGATTCACCCTACTTCCTAACACCACCACCACAGGGGTTAGGATTTCCACACAGGAATTCTGAGCACACAGAAATCTTAGCAATGGGAAGAAAAAGAACACAAAATCACTGAAAATACTTAGAGAAATTCATCTAGTGACCTCAATTTGTTAGGTTATAAATTTACACTATAAATCTCTCCACTGATGTAAAAGCACGTGGGATTTTCCAATTATCTTTTTGTTCCATAATGCTCAACACATAGTAGGTCAATAATATTTTTGTCACAGGATTCCTCCTGCCAATAGGGTATCTGAGGTGGTCGGTTTCAGGATCACCATCCCCACCCCCATCCCAAGGATACTAACATCTGCAGATACTCAGGTCCCTTATATTAATGTTACAGTCTGCACAGAAGCTATGCACATCTTCCCATATACTTTGAATCATCTCTAGATTAGGTATAGCTAATACAATGCAAATGCTATGTAAATAGTTTCTATACTCCATTGTTTGGGGAATAATGATAAGGAAAAAAGTCTGTATGTGTTCAGTAGAGATGCAATTTTCTTCCAAAATATTTTTGATCTGCAGTTGGTTGAACCCTCACATATGGAAGGCTTACTATACTAATTCCAGGTACGCCAGTGCATGACTAGAATGAGGGGATGACAAACATTGGTACCCATCACACCAAGCCTGGAAGACCCCCCCTCCCCAGGTAACTAAACAGACCATCATATTTCAAAGCCAATGGCAGCAGAAAGAGAAGCTACTAATTTGCTGCTGTCAGATCTAATACTGGCTTCTGGACAGTGACTGTGTCTCCACTGGGGAAGCTCCGATGTGGGAAGTGGAGGCTCTGTGCAGACTGTCTTCCCCCTTGACACGGGATCTTTCAAACCTTCCAATCTTACCCATTCCCCTGAGTTCTTCTAAGGTCCCAGCTTCAAGTCCAGCTTGGATTCTGAGAGCAGACACCCTGACACTTCTCAGCCAGGGCCCACCCCAGTGAAATGGCTGTCCATCTCGATCCCAAGCTGATCTGCCCGAGTCCCCCCTTCTCTGCTTCTGTTGAAATGGGACTCAAGAAGCTGCTGCAGGAAGATGCTGGGCTTGGAGTGTGCTGCTCACTGAGGCTGCTGTTCACCCTACAGGCACCCCAGTGCCCTGCCTGTGCCCACACACCCAGCAACTGCTCCAGACGGTCTCCTGCCCACCCTCTTCCCTGCACACACCCCACCTCCCACTTCCTAGGGAGGTCAGCTGATGCAAGGCCAGTGGCCCCTAGTGCCCCTCCCCCCATGCTCTCCATGCCATCACCTGCCACACGCCTACGATTTGGATTCCTCCTGGGAGGTGCACTTTCTCCATCCTGTGGCTTTAATCTCACCCTTCACAAATGCTCAGACCTCTCCTATCTTGAAAATGCCCACAAACTACTAGAGCTGCTGGGTTTCTTACCTTATTTTGGCCAATAACGATCTAGCCCTGCTGGTTACTCTGTGCCCTCAGGAGCATGTGTCAACTGGGGTCCACCCCAGCCTGCTGAGCAGCTCCGCTCAGAAACCATCCACTCACTTGCTGCCAAACTCCAGCCTTCCCTTCTGCTGCCCCAACCCAAACTCAGCCCCTGTGAGCAGGCTTCTTCCAGGCCTCCCTCTGCTCCTCCCTCAGCTGTCTGTCCACCCCCCTCCCCTCTCCAGGTCCTCTTCCTGGGTCCCTGGCCTTCCCTCACTCTGCAAAGGGGAAGCGCATCTGTTCCCAGGGATGCTGCTGCTGCTGTACCTGCCTCCCGTGAGGTCCCATGCTCACCCAAACTATGTGTTTTAAACCAGGTGGCAAACTTCTGGAAAAAGCGAGATGGCAAATATTTGAGGATCTGTGGGCCACACACGTTCTCCTTCCTTCCTTTTTTTTCGTGGTGTATGTGTGTGTTTGTGTTGGAGATTAAACCCAGGGCCTCCAGCATGCTAAATACACATGCACCATGGAGCCTCACCCCAGCCCTACCCGCTTTTTAAAGAAGGTAAAAAATCCACTCTTATTCACAGGCTGCGTGAAAACAGACTCGCCAGCCAGCCTGCCAAGCTATACTTAGCCTCCCGCTGACCAGCACCCTCTGGGTCTCAAATGATGGCAGTGCCATGCCTCTGGTTACCTGGTGCAGATGGTCATGCCATTTTTGCTTAGCTCACTGCCCACTCCCTGAAAGTTTAGCCCAATACTGACAAGTCCCAGTGATCCTTCAAAACATTAACTACAGCCGTGCCTCCTCCTGCATTCCCAAAACTGTCATTTTTGACAGTGTTGTGACAGTAGCCCCAATGATCTAACATGCTTCCAGTGGCTGTGGCCCATTCTTGGAAGCCATCCCACATGACGCTGCTGGACTAAACCTCCTGGCATCACCACTCCCTACTCGGCTCAAAAGCCTCCCTGCTTTCCCAGTGCTTAGGACTCATGCCCACTTAGACCTGAAGTTTGGGACACTCCCCTGACCTGGACAGCCAGACAGCTGCACTGGCCTGATTTTTCTACAGAATACTTAGGCAATATGCAATTTCCATTTTCTTAACTATAGTTCTATTTTCTTTTTTTAATATTTGCTTTTTAGTTATAGATGGACACATATCTTTATTTTTAATTTTTATGTGGTGCTGAGGATCGAGCCCAGTTCCTCACAGATGGTAGGCTATTGCCCTACCCCTAAGCCACAGCCCCAGTCCCGGTTCCACTTTCTTAACTAAAGCAAACCTATTAACAATTCGAAATTTCTTATTAATTTAAATAACCTCCCAAAGTAACATACTGAAAAACAATCAGAAAGTTCAGAGAAGACTGGATTCTTTACATGCCAGTCTTTTGATATGAAGAAAGCAAATTTGCACAATCAGCATCTATAAATTTGATTGCTAGAATGTTCCCTGATGGGGTGTCAGTAGGACATAGTAGCTAGCTACTGCCCCTCTAAGTTTTGGTAACATAAGTCCTAGTGGCCAAGGCTGTTCATTAATTAATGTTTGCTCCAGGGTTAGGTTGGTACATTCTGTGTCTGTGGTTTGAATATGAACTGTCCCTTCTGAAACTTGGGTTGAAATTTAATGTCTATCCAGGGATACTAAGGGGAGGGACAGGCAGGACCTTTCAGAGGTGGTCAGGGCTCTGCTTTCCTGATGGATTAATAGGTCTGATGTTTCTTGTGCTCTGTCTGTTGCCATGTGGTATCCTACATGGCTTCGGGATCTGCCAGTAAGGCCATCACCGATGCAGCCACTTAATCTTGGACCAGAACCATGAGCCAAGTCTGTGGTATGGTGCCATTAACAACAGAAGACAGACCCAGTCGGCTAAAGGTTATTTGAACTGTGCAGAAACAGAGCGGCTACCACTGGTTCCAGCTCCTCCTCACATGGTTTGAATGACTGTGATGTTTATTTAGACAGAACCAGGGCTCCAAATTACCCAACAAATTACTCAACAATTCATCCTCCAGTTCCTTTAGAAGCCACTGGTTGTTCAGCAGACTGACATATAAAGAAACTGATGCAAAAGTGAGGAGAGTGGCATGTATCCAAGGGAAGTCACCTTATCTCTTAGGGCCTCTGTTTCCTAATCTGCTACCAAAGTTTTCTCCCAGACTAAAATTCAGCAGCTCCAGGAGTTACACCCAATATGGCAGCCAGGACTCCAGAGCCGAGGGATTTATACCTGCTCTGTACACGCAAGCCCCTCGCCTGCCAGGGGCCTTCCTGGGTTCTCAGGACAGTGTGAGTCTCCCTCCTCTCTGTCCCATCTTGCTGTGTAGATGTGAAACAGGAAGTGACCTACTGTGCCTAGATTTCAAACACAGAAGTCTAGGCCTCTTCAGGAGAACGACAGTGACTTGGGGTGGGACTGGGCTGGGGCCTGTATATCTACACACACACACACACACACACACACACTCTCTCTCTCTCTCTCTCTCTCTCTCTCTTTTTGGCTGTCTTCTGTCCTCTGCTCTTCTCAGTTCTGCTCGTGCTAGTTCCCTGCCATTCCCACACCTTGGCTCCCACAGGCACCACTCGGGCCCCCGGCTCATCAAACCCTACCCGTCCTTTAAGGCTCTGGTACGGCTGTGTCTCCTCCATAAATTCTGGATGGATCCTGCCTTGCCTGAGTGGCCACAGTACTGTCAGGGTAGAGTGGCATTTCTGAGTGGAGAGGTCACACCTGGGAGGATGGGGATGAAAGACCACGGGTGCCATGGAGTTCAGCAGACTGTCGTCAACAAGGCGAAGAAAGTAAGGCAACTGAGGCCAGAGGCTGCACTCTCCTCACAAAATCCTCCGAGGCAGGCCCCATCAGAGTTGATTTCACAGAACGACACACAGGGGCAGAGCGAACTCATCCATGTCAGGCTGGCAAGGAGCAGGGTCAGGAGGTGACTGACCCCACTACGTGGGCATGTAACCGACAGCAGGAGACTGCACATGGCCTGTGCGGCCAGCCTCTGTGCCCAGATGACTTTGCGGAATCACGTATCCACGTGAGTCTGTCTTCCTTCTCCTTCTCCATGGCCCTGGGATGCCCCTGAGGTGTCGTCACCCTCCTGGCCTGCGCGCCACCTCCCCAGGGCCCTGCCTAAGGAACTCTCCTGTACTCCCTGGGTTCAAACCTGACGCTTAGATTTCTCCTTCTTGAAATGGGCAGCTCACCAACTCTCCCTGGTTTTCCTTCTACTTCTCTGCCATCTGTCTCAGTTTCCTTTCCCTTGGGCCCTTCTTCTCAGTCAAAGGCCGCAGAGCCTCAGGTTCCCTCCTCGGCCGCCCCAGCATGCCGCAGCCTCCCTGGTGGCTGTCCTCTGCCCATTTATGTGCTGTAAGTGCTCGTCCACCTCCCCTGCACTAACCACCTCTCCTGGGGAGCAACCCAGACTCGCCTCACGATGCTCACACGTGCTGGTCCCCACGACCAGAACTCTTACCCGCGGCTCCCCCGCTACCCTTCACTCGGGTCTCGGCGGAGCCGGGATCTCCCTGCCCTCGCAGAGCACCGCCTGCTGCTTCCTGGTCGCCAGGTCCTGAACTGTCAGCTCTCCGAGGCCAGGGCCCGCATCTGCCTGGGGACTGTGCACAAGACAGAGTCCAGCAAACATGTGCTGAATAGTGAAGAAGTGAGCACTCACAAATTTATCCCTCTCAGACGTCGCATCAGCCATGATCCACACACACGCCGACTCCTGGCTCCCACTGGGGTGTCCGTCCTGCAGGCAGCTCAAACTTGGCATGTCTACGTGCATCATGGTGTCCTCTAGCCCTTCCCTCTGAACTTACTCCTTTTCCTTGTCTCTACCAAGAGTGGGAAAGACTGTCATCCATTTTACCTCAAGTGGCCAAGCAAGGAATGTAGGTGTGACCCTGTGTGGGGGAACTGCTTCCAGCTCAGTCCCCTCACTTTAGCTGGGCCATCTCCACCCTGGCTCAGGCCTAGATGTTTCCAACTGGTCTTTCTGCCTCTAGACTGTTCTTCTACTCTGCTGGATTATGCCCTCTCCCCCCATACATACATACATACATACAGATATAGATATAAAAACCCTAATCTTCCGATGTGATGGTATTAGGAGGTATACCTCTGGGAGGTGATTAGCTTTAGATGAGGTCATGAAGGTGAGGCCTCCAAGATGGAATTATTGTCCTTGTAAGAAGAGACCGAGTTTTCTCTCTCCACCCACAACACCTAATCTGGACCTGCCAACCTCCAGAACTGTGGGAAACAAATATTTTTAAGCCACCTAGTCTGGAGTGTTTTGTTACAGCAGATGAGCTTACTAATGTACACCACACTCCCCCAATGTGAGGCTCAAGTGGGTTTGTAACCCTAGGGCCCAGGTGGCCTGTGGTTGTCTCTCCAGCTTTGCCCCCGTTCTTGCCTGACTGCCTCGGCACTCTGTAGTCTTGTTTCTGAGTGTACATGACCACTGCCTCTGAGCATGGTGCTACTGCTCTCTTGGCTCAGTGCTTCTGTCCCTCCCACCACCCAGCAACTCCCACTAGCTCTTCAGGGCTGGGCTCAAGTGTCACCTGAGGGAAGCCCTGGATGATTCTGCAGCCCCCACGCAGGGCCTTGTTATTAGCAGTCACAGCACCCCACGTTTGCCTCTGGAGTAACAGGATCACATTGAGGTGACTGTTTTCTTACAGGTCTGTATCCCCTGCAAGTGTGCAAACTCCTCATCTTTCATCTGCAGGCCACCAGCCCAGTCCCTAGCACAGTACAAAGGACATGGTGCACAGTCAGGAGAACTGAACAAATAGATGAATTTTCAGATGGGAGAGAGACTATTTTTAGAATTCAGAATATACAGGCCATGTTTGTTGTCTTTTCAGGAGAGCCTGAGGGAGAAGAGGAAGAGGAAAAACTCTCCCTGCCCTATTTCAACTATTTTTAGACAGAGTTCATGATAAAGGAAGAAAAGAAATCCCCAGATCTCACTCACCTCTCACTGACGGTCAGGTTCTGTTGCTTTAAATAGCCCAGGAAAGTGTTGAGGACCCAGCTAGCCACCTTTTTTGGCTCTGCCCTAGTTTCTTTTATCACATTTTGGAAGAACTCCAGTAGGCCAACTTCACTCTGTTAAAAAAAAAAAATATATATATATATATAAAGCCTTTCCCAAAATGAAAGATCAGCATTCTAAGGCAAATCTGACATTCACTTTTTCTTTGCTCAATGCTGAGATGTCACCAGAAAATTCTGATCGTTTTCAGTAAACGGCAAGAATTCTACTTCTACTACTGCCACTCTGCATTCGGACAGCATTTTCTTGAAGGAACGATCGTGTGTGTTTTAAGAGCCTAGAGGACAGTAAAGGACACACTAGGACACACTCTTCTGTCCTTTCACATCACTCATGTACCCAGTGGCCTCTAGCCTTGAGCTGCAAACTGGGCCCACATGTTTAATGCCGTTTTTCCTCTCTAGGCCTGTCTCCTGTCAGGAGTCTTAGTGATTGCTAGAAAAGAAGGTAGGAAATGGAGCAGATCAAGAAGGAAAGAGCACATGACCCAGTCAGGCCAGACGCAGAACCAGTGGAGGAAGCTGCCGGCTCCCAGGCCCTGTGAGCAGGCGAGGCTCGCTGGCCCTGCCTCTCATGGTGCTCCTTGAAGTCACCAGAGGATTGAATGAACATGGAGAGCTGCTTCATGAAGACTTTACCGTAGTCCCCTCTGGACGGTAGCTGCATGAGTTAGGGCCATGCTGTTCTAACACAGAGCCAAGTCAACGCTGGGCCACTGTAGCTGCTTGGATGGAATCAGGGTCTGCTGTCACCATGTCACACTCATTCTTAGATGTCCTACATTCACCTTTAAATAGTGGAATTGCCACAGTTATGCATGAGAGTGACTGGGCACTCATCAGGTTTCATACTAATGGCCACCAGCTCAGTGATTTGGCACAACTCAGAAATTTGGCTAAGACTGCCCCTAAAATAAAAAATAAAAACATGCTCGACTCATGTGGTGGAGGCTGAAATTTCCAAATGCAAAAGGGTACACATTTTAAGTAACAGATTTCCCTTACCTGCTAAAATCCAAATCAAACTATACTTTCCTTAAAATATTTTTTTTTTTTAACATTCATACTGCAGCTAAAGCTTCCACTTCCTCCCCTTTCAGGGAACCCATCATTAAGCAAGGAACTTTCTGGAAAAATAAGATACTGGGAAGAAACAAGAAATACTAACAAGTGCTCTCAAAGTTTAGTTATACTAGAAACTACAATATATACACACAGGCACAAGTGCTGAAATAGAAATTCCATAATAAAAATAAAATGTATGCGCCCTTTGTACCAGATAAATTCTCTGGTGACGGGCCCTGCTGAATAATCCCATAATCGTCTCTTGAATCTCCTTTCGAGCCAATAGCTATTATTCTGCTCATGCTAAAGCAGGGCAAAGGCTACCTCGGCAGCCCAGGCTTGACTGCAGATGAAGGCGAATTCAGGCAACATGAAGAGGAAGTGCAGCTCAGCTTCCGGGAAACAGTCAAACTTCTGCCACGGTGTGCAAATCACTGGGGAGAGAGAAAACTGCTTTCCGGCCCCAATCAAATGGGCAGAGTTCTCTGTTCGAACCCAGACAGGCAGGCCCGCTGGCGAAATGAGCCGTTAGGAGGAGAACTCTGCTTTGCTAAGGAAAGGTTCCCGAAATCCACCTAGAAATATTGCGCTCGAGCTTGCAGGCTTGGCTGAGCGGCTGGGCGTGATGAATATCTACTCCTCTACCCTTGGGTGGTTTTTTTATTGGATGGATAACATGGCAAGTCAGATTTCTGTTTGTCTTTTCATGTCAGTGCTGTGATGAAGCCTCTCCGAGTTGGAACTGTACTTCACTGGGGGATACGCGGTTTCAGTGCTCAATTTAAAGTGGACGTGAAAATCTGCTACAGGGAGTGGGGCTGTCGGAGGCTGCGCTGTGCTGCAGCTGTCCAGAGAATGATGGATCAATAAAAGTTGCGCACGGGCTGCTGGCTTTGGCTCTTCAGAGCCCAAGTCCGCTTTCCAGGGAAAAATGCACATGCATTCTGGTTTCCTAGTGTTAGTTCTTCGATGAGACTGGCAAATGCTAATAAGCCTGGCACAGATCTCCGAAGTCCCTGGTGAACATGGCAGTGCAACCATCTGGTTTTCTCTGAAAAACAGCAGACTGGTAATTCCCTTACATAAAAATCATATTAAGAGCAATGCAGACAGGTCACTGCACTAGAGGACCTTCAGTGTCCTTCCCTGAAGCCATAAGCCTCATCTGTCCTACACAGGACAGAACTGAAACTTCAGCCACCCAGTGAGTCAATCTCCTGGTTCACATGACTCCAGTTGTTCCTCAGAGGTTGCTGAAGTGCAGCAGGGACAATCGGTCTTGTCTTATGTATAATACCAGGTAGTGTTGAGCTCTGTGACTGGAAGCATCTTTTTCACATTTCAATCAAATTTCCCGACGCATTTAATGACATCCAGAGTCAATGTCAGGTGAACCTCTCAGACGATAACAGGAGCCCTCACCTACTAATGGACCTGTCCGCTGGTCAATGCGGGGGTGAGGCAAAGTGGAAGATCACCTCACTTTTGCTGCTTGCTCTCGGAATGAGCCTCAGTTTACCCTTGCATAGGGGAAGCAATCTGTCCCCAAGTTGTCCTTTGTATTCTACCTTCAGAGACAACAAAGTGTTAGATGACTGTCCAGTTGGAATAGGATGAAGGCTGATTTCTCAACTGCAATTCTTATCCTAAGTCACACACCCTGTGAACCCGATAACAGTCCAGAAATGAGGCTGGACTATATTTATAAGTAGAATGAAACCGGATAGAGACAGCTGCCCAGGGGCAGGTTCAGAGAATAAAAAGAAGCCCAGAAAATACTAGTGAAGAAACAGCTGGTTATGTGACAGGGAGTGTCTTGGCACCTACGAGGGACCCTAGATTAGAGATGCTGGCTGATCAAGGTCTCGAGGGCATTTACTAAATATAGCGCTCCCTTCTCCATGGGGGGGATATGTCCCATGTTCCCCAGTGGATTCCTGAACCCTGGTCGGTACTAAATAAGCCCTGTATTCTCCCACATATAAATATTTGTGATACAAGTTCTAATTGATAAATTAGGTCCAGTAAGACTAACAATAACTAATAATAAAATTAAACTATTATAATAATATACTGTAATGAAAGTTTAAAAAAATTGTTTTTAGTTGTCAATGGACCTTTATTTTTTTATTAATTTATATGCAGTGCTGAGAATCAAACCCAGAGCTGAGAATTGAATCCAGTGACTCATACATGCAAGGCAAGTGCTCTACTACTGAGCCAAAACTCAAGCCCTGTAGTGAAAAGTTTTTTATAACATACAAATTATTTCTGGAATTTTCCATTTAATTACTTTTGAACCATGGTTGACTGTGGCTACCTGAAAACTTGAAAGCACAGGTAAGGGGAGACTACTGTACCTATTAGACACCTGGTAGTCAGCCCTGTGGGCAGCTGCGTATGACGGCTGCCGGTGGTGAAGGTTACAATGATAACAATTGTAGGGGCCTGTCCTGTAAGTGAGTTCCAACAACCTGTGAGCTGAGGATTATCAGGACTCTCCTGCACATGAGGACACCGAAGCACTAATGTACTTGAGGCCACACAGCAAGACAGCAGCAGAGCCAGGAATCTGAACCTCTGCAGTTTGTGTTCTTGTGTGACACTGCCTTTGAGCAAAGAGGACACAGTCGATGCCTTCCTGGGGACTGAGACTGAGCCGCTATCAGCGCGAGGCTTGATGAGAGGCAATGAGCTCATCAAAAGAGAGCGCTTCCCCACCCTTCCGTTATTTTGATATCTGCCAGATGTTCAAAGGTTATTAACCTATGAAAGATGCTTCAGAGGCCCCCAGCAATTAGCCTAGAAATTGGAAAGAGAAAATGGTAAACTCACTGTTTGCCTTTGCCAAGGTACACCAAGGCCACCTGGCACGACACACTCCAGTTCCTATACTAAGGAGGAAGACAGTGGCAAACCTACAGCCCCTGCCACTAGGGTTCCATGGGACAGGAAGGTGGCCAGAGGTCCCCCATGCCACTGCACCAGAGAAATTAGACACTGCTCAGTTCTCAAGTACCTTCTGACCCAATGAGACACATCCCCGGATTTCTCATGAATTCGGATGTGAAGCATACTCTCTTTTATCTACTGCACTCTGGTTCCTCTAATAAGGGTAATCCAGGTGGTAGGCTTGTACCTAAATGGGCAGGTCACCCCTGTGGTGAGCGGGGCTGGCTGTCCAGGACGTTTTGCCTCTGCAGACTGAAGGCTGGTGGTTTTAATTGGGTGAGGCTCTCATGTGTCATAAGGTGGCATTTTGTGGAGCCACAAACGGGAATTACATCCAGTCCCTGTGTGGCAGGGGTTGAGGGCTTGAGTAGCTGCTGAGCAATTGTAAAGACAGTCGGGGGCCTGTCATCTACACATCCATGGGGGCTCTGTCCTTCCCTCCTTATTCCTGTGAATTTGGCTTTTCTTACAAGATAAGAAAAACTAAACTCAAACCCCCCAACTCTGTAAAACATGGTGGTGAAAATAACACCAACTGCTAGTTGGGGATGGAAATGAAGTAAAAAGGGCCGAGAAAGCAATAGTTCTAGGTCTGAAGTTTGAAGTTGTAGGAGATGAAGGACTGGAATTATTTTGGGGGTGGTGAGGGGGGTGGCAATGGCTCTGGTCTGTGATGTGAATGAGCCTTTCCAGGGGCGGTGATAATCTTCCAGTGAGGGTTCCTGGGAGCAGAATAACCCCTGAGACGGGCCTTTCCAGCGGGGAAAACAAAGGGAGTTAACTGGCACGAGGCTGCCTCGAAAGCAGCATTCTCACATGGCAGTCCCCCCTCAGGAGAAAGCTCAAAGAATCCTGAACCAGTGTTCCAACTTTTAAACTACAAGAATCTGCAGAAGCTCTGAACAGACCTACCCACACCAAAGGCATGCTCTCTGGGCCATCCCAAGGACACACGACTAGAGGTGGATAGTCCTATTTTGGTCCCTGTGACTCCCAGCCCTGGGCCATGTTCTCCCCCGGAGCTCTGGAGACCCTACACTCTGAGCAGAGCTCTCAACAATTTCACCTGTGCCATGTTTCTGGCAAAACCGAGTTGTACACAAATCCTGAGTCAACCCAGTGCACCAGTCTGTGCAGGGAACACTCAGGCCAACGTGGAAATGAATTTACACTTTGGGAGGTACTTGCTCTAGGAGAGAAGTCAAAGGGAGGCCCATTTGGGAATAGGCATTTCTCCTGCCTAATCACAATACAAAAAATTAAAGCAGTGAGGGCTGGCAGCAGCTCAGCACAGTTACGAGACTGCATCTGCAAGAATGGGACCCTCGAAGTACGCTGTCAGACAAGCAATTCTGACTGTAGTCACATTTCAAGGAGCCTAAAGCCACCACTGTCATCTGGGGTAAGCAAGTCAGGGGGGGAGGACTCGGGTTGCTCAACAGGAGCTTTCTGACTGCAGATTAAAATTGGCAAGGAGCTCGCCGGCCACGTAGATATGCGTATCTCCTTCAAGATCTGCCTGAAGCCTCAAGTGGCATATTTTATTTGTCCTGAATCAGAAATTATTCCATAACTAAGAAATGCTGCTTCAGGATGGGTTGGGGACAGAACTGCCTGCAGGTCTCCAAGGTGGGGGGCTCAGGACTTCACTGCCCCCTCTGCTTTGACCACAACAGGCGGGTTGCTGAGGGGGTCGATAGCACAGAGCACAGAGAATCCTCACCTCTGAAAGCCCCTGTCACTTGAATTTGGAAGAAATGGAGGCCTGTTTTTGCAGGGGTAGAATCAGAAGATGCCTCTTTTTATTCAACTTTACCAACTTATTCAACTTACCCAACAAAATTTTGGTAAGTTTTCTAGTACAGAGAGTAACTACAAACGCGTCCTCAAGCTGGCAAGCTCCAGATGCAATTTATAAAATGAAGAATAAAATCAATTTTGAAAATTGCATGGAGCTAAAATATGGCCACAGCAATGTTGACCAAATGGATTTTCCTTCAACGGCAGTTAGAAGGTGACTGCTTTGCACCTTGGTGAGTCTGGGTAGTCTAAAATCAGTCAACATGGCTTCAGATGCTACTGTAAACCACTAGCTTTAAAGCAGTACTACATAAGGGATATGCAGGTATTTATCGTGGCAATTGCTTCATGGGCAATTCATCCAAAAGCAAACCAGGCTGTTTCTAGCTTATTTGAGACTTAAAGTAAAAGTCTTGAAAAACAATCCATTTGATAACCAACTGTGGTCATGATAGCTTTTCTGTTTCTTTGTCCCTTGGAGACACCTTAACCTTTTCTATGATGTCAGAAACAAAGCATTATGACTTGCAAAAGGGAAAGAACCAGCTGGAGAAAATCAAGTTGTTCAAATAAGATGATGCATCTTGAGGCTGCATATAAAGACACACACACACACACACACACACACACACACACACACACACGGCAGCCCAGGTTACCTATCTTGGGTTTGTAATCACATTGTCCTTTGGAGCCAGGCTGGATTTTTCTAAAATTCTGCCTCTGGTGGACAACTCTCCATCCATCATGTCTGTGTGCTGCTGGTATTCATCTCCTCTCTCTGGCAGAATATTCTTGGGAGTCTGCTTGACTGTATTTAGTTTTTTTTAGATTTGACGGAGACTGGCGTATCTTTGGGGTAAGCAAGTCATCCTCCCGTTTCAGCTGAGGAGGGGACTGGCTCTGTTGACCTTTGCAGAGCCTCCCAACTCCTAAATTTCAGAGGTTAGAGCTGCAATCAAGAATATCTGTCCCTTTGTCAGTATTTTAACCCTCTCCCTGTGGGGCTACTCAGAAAGCACCAAAACGACACAGCCACGCTGAAGGCTTATGTGATAAGAGGGACAGGTGAAGGGTAGGCCTTAAGAAAGCAACCTGGGCTGCTCCGTCTATACTTCCTCCATGAAACCTGCTGAGCAAGATGAGGCCACATCTTTCTAGCTACTGACTTCACACGCAGCCAGTTCCGTGACAGCACACACCTGGACCTTACCAGGTGCCTACTATGTGCCAGGCTGAATGATACGAGGCATCAGGCAAGACCATCCTGCAAGCCCCACACCTTATGTCCCAGGTGGACACACTTCTTGATGAAACAGACAGAAGGAGCCATTTTGTTTAAGAAACAAAATACATAAAGCTGCCGAGAACAGCTTACACTGCTTCTCTTCTGACTTAATTTTTCCACTTGGAAAATTGACATCATTTCTGCTTTTCATGGGAGTTGACCGATTTTCACTAAATTTAGCAGACAGCACTTGATGTTTATTTATAGGGCAGTCTGACATTTAAAAACCAACAGGAGTGGTCAGAATCTTCAAGGAACCCACAGTCTCCGTGCCTTGGGAAACGAACATGGTACAGAGCATTAACAGTAAGAGAATTAACTAATGTCACTTCCCGACTTTTATCAAACTGCCTTGCTCTCTGACCTCGTTTTTTTTATTACTTATTTTCTTTACTAATGAAACAAAAGTGATCCAAAACAGCCATTACCCCGAAACTTTATTTCTACTTGGCCCGGGAGCACATCAGTGTGCAAACAGACAGGAGGGCTCAGAAACAAAGAGCCTGATCCCTCTGGTCAGCCTGGTGTGACTGTGGGCGGGGAAAGTTACCTGCCCAAAGAGGCTGCATTTCCTCCCCTATGCCTGCCTAAGGACACACTGGAAAGGGGCACACCGGGGACCCTGGAGCATGCTCCTGCAAGCAGACTTTCAAATGTGTGACTCAGACAAATGTTATGGTTCCTTTGCATTCCCTGAGGGAAAGAAGACAGAAGTTTACAAGAGCTGCTTCATGGACATCAGCCAGGAATGATTTTGCCAAGAAAAATGCACGTGATTACAACCCTGACCATTCTGATACCTACTCTTGGATATACTCAGAGGAGGACTGGTTATGTGAGAAGAATCTCATTCTTCAGAATCCAAATACCTGAATCTCAGCTTCCACATTTCTTTCTTTTTTAAATTATTTTTTATTGGTTCTTTTTAGATATACATGTAGTGGAGTGTATTTTGACGTATCCTACATACATGGAATATAATTTCCCATTCTTGTGGTTGTACAGGATATGGAGTTACCCTGGTTGTGTATTCATATATGATCAGAGGAAAATGATGTCTGATTCATTCTACTGTCTTTCCTGTTTCCATCTCTTCTCCCTTCCCTTCATTCCCCTTTGTCTAATCCAATGAACTTCTATTCTCCCACACCTCCCTCCTTATTTGTGTGTGAGCATCTGCACATCAGAGAGAACATTTAGCCTTTGGTTTTGGGGGACCGGGCTTATTTCACTTAACATGATAGTCTCCAGATCCATCCACTTACTGGAAAATGCCATAATTTCATTCTTCTTTATGGCTGAGTAATATTCCACTGTGTATACGTACCACATTTTCTTTATCCATTCATCTGTTGAATGCTATCTAGGCTGGTTTCAGAGCTTAGCTATTGTGAACTGTCAGCTTCCATATTTCTATTCCTTAATCTTTACAAATGAGGTCAGAGAGCAAGACAGTTTGATATAAGATGGGGAAGTGACATTAGTTAAATAGACTGAAGTCTTAGGCGGGCAAGGTATTTATTTATGCGAGCAGAAGAAAAACCAGTAATAGTTCTTCTGGGAGGGAGCCATATGAGGTTGTAGGAGAGAAAACCAGAATGTAGATTTGATTTAATGTCCCAATGAAACTAATTCAGAACACAAAAGTCAGACCAAGTGATTTGTGTATGGTCACAGGTAGTGGGATGGCTGAACTCCTCACCCAGAGTTTGATGACACACGTCACCCATGATTTGCTGGGTTGTCCCAGGGTGGTTCAGGTGCATGGTCTTTGGAAACAGTGATCCCTTCATCAGGACTCCTTCCCCCAGGATTTTCCTGTGTACTGCAGCGATACCCGGCTCATTTCCTGTCCCTCCCAGTTGCTGAGCACCCACCATGCCTCTGACATCATGGCAAATACTAAGGTGCACCATTAGACTTGTGCAAAAATCAAAGATAATGACATGCAATTCAGTGCACGCTGCACATGGACATGACAATATAAATTAAAGATGAGTTAAATTCTGAAGATTTTTTTTGTGGGGAAGGCACGTCGTGTGGGGATGGGGGGATATACGCACACTGCTTAATTAAATAAGCAATCCAAAGGCAGGGAGCATGGAGCCGAGGCCCTGCAAAGCACACCTCCACCACTGCTATTTATTTAATGAATACTCCTGGGCACTCTTTAAATTGAAAGATGGTTCATTAGATTTGTGCATCTGCCCTTCTCAGCAATCTGTTGTGTTTCTGATGGAGGCAGGGAAAAACATGAACAGATCATTTTCGGGAATGTTATGAGTAACCCAGCTTCCAATGATTACAAAGTCATAAAGGGCTCAGGCTGCTTAATTTGGGGAAAACAATTTGTCTGAATCATTCTCTGTCTGTTCCTATCTGCTCCTGTTCTCATTCATCGTGGAAATTTCAGGTACTAGGCCTTTCACTTTTTTTTTAAAAAAAGACTAATCACCTAATACATTATCCGCAAGCTACAAAATAAGCATGTGTTTGAGGTACCAAAACATTATAATTCTTTTCAAAAACAGCTAAAACAAACCACCTCTTTCTGAGGTGCTCCGGGTCTCGCTGAGTCGTCGCCACCTCCGCGGGGCCCCCATCTAGCTCTGTCACAAGCTGCCCTGTGGGCTGGTAGCTGTTGTATTATGTATGCATACATAAACTCTAAGGAGGCCAAAAAGGATCTTAAAAACAGTCTTTGTCCCTATCTCAGTACCTGCACCTAGGCAAAGCTAATAAAGTGTTGAACAAAATAATTATAGGTAGGTTTCTCTTGACAGGCCCTTAAACTATTAAAATGCAGACTTACTCGTTTGCAGCACTAAGGAAAGACCTTACTGAAGGCTGACACCAGGTTTTGGTCCCTTGAAGGACTCATGAATGAAGACGGGGGGCACAAACGGGAGTATGAGACGCCCCTGCCCTCACGGAACTGAGGCTCAGGGAGTTGAGGCAGCTGCTGTCCCCAGAACACACCCATCGGGGCCAAGTGTGAGGATCCTAGAGATATCCTCAAGAGGACACACACTTTCACCCAGGGCCTCAGAAAGAAAGAGCTGTGCTCCTGAGAGGAGGTTCCAAAAGGGCCTTTCTCTTCTCTTGTGGAGAAGGCTGATCTACAAAAGGATTCCTCTGCAGTATCGGGTGGCTTCTTCTCTGAACTCAAGTCTCAGCAAGGAAATGGCCAAGCAACCTCGGCACATCACCACTCTCCGAGGGCTGCCTCTCCAGCTGGTCAAAGCCTCTCTCTGAGAGGTAACGATGTCCTTCCCAGCCCCCACACGGTTGGCAAAGAGCAGTAAAATGCAGATCTGGAATTCAGCATTTACTCCAAGTGGGCTGGAAACTCAAGTGTGAAGATGAGGGGAGGAGTGTAAGACTAAAACTGGGGACCGCCACCTAACTTCAGGAAGAACAGGAGCCGTAGGAGGCTCAGGTAAGAGGAGCTCTATGGGAAGCTGACGGACGGCTTCAGCCAAAGACCTGGCATTAGGTCTGCTGACGTGCTCCTCTGTGCTCAGCGACAGGAAGGTGGGCACAGTGCTTGCCTTGAGACGCTCAAGGAGATTCGCTAATGAACAACTGAAGCGCAGCGACGGAACCGCCATGGATGGATGACTAAGGCGCAGGGCAGCCTGGAGGAGGCAGGGATCAAGTCCGCCTAAGGTACTGGCAAGAAACTGATGGGGCCTGATCTTTATTGGTAGTAAAAGAGCTTTCTCGTGAGGCACCCTGGATGTCTCTCAAGGGAGCTAACTTACGGACGGTAAAGAGAAACGATCACTCAGTAGACGTTTGATTGCCGACCCTACTATAAACCTCTAGGTGCTGTTCTTAAAAGATATAAATATGCACAGCCATACCGTACCACCTCCTATAGTTATTATAGGTCATATATAAAAGCAAAAGTCCAGTTTCTACAGATTTTGCTGCTCCAAAAGATGACGGGGACATATACCTTACTCCCTGAGAGCCACAGTCGCAAAACTTTCCACTTCTCCCTAACAGACAAGACAACGGTGACAAAGTGCTCTGCTCACTGATGCTGTATCACTTTAACGTTGCCATAACAAAGAAAACCACAAAGCCCCAAGTAGCTTTGAAAAGGATGGAAAATCCCTAAGCAGATCTCAATGGTGTCAGATTCTCTACTGGCCCCGTTAGATGCATCCTCAAGCCTCAAAGGACTGATACTTTTAGTCACAGTTCCCAGCATTTTGTGGGGAATAAATGTTTTCTTCTACAATTGGTAAAACAACCGACTGACTTTTGAGAGCCTAACGTCCTGCCAGACCCTGTCACGGTTCGATACTGTTAGACATCTAGAAACCCTATACATTGATTTTCCTTTGTCCTGCAGACACATGGGAAAACACACATCCATAACATTTGGACTGGCTTCAAAAAGTCTCCACGGCTGCTGGGAGCGGCTGCTCAGTTCTACATGGGAGATATGACTTAAGTGGGATTTGTTTTCTCTTCTGGTGCAGAGGAGTAGTCCCAAAAAGGACAGTGAGCAAGGACACTGTGCCTCACTCTTCTCAGGGGCGTCTATCGTAGGAGTGAAGACGCCTGCCCACTTGCGGCCAAGTGCACGTGCAGGGGCCTCTCAGAACGCCACCGCCTGCCTGCCCAGCCGGCTCGATTCCGCCTCTCATCAACACCTACCAGTAACGTGAAGCTGTGCTCCGGCAGCAGCCCATACTGCTGGACGAGCTGCTCTCGGGTCACACTGGGGAGCTCGGGGAGCATGTCCCGAATCTGGTCAATGTTGATCACTTGCTGAGAGTCTGCACCTGCAGGCAGAGTCGTGCTATCGTAGAGTACCAGGGGAGGCAGGTTGGGCTCTGGCATAAACCTGGGAGGAGAGAGGAGACGGAACTGGAATCTGGAGTATCGGGATTGATTAGAACCACAGATCTACCACTGATAGGAATACTTCTGTGCCAGATGATATGTTACTTGCAAACGATTTCTAATGTCCTATAATATCAATTCCCAGTTTCCCTGGAAAATCTTTGCACAGTGCTCACCAAGTGCCCAAATCACCAAGCCTGTGGTTCTCCATGCTCAGGAAGCAATGGTGAGTAAAATAAGCAGAATGCTCAGCCACATTCTGATTTATGACTGTGGATCATGTACACATTCATTAAGACATAGGCTGGAAACAACGGGACCAACTGAGAACAATTTATTAGGGAGAAAGATGACTTTCCCCTATTTTTAAATTCCCACTGTTTTTAGCAGTATTTGTGTAATAATGAAAAGTCAAAGGTGGGGGAGGGGACTGTTCCTTCTTGAGTGGGAGAAGAAATGAATGAGTTTTGCCTAAATAAAATGTGGAAGCAAGAGGTAAGGGTGGGATGAACAGGGGGAGCACAAGGTACTTCTAGGGCAGTGAAATATTCCATATGACTCTGTAATGGCGAATACATGTATTACACATATGTCAAAACCCACAGAGTCCACCACACTGAGAGGAAACCTTAATGTAAACTATGGACTTTAGTTAATAATAAGGTATCAATATTGGTTCCTTGCTATAACAAAGAGACCATACAAATGCAAGATGTTAGTAAGAAGAGACTGTGTCGGGCAGGGCACTGTGAGTAAGTGGGAGAACGCTGCACTTTCTACTCAATTCTGCCGTAAACCTGTAATTGCTCTAAAAATATAAAGTTAATTTTTTAAAAACGTGGAAGCCTACCACTATATATATGCATATGAAACAAAGCTGTCCCTCCCTGCTCTGTTCCAGCACTGATGTTCTCTCTCTGCTCATAATTGTCAAAGGGTTTATATAAAAGCAGGAGAATGCAGAATAAATGGTGGCTTGAAGGTAATAGATTAGAAGTGCAAGCAACTCATCAAAATTCAATGTTAAAGCTCTAACATGAATCAGTGTGATTTCTGAAGGCAAGAGGAAACCAAAAGGAGGCTTCACTGTCAGCTAACTTGAGGGACTGAGCAGAAGCCACTGTCCCAATTAAAAGGCAAACTCCATGCTCAGCAAGAAAACAGCATAAATACAGCAGGGAACAACACTGAGGAACAAAGAGGGTTCCTGGGAAAAACAGGCTGCACCTAGAAGATCACAATAATTAAACAACCTTGGCTTTGACAGACACAGATGGGAGTCCTTGGGGCAAAGGCTACATCTGATCCTCACTGACAGCAACATCTGCACTTATATATCCTGCAACTCACAAAGGAGAAGTGGGCTCATCTCAACAACACTGCTGCTTCAAGCCTCCACCTTGGCAATCTGCTAAACTCAATGGGAAGAAGCAAAAGTTCAATTTATTTTAAGCCTATCCTTGTGATTTATTTGCAAATTTTCTACTGAACCAAACTTGTTTGTCAATGAAATAACATCACCTGAGATTAGAAGGGAAATGCCATTAACATACACACCTCTTTTCATTTTTTTCTCAAGCAACTTCAGAATTTGCTACTGAATGTAATAAGAGTAAAAATAGCCGAGGCCCCTACATTGACTTCTATCCTCTCAGCTCAACTGTACAGCTCTGACACAGGAGTGAACAAGGTCTTCCACACTTGATCAGACCAGGCACTCTGAGGCTATCAAATCAAGAAAATGTAATTTCTTCTCCCAGGATCCACATAAAATTAGGGAGTCTTGCTTCATTTTCCATCATGTGGTAAGTATTCCTAAAAACTCTCCAGGATCACTGTGTTCATCTTCAAATGGATTTGAAATATGCTCCTAAGCCCAAATGTGTAAGTATTTTGATACAAGGATAATCACCTGTAGTCTTGTTTTCCTTCTTTGTCTCTCATTGGCACAGTGCACCTACAACAGTTAAGGAAGACAATGTTGAACAAACACTGCATGCACACCGGTTAGCCTACACGCACAGGAGGGGTTTGCTATGGTCTGAGTCTTGTGTGAACCCAAAGGCAGGCCTATGTGTTAAAAAAATGGTGTGGTTCCCCAGTTTGGTGCTACTGGGAGGTGGTGGAAACTTTAATAGGTAGGCCTAGTGGGAGGTCTTTAGATCCCTGGAGGCATGTCCCTGAAGTGGACTATAGTCTCCGATCTCTTTCATTTTTTCTTCCCAGTCATGAGGTCAGTGATTTGCTTGACCATACACTCCCACCATGATGTATCACTAGGGTCAACCAATCATGGATCGACACTCTATAACTGTGAGCCAAAATAAACCTTTTCTCTTCATAAATTGATTATCTCAGGTATTTGTTACAGTAATGGAAAAGTGACTACCACAGGGTTTCCTCTACCAATAAGGGACACAGGCAAATTCAGGTTCTTTAGCTTTCCATAGGAGACACCTATATGAATTCACATAGAAATGTCTGGAAATATGATTTAAAATAAGAAGAAATGACTTCAACATTTCCAGAATTTTTTTTAAGATGCTGGGGATGGAACAAAGGGCCTCATACAGCTGGGCAAGTTCTCTACCACTGAGCTATATCCCCAGACAATGTTTCCAGCTTTAAGCCGGCTCAAACTCTAGGCTTTTGAGCTTTTTTCAGTATTTTGCTTCAATCTTCAAAATTCTAAATAGGAAAATCAGGGTCAAAGTTACCTAAATAAACAAAAAGGCATGCCTATAATCAGGTTTTAGCTTTCTTCTGTCTCTAGTTTAAGCTGGAAGAAGTCTGGTTTACTATTTAAGGAAGCAAAAATTCTGGCCACAGAGCAGGTAAGCTAGAATAAGAACAGGTCTAGGACCTAAGACCAAGCATTCTGTTTAAAATTCTCAAGGGTCCGGTAGGGCATATATTAATCCCTGTAGGGTGCATTGTTCTAATTTTACTGATGAATAAAGCAAACAGCAGAAACCTAATGGCCTTCCTCAGGAACAGATGTTTGGTCTGTGACCTAGCCCAGATCCCGGGGCCCACCTCACTGGGGTCAAGATGACATCAATGTGAACTCACCCCAGCTTGCAGTCAAATGAACGAGTTTCATTCAGAATTTTACCTCCAGTCTCAAGTTCATTGATTTGCCTCTGAATTTCATAGTCTATAAAAAATATAAAAAGAATTTAGTATCATCTTTTGATTATATTTTTTATCCACTGATAACTTGAAGCCTTTTAAAAAATATTTTGTTTATTTTTTAGTTGTAGTTGGACACAATACCTTTTTTATTTTTATTTTTATGTGGTGCTAGGCGAGTGCTCTACTGCTGAGCCACAACTCCAGCCCCAGAAACCTTTCTTAAACTTGAAGTTGAATGATAATCAAGAAGAAGACTGTTTATCATAATCCTCCCATGTGCTTCTCACTGCTATGTGGGATGCTGATGCTGGAATGGGCCTTGGGGAGCCCTGCACCCTTGTTTTTTTTTTTTTTTGACACAATTCAGGTTCACAGAGATCAAGCAACCCTACACAGATTACACAAGCAGACAGAAGCAGGTGTGTTTAGTGACTGCAGACCCAGGATCACTGCCTAACAGGGACTCTGACCCTGGGATCCACAGATGGGCTACAAAGAGCACTGGGATCCCCTAAAATTATACATAAAATGGGGGCTTGTGCATTTTTTGGTGAGAGGGTTCGGAACTCATTCTGTTTTCAAAGGGAAGCACCCAGTCCACAGAACTGTGAGAACAAAGGGGTTATTATGTGACCATCAATAAGAAAGGCAGGTTATGGCAGCCTAAACAGAACAACTGCCAAGCTCCATTATGGAAATAAATCTTCCCTTAATTCCCCCCACCGCACCCCTTTCCTTGTTTAAATTCACACCCTTTGAATTGAACTGCTACATAATAGCAGCAATACCAGAAGATGCCCATTTTTATTCCACCTCTCCCCCACTGGAATGCTCTCTTTGAATGACATGAAATTATGGCTAAAAAGCCCAATGCAGGCAGAAAAATCATCATGGAAAAATTACAGGATTGGAGAATGAAGCTCAAGACAGCAAAGCTTTGGTTCTTCCACTGGGCTGGTAAAACTCTTTCTAACTGCTGCTCCAAAGGACACTTCATATGACAAAAGAAGAAGGCTCTTTTGTAACTGATTAGGGATGAATCTACTTAAAACATGGTGGCTTGTTTTTTTTAGGTTATCATTGACACTTCTTGGAACCACAGGATCTAGAACAGTTCCTGGCCCAAGGTGAAATGGAACTCTCTTTTGTTGGTTCCAAGCTTCCCGTTCAAATACATGGGTTACAGACATGAGTTTCCCTGACTTGCACCTTTGGCGGCTTCAGAAACATGGTCATGTCCCCTTTTAGAGACAGAAGAGTTCATCTTCTTTAGCCTGTCTTTACATGGGGACCTTCCCTTTCTCTTCCCCCTCCCAAAAACTATTCCCTTGGCCATTTTTAATGTCTTTTCCCTGAACTTCTGTGGATGCGTGAGTGTCTTTATGGACTCTGGGTGACCATCTGAGTTTGGGATGGAAGGTTTTATACAAAACTGGAATCACCTTTTCTGTATTGTTTCTGATATTTTGCTTGACACGACTCAGGATTCTACTAAACATTTTGGGGCAGCAACATTCTGGCAATGTGTTTTGTCGTCTTGTTCCTTGTGCACATTTAAGGGATGCACTTTGAATTCCTTTCCCTCCTTCTTGTTGTGTTGGGCTTAAAAAAAATATTTTTTGTCTCCAAGATGTCTTCCCCTGAGACTCAGTCATCAGTTTCTATGGGAGTGCATAGATGTCTATCCTGATAAGCTATTTAAATAATTATTAGACATTTTTCCTCAATGAAATGCCCACAGTGTGCTCTAGTAAGACCAATCTTGATTGTACAGGCACAGAGAATCTATTAGTTGAAAATAGTAAAGAGCAGAAAAATATACTGAGCCATTATGTCATGCCACAGCCAATCTAAAATGACCACATATGACTTCATAAAGTTCAAGCCATGGCCAATCTAAAATGAACTTGACTTTATGAAGAGTATGGTACACGGTAAAACATGGTAACAAGAGCCTGTGAATCCTCTCCTTGGGAGGTGAGTCTATTTCCCTCCACTTGAGTCTGCTTTGAATTCAATCTGCTCTGAATATATTGGAAGTGATACTGTGAGAGTTCTAGAGCTTAGGACTCATATTGCTTTGAGGCTTCTGCCTCCATTTTTCTGGAATGTTCCAATGGTAAATGAGAAAGCCTGGGCCAGACAAGTGAAGGAGGGAAAGCTATATGGCTAGAGAAGCCTGGTGGACACCCAGCACCAGGCCCCTACGTGTGAGTGAGGCCATCTCAGATCCCCTGTTTCAGCTGACCTATTGGTTTTGCACAGCTACGGGAGCAAGCAGAGGAGAAGTGGAAGAACCAACCAGTGCACAGAACTGAAAATCAAAGGGGTTACTGAGTGAGTCCCTAAGTTTGAAGAGGTTTGTTGTGTAGCGAGAGAGGACCAACACAAAGCAAAACAACAGGAACAACAGCTGATATTCACCTATGGCTTTGGCCAAGAACCTGATGCTGTTGAGATTCTTCACTTCGGTTCGGATGCCCAGGGGTTCCCCAGGGTGATGCACAGATACATTGGCATCCACTCTCAACTGGCCCTCTGGAAGGAGAGACAAAAGACAACTCTGGAGAAATTCTGTGAGGCAGCGCTGTCTTCTGAAGGCTGGCGGATATTGAGGTAAACTACGTCTATATCCACGTGCTGCCTAGTCACAGCAACCTCATGTTGCAGAGGACACAGCTGGTCCTGAAGAAAATGATGGTTCTTCTGTTCACTTAACAGCAGGCAGAATCAGTACTGAGGCATCTGAGGGGTGGCCCCCTCAGGGGTTCAAGTGCATGTGTATAGAGATGTGTAGTAATGCACACTCAGAAGAGAAGTTCTGAATACACCAGCTGGGAGTCTCTAACATTTTCTGTACTAAATAGGAACACTATTAAAATGGAGATTTACTCTGCAGTTTTATTCTGAAGTTTTTTTTTTTTTTTTCCAAGTGTCAGAACTGGGGTTGGGAAAAAAGCCTCTAAAATCATTATCTGAAAACACTACACTGCACTCCAACGCAGTGTGGATTTCTCACAGCGATTCCAGGAGATTTATAAGACAGTCCTTGAGAATTTACAGCTCAAGGGCAAGAGCTGAAACCTGGGCTTTCTCCCTCCTCCTCCCTCCAGGTACTGTAATAATCTCTTCTTCCCACAAACATGGCTCCAAAGCCATCCCGACTGCTTTAAGGATTTGCTGCAGATGAAATCATGGGGGGGTGTCCGTGGTGGGACCAAGGGGCTGACCCCACCCTGGGAGGACCTACTCTGCCCCTTAAAGGCCCTCCCCTAAAGAAGCAGGTGGTTGTGGAGAAGACTAAAGGCTTCTGAGGAGGAAAAGGGGACAAAAGTCTAAGACAAACGGATGAAGATATGAAATAATTACGTCGGGTACCTTACGAAGTAAAGCTCAAATGCTCTGTTCTCCAATTTCACTTACAACACTCAGAACAGGAAGAAGACAAAATGCTGGATTTTCGTTTCCTAGGTGGATTTTTAAGATGGGATTTTCTGTGTTGCCCAGGTGGGCCTTGAACTCACGATCCTCCTGCCTCCACCTCCCAAAAAGCTGAGATTGCAGGTGTGTGCCATGATGCCCAGTTCCTAGACAGGTTTTTAACTTAAAATGTAATCTGCAAATTTGAGTGCTTCAATGGCCTGAATAAATTCACTTCCCAAGGTTCCACATGAAAAGTGTAGTAAAATAATAAAAAACTGAAAATAAATTCCATGCCAAGAAAAGGTGACCTTTGGAATGGCTTAATCCTGCACCAAGGGTGACAGCCCCAGCTGCCCGCTGCTGCCCCTTCTCTCCCACCCTCACAGAACAGGAAGAGCTCACCCACTTTCTGGCTCCAAGTTCCTTTCTGCTCAGGAACTACTCTAATCATATCTCCAGCACTGACCTCTCAATGTTTTTATAAAAATCCCACAGCCCCTTCCTTATTTTAAATCCCCTTTTGAACAAGTTGTGCTCTTCTGAGTCTCAAATCCTGCTAGGGTCGTACCTTGAAGTCCCCTTCCTCTTCCATCTTCTTTGCCCCTTCCATCCAAACTGCCAATCAGATCCTATCAGGTCCTGCCTCCAAACAGTCCCTGGATTTGTCACTTCCTCTCCATTCCCACTGCTGCCGCCTTGCCCGAGGTCTTGGAACCTCAGCGGAGGTTATGGGATCACATCCTGACTCTTTCACATAGCAGTGCCCCCTGTCCAGTCACCCACATGTGACCACAACTTCATCCTGTGACACTGTGGCCTTTTCATCACTTGGTCATTAATTCAAGCACAATGGCAGTTCCCATTGGATCATCTCGTCTCCTCTCGGTACTCAGGAGCCCTCACTTGATCTGCAGGTGGACACAACCCACATCTACCCACCTTTCGTTCCATAGGGAAGCTCCCTGCAGCCAGGGGAGCCTTTGTGCACTACCTCCTGCCTACGTCAGCGGCACACACTCAGTACCCCTGCTCCTGTCCCCCTCTCCCGCCTCGGTTCGTCCTTCTGAACTGTTGCCACTGTAGTGTTACCCCCTCTACTCCACCTTACTGGACACCTCAGCAGCATGTGAGAGAACAAGTCAGCCTTCCTTCTCGAAATATCCTCCGACCTCATCGGTAAGTGAGCCTCTACTGGCAGGGCCTCCAACCTCAGAATACACACAATCTATACCATGAAGCTGAGCCCATTTCGAAGTAACCTTCTCTTTAAGACCAAAATGGAAGCTCCCTTAGGACCAGGCCAAATTTTAAGGCCCTTGGTGCCCTCTCAAGGAGATGGCTCTCTCACTTATCCCTCTCCCAGTCAGTCACCGACCTCTTCCTCAGCGCTCACGTGGGTAACAGCTTTTCTCACTAAGAAAACAAACAAAAGCCCAAACCAGGTTCTCCCGAGCCCCCGTCTCACCCCACCAGCCATCCAGCCTGTTTCTGTTTCCTTTTCAGCAAATCCTCTTCAACAAGTTTTGTCACGAGTGTCGTCTCCATTATCCCACCTCCCACCTACTCCCAACCCACTTTTGTCCCCACCTCTGTGAAAATGTCCTTGTCGGAGGCACCAACACCTCTCTGGCTGCAAATCCAGGGAGCGCAGGGCAGGTTTTGTCTTCACCTTTCTGGACACTCAGCAGAAATATCTTCCGACCTCAGCTCCTATGGCCTGACCCTCTTGGTTTTCCTCCTGCCTCCCTGGACATTCGATTTCGATTTCATTTTCTGGTGCCTTCTTTTCTAAACTCGTCTTAACTACACTTCTCCGCAGGGGTACATGGAGTCAAATGTCACCTAAATTTCTCTCTTCAGCCCAGTCCTTTCCTCAGACTGCTACACTAGTCTCACGGGCATCTCAATTGCCAACCCCTATTTGTCCCTGCACAAGGACACTTTTGTTCTCAGCTTTTGACTTCAGACAATACCACCACCTACATCCTTAAACTCCCTCGAGGTACCCTTGCTTTCTTCGGTTAGCAGATCTTCCACACGGGCCTGTAACGGAAAAGTCACTCCAGAAACCACCTTGAACCCACCCCTCTCTCCCACCACTGCCACCAGCACCGTCAAACCGCCTCATCTTCCATCTGAACTACCACCAGCACCTGTGAACTGGTCTGGGTGTCACTCTCTCCTTCTGGAATCCACTTCCCACAGAGCAGCCAGAGTGGTTTTCTAAAACATTAATCGCACTGCGATGTCACTTCCTTGCTTGGAAACCTTTCAGTGATTTCCCTTGCACTTGGACAGAAATTGAAACTTCTTGCCATTACCTGTAATCGGTCCCTTGCCAACTTTATAGCCATCTCTAATGCCATTGCTCCTTCTGCTTTTCCTGTAGTGCCCTCTGTCACCTTGGGCACCCCAGGCGTATTCTGAGCTCTTTTACACCTCGGGCCCTTGACCACAGCTGTTTCCCAAAAATGCTCATCTCCCAGCTCTATGTGGCTGTGCCTCGAGTCGTTCTTCAGGCCTTAACTCAATGCCACCTTCTCTGAGGGAACCTAAAAGGCAACACTGTCACTTTCCAATGTTATTCTGAACCACACCACCTCATTTATTTCCTTATCACTGTAATTACTGTGTTTTATCTGTTAATGTCCTGGTGTCCCCATGAATATAAGCTCTCTGTGGCAGGAACAAGGTCTTTCTCAGAACCCAGAGATGGGGCTGGCACATGGTGCTTGTTCAGTGTTGAACAATGAATGCCAGCCAACACGCTGTTACCTTCCTGAGCAATGAGTAAGCAGGCTGGCCTCCATCTCACCGTAGGCTCCTGACAGGTTCTAAGATTCTGTCTGAGCAGGACTCATCAACAGTTGGACTCTTCTGAAAGGCCCATTCAGCTCAAAGGCAAACTTCCATCTATACCCAGCTCCGCTCAACCAAATCTCAATACCTGGGAGACAACTTTTTTTTTTTTTTGAACTTAGGGAACCCTGAATTACTCACTTGCTTTTAAAAAGGAAACCATCTTTCACAATTTAGAATTCTAATTTGGAAGAGGAATAAAAGCATGAATTCTAGTTTCTTCCAGAGAAGACCATACTACATAAATGTCTGAGAGGAATCATTTAGTATCCTGTGGTGTTGAAAGAGAGTTCGCGAGCCTAGATTCAAATATAGTATCAAACATTAACAAAAGACACTCTATCCAGAGAAGACAAAATACCTTTTAAACAAATTAAGTTAAATTGCCTCAAGTGCATGAGAGCCTTACCAGGCAGGTTTACTTCAATGCATTCTGTCCCACAGAGGGAGGGCCTTCATTCACTCATCAGGAGAATGTTACCAAGCTCAATTTCTGTCTTCCAAAGGCAGAGAGATTTGTAACAGCAAAACTAAAATACTATACCACTGAGCACAGTGATAGAGTGCAGTTACATATTTTTTTCTAAAACACATTCACACAACAGAAATACAACATCACGACAGAAAACTGTTTCTGCAAACAGCAGGGACTCCAGGCTTTGGTAGGAAGGTCTGTCAAGCTATCTCATTCTGGTTGCTGAATACTCCCCAATACTTTAATAACAAGATTTAAGAAAAAAAGTACGCACACACACATATAAAATGCTGTAATTTCCCCCCAGTGCTAGGGATAGAACCCAGGGCCTCGCCCATGGTAGACAAATGCTCTACCACTGAGGTACATCCCCACGTGAAAGGGACCAAATTCTACTGAACATAGCTCACAAAGCATACCTCAACCAAAAAATGTGGTGATTCCCTAACAGGAAGCCTATTTATTTTTGTTAATAGAGCATGGGCAGTTACCCAGCACCGTCTGTTCCCCAGGCCCTGTGCTACTTCATATACACTACTACATTCGCTCTCCATAACCTGGCTTCCACGACAAACCCACTAAGACAGCCCCAGGGTATTTCAGACTTAGCATTTCCAAAATGGAACTCCAGATCTCCCCCGTAAAGTCACTTCTCTCATGCAGCTGCTCCAACTCCACTCAATGCCTCTGTCAGCTTCCTGTCCTTTCTGGTTTCTTCCATTCACTTTCCACACACCGTTCCTTGGGGATACCTTTTATAAATGTGGAAAGTGAGGCACAGAGAAATCAGAAAATTTGCTCAGGTTTCTACCAGGAGAAGTTGTGGGACAGGACTGCAGCCCAGGTCTGGGACCTTAGAGCCCTTAGCACTCGTGGTCTGCTCCTCTGGCTGCTCCCCCAGTGGGTATCTGTGGCAGTCTCGACACTGCCGTGGTGCTTAAATAAAGGTCTTCTGGAGTCGTCACCTGGGCTCAAATCCCAGCTCAGGTGCTTCTTGTGAACCCTGGGCAAATAACCCCACCTAACCCTGTAGCTGACCTGTACCACAGGTAAGGAATGTCTCAGGAATGTTGTAAAGTTTAAAAGAGATGGTATGACAATTTTTAAAAATTCTTAGTGAACTGGTGAGCATATTTTAAATATTCCAACTGGTAGATACTACTATTGTTGAAACACTTAGTAGGTCTACTACTACACACGTGCTGTCTGAGAAGGAAATGACTTGGAAATGGCTTGAACTGGTCCATGTTCTTTAATAAAACTATCAGGAACTCAATCACAACCCAGAACAGCGGAGGCCTCATTCCAAAAGCACCGTGTCTGCTGATCTTCACTGCCACCTCTTCTTTAGGGTGGCCCTAGGTACCCAGGATGCAGTCTCCAGAGCTGACACAGGGATCCTAGGGTAGTGGGACAGAAGGATGAGCCGAGGAGTCAGGGCTGACACAATCTACCAGGAAGCCGGACTCCAGCAGACTGCAGGCAGTCCCCGACTCCCCACAGCCTTCAGAACAACCAAGGCCACTCGGCTGCTGTGCCGGAAGCAAAGCTGCTGGATTTGTGTTTAAAAGAAACAAAAAGTGTCACAACAAATGAGATTTAATGAACATGCTCAGCTGTCACTGACTCACGAGTTCTTGCCGTTATGGTTTATCTCTTGGCAAGGACCCAGATGGGACTATTTCTCAGCTAACAGGTGGCCTGTTTATTATTCCACAGGGTTCACAAGAATCACAGTGGTTTTGAAGAAGAATGGAAAAATGAAAACTTTCTTAAAGCAATAGAGAATCAATGCTTAGCGCATTAATGGATAACCATCCAATCTGCCCATATTTCATATATGTTTTGTGGATAAAAATGTAGCATGAGTGATAAATGGAAAATGGAGACTTCTTTTAACCCTCAGTCTCATTTCTATAAAGGAAATGTGTAGACAGCTAACCTTTATGTAATTCAAATTTATGGGGCTCTGTGTTTCTAGTCTTTGGCTTAAGATGATAGCAAATAAGCAAGTGCTGTCTCCAGACCTGACTTGTACCAAAGCTTTGATGGTACCCTCTACTGCTTGTATGTGACAAATGTGGCATTACAAATTCCGAAGGCCTTCTGTAACATGCAAACACATCATGAAACATGATAAGGGTGTTAACAGTACTATGGACCAGCAGAGAGAGGAACGTTATCACTGGTGGTGTGTGCCATAGAAGACCACGACTGTGCATTCAGATCCTGTATTCGGTCAGGGAGTGCTTGGAGGCTGGGAACAGAAAATTGGGAAGAAACCATGGGAGAGATTAGCTTTCAGTAATTTAAAGGAGGACAAAGGAGCAAGGGCTAAGGGAGTTGAGCCACCAAGACACTGAGCTTGCCCCAAACTTGTGATTTATATCCAATTTTCAAACATTTAAAAGGGACAGTTTCTTTCCTTCCCAAGGGTACAGGTGTTTATTTTGTTGCTTGAGTTTCCTACTTTATTTCTACTGAACTTAAGTCAGGGTAAAGCTTTATGTAGTCATAATCTGGGCTTACAGCCAATATTATTTGGCTTTGGTTGCACATGGATGGAAATTGTTTTTTTAATAATTATTTTAATTGTACAAATTTATGGAGTAGTGTGTTAATTTGACACATGTATACAGTGTAATAATCAAATCAGGGTAGTTAATGTTTCAGGGGTGAAACTTCTACAAAAAAAGGAAAAGAAACAGATCCCCCTGTCCAAAAGTAGCGACTATCTATCTATACAGAACTCAGGAATTATTCTGGGAAAGATGAAACGGTTTAAACACATTATTTCATGAGTCCTCATGGTTTTGATGTGAGAAGCTGGGAGAAGACACCTTCTCCTGTGCTCATGTTCACTGGCTTGCATTACTGCGCTGCTGTTATGTATGTGTTTATTTTTATTCGAGGCTCAGAAAAGAATCCGAGGGGGTAGGGAGCCGGTGGGCAAAGGCTGAAAATGGGATGTAAACTATATTATAACTGATGGCAAAGAACAAAACTCAGAAGAGGCCCAGGAAGCAGAAAGCAAGATGGCACAGACAGAGGGACAGTGCCCCTGTAGCTCCTACCTGCCATGTTTGCCTGGCTGGTCCCCAGGGCTTGAAGTATCAGCTGCAGCTCCCTGACGACTGCTGCGGCCTCTTCTCCACAGGACAGGTCGGGCTCCAGGACCACTTCCAGAAGGCCGACTCCTACCAGAGAGAGGCAGAGTCAGCCTGCCTGTGGTTGGCCAGTCCATCAGCAGACAAACCAGGCAGAAGTCTCGGGGAAAGCCTACATTACCAAAGGGCTCTCGAGGTGGTTCTGGCCTTGAAATTGTTTCTCCTTCCCCCACATATACTGACTTCTAACTTTGGTTTATTTCTTTTAACATACATCCAGCTGCAGGGTCCGTGACTGGGTGGGGAAGTCTGTCTGACTTTCGGGGTGGCCCAGAAGTGCTCACAGCTTGGGGGCCGTAACACCAACACGAACACGTTGCTCTCCATCAGCCAGGCCCCTCTGCCTGCTTTCTCAATTGGTTTTGGAAAACTCCAGAAGGGAAGAAAGGTGTCTAACACCTGAGGAGCCAAGAGGCTGGAAGGAAAGACTGAAGCACTGCGCCTACCTGCCCTGTTCAGATCAATGAGCGTCTGGGCCCTCAGGTCATCGTGAAGGCTCTTGCCGCTGTCCTGCTCCAGCTGGATCTGCTTGATCCGCACCCTCTTGGAGACCAACTGACTCCGCTTCTTCCCTACACAGACGCTGTAGGCCAGGCTGCCACTCACAGCGATCGGGAGCCTCTGCTGGGTAATTTGGTAGCCCGCCTGCACTCAAAGACACATGCGTTACAGTCACTAGGCCAGAACCGAGAGCTGGGATCCAGGTGACTATTCCTTTTACTGTCACACAGCTAAAGGCTTATGTGAAACCAAAGTGAAAAACAACAAAAAGAAGAAAAAAAAATCATTTATGCACTGCTGCCATAATTTAGCCTGGCTTTTCCCATCACTCCCTATCCTCCCCTCCCCAAACCCCTCACAAGAACACCATAACAATGCAGTTAACACCACCAGACCCATCTTCCTTACGGAAAGCCATTTTGGGGAATAACAATAATTTCATTGTTGGGGCCCCTAAAAAGGATTTATTGTTTTCATTTAGCTCATTAGCCTAAACCCTGCATCTCATTACCAGGAGCTGTCAGGCCGTCCCTATTAGTGAATGCTGGCTGTGCATTCTCGCTCTCTACTCTCAAGGGGATGACAGCGGTGGTCAGTGTGTTTAAGCTTGCTTTGGTTCTGCTCTTTCAGCTAACCAATCATGCCAGCTGCCCTCCCTGACCCAGCTTCCCTCTCTCAAGCCAGAAAGAGCTGTGACGCTCACGCTCAGCGAATGGAAAGCACACAGTACTCAAATACTGATGGATGGTGCAAGGACTCTGGCACCTCCTTCTGAGTGGAAAGGAAGAATTGTTCTCAAATGCACACGTGCATCAACACACACTGAAGAGACCGCAGATCAACGCAGAGAACTTAGGCGGAGCAAAGAATCGTAGCTACATCATCTGCAGCCCTCGCTTAGTTCTCAGTAGGTTCCACTCGTTTAATCCCACGACATCCCTAAGTAGCACAAGGCACAGAAGGGTTAAGGGCCTTGCCGAAAGCCACATGCAGATTTAGGAAGTCTCAAGGTCAACAAGTGAACTTGGTGGTTTGGCTCCAGGGTCTGACCTCCTCTTCACTAGGCCAGCCAGCAGTTTGTAAACTTTAAATGAATCAGAAATATCAGGGGCTTGTCAAAGCAGTGTGCTTGGTGACACCGCAAAGGTTCCTGATTCAGTGGGTCTAGGGTGGGGCCTGAGAATTTATATTTCTAACGAGGTCCCAAGAGATACTGATGCTGGTGCTCAGGAACCACACATTGAGAACCCTGCAGGAGGCTAATTCATTTTCTATGCTAAGATAGGAAGTCTCAATTTATAAAACCAAACTCTGGGGAAGGTATGCTGGAGAAAATATAGGATGCCCTGTTCAATTTGAATTCCAGGTAAACAATGAATACTTTTTTAATATAAATATGTCCCACACAATATTTGGCAACAGCAGTTGTGATTATATGACCCACCTGGGCCAGAAAGAACAGAAGGCCATAGATAACCAAAACCTCTCGTTTTCATCATATATTGCTCAGGCACCCACCTTAACCAAAGTGGCCGTCATTCATGAAAGATGAAGAAATGGGGACTAGAGATGTAGCTGAGTAGTAGGGTACTTGCCTACTACTCCACAACCCTGGGTTCAATCCCCAGTAATCACAAAGAAGAAATTCAAACCAGAGCAGAGCTTGCTAGAAGGCTGGGAGGTTGGCAGCCCAGGGGAGGCGGGTGACTACAATTGCAGTGTTCTGGTCCTATTTTATTTTTTATTTACTTCTCCTCCTGTCTCTGCCCACTACACAACAAATCACCCCAACCTTCAGGTCAAGGAGAATGACCTGAAGAGGTGAAGCAACCTTATCCCTATTGTTTTGCGCGGTCTAGGGGAGAGCTAGACTTACTATTGGAGGCTCAGATCAAATGACACATTATTTTGGGAAACCCACTCCATGTTTCAGTTTTGTTCCAACTCTGAATTAGGAAAAAGTGGCTTTCACTCACACTGGACGCACTTAAATAAAAACCTAATTTTAAGGAAAAGGCAGGTAAATACCAAGTTTATTGCTCAGCCAATTTCTGTTGTTCCTGCAGCTTTCTGGTTTGTGGTTCTGCTTACTACTGTTCACTTACTTGCTCCATGTGAGATGACAGAAATGTCCCCAATAGCCATCTTACTGGGAGCTTCAACTTAAGAGAGAGCCGCTCTCGAAATATCTGTGGTCTGTGGTGGGCACCGACCAGTGCATCTGCCATAGGGTCAGCCTCTGTCCTAGCAGGCAATTAGCACCAAACACCACGGTGGGGCTGTGCCTGACAACACTGGCTTCTCCTAGTCCCCATTCAATTATGAATGAGCCACCAGAAGCATGAGGCTAAGCAAGGAGTCAGCAATCAGGACAATTGCATCCAATCTAGTAAACATCGGGGGGCACCTGCCTTCATCAGGGCCAGCCAGAGCTCCCCGCTGGGATGGACAGGGCGCTGATTGAAAACATGAGCACGTAGCCTTCTCTCCCTGGCTTCAAACCCCGCAAGGCAGGGCTGGCCCAGCTCTGAGAACTTCCAGGGGGTGGATCACAAAGCATACTTACTGGGAGGTCTGCATAGAAGTAGTGCTTCCTGTCAAAGGAGGACTTCTTGTTTATGTGGCAGTTCAGAGCCAGGCCTGTCATCACTGCAGCTTCCACACACCTCCTGTTGAGAACCTACGGAAAAGCCACACAGGAGCTCCTTTCAGAACCAGAGCCAGCTGAACCAGCGCTTCTCCTTCACATTGACATCCTCCCTGAATATTCAGCTGGGCCCTTCCATGGGCATTAGCTGTGGTTCTCTATGTGGGCAGCTCCGGTTCACAAGCTGTCTGTCTGCAAACCAGGAAAATGGTACAAAAAAGAAAATGCACACAGTGTGGGCCCACTGGGGACCCTTTGCCCCAATTCCTGTTGTTAAAGTTAATAGAAGAGTCCCAGAGAGGCTTGGTAGAGTGGATTACTTTGTGACTAACCCACCCACTTCTGCAAACAGAACATGGAGCCTGTCAGACAGCAAACCACCTGGGTGAGATGTGAACTGGAAAGGGCCAGGTGGGACCCAGGAGACTGACGGGTGTTTATTTACCCACAGAGAAAGAATGAACTTCTGAGAACTACATTTCCTCCAGCGCTGGGAAAGGGGCACAGTGGCCTCCCAACTTTCAATGCAGGCCTGGCCAGCTCCCTGACTCGGGCTCTGACTGGCAGTGTACCACATGGTTGACTCCCCCATGCTGCTCGGCTTTGCAGGGGCCCATGGAAGTTCCCTGTGAACCCACCCTGAACCTCTTTCAGGAGTGAAGGACCCAGAAACAGGTAGCAAACATCCCAGCCCCAAAGGACATGAACAGCTTTAGGAACTTTGGGGTCTGGAAGTAGGTAAACGACTAGAGAACATGGTAGAGGAGAAAGAGCCCATCAGCAATCAGGTACTCAGCCCACTTCTGCTCTGGATATCCACGTTATTAGGAACCTCAGTTTCCTCATCTCTGAATCAGGAATTTGATATCTACCTTGAGGAGTAGATAGTATACTAGCTAGAACAGCTAATCTGTCATGGAGACTCAATAAATTGTTCATTTCCCCATTCTACTTTGGGAAAATTTGTGAAGATATTGTGCTTGCAATGAAATATATTTCTATGTTTTATTACAGTATTTATGGTGTTCTTTAGTAAACTGAACACTTATATGTAATACTGTAATGCATATAATAGACATATATCATACAATAATAATTATATCTATTACTTAAATAGATAAGGCTTTCCAGTGAAGCAATTTTCATATCCATTATTTTATTTTATTCTAATCTGTAAAGGAGTTAGTATTATCCCAATATTCCAATTTTTCAGACAAAGAAAATAAAGACCTAGAGAGACTACAAGACTTGCCCAGTTGGCAAGCTCTGAAGCCCACATGTGCCCTAGACTAGGTGACAAGCAGAATCCCTGAGGTCTGGGGACTGGCTCTCTGTGCTGAGATGATGAGTGCTGACTGATCACATGCAGATTTTTAAAAAATCTTTTAAAAATTTTTTTTAGTTACAGATGGACATAATACCTTTATTTTATTTATTTAGTTTTATGTGGTGCTGAGGATCGAACCGAGGGCCTCACACTTGCTAGCTAAGTGCTCTACTACTCAGTCACAACCCCAGCCCTGATGACACACACTTAGTTGCATGACAAACTAAGAGAAGCCTCTACTTGCTGCAATATACCCCCCCAAAGGAAACCCACACAAACCTCCCCACTATGACATCACACCCCTCCTTTTAGGAACCCAGGTTACAAATGGAGGGAGCCCTCTCACACAGCTTCTATTCCAAGTTCTTCCTTCTGGGCCTAATAATGTTGGCAGTTCTGCAGTAATCAAGGTTTTCAAGGAGAGGTGTGCTGGGGAGCAGGGTGCTCTCATTATTGATGTTTTCACTTACTAATGTTTGCTGTTTCACCAAGTGGTTGTCATTGCAAAACAAACAGAGCTGTGGAGAATCCTGACCAACCCCAGCCTGGTGCCTGGGGTCCGCGATCCTGAAGCTGAAGTCTTGGCTCTGAGCTTTGCAGTGCTTGTGACTCTGGGACTCCCTGCCTGCACCACACTGGCTTTCTCACTCCCAGAGCTTGTCTGACCGCCACTCTCTCAATTTGTCCCTTTGGGGCTTCGCTGTGTCCTCCTTCCAAGCATGAAGAGAGCCCAGGTCACTCTGTCTGTTTTTGAGCATGCAAAACAAACTGCCCATGCCTGGCACCAGGAGGGAGTTGCGAGTCGTATGTGATCACAGACTCTCACTGTGCCCAAGTACATGCAAGGGCCCAGCACTTGATAAACCATCAATTTCCAAAGAAAAAGAAAGCAATAAAACACACAAACATTCGAGCAATACTGAATATACTTTAATCTTTTTTTTGATGATTTAGAAGGCTTGAAGTACTTCAGGGTCAGAATTATAAGCATCAATCATTGCCACGCTGCAGGTGCACAGAGGGGCTAGTAAACAGAGTGCCAGTTAAAAGAATGCCAAGAAACAAGAATTTATTATGATCTTAGTCAAGCTGCCTGTGACAGATGGAGGTCCAGGTCAGCATGTTCTGAGGATAGGATGCCGAGCTGGAAAATTCAACTGGGTCTGTCTAAAGCATTTCTTGAGTGTCTACAATGTACTAAACATTAGGGATCCAGAGATAAATTGGACTCTGTCCCTGCCCTCAATGAATCTGCAGTGGTGATATGAATCTGCTGCCTTTCCAACACCCTTTTCAAGCTCATCTTCCACCAGAGTGATCTTGCTAAAAACGCACCTTGTGGTAGGTATTTTATTGCCGGAAGTCGCTCAATGGCCCCCAGTGGCCCCATGATACAGTCGAGCTCTTGGATGGTCTAACTCTGTCCTCTGTTTTAAACGTCATCTCCTCCTGTGCTCCCCGCCCACACTCCATAGGTCCAGTTCTCCCACACAAACTACACAGACCTCCTGACTCTCTGTGTCCTTGTTCCCTTCAAAATCTTACTGAGATGTCCCCACCTCCGCGAAGCCATCATTACTATGCTTCCTAGGTACCTTTTCTGTCCGTACAATTCCATCTGCACTGTTCACAGTGGACTGAATCTGTTCAGATATTCCCACACAATTATAAGTCTCATGGGGATAAGAACTGTCTGTTCATCCCAATACAAATGGGGAAAAAGAGTGGTGTTCAACTCATGGGAGAACTCACAGGGGAAGGAATGTGATGGGTACTGGGCTGGGGGAAGATTTCAGAGAGCCAGTGATGCCCAATCTCCCCTGCAGTCCTACCTGCCACCTGCCAGCCTTTAAACTTGTTTCTGGAAGTGCTCTAGGTGATAACGGACCATGTGTGAGGTGACCAAAGGGCTAACTAGAAACTCAAAAGAATAACTTGTCCTGAAGAAAGCTTGTTCCATACTTTTTTTTATAATTACTCTAAAGGACGATGAAGGATCACAGTATTAGCCATAACAGCTCTCAAGTGGAAGGAAACCAACAGTTCTCAGCACTCAGCTCATCTTTCTCAACTGGGCCTGGGGACACTTCCTTTTGGCCTCAGGCATGATCAACAACAGGTATTTATTGTGCACTGGTGTTGTATGAGGAGGTCTGAGATGTGTGTCTCGTAAATGTCCTCTTAGCAATCTTAGCACAGAGACTATTGTGATCTTCATCTTAGAGTGATGAAGGGAAGCTCACAGATGAACTAATTTGGCCAGGTCACACAGATATTAAATAGCAGAGCAAGGAAGTCAGACCCCGGAACCCAGGCTTTCAACCATAACCTTCTATCTTGAATCTTCAAAGAATAAAGTGTGATAGTTTTAGTTCTCAAGACTATTAACCTGGCCATAACTCCACAGCAGTACCTCAAACCAAATCCTGATACAGACAATTTAAGGCAGATGTTGCCTCTAATGTTTTATTTCTATCAGATTCTCTCTACATAGGTCTTTCCAGCTGCTGAGTTCCCAGAGGGCAGGCACTGTGGGTTTTTTTGTTGTTGTTTGTTTTTTGTTTTTAGCTTTCTAAAACACTCAATACACAGTCTCTAGTATATAGAGGATCTGGTAATGTGTGGACCTGTAGGTTATCTCAAATAGCAGAGGATGTTCTCTTGCTAAATTTCTGACACAAGGATTGATAAAATGATTCATCAACTAGGAGGCTACTTATTTTATTTCATCAGAAGGCAAGAAAGCTGTAAGAGGCAGAAGTGAGGGACGAGAGTCAACCAATTTCATGACTAGCTGGGGAGAGACTGGGCAGAACATGGTCTGGAAAAGGATATCAGGGGTGGTGGGTGGCAAATGGGAAGAGAGAGTTTTTTAAAAAAAGAATCATTTGCTGGGCTTGCAGGTCAATGTGAGTAGTGCTGCAACCATACTTTGTTTAGAATTTAAAATACGTCTAGTGTAGTGTAAGTCAACCCAGAAATGAGCAGGAGAGCCTCGAGGAGATACTGGGATCCCAATCTGAGAAACAGCCTTCTGAGATTCATTTAGTCTAACCAAACAATCATGTTCTGATCTCTGGGTACAACAGACCATCACATAATGACAACTCCCAACACCACCCCCTCACTATGTCCTACACATGCTACTTCCTTAACACATCTTGATTTTCTGTTTCCTATATCCTCTAGGACATAATTCAAGCCTCTCTTCAAATACCACCCCCTCCAACCACGAGGGGCCACTGACCACCTGGCCAGACGCTTCTTCTTCTAGTGTCTCTTTCACATCCTCCAAGAGCGACCTTTTGCAGGTCAATCTGTTCATGTGCTTTCTCTGTCTAGAATCCTGCCTCACTGCTCCACCACACCCAAAGGATGCAGTCCAGGTGCTTAGCATCTTCAGTACTTGAAATCTAATGCTCCCTTGCAGCCAAGTGTGAGACTGCTTTTGTACAAACTGCTACTGCTGCTGGTAACATTCTTCTTCCTCATCTGCTTGAGCAAGAAGTGTTCTGACACTGGCGAGACTCTCAGATGTCACCTCCTTCGTGAGCTCTTTTCTGCCACTATCCAGGTTTAGGTATTCCTGCTCCTCTGTTCCCATGACACTCAGGGGAAGCACCATCTCCCCCACCAGCCTGAGCTCCCTGAGAGCAAACGAGTCATTTGGCTTATTCCTCTTTGCCCTATGGCCTAAGCCTAACACCAAGTGGATCCAACATTAGCTGAGGTAATGAATAATTTAACATTTCCTTTATCAACACCCCAAAGACTACAAGCTATGAAATAAAAGCAAAATTGTTCTATAAAATGTATTAGGAAAAGGAAGGCACTCTTGGTATGTAAAGTGGAACATTTTAAATGCACAGACTTCCTTACACACTAAATAGAAGAGTGGAGATGTCAAAGGGGGCGCTATGAGAACGGCTTAGGGGACTCTCAGCAGCAGAAGCCACCATATCCCAGGGCTGGAGAGAAGTGGGAGAAGCAGTGTTAACTGGAGAGCCAGGGTGTGGGGCCACCAGAGGATACGGAAAACATGGCGGCCCTGTCTCCCAGAAGCTGGAGCCACGATGAGACCCGGGTGCCACCAGAGATGCTGACAGGGTAGAGCGGGGAGGAATAATACTCTGCTACTTCTTTCTTCCTATCTGCAATCTTTCATCACACCTCCTGGTGGCTCTACCCAGACAGAAGGCAGCTGACCCACTGGGATCTGCACCAGGAGGAGCTGGGAAAACAGGAGTTGCAAATTTGAGGACACCTGTACCATGACAGGCAGAGCAAACATATATTTTGTGTTCATTTATTTGACTTTTTCTTTGGAAAAATGAGTAATCAATAAAATGCTGCCACTCTCAAGTCCGTCCAGTCGACATAAAACTGCAAATTTGGTGGGTTCCTTTTTTTACATACTGGGAACCAAGAATTATGACATACTACTAATCTGTAAGGAACATTTGTGCTAACTCACCTGGTGTGAGCTGAACTGGAAATCTACCTTCAATACTAGAAAAGAATTTGCTGAACAAATTAACAGAATAAAGAAGATTACATAACTTACTAAGTCAGTGAAACATTCTCTAGGATTTGAGCATCTTATGTGAAATTCTACTAATTACAAATAAATCTGCTCATGAAAGCCAGACCCTGGGAGACACCTGGAATGGACTTGAAGGAGCAAACTGCACGACTCTCTAAACAGTCTGCAATGCTCATTATTTCTCTGCCCTTCCAACTTTGCCCTCAACTGGCAAGTCCACGATGCTCCAGTACCCAAAGTTAGTCCAGTGAGTATCCATCCGTATATCTTTACAAAGTTGAGGTGACACAGAAGTACTGGCATCCTCACTGAAAATTTAGTTGGCAACTCCTCTGGAACACTAAAACAAAGACTATAAGGTGATGTTTTTCAAAAAGCCCAAATGGCAATTATTCTGTGAAATTTATGCTAAACATGACAGATCTGATAATTAGGATATAGCATGGTAAATGCTTTAATTTATGGAGAGAAAGTAATTAAAATTTATTAAGTAAAAATAAGGCAGTAAAATGGGCCTTTATCTTACTGCTCACCATAAATTTGTCTCAAAGCATGAACTCCCTCTGATTCGTATTCAAAGCAAGTTATCATGTGATAAATTTTCATTACAATAGAGAAAATGGTTCCCCACTTCTGCGCCCCACACTCCTTCTCACCATTGAGCCCTTTTATCATCACCTAAAACAAATACAAAACTGTAATAACGCTGTGATAATTCAGCTTGCTAAAACTGGTTAAGATAATTTTTTAAAGTAGAATTTTACCATCATAAGTATTAGTTCTATTCAGGTATTAAATATATATGTAGGTGTGCTCATGTAAACATATATGTTCTGTATGTGAAACATGAAGAACACGAGCATTGCCTAGGGAAGAGAAAAAAGTAAATGCTACCTTCTCTCTTTCGTTTATGACCCTCTTTCACAAAAGGGAATAAAAAAAAAATATCCATCCCACATGCAATAACTCCTGGTCAAAAGAAGAGAGGTGTGGCTGGCAGTTGCAGCTGTCCCTCAGCTCCGAAGTTCCTCTTCCTTCCCAGCCCTCAGTCCCAATTCCACTTCCCAGGGGAGCTCAGGACCAAGGGCAAGAATATTCTTTGATGTAAAGAATGTCAGAAGCCTTGTTTTTCTCATCTGGAAGTCCATCCTCCTGCCTCTGCTTACCTGGCAAGCTCAGATGGCCGACAGCCAGTGCCCAAAGTCAGCACTACATAAGGCTAGAAACAGGCAGCCTATAGGAGCAATTTCTCTTGCTTTTTCCATGGACTACTAGAACCCTAAGACCTGACATGTACCACTGAGGATGTAAGAAGGGCAATGCCTTTGGCCTATGCGGGTCCTAGGCCTGCCTCTAACCTTGGCAAGAAGAGTTCTCACACAACACTTTCTGGATTTTACTTTGAGGTTGGAGATCAATAACCCTAATTGTGGTAATAGTGTTCATTTGTGGAGGCCCATGTTTGGCCAGTTAGCCAAATTAGACAGGAAGGCTAGAGAGTGGTTGGCAGCCAGTAAAACACAAGTCTTGTGTATGCAGGTTAACTGGTCTCTTCCTCTTCCCACAATATTCCCAACGGCTGCTAATCTAGCATTAGTCATTGGTGATTAACTCGCTTTCTAAAAAGACTTTTATAAACAGATGAACTGGACCAAAATTGAGGTAGAAAGACCTGAATCTGAATCTCTCTCCTACTATTTCATAGCCATGTGCCCTTGTACAAGTTCTCCAGGCCTCAATTTCCTAATGTGCAAAAGAAAAATTAGTTATATTTTGCAGGACTGTCCTGCAAATTAAATAACTCCACCCTGGCAGGCATTTAGTAATTCCTGTTTCAGAATGGAAGTGTTATTAAATGCGAAGTGCTTACCCCAGTCAAATTCTTCATGTGCAAACTTTTCTAGGAGGCAAGGATGTCTAATGAGAAAAGGCCTAAACAGCTCCACAGATCCATTAGTCTGGATTTACAATCCAAGGTAAGGCACAACAGATGCTAAAATTATGTGTTATGTCAACATAATATTTCCCCCTTAAATGATAACCAACACCTTTTGTGATAATTACTGTGCTATCTCCAGTGGAACAGAGACCATATTTCTTAATGTGACAGGAAGCTCATATTGCTTCATTTTCCCCGTTTTATAGTGAAGCAAAATTTTCCTGGGTAATGCTGTATACTCACCTCTGGCTGGAAAAAGCTCATTCTTAGGTGAAAGAAATGAGCTTCCAATAAGCTGGCCAATTATAAACCAGTTAACTGAGCCAACCGTTACCCACATCTCACTGTGGCCTGCTGCACATCGGTGACTTTCTGTTTTCCAAAGTAGCAGCTACCTTTAAAATTCAATGAGTCAATGGAGAAAATAGGTAGGAAGGCAAGGAGCAGACACAGGAATCAAGCCAAAAACCAAAATCAACCCGCCAACCAAACTAAAAAACATTGTTCTTTTTGAATACAACTTTGAGATGGAGACAGGATCTTTAATGAAAAAAGATTTCCCCTTACTTCAGCTATGAATATTGGTTTTTCTCTAGTTCATGGCTTTGAAACAAAGTATCTAAAAATTTAAAATGCCAAGCCATATAAACCCCATCATTTTAGATTTTCTCCCATAAGTGAAACTGCTAAGTCTTTCCAGACCTGTCCTAAAATTTACTCATAAGATTCTATACCTAGAGAGATTTTATGGAATGCAATGATAAACTATATCACATCACTGAAACCTCAAGAGCAATCAGAGGAAGTAATAGGAAATATTATTTTCATGACTGAAATGCTCTAATGATCAGAATGAGGTCTACTTCTGTACATGAGAGGTTAGTATTAAGGTGAACGATCACATTATTGCTGAGAAAGGGAACAACTGACTTGAACCAACCTAACCAAGTAAGGCATGCATCTAGGTGTTCACTATTGGTATGGATAACGAGTTTGGTGGAACAAGACCTGTGAGTATCAAAAGTGAATCCCCAGAGACACATGCCATTCAATGAAAAATGGACCTGCTGTGTTCACTGGTCCCATGAATGTCCTGGGAAGGGAGTCTGTGAAAGAGTTAATTTTCTGCACTGAATAGAAACAGTGTCTTGTTAGAGGCTCTGGTAAGCCCTGAAATCATGGCGGTTAAAAGGGAAAGAAAAAAGGCTGAACTTCTATAGTGCAAATATCTCTATTAATTATGTTTACTTCTATAGTAGATAAGAAAAAATATCTGGCCTGGGATATTTCAAAATCATCAATGTTGAGAAGGAAAGGGGAAGAAAAACGAAGGAAAGAGAAAGGAAAGAAAAAGAAAAAATGAGACTACAGAGATATGACAAGAGAATGTACCATGTAATCTTTGGATGCTGGATTGCAGGGATAAAGGCTAATACTGAGGCCATTCTAGAAACCTAAGTATGAACTGCATCAGATAATAATAATTTTGTGTCAATACTAGCTTTCCTGAGTGTGACCACTATAGAGGAATTCACATAAGAGAATGCTTTTACTCTTAGAAGACAGACATTTAAGTATTTAAAATAAACTTCTATGAGGTCTTTCAAATGGCTCATTGAAGTGGGAGCCACCTAGATGTAGGATAGGTATTTACTGTACTACAATTTCAACTTTTCTGAAAGTTTGAGTTTTGTTTCTAAGTAAGCAGGGAAGGGGCAGAAGAGTATGTAATTCTCCTGAAAGAATAGTGAGATGTTAAAAGTCTCCCACATCTGCATGCCTGTAATCCAAGTAGCTCAGGAGGCTGAGGCAGGAGGATTGCAAATTTGAGGCCAGCCTCAGTAATTTAGCAAGGCTCTAAGCAACTTAGCGAAATCCTACCTCAAAATAAAACATAAAAAGGGCTGGAGATATGCTTCAGTGGTTAGGCACTCCTGGGTTAGGCACTCCTGGGTTCAATCTCCAGTACTAAAAAAAAAAAAGTCTCCCACACAAAACTCAAGGAATATATCAATTATAAAGAGAGTGGGGTAGTGGGATGGTAGGGCCTAGAGGAGGCAGGAATTGTTTAAATGATACTGACTTGTAAACCACATGGGTACCTAAAGCTTCCATCCACTGCTGCCAAAACTCAGCCATGGAAAAGAAAGCACTTATATACTAAATAAATCCACCTAATTGACCGTAGTCAATTAAGTTATGGGGACATACTAAGATGATCCCTGTGTATGTAATGAATGATGGTGTGACCACACCCCCCCTTAGTATCATGTCACAATCTGTGAACAGGGAATTCTGCAGTATGTATCCAAAAGTATATAAATCCTACATAAAGATTCCATATATACATAATCAAGAATATGAAAGGAAGATTTGTTCTTTTACCTGGTGGGAAAATAACTGTCCAATTATATCTTTTTCTGCAGAAAAGTACTTTCATCCCCCCCCCCCAATTATATTTGTGTCTTATTTTTTACCATTGCTTCCATTCTGTTGCCTCTCTATGTGAATATACTCATTCATTTCCCAATTGGGCACCTCTAAAAGAAGTTATGACTGACAGCTTCATATTAATTGTTACTCTGTTGTGAATACATGCCATCTAAGTTATTTCAGGAAATGTTACATGTTTATTAGTCCCCCTCCCTGCTCTTATACAGGACACTATATATGAAAGTATCTCTGTTTATATTTTAATGATGCAAAGTTAAGAACATGAACATTATAATAATACTAAATGAAATTTACATGCCACTTGAGTGTTTATGTTTTCATATACATCAATTTCTCTGCATAGGTGTAAAAGATGAATAAGAGTAAGAAATAAAGTCAATAAGTTAGTTGACTGTCATAAGTAAACAAAGGTAAGGAGTAGCTACAGCCATCTTAAAGGTTTACAAAAAGCTATAAGGAAAAATTCCCTCTTATGTTTTGTTGTAAATAAACAATTAGCAATTATGGCAGGAGGGAGGGCAGTCTGGAGCTTTACACTAAGAAAATGAACCAGGCCATTCTCATTTATATTTTCAGCAGGCTCCTGACTTCTCTGTGTCCTTGGGTAAATCAATCAGGCCCTCAGTTTCCTTGCCTATCAACTGGGGTTGGAGCTCCCGACCTTGCTCACTGGGGTGGCCTGTGAGTTGGCAAATACCACTGAAAATTCAAAGCGCTATTGACAATCACCGATTCCTGCCTGTCTGTGTCTCCTAAGGAAGCTGCAGAGCATGACAAAGACCCTTGATTGATTATGCTTCCTGCTTCTATACTTGTGAAAGGAGATTCATGCATCAAAATTTGGAACAGAATATTTTAAGGCTCCTGGAAACACAAGTGTGTTTTGATTCTCACTTCTTGTCCCTGCCCCAGCTCTAGTCCTTCTGATAAGGATGCTCTCAGAGGTGGACTGGGGAGCAAGGCTCCCCAGCAAGAACTCTCTGCCATGAGGAACAGCATGCTCTTCGGAGGAGCCCAGTCTGACTACCTAACCCTGCCAGAATCACCACGCCTACGCTTGTCATCTCTAGAATGCCAATGGCAAAATGACTTCCCAACTTTGCCAAGATTTTAAAAAGAGCTAAGAGAAAAAATTCCCCAAGATGCTGCAGTATAGAAGATAGCCAACTACCCCTCCACCCCTTTAATACTAAATATGAAGCAGAAAGCACATAAAAATGGTCAAGTAAGACAGGTCCATCTGAATGGCCTCAGACTGACCCTGGGGGTGGGCCTTTCTTAGACTTACAGATCCCAAGAATGTACCTGCAGTGTGGACAAAGAATTCCACAGAACCCACCCCCAAAAAAGTGTCTCTTCCCAGATACGATGCAGATGCTAAGAGTAGCTTCATGTTTTCTCTTTTTGAGAATTTGGGCAACCTCTATACCCTTGTCACCATGTCCCCATGTGACAGGAGCGACTTCTCTGACAAGTGACTTGGGAAAAGGAAATGAACACATGTGGATCAGCCGCTTCTGTCTGAGCATTTCCATTATAGGCTTCTCACACTCATCGTCAGAACAAAGCCTGTTGGAGCTCTCTATCAGCAGGCCCACGGAGGTGATGTATTCTGGTCGACTCCAGCCAAATGATAAACTTTCTGCAGAAGCAGAAAGCCTGCAGTTTGGGGGAGCTGAGGTCAACTTAAGTATAAAGTACTAGAAGCCATCTGGCTACATATCAAGTTGCCTTTGTCAATCGAGCTATCATCAGTAACGAAGCTGACATGCTCGTCTCCATCTGTCTGACTTCTATGCTAAGATTTCTCAACTGGTTCTAGCTCAAGAGGGGAAGGAAGTATCAACAACCATGATGCAACACAGCAGGAGAAACCCAAGAGGGCGTCTGCCATGGCCAGGTCAGTATACATTTTCTGTGAGGGAAGAGCTTTTCCAGGTCTGCTGCAATTTTTTAAGTTCTGGAACTGTCCATGGAAGAAAAATGAATGGTACCCAGCTGCATGATTTCAGGCTGAATTTTTATTATAGGCTTCTAGTATAAATCACCAGAACAAAGCCTGTATGAGCTACCTGAATGTCAGAGACAGGGTGTCACAGAACACTGTTGTTTTTTTTTTTTTAACTACTACATATTATATCAACAAAGGACCCCTAAGTTTTTATACTCCCAGACATTTTGGTAATGTGTTTGTATTTTATTTTCTGTACATTCCCACATCCTTTTCTAGTATTTCAGAATTCTGCACAAAATTCATTTTAAACAGTTAAAAGAGTTCTAAGTATTGCACACTCCTCTCTAACAAGGGCTCCCTCTTATTGTGCTCACTATCTCATCCAAGGGCATACTTTGAGAGGAAAAGAAACCAATAAGGGGATATGGAAATGGAGGGGCGGGGAGCCCTTCCTAACAGATGCAATACTCAAGATTTCTCACTTAGGAATAAACCTGGGAGGCAAGCATGCTGCCTGAAGATACCCCATTACTAGGGAAGGATTATAGAGTTCCTAGAAACACCAAGTCTAAGAGATGCTCTGCAGCCCCAAAGATTCACCTGAGGACAAGGCCACATGAGGTCCCTCAGGCTCCCAGGGCTGGGGCAGAGGGGAAAATGAACCCCCAAAGCCCTCAGTGATTTCTCCCACTAGCATGGGCTACCCCCCTCAGTTCCACCATACTGCTTTCTGTTGTTCCTTGAGGAGAAAGAGCTGGTGTCATCATTTTAACATAACAGTTAGGGGAATGAGTCATTAAAGATGAAATTTTTTTTCAATGATCATTGCTATAGTTTAGATATGGAGTGTCCCCAAAAGGCATATAGGGGTTAAAGGTTTGGTCCTCACTTGGCGTTTCTGGGCCCTCACTAGGGCCTAGAGGGAGGTCTTAAGTAACTAGGGGCATAACCTCAAAGAAGGTTATGGGACACTGTTCTCATCTCTCACTTCCTGGCTTCCACAAGGTGAACGAGCCTCCTCTACTGTGTGCTCCTTCCCTGAGGTACTGTACTGCCACAGGCCCAAAGAAACAAGGCTCAGTGACCACGGACTGAAACCATGAACCAAAACAAAGCTTCACTCTTTTTTAAGTGGATTACCTCAGCTTAATGCTGACCAACACAAACATCTTTAAGTGCAACAGGTGAGGGTGTGCATTCCTGTACATCTATGGGGAATTCAGAAAAAGTTGAGTCACCAATCCCTCTCTACAGCAATAGCATAGGCACAGTGAGAAGGTGCACAAATCTCAGCTCAGCTGGCATGAAGAACCACATTACATATGGAACAACACAGAAGAACTGCAACGAGAAGGGAACAGAGGGAAACAGCCAAAGAGAGGCAAAAAGATGCCTTTCCTGCCCCATTCTGAGTCTCTGAGTCACCCATCTTCACAGCTTTGTCTGCAGCCCCATCTACGGGGTCCTATCCTTTGTTCCTTACTCAAGGGTTCAACCTTAGGTTATGGGGGGAAAGTCTGCCCTTAGAATTGATAACCTACTCTCAGCAGGATTGAGATCAAATTTACTAGCTCCGTGGCCCATGAATCCCTAAGCTAAAAGATAAAACGAAAAGTGGCTGTAGCTAAGAACTGAAGCACTGGGGAAAAGCCAATAAAATAGTTCTTTGAGGGGCTCTTCCACCCAAACACTAGAGTCCCCCTAAAACATAACTTCATGATTCCAAATTATAAAACACACAAGTAAATCATCTACCCTTAGCAGGAATTAGCAAGAATTTCTGATAGAATTAGTGAACACAGACTATAAAATAATCAGATTTAAAATTATTAAGCAAATAAAGAACTGGATATGTGAAAAAGGAACACATTGCTTTCAAGAGGACAAAAGGAGATTTAGAAGGGAAAATTAGTATTTTTATAAACGAGATAGTCTCAGTGAAGTATAAAACTCAGTTACTCTTCTTACAGAGAAGAACAGACAGAAAAAAAGAGGGAATTAGTGAACTGGAAGAAGTTATAGAGAAAATTACCCAGAATAAAGCATAGAAAAAGATTCCAAAAGAAGTCTCCATTAGAATGACTGCTGTCTGCATGGAGATCTATTTAGCTATGAGCTGTCTAAAGTCAGGGTTGCTCTCCTAATGGTGAGTTGGGAGAATTCCAGCACATAGGGCACTGAATTTGTGACTAATTAGGTGAGATCTCCTTTTATCCATTTCTAGTGACTGAGCACTCTTCTTTTCTCTCTTCAGGTTTAGAAGAGAGGTCAAATTTACTAACTCATAACTAATCATAATACCTGGAGCATACAGTCAGCATCAATGATGTGTGGTCAATGTATCTGTTTGCATATGAATATATGGGCATATATCTACAAACATATTACATAAATATCTCTTAACAGCATTCATGTTTTAAGATATATACTCATGCATACCTGCAAAATAACAGCCATGTGTATAAATTATATAAATTAGACTTCTTGAAGCTCCAACTACAATGGGAACACAAATTTGGAGCTGTTCATTAAACTAGGAATGAGAAATATCAGTTCAAATTTGATTTGAACTGATATTTCATTAAGGACATTAAGCTGTGTGACCATGGGCAAGTCACAACAGCAGTTCTTCCTTCTGTAAATTAAAAAGAGTAAACTGAATGACTTAGGCTTTCTTCCTAATCTAGTCTCCTTGGTTTATAGCCTCAAGAAGCCAAACAGCTTTCACGCTATCTATGTACTTTATTCTGTAGGGCATGTCTCTGTGCAGAGCTTTACTCATATTTACATTAGCAAATGTAATGATCTAGCTTTCTGGGCTAGAACAGGTCAGAAATAATAATTGAGAAATGAGCAAGAATGGATTTCTAGAACCAAATATACAGACAGTAGCTTTAAAAAAAAAATGGTTAGAGGTAGTGGCTTGTAAATCCAAGGAAAAACATTGTACTACGAAAGCTAAAAAGAATAGGCCATCCTAGCCATTTACTGTAGAATCAGATGGCTTTACACACTTCAATAGCCCTTCAAGGCACCATTATATTACAACACTGAGCAATAACTGATGTTGCTGATAACCTTGAGCAATCAAGAAAGGTTGCCTTAGCTTCAATATACCCTATTTAAAAGCAGGAAAGCATATAATGCATTTAGAAAGAGACCTATAAAGAGGTTAAAAAATATCAAAAGGGTTTTAGATGCTTGGAAAATTCATTCACATGGACTCCTTGTGTATGTGTATGTTCAATACATAGCAGGATACAGAGAGGTACTTATCAAGTGTGTTATGTACGTTCTAAGCAAGGTACTGTCAAGTGGCCCAAGGAGTCGATAAACTACTTTTCAAAACCACAAACATAGAACTCCTCCTGAACAACATATATAAAAGGATGATCAGTCAACTGTATGAAACATATATTGATAGAAAGTAGAGGTACCGTTATTAATAGAGTCATGTTGCATACTGGGAATGCTGCATGTACAACTGGCAGAGAGACAGGGGAAATGAAAATTGTTGTGAAATAGGAGGCTCTCAAGAATCCACTGACAGGTGGGAAAAGGTCCATGGCAGTGGAGAGTCAAATTCTTCCCCCTAGAGGGAGGTGAGGTCATCCTGCCTGCCGAGTGCTGAAGTCCATCATGGTCATGAGTCAGCTGAGTTCATGCGAGATGACCAGTTAATAATATGATAAGGCAAGTTTGGACCACTGAAGAGTGGAAGAGCTGAAAGGGAACTCTTCCACATTTGTGGGTATGAGCTCATAGACACGCCTCTTATTGGGACAAAAGATACGGCACAGGGCAGAACACTTCATCATTGGAAAGGCACACTCTTCAAAGGAATGGAGGAAACTATAAAAGTGACTTGGGAGAGTGACTGGCAAGAAGAACGTCTGAGAACACAATGTAATTATAGGTTCTGCAGATTACATTAAAGCAAATCATTGAAATGGAAAAAAATTTTAATAGAAAACTGTCACATTTTGTCTTCTTAGTCAAATAACTAAACATCATCTAAGTGTGAATGGACAGAGAATTAAGTACAGATCTGATTATAAATGTATGCATTTAAACACTTTTCCCCTGATGTTTTCTTGAGTCTCTGTTTTGTTTCCACATTTTAAGTTAAAAACCACTTTATAATTACATTTAGAATTAAGGGTCAGGAAAACATTTCAGCCAGATGCCCTGTAGACTACTCAAGTATTTTTAAACCTGTTAGGGCCTCCCAAACAAAAGTTATTACTAATATCTGCTTATGTTCAGAGGGTAAGAATACTGCAGATTTAGCTGGCTTTATCAGAAGAAATTTTAAAAATAATCACAAAACACTTTATAAAAGAGCCTTATTCTCGCATCCACATCCCGATTTCTTTCTTTCTTTTTTGTTGAGGGGTGGGGTACCGACAACTGAACTCAGGGGTACTCAACTCCTGAGCCACATCCCCAGCCCTATTTTGAATTTTATTTAGAGACATCCCCAGCCCTATTTTGAATTTTATTTAGAGACAGGGTCTCACTGAGTTGCTTAGTGCCTCACTGTTGTTGGGGTGGCTTTGAACTCATGATACTCCTGAGCTGCTGGGATTACAGGCATGCACCACCATACCCAGTATATCCTGATTTCTTGAGGGAGGCAAGACCCCTTCTGGTGCAACCTGCAAGCTTGGATTCGAGAATAAATCCCCAACATAAGGCCTGGTATCTGTACTGTTAGTGCCCAGGGGACAGGCATTATTTATTCCCCTTCTTCATTCTCCTCCTTCTTGCTAATAATAGTGTATACTTTTATGAGTAAAAGAAAGTTTTGCAAAATGTGCTAAATAACATCCCAGTTTTCATCCCATAACTGCGAGGACCAGATTCTAAACATCTTTGGTATGAAAAGCCCCAAACACTTTTTAGACAGTCTGATTCTGAGAGGAGAGGAGACTGTTCTTGCATACATGTGTGAAAAACAGCTTTAAATGTCTTTCCCCCACTTCTGGAAACAAGAGGCATTCATGGTTGCTAGGAGGTTCTGTGTTATGTACAGATAAGAGCTTTCAGACAAGCAAAACATGAGAGTCACTGGTTTCTAATTAATCTAATTGTGGTGCAGCCTGATTATCAGAAGGTATCTACTGGGCCAACAGAGCATTCCTACCAGCAAGCAACTGGATTGCTCTTCCCCTCCCCCCCCCTTTCTGCTGCTTAGGGACTAAAACCAGTATTTCAAATTACAAAGAAGGAGCGTGTGCGTGTGCGCGAGCACACCCATGTAAGAGAGAGCACAGAGGTTTGCACACATTTCCAACAAACTCGATGCCTTACTGAAATCTCACCATTACTGGCAGCATTATTTGGCCAATTATGGAACAAAAAGACTTGTAAATCCTGTGACATTTTAGCCAATACATATATTTTTTTCCTAATTTTCTTTCCATTTCACATCCATATATAAGTATTTCAAGGAGAGAAACTGGAAAGACACGATAAAGAGGAAATAAACAACTCTAAGCAAATAACCTAGAATCCTGTCTATAGTTCTATAGACAAATAATTAGCTAATAAATTAAGGAAGATTCTGTGCCACAGTAAGAGGTTTTACTAAGTCAAAATAATGAGTGAGGCTGAATCCTTGCTAATAAAAAAAAAGAATACCACCCTTAGTTTAGCTGTAATCCTGCCTATAAGGAGTAAAATGGGCTGACTGACCTTTTCAGTCTGCAAATTTATGATGGAATTCCATAAAATTCTAAAACTAAGGTAAAATAAGAAGATAAAATAAACGTGTTCCTAAAACCCATTTAGAAGAAGGGTCACTAATCAGAATGGGGAAGATGTGTTTATACAGTAGTCAGGACAGCAGGCTAGGCAGAAGCAGACCTAGTGTAGACCTGGGGTGGACAGGGGTGGAGGCAGGGGATGAGAAAAAGCATCACATTTAAACAGAGACATTTACATACATATAAACTGATATGCGCGCGCACACACACACACACACACACACACACACACAGAGGAGACAAGCTCAAAGCAAAGCAAATCCTCTGGGGCCACAAGAGTGGTGAGAGTTTAAAGCCATGGGATGCCCAGGGGCGACCACAGAGAGACAGGACAGCAAAGGGATCAAGAACATGAACCCTGAAGCCAGACTACTGGGTCTGAATTCTGGCTTCTCTACCTACCAATTGTGATAACCACAGTTAGAGCCTCATAGCAACTCTATGAGGTTAAAATAACCTGCTATATAGTTAGCACTCGGTAAATGTTAGTAAAATAAATCATTATTGTTGACCAGGCTGAAGAGACACTGGTTGTCAGCAATCTAAAATCCTTCGAAGCAGAAGTCAAGGCTGTGAATTCATGTGGGCAGGGAGCTAGGAGGGCTCTCAGCAGAAAGATGTGAGCCAAAAAGTCCTGGTTTACTCTGAAAACCTTCTGCCACCAACTGAAGAGCTGGTATTCGAGAGGCCACCCACCTTAAGTCATGGGTGAAAGAGTCTTAAGAAAACACAGCCCCTGACCCTGAACCTGGCTGGGTATGGGACTGGACTGGCACAACCTAAGCTGTATGACAGTCAAGGTCAGAAATTAACCCAGAAACTGGTTTGTTCAATAAAGTCTCACATGCCTTGGCAGAGGCCATCAGGAATTCACCCCATAGATGCTGTCATCATCCAGAGCCTAATCCTTAAATTAAAAATCACACTGAGCCCAGAGTAGAATAAATACAAAAACTGCCCCACCCCTGAAAACATCCTGGCTTATGCTGTCAGAGAAAAACAAAATACCTACAAGGGATGCAGACTTCTCATCAGCAGTAATAGATGCCTGAGCGCAATGAGGGGAACATCTTCGAAGTGCTGAGGGGAAATAAATGTCAGCTTAGAATTCTACACTATCATTCAAGAGGGAAGGAGAAGCAGAAAGAGCTGGAGGTGTACAAAAACCCAGAGTCCATCACTTACAGTCCCAGAATGCAAGAGGTACCAGCACCAGGAGGAAAGAGCACCAGAAAGGAGAGTGAGATCTAAAAAACTGTTTTCTAGAAAAGGAAAAAGTCAGACTGGAGCTTCTTCAACGATCCATGACCAAACCTAAGAGCTTACTTGAGCCATGGGAGACACTTCTTCCCTCAGGGTCACAGTGGGAGAGTAGTCTTCCTCCCTGTGCTCTAGAGACACCTTTCTCAGGAAGCTTAACCTCTAATTTTTAAACAAAATATTATAGGCATGTGTTTTAAATTAACGGATAAGGAAAAGCAGCAATGCCCCCACATCACCCCTTCCTACATCCAGTCCTGTTCCTGGCAGCTACCTCCTTCAGATCTTTGAGCAGTCTCGTCTGGTATTTATCTTCCTATTTTTAAATAATATGCTGTGCCAGGAGACCTTTGGAAAATCCATCACCTGCTGGCGAAGGCTGAGGCTGCTTGGCTATTTGCCATGTGACAATCCTTCCTTAATCTGGCAAAAAGTCAGACTTGATAAACTGTCACAATGACACAGTGTACTTGTTTTTAGAACATGGGGCTATAAGACTTGGCCCATTCCATTTCCAAGAGATAACCGATACTAAGTTACAAAGTGAGAAAATAATAATGAAACATTTTGTAATATTTTTGTACTTACTCTCTTTACCCACACTTACTACTTTATTACATTTCTGTTCAAAAATAAAACATGCCCATCTCTAAGTGCTCACCCCTTTCCCCATGATAAACTCGCCAACATGAAGTTCAAAGTCAGGTAGCTAGGATGGTGGGTTATTTCAGACCCAGCAGGGGAGAGATCCCCATCACATGCATGAGCTTCAGTATGGATGAATCTCAAATATGGATGAGTCTATTCCTCCTAAAATCAGAGTAAGGGTGAGTTGTTTGTTAGGATATGGGGAGGAGGGTGATCTTCAGTGTGTGGATTTTGAGAACACAAAAGAAGAAAAATTCACCAGCAGAAGCCTCAGAAACCAATACAGGTAACATCTGATTATTATTTAATGTTATATATAAAATAAAAAGAAACTTTATTAGAAAGAACTCTCTGTGACTAATAGTCTCTTAGGTGTTTTAAGTTTTTCACTCAATACCTAATTAAAAACAAACAATAACAGCCCCACTTCTTACCCCTCCTCCAAAAACAAACAAACAAAAAAACCAAAAACTTAGGGTCTAAAATGGAGTAAGGAGAGGGTTCTCCTTTCAATGGCTAAAAATATCTCTGAAACATACACTCATGTGTTGTTACTTTTTCTTGCTTTACCAATTTAGAATGTGACTTCCAATTATAGTAGAAAAAAATTTAGTTATTTTATTTCCTAATATTTAACAGTTTTTTTGTTTGTTTTTGGTGGTGCTGGGCATCAAACCTAGAGCCTCATGCATGCTAGGCAAGCATTCTACCACAAGCCACATCCCTAGCCCAACAGTTTTTGCTAAGTACCTGGTGCTTCTATAATTACTACCTCATTATGTTTCTCCGCTGAGCTGTTAAGTGTATTATGATTAATTTTCTTTCCTGAATGTTTTGTTTCTCCTGGAGGTGATATGTCTTTTATTTTTCTTCCATTTGCTTCATTTTTTATGTAGCTACAGTTTATCTTCTCGGAGAGTGCAGATTACAAGTAAAATCTCTTCTCCAAATAAACATCAGACACCCACTATTCCACCTCTCCATTTTTTCTGAGTCCTTTATTCTGCAGCTGTCCCTCTTTCTCTCCCAAACCTGCAACCTGGAATGTCTCTATGATTCCAGTTGGTTCCTGGAGAGTGGAACATGAATTTTTGAGAGGCTGCCTGCTTGAAAATGTCACTCTACTATCATACTTGATCAACAGTGTGGGGTTCAGAATTCTAGGTTAGACGATTCCCCCCTCCACCACTAAATTTTTAAGACCCCATTCCATAATGTCTCTCTGATCCCAGTCCTTTGCAATGTGACCTGACTTTATTTTCTTCTCTGTAAGCTTCAGGATCCTATCTTTATCCCCAATGTTCAGAAATTTCATGACGTGCCCGCACGTGAGACTATTTTTACTCCTTGTGCTGGGGAGCTGGCAGGCCCTTTCAATTTGGAGATTCATGTCCTTCAATTCTGGGAAATTAATCTGTGTTATTTGCTTGATAGTTTCCTCACAGCTGTTTCCTCCCTTTCTGGAACTCCTATTAATCAGATATTGAACTTCCTGGATTGATTCTCTAATTTTCTTATTTTTTCTTCCATTGTCCAGGTCACTGCACATGTTTTACTTTCGGGAAGGTTTTCTTGACGTTATCTAATAATTCTTCTGAGGATTCTTTGTGGGGAAACAGGAAGAGATACCATAATATTAATTTCAAAAAGCTCATTTTTATGCTGTTTTAAAAAGCAGTACTAGTTCTTATCTCATGGATTCAGTTACCTTCTCTTATTTCTCTTAGAATATTAAAGTTTTTAATATTTTAATTATTATTTTTACTTCACACATCATCTATTGCCTCCTCTTAGTGTTCTTTTTTTATTGTGGACTCTGTCCCTCATATTGGACAATTTCTTCAAATGTCTGGTGCTTCTGGCTATCAACTTATATTTGAAAGTGAAGTACTAAAATGCTGATCAAAAGTCCTATGTATGGGCTGGGGATGTGGCTCAAGTGGTATTGTACTCGCCTGGCATGCACAGGGTGCTGGGTTCGATCCTCAGCACCACATAAAAACAAAAAATAAAGATGTTGTGTCCACTGAAAACTAAAAAAATAAATATAAAAAAACTAACTCTCTCTCTCTCTTTCTCCCTCTCTCCTTTAAAAAAAAAAAAAGTTCTATGTATATCTTTAGGACTTGTTGACTGGTAACCTTCACTCTAAGACAAGGCAGCTCAGGGACCTCAAATTCCACTACATGAGATACTCTCCTTTAGGACATATGAAATCTCCAAAGATGTTTTTTCAGATTCTTACTTGGGGAAGGAAGGGAAGAGAAAAGATGAACATCCCAGGTCACTTAATCTTCTTAATAAAGACAGGGGTGTGGTGGTGCATATGTGTAATCCCAGAAGCTTGGGGGCTGAGGCAGGAGGAGTGTGAGTTCAAAGCCAGGCCCTAAGCAACTCAGTGAGACCCTGTCTCTAAAAAAATACGAAAAAAGGTACAGAATATGTGGCTCGGTGGTTAAGCTCCTCTGGGTTCCATTTGTGGTACAAAAAGAAGAAAAAAGAGGAGGAGGAGAAGAAAAAAAAAAAGGCAGGGGAGAGGACTAGGCAGGCCCTGGAATTTGCAGGGCTCACTATCCGATACCAGTTTCTTTTGCTGTCCCTGTGACAGGTGGAACATGTTTCAGTTCCCAGAGTAAGTCACATCCTGGTTTCTTCTGGCCCTTGTACATTCCATTCACTTTTTACTTGGGCAATCTCACAAACTCTTTCTATCTTTGGCTGCACTCCACCATCCTCTGTGCTCCTCAAGCACACTATTTTTCCATTACTGAGACTTTTATAAACACATACAACTGCCTGCTTACTTATCCACGCCCCATGAGGGCAAGACCCACTTCTGTCTGCTGCCTCCTTCAAAGCTCTGTTACTAGAACTAGAACAATGGCCAGCACTCGGTAAGTTTACAATAAATGTCAGGTAAGTGAAGGAATGAAGACACCAACAGAGAGGAAGAATAAATGTCAACAGAAAGATATATGTTAACATAATCATTTTTTATGAAATCAAGAGACATACTCTGGGGCTGGGATCGTGGCTCATTGGTAGAGTGCTTGCCTCACGTGTGAGGCACTGGGTTCATTTCTCAGCACCACATACACATAAGTGAATAAAATAAAGGTCCATCAACAACAACAACAAAAAGATAGAGGCACTCAATAAACACCGACTGACTGAACTTGAGCTATCTTAAAGGACTACTATTCTTCTAGCCACTTTGGCCTTCTGTAATCATAGGCATCTCTTTCAAAGGCCAGCAGTGCAAAAAGAAACCACACACAGACCAAATATGATCTATAGAAAAAGACTACACTCTAACCTAAATTCTTTTGGCTGCATTTTTCTGTCTTCTCTTTAGTGTATCTGGAAACCAACTGGTCACTACTTTTTGTACAATGCCAAAATTCTATATGATGATGAATTAAAAAAAAAATCCTACCAACCTTCTCTTTTGCAAATGAAGTACTATTAACTCAGAAACAATTTTATCCAATATACTATTTTTCACTACACATTTAATTTTCTATATCTGAGATAATGGGAGAGCCAAGTTAATTTTGTGGGCTAGATCACTGAACTAAAGAAATCCATGTTAAGTAACCAGCTGTCATATGTAGTGTTTATTTCTGCTGTCATGTGTAACATAAAAAAGAGTTTTTGAAAGATGAAAGCCACCAAAGTCATTATGCAATGAACTGATTAAGATTTACTGTGCACCTTCCATGCAGAGTGACTAAATTTTTTTTTTTTTTTGTATGGGGGATTGAACTCAGGGGCACTCAATCACTGAGCCATATCCCCAGCCCTATTTTGTATTTTATTTAGAGACAGAGTCTCACTGAGTTGCTTAGCGCCTGGCCGTTGTTGAGGCTGGCTTTAAACTTGAGCTCCTCCTGCCTCAGGCTCCCTAGCCACTGGGATTACAGGCGTGCACTACCTACTGCACCCAGTGACTGAATGTTTTAAAAAGGCATTGATTCATTTAATTCTCATAAAAACCCAATTGTGTCAAATATATTATCCTCATTTCACAAGTGAGAAACTGAGGCAAAAGAAGATTAAATAACCTACATGCAAATTTTATTTATCTTAATGAGATTTTTGCTGTTAGCATTTTCCTGCCACTAAAAATTCTTCATAAACATGATATTATTTCACTGTACAGACAAATGATAATTCACTCAACCATTCCGACACCACTGGGAAATTTTGGTTGCTTCCAATTTTACACTATCATAAATCGCCTTGCTATAGACAACTTTGCAAAGAAGTCTTTGCCCACATTTTGTTTTATTAATTTCCTGGGGTGGATCCTTAAAAGAATGAGTGGGTCAATAAATATTTATTGGATGAATGAAGTAGACAAACTCCATCATTTTGCCCCATGAATTTCTCCTCTTTTATGCTTACAAAGTTTCTCCCCATCCCAAGGACAAATGAATATTTATTTTAATTTTACATTTAATTTATAAATAAATATTTGAATTTTGTTTTGATGTATGAGATGAGCTATAAACATTTTTCTCTAAATACCTAATTAGACCAGGCATGGTGGCACAAACCTGTAATCCCAGTGGCTTAGGAGGCTGAGGCAGGAGAATGGCAAGTTCAAAGCCAGCCTCAGCAACTTAGTGAGGCCCAAGCAACTTAGCAAGACCCTGTCTCAAAATTAAAAAAGGGCTGGGGATGTGGCACAGCAGTTAAGCACCCTGGATTCAATCCCTCACATTCCCCCCAAAATAAATAAATACCTAACCCATTTGTCCAAAACCATCAACTGAATAAACATCCTCTTTCCAATGACTTTTTCCCTTCTTTGATATACATGGGTATATAACACATACACACAGTCATTTTTCCCCTGAACATCCATTTCTAAGCATATCCTACCCCTGCCATCCACTTGTTGATTTATTCTTTTGTCAGGAGGCAGAGAAGCTCTGGGAAGCAAAACTAATGGGCTTGGACTGGGATTGTGGCTCAGTGGTAGAGCGCTTGCCTAGCACAAGTGAGGCACTGGGTTTGATCCTCAGCACCACCTAAAAATAAATAAATAAATGTATCTAAAAACTAATGAGTTTAATATTTTAAGTGCTGAATTTAAGCTGATGGTAAATCATTTTGATGGAAATATATTGTAGGACATTAGAAATACAAATCTGTTACCCAGAAGAGAAGGGAATAAAAGATTCCTCAAGAGGACTTGAGAAAGCGAGAGCCCAGGAATGGTGCACAGGAAGCCAACATGTCAGGGCTGGGTGGAGGAACACAGCCATGTGAAGGAGCAGTCAGCAAGTCACTTCAGGAGAGAAAGGCTTAGTGCAGACTCGAGCAGAGAGTTTCAAGCATCATCATGAATTTCACATACTTTTTGGCTTAACTGATCTAAACAATAACATAATGATCTATTCTAATCCTGAGAAACATACTCTCGGCTTCTGAGTTTGTTAAAAGCAGTTACCAGATATAGAGTCAGGATATCAGCACATCGTTATATCATAGGGTTTAGAGAAGGACACCTGTCTAAATGTTCTAGCACATTTTAAATCTATTTATAGGCAACTCTTGGGGTTTTGAAATGTTTTCAGTGACACTGTCTTATTCTAGGAGTTTTGATATAATTTTACTCATATACTAAAATAGGTATTTTAAAGACAGAAACATTCTTGAAAAAGAGGCAGATCAGCTCTGTTAAGAGAATCACCACTTTGGGCCACTCAAATGAGTGCTGTTGGCTCTGAAGAAGAACAAATCCCAGCTCTTGCAAAACTGTAGCTTCTGCCTACAATTTAATTAATGTAAACCTAATTCTCAATGGTCAATGTCCTCAACACCTTCGCTGTTTAACTAACCACTGGTCAAGCCCCTTCTTTTTTAGAGCATGACAAGATATATTTCAACACATATTGGCCTGATGGTTATTTCTAACTGTCCTTAATTAAATTTCACTACATTTAGGCACAACAGAAGCTTAAACATTTTAGGCTGTTGTCTGTTTACACAAAATGTGCCTATCTGCAAATGAATCCATTTCTAAATGTGAACTGTAAGAAGGACCCTGCTGCATATCATACTCCCAGCTGGAAAAATCTAGAAGGAACTCAGAGCTTGTGTCTCATCTTGCTTTTTTCTGCTGGGGGCGGGGGGTTACTGGGGATTTCATCCAGGAGTGCTTTATCACTGAGCCACATCTCCATCTTTATTTTGAGACAGGATATCAATAATCTGCTTAGGGCCTTGCTAAATTTCTGAGCCTGGCCTTGAACTTTCAATCCCCTGTCTCAGCCTCCAAGTCACTGAGATTACAGGTGTGTACCACCGAGCAAACTGCCTTCCATTTAACTTGTCTAAATAGATATTTACCTATTTAGATTTTTTTAATCTAGATTTGTTTTATTTTTCCGCCCTACCCCCCAAACACACACACAAAATGCTTATATTACTGAAAAACTGTGTTTTCTCAAACAAACCAAGATCTCTGTACATAGCTGGACACTTTAAGCCAGAGAGAGACAGAGAGACAAAAAAGAGAGAGCACCCCATCTATTTTCCTCTAAGGAAACCCAACAGCAAGTCAAAGCTAGCCCTGGATACGGCTGCAGGAATGAAAGTCCTCCATGACAAAAAACACAAGTATGACAAAAGTCTGAGATGGAGATGCTGTCCTAAGACAATGAAAGCCCTTGGTAAGGCAGGCACATGGGAGGCACTGCCAAGAGCTTTCCAGTCTGGGCAGTGACTTCAAGAAAAATAGACTTTACCCCTGCAAGCCTGCCAATGCAGTTCAGACAGCATTCCCTTGTATTTAAATGTCTGAGAGTATGAAATTCACTCATGATGACCCTTACCGGCCCCATCTCCATCAGTCCTGGCCAGAATATAAACTCAGACGTTTACACTGTTTCTTCTATCCTTTCCAAAATTCAGCCAATTATATGAAAACATATGCTAAAAACCTTGCTGATAGTATGCTGGGCTTAGTCATTCCTTGGGTTAAGGTAAAAACGAGTAGCAAAATCAGTAATTAACCCACTGCATATTGTGGTTGATTCTTTTCTCCATTATTGATCTCTTCTTAATTTTCAATAACCACAATCATTATTAATTTTCAATAATCACAATCACAGTGATATCATATGATATATGTGCTTCCTTTGACTAGGTTCCTCCCCTCCTCCATTTAACTGCCTAACTGCTGTTTGGCTTTTCAAAGAGCTAAGACACCACCTCTTCCAGGAACCCCTCCTTAACAAATATACCCCTATAATTTCTAACTGTAGTTTTTCCTGGATTCCAAAACTATCCTCTATATGTTACCTTCACAAGAGTACTCTATTTGTTTCTAAGACATGTCACCCCCACTAGTCTTTGGGGTTCTCAAAGGCAGAGAGCTTTGCTCATCTTTTTGAGCCAGCTCACAGGACAATGTCTGGTATTTAGTAGGCATTCTAAAATGTTTGTGAAACAAGTGAATTTGCATATGAAAGTTCACTTAGAAACAGAATTATAGATATGGGTCTTTAGAAAACATTTAGCCCATTTCCCTTTATCCATAATCCCCTAAACAACTATTTCCTGAGTTCTATCAATATATTAAAACAAAGAAATCTTTATTTATGTTCAGTTTAAACACTTTCTAATGAAAATAGAATTAGATAAAAACCTTACCGGCAAAGTTCCAGGCAGAGATGCATCAAAAAAAGAAACCAAAGAATTTGGAGGTGCTGCAAAACACACTTGAGATCCAGAGAAGAGCTTAGAGTTGGAGGAAATCTGGGCATGAATTTCCAGTCCTACAACAGCTGCCCATTTGTGTTCACTGGTGAGAAAGAGATCATGGTTAAGAAGTAGTTACATCTGTCAGCACGAATACATTTCTATAAGCCTAAACCCCAAATGTGAATTTCCTTTTTAACTTATTAAAATTTTATATCCTTACATTTTAAAATGTATAAATTTCATAGGTGACTAAATCAAAAGCAATTCATATTGAACACCTGAAATGAGATGGGAAAAATAAACTTGTTTGCAATGTGGAATTAGGAGATTCATTGCATAAACAGGAAGGCTACAAAGAACAAAATAATCTAGCATCTTAATATAATTTAGAAATGGTATCAGGTGACAACTGCCAGGCAGCAATGTCTAAATTAACGGTGCCTATCAGTGAACCACTGAGTAAATGGAAGAAAGCCTGTCTTTCAAATATTATCTAGAATTAACACAAATGGAAGGATTTGACTACAAAAAAAAAAATAAGTTAACAAAGGAAATTCTCAAGTCATATTTTAAATTGATTTTATCACAATGGCTTACAGGTACAACAACCAGTGTCACAGATATAACAGATCACCACTAAATGATACTCCTGAAAAATTTCACAAAGGAAAACTAACCATCAGATGTGGCACTTTGGGAGGAGAGTGTACTGGGGATTAAAGCCAGGGGACACTTTACCCTTGAGCTACATCCCCCACCCCTTTTTATTTTGAGACAGGGTCTTGCTAAATTGATGAGGCTGGCCTTGAACTTGTGCAATCCTCCTGTCTCAGTTTCCCAAATCAATGGGATTACAGGCCACGATGGCTCCCAAATCACTTCAAATTTCTGAGATTTAATCTCAGGTTGCTTTGTTGGTTTATGATTGACTGCTATCAAATTTAAGAAGCAAAGTGCTAAAATAATCTCTCTTATCTAGCCATCCCTACTCTGTTGGGTTGGTACACAGCTCTCTCCCAGTAATTATAAGTGTGCTTATCCATATCAAATTTATGTAGGTTCCTATCCTGCTCTTTTCCCCAATCTTCTATATTATTTAGATTTTTGTTCATATGTATTGGGTTTTGTTTCAATCATTTCAATACAAGAAGTTCTATGCCTAATGTACCACAAAAAGATGAATTCCTTCTTTTTAAAGTTTGGAAACATCTTGTGAAAGGAATTAAACTAAGAATTCATCAGGAACTCTAAATTCTCTTAGGCATCATTCAAAGCATTTTTGTAATTTCATTATGTGAGACAAAAATATACTTTCCATTTACAGGGAGTCAATATAATTTACGAAAAGAATAGAAATCAAATGCTTTTGGACATTTTCCCTCTGTTTCTCTGACTCAAAAACAGAAATAATGTCAAAGAAAAAAAACCAAAATATTAGAAACGTACCTTATGTTTCTGTATTTAAAAAGAAACTATTTAAATCTTATGCGGCAAAGCATAAACAGCAGCTCAGGAAATATCTACCAAAATAAGCAAAATTCTTATATAACAAAAAGGGGACGCTCTTAGTTGGCTACATCCTCCTAAGTCTAGACACACGTATTTAACATAAAACACCTCCACAGATCGCTGGTGTTTTCTGATTACGTATGACATTAAGCCACCAATAACCCAGATAGCTTGTAATATTAAAAACTCCCTTTCCACATTCAGAACACTGTTAGTCCATAGTAGCGCTAAAGATATGTCAGCTAAATGATTCCCCTTCTAGTGTGGCCAACCTCACAGCTAACGAATTCGCTCTTCTGTCTGTGCAACCTTCGGCTCAAGAAAACACTTGCTACATCACACCAAGTTTCCCAAATATGCCTACATTAAGACAGTGGTATGTATATGAGGTCGGAACTCACAGAGGGCTCATTTTGTGTTCTCAGGCCCTAGGGCTCCACCCTCCCGCCCCTTGAAACCTCTAAAACTGGGCTGTAGGGGCCAACGTCTCCCTGGCGCCGCAGTTCCACTTCACACTTAGGCGGGCAGTAACAGTATGAAAATGGTATACCCTTTCCTCAGCTTCTGGGCCGTGTGGAGGGGCTTCTGAGCCACTGTACTCTGTTCCCTTGTCGGATTGGGCGTGGACCCAATCGAAGCCCCTCTTCGGTGGCGAAAACCGCCGCCAACCCCCGCTAAAGCCCAAAGTGTGCCAGGACAGCCCCAGCGCAGCACGGGCGCCGCCATGGCACCTCCAGAGTCCGGGTCAGGTGACTCAGCGTCCTCTGCCGCAGGGCTCCCTGGGAAGCGTAGTTCTGAAAAATACTGAGACTCTGTAGGCTTGGACCGGAAGACTACTATTCCCGGCGATCATTGCGTCTCGAAGCTGCCGGAACTCTGGCGGGGAGGGGAAGGAAAGAGAAATAGAGGAGAGGGTGAGAGGGTATGAGGGTCGGGAGGTGTGACTCCTCCTAGCGGGGAATTGAAGAGGTTTGCGCTGTGCGCTTGTGTGTGAGTGTGAGCATAAGAGCTTGGTGCCAGAGAGCCAAAGCTGGGAAACCTGGCCTTGGTTTCATAGCCAGTTAACCTTGTGAGCCCAGCCAATGACCTTGACATCAGGGAAACTTCCTGAACTCCAAACCCACTTATCTGCCTTATCTGTCGGCTCTCCCACTTCGCATACAGATTTGTGCGTTAAAAGAACGGATACTTATTTGCATGCACAGTTCTTAATGGTATAGCAATAATGGTATAGCAAAGAGCAAGACAAGTTTGGGCTCTTAACAGTGTTTACATTCTAGGGATAGGAACATACAAAAAAAAAAAAAAAAAGGTGTTGTATTTAAGCAGAAGGTGGTTGGAGACAGATTGAACCTTAATGTGCATTTTAACTTTTTCTCATTTTTTTGTTCTTGGCCAGCATCTGAAACAATCTCTTTATATTCTCGGAAGGCTGGATAGCAGATACCATCGTCCCGGCCGAATTCTTTCATTTTTCTGCTTTAATCCCTTGTATTTGAACACAGTATCCATTCTCTTAGTTTATCATCCAATTTTAATTGTTCACATAGAATTTATAATTATTTGATGTTTATCTTGTTTCCCACAAATCCTTTTGTTCACCATGATGCTTCCAGAGTCCAAACTAGGCCTCTCAAAAGTATTTGGTGAATGAAGTAGTGTGGAAAATGCTTTTGACAAAGGACAGAGTGGATGTTGTTTGGAGGAGTCGTTTAGGAGAGAAATTAAGGTGGTGATGGAAGCAAAGACCAATTGATCTATTTGAAATAGAAGGTAACATTAAGGGACGGTTTAGATATGACAGTGGAAAACTAGCCGTGTTAGAGTAACCCCTGCATTTCTAGCTTGCATAACTGGATGGCTAATGTAGTTAACCGCTGAGATAAGGAAGCTAGAAAAGGAACAGGTTTGCAGTGAAAACATAGGAGTTTGGTTGCCTTGGAGACATCCAAGAGAAGTTAAGTAGGCATCATTGATGCCTAGCTGTGAGTATAGAGCATAAGAAAAAAAAAGCTGCATGTTGTGCATACTTCATAGTGGTAAGTTTTCCATTATTAATCAATAACCTGTTGATTAGACAACTGCAATTTATGATCTATTTCCATTAATACTTTTGTACAATTATGGCATTATGGTATGTGGAAGTAGGAAATTTTAATTACTCTCTTTAAAATGGTCATAATTTACTTTTTCTGTTTTTTATACTTTTTCATTCACTATCAGCTGATCTAAATTGCTATACCAGAAGTATTTTCAAATGACTAAACTACCTCTAGTTATTGCCCTTTATATCAGGTTCAGATCTATACTTTAGATGCTTTTTATTAGTGTCTCTCCCTCTCCTCTGAGTTTCCATATTTTCCACCTTTACTGTGGATGAGTTTGCTTTCTCTTTTGTCTTAACTCCTCAGGTTTTTCTGGCCCAGATTAGGGATCAGGAGCACAGCATGAAAGGGAGGAGAAAGGGATCCTGCACCTCTAGTCAAAGAGAGATATGAGGTTTTTGCCTTCTTACCACTACCCTTACCACTAATCAGCATACTTAGAAGATAGTTTACTCCTTTATATGGAGTAGTGTTGGGGGTGTTTTGAAAACTACCATAAAGGATAGAGCACACCTAAAGACAGTCCTAGCTTTTATGGAAAGAAGGCAGTGTAATGGAAATTCATCTCATGAAGCAGTATTGCAGTAGTGACAGGCTGTCCCTTCAAAGGCCTCCCACCCCACCACTAGAGGGAGAGAAAATACTATGCATGCAAACATAGTCAATTCCTTTCACAAATGGAACCTTCCAGTCGGTGCATGTTTTATCCAACCATGGCCCTTTCAAAGTCCTACAAGGGCTAATGGTGGAAATAGGAACTTGTCACCCGTCTTTCTGACTCTCTGTTCTTCCAAGGTTTTGTGTTACTTCCAAAAATGCCTGATGGTTTCTCTATGCTTGATGTGGTTTCTAGGAGATGATTGTTTTTCAAATGCCTTGCCCCTCAGCTAGTCAGGTTCTCCCCTCAAATCTCCTTCCATGGGGCCGTTCTTGCCCTTCTCCTGCGTGCCAAATCTGATATCTGTCAGAACTCTTACTGACAGACAGCTCTCTAGCTGAGAGAGCTATTTTGGTTCTACCGACAAGGTGGCTGTCATCTGGAAGACAGAGATTTTCATTTTCAAGGAGCTCAGGAGGTAGCAGGACAGAATTTCTAGAAGAAAAGAAAAAAAAAATGTTTTCCAAGAAGGGTTTCTCTGTTCTTATTTTATCCACATAATTGACATAGCACAAATAGATTTAGAACAAATTTTTTAAAAGATGTAGCCACTGCAGAATTCTGAGTTGTTATTTATAAATGGCAATAGTTTGGAAGCATGTATAAAATAACATACTTGATTTTGTTTAATATTCTTCAGAGAGTCTTTGAATGTCAGAGTTGGAATGGACTGGCCCACCTCTCTATTTGACTCATAATCTCCAGCTATCTAAATCTTAGATTCTCCAAATCTAAGTTGTGTTTAATTGTAATCATCCTTTTCTCATCCTTTCTCTACTTCTCAGTGGGGTAAATAATATGAAGATATCATTGCATTCCAGGATTTTTAAGTTCTTCATTAGTGTGCACACAGTGTAAAGGAAATACACATATTAGTGGTTCTAAGTTTATGCTTTTTAAAATGAAGCAAACAATTTTCTTGGGAAAATTACAATTTCAGATGAAATTAAGAAAATAGTTCCTTCTGTCATGGCAATGTATCTCAAAATGTATTTGTATGTATTTTTAAGAGTCTTAAAATTGTGTGAATTAATCTATTCTTCAGTTAACTACCTGTGTCCTGTGGAACTGAAGGCAACAATTTAAAAACTTTTAGCAGAAGAATGAATAAAGGCTCTTGGCGACCTAACAGAGCTGAGTGTGGATGGTTATCTTCGTATTTCTCAATTCAATGGTGAATTTGATTTCTCTGTTATTTGTTAGTTTCTATCTGTTCCTTGGCTATAGAAAGCAGTCTACTGTTGAAATTCCATGCCATGTGGTAGGAAGGGATGATAGTTAGGCCAGTATAAATTCTCTCTAAAAATAAAACAACAATTCACTTAAAATGATGGACATATGACAAAAATTGACAGGATCATTTTCATGTAGGAAGAAACTAAAGTAGGTCCTGTATTTGAAAAAGCATTCTGAAAACACCAAGTTACTTCTTAGAATTACCCACATTTTAAGTTCCAGTTAAGTATCATTGGGGGGAAAAGAAAGACTGGGAATACATGCCTGCCGAGCAATTGGGAGAACAGGATTCATTTCCTTTTATTTTTCCATTAAAGTCTTGATTCTGATAAAATACGGATGTGGAGGGAACAATTGCTTTCTCTAGAAGATTGCTTGGAGGCAAAGAAATCTATAACTCTTTCTTCCTTTCCAATGCAAGGAAATAGAACACTCTGTCCAATGCTTTGGTAGAGATGAAGTGCCATCCGGGAAAGATGATTCCAGTACATTGCTGCTCTCAGGCCTGTCTGGTGAACTATAATCTCTCTCTGGTCTTCCTTCTTGTAACTGCTCTCAGGGGGTGGTTTGCTGTTTTCCCGGCAGTTGTCTGTTCTAACAATCTGACTCATCCCTGGGAGCAAACAGGAGTTATGTGTAAGAAAAAGCTCCACCTGCACACATCCCCTTGACTCACCATTTCCTTGCAGGAAGATACTTTGTTGCAAGTAATGGGTGGTAGAACACATGACACTGTTTTTAGAGGCTGCATGTGATAAAATCCCTGCTGTGTTAAGATGCTCTCCCTTTTGTGTTTTTTGAGTCAAGTATTTGGCTTTCAAAGTTAGAGAGTTTGTGAGCGCATGTACACACACACACACACACACACACACACACACACACACACACTCCTGCGTGCTTTTAAGCATTATTTAAACTCAGGACCATGCATAAATACTACTCAGGAGTTTTTAGATTTAAAAGCAGATGAAGTTTTTGTATACCAGACAGTTCTCCTGATTTTAAGCGTAAAGAGTATGACTTTAAAGAACTATCCCACTAGGACACATGGATTCTGATGAGACCTTTCTCCCTATGAATGAACTCCTACTTGATAACAGAGGGGACTATACCAGAGTTCATCAGGATGGTAAAAAAGAGAGCAGAAAACCTTATCTTACAACCCTGCCAGGTAATCAGTGTCTGTCGGTGTCTGTCTAGGCTGCCCTTGAACCAAGAATAAATGAACTGCACAAAGCAAGAAAGGCTGAAATCTTGTCAGTGGTGGAGCCTTTGGGGTCACCACAGTTTAATGTATAACTATCGAGAGGAAATGTAGTGCTCCATGAAGAGGCGCCAGATTGAATTACAATCAAGCAGCAATCAAACGATACAACTACTGAGATAATGCAAAGACAGAGAGAGGGGAAGGGAGAAAAATTCCAGCAGTTCATGAATACTAATTAGGAAAGGAAAGACCAGCACAGACATTATTCATGTCTCTTTGGAATCTGACTATATTCTAATTCAAAAGTAAGATTGGATGATGGCCCAACAGTGATTTCAAGTTGGTGTTGATGGTGTACTTTGATCGGCTTTGCTCTAAGAAAGGTAGTTTTAACTCCTCTCACATATCATAAAAATGAAAAAGAAATAGTGTTAAGAATGGGACTGGATACTGTGTTTTTCAAAAGGCAAAAGAAAGTAAGCCTATATAAAAGACTTCCAGTGAACAAGGGCCCACCTAGTCTAATATTCTATTTGTGTTCATTCTCTAAAGCTGTGGTCTTTATTGTGGACTACTGTAGTATGTTGGTATGGCATCTTTGGGAAACATTTTTCAGTGATTCAGAGCCTTTGAGTTTGAAAAATTTACATAACTTTTAAATAAATTCATTGTATTCTACTTACCAATGGAACTCACACGATCTCAAGAAATGTCTCACAACTTATGAGAGTCACTTTGACATTTTACAGTCTTTCAAATTAAAATCCTTAGCAGATGTCAAAATGAAGAATCTTGAATTTAGGAAGAAAATATTTATCTTGCTTAGTTCTGTAGGCTGACTACCATTTTAGGAGTTGAAGGTCCTTGGGAACCACAAGAGGATCTGATTGCTTAGAACAACCATCAGTATAGCAATCGTGGTTACTCAATAGTACTTTACTTCCTCAAGGAAGACCATGGATATTTTGCTTTTGGTTTATATTCCTTTTAAATTCTTTCTAGAAACTTCTGCTAGGCTTAGCCTTTTGCTCTTGTGTTCTCTTTATCCAACAGAGATATAAGATGTCACTTGCTTCAAAGTGATAATATCCCTTCGCATTGTGTCTATTGTGCAGTAGATCAAATGAACTGTGTCTCTGACTGTGCAAGTTAATAGATGTTGTCCACAGAATTGAAAAATAAAATGGAGTGTGTTTTTGTTGGATTTCTATGGCATCATTGAATCATATGTTTTGTTTACTCTTTCTTCTTTCAAAAATATTGTGATTTATTTCCAATTGTCAAAAACCAGCAGGCTTAGAAGTTGTAATTTTCACTCTGTCTGAAATATAATGTGGCAAGACAGGCCAAATTACAGAAAATCAATTAGTTTTTGTTACAAGAGTCATGTATCTGAGGTCTTATTCTGTCTCTGATTACTATAGCTTATGTCTGCTCTATTCCAAAGGAATTCTTAGGAGAAAACCACCTGGAGATATTTTTTCTAGAGAAAAAACCTGAGTGGGCCTCGACACTTAATCCTTGTCAATTATGATAGAGGCAGAAATAGATTTCTTCCTTGAGTAGTTTGCTTTCTTCCTGTTATTTCAAACCACATACTCTTGAAAGGGCAGTTAACAGTTACTTGCAGAGGCCTAAAAGTCCAAAATACTATAATTTCTAAATCATATTATCTGTGTCTTTTTTATGTAAGATAAAGACCATAATTCTTGCCAAGTATATGGTCGCATGTAAGTCTGATCTACATCTAGGGATAATTCTCCTCTGTTATCCTTTGATTTGAAAATCAACTAATAAGGGGCTGGGGTTGTAGCTTAGTGATAGAGCACTTGCCTGGCATGTGTGAGGCACTGGGTTCGATTCTCAGCACCACATATAAAATAAATAAATAAATAAAGGTTTATCAACAACCTAAAAATATATATACATGTATAATTAAATATATATATCAACTAATAAGTCCAGTAGGACAAATATATTTAGGTCCAGTTTTCATTAATCATAATGTTACTGTTTCATAGATCTGCATTGGAATGTACCTTTCTGGTAAAATAAACATTGCTCCACAAATTTCCTTGCTTTTCTCTTCTTGAGCTTTTAAAAGAAAGACTTTATTATCAATATTTCATCTTACTAAGTAATTTCTTATACCTTGGGAGACCCAAGGGATCTAAAAACAGCAACAACAACAATATATATAGATGTAAGTATTACATTGATTTCAGAATATTACTGATTCCATTTCCCCCACAATCCAGAAAATCTTAAATTAACATTAACTCAAACTTAAAGCATGGATATAGCAGAATTGTTTTAAAGAGTTGTTAAGCAACACAAAACTTGTAGTCAGCCAAGTTATAACTCCTATGTTATTTAGGGCCTATAATTAATTTTTTAAAAATCAAAACACTTTTAAAAATAGTCTCATGTGTTGAATTCCAGCATGGTGCTGCTTTTTGTAGAGGAATTTCTGTAAAATGCAAGTTTATTTATAGATTACAAGTGACTCAAAGATGTTACAATATAAAAGAAAATGACACTCTAGAGTCTTTGTTCGGGCTGTTTAGGGCTGTCTTGGAATGTTCAGTTCACTCCAAGGGATTGCTTTTAATCTTCAGAAGCAAAAGGAATTTCATAAATTGGAATTGTTGGCCAGATGGAATTTCCTGATTAATTTTTTAGTGTTTGGTATTAAACATAATAATGAAAAAGGGAGTTCTGAGAGTAAACCCAATTAACATTTCATAAAATTTATTGCTCTAAATATGGCTTACCCTTTATTTTACAATTTCCACTCACTGCCTTCCTGGACAAATGATTGTACCTTGAGAAACTGAACACAGTCAACTTGTCTCTCTCCTCCCTCCCATTCCTTCCTTTTCTTTTTTGCTCAACTTCTTTCTATTTATACTCTGTTCGGGTTTTCATGAGGCTACAGTACCACTCTGGGGCTCACCTTTTTTGTTCTATTCTTTATGGGTCTTGGTAGAAAGAATTTTTTTACCAGTTTGTAGTAGTAAGTCCTGGTGCTAGAATGGTGTCACTTGTGTTGGACACGAGATTCCTAATTCCATGTGTAATCATAGACTAGAGTATGGTTTACAAAGCTAGTCTTTGTGATATTGCAAATACAGATAAACATTCTTCCTGTATTTCTTGTAATAGTTATACACCTTTCCTTTGGCAGTTGGAAGTTCCTATTCAATCTCGAGATGAATATATTCATTTGGATTTGTTGGGATTGAAGAATCACACCTTTAAAAACAAAATCTGTCATACTAGATTGAGATTGTTTGAAGACAAGAATCATGCCTTTCTTGTTTTGGTGACCTTTCGGTTCTCAGAAATATGACAACTGTACTGGCCACCATTTACTCATTGCTCCTGGGGATGATTTCCTTGTCCTTACTCATGCAATCCACATAGCTAGGTTAGGGGCTGCAGAACTACTATTCCATGCCAGGACTGGATAGCTACATAATTTGTGGGGTCCACTGCAAAATTAAAATACAGGATCCTCTATTAAAAAATTATTAAGAACTTGTAAATGGCAACATTAGAGCATTAAGCCAAACATAGAATTCTTCTAAACATAGGTGTCCCTTCCTGTGCAGATGCACAGGTTGTGAGCTTGACTGTGCTTCTGCCTCCTCCTTGTCCATGGTTTATTAGGTCCTGAAGGAAGGAACTATCAAATCCAGGTAGTACAAATCAGAACCCTTTCCTGGTTTATTTGTTTGTACAAGAATTAAGAAAACGTTTATCCCAATTGGGTAAAACTGGGAACCATCAGCAATCTTGTTTCCAGATGTGAAGAAAGCCACCAATGCACATCCTTCCATTCATCTCAGACTTGTGCATGGGTGTTTGGCATATGCCCCAAATATCTTCTATGGTCTTCATAGCCTGCTAATCTTGCTGCTGACCTATACCTTACTGTCCACAACCTTTGAGGCTCTGGATGCTGAAAGAGATGACCCCTTGAGTATTTTCTGGTTCTGTAATTCTCCGAATCTGTAACCAGATTCCTAAGAGTGACTTCATCTGTGTGTGGTTATACATGTGTAGGAATGAGAATAGTGCTTGATTACTCATTTTTCTCAAACTTCATAGAAAAGCTATTTTTTTAGACCTTGATAGTGTAATGATCACTGAGATAACAAAGAAACCTTATCCCATTAAGACTGACCATCAACTAGGCAATTTTTAAAGCATTCCAACTATAGGTGATTTTGAGTGCTTCCTTAGGGGAAAAATACTTGAGGTCTAAGCCACAGATGCCTCATACCCTGGGGAATTTCTGGATCCACATTTTCAGTCTCTTTCTTCTTTTCCCAATAGTACAACTCCTAAGAATTTTCTCAGAGGATCACAAAACACTGATAAATGAATAAAAATTGGCTCCTGACAGACCTCTTGACTGGCATTCTTCTGGGAGCTCATTTTAGAAGGCAACTTTAGGGCAGAGCACAGTCAATTTTCACAGAGTAGGATCTGGGCTTTGGTGTTTTCTGATTTTTTGTTCCCTCTGACCATATTATACTTTTCAAGGGGGAAAAATGATCAAGGTAAAATGAAGGCCTTAGATGAAGTTTAAATTTAACATGTGATGACTTCCCAACTCCTGCCTAGAAACTTATCGGAGACTTAACTGGACTGATCATGTTATCTCAAGTATTTCACTATTACTGTTCTTCCTATTATTTTGAAACAACATCTTGCTATCTTTCTGTGTTTCCCAGGTTGAGTTTAAATTTATGAACTCAAAAGATCCTCCCACCTCTAGCCTCTGGTCCATGGTAAAGCCTCAATCAGTGGTTGTCAACCAAACCAAAAAAAGAGATCTTCCCACTTTGAGTATTTTAAAATAAAAATGTGTTTATGTCAAAATCTGTTTCAATGAGAAATGAATAATTTCTCAAATATATCTGAAGTTTAAGGTAATAGATACAGAGGAGCTTATTCCTAGAATCCTATTTAAGCAAGTTATCATTCCTAGGAAGGAGTTTTTGTTTTTGTTTTTGTTTTTTAATGTCACCTCTCTGTCAATTTATAGATGAGGATGCTGAACCACTGCATGGTAACAACTCATATTTTTCACTGTGTGTATCCAGAATCTTCCAGACCTTTTTTCCCTCTAATCCTGGCTGGGTTAATACCCAGAGCCCTGTGTCTGTGCACTGCCTCAGAGTTGAGGAATTGATATGTGTCATAATGATGACTTGCTCTTACATTAATATTTTTTATTCCTTCAATTGAATATACTTCTGCCTTTTATCTCCTAAGTAAAAACAGGAAAAAGCAAAGGTAAGAGCCATAGGACTAGAGGTAAAAGCAAACCTACAAAGACAGACACTGAAGGAGGGCTCGTCTGCAAATGTCCAGAAGCTTCTGTCCATATGTCTTTCTGAAACCTTTGCCAAGATAGTCAGAAGTTCAAAATTATTTCTTCATGGCCATTATGCAGTGTCACATCTTACAGAGCCAAAGGAATAAATTTCAGACATGCAGAACACACGTCCCTTCAGCCTTTCTCAGGCAGGCTGTCAACTCTGCCACATTGATGCACAAATAAAAAAGGACAGACAGAACCTTAAAACTTTTTCTGCTAGTCTGTTCCTTACTGTCCGCCTTCCTAAAGCAATGGAGTGAAAAACCTACACCCAGGCCCTTGTCCTCCACATTGCCTTCCCCATACAGGTACTTCCAGGCTAGGGAGAAACACACACACACACACACACACACACACACACACACACACACACTCACTCACACACAAGCAAGAAATAGAAGAAAGAGATTTTATTAAGTAAAGGAGAAAGAAGTTACATATTGAAGAACCATCTAGTCAAGGACCTACCACAAAAATTTGACTTCTACTACCTGTCCCTTAAGTGGTCAAAAAATCATGCTCCAATGCTACTCCTTCTCCTCAACATTACTCTTTCTCTTCCTCCCTGATGGTTTGTCCTCCACAGTTGAATGCTTCTGAGTGTTTTCCCTCTTAGAAACAGTATGATTTCTGTCAAACCACAGTTTAAACTTTTCAGAAAAGCTCTCAAGCTTTCATTTCTGTAACCAAGATCAACAATCTGTCATGTACAGTGGCATTTTCAACTGACTGCTAGAAATCTCCACCTGAATGCCCTGCTAGCACCTTGAAATTAACATGTCCACAATCTCAGCATCTTCCCTCCTGAACATAATATTCCTTCCATGGACTTCTTTTTCTGTTGATGATAAACCACTCTCAGTCATTCCAGTTACAAATACTGAAATTGTGTCTGATTCTTGCCTCTCCTGTACTGTCACATGGTTTAAGTGATCACCCAGTTTCTAGCAGAGATGACTAAGTAGAGGTGACACCTCCAAAGATACATATGCAGTTGTGTAGGAGAGGATACTAAGTGCAGTTTTGGACACATTGGATTTGAGATATCAGTGAGGCATCTTTTTGGATAAGATTCAGAGATAGTGAAAAATACCACTCTAAAAACTGTTAATATAAATTCGGGAGCCATCAGAAGATAAGTGTCAGTTAATACCATGAGAGTGATGGTGTAGGATGGGACAGGGTATAAATGATTACATTTAATTTTTTTAAATTTTAGTTGTAGATGGACACAATATTTTAATTTTTATTTATTAATTTTTATGTGATGCTGAGGATTGAACCCAGTGCCTCATGTGTGTGAGTCAAGCACTCTACCACTGAGCTACAACCCCAGCCCAAATGATTACATTTTTTAAGAATATATATTTATTTTTTCCTAAGACAAGACACAAGGTTTCTGGATCAAAGGCATAGTTATTATAATGAAGTAGGTTCCCCATGTTCCATTTCCTGTTTCAGGGTGATGTGTGAAAGCTAGCTGTCACCCTAAATGTATTAGTGATTCTTGATTTATGATTGGGAACTCCAAAATTAGGGATCTGGATTCTAGTCACAAAGATTTGCTCATGTTTTCTTCTAGGCATTTTCTAGTTTTGGGTTTTCAAGTTTGGTCTATGATACATATTGAGTTACTTTTTGTATATGTGTGAGAAATGGATCAAAGTTCTTAAAAAATAGCTGATATTCAATTGTTCTAGCATCATATGAAGAAAAGAGTATCAATTGGATTTCTAAGCACTGGGGACATGTGCACATTTTCTACTTATGTGCCTTTGCCCCACTGTAAAAACTTGATCGCTCATGTGTATGTGGATCTATTACTGAACTGTGCTTTGTTCCACTGATTTCTATGTCTGTCTTTATGCCAATATAATGCTATATTAATTATTATAGCTTTATAATAAACTTTGACATTGGCTAGTGTTAGTTCTCTAAATTGTTATTCTTTTTGAAAGTTGTTTTAGCTATTCTAAGTTCTTTGCATTTCCATATAAATTTTAGAAACAATTTGTCAATTTCTAAAATAAAAATAAGTTGCTAGGATTTTTATTGAGTTTGCATTGAATCTGTAATTCATGGAGAAGAGTCATCTTAACAATATTAAGTCTTATTTAATAATTTATATAGTTCTTTTTAGTCATTTAATTTCTCTCAGCAAGGTTTTATAGTTTTTAGTGTATGTGTCTTGCACAATTTTGTCAGATTTAATTCTCAGCATGTTATTTTTGGTGCCATTATAAATGGCATTGTTTTTAATTTATAACTGTACCCAGTATTTAGAAATACAATTGATTTTTTGCATATTGAATTGCATTCTGTAGCCTTGCTAAATTAACTTAATAGTTCTATTAGTTTTTTGGTAGGTTACATCAGATTTTCTACATGGATAATCACAGTGTCTGAAAGTAAAATGAGTTTTATTTATTCCTTTTAAATCCAGATGCATTTTTCTTGGCTTTTTGTGCTGAGTAGAACCTCTAGGAAAGGTGAATAGAAGAGGTGATAATGCACATTCTTGCTTTGTTCTTAATCTTAAGGGGAGAGTACGTTTTTTGTGTATTTACTCATGTAGTTCCAGTTCTAGCACTCCTTGTTCCTTTGTATGGATAAATATTGCCATCTGTTATCATTTTCTTTCTGCCTAAAGTCTCCCTTTAATGTTGCTTATAGAAATTATCTGTTGCTGCTGAATTACTGCAGCATCTCTATGTTAAAATAGTCTGTTTTATCTTCATTATTAGGTGATTTTCTTTCTTTCTTTCTTTCTTTTTTTTTTTTTTTGGACTGGGTGTAGAATTCCAGGTTAACAATTTCCTTCCCTGCACACTCTCATACTTGATGTTTATATTCTTTTGACCATGTTAATACTATTCAAAGCTGAACCATGTAGCATATTATAATTTTATACCCTTTAAAATTTTTACATTTTCACTGAATTATTTTTTAATTTGTTTGGCTCTATATGTCTCTAATTTATTCCTAAGGTTTTAAGTATTAATTACCTCTCAGTATAGTCAAACTATCTTTGTCAATTTCATTTTTGTTTTAGAGATATGCTCTGGAACCTTATGTTTCCTATTGTTCTGATCTGGAATGGTAGTTCCCTGGTCCTAATGCACAACTGTTCCCCTGAGCAATCCTATCATCATCATCATCATCATCATCACCGCCTCCACTATCATTATCATCCTGGGGATTCCCTTCTTTCCTCACATATACTGGATCCCTGTTTTCTTGTTCCCATTCCATATCTTCTTTCTTGGTTATTCTGTTATTATGGTAAAGCACATTCATTCTCTAGTATCTTCTTAAGAAAGGACAGGCAGTATATATTTTATTTATTAAAACATCTATATTGGTATTTATATCTGATAATGTTTTAATTCTAACCTCATTTTCTGTGTGCAGGGCAGGCAGAATACCTAGGGGCACTCTATCACTGAGCTATATCCCCAGCCCTTTTTATGTTTTATTTTGAGACAGAGTCTTGCCAAGTTACTGAGAAGGCCTCAAACTTGTGACCCTCCTGTGTTACGGTTTAACTATGAGGTGTCCCCCAAAGCTCCTGTGTTGATGCAGGAATATTCAGAGGTAAAATGATTGGATTTGAGGGCTGTAGCCTAATCAGTGCATCCTAGTTTGAATGGATTAACCAGGTGGGCAGGTGGAGTGTGGCTGGAGGACATGGGTCACTGGGATGTGCACTGGAGAGTGCATCTTCCCTGTGGCCCTTTCCCCTTTCTGCTTCTCTCTGCTTCCTGGCTGCCATGAATGGAGCGGTCAGTGTTCCTCCACCACACCCTTCCAGCATGGAATTCTGCCCTCCCTTGGGCCCAGCACAATGGAGTTGGCCCACCATAGGTGGTGAGGCAAAATAAACTTGTCCTCCTCTCAGTTGTTCTGGTCAGATATTTTGGTCACAGTGACAAAAAGCTATCTAAAACATCCTGTCTCAGCCTCCCTAGTGGCTGGGGTTACACACACTGTTGTGCCCAGCTCTAACTTCATACTTGATTGATGGTGTAGATGGGTTTAGAATTCTAGGTTGGAAATAATTTCTCCCAGGCTTTTTCTTTTTCTCCTACACTGTTTGAATCATTATTCCATTCTAACTTTCAGTGCTATGGAGAAATGCTATGCCACTCTGTTTCCTAGACCTTTTATATCACTTATTATTTTTAAAATGCCTTTAGGATCTTCTTTCTTCCTAGTGTTTTGGAGTTTCATAACATTAGGAATAGTGTACGTGGATCTTTTTTTCATATATTGAGATGGGTATTCTACTGATGAGTCAATCTGAAAATTTATCTTTGAGTTTTGGGGAAAAATATAATTATTTTTCTGATAATTCCTTCCTGCCTGTTCTTTTTCTGGAGTTTCTCATACTCAGATGTTCAGCCTCCAGTCTTGAAGTTCTCTCTCAATTTCTTTTTTATTTTAGGTTTATGCTCTGTTTTATGCATTTTCTGCTATTTTTGCATAGTTTTAAGAAGCAGTAATGATAAATGTATGTGTCTAGTTCTTTGTATTTAACTGGGATCCTCTGATCTCTTTTCAGATATCTTTACTGCAGGTAAGGAGTTATTGTAGAAATCCGTATGGTCTCTGAGAGGAGCAGCACATTTTTTTCTTGGTCTGATTTTCCCAGCCTTCTAACTTTTCTTTAGGATGTTTATACAAAAAAAGAGACAAAGTAAATGAAAGTAGAGCCAGTCCAGGTACAAGTTCCTTGGGTACATTATTCACCCTCCTTTATGAGATTTACTCATTTCAGGAATGAGGGACAATAATACCCATATTTTATAGTTCATAATTGTTATGAGGAACAAATGAAAATATATAAATGAACATTACTGGAAAGCTATGCAGTGGCATATGAATGTGGAAGATTGATTCTCAGAAAGGAACATAGACACCTTGTAATGAATGCTCAAATAGAACATCTTGTTGCTTTTTTTGACCAAGGAAAACAAAATGAAGCAAGAATCAGGTAAGATAATAGCAAGATCAGTGAGTAGGAGGGTCACAGAGGAAGCAGATAGTCTGCAGGATTTAAACTCTGATTTCAGGACTTATGGCAATCTATGAATGTCCTTGTCTGTGAAATGAGGAAAATAATATCTATCTTGCAGTGTTGCTATAAGAAACTGACTTATAGAGGTAAAAATAAATGTAAGTCCCTGGCACATAGCTAGCATTCAATAAATGGTAGCAATGATCAGTGGTGAGGTTTTTAGGCTCTAGGTAGTCTCAACCTACCATTTATAAGTCATGTGATTTGAGGGCAGAGTATTTTAATCAAGTATGTTAATCAATAGGAAATTTCTAGGATGGAGCCCTGGTACAAACTCAATACTAAACATATATTAGCTTTATTATTATTATTAGCTACTAAACGAGACAAATGTTTTGACCATACATTGGGTCATCATTTGGAGTGCAAATAAAGTTGCAATTTTATTTTTGTGATGTCTTAGACTGTTTGGGCTGCTATAACAAAATGTCCTAGACTTATAAACAAAACAGTTCTGGAGCCAGCGAAGTCCAAGATCAAGATTCCAGCAGATTTCATGTCTGGTGAGGGCCCATTTCTCATAGATGGTTAATTCTCTGTGTCCTCAAATGTAGAACAGGCAAATATGCTCCTTAGGCCTCTTTTATTAGGGGACTGATCCTATTTATGAGGACTGAACTCTTATGATCTAATCATTTCCCATAGATGCCCACCTGTTAGTACCATCACTCAGGTTTCAACATATGAATTTTGGGAGACGTAAACATTGAGACCACAGCATGTTTTAAAATAAAATAGCATATAATAAATAAATAAAGATTACTTATCCTGACGTTAGATGGTTGATTATTTCAAAGGCCTCCAGTCCTGTGTCCCTTGTCCCACAGGTCCTTAAGTCAGGGGTGGAGTGAACATATTTGAAAACATTCTGATGCCAGGGCTCTGGACCAAGTCCTGAAAATGAAAATTCTAATCCTGAAAATGATGAGTTTAAATGGTAAATAAGGGAAGAAGCCTTCAGACTTCACAGGCATCCTCACTTAGCTCGGACATCATGGCCTTTCCACTTGGTGCAAAAACTGAGAATTAGCAGTATTTTTTGAACTTTGTCCTTCTGACTTCAAATAGACCAGTACCAGTTGCCTGCCCCAACCAAGAACTAGATTGACTACAGAGACCTGCTAAGCTCCCCAGCAGCCCTGATGTTACCCCAGTTTGCCATTGACACTGGCTGCCTCTGCCCTGGGACTGCCAGCTTCATGCTCTGGTGTGGTTTCAGATCATAGGGATGGCAGCACTGCTCGAGCTCTCAATGGATACTTCTTGAATGAATAATAAGCAGTAGGGGGAATTATGTAGTGAAGATGTCCACATTCATGCTGTATCATATATAAAAATATCTACCTTAGAGTTTTAAAGGTAATATGTGGTGTTTCCTCTCCCTTCTGGGCTCATTGCTTACACTGTCATATAAGTTTAATGCTTGAGTCTCTTCTAGAAAACTGAACCTAACAAAGGTGGGGAACTTATTTTTGTCATCTGTAATATTTGAGGAATAGATGAATGAATGAATTTGTCCATTCAACAAATAAATATTTGTGAGCTCTAGGCAATGATGTGAAGGTATGATGTTGCTCAGATAGGTCTCTGATCCCATGGGGCTTACATTTTAGAGGAGGAGACAACCCCAAAATGAATAAATGAACAAGGTAATTTCAGAGAGTGAGTGCAACAACCCCCTCGTAAATTCTATCAATGCAAATGTGTTTGGCATTTTCTTATAAGGAAAATGTAGTGCACAATTTGGCTCCAAGTTCCTTCTCTATGGAATAGGTCTCTACAGAGGGAAGAAGGATAGATTGCAAGGATATATCCAAATTATTAAACTGAAATGATCTAGCCCTCCAAATTGAGACAAGCAGCAGCATTGCTTAAGTGTTTTAGCTTGGCCTGTGATTTGCTAATCAGAGGCTGGAGGTGACACACCGTAAAACTATACAGGCTTTTTAACTGATGGGTTTACAGAAGGTTCACAGCAAATCTGTGCCCTGTAATTGGAAGTTTAAAGGTATAAATATCAGATTATTTGAATAAAAAATCTCCACACTCCTTAACCCTTTTTCTCTTCTAAAATGAATGAAAACATCTTGGCCAGAAATAATCTGCTATAGGTCTGTAACTCCCAGCAAAGAAAAAAATCGAGAACTAGTGACAACTTAAGTCCTTACTGTAGGTACTCACAGCACATTTAACATATAAGTATATGTAAGAAAAATTCTTAAAAGCATGATAAATGTATTCTGGAAATGCTGTCCTACATGCCTAAATGATAAAAGGACAACAAACTTAATTAGCCCAGACCAGATTTCACCCTTTGATATGCACAGATAACTTCCACTGAGATTATTATACCAAAGCAAAGGCGGTATTCAGTTCTCAGAAGAGCATGTGTTTTTTTTTTCAAGAGAAGAATTTATCTTTAGCATGTGCATACATGTTTTGGATCCATGTTGTGCGTGTGTGTGTTGGTGTTCATGTGTGTTTCTCTACTGCCCATCAAGAGAGGTTTTGAGAACTAAGCCAACTGGTAGAAGTCAATTAGGTGGAAGTTAGGCCAAGTATTCACCTTCCTCCTTGCTCAATGATCCCTACTGTGACTTTCAGAAACACTCATGTTCTAGGGGTTCCTGTGGTGGCGGTGCTGGCAGTGGGGGAGCTTCTGAGCACCTGTGATTAGTTAGTAGTCTGTAGATGGTCAAGAAATGGAACAAGTAAAATAGCATGGGGCCTCAAAACAGAAGTGCCATCCGCCAGTGCTTTCCTCCACAAGCATTGCTTGGTTTTCTTTCTAAACCTTGTTCTATGGATACCTGAGTAGGAGAAAGTTAAGAAGAGCTACTACTTTTCTACCATAGGCACAATCCTCAGGTTTTAAAAGCAAACTTTGAAACTTGGAATGGAAATGGAATGAAAAGCATTGGCATTGGTGGGGAGGGATGTACCTTCAGGTTTGTAAGTCAAAGTCCATAAAATGATTAAAATAAATTACACATTTATTCTAGGCATCCATGAAACTAGTGAGACTAAATTATTCCAAAGCAATTATTCTTCAGAAAAGAGCCATTATACATTTTCTACTCTTGCCCCTAATGTTTCACTTAGATTTATATTCATAATGTTATTGGAACACATTAATCCAAGCAAGATATTGCCCCAGGATTCCTGTTATTATTTACCCTCCATATATCCTCACATATGCATTTATAAAACTGAAGGAAGCACATACATGTGAATAGAAAAACAGACACACAAGTGCCCGATGCTCCATCACACATACTGCAATCATATTTGACAGGCTAATTTCTAGTAGGTGCCCAGTCAATTGGTTTCACAGCTTAGCTATTCATCGTCAGACAGGGTGTCTGGGTTTGCCCCATGCATTTCCAGTTTGCAGAATAGTGCCAGACTGGCATCTTGTCTTGTGACTTGATAACAGATTCCATTAATAGCGTATCCAGTGGTACTGACATCCAGTCCCTCTCAGCTGGGGGCAATCTGGCATTTAGTGCCAGCCTGAAGAACTGCAAGGGTTGTAAAGCCAGTGCCAGATCATACACAGAGGCTGGCTGTGAATTCACACCCTCTGTATGCACAAGGAACTGCAAAGGGGAACTTTGAAATGAAAAAAAGATGAGGGAAGATAATGGGTAAGGACTTCCTTGATATCTGCCATTCCCACTTCATGAACTCAGGGGTGAAACAAAATCATCATTGTTTCACTAGGTTGGGACCATGCCTAGATGTGTGCTCTATTTATTCCTAAGCACATTGCTAGTTCTCAATGATTATCATTATCATTATTAATGATGGTAATAATTGACAACATGGCAAATAACTTGAAAAGAGCTAGTTTCCTGAAGAAAAAAAAATAAGTCACTTTAATAATGACTCTTTTACACAGAAATAAATAGGACATTTGTGTCTTGGTATTTTAAATTATGTCTTTGTTTGCCGAGGCTGGAGGGCATAGGGTGCAATTTTGAACTCCAATAAATGAACAAATGAATTAGCATTAGGAAAAGGGTACATGTTAATCAAAACCCATGATTTGGACTTCGGGTCCTTAATTACATGTAGATTTTTCTGTTTTGTTTCTTTCTCTCCAATATCACTTATTCCTACATTTTCAGAGTCTGCCTTACCCATAGGAGGAAGAATGCTGTCTTGGTGCAAAGGTTTTTAGCCAAGGCACATAAAATTATTCCTTCTGAAGGTAACTGCCTTTAATCAAGCTAATGCTAAAAATGCAATATACCAAAAGCAAGAACTAAGAAGAATCTGGAAGCTCCTGACCCAGCCAGCTTCTCTGTCAGACTTTTTTCAGTCAGTAGTAGGAAAGACAGACCCAGCTCATCAGTCTCTATAAATCTTAAGTTAATTATTTCTTTCTAGAAGACCTGCTAAAGATACTGCTCAATAGTCTTATTCAGAAAAACATGTATCTTGAAACATTCTCCCACATTTACTTGCAAAGCAAACATTTGTATCTTGGTAAATAATTTCAATTAAGCTAGAATTAGAAAAAAGTAACATTTCCTGTAATGGGAGATAGTGGCTCAAGCTTTTTCACCCTTTCTCTGTGATTTACAATGACATCTACTACTGGAATAAAAACTCAAATATGATCTATGGAGCTTGACATGTATTTCTTTTTGAAGTGGTTTGGCATGAATGTATTTGTGCAACTGAACTCATTTGTTTTAAAATATGGCAGAGTAGATTTTACCTACAAAATCCTTTGAAATTCTAAATATGCATTCACTGGGGTAGGTATTTGTTTTTGGAATTTGGGAGAAAAAGATAGGAATCCATTTCTACTAAGAAAACCTCCCTTAAAATATCAGTCTGGCAGACAAGGTGTCAACTTGGTGAAAGTAATAATAATAAATATGATAATATCTCCTTGGGAAACAGATTGAGCAAATTTCAATCCTTTTTTTTTTCTGAGTACCAGTGACTGGCTATATTGCATCTTCAGATAATGAATTTACATTGCTCCCTGATGCTTCCTTTCTTTAGGCTTCTTTTCTTAATGCCCTAAAAGCAGCTTATATCTACCTGCAGAAACATCATTCCATCTTTTCAAGCTTAGTCATTGATTCCTCATTTTCTTTATCTATACAGGTAGAAAACTTCCTGCCCTGCATTTTAAAGTTGAGTTCCATCTTGGTCTACCATATCCTTGGTTCCTACTCAGAGTTACTAACTAAGCATGGTTTCTGAATACAGTATGGACAAATCATTTTTCTAGGTCTCCTGCCTTGCTCGGGCTAAGCTGGCAATTTTTATGAAGTAGCTACTTGCAACCAGTTCTGCACCATTCTGAAGAAAGAGGAGCGTTCTATTGTCTGTGCAAGGGTCTCTGCTCCCTCCAGGTGTTTCCTAGTGCTGTAGGACTACTCTGTTGAAGCATTTCTTCTTGGATGGTACTTTTATTAATTTCCTAGGACTGCTATAAAAAATGGCACAAAATGGGTTGCTTAAAACAACAAATATTTATTCTCATACAGTTCTAAAGGCTAGAAGCCTAAAATCAAGGTGGTGGCCATGTTGGTTCCCACTGGGATTCTGAGGGAATTCCATTCCATGTCTCTCTCTATTTTCCAGTGATTGCCAAAAATCCTTAGCCTTCCTTGGCTCAGGGCAGTATGTTAGTCAGCTTTCCATTACTATAATGAATGCCTGAGATAACCACTTTATAAGGAGAAAGGTGATTTTGGCTGACAGTTTTGGAGGTTCCAATCCATAGTTGGTAGACTACTTTACTTTTGGGCCCCTAATGAGCTGGACCTTTTGTTGGAATATGGTGGAGAAAGTTGTCCACTCCAGAGAAGCAAAAGAGAGAGGAAAAGAGAGGCTAAGGTCCCAATATTCCCTTTGAAGGCACACCTCAATAATCTACTTTGTCCCACTAGGTCTCATCTCTCAAAGGTTCTACTATCTCCTAAATAGTTCCACAGGCTAGGTCAAGTCTTCAACACATGAGAAAAAATGAATAAATAAAATAAAAGTATTGTGTCCATCTACAACTTAAAATAGAAAAAAAAGACACTGGTTATATTGGATTAGATCCCACCATAATCCAGTGTGACCCCATTTTAACTTGATTATATCTATAAAGATGCTATTTGCCAATAAGTTTACATTCACAGGTACTGGGAGTCAGGACTTCAACATATTTTAGGGGGATACAATTTGACCCCTGATAGTGTTATAATCTTTTTTTACACTGACACCTTTTTCTATTGTGAGCTCTCTGAGAACAGCTCTGTATTGACTATATCCTGGTACATTATAATGATTCATAAATAATGACTGAATAATTAATAAAAAAAACTGTGCATGACATTATTACCAGGTAAAATTTTGGGAATGTTGGCATTTGATAAAAGAAGACCCCCCCAACTCTTGCTGGGTATCTAGAATTCATTACCTTATGGAATGCCATCTGAAATGGGCACAAGCTACACCTTTACTTTGTAAAACTACTTTCAAAATTTCAACAAACCTGATAGAAATGGTGTGTGTATCCAAAGAAAGGTTTCACAGGCTAACCAAAATGTCAAATTTCTTTGTGCTTACGTTGGAATTCAGATTAGATGGGAGTTGAGAGTGGCTTAGAAAAGCTAATACTCAGAACCTTTTCTTCTTGACCGCATTGTAGGGTCAGTTTGAAGGAGGAGAGCCCTAATATGGGTGCCATATTCAAGAGTCCTAAACAGAGGGTGGTTTGGTGTTACGAGCACCATCCTCTTTGTTTACAGCAACTAACTTCTTGGTTCAAAGCAGGTCCACTGACTCTCTCTTCTTTTTCTTCTTTGTCTTCCCTCTCCCACTCTTCCTCAAGCTTCTGCTTTCAGCTTTGGCTTTTAATTTTCCTTGCATTATATCCTCCTCTTACTGAGTATCAAGCCTCACTGGCTTTTCTGTCTTAGGGGGAAAGGAATAGCTTCTCACAGCAGACGAGCTCCATTATTGGCTCTTAATAAAGTGCATATTAGAGGAACTTGGAAAATCCTCTCAATGCAGACTCTTGGCTTGTAAAACTATTGTTTTGCAGCATAATCCTATTTTGTATGTCAGATGTGAGTACCAGCCTCATTTTTTTTTCAGTGTTACATCTACTTCAATTTTTCATCTCCCCCAAGGCAGATGGACACCTTGGGTCTACTAGTACAAAAACAAACAGGAGAAGCCGATTAAGTATTTTCAAAATACTACTCCCAATATACTAAGTAATTGCAGGTTACTCAGTGACAAGTGCCAAAGAGGAAATAGGCTGGGCCATGAGACAGCAAGAGTAACTTGGTGGGGGGTTTATGGAGGGCTCTCTACTCCATCAGGCAGACTAGAAAGAAAAAACACAAAAACGAACAAACAGAAAACCTTAGGGATGAGCCCTGAAGAGACCATATTGTCTCCTTCATTATGGCAGGGACTACATTTCACCATTGCCTTGGGCCTTAGATCACTTAATTTTACTCTGCAATTTCTCCCATTTTTTTTTTCAAATCAACAGGAATTTTAAAGAATTTGTTCTTTGTATATACACATGACAATAGGGTATATTTTGACATATTATGAGCACATGGAGTATAATTATTCTAATTAGTATCCCGTTCTTGTGGTTGAACGTGATGTGGAGTTTCACTGGCTGTAAAATTATGTCAAATTCATTCTACTGTCTTTCCTATTCCTACTGGCCCCTTCCCTTCATTCCCCATTGTCTAATCCAATGAACCTCTATTCTCCTCCCTCCCTTATTGTGTGTTAGCTCTCACTTATCAGAGAGAACATTTGGCCTTTGTTTTTTTTGGGGATTGGCTTTTTTCACTTAGCATAATAGTTTCCAGTTCCATCCATTTACCAACAAATGCCATAATTTCATTCTTTGTTAAGGCTGAATTATATTTCATTGTGTATATAAACCACATTTTCTTTATCCATTCATCTGTTGAAGGGCACCTATGTTGGTTCCATAGCTTAGCTATTATGAATTGAGCTATTAGGAATTGAGGAGTGGGATAGCTGGGTCAAACGGTGGTTCCTTTCCAAGTTTTCTGAGGAATCTCCATACTGCTTTCCAGAGTGGTTGCACCAATTTGCAGTCCCACCAGCAATGTATGAGTATACATTTCCCCCTACATGCTCACCAAATTTATTGTTACTATGTTCTTGATAATTGCCATTCTGACTAGAGTGAAGTGGAATCTCAGTGTGGTTTTAATTTGCATTTCTTTAATTGCTAGAGATGTTGGACATTTTTTCATATATTTGTTGACTGTTTTATTTATTCTGCAAAGTGCCTGGATCAACAAGCATTTCTAAGTGTAGTCTTGGGCAAAGCTTGTGACACTCTTGAAGACCTTTATCTAGTGACTTTTTTATGTTGGAAAAACCTGTCATTTTCATAGTGGGACCTGGAGGAGGGACAGGGAAGAATTAGATCTTTTGTGATACTATTGTGAGGATTCAGAATGTGGTATCCCAAAAGGTGGTGTCTCTGCTGAGTATTTTTGAGCTGAAGTAGATAGGAGGGACTCAGAAGCAAGAAGGTCTCTCTTCCTGTCTTGCTGTTTTTATCTCTTCTTTCTCCCTCTAATGGGTCATAGAAACTAAATTCATCTTTCCAAAGCAAGACATAAAACTTGGAAAGGTCACACTCTGACCTGCACTCTTCCGTCTTAAAGGTACTCCCGTGGTAGGTGTCCTGCCCCATGTCCTGGGTAAAGAGACAGAAAAAAGCCAAACAGGTAGCTTGCTGAATACCCCCAGTTTATTAACATTAGGCCACACTCCTTTTTATCCAATCATGCTTCTTCACACTGTCTACTTTTTTCATAACTTACATAAAAATACAGTTTTCCCTGGTTCTTCATTTTTGAATGTTCCCCTGTCACATAAAAGTTTGTTAAATAGAGCTAAGCTTTTTCTTCTTATTCTCTTTTGTTATATTAAGGTGTTGAACATGACCCTTTCAATAAATGAGAAAAAGGCATTATACTAATGGTGGTTCTTGGCTGCACATTAGAATCACCTGGGGAACTTCAAAAAGATACACACACACACACACACACATGTAATATATATGTATATATATGCATATGTGTGTCTATGTATATATACATATGTATATACTTATACATATATGCCTACATGCATATATATGTATCTATATATACACACATATGTATATATCAGTATGTAAGACTTTATTATTATTAAGTGCTAATTTCTGGGACACCATTGATCAGGCACTGAATTCTGGAAGAAGTCCTTTTAGATTCCTGCAGGCACATTGGATCCGTGTAACTTCTGTTCCTGATGTTGGCATAAGATGTATTTGAGAGACATTCTGCAGCCTTGGTCCTCCCCAAATCCCCTCCAAGCCTGGTCATCACATATTCAGTCATCTTGAGTCTGTGTTGCACTATTGGACAGCTGGGCACAACTGTATTACTGCCAAGACCTGCAATGTTGTCCCACCCAGTGCCATGATGCCTGAGAGAGCACTGATGCTTCACCCAAGATCATGTCATGAATAATGTGCCTCTTGTTGCAGAAAAGTATGGTGCTGATCGTGGGGTCCACGTTAGGGTACTTTATCAGAAATTATCCAAGAAGATGTCTGCTGTCTCTGCCATATTTGGTCACCTAATATTTCTACTTTCATTTTGTTCATGTGTGATAAAATTAAGAATATGATCATTAGTCATATTTCTTGGAATTCTACAGCCTGCCTTTTCCTTAGATTTCTTCAAAATTCATAGAACATATTCATTTGGTTTCATTTGGTTGGTGTGGCCTGTGAGAGCTTGAAGTCATGGCAACTGGGATTTAAGATTCATTATTAATGGGTGAGAGTGAGTCCAACAGGAGCCAACGAGAAGTGTTACCTAGCAGAGGGCTCCAGGTACCAAAGAATGTATGAACATTCTGGAGCATTGGTTTGTTCATTCATTATTTTCTTCTTTTATTTACTGACTCAAGAAAACATTTATTATACACCATTGAGTTGGATAGGCTCTCTGGGTACCTAGCTCACAATAGGTATACCTCAAATATTTGTGGAATGAGTAAATAAGAAAACGACTTGAAGGAGCTCATCATTAATTGCCTTGACTTATTCTTTACTTCCTGGGTTTTCTTCTCTGGTCACTTCTGTACTAAATGTGGATCAATTCTCCTGCTTCCTGATCTCTCCAGTTACCCTGTCTTCCTGGTCATTGACAGAAAGGGACATCATTGGTTGTGTCTCATTCCTACATCTGGTCCACATTAATCTCTTGTCAATTATAACATTCACATGTATCCATTTTATAACTTTTTATCTACTAGAAAAAATTATGGATAACTTCAAAATTGTTCAATTAATAAATTATACTCTATTTTTCTATTTTTATCTTAATTTTCTATCCATATATGTTTCCTCGTTTCTGTTTTTTCTCTCTTTCCCCCAGCTACTATTTTGTTCTTATGAACAGATCAAGATTAAGAATGTGAGCTAGTGGAAAACTCTCTTGTACAGGAGAATTTAGATAAGAGTATTCTTAATTATTTATTTATTTATATTAATTCCAATTTAAGCTATGTCTTTTGCTGAGATGATAAAAGGAAACAACTGAAGTCTACTGCTATTTTTAGAATGCTACTTAGCCCCATAGCCATGATTTCTTTTGAGGGCCTGGCACATAGTAGGCTCTTAATAAAAGCTTAATGACCAGAAAGGAAATAGAGAGGCTTTTAAAACTCAAAAAAAGATTGAAATGGAAATGAAGGAGAGATTGAAATGGAAATCAAGTTTCAAAGCTCTCTACAGATCTTGTTTCTCATTTCTGACTCTTTTCCATCACTGATAATTGAAAATGGACTGCATTGAATATCAACTTTATTGATAGGCAATTTATTTTTGTGTGAAAAAAAATCAGTGTTGTTTAAATGTTTGACTACTTATCAAATTGATTTATTCAATTAATTTTTAAACTTTTGGCTCATTTTTGTCTTGCAAGCTTGTTTTACACTTCAGAATGATTCCAATAAATTACCATTCTAAAACCACTGGAGAGTTAATAGTAAAGCTTAATGTAACAACAATCTCAATTTAGGGCACCACATTTTCCAGAGAGGCAGGCTTTATGAAATAAAACTGACTTGTTCTTGTTTTATAGTTCAAAATCTACTTTGTGCTCAAGGTGATGACAGAAGCACACATATTAGTGTCTCAGGTAATTCCCTTCAATGGATTGTCCTTTAAACACCTCTTATGAGGTGTTTGGGGTTTCTGTTTCAAAAGCTGTCCATTTCCTATAATTCTCTTCTCACACCGTCAAATGCACATGATCTATCTGAAAATTTCTTCTTCTCCTGAAGTTTTCCAACCATCTCCCCTTTCCCAGCTTCCAAGAACTGCTTGGGTTTCTCCCTGGAGATGGGTCTTTCTCTTTCAGATTTCTCTTTTCTTCTTTTCTGAGTTAGGCATTGTTGATGCATTTTCTTGTCAGCTAAAATTTGTTAGGCAGTGAAAATGTCAACACCTGTAGATTTCTTCTGAGCTCTTGCAACATTTTCTGAGAACAAGTGGCTGATTTCCATGTTTATAGAATATATTTTTAATGCATGTGCCCTTGACCCTGACCTGTTCTATAAAAATGAAACTTTGTTTTATTTTCTCTCAGTTTTGTGCTGGATCCTGAATGCAGTATTTTTATATTTGGAAAGCTATGTTTTCTAGCTTTATCCCCCTGCTTATATTTATAGTTTTTATTTAGATTATCTATTATTTTTAGCACAGAAACTAGCATAGCAAAGTGTAATTGGTTGGCTAAGAGATCACCAACTTGTGGATTTTTAACCATACAGGCAATGAGTTTACTTCAGGTTGTGTGTCCTAATGTAATATACTAACTCTTACTGCTTAGAAACTTGGAAATCATCATGTATGGCAGTAGTTACTTACAAATAGCTAAAAATAATGCAAGAAATGGGGAACCAAACAGGATATAGGTGGATAAAACCATAGTAGCCTTCTGATTCCCTTTTAATAAAGAAAATTATTACAGATTTTTAACATATATGCAGCTTCTTCTATTAGCAACCATTGAGGAACATCTTAGCCAGATCTTTTCCCTACATATCCCAGTGAAGTTTGAAAACCCCTTTCCCTCTCCTTTTCCACAACCCAGGGAAGGAGAAGGAAATAATTCAGTGAAACAGGTTTTCCAGATCTCCTGATGGTGTGGATGTCTTCGTTTCTCACTTCTGCATCACAAGATGTTGAAGAATTTGTATGCAATTGAAAATAGACATCTATGTTGACTGTGGAAAAAGAGAACATAAGCAAGTATACTTCTGCCTAAAATTGTATTGGAACATTGGCCTCCGGCACCTGCTGGTACCTTTGTAGCCCCTGGCAGATCCTAACCTCTCCACCACCCACAGAAATCTTGGCCAAGGGCTCAGTTGGCGTGAATTTAATGCGAGGTCAGCTCAGGGGACAGAAGACAAGTGAGGACATTGAACACCACGTTCTTGTTCCAAAAGTAAAATTTCTTTCAAGGAGGCCAAATTGCTCCTCCTTGAACCACTACAGTTTCTCCTGAGGGTGCATAATGGGTGTTTGCCATAATTAAATGGCAACATCATGGACCAATGAATACCAACCTTTGGGGCAGACCCAAGAGCTGTCAGCCAATTCTAGATGCCAGTGACTAAGCTTTTCTCAGATTTTACCTTCTCAGATTGTTCCTCACCTTCTTAGGGTCACAAGCCTATTAAAGGACTGTCAGTACCATTTCAAAACCTGGTGTCTCCAAGAATGCACAAATATATTTATATGAAAGCTACCTTTTGTTTTGTTTTGTTTTGGCAGTGCTGGGAATAAAATCCAAGACCTTCCACACACTAGTTAAGAGTTCTACTACTGAGCAACACCCCCAGCTCTGAAAGTTGCTATTTTAGAGGGAGACAGTCCCTTTAGATTAGGTTTTAAGAAAGTCCTAATCTCCAAAAAGTCAGGGGTACCCTTGAGGTGAAGGGGCAATAAATAGGACATCCTTAGGGGATCCTTGGCAGGCCAGGATGGTTACACATATGAGGCCAACTTGAGGTTCTGACAGGGTGTTGGAGTTGAGTAGACAAAGACACAGAGCTTGTCAGAAGGGACAATGAACTTGAGTATTTTAGATAAGATTCTGCATTTATGACATTGCATCTTTGTAGAGAGAGACATTTCACAGTTTCTTTTAATGAACATTCTAAAGTGATTTATGACAGTTCAGAGAGACACTCGTCTGGAATGGTGTTCTTTGCAGATTAATGATGATGGCAGAAAGTAGTGTGGCCACATCTGTTTGAGAACTAAAATGCTCATCATCAATTGTTAATGAGAATTCACAAAATTGTTCCTTCCCACTCCCCCAGCCCTCTGCTCCTTTTCAGAACAAATTCCAACCAACATGGTGGGGGATATAGCTCAGTGTAAAGCAGGTGCTTTGCATGCATGAGGCCCTGGTTCCATCCCCAGCACCCAAACAACAAGGATGACAAAAACCCAAATCAACAACACATGAGTATACGCATAGAGTATACGCATAGAAAAGAATCAAAATGGAATGCATTTAAATATTCATAGTGTTAATCTAAAATGGTAGGATCTTAATTTCTTCTTCATACCAATATGTACTCTTCATTTTCTATCAAAGGGCCTATGATAAAATTATTAAAAATTAAACATCCTAATGTTAAAAAAATTTAAACATCCTTATTTTTCTTTTAACACTGCATCTGGTTTGGGGTCATTAAGCAAAACAAAACAAAAACTCCCTAGACATCCAGGAAATGGAGATCAGAAGATTGGAGTCGGGTGGAAGTCTCTAGCAGGCCAGTTAAACACCTCGCCCCCTTCCCAAGTGCCCCAGAGCGTAGAATGGCCATGACAGCTAGCTGCAGTTCAGATAACAAACCAAAGAGAGAGAGAGAGGCTTTTATTTGAATTGTCAGCCTTAGCCTTGAGATACAGTGCAAATGGTTTTAACAGCCAAATCACATCTTTGCGAACAATGTCACAAAGATAGAAAAGGAGCATTATATTTTTTATCTCACAGATGTCCTGAATAAAGTACACTTGGTTCCAATTTCATCTTGATAGCGCATCACAGATCACAGTGACAGCCTTGTGGGAAGAATTGCTGATACTGGGTTTAGCTTGGTTTTTTCCACTCCCGGTGGAGAAGCTCTGCATTTTCATTAGCACACGCCCAGCACAGATCCGTTACCATTACTTACCATTTTAAAAAGTCTTCTTGATTTTGATGGATTTCTTAGCTCAGGTACCAAAATGCCCTGGCCTCTAGAGAATGCAGATGGAACGTGTGAGCGTTAGCAAGGATCCCATCGAACTAAACATGCCACGGTATCACCTACCATCTGCCACGGCATATGCTTAAAAGACACGATTTACAAACTAAGTACACAGTAAAACTCAGGTTTCCTTTGCACACATGATTTCCAGTATAAAATCTTAGCTGTATTTTCAAAGGCATCAGGAACCAAAACAATGACAATCTTTTGCAGGTGTCTGGCACTGGGGGAGTTCATTAACTCAAAGGTCTGAACCACCTGGATGATGGATGCAGCACCTCAGTAAAAGACCCATGTGATCTTGGTTGAGTCTGGAGTTTGTAGGGCCAGGTCCCGTTTGGTTTCTGGCTTTACCTTCACTAGGGCCAACAGAAGAAAAAATACAAGAAAGAGGCAGGAACACTGTACATAAGCAAGCATTAAACAGCAGACAAGCGCAGAGGAAAAAAACGAAAAAACAAACAAACAAACAAACAAAAACCCAAGCACAGTCCCCAGGGAGTTCACAGTGATTAGGAGCATGAGTCCGCATCTCCTTGTTCTTGGTGCCTGAAGAGCCCCAGGGAGACCTGGCAAAGGCAGAGGAGGAGGAGAAAAACAGAGGAGGAAGAGCAGAAGGAGAAAGGAGGAGAGAGCTTCATATGCTTCCCTAATTCGTCTGGGAACTGTGGAGCACAGAAATAGTATTCTGTGGTTCTGTTGCAGCTGCTAGCATAGTGACAGAACAGGAGACAGGGTAACTCAGGGAGGGACAGTGACACTCTCTCCCTTAATATGTACGTACTGCACAGCAGACACATTGCACTTTCCATTGACATAGGAAGTCTTTAATTCTGAATCTTCCTGAAGAATCCACATTTCTGAACTCTCCTTCAAGATTTTCACTGATGCCAGTGAAGTTTCGGTGGATGGGTGATATTGTAACACTGCCCTAGGCCTAACTGGGAGAGGATCGTACAGACCTAAAGTGGTATGTGAATCTTTGGAAGTGTTGCATCCTGTTGTCCCTACTTGGTTTTATTTATCTTCAGACTAAATTCAGAATCTAGCCATGCATCAGCCACATGGCTGGCTACCACCTTGGTCCAAGGACGGTAGTGATCTTCTCTGGCCTGAATTTGTGTTATAGCCTTCTAACTGATCTCCTTGCTTCTACTTTGGCACTCCTAACCCAACCCAGCTATCCTCAGCAAAGTAGCCAGAGTGATGCTTTGGAGGTATTGGTCATATCCTGTCACTGTCCTGCTCCATGGTTCCCCTCTCTGGGGGAAAAACCAGTCGTCGAGGTCCCTGACCTCATCCCCTGCTTTCCCCTCTTTCGCTCTGTGCTTCAAGCACATGCTAGGCATTCTTCCACCTTAGGATCTCTGCATATGTAGTTTTCTCAGCTTGAAAAGTTCTTCTAGGTATTAGAATTCATTAAGTCTTTGCTTAAATGTCCCCAGTCAGTGAAGGCCACCTTAAATCTCTTAAGAATTGTGCATTCATTCCACCTTCACTGGCACTTCTCCCCTCCCTTGATTTTTCTCTGTAGCATATAGCAGTTATCATCTTAAGAATATATAACTTATTTGCTTATTTTCCCCACCCGACCTCTACATTAAAATAGAAGCTTCCTGAAGATAAGGACATTTATATTTTTTCATAGTTGCTTCCTTATTACTTACAACAGGTGCTCGAGAAATATTTGTGAATTGAATTTGCTGAATTTTTCTAGAAGTCTTGTGGGCAGTTTTTCTTATGTACAGTTTTATATATTTGAAAGGTCACGTCTGATTGAAACAAGAAAAACATTTGTAAGATCTTAAACATACCCTTTAGAAGCTGTTCAGCAGCCTATATTTGAAATAGGCTATAAATGGTAACCAAGTGTCCTGTGGGTAGATATCCACACAGAGAACCTTCTAGGTCCTTAATATTTCTTCTCAAATGAAGTTGTAGCTCCTTAGTTGAGGAAAGCATTTATGTCTTTTCATTATCTGTGTCTGGTGTAAGAAAAATGTCATTTCCTCCTGAGTTAGTCAGCTTTTTGTCACTATGAAAAAATATTATGGTTTAGATACAAGGTGTCCCCAATAAGCTCATGTGATATAGACAATGCAGAAAGGTTCAGAGGTGAAATGATTAGATTAGGAGAGCTGTAACTTAATAAGCTATAACTAATCCATTTGATGAACTAAGTATTTGAATGGATTACTGGGTGGTAACTGAAGGCAGGTAAGGCCTGACTGGAAGCACTGGGTCACTGAGGGTGTGCCTTGGGGGGTTTGCTGTATTTTACTGTGTAATGGTCATAGATTTTATGCCAACCTTTTGGAAAAAAAAAGTGGGGTGTGGCCATTACGTGAAACCTTAAAAAAATTGTATTGGTATTACATAAAAATTATTTATTACTAAACTGTCTTTGGTGCAAAATTGGAATGCCTAGGATTCCCAGTAATACACATTAATGTGGTGGTGATGACTATGGGGTGAAATATGGGTCTATTTTCCCCGGGCTCCTGTGCTCTCTCTGCTTGCTGGCTGCCGTGAGCTGAGCTCCTTTCCTCTTCCTCAGCCTTCTGCCATGATGTTCTTCCTCACCTCAGGCCCAAAGCAATGGAGCTGGCTGACCATGGACTGAACCTCTGAAGCCTTTAGCCCAGACTAAGCCTTTCCTCCTCTAAGTTGCTTCTGTCGGGTGTTTTGGTAACAGCAATAAAAAGCTAACACAAAATATCAGAGAAAACCAACTTAAAGGAGGAAAGATTCACTTGGGCTCACGTTTTCAGAGGTTTCAGTTCATGGTCATCCCTGTTGTGTTCTGGGCCTGTGTTGAGGCAGGACATCATGGTGGAAGGGCAAAGTGGAGCAAAGCTGCTCACCACATGGCAGCCAGGAAACAGAGGGGCAGCGGTGAGGACAAGGTAGACCCTTCTGGAAGGCACATCCCGAGTGACCCATCTCTTCCAACAAGGCCCCACTTCCCAAAGGTGCCACACCTCCCAGTAGTGCCACCAGGTGGGGACCAAGCTTGGAACACATGAACCTTTGGGGAACCTTACAGACCCAAACTACAATTGCCCACCTCCTGCAACTGGCCTTGGTTCCTTTTTAACTAAACACTTTTGAATATTCTCAATTAATTCATTAGTTTACTTTTCAGACACTGCACCCTTATTGAATACTTTAAATTATTTTAAATAGAATGTTTTTAATTAAATCAAAATTAATTTTTTTTTGGTGTGTGATTCTGGGTATCAAACCCAGGGTCTCATGCATGCTAAGCAAGCATTCTGCCACTGAGCCATACTCCCAGGCCCACTTTAAATTATTTTAAAATAGAACTGGGTTTGTGCTGTGCACCTATAGTCCCAGCTCCTAGGATCCTAGGCAGAGGCAGGAGATTTGCTTGAGCCTAGGAGTTGGGGACCACCTGGGCAATAAAGCAAGACCCCACCTCAAAAAAATAAAAAATAAATAAAAGAAAAATATTCTTAAGTAAAAGCAAATCTGGTCTCAGTCAGACCTCTCTAAGCCCATCTGAATGATTGTTTATTTTTCATGAGGTTTGTTTCATTAGAAACTTGGACATAAATGATGAAGGCTCATTGAATTGTTGTTGGTTATATAGTTGAAAAATAGCTGTGGTGGGACAATAACTTTCGAGTCCTTTCAAGGGTATATCCAATACTTTCTCTGATCTTATTTACATATATCAGTCCCATTGGCTAAAAATCCATAATTATTCTCTTGACTTTTCTTTGTGAATTGATATTGCTATTGAAAATAACATCCCTGAAGACAGAGCAAGCCAATATTCATTTTTAAGAAAGCGATCTTATTATGTTTACCTTGCTGTTAAGTGTATTTCTTATTTAGCTTAGAAGTACTATGGTGTGGCAAAATATTATATCTTACATAATGGTTGCAATTTAAAAATGAAAACCACTTGGTATCTTTGGTTTTGCTGGCTGTGTGATTTTTTTGGCTCTTATCTGTAAACATATATAAAATGTATAACAGTAAATGAATTACAGAGGTATAATTCCATTGAGGGTTCTGGAAACAGCTTTTAGCCTCCAGAGCCAAGCTCTTACAGTCTGTATTGGATCAGAATTGCAAGACAGAATTATAGCTCCGTTACTCAAGGTTTGCTTGTTGTTAATTTTATTGCAGACATAAAAGCTAATGTAAAGCATCTGTCGCATCCTTGACCCCTTTAAGAAACCTGTATCCATGGTAGCTGATAGCAGATAAGAGGAGGAGGCCCTGAATCCCACAAGGCATTTTAATAAAAAGAAATGCCTTGTCCCTGGAATATCTTTTTGATGCTACATTCATGCAGTGATAAGTCTGGGGTAAATTTCAGTCTGTTAAATCAACATGTATTAGTTGGGCTCATATTTTTGACAGGTCCTGTTCCAGATTCTGTGGTTATAGCAGTGAACAAATCAGACCAGAATTCTTCCTGTCTTCTTGGAGCTTACTTATGGTAGAATATGAAATGTACAATGTGGCAATCCAATTCCACAAAACTGGTTAAGTAATGATAGTTTAAGGGGAATAAGGCCTTCAGAGGTGGAGGTAAGATTTTCTCTTTTAAATAGAACAGATAATTTGAGACTTGACTGATAAAATGGTATTTGAGCAGAGGCCCAGAGGAGGTGTAGGAGTAGCCCTGCAGAGATCCCAAGCAGAGAGGACAGTTTGTGCAGTGGCCCTGGGACAGAAGGCTTAGCAGAGGGAGCAGCGACACTAGTATGCCCAAAGCCAAGTGGGTAAGAAAGGCCATGATGGGGGGATTAAGTTTCAGAAGATTCAGAGGACAGGATCCTATAGGGCTTTCTTGGTCAAGGAAAGGCATTGTGATCTAGAGCAAATAGGAAGGCACAGAAGAGATTCAGGCAAATATAAATGTAAATGATTACATTTCAGAGGATCATTCTGGTGACTTCAGAGGAAACACAGTCAGGAAACAAGTGTTTCAATAGGAGGCTGCTGCAAAACCCAGAAAAGAGATTAGAGTGGCTTGGAGGGAGGTGGAAGGTGGAGGTAGTGAGATGAATCTCCTTCTGGTTATGCATTGAAGGTAGAGCCAACAGAATTTGCTGACAGATTGCGTGTGGGATCCCCTTACAGTGCCATTTCCCTGGAATTGCTATCTCGGTCCACAAAGATCCTTGAGATTTCTCCTCCCTCCTACTCTTGCTCTGATGATGGATGCTCGACACAACATCATTGGCATTTTTGAGGTTTGCTTTTCCCTTTGCAGATTTTCGCCCTGAGCACATACATAGTATTTGCAAGGATACAACAATAAGATTCTTCTGCCCTTCCATTTTCTGAAACTCAACTTCCTGCTGCCATTTCAAGGCTTCCCACTAAATCTCAGCTCTTCTCCTGGGTCTAAGCACAACAAGCATCTCCATTTTTCCACATGTCATTGCTTCTTTGCATAAATTATGCCTCCCTCCACCGTGATCTGAGATGTCTCTTTCTTTCAAACTCTGCTCCAGTCCTTCACTGCTTTGTTCAGGCTGATGCAATAATCTGCACACTGGTTTTTGTTTTTATGCTTCCAGAAAGCTAGCAGCCAGCAGCAAAGATTATCCTTGTCCAGCTCCATTTTCATCAGCTCTTTCTCCCATACAGATTCCTGTCTTGGCTTCTAATTTTTTCTCCCTAATTTAAATTGTTTCGCATACTCTTTGTACATTCTCACCGATCCTTTTCATCATCTGCACATATTTGTAGAATTTTGGATTCACTCTGGCAAACCACTTTGAGAACTATGAGTGAATCATAGTTCTCAAACAAATGTGGTATGAATTGGAGAGAGAGGTCCCCCCGCACCTCCCATTATCTGGTCATTCCTGCCTATAGCTAGAGAATTGAACACAATAAGCTTCATTGTACTAGCAAAGACCACTGAGAGGGGTAACTTTTTTCTCTGCATATCTTCATTTTTCTTCTTAGTGTAAAATAAACATGTCATGCTCACTGTTAGTCATTTATGCAACTCACCAAATATTTTTACAGAAAAGTGAATCTTTGGGGACTTCATCCCCCATGGCTCCCTTTCTGATCCCTTTTCAGTTGGATGAGATCATGTGACTAATTATGGTCAATGAATTGAGAGTAGAAGTAATAATTATAATTTCTGAGCCAGTTCATTTAACTGCAAGAATAAGATTCTGGTGCCTTTTTCCTCCCATAGGAATGATAAGTTAAGGATGGTGTCCTGGGATACTGGTGGTGGTCTGGGCCACCAGACTATGGAGCAGCCCCTTGGCAACTTGAGATGAATATGCAACATGAATGAGAAACCCCTGTTTTAGCATGAGATTTTAGAATTATTGTTGCCCCATAACCCATGGCTGTCTTTGTGTGTTCTTGTGTGCATGCTTCTGAGGATCTAGCCCAGGGCCTCATGCACATAGTAGGCACACATTCTACCACTGAGCTACACCCATGGTCCAACTGCCTGTTTGCCAATCTATTCAGGGCATCTCTTTCTGTGATAGTTATTGGAGAACAGGACCTCAGGCAATTAAGGGTTTGGATGGGTGTAAAGGACTAACCGAAGTTAGATGCCGGAACAATTTATGCTGGCCATGAGATTCCTAAGGACAACTATACTGGGGAGGGAGACAGGTTGCCATTGGAGGAAGTGGAAGGACCCTCGTGGCAACCAGGAGAATTATCTAGGGTTCATCAAGGGTTGATACTGCAGTCTCCTGTGACTTCTCCATGGTGACAGGAAAGGTTTACTGACCTCTACCTAATACCTGACCTCATCCTAGATGCCTCACAGCTGGGGTTCCATTTGGTCAGGAGGGACTTTCCATTACATGTGGTGACAAGAAGCCAAGGCCACAGGGGCCATTGGCTCTGTCTCAAGGCCAAGGCTACAGGGCCCACTTCTCAGGGTTTGCTGTGGTTATTTAAACTAGTGACCATAGACGACTCTGTGAAGAGCTACTGCAAGGTCAGGAGGACTGAACAAGGCCTGATGCTGCATAAGTACCACAGCATGTCAAAGGAATGATTTCTAGCTTCCTGTAGAGACCATTAGCTAAATTGCAATATCTGCTTCTTGGACTGCCTTTGCCAGGATCATTGTTTCTTGCTTTGAACCTTGGGAGGAGGAGGAGGGGTGTGGGTGTCCTCTGTCTCCCTCCCCTTTTGTGTGAAGCCTGGGAAAGGAACCCGCTGTTTAGAAAGTTGCTTTATTTCTAATTGGCGGGAGGAGGCTTGTGAGAGCCTCAAGCTTTCTGCTTGTGTTATGATTTTGTGACAGTGTGAAGTCAATCTTCGAGTAGTTACAGCTCTCCCGAGCTGTCAGTAACTTAGAGACTTCAACTCTGATTAAAACCCATGACTAGAAAAAAATTACCATAATCCAGTGACAGGCATGAAGGGAAAGCCATAATAGTACCAAAACCATGTGCCAGTGAAGAGGCCATTATATTTAGTACCTTCCTTCAGCACACATAAATCTCCTCGTTGCTATCCACAGAGCTCGTGCCTTGTTAATGGATGCCACCAAGAGTGTGCTGGGCCTGCCTCTGATACTTACCTGTGTACACCTGGAGTACAGTGGGGCATGGTGTGGCAACCTAGAGTAATATTGTTGCTGAAAGTTCTGTTATTGGTGGAGAATAGAAACTACAGACCAGTGTGGTTAGGAAACCAGCAGAGAAAGGGACTCAGTGTTTCAGTACAAGTCCCATTCATTGCCTGGACCCCACTGACCACTTTCTTTGAAGCTTCTCACCTCAGCATCCTCAAAAATGTTCTATGTGTCCTTTCTGTCATCAGAGTGGTCTTTCTGTCCCCAGGTCATCCAAGATACTTCTTACCACTCTACCCTGACTTTGGCCCTGAGTAGTATCACATATTCAGGTCTCATTTCTGTGGGGCCTTTTTAGGTGACTAAGAAGCATTTGATAGACTCATTTGAGCCGAATTGTTAAAGCTGCTAATGGGGTAAGGTGTTAGCCCTTCTGGCTCATCTATTTGCATTTTAACAGGGACCTTTCAGCTTGAAGCCTGAGGTGTTACTACTCAGACTTTAGGGCACATGACAAAAGGCCAGAATGAGGAAGGTGACATTTGAGAGCATGAATGTGTTTGGAGGACACTTGAGATCATGCCAGGTAAGAAGCATATTCCTTTGCCTATGTCGTGCAGAGAAATGATGCAGTCTTCTATTTGCATTCTGGGACTGCACATCTCTCTAGTTCTTTAGAATCAGATAAAATGCCACCTCTTCCAGACACACTTCCTTTATAGAAGTAGGTCACACTGTTACTGGCCTCCTCTCTGGACTTACTGTATAAGTTTCCTATAATCTGAATAGATTTTGAAGGATGCATATAAGCCTGTCATCTAAGCGATATTGGTAGTCAGGTGTCATAGTTCTGAGTGATTGAATATACAATAGTCACTCCACTATTAGGTCAGCAAGCTTTTTTTGAGAGATATTTTTATTTTGGAAGAAAAATTCTGAGTCTAAGGAGTCTCTGTATTTACCAATTACATGTATTAATCAAAGACTATACTTTGCTTATATTTTACATGGAAAGGACCCTGTATGTGTTTTAATCACACATGCACACACAGAGAGCAATGTCTAGTGATAAACTATTTTATGTAAACAAAGATTCAAAAAGATTCTGGGGTAGATGGAAGAGGTATAACATTTTTGGAGGGAAGCTGGACAAATAAGTATCAAAAGTCATAAATATGTGAATATTATTTGGGCAATTCTACATCTGGGAGTTTATCCTAAAATATTAATCAGAGGTGCTCACACAGAAATATAAGGACATGTGAGAATATTCATTAGAACACTTTAATAGCAAAACATTAGAAATATATATGTATATATACACATATGTGTGTGTGTGTGTGTGTGTGTGTGTGTGTATTATTTGTACTGAGGAGTGAATCTGGGAGTGCTCAACCACTGAGTCATATTCGTATCCCCAGCCCTGTTTTGTATTTTGTTTAGAGACAGGGTCTCACTGAGTTACTTAGGACCTTGCTAAGTTGCTGAGGCTGGCTTTGAACTTGCAATCCTCCTGCCTCAGCCTCCCAAGCTGCTGGAATTATAGGCATGTGCTACCATGCCCAACAACAAAAAGCATCAGGAATAATTTCTATGCTAACAATGGAAAGTTAGGTTAAAAAGTAGTAAAATGCTTGTAGTATATTTTTGGGTTAAAAGTGGGTCATGGGCTGGGGTTGTGGCTCAGTGGTAGAACGCTTGCCTTGAATGTGAGAGGCACTGGGTTTGATCTTCAGCACCACATAAAAATAAATAAATAAATAAAGATATTGTGTTCATTTACAACTAAAAAAAGTATTTTTTTTTAAAAGTGGGTTATAAGAGATGGTGAGTTTAATCTGAATAGAAGGACATACACTGAAGTGTTGATAATGGTTATCTCTGAGTGTCGGAGTGAATTCAATTTCTTTTCTATATTTCAAATTGTTAATGAGAATGACCACTTTTATAATCAGAAAAAGTGATAAAAAATGCAAAGTTCATTTGTTCAAAAACTCAACATAGAAAACTTACAAAGGCTTTGTATAACTTATAGGAAAGACCAGAAAACATTGGTGAGCCTACCAAAAATTATTGGGACAATCAGGAAAAAAGCACATTCTACATTTGGATTAAAATAAAACTGGGTTGGAATCCTATTTCCATGGGTGGCTTTTTATTTAAGGTATGCATTGATTTTCACTTCTGGATAATGGGGACAATGAAATGTATTTCTGGAAGCTGTCTTGAGAACTAATGGGAACATTCAAAATGGTAGTTATTATTTTTTGTGGCACAATATAACAATATGTCCTTCCCTGTCACCTCTGCTTTTCCATCTTAGGCACCTGAGGAAGTCAAACTTGCTATAGGATTTGTCCACTTATTTGTACTCACAAGTTCTTGTTTTAAAAAATAGATTTTCTTATTCAAGTAGGACAAAGTTCACAGATCAGGAGACAACTGTCATAAGAGATAGTTTGCTATGTTCCCAGGTACTAAGAGAAGGGGCTATGACACACTATTGGAGGGAGGGACACAAGGAAAAGTACTGAATTTGGTCAGAAGGCCAAGGGAGCAGGTGAAAAATGTGAAATGTGGTTGGAAGCTTTTATTGTGGTTTCTGCAAAGGAAATAGGTAAGGAAAAATAAGGTTTAGGATTGGCTAATTTGAATGATTTCGTTGGTCTCTGGTACATAGGGCATGTTCCTAGTTGTCTGGTACTTGGTCCTGGGGCAGACAGACTAGGGCAGGTAAACAAAGCACAGAGTGTGATAGCCAAGTACAGAATGTGGTTGGGATGTGGGCTCTGGATTGGTTGATTTATATGAAAGGAGCACTCTAACCCTGGGAGGGGGCAATCCCTCAAGGGTCCATAAGACCCAAGATGTTAAAGCATCCAAAATACAGAATAAAAAGACATGATTAACACAGTTATAGATTGGGGAAAATTAGCAACACCACATTTTATCACGCCATAAAGAAAAAAGTCAGACCCTTGACATATTGTACAACTCTTGCCAACTTCTGTTTCATAGGGTCATTCATAATTGTATTCTCCCTCCTTCCCTGCTGAATATTCCTGTGAAACAAACCACCCTAAAACTTGATGGCCTAAAACAACTGCTTTATTTGCTCAAGATTCTGCAATTAGGGCTGAGCTCAACTGCATGGTTCTTTTGCTGACCTTGCCAATGATCACTCATAGGACTGCATTTAGCTAGCAGATAGCTGTGCGCTTGGTCAGCTTGGGCCTCTCTCCACTCTTCCCGGGTGACTCAGGGCCTTGCCTTCTCCTAATGGTCTCTCCAGCAGAGAAGCTGGACATCTTTCTTAGCACTCCAGAGCTCCCAAGAACGCATAAGTAGAAATTGCATTTCTACCATATTCTCCTGGTTAAAGCAAGTCGCAGTTCTAGCCCAGAGGAAAGTTCAAGAAGGCATGACTGCCGTGTGTGTGTGTGTGTGTGTGTGTGTGTGTGTGTGTGTGTGTGTACCAGGAGAGGTGTTTCTTTGGAAGCCATCAATGCAATGAACTGTCACAATAGGTGAGGCAGAATGTTCCTTCTAGCAATCCTTTTGAAGACCCTGATACCCTTGGAGATGGAGAGAATTTTAGAGATCCAGCCCGCCCCTGAGAGGAAACCTGATGGTTGCTAGCCATAGGGACTGTGTGAATGATTGGACCTTCCCCTAAGGAAGTGACAAGCTAAGGAGACTTGTCTGTTTTCTAGAGCAAAAGGTTTTGCAATGTTATGGACCCATTTTCAATAATCAGGCCTCAGAGGGGCAGGATATGCTGTATTTTTAGACAAAGTATACTAGGTCAGTCCTGATCCAAAAGAGTCACTGGGATGACTCGACAAAGGGCCAGAGTGCCACACACTCTGGTCCATGAAAGGATGTTTCTTTCCCTTTATCAACTTATAGTAGAAAAAGTTGTTTACACAATCACATAATCTTCCTCTAAATAAATAAGGAAATGCTGAGTCCTGCCAAATTTCTTTCCAAATCTTACTTTTTCATTAAAAAAAAAAATTCAGTGGATTATCTAGATTTCTCTAGTTTGGAATTTAGACCCCCATGGAGTAGTGTGTTCAGCTGAGATTTCCAAATACTTTCTCATGCAGATGAATTTGCTTTTTTCAGAAGTTCTGGGAGCCCAGATGCTCAGACTTTCCCACCGCAGTGCCCCTAGTGGCAGAGGAGAAGAATGCAGGTGGCTGGACTCTAAAGGTAACACTTCTTCTGTTCTCCCTTTAAATTTTTAGATTTTGTGCCAGTCTTTCCTTATGCTCCATGATACATTCATAGTTATTTTAAAATAAAATATGATATTTTGGGTTATTTACTGCTTATACCAGGGATGGCCAATAATTTACCCTACTTTCTCTTCCTGTCCCTCTCCTCCACAACCATACCATCCTCTCTCCATTTAATTACTGGCTATCTTTGAAATATTTGATGTGTCAATAATTCACTTTTATTTTATATATATTATTATTTGGAAAATACAAAATCCATCCCCCTTTAACTGCTTGGAAACATGATTCTTTTCTACTTAACACATTTCGCAGTGAGTTCTGAAATTACCTTTCAAGTATGTCCCTCCTTGGATATTCTTCAGTTTGGGGATAAACTTTAGTGTTTCCCATCTTTATAGTTACTCGCCATGATAGGATCATGGCTTAATAATTCTTCATACTAAACACCCCTGTTTTGAATGTGTGGTTTCTATTTTCTGATTGGACTCTGCCTCAGAAGACTTCCATCATACCATTCTCACCGGTTTTTCTCTGCTTCACTAATTGCTATTTTGTAGCCTCTGATAACTTCCTTCACCTCATGTGTCCCTTAAACAGTTAAGTACCTGGGCTCCTATTTCTAGCCCTTTTTATATTCTTCCTAGATCATCCTACCTACTCCCATGAATTCTGTTATCACTTATATTCTGGTTATCCCTAAACTTTTTTTTTTTTAAACAAAGAGTACAACCTCTTTATTGAGGGCCAAACATCTATTTTTATCAGCTCACTGGATACCTCTTAGCAAATGTCCTGTGGCATCTCAAATTTAAGTGTACAAAAACTCCTACATCCTCCACAAAATCTGTTTCTCCTCCTGTGTTCCCAATCTTAACACCACCATCATCTCAGTCACCCAAATTAGGAACTTTGAAGTTATATTTGACATCTCCTCCTTATTTCCCAAGTCTACATGCCAAAATTCTGTTTATTCTAGCTCTAGCACACACACACACACACACACACACACACACACACACACACACACACACAACCTCCCTGCTTCCCTCTAGTCCAGGACTGCAGTATCTCTTGCTTGGTTCTTGGTGGGGGGTCCTGAATTGCAGACAGTGGCTTTCTGGCTGTGTCCTCACAAGAAGGAGACAGGAAGTTCTGGTATCTTTTCCTTTTTCTGCTGGGGCATTAATACCATCATAAAGATCTCATTCTCTTGACCTCACCTAAACCTAGTTATATTCCAAGGGCCCCATTTCCTAATATCATCACATTGAGGGTTAGGACTTCCACATGTGGATTTGGGGAAGATATAAACATTGAGTCCATAGTAGACTTTTACACTGGTATTCTTATTGGTCTACCTCACTTTCAATCTTTCCTCCCCTCTTCTCTAGGGGTTTCAGATTTCTCTTCCTAAAATGGTACATCACTCCCTTGACCAAAGCTTGTCAATAGCTCCCTATGTTACTAAACCTTGCCACTTGCAGCTGGGCAGAGTCAGGGCTCAACCTGCCCATCTTAGCTTCCTCTGCAATTCCTCCTTCCTTTTTCTCACCCTCTCTTCTTTGTTCTCCTTGTTAATAGTCTTTCCTCTGACCCCATCTGCTTGGCAATGGCTGTTGTGAAGTCTCCTCCCCAGGCAGAATTAATCATTTTCTTACTGTGTATTAGAGGTCAGTGGTTCTTAATGTTGTTTGCATATTATAAACACCTGGTGTATTAGTTGGATCGTCCAGAGAAACACACACATACACACATACATACACACATACATATGATCTAAATATGTGATATATAAGCATTTATCCTACATATATAAGATATATATGACATATATAAACATATAAAGAGATTTATTATAAGGAATTGACTCACATGATTATGGAGGATGACAAGGCCTAACATCTGCAATAAATAAGCTAGAGGCCCAGTAGTGCCAATACTGTCTTTCCAGTTCAAAGATCAGCAGAGCTTAAGACCTATGAAGAGCCAATATTTCAGTTGAAATTCGAAGCCAGAAAAAAAACCATGTTCCAGCTCAAGGACAGTAAGGCAGGAGGAATTCCTTCTTATTTCAGGGGAGGATCAGCCTTTATTTTCTATTCAGGCCTTCAACTAATTGGATATGGCCCACTCACACTGGAAAGGACTGTCTGCTTTATCCAGTCTATATCTTTAAATGTTAAACTCATCCAAAAACACCCTATGGAAACACCCAGAATAATGTTGGATCAAATATGGGCACCCTGAAGTCCAGTCAAGTTGACACATAAAAGTAACCATCATACCTTGGAAACTATTAAAATATACTAAGTCTGCTGGGTCCTCTTCCAGGGATTTTTAGTTAATTGGTTTGGGGTAGAACCTGGGTATACATATATTTTCAGGTTTTGGTATCTATGGGTGATCCTGCAAACAATCTTCCACAAAGACTGAGGGACAACCTGTAGGTATGTGTATATATGTATGTGGTGTGTGTGTGTGTGTGTATGTGTGTGTATATATGAAATTCAATAACACGTGGGATCCTTGAGGGCAGGGATTTGCCTTACTGATGGCAACTGCAACACTTCTGTTCTTTGGTGCTTAATTGGTGCTTAATGTTTATGAACCTCATTGTGGAATGACTGTTAAATTATTAAATTAAATTATGTCCCCCATAAAAGTTGAAATCTATCCCCCAGTACCTCAGAATGAGAACTTATTTGGAAATAGAGTTGATGCAGATTTAATTAGTTGCCATGAGATCATATAGGATAGGGAGACTCCTAGTCCATTGTGACTGAGAGGACGTCATTGTGACAATGAAGGCCGAGACTATAGTTTGCAGCTGTGAGCTAAGGTATTGCCAAGGATTACTGGGAAGGGGTAAGGAAGGAGTTCCCTACAGTTTTCAGAGGGAGCATAGCCCTGCCAAAACCTTGATGTTGTACGCCCATTCTGCAGATTTGGGAGACAATGAGTTTCTGCTTTTAAGCTACAGTTTGTGGTACCTTGGTACAGCAATCCTGGGAAATCAATAAAATAAACAGTTAAAGGAAAAATGTGTTAATGGAAGAGTGGTCTGCATGCAATTTATGGGAAGGAAGAAGAGGAGAGACAAGAATTGGTCTCTCTTTTGGGGTGGGTTAAGGAAGGGCTGTTTTGAGACCATGTCCCTTTTCTTTTTTCCAAGTTCAGGATCTTCCATATCCAGGTGAACCTGTGATATATAATTGAGTCTCTTGAGTTAACAACTTTCCAGAAAGGATCACCTGGGTCTCTCCCAGGTGTCATTTCACTAACTACTCACAGATCCACTGGGGCACCTGGCTTATTAGTGGATCCTTTTTCTCCCGGAAGCTCCATCAGAAGGTTCATTCATCAGAGTGCATTTCTAGATCTGTATACTCAGGATGCATCTGTGGGACCAGGTGCCCCCACCAAGGTCATCGAGACATGCTGCCTGCTCTGCCATCTGCCCCTCACTCTTTGACGTCTCTTTAAATTAAATACCACACCCTGTGGTAGAATGGCTCTTGCTCTATAAATAGCTGCCTTGGCTTGAGTCGAACTGAAAATGCTGCAGAGAAGTGTCAGGGAGAAGAAGGAGGAAAGGCCACAGACTCAAGGGCAAGTTTCTTGGTCAGATGACTCCAGTCTCTGAGGAATCCCAGGAGTTCTCTGCGTAAAATCCCTGGGCCTCTCCCAGGCTTCTTTGGTGACTTCCTTTTCTGAGATCTCCTCCACCCAAGTGAATGCTCCCCTTTTCCTGCCCTTCCCAGAATTTTCACACCTGAATTTTTTTGGATCAGAAAATTGCTTCGAGGTTACTTTAAGAAAAGAAGAGAGGCCCCATTCTGTGGCTTTGGGGCACATTTCTAATTTCAGTCACATCATTACTGAATTAAAATGGAAGCCTTCCACAGGCAGCACGTTGCTACTGATGCCTTCTGCAGCCACGTCGTTATCGTATCATAATATAATTTTATGGCTGGATTGGCCTACACTTTTATGGGGCTGCCACAAACCTCACATCTGCTCCTGGGATGGGCCCTGACAGATTTCTCAATTCTCTCTCCTTCCCTCTGTGATTTTCTCTGAATTCTTGGTCCCAGCCAGACCGAGCACTCTTTCTTTCTGCTGGCTGCCCCACTTGGGTCACCTCTGCATGGCTGTCACCACTCTATTGTCAGTAAGTCCCTGCCAACACTTTTTGGGCTGTTTTCCAGATGTTTGACCCTTGTCCACTGCCTACTGCTCTCACTACTCACATTCTTCCTGCCCCTTCTGTCCACCCACACACACTGAGTTTCGGGCCTGGATAGACCCTCCCTCCCTACTCTGGCCTACATTATTGGTCCTGTACCAACCTTCATTTATTTGTATGTCCCGGGCATTGAACCTAGGGGTGCTTTACCATTGAGCCCTTTTTATTTTTAATTTTGAGACAGGGGCTCACTAAGTTGCCGAGGGCTTCACTAAATAGCTGAGACTGGTCTCAAATTTTTGATCCTCCCCCCTCAGCTTTCTGACTCACTGGGGCTATAAGCATGTGCCCTATGTGCCAGCCTTTACATCTAGCTCCTGTCTTGTTCCCTACAGTGTAAAAACAGAGAGGCAAACCTTTGCCTAAGGGTGGGAATTCTGGCTGCACTAAGGCTCTTCTTTTGCCCCCTAGTTCTTTCATCTTGGAAAAAGGCCCATCTCCAAGTTCCTCATAATGGGGGTGTATATGGCTTTTCCTAGGTGGTCTACCCAAAAGGCAGGTTCCCCTCAGAGGACCTGAAGGGGAAGATATTTCTGGACTCATCTTTCTCAGAAGCTGGTTTCCATCTCCTCTGCTTTTACCAGAGATTGTTATTCCAGAACCTGGAATGACTTCGAGATCAGCTACAGTGTTTGCATAATATAGTGCTTTCTCATTTCTTTCCTTTTGTGGTCTCCCATTTGTTCCCCACAAATGGTGAGAAATGGGCAAGCAGTATATTATGCAGACAGTGTAGCTGATCTCGAAGTCATTCCAGGTTCCCCGGGATCATGAAAACAGGTAGAAAGGCCAGCACTTTAGGAATGCGCTGGATGTTTTGTATTGTTCTCCCACACCTAACTTGGCCACCCCACCTGGGGGATGTTTCCAGGGATTTTGTACAATGTGCCTTCTCAAAGTGAAGGTGTCAAGACGAGCAGCTTGGCATCATCCAGGAACTTGTTAAAAATGCAGAGTCTCAGGCCCACCCCCGACCTACTGGGTCAGAATCTTGTGTTAATAAAATCTCCACCAGTTCTTATGCACACATTTCAGGGTGGAGGTCTACAGGACTGTGCTTGAACTGAGTGGTGGTACACACGTGTGTGTGTGTGTGTGTGTGTGTGTGTGTGTGTGTACATGCATGTACATGCACAACAGTCTGGGGCAGCAGGGACCTGCCTGGAGCCCCTGATACAACTGAAGAGACAACCTCAAGAAGGTCAGTAAGCTAAGTGCATTTCGAGGTTGTCAATGTGTCAGCAAAGCAACCTCTTTCTGGGGATCGTTTAATTCATGTTAATTGCTCTTGGCCTATTGTGTGACTGGAGCAGGATTTACGGAAAATCACCATTATCTACAACCCTATAAAAGACTCATTGCTTTTAGAGGCCTTGTAACTCATGCCTGGAGACACCTTCTGATACTTGATGTATCACCCAGATGTATAAATACTGCCCTCATTTGCATAATCCTCAGAGCCCTTTGGCGCTCCATTTGCAGGGGCCCAGGTGCGCCCAGGTGAAGAGCCTGCTCCTCCTCTGTTTCAATCTGGGTGCCAGTCGGGGAGAATTTGCTTTATGAACAGAGATGATTTATCAGTTTTTACTCCCCAGTTCTGAGATTGCATGGATCACGTAAATTTTGTTGTTGTTGTTGTTTTGCTTTTCACTCTGTGGATATGGAAAGTTGCTTCCGCCTGCGGCGACACCCTATTCCTCCTCCTCATAGGGTCTCAAGGGTCAGAAGGGATAGAGGCAGGCTGGAAATAAAAGTAGTGACAGATGATGGGTCCTGAAGAGCTGCAGAGAAATCACAGGAAAGCTGAGCGCTTTCCAAGGGCCAGCACCTGTGCCAATACCATGGCTGAGTTGCCAGGAATTATTGGGGCGAGGATAAGCCTGACTGTGCTCACCCCATGTCAGAGATCACAGTTGTTTGAGAAAAAGAACATGTTACCTTTTAAACCCTGATCTTGGTCCCCTGTCCCTCCCTTACTCTTTCTGACCCTTTCATTCCAAAAGATGTTGGTGCATTTTGGACCCATTCACATTCGGCTTCGATGACCTTCCTGGATAACTTCCATGCCCTGTTTATTACCCTCTTGAGAGGACTTGGACCTCAGAAACTTTCACTCCTCAAGTTTTGAAAAGCCATTCCTTACAGTTAATTTTTGCTGTATTACTTTCAACTTTGGAAACAATGTCTTTCGTGATTCTCATTTTTTTTAAATGCCCATTCAATGCCATCCCTTCCCCAAACACAAAACACCATTGGTTTGCTTAAGATGACACTACATGCTACTCATCTTTCCTGAGTTGGCCTTATTTCGCATGAGGGTTGGCAGTTTCTGGTTTATTTTTATGCTTTCAATTCTCCCTAAAATCCTGTAAACTGAAGTGGGTCAAAAAACTTAGTATCTTTAAAAAATGTTTTTTTTTTAATTTGTAAATGACATGATATCTTTATTTATTTACTTTTATGTGGTGCCGAGAATGGAACCCAATTCCTCATATGTGCTACAATCTTAGCCCTAAATATCTTAATATCTTAATGAAGAAACTGAAGTCAGGGCCTTTTTCAGGAAGCAGAACTGGGGCTGGAATGAGCTGACTTTCTGCCCAGGGCTGCCATGGCCACCCAGAGCCACCCCTGCATGGTAGACCTGGACTTTCTGCTGGCTCTGATTTTTAGGTGCCAGGGTGGCAGCAGCATCGTGCTCACCTGCCAGCCTCACCAAATCCTCTCTGCTGTGCGGTGGGGCTGCCCTCATTCCTCTGGCGGGAGGACCAAAGTCAACAGCCCCAGTGGGTACAAAATTCCCTGTTGAGTTTGGTTTTCCCTCCTGCCACAGGTGTGGGTCACCTGGGTGTTGCCATGACAGGGTCAGGGTCTCTAATAATCCACCCGAATCCTTCCTGACCAGCCGCTGCACAATCGCTCTGCTCCTCTCACAGGCCTTTCAGGCTGCACTGTCATTGGTCTGGGAGCGATGACCCATTTTTCTGTGCTGAGCAGCATGTGCCATCTGCGGACTCTCTCGCCCAAATGATTCAAATTCTCTGAAATCCAGTTTCACTGTCACTTGTCATTTGCTCTGCGTCCCAGCTTTGCATCATCTGCTAATCTGGAGATCTGAATTCTGTCATTTCTTTCCTTTCCGTCTGTAGATGAAATGACAGAGAGTCAGTGATTCCTGGGAAGGAGAGGTGGAAAATGCCTCATTCACTCATACACTCACTCACTCATTTGTTATTGAGCACTTCCCTTGCCCAAGGCCCGGTTCTGAGTGCTGGGACATACAGCTGGCCAAGGTCAGATGACCCAGGCTCTCCAGGATCCGATATGCCAACCATGTGTCCCCCGTAAGACAAAGCAACATGGATAAGAAGCAGTAGTTTTGGCTATTAAATCTCTTCTACATCCTGATGGAATTGAGCTCCCACTGTAGGGATGATGGTCAGTCTTGTTTTGCTGATAAATACCCAGCTCCTAGAAGAATGCCTGGACGTGTTGGTGTTTAGTAAATACTGAACTGAGTTTCAGTTTGCATTATTGGTCCAAATTTTCCACCTTCCCTTGTTCCCAAGCTTGCCATCTGAATAGGCAGCTCTTGCACTGGAGGAGAGCATCTCCCTGCCACTTCACTCTGGGGTCTGTTATGTGGCTTGATTTGACCAATGGCATGCAGGGGAAGTAAGTGACAATGTGTTAGGTCTCAGTCTAGGTCTCTAGGGCTGTTGCACATTTCCACTGTTTTTAAGTCTCTGTTACTGTTATAAAAAGAACACATATAGGATGGCCCACTGGTTTAAGGAGGGTGACAGAAAGTAGAGGAGATCCCACCCAAGACTTACATTGTAGAGCAGACATCCCCTCTGTGAACTCAACCAACCCACAGATGCACAAGCAAGTCAGCCAAGATCAACAGAGCCACTCCAGCTGAGCATAGCTCACCCACAGATGTATTAAATACAGTATGATTATTTTAAGATGTGAAAAATTGGGATGTTTTGTTATGCAGCATTATTGTGAAATAGCTAACTGATACTATCTCAGTCTGCTACTGATTTCTTTCAGGGTCTGAACTTTTAAGGTATTATTTGACCCTTGTGTTTTTTCTTTTTTCTAAAATAAGAGGTTGACAAACTTTATTTGCAAAGAATTATATAATAAATATTCTAGGCCTGGTTGACGACATATGGTCTCTGCTGAATTTTCCTTTCCTCTCTTCTCCCCCTCCCTCCCTTGTCCTTAACATTTCCTTTCTTTCCCTCCTTTGTGTCTTCTACCTCCTTCTCTTTCTCTTCTGTTTTTTTTCTCTTCTCCTCACTCTCCCCAGGCCCATTATCATTTGGCCCATGATGTAGTTTGTTGAATCCTGTTCTGAAGCACCAGAAACATTCATTGGTAAATGTCTTTTTGTAGACTTCAGGTCCAAGTCAGGATTCTATCCATTCATTGAGGGCCTGTTGTAGGCCATGGACTTTTCTAAGCATTTTAAAATGTATCGTTTTATTTTATTGTGTGAGAATTATTTTCCCGTCAAGGAAATAGCCACAAAGGTTTTAAATAACGTTACTGCAGACATGAGCTGATTTGTACCTCTATCAAAGAGCCAATAGCCTGTGCTTCAGTGTTACGCATGTCCCATTTTCACTGTGACTGACCCTGGGAAGCAGGGGGAGTGGAGCTCTGTTGAATTTGGTCTGGACTGTGGAGCTTGTCACATGATGATTTTCAACTGGGCTGCTCCATAGTGTGCTGGCAGCACCTGATGCCAAAGCTACATAGAGACTTCCTTAATCATTGCTGTAATGAAAGACTTTTTGCAAAAAGTTCAATTAATAGAAGTGAAAACCTAATTTCAAATGTTTTAAAATCTGAAAACACATTATGAACAACATGAGGAAAATCATATAAAGTTTTAAGATAAAATAATCCTTTACAGATATTTTGAATTTTTAGCATTGAACCTATCCTCAAGCCCCTGCTGCTAGCTCTTCAACTCTTTTTTGATATTAGGGGACTTTGTTAGAAAAGTTAGAGAAGCATTATTCCTTCCCTTCTGTTGTAGTTTGATCTTGAAGGTTCTCCCAAATCCCACATATTGAAGACTTGATCCAGCCTCTGGCACTGTTAAGGGGTGGTGAAACCTTTAGAAGGTGTAGCCTGATGGAAGGAAGTTAGGTGATTGGGGTTGTGCCCTTGAAGGAGACTTGGGGTGCTGGCTGCTTCCTCTTTCTCCCTTTTGCTTCCTGGCTGCCACAAGGCGAATAGATCTCTTCTTCCATGCACTCCTGCCATGAGGTACTGTCCTTCCACAGGCCCAAAGAAATAGCGCCAAGTGACTGAAACCTGAAACCGGGAGCCCAAATACATCTTTCCTCCTCCTAAGTTGATTTTCTTAGGTCACAGCAATGGAAAGCAGACTATCATCCCTCCCTTCCTTTTGTTCTATTTACTTTATTTATTTATTTATTTATTTATTTTTTTTTTAAAGAGAGAGTGAGAGAGAGGAGAGAGAGAGAGAGAATTTTTAATATTTATTTTTTAGTTCTCGGCAGACACAACATCTTTGTTGGTATGTGGTGCTGAGGATCGAACCCGGGCCGCACGCATGCCAGGCAAGCGAGCTACCGCTTGAGCCACATCCCCAGCCCCTATTTACTTTATTAATTTAGTTAATTAATCTTTTAGTGAAAGAGCAGATTCTGTACTCCTATGTAGTCTTTTTGGTCCCCTTGGTTTTAGCAGTCCTATTAAAACAGAAAGTAAGGTTCCTAGCACACTCTTGTCTGAAAACAGTTTCCTTACCAAAGATAATTGCCCATTTGGAGTCCATTGTCTTTTCTTTAAGACCAACCTCCAGATCTTGGGCTTCAATCATCTAGAATTCCCTGCCCTACACTTTGCTTAGTGTGCACATCCTGGCCTCCAGCGGTGGCCTAGGGGCAGATCTTTGCATGGGGTGGAGGTGCAGGGGACAGAGCATGAACTCACAGGCTATGGTGTCCACATGCAGGGGAACAAGCTCTTGAGGTACTGCAGAGATCAGGGAGAAGAGAAGTGGGTGACTCTCAAAGTACAAGACATCAATTTGTACTTTTGCTCTGGGTCTATGACTGTTCAGGATGACCCTAAGAGCTCTGCCCTGCTGATCTGACGGTTCTCAGGTACAGACACACCAATTAATGACAAGATTTAGAAAGTGTTCTGGGTCTTTTTGTGAGCTGATGTGTATATTTGTCCTTTCTAAAACCCTTTAGGCCATAAAAGATGTAAAATATTCATTTGTGGCTAAAGTTGTAAAAAGGTCAACATCTCCTCTGCCTTTAAAGAGTCTTATCTTGGAAATAGTGTACCCTTAGCTCTTATAAAGATGCTCACCTTTCTTGTAGAGGCTGGTATTTTGTTGTTAGCACAGCTCTTTTTCCAGCTAGAGGCCATCTTATAAAATGGGTCCAGAGTTGGCGATGCACATCTCTGTCTTTCATTTCCATTTTTATTTGTGGTGCTGAGGATTGAACCTAGGACCCTGTACACAGTATTGAGAAACTTATTCCTGAGCTAAGTCTCTAGCTCTGAGGCCCTATCTTTTAATGTAAAAGATGTTAAATACTGATTTTAGGATCCCTCCAGTTATTTGTTCAAGCATTAAAATTCTTTAAAAAATTAACTTATTATTTGAAAAATAGGTTCATTTCAGTGGTACAATAGTTGGAAGGTCCAAAATGGTACCTAGTGACATTGTCACTTCCTAACTCTTTTCCTCCTTTGCCCCTCCTATGGAGGCAACTACTTTTTCTGATACATCCTTCATGAGATCTTCTCTGCATATAGAAGATCTTTCTTTAACCACAAATGAAGACCTACTGCATACCTGTGCTTTGGAACCCTACAGTATCAGAACATATGCAATTGCATCTTTCTTTTTAATGAGTGTATAGAATAAATTAAAGGCATTGGGGTGTGAATTATGGAAGATGAGGAAATTCTGGGGATTCAGCATTATGCGTACGTTATTTAGTGAAAACTTCTCAAGAAATCCACTCCCAATTCACTTGAAGCAGGAGTCAGAAAACTATGGCCCACTGGCTAGATCTGGCCTGCCATCTATTTTGATACGACCCAGGAGCTATTGCATTTACATTTTGGAAAAAAAATGTCAAAAGAATAATTGTCTTCCTTGTCATGTGAAAATCACATGAAATTCAAATTTCAGTGTTTAGAAATAAAGTTTTATTGGAACACAGCCAAACTCCATCATTTGTGTATTTTCTGTGGCTGCTTTTACACTGTATGTCATGGTAGAGTTGAGAGGTTGTAGCAGACACCATATGGCTGGAAAACTGAAAATATTTACCATCTTGCTCTTTATAGGGAAAGTTTACTGACCCCTGGCCTAATAAAAAACATAGTCTAATACTTTGTTCACTTAAAATTTGGTAATGGGATTCTATGATCAGCATGTCTTTTCCTGGTGAGAATTAAGGGATTCCCAACTGTGTTTGTCTCATTGGGAGAAATTTTGACTGGGCTAAATCTGGCATAGTTCTAAGTCAAAAAGGAAATGAATTCTTTCATCTTATTTGAAAAACCAAAAGTCAAGACACACTAATTATCAAAATTTATTTAAAAGTTCAATCAAAAACAGACTTACTAATGGATTGGTGTGAATAACTTTCTAACCTTTCTTGTGAGCTTGTTCTTAATTTAGAGATTGGCTTTACATTAGCAAATAAATATGAAAGAGAGTTTTTACTAAAACTCTTTTGGTCTTTTTCATTCTGAGAGATGAATCAGAGAGACTAGAGGAATGGTCTTTTTTTCAAGTAGAATTTTTCAGAAACAGTGTTATTTAGGGATATGTCTTGGCAGAGGGTCTTTTTTCCTCCTAAATATTTAAAAATGAAAATATCATAAATGTAAGAAGTGAATTTTCCTTTTTTAAAAAACAATAGAAACAATACTAATATACATTGCTCTCTCTGAAAGCAGGGGGTATTGGTCCCAGATCCACTTGAAGGTGTGTGGCTGCTTATGTCCCTTATATAATATGGTGTAGTATGTCTATACACATTTCTCTGTATATTTAAAGTAATGTCTCCTTTACTACCTAGTGCAATGTAAATGCTATGCAAAGAGTTGTTGTGCTATATTGTTTAGGGAATAATGACAAAAAGGAAAGTCTGCACGTGTTCAGTACAGATGCAATTTCCCCCCCAAATATCTTACATCTGCAGTTGGTTGAATCTGTGGACCTGGAAACCACAGGTGTGGAGGGCCAACTGAACATACTCACAGTTGCTTGTGTCCAAGTCTCAACTTAAATAAATAATATCAAATCTTTTAGCCACAGGAAAAGCAAGAAGCACTAGGGTCATGGGGAAATTATGGCTTCAGATCACCTCTCCATTCTAACAGTAGCAAAAAGCAGCTAAGATAAAGAGGAAAAATGGAACCAACGAGATGCACAGCTAGGAAAGAAAAAACCCTGACCAGCTTCACTCATCTTTGACTAGACTTTCAAAAATGGACACAGGAGTGGCAGATGGATATTGGGAACAATAAAGACTGTGGATAAGAGAAGAGAAAGCATAGTGCAGGTTCTTGAAAGCTGTCCATCTCTGTCACCTCTGAATTGTTTTGTCAGGCCTGAAATGATCAATATTTGATGTTATGTGAAGTTTGGGGAGAGTAGAGGCTGTAAGTGTTCTTATTTTTTTAAAAAAAGGACAGGAAATTGAGGATCAGAGATTACTTTATCTGAGTTAGTGCTCAAAGCTGAAACCATTATCAGACATTTCAAAACAGCTAAACAAACAATTTAGGCTTCTCCTTCAATCATGAATTGAGAGCCTCCCATGTTCAAAGCACTGTGCCAGAGTAAAAAGGAAAAAGTGTAAAACAAGACCCTTGCCTACCTGAATCCTACAATTTTGTGGAGATGGAGAATCCAAGCCTGCAGAGTACTCTTGATAACATCATCTGCTGTGCAGACCAGATGACCTTAAGAAAGATTTGTGGAAACACACTGCAAGCTCTTTGTACATCTTATTTTCAGTAAATAAAAGAAGAAGGTTTTGATTGGAAGTCAGATACAAAATTAAGACTGAGGCATGTAGGTGTGGTTCTAAGTGATAGGGTGGTAGGTCTCTCCTGTGTTTCCAGAACACAGGGTCACCATTAGAAAACCCACTAAGCTGAAATTAGTGAACTTTCATCATGTATTGGGAGCCTGATGTGATGGACCCATTGGGACAAAATTAATTTTTTACAGATTTAAATATTCTATTAAAAATCTCTTTTAAATCTTTGATACATTTGTAATTTACTTTGGTAAATTGTAGATCCCCCCCACCCTCAAATAACTAATGGTCTCTGCACCATTTTTTGAATAATGGATTATTCATTTATCCCACAGATTTGTGAAAATATTCATAATCACCATTTCCTAAGTGCCTGTTGTGTGTTAGATGGTTTGATACATTATGTGATGGATTTGTGCCTTTCTTAGGTGACCTAGAATTGAAAATTCCTTCCTTCATTTGGTCAATTCTCCATCTTGTGAATCTTGCTGGATGAGGGAGCTTGCTTTGACTATAAAACTCAAAAATGTCAATGACTTATTTTCTCAGCCTCCTCTGAACTTAGGAAAGGCTAGTCAATGGACCCATGGACTTTACAACTGGACCTACTGATCCGAAGGAGGAGGACCAAGCAGTCACCATGTTGATGAGTGATGGTAGTCACGCCTACCTCCTGGGATGAGTGTGATGTGCTGGCTGTGGCATCCAGTGCCTTGCAGTGGGTGGTGGGAGTGGTGAAATTGCTCACATACTTTTTGATGGCATGAATTTCTTTTCTTTAAAAATTTAAAATTTGTTCTTTTTAGTTATACATGACAGTAGAATGTATTTTGACATATCATACATACATGGAGTATGACTTCCCATTTTTGAGGTTGTACGTGATGTGGAGTCACACTGGTCGTGTATTCATAAGTGAACGTAGGAAAGTGATGTCTGATTCATTCTACTGTCCTTCCCACTCCCATCCCACTCCCTTCCCCCACCCCACCCCTGTCCAATCCAGTGACTGCTCCTACTCCCCTACTGCCTATTGTGAGTCAGCATCCACATATCACAGAAACATTTGGCCTTTGGATTTTGGGGGATTGGCTTATTTTGCTTAGCATGATAGTCTCTAGTTCCATCCATTTACCCACAAATGCCATAATTTCATTCTTCTTTGTGGCTGAGTAATATTCCATTATGTATATGAACCATATTTTTTTTATCTATTCATCTGTTGAAGGGCACCTAGGTTGGTTCCATAGCTTAGCTATTGTGAATTGAGTTGCTATCAACATTGATGTGACTGTGTCAGTATAGTATACTAATATTAAATTTTTCAGAGTGGGATGACTGGGTCAAAGGTGGTTCCATTCCAAGTTTTCTGAGGAAGCCCCATATTACTTTCAAGAGTAGTTGCACCAATTTCTAGTCCCACCAGCAATGTATGAGTGTACCTTTCCCCCCACATTCTCGCCAACATTTATTTCTACTTGTATTGTTTTTCTTTTAGGGGGAGGGTACCAGGGATTGAACTCAACCACTGAGCCACCTCCCCAACCTATTTTGTGTTTTATTTAGAGACAGAGTTCATTGAGTTGCTTAATGCCTTGTAGTTCCTGAGGCTGTCTTTGAATTCAAAAACTTCCTGCCTCAGCCTCCTGAGCCACTGGGATTACAGGTGTGAACCACTGTGCCCAGCAGTTACTTGTATTCTTGATAATTTCCATTCTGACTAGAGTGAAATGAAATCTCAGTGTAGTTTTAATTTGCATTTCTCTAATTGCTAATGATGTTGAACATTTTTTCATACATTTGTTGACTGATCATATTCTCCTGTGAAGTGTCTGTTCAGTTCCTTTGCTCATTTATTGATGGGTTATTTGTGTGTGTGTGTGTGTGTGTGTGTGTGTGTGTGTGTATGTTTGGTGTTAAGTTTTTTGAGTTCTTTGTATATCCTGGAGATTAATGCTCTACCTGCGGTACAGGTGGCAAACATTTTCTCCCATTCTGTAGGTTATCTCTTTACATTTGTGATTTGTTTCCTTTGCGGTGAGAAAGCCTTTTAGTTTGATACCATCCCATTTATTGATTCTTGATTTTATTCTTGCACTTTAGTATTCTTATTGACTCCTAAACTGACATTATGAAGAGTTGGGCCTACTTTTCTTCTAGTAGGTGCAGGGTCTCTGGTCTAATGCTTAGGTCCTTGCTCCACTTCGAGTTGAGTTTCGTGCAGGGTGAGAGAGAGGGGTTGAACTTCACTTTGTTACTTATGGATTTCCAGTTTTCCCAGCAGCATTTGTTGAAGAGGCTGTATGATCTCCAGTGTGTGTTTACGATGTGGTGGCATGAATTTCTGTGGTCCTGGCTGCTGCTCAGTCTTCCTCGCTCTTCTCTTTCCCAAGTCTGGTTCTGTTTGAAATTCTGTAAGCAACCTAGTAGGCCCAGTTGTCCCAGTTGGCACAAGTATATGTCTGTTGCTTGTCACTAAAACCTTAAATGATACATGTAGGTGTCATTTGATTCTCAGATACTCACCCCTTAAAGATATGTATCACTTCCTCTGTTAGATTTTAGATAATTAATATTCAATAAGAGTATTACCTTGCTGAGGAGCACATGCTTAGGAAGTGATAGACTTGGAATTCAAGTCCAGGTTTAGATCTGTCTGATTCTAAAGTTCAAACCATTCCTATTCTATTACACAATGCCAATATTATTGTAACATAAATCATAAAACCATATACATATGTGAGTCAGTCTCCCTCTCTCTCTCTCTCTCGCTCTCTCTCTCTCTCTCTCCAGAAATTATATGCACTTATGCTTTTATTATGCTCCATTGGTCATAATGTTGTGTTGGCACCATTCTGTTTTATTTATTTCACTTTTATAAAAATCTAGTATAGCAAGTTCTCTAAATTCTCCTTCATTCTCTTAAATCCTTTTCTTGCCTCTTCTGGAATGTTCACTTTTCTAAATGAGCAATTGGATAATTTTGTAAAAGCTTTCCCCATAGCAGCTTTAATTTAAGGTCCCTCAACTTTAATGTTGTTTTCTCTGAACAGGGTTGCATGAGGTATTCATTGCTCCCTCGTGTGTACGTGTTCACACATTCACATGCACACTCACAGATACGAAGCTATATACGGGCTTTTGACACTTCTGTGGAGACTTATTTGTTAGTTTCAGCATATTTTAAAAATCCTCCAGAAATGAAACAGTATCAGGATGGACTGGAGGCTCTCACATTAAGGCTGGTCACAAACTGAGGGAAGATTCCTTGAAAAAAGAGTAGCAGTGGGGAGGAAAATAGTTCATCACAGGCTTTATTTTTTCCGTTGCCTTGTGTCTGCAAAAAGCAGCATGGTTCTCTTCGAGTCTTCCTTTTTTTCTCCAATCATAATTTGGATGCTGGGGGAACTTTCTCCAGGCAACACTCAGCAAACACATCCCTGGAGAATATCTGATTTGTGTTTGCACCTCATTTTCCTGGTGTAGATTCTATGTAATAGGAAGGCAGAATAATACCCATAGTCCTGGAAGAATTGCTTCAATCATGGAGTTGTTGAGGCTCTGCTAAGGACCAATGGGACTCACAGGTCCTGCCTGGTCCAATAAGCCAGAGAGTAATTTCCTTCTCTTTAAGTGGATGTGGATTTGATATATATATATTCATCATGAGTTAATGAAAAGCTCATGTTTTTGATCCAGGAGGACATCAGGCTCTTTCTTCCCTCTTGCAGAAAAACATTCAAGTATAAACATCCTTGTGAGAATCCCCCATAGGAAATTCCGTGCATCTGTTCAGATTAAAAAGGCATCAACTTATTTATTTTCTCTAATAGAGAGGGACTTTTCTGAACACTGAGTTCTCTCCTGAAAGGCCAGTGGCTTGGTTCTGGGAGTTGTGAGATGCTAGCAGATTAGAGTGATGCTCTTATTGGTAGATTTGAAGGGTGTATAAATGCTGCAAGTCACAGGTAAACTGTGTTGTGGCATCCAGCTACCTTTGTTGCAGGCACAGACTCAACAATGCCAGGAAAGTTCTAAAACTCTGCACTTTTATTCCAGATACAAGGTTATTCTTTAGTACCACAATTTACACAGCTCTTTCTAGCAAGTCTTAATTCGAATTGGGGATAACATCAGAAGTGGAATGCAGCTTGTAGCAAGCTAGAGAGCTAACTTCTGAAATTAAATTAAGGTTAGCCATAGTACCTCCTATCTCTGAAAGCTGTGCTGCATAATAAGGTAGAACTGGATGCTATGCCCAGGAAATTTATACCATATTTGCAGCAACAGTTCCGATAAAAAAAACTGAATTGATGAGCAGAGAGTTAATCATGTTGTAACTGCATATAATCTCATGAACCACTCTCCACTGGAGTTAATAATTAACTGTTGGTGTGCGCAGAGGTACCTGGTAATGTTTCCTGCCTTGGCTTTCCATCAGCAAGAACCTGGCAACAGGGTGCAGAGGGTTCTCTGAGGAGAGTGGTTAAGAAATTAAATTTGCCTATAAAAAGCCTACACTTTCAGTTTGTCCTGCTTTGGAACAGAGCTGGGTTTCTAGCTAAAGCTGGGGTCACAATGGCTCGCAATGAGTTTCTTACCTAGGCACTTTCTGAAAGGGCAGTACTGGGCATCTGTAAAGAAAAAGACTCACAAGTTTAACCCAAAAGGCACAAAATGATACTTACTGTAATACTGCCATCTTGAGCAGCAGTCTGCAAGAATGCTCAGTGAGGTATTATTGGTCCTTTTTTACATTGCAGTGAAGGAAGAATTTGCTTTGTCTTCAGAGAAATTTGCTCTTCTACTAATTAAAACAAATTAAAAATATACATTTGATTGTCTTGCAGCTTTTTGAAATTCCCAGCACTGAGCATTTTGTACCCAGGACACATTTCACTTCTCTAGTGACTATAAGCTCTGGTATTAATATGTATACAAAATGCCTTAAAAATCAACTCACAGTGCAATACACTATTGTGTTTTAAATGAGCAACTCACGACTATGTTTAAGTAGCTGCAGAGAAAAGTGACCTGAGTTTTTAAATGATGTTGCCTTCCCAGGTAAAATGCCCCAAATAATCTTTCTGAAATCCAATGCAAATGTATCACTTCATTTTCCTACCCCCTCAAGTAAACAATTAACCATTGCTCAAAGATTAATGCAATAGTCTGTAATTTTAATTGAATAAAACCCATTTCTCCCCCTTTAACAAGTTTAAATTGAGATTCCCAAATTACAAAAGGTTGACATTCAAAATTACTTAAAATATTGTTCACCAAAACTAGGAAAAATTCCAAGTAACTGTGAGCTATTTATTTCATCAGTCAGAAACATTTGGTGGCTTCATGATTTTGGTGGGAGCCGAGTAGAGTTATAGAAGTATGGTTCTCCTAGCATGGCGAGGGTCCTCTGGGGGTCTGTCTCTAATGGGTGAGAACAAGGCAAAGTCATTTCATATCAAATATGTGCTATTTTGAGAACTGGATTCTCAAAAAATGAATAGGCATCCAAATGGTGACAATTTACTAAAACAATGCAAATTGGTCAGCCCCAGAATATGTGATTCACAAAAGAAATGGAATGCACTCATTAGTTGTAGATGCTGAAGGTCCCAGAACAGTTATTGAGAACTCTATTAAAACTTGCTCTTTACGTCATTCCCCATTTGGGGTCTTCTAAAACCTACAGAGCCCCTTAGACCTATGCTGTCTAAAATAGTAACCACTAGCAACATGTGGCTATTTAAATTAATAAAATTATATAAATTTGAAAATTAATTTCTTCAATAGCACTAGTCTCAATTTAAGTGCTTGGTGTCCGGGTGTGGCTGGTGGCCACCATATTGAACAGCACAGACACTAAACATTTTCAACAGTTCATTAACTCACTTTGGATAGTGCTGCCTTGAATGGAGAAGAAAAAAAGAATTTATTGAGAAGTTGCGGTGTGACGAGCATCATATTTGATCTGTATTTTTCCATTTCACTGTGAAGAAGCTTAGAGAACTTAAGTCAGGTGACTGAATCACATAGCTGATACAGGGCAGAGCTAGGACTCCACCAGTTTTTCTTGATCCTAAGGCCACTGTCATTTCCAATACTCAGCCAAGTGCTGGCTCATCCACTCATTCATTTAACATATACATAACAACAGAGTGCCTTTATATTTTAATAATCATGCCAGGGAAACAGGGGAAAACTGTTTCTGAACAAATTGGTTCCTCTACTTACTGAGACCCTGGGTAGCAACTACGGCTATCCAGTTAGAAGAAATGCACTTTCTGACTTTAGCCCTTATAGCCCAGTGAGTGTGAGTCCAACATTAAATATAAAATCCCCAGATTAATTATCATCTACAATAGCTAAGTATCTAAAAGGAAAGCCCAGTGGCAGACACACCTATAATCTCGAAACTCTGGACACTGAGGCAGGAGGATTACAAGTTTAAGACTAGTCCCAGCACAAGACCCTGTGTAAACATGTAAAATATAAAAGGACAGGGTTATATCTCAGTGGTAAAGCTCCCCAGGGTTCCATCCCCAGTACTAAACAACAACCACCACCACACCAAACAAAGGGGGAAGTCCCTCTGTTTTGGGAAAGGCATCCAAATCCCATTAAATAACAATAACAATTAACAAAACAGCTTCAGCTTACAATGTCTGTGAAGTTCAAATTAGTAAGGTAAATCTATGATACTGTGGGCCTCCTGATTGATGAGTGCACTGTAGTCTTAATGCCTCGTAGACAGAGAGATCTATTCCATTCAAGGTCATCCTGGGTTGCATGACCAACTTCAATTTCATCTGAGTCTCCTTGGGTTGAAGTATTTTTGAGACAGAGAGCTGAGATCTGCTAATTTGTCAACATTACAGAGCAGGAGCTGGTCCTCGTAACTCTTCTCCCTCATTGAACCTTCCCAGCAGCAGCGGCTGACGTATGAACCTAGCAGATGAAGATGCCAGAGTGTGGCTGTTTCTTGACTGCACTGCTGAGGGTAGCAGAGTGGGATAATGCTTCTTCTCAGCCATTTCTTTGTCATTTTTAACAGGGTCAACCTCAAATACCCATAAAAGGAGATTGAGAGCCAATATGCTATACCATCAAATTTAAAAGGCTAGAAAAAAATATCAAAACCATAAACTGTTATCATTTTCGGTATTTTACTCCTTTTAATGCTAGACTATTAGTTTCAATAAAAGAACAACAGAATGTCCATTACACCATAACTCGACATGCCTATTATGCCGATACGATTAGTTTTTTTTTTGCAAAACACTTGTGTACTGGTTATAGTTTATGGAAAAATTGATTTCACAGAATCAGAGAAATTAGAATTGGAAACATTCTATTAGGTCACGAGATGTGCCCCCTGAGGCTAGTGTAGAATTGATCCCTAGTTCCCAGTGTATTTTCTGATGCAATTTTCTATCAGGTTTTGATGGGCTTATATATTTATTATAGGCTGGCAATGTGTACTGCTAAAAATTATACCAATCCATCTGAGAAATAAAATTCTAGAAAAATAAGCATTTGCTGAGCGTTAATTTTACTTTGGTGGATACATTTTTAATATACTAGCATTTATGGCCTCTCATCTTACAAGAGGCAGGGTAGTAGTACTGGATCATGGGTTGGTACTATAATCAAATAGCAAATTTGCATATCTTAAGTTATGGAAATTTCCCCAGACCAAATTTCCCATCAGACTTATACAAAATGAGGTAGGAATTTTTGATTCTCAAGAATGGCTTATTTTCTATGGAGGAAATTGAGCCCTGTACCTCAAACAAGTGCCCATGCTCACATACCTGAGGAGACTGATATTTTGGTGTTCTTGGGCAGTGTGTACTGAGCTATGACTCCAGGAGGGACTGATGTGAGAAGGTGGCAAAAGCCATTCTGAACTGGAGGGCTGGGGCTTGGGTGCTGAGTATAGGGTACAGCAAGGGAGCCACTAGTTCTGCTTCCCTTTCTCATGGGAATAGCTGCTCTGTTCACTGGGCTGTGATTCTGAGACAGGACATAGGAGAAGAGAGTGGGGGTGTGGATTGTTTGCCTAGAAAGCTGGAGACCCTGAGTCTAATCCCTAGAGTGTGTACTCACAGAGAGAGTAAAATTTAAAAGGAGAAGATGATGGCTTCTCTGGGTGAAATTTACATATAATTGTCTACATACCAGCAGCCTGCAAACATTTGGAATCTCCCAGGCCAAATGGGTAGGATTGCCTCCCTCCCTGCAAACGTGTACCATTCAGAAATTCTCCTCCCCTTTAAAGACCATCTTTGAAATTCATTTTCACCTGATTTCATGTATTAAAGACACTGGCGGAAAATGCATGGTAGGATTTTTCTCTGTCCTGATGGTTTTTACACCTTTACCCCTTGCTCCTCCATGGAGATAAGGAGCAGGAAGTTGGATGTGGGCTCAACTGGGGAGTGGGAGGAGGGAATCAGGCTATGTGCTGAAAAACGGAGACACTGAATGCAGCATTCAGCCAAATAATGCCTAGTTCCAGTAGTTCATGTTCTCATGTCCCTGTTTGAAAGTTTGGATGCAATTCTCGTTTGTTCAGGATGCAGCTGTATTATGTGTGGAGAAAGCACCCTGGCGAAGGTCTTATGCATCTTTTATATACCTGCATGCTAAATGAGCAAGAACATCCAGGAGCTGAGTCAGACTTATGAATTTGCTGTACATTATGCAAACAAGTAATTTTGCATGTCCAGAAAGTAGTGCTATCACTGGTTCAGTTTTCCTAAACTCTCCATAATTTAGGAGAATGCAAACTGAAAGCCAGTCAAACAGTGAAAAGACCTAATTGCTCAGCACAGTGTACCAGTTTCGACAGGTGCCAGTCACAGAGAGGGATCTTGCCCATCAGGGACTTTTTTTTATATCCAAAGCAGAAGCCAGTAAAACTGCTCCAGGAGATTAAATAAGGCAGGGACCTTCACATAAACTCTTGGGTGGGAGCAATAAAGGTGACTTTGTCTGTGGCATCCAGAACTGTGGCAAAATGAAGATGGTGAAATAATTCTGTATAAGGACGTTTTTGTCAGCTTTTTCACTGCTGTGATTAAAGGACCAGACCAGAACAACTATAGAGGAGGAAAGTTTATTTGAGGGCTCAGGGTTTCAGATGTCTTAGTCCATAGACAGCCAGCTCCATTCCTTAGGGCTCAAGGTGAGGCTGAACATCATGGTGAGAGAGTGTGGTAGAGGGTACCAACTTACATCATGATCAGGAAGCAGAGAGAGACTCCACTCGCCAGATACAAATATATACTCAAAACCATGCCCCAATTCCCACCTCCTCCAGCCACACTCTACCATTTTAGTTACAACTCAGTTAATCCCTATCAGGGGATTAATTCACTGATTGGGTTAAGACTCTTACAACTGAAATCATTTTTCCTCTGAACCTTCTTGCATTGACTCACACGTGAGCTTCTGGGGGACACCTCACATCTAAACCATAACAAAGGGCAACCATGGTGCTGTGCTCTTCAAGTAAAACAGACTTTCAGTAATGAGTAAGGGTCTACCTTTGCTACTCAAAGTGGGGTCCATGGACCAGCAAATCAGTATGACCTGGGAACTTGTGATACCTATAGAATCCTGATCCCTATTCCAAACCTACTGGATCAGAATGTGTATTTTTCAAAACTCCAGGTGGTGTGTTTGAACATGAAAGAACATGTTTGAGATGCCCTAGTACATTCCAGGGCCTCCCTAGTGGTTTTTCAACAATAGTAGCCTCGACATGCTAAGAAGGGACCAGCTTTCCCACCTCAGTGGAAAGTTGCTCTCATCCTCATTCAGCAAGAACCAAGGAACAATCATGCTTCCCTCCATGAGTATACAGTTCCTCACCTTCCCACCCATTTTGACTGTTTCCACAGCATTTGTCCTTCCTCACTGCATATAATTCTGTAAAGTTATTAACCATGGTGGTGGGCACTTGATTGAGGCTGGCTAGGGACAATTATTTTTTCCTCTGGAGATATCAGATGGAGGGGAGGGTTGGTTCCCTCCCTGCCGTCTAATGGTCATTATGTGCAAGAAGAATACAGACCTGAGACTGGCAGGGTATCTTGCTACCATACATAGAGGAAATCTGCTTGAGAATGAAGCCAGAGGAGTCAGGTAGAGCAGAAAGAGGGGAGAGAAATCATTTGAACACCTGAGTCTCATTTACAAAATCAGATCATCCTTGGCCTTCCAAGTTGAGTGAGCCGATAAATTCACAGTTTAGCTTAAAGAAGTTTTAGGTTGGGGTTGGGGTTGTGGCTCAGTGGTAGCATGCTTGCCTTGCATGCATGGGGCACTGGGTTCCATCCTCAGCACCACATACATACATAAATAAATAAATAAATAAATAAATAAATAAATTGTGTCCTACAACTAAAAAAAGTTTTAGGTTGGTTTTCTGTTATTTGTAGCTAAAAGAATGATCCCAACTGATACATTCTTGAAATTGGACTATCAGTTCTTCCAAACTGGAAACTTTTACAATTTATTCCCATGGGAAGAAGTGAAGGGACCATATTCATTGTGAAGTTCACAAAATTTGACTGCTGTGTGAATGAATATGTATGCATATGTACATAAGTTTAATACAAATATAATTATATGAAGGAGGTTTAAAACTTTTAGGTACTCACAAGTCCTAAATACTGGTTTTCTATATGATTATACAGCAGCAGGCAGTATTTATTTTCTGGATTTAGAGGCAGTGCCTAGTGGAATTAATATTCAAATTTATGCCAACTAATATGCAAATAAGCATGGCTTTGGTGCTTTAAAAACAAGGAGGATAGGATTGCAGCACTGGCATTTCAATGGTGCTGATGCTTCTGTGAAAGAATATAAAGAGGACTAGAATGCAGATGAAACATGTTCCCTTGAAATACCTCATGCAAATAGAAAATTTATGGCCCTATAAACTGTTTTAAAGCAGAAAAGAATATCTCAATTTAATATAGTGGTTTAACCATTAATTAATTTACTCAGTGCAAACACTGCAACTTCTTAGTAATGATGCTGCCCATAAATACAATCTACAACCACAAGAGAAAATATGTATTTTTATTCCTAGTAAATATCAAAATTTAATCCCACAATTGTTTGTTCCAGTGGAACATTGAAGCTTGTCTCTCTTCTGTGATCAATTGATATTCTGTATTAGATCTATATATCTCTATTATGTATCCAATTCAATATTATATATGGTGTGTATATATGTACTTCATTTTATTTTATTTTTTATTCGTTCTTTTTGGTTATACATGACAGTAGAATCCCTTTGGATAATTATAAAAGCATGGAATATATCTTAACTCTCATTAGGATTAGGTTAAGTTATGAAAACAGAAACTTGAAAGTAGTAACCTCAATAAAGTAGAAATGCTTTTCTTTCTTAATCAAAAAAGTTTGAATATGGATTGTTGGGTAGGATACCTCTGTGGTTATCAAGAACGGAAGGTTCTTTCAGGTTTTCAAAACCTGAAGCCTAGGATGTGACCCAATCCTCTCGATTCAAGATGGCTGCTGCATCTCATAACATATACCGTCCCTGTAGCAGGTGGAAGAAAGAACTTCTGGAGGAAGTTCCATAAAGTATACTTCACCACATGTACCCACTTACATCTTATTAATCAGACCTTGGTCCTATGCTATACATAGCTATGAGAAAGGGTAGGGAAATATGTTTTTTTTATCTGGGAGGTCAAGTGCCAGGATCAAAGTAATTATTCTGTTAATTTGAGAGAGACACAATGTGTAGGCACGCTACATTTTGGATCTTAGATGTCTCCCCAATTCCCATGTGTTAGAGGCTCTATTCCCAACACCTATTAAAGGGTGTTATTGGAAGGTGATGGAAACTTTCAAAGGTGGGCATGGTGGAAGGTCTTAGGTCACTGGGAGTGTGCCCTTGGAAGAGATGGTGGGACTCTGTCCCCTTCTTATTCTCTCTTTGCCTCCTGGGCATGAGATGAGTGGCTTTGCTCCATTACCTGCCATTGCCATCCAGCACCTCCACCTCAGGTATAAAATCAATGGAGCCAATCAGTCATGGAGTCGGATGTCCAAAACCAGGAGCCAGAATAAATCTTTTCTCTTTACAAGTTGATTATCTCAGATATTGAGTTAAGTGATGGAAAGATGTTTGGAAAATGATGAGCAAATGCTGCTCCAGATATTAAATACATGTTTATCAATTTATTCTGTGTTTCCCAACTAGAAACTAGCTTCTCATGGATAAGGGCTTTGTTTTGTTCCAAATTCAAGAGTATTCTTAATACTGTTTTATATTTATCTTCTCTGATTTTCTTCCATTAATTTAAGAACACTGATCAACTCAAGTGCTGTGCTGAGGAGACTACAGACACTACATCTAGATTTGGTGACAAGAAGTGCTGTGATCAACTAATAATGTCTGCAGCGGCCAGTCCACCTGTGTCAGGTTTTTACTGTCCCTGGCTTTAAGCCACTAGGGTTCAACTAAAATGCTTAAAAATGTCTGACTCCTGTGAAGCCAGTTTCAACCTATATGGTGGAAGGCCTTATTTAAATTTCTCGTTTCAAATGATGTATTCTGAGTGGAGATAGATGGTATTCTCACCAACGTCTTCGTTTTTAATGTGGAGCTCTCTTGTGCAGTTGTAAATTTTGCAGGTTTCCAGAGTGTTGTAAAAGAATTACATGCAGATTCCAAGTTACTCTTAGTTGGCAAATTCTCACTAGAAAGTTGCTGGGAAAGAGGATTTTGTTATTCTTTAAAGGACAGAATGAAAAAAACAGGTCATAAGTTTCATGCTGTCAGAATAGAGATGCAGTTCTATGACATGTTCATCTTTTCATTCATTCCAAAAGCAGAGGAGGCCTGGAGGAGTGATAAGGACTTTTCAAGTTCAACACAAATGCTAGAAAGAAAAGCTTAGGCTTTTTCTTTATTTAGCTCCAACAAGCCAAGCGTGGGGACAAGAAGGCCAGAGTTAAATTAAACTTACAATTAAAAATAGCTAGGACTATTGAGTAAGGTACAAAATTGCATCTAAAAAAATATGTCTTTAAAAAGCTGTGATTGCAGCAACCTTCTTTTTCTGCCCCACACAACATATTTCATCAGTACTGGTGACAAGACAGTGATTTGAAGAGGCTGTGATTCTTTTGGAGGCGTGGAATTGGAATTATGCAATCCTCCATAAAGATAAACCAGAATTTCCAGGGTATAGGTTTTTTTCCCCCAGTATTAGGAATTGAAAGAGGGGGTGCTCTACCACTGAGCTACATTCCCAGACCATTCTAAAAAGCATTATGTTTTATTTTGAGACAGGGTCTCCCTAAGTTGCTGAGGCTGGCCTTGAATTTGTGATCCTTCTGCCTCAAACTCCCGAGTTGCTGGGATGACAGGTGTGTGCCTCTCTGTGCCTTGCTCTAAGGTGCAGTTTGAAAAGCCCTTATGAAGGTTTTTACACAGTTTCCCTGGGGTGTGTGTCCCTTTGTCTCTTGACCTTCCCATTTGTAAGTCAAGAATAGCTGTTTGGTTAGAAGAACCAGCTGCTTTGCCATTTAATTGTTGTCTAGTTTAGCTATGTTTATGGAGAATGGTCTATTTGTAAATAAAATCTAATAATTCCATGTCTCTTTGGGGGCTCTACCAAAAGCAAGAGTCTAAGGGTCTTGGGAACAAGTTGTTTATTGGAGAGATGGTTCCAGAAAGCAGGAATGAGAAACTGAGAGGTTGAGACAGAGGAGGAGGAAAATCCATTGTCACTGTGGACACCAGGGGCTTGACTCTATCAGGACCTCCAGAAATGTGTGCAGATGTGTCCCAGAGTCACCCCCACCCCGGAAGTGTGGGAGATTGGGACATTTTGTCCGCTGGCTGCCATTCCTCTTGGTTCTAAGTTGCCCCAGGACATTAATAAACAGCATCCTCCCTCCTGTACTGGACTGTGCTCTCGGTGGTCTGAGTATCTGGTAGCATCAGAGAAGTCTGCCCACCACTGCCCAGTGGAAAGGTCCACGGACTTAGTCTTGAGATGGACAATGACAGAGCAAGGTGAGTCTGAGATTACTTGGGCTGTTCACTGCAGCCACGGCTGAAGTCAGAGGTGGGTGGAGGAGGGCTGCTGTTGGGAGGCGGGTGCCCGGGGTGTCTGCCACAGTCTCAGACTGTGATCTGCCACTCATTATTCTCATCAGCTTGATTTAGATCTCATGGCCATCGTCGATGTACTTTATTATGCATTTTAATTGAGGGTAGAGTTTAGCACCTGTGTCAACTCAAAGTTACAAAGACAAATGTCACAATTGCCACCTCACTTATATCCACATATAATTTAAACCCTTGAAACCCTTGGATTCTCTTCTCTCTCTCTCTTCCTGCTGGGCAATGTTCAAATTTATTTTGCACATGCTACTGTCTCTATCCAGGAGTAGGATAGAAAAGCAAAGTGGTAAAAATAGAACCTGCCAAACATTGTCACTTGTTATAAATCCTTCTAAAGTCCATCAGGAGTAAGAGGCTGAGATTATTGGCCAAACTGAGATTTGGGAATCACATGCAATTTTAATTTCTTCACTGTTAATTTCTACTGTTAATTGTGGCATGCCTTATAACCCATAATCATCTGTAGAAGACATAGGAAAGATGTTCCCAGTATGCCACAAGTACTACAGGTGAAGGGTACTGAGGCAGCACTGCCTGGTAGAAATTGCAAAGGCCTTGTGATCTGAGTCTGCATCTTGCTATCTGTGAGACCCAGGGCAAGATAACAAACCTCAGTGGGCCTCAGTTTTCTCACCTGTAAGTCAGGGACACTATAGTGTCCTTGTAGCACTATTGTGAGGACTAGGCATTATTATGCAGAGTCTTTGGCAAATCAAAAGCATGTTTTTTATAAGGCAATGAAAAAAATCTCATTTCTGTTTTGTATCCCACTTTGACTTATTTCTGGGTAAAACTTAAATTTACTGAAACTACTTTGACTCATTCAGAGTAAGACATTGAACATAAAATTAGGAAATCCCTTGGGTCAGTATTGAGCTGATAATGTAGGTGGTAGGAGATAAGCATGTTTCCGATTTTCCCATCTCAGAAAGATGGGCAATCTTCCAGCAACTGGAACAATCTCTCCCAAAGCAGAAGCAGCAGCAAGAAGGGGTCCACAGCACTCTCCACTCCAATGGCCACATCTCATTTTCTGGACGTGGTGAGAAGAAAGGCAGTCCTGATGGGATGGGTGAGGGCAATTCTTGGTGGTCCGTTTTATACCCAGCTGTCTGGATCCATCATGAAGGAGAATTTTGGTTCAGTCTGCATCACAAGATAGACTTCTCCCAAGAGCAATAGGACACGGGTCTCCAAATCTGGAGGCCTGGGGTGTAGTTTAGTGGTAGAGCACTTGCCTAGCATGTGAGAGGACCTGGGTTGATACCATAGCACTACAAAAGAAAAAAACTAACTGGGGTACATGAAGACTTTCCAAGAGTACTGCATGCTTGCTTAGATATAAGGGAATTTGTTTCCAGATGCTCAATTTTCATATGCACTCTTTCTAAATTGAGTAGGGCTGACCTGAAAACAAGACTGTTTCTCTCCTCCACATTTCTTTTTATAGTCTCCTTTGACTTTATTAAAGAAAACATGTGTTTTTCATCCATCCTAAATTACACTATCATGCATAGCCCAGTATGTGAAAAATTGTGTGGAATCAAAAGGTGAAGTGAAAAGACAGTATTTTTTTTTAAAGTGCCTGTCTTAGCTGGTACAGTTGTCCACACCTGTAATCTCAGCTACTCAGGAGGCTGAGGCAGGAGGATTTCAAGTTTGAGCCCAGTTGGGGAAATTTAGCAAGACCCTGTCTCAAAATATATTTTTTGTTTTAAAAAAAGACCGAAGATGTAGCTGAGAGGTAGAACACTTGGACTAGCAGTGTGATGCCCTGGGTTCAGTGTTTATCATGTATGCATGCACACACAAACCCTTGTCTTTTCAGTTTCCTGATATTGCCAAAGAAACCTTCCCTGTTGAGAGAGATCCTGAGACTTTTAATAAAGAGTGACTTTTGATAAAGGCAAGCAAGCCTGACTTGGCTGACTGGTTTGACAATAAGAATTGTTTATATGGTTGACATTTTCCACTAATGAATGTGTATCTCAAAAGTGCATTAAAAATATTTAAGGGCTGAGGATATAGCTCAGTGGTAGAGTGCTTGATTAGCACTTGCAAGGCCCTGGACTTGATCTCAAAAACAAAAAACAAACATACAAGAAAACAAGTTTTAAGTGTGTGATAATATGAAAGCATTTAATAAGAAATATTTTATTGAAAAAGGCCTAATGAAATAAGCAATAATTTGATTTTCTCAATCTTTTATATAAATCTTAGGTTAAACAAGGTATCCTCAAGGAAAAGAGTAAAATGTACAAATGATAGTCATTCAATGGGTCTTTTTTAATTTTTTTTTTTTTTTTTTTGGTACCAGGGATTGAACTCAGGGGCACTTAACCACTGAGCCACACCCCCAGCCCTTTTTTGTATTTTATTTAGAGAGAGAGTCTCACTAAGTTGCTGAGGCTGGCTTTGAACTCGAAATCCTCCTGCCTTAGCTTCCTGAGCTACTGGGACCACAGATGTGCACCACCACACCTGGCTTTGATCAGTCTTGATAACTGTGTTGGTGCACCTCTCTACCTATAAGGAAGTGGATGATTCTTCTTTTCACAAGTTGGGTGAGTTTCAAGCCTATGCTTTCAATAAAATTGAAGGAAGACCTAATGGAGTTGTCAGCTCTTGACCATAAATATCATTTGTGATAATAGATCACTTTATTAGTTTTAGAATAAAAATCAGAATTTTAAAAAATTGAGTAGTATTTCTAAAACATATCTATATGCCTTCCATGTATACCTACATATTTATGGGCGCAAGTTTTCTGAGCAATTGCATTCTAAAACATAGTAATTAGAAGCATAATTGTTTGTGAAACCATCTTATTCCAGCAAAAAGCAATGCTAATGCACGGATTCATCAGCTAATATAAAAAAGAAGCCTCATCTATCCCACTGAAAGATGCATTTTTAATGAAGTTTGACTTTTATATTTAATAATCATCAAAATTTATAGTATATTGATAGTTACTAGCCAAGGAATTTATGTTAGTTTAAAATTCTGTAGACAAAGTGGAATGAAAATATGAGCTCAAGGAGAAAAAAAAGGTATGATGTAAAAATTGCAGCTGTAAAGAAAAACCACACTCACACATCTTTAAACTGGAGGTATTGAATCACCACAGTACTGTATTTTGGTTCAATTAAATAAATGTAAGATTATTTTAAAAATTACTATTTACAATATGCCAAAATTACATCTTTTGCAAATATTTAAACTTAAAGTGAAAGATTAAAGGTTAAAAACGTATTTGGAGCTGGGTGTGGTGGTGCACATCTATAATCCTAGTGGCTCAGGAGGCTGAGGCAGAAGGATCACAAGTTGAAAATCAATCTCAGCAACTTAGCAAGGCCTTAACGACTTAGATCCTGTCTAAAAAAAAAAAAAAAAAAAAAAAAAAAAAAAAAAAAAAAAAAAAAAAAAAAGATTGGGGATGTGGTTCAGTGGTTAAGAGCCCTTGGGTTCAATCCCCAGTACCCACCCCCCCAAAAAAAAAGTATTCAGGGGAATGATACTTTTGCAAAATTCTATTAGAGAAGACATGAGCAAAAGGAAAAAGAAAAATCTACCACTTTCCCAGGGACCTACCTATCATCTTGCGGCGTGACGTGTGGTCAGAGGAGGCAGGAGGGTGAAGCAGGGGCACTTGCTGTCCCTTTGGAGGTCTTGTCTGTTGCCTGGGTCTATCCATGAGATCTGGATTGGCAGCCTAGCCTTTCTTTGCATGTGATTTGGAATTCTGGATTAATATTGGAACCAGCCTTATGTTTTACCCCCAAAATAGGTCTTTGCTGCTATTTCAGAGCCTCTCTAGTTCAGATTTGTACCTTCTTAAATATGTTTTCTTCTTTGAAAATGTCCCTGACATGTGGAGATGCGCGTGAGTTTCTGGTGCTACCACTTCAATCCTGATTCTATCAAACTGCTTAGTGCAGTCATTCATTCATTTTCATTCAATATGTATATGCCAAGCACCTGTGGGTGCTGCCCACACCATTGTGAAGAAAGTAGGCTTGGACCTAACCTCATGGAGTATATATCTCAATGGAGGTAGAAAATCAATACAAACAGATAGATATGCTGCATATGAGCAGAACGTGATTGTTAATGACAAGAACATGGTGGGAGGGTTTTTAATTTTAATTGGATAAACAGGAAAAACCTCTCCTAGGAGGTGGCATTTGAGCTAAAATCAGAAATATGAGAAGGAACCAGCAATGCTAAAAATGGTGAGTCAAGTGTGGTGTTGCCCTCCTATAATCCCAGCAGCTTCCGGAGCTGAGGCAGGAGGGTGACAAATTCAAAGCCAGCTTCAGCAAGAGGCCCTAAGCAACGAGAGATACCTTGTCTCAAAATAAAAATAATAAAAAAGGGCTGGGGTTGTGGCTTAGTGGTTAAGCACCCCTGGGATCAATCGCCAGAACCAAAAGAAAAGGTGGAATAATGTTCTGGTGAGTGGTGGAAACACGCGAAGACAGTGCTAAGAATCTAGCTTAGGAAAGACATTGCAAGAAGGGTGATCACTGGAGCAGATGAATAGGGGGTGGGTCAAGGGACAGCTAGTGACATTGGAGGAGAGAAAAGAAGCAAGGGTCACGACAGGAACCATGTAATCAAACTTAGATTTCATCTTAAATGCCATGGAAAGGCTTTTAGCAAATCTAATTTATTTTTAAGATATAATTTTGGCTGCCATTTGAAGATTGGATTGGAAAGCAGCAAGGTAGAAAGAAGAAAGACATTTAGGAAACATGGCAACCGGGACAGGGTAGGTTATGCAGTACTTGCAAACAGCTCCGACATCTCTGAGGCTGAGCTCAGCAACATTTTATTTATCACTCATGCAGATGATAAATGATAAGGATACATCCTTATCTTGCATCCATTGCATGTCAGCTGGGACTCACTCAGTGTAGGATCTAGGTGGACGAAGCAGTCACCACCTTGAACATGCATGGTCACTACCACAGGAAAGGGGCATGGCGAACCATGTACTGGCTCTTACAACCTGTGCCTGGAAGAACCACCACATGTCACTTCTGCCCATATTTTATTGTCCAATGAAAGATATAGTGCCTGTCCTCCTCCTTCTCCTCTTCCTCTTCCTCCTTCTTCCTTTTATATATATATATATATATATATATATATATATATATATATATATATATATATATGGGATTGAACCTGAAAATCTGCTCTTGGGTGTAACATGGCTTAACCACCAAGTCACACCTTCAGCTCTTTATTTTTTATTATGAGACAGGATCTTGCTAAGCTGCTTAGGCCTCCTTAAGTTGCCCATGCTGCCTTGCAATCCTCCTGCCTCAGCCACCCTTGTCACTGGGATTACAGGCAGGTGCCACTATGCCCAGCTTATATGGCCAATTTTGATTTCAGCAGAAAGGAATTGTATCCTCTCCAGGCAGGGACACTGTGAGGTCAGAAAATTAAACATTTGGTAAACAGTACTCTAATGTATTACAGGAGGCCATTACCATAATGCAAATGAGAAAAATGGGGCTTGAATAGGGGATGGACAAACTTGAGGGTTAGTTTTGGAGCTGCTCTGGGAATGTCATTATGGGTTGGATGTGGGGGATTTGGCTTAGTCATCCTTATCAGACTGTGGAACCCAGGAGACAAGCCATGATATGCATCTTTCACATCTCCAGGGATGAGCAGTTGACCGAATGAATGAGTGGAAGTCCAGAGACCTGAAATCTGCTCCTGGGTGTAACATGGCTTAGGATGCCCCACACATGGGCTAAAAAGCGTTACGTACAGATAGGGAGGAGACAATGATGGTGATGGGGATGGAGGTGATGGTGAGGGTGATGGTGGTGATGATGGTGATGATGGTGATGGTGGTGGTGGTGGTGATGATGGTGGTAATGATTTTGCCCAGAAGACAGCCTCACTCGGGTTTTCTGCAGTATTGTAAGGAAAATTAATTCTTTTCTCTGCTTCAGATCTGCTCTAGGAGTAGGGCTGTCCTGTACCATCCAGCTCTGCTCCCTCTTGGGTCTTAAATTTCTTCCATTTTTTGTCCATTTCAGATCTCTTTACACCACAGGACAGAATGGAAGAGTGGACGTCAGTGACAATGCCTTTGGAGAAAATATATTTTAGATAGAGCCAATAAATCCAGCACAGCATATAACTCTTTAGCACAGAGGATGGCTGGTGGAGGGGGGAAAATCCTGCAGAAAACAAACCGTCAGTCCCACTCCCCAGCCACCCCTGAAAGTCTGCCCTTTCTGCCCCTGACAGCAGCGGGAGGGCACTGCCTGGCCCTTCTGCTCAGCAACTCAGGAACTGCAGCCCCTGGGGGATGCTGGGCGAGGAGAATGACCTGCTGTGTCTATAACCAGCCAGCTGATCGGGACCCAATGAGCATCCACGGCGAGTCAGCATCTGGGGATGAGGCAGATGGCCCTGCATCTTCCTCCACGCTGGGCACATAGTGGTACCCAGAGGGTCCAAAAGACCACCCAGCCTCATGGCAATGTCACCGTCTGTAGTCAAAGTAGATCACCCAAAGAGGTCTGCTACAGTGTGGGGTGGGAGGAGTATCAGATTCTGCTTTGAAATCTGCTCAGGACCTCCTTTTGGGTCAATCTCTGGTTATCCTCTTAGTGCAAGATCCGGGTCCGTGAGTGAGGGTATGGAAGGGGCTGTGTTTTCAGATTGTCACTATTGAAAAACCAGTACATCACCACCATGCTGGCCTTTGGTTTTCCTGCCAGGGCCTCCCAAGTACCAGCTTTCAGAGCAGCTGTGGTCACTTCCTGTCCCCACTGTAGCTAGCAGCAAGATGGGTCAGGGCTGCTGGGATGGCCTCAAGGAAGACAAAGGGCCATTCAGAGGAAACAGTGGGGACAATGTCTGTGCAAGGAGGCAGAGGGGGGTCCACAAGAACCTGGACCCTTAGTGTCTTCCAGTGGCCTGCAATTCAGGTTCTGGGACCCAGTCCTGGGTTCCGCCTCAGAAAGGAACACCCTTAATTAACTTCAAGCCTCACTTTGCAGACCAACCAGTAGCCATCTTATGCCAGAGAACAAGAACCTGTCCCTGGGGTTTGATTCAATCTGACAGCTTCCACCTGAAAATAATTTCTCTTTGACTCGTCTTTGAGGCTGCGGTGTGGCTGGTCGTGGCTTATTCCTCAGACTTAAGCAGATTTCTCCGCCCTCAGACTGTCACCACGTGTGAATCTTCCTCAGGGGAAGAACATCTCAAATCAACAAACCTCCCAGAAGATGAACCAGTTCTCCAGGAAACACACTGTCGCTGTAGGAAAGGCAACAAGAAGAGAATCCCAGTTATCTGAGACAGGAGGGGCCTGGAACAAGGGAATGCAGAAGAGTAAGAGAAGTTGCGGCTGTCCATCTCGGGTGGCAATAACAGGCAGAAGGCTAACCAGGCCCTACCCTGGAGCTTATCACAATACAATAAGGGCCTACAGCCACTGCCCCGGCCTGGTCCCTAAGGAGCAGAAAGGAGCCAGGCCCTAGGCAGGAGCATTAAACTTGTTTCTTTTCTTTTTCACAGTGTTAGGGATTGATCCAGGGACTCAGATGTGCTAGGCAAGTGCTCTACCCCTGAGCTATAGTCCCAATTCTAAAAAATGCTCTTAAAACCTATCAGCAGACTCTACTGAGCTGACTTCTCAGATTCACTGGGTCCCTGATGGAGCCATTTGAACAGAGGTCCCAAGAACTGATCTTTTGCAAAAGGGCTGGTAAATGGGCCTGTGCATCTACCTGGAAAGGCATCTTCCAGGAGAGACACAGGCAATAGGTGAGATAGCAGTGAGGGTTCCCAGCTCTGGGCCTTGGCAGGTGACCTATCCACTCAGCAGCCAGATTAAAAAAAATGCATATCCAGGCCCTGTCTGCCAGCAGTAGTAAGGTTCAGAGTTGAGAGATCCTCTGGTGCCTCTGTGTGTCGGCCTCCTCACTCGTCTGCTGCTTGTCCGAATGGGCAAATCCCACAGGGAGGCCTGTTGGCCAGATGTGGCCAAAACCCATGCCTGATTCTTCTCTGGCTGTAGAGGGGGTGCAGGGGTGTAAGCACTGGCCCTGAGTCATGTTCTGGGACAGCTGATGTCGCCTGCTCCTTGTAGAGAGGGCAGAGACTGTGCAAGGAGGCCAGTGCCCAGCTGCCCCTGGGCCACCTAAGAGCCCCTAGGCTTGTCACCAGGGGCATGTTCAGCTGGATCTGATGGTTGGTGCTCTAACCCCTGGGGATGCCCAGTTCTTTAGGTAGAGGACATTATGATGTGATGTGTTTTGCATTCAGATGGTTAAAAACCAGTTAAAAACCAGTCTTCTGACTTAAAACCTGATTCCTGACTTAAAACCTAATTCCAGAATAATCCCCTACCTCCTGCCATCAACATTCTACCTTAATTATTTGTGATACAGAAAAAAGGGGTAGGGATCAATTGTGCCAATCAACAAATCCTTCCATCGTATAGCGGGTCTTTCGCTGTGCTGGCTAGATAGCTACGCAGAAGCACAGCCAACAAGGCCAACTCCACAGCTTCTTCCTCTCCGGCTCCTCTGCTGAGCACAGTGTCCAGGGCAGAGTAAGTTCTGAATTAATGAGTTCATCACTGGGGCCAACTCTGCCCTGGGTTGACTTCTCAACTCTCAGTCCCAAGGAAAAGCAGGAGGGAGTTGTTCACTCACTGACCTCAGATGAAAACTTGATAAATTGTTGATCCCTTTGGTTATTTAGAAGTGATTACATACATATAAATGAACATATTTTGTTAGCTGTTACAAATTAAATTTATCAGCATAAAACATGAATTTCATTCCAAAGGCAGCTGACCTGGGTTAAAGATGAAGTTCTGGAATGCTGTTAGAATTGTGTTCCTGAATGTATGTGTGCCCCTGCAAAAGGGCATGCCTCGGAATCCCAGCATCTAACATTGTAGAGCTAACCCAAACTACCTTCTTTCATGGATGAAAACACAGAGGTCCAGAGTGGTAAAGGGTTCTACCATTACTCAGCATGAGATGGCAGAGTCAGGATTAGAATCCAGGATTGATGCTGCTCCAGCCAGTGCTCTTTCTCTCCACTAGGCTTCATAGGACTGGAGTTTCTAAGAGCCTTGGAAGCCAGGGAGTGTGACCTTTTGCCCACCTCTTTAAGGCATGCTGTAATAAACCATCTGCAGTGGTCTGCTCTGCTCTGTAATTCTATGTGGTGATTATACACCTTCCCATGTTATTCTGTAGCTGTGCCACGGTAGCTTCTTATTACAGTGGAATGTTTCCTTTAAATGCATTGGAGTCATATAGTATTTATTTTAAGTAGGGAAGAACTAGCCTCTAGGAGAAGAGGTAGTTTCTAGATAAGGACTTAGACATTTTAAATTAGGACAAAAGACCATAGGTAAAACTGCCAAGTGGGCCAGAAAGCTTGGTGCACATGTGAGGGAACTTATTGCAAAGTGCCAATGGGTCATGGGGGCACTGAGCACTGATTATAGACTCAACAGATAATATATCTCACACATACATCTCCTACAGGTCTACAAGCATTTATTTCAAACCTTTGGGACCAAATGTATTTTTGAAATCAGATATTTTGGGTTTTAGGAAGGCAGTAGGATACCCCATATATTAATAAAATTCCCAGAAGACTCTGGGATTGCGTCTGATAATCAAATACATTAATATTCCTTCAGTTAAGTAAGGGACTACTCAATACCAATGGACTAAAAAATATATATATAAATAGGCTCATGTCAGCTTAGGTCAGGTTTTGCCTCCAAAATTAGTTTGTCATAAGCTTACAAAAAAATCCCTCTATTTTTAGTGCTTTATGAAATTCAGGATTGTAGATAAGAGATTTTAGATCTATCTTACCTTACTTTAAATATGTAATTATTCTGATCATTAGGAGTTATATTTATTAAATGAATTTCAGTACTTAACATAATTTTTGCCATAATATATTTTCTAGATATGAAGAAAATTATTATGCCAGAATTCATAATATTTTAAGGGCTTCTGGCCTTCCTTAGTGAGAATCCCAATCCCAGCTGGACCCTTGTATTAATCAGCTTTTCATTGTTGTAACAAAATACCTGAGATAATCCACTTAAAAAGAGGAAAGGTTTATTTTGGCTCATTATTTTGGAGGTTTCAGACTATGGTCTATTGTTTCCCAATTCTTTGAGCTTATAATGAGGTAGTAATTGTGGTGGGAGTGTGTGGTGGAGGAAGCTGCTCACCCTCTGGCAGTTAGAAGTGAAGAGTGAAGAAGGGGCTAGGGTTTCCATATCCCCTATATGGATGTACCCTTGGTGACCTAACTTCATTCCACTAGGCCCCACCTCTTAGAGGTCTCATCACCTCCCAGTACTGCCATACTCTAGTGACCAGGTCTTCCACATGTGGGCTTTTGGGGACATGCGAGATCCAAATTATAGCAGTCCTGGATATCCACCTCATGGGACCACCTCCCTCCCTAGTGCAGCCACACCTGAGGGGTTCAGAGGATCTCCCAGAACATAAAGCAGGAACCCAGTTAGGAGAGACTCTACTTCAGGCAGGACTTCCCAATTTTACTTACCTTTCTAATCATATAAGCTCCAGAGCTAGATTTCTGGGTTCAAATCCTTGCTCTGTTACTTACAAGTTGTGAGACCTCAGACAAATTATTTTACTTCTTTGCACTTTAGCATTCTCCTTGATTATGAGTAACAGTAATAACAGTTCATATTTCAGAAGAACATTAAAGGGGCTAAATGAGTTAATTCAAGTAAAACTTTTACAGGAGTATTAGGTGCATAGCGATCTCTCAATAAGCATTGCCTGCTTTTGTTATTATTTGTGTACATGCTTATGATAGGTGGATAATATCCCTTCTCCCAAAGATGCCCATGCCCTAATCCCTGGAACCTGTTACAGAATATACTGGAACATATTTTAGAATATGTCACCTAACAAGGCAAAGGACTTTGTAGATGTGATTAAAGGAAGGACCTTGAGATGAGGAGATTGTCCTGAACTAGCCAGATGGTCCCAAGCTAATCACAGGAATCCGAAGAGAGGAGAACTTTTCTTGGTTGTGGTAAAAGACAGATGTGATGACAGAGGTTGCCGCAGTCCGGCTGCAGCAAAATAACCAAATAACCGGGGGGGAGGGGGGTGTGTGTGACTAGGAACTTGTGTACATTGATACAGCAGGAGTGGGAGCCATTTATTGTAGGACCGGAGTGGTATATATACATTCCACACAGCTTATCTTAATTAGCATAAACTAGATACAGCAGTCAACCAATAAGGAATCTCCACACTTAATGGCTTGCTGGCGTTATTTCACAAACCACTCCCTCTGGCAAAATGCCAAGTGCCATCCTGATTTGTTTACAGACCCTAACAAGAGGCAGCATCAGAGAAAAGCTCAAATGCTGACTTTGTAGATGGAGGCAGAACTTACAAGCCAAAGGTATTAGGAAGCTTCTAGGAAGCCAGAGGGTAAGGAGATGGATCCTTTCTCAAGGTCTCCAGAAAGAAAAGTAGAACAGCTGACATGCTGATTTTTAGTCTAGTGAGACCTATGATAGACATCTAATTTGGAGAACTTTAACTAATAAATGTTTGTTGCTTTAAATCACTAAGTTTGTGGCTATCTGTTATGGTAGGAGTAGGAAACTAACATAATATCTATTTTGCTTGTTCTCTAATGAGCAACTTGAGGGTGATCCTGTCTTCCTCATTCCTTTATCCCCAATACCTAGTCAGAATCTGGTGTGTGGTAAGTACTCAATAAATATTTATCAATTCCACAAATGCATAAAGATGAATGGCTTTGCCAGAAAACAAAGAGACCACTGTGGAGAAAACTGGGGTAAATGGGAGACCAAGATTTCATAAATCTTTACCAGGGTGTTAATCTGATAATTATTAGCAAAAATAATTAAAAAGTGAACTGGATGATAATAATAATGATGGTGATAAAAAAGAGAATAATAAGTGTTGACAAGGACATAGAGAAACTGAAACACTTGTGCATTGCTAGTGGAAATGAAAATGGCACCACGGAGGAACTTTGGTAATATCTCAAAGAGTTAACTGTAGAATAACCATGTTCAATTTCACACACCAAGAAATTCTACTTGTAGGTATATATCTAAGATAAATGAAAACAAGCATCAAAAGGGAAAAAAAAGAACAAGAAAAAAGAAAACGTGTCTAAGAATGTTCATAGCCTCACTTTTCAAAAATCACCAAAGGTGAAAATGACTCACATACCCATCAAGTGAATGAATGAGTAAAACACAGATATTCCTAGAATTAAATATCATTGGACTATGAAAAGAATGTAGTTCTGGTATATACAACATGGATTATCATGAAAACATTAAGCTAAGTGAAAGAAGCTGAATGCAAAGGGTCACACATTATATGATTATATTTATATAAAATAATAAGAATAGCTTTTTAAAAAAATCTATAGAAACAGAGAGGTGTGGTGTATCTGTATTCTCAGCATCTCTGGAGGCTGAGGTAGGAGGATTGTGAGCTCAAAGCTAGCCTCAGCAACTTATTGAGACCCTAAGCAACTCAGCAAGACCCCATCTGTAAATAAAATATTTAAAAAATGTCTGGGGATGTTGCTCAGTGGTTAAGCACACCTGGGTTCAATCTCTGGTACCAAAAACAAAAACAAACAACAACAACAACAAAAACCAAACCAAAACAAAAACCTATAGAAACAGAAATCAGATTGGTTGTTGCCAGGGACTAGGGAGAGAGAAACAGAGAGTGACTTCTCAGTGGTGTGGGGAATTCTCTTGGGTTGATGAAAAGAATTGGAACTGGAAAGATGTGACTGTTGAACAACACTGTGAACTTACTCAAATGGTGACTGTGTGAATTTTACCTTAATTTAAAAAGAAAGTTAAATGGGCAGAAATATTCTTGTGTTTTAAAATTCTAACACAAATGAAAAAATGTAGTAATAATCAGATCTGTTTTTTTAAAATGCTCAATAAAATCCTCAGAAAGTAGAGGCAAGAGAGACCTCACCTCCTCTCTCCCCAAGGCTTTTGGAAAAAAGATGGCTAGTTAATGAAATCATGAAGATTCCCACCAATGCTCTCTAGCTTCAAGACTGAGGGAGTGAGTAAAAAATTTTTTGGGAAAATTTTAGGAAAAGTTCTTGAAGCAGTGCTTGACCCTGGGTATTGTTGGGGGAGGAAGGGCCTCCAGGTTAAAATGTGGACCTGCAGGAATGTGGTGAGGTCAGGAGAGTGGACTTGCCCTTGGTTAGATGAATTGGGCATCCTAGAAAGGAGTGAAACCTTGGGCTTTGCTGTATCTGGATCTAGAATGTCTTCCAAAGGCCCACGTGGTAAAGTCTTGGTTTCTAGGGTGGCACTATTGAGAGGTGGTAGAGCTTGTAGAAGGTGGGGCTTTATGGGAGGTCTTTAGGTCATTGGGAGCATGCCTTTCAAGGGTATTGTGGGGCCCTGCCACTTGCTCACTCTCTTTGCTTCATCTCATGGCCAGGAAAAAAAGAGAGTGAGGAAGGGGCACATCTACTGTATAAATATTTTAAGGGGGAAAAAGATACAAGTTGAAGTCATGAAAAAACTCCTGCCTGGAAGAATTCAAAACCAAAACCAAAACCAAAATTGTAAGCAGATTCCTTGCAAGTGTGTGTATTATGTGAGACCTTAGTAAGAACATAAATAAAACAAAAGATCAAAATAAGATGATAAAACAACAAAAGGAGATGGATCTGTATATCAAAGAACTAAAGGAACAAAATAAAATGCTGAGTAACTAATAGAAATAGAAATAGTAGACATGGCTAAAAAGTCAGACCACTTACAGGTAAAGATGATATAATCACAGCAAATGTAAAGAAAGAGAATCAATTAGATAGTAGCAAAAGAGCTCAAAGACAGTTATATATAAGGATATCTAAAATTCCTGATAAGAGCCCAACAGATAAACCAGAAAAATATTGGAAGACATAATACAGGAAAGTTTTCCTGCAATGATAGATGAATTAAATTAGCAGTTCAAAAGATCACACTGTGGTCTAGGCAAAACCGATATAGAATAATACATTGAGTCATCTAGTGATTAAGCTATTCAAGCTCAAAGATAAAGAATTCTGTCCAACTGAAGAAGCAAAAAGGAGAAAATATTAAGGAGGCTGTAGATTTCTTTCTGTTAATTCCCAGTACCACACAACAGTAGAGCAATGTCTAACACAGGAAAAGAACTGTGGCCTAGAGAAATTTTAATGCAGTCAAATTGCCCCTTAGGTAAAGGGGAGAAGGGGAAGGGGAAGTGGAAGGGGAAGGGATTTTCAGACATAACAGAGCCCAGAAAATACAGCAGCCATAAACCTTCTGAAAGGAAGACTTCAAGGATGCAGACTCTGAAGCCAGACCACCTGGGTTTGAATCCTGGCTTTGCTACTTACTAGCTCTGTAATTTAAACAAGTTGTTGAACTGTTTTTGTTTTTGTGTCTCAGTCTCCTCATCTGCAAAATAGAACAATAGTAGTCACTATGTCATTGAGTTACATAGATTCAGTGAATTTATACATACATAGTGCTTGAAATACTCCTTGGCCTATAGTAAATGCCACATGACCATGTTCATGTATGATCAATGTTATATGTCATTGCAATGAAGAAAAGCATCCCACCAAGAGCCAAATCAAGGAATGAAAAAACAATCACTAGTAAGTGTTGAGTCAGCTTAAATATGGAACCAAAGGTAAAATCAAATAGCACCAACAGAGAGAAGTATGATTGCAGAACCAAATCTCAACACATAAACTTGATGAAATAAACAAAATAAAACACCAAAATAATCAGGAGATGGTACAAAGAAAGATGAGAGAAAATACAAGCATGCTGGTCACTTAACTTTTTATAGCAAGATCTTTCGCTTCAACCTTTCTGGGAATGAAACAAGTAATTAGAAAGATGTTCTATTAATGATATATTTTTTTCTTATTCTTCAAGCAATTGTTTAAGAATAAGGAAAGTTCTATAAATTCTATCACTTTACTTTAATGTTAGCATATTTTGTTTTCTATTAAATTCATATGCAACTAAATTTAGTATTTTATAAGAAATATGGTTCCATTCTTATAAAGTTATTTTTGTTCATTCATCCATTCCTTCACTCCATTATAGAGTTATATCTGAGCAGATGCTTACAATATATTAACAGGAGTTATTGGTGGTAGCAGGATTTGTTTCATGCATTGATTTCTTTGTATATATCTTAAGTTTTTATAATATGCACACAGAAAGAGAGCATATTTTAGTCAAGTTATTATTTTAAAACAAACCAATTAAATAACCATCTAAATATATAGATCACTTCACAACCCTGTGAAGAATGACTCATGCTGGCACAAACACATTTTGTTCTTTAAAGAAGAGATTGTATGTATAATCAAAATCAACCTTTTCATATTTTGTCAACTATTTTCCACTCTATTACTTAAGCATTAGTGAACAGTTCTGTCTTGTCAACACCCAGCTGGAAATAATAGCTCATATGTGATGAAAAATACTGGCTGTGGGGTGTGGAGTGATTCACAGGAACATGATTTCCCATGTCAGGGAGAAATGATCTCCACCAACAGGCTGTAATTTTCCATAATGTTGAGCAAAGAGCTTGGACTTATGGGAGCATTAGGCAGTCATTTCTTCAAATGTCATTCAAAACACTGTGGTAATGATGTTCTCCTTAGACCAAAAGATAACCCAACTGACCTTCCATGAGTGTGATCTGGGGTTCTGTTCAGTGGTTGGATGAGCTCCCTGGAACCTGATCCTGGGTTCCATGTTGTGTATTTGGTGGATCCTCCAAGCTTCCTTCCCTTTACCCCCGCTGCATCTTGATTGCTTGCTTCCTACAGGTCATTGTGACAGGTGGTATCTCCCCATTAGCCTGTGGGTGTCCTGAGAGCAGAAACCATGCTGTGCCCATCTCTGTAACCTGACCCCACCCTAGAATGGGTGCCCAGTGGACATTTGTGGAATAAATGGATGTTGAATGAGTGTTTATCCTTTGCTCCTAACCTGGTTGTCATCTGATGCAGGATAATGGCCAGGATAAATGGATCTGTCTCATTCTCTAGGAATCAGAGGAGACTGAAAACTCTGCATATAGCTGTGTTACTAGGCTCATCACTAGAAATAGGCATGACTTCCCTGGGACCTAACCATATTTATTTACTTCATTTTTTAGAGACAACAAAGAAAGAAGCAATGGTTCTGGAGTCACCCCCAGAAAAGACTTTATGAACTAGATGAATAATATCTGTCAGGGACCAACTCTGGCTACTTCTCACACTGTCCCAAACCCTAACAGCCCCAGGATGGTCTTCACCTTCCATCACAATATGATATGTCCTAAGCCAGCCCTCAGGAATAACATAAAAGTTAAGTATCGATAGAGCTACCATGTCAGAAAAAGCTGAGAGACTTGTCAGAAAAGAAATAGTTGTATTTCTTCATTCATGTTAGATGTAGATTTTGCCCTTTCAAAGAACAGGGCCCTTGATTCTGGATGGTTAAGATCCCAAAGATCTTCCTGTGTGCATGTGATTGGGTCAGTGTGGCAAGGATAGTTCAATAGAGATCTGGAGGAAGTAACTGCTTGCTTCACAGTGGTCAAAAGTAATAGATCAGGGCTGGGGTTGTGGCTCAGCAGTAGAGTGCTCACCTTGCATGTGTGAGGCCCTGGGTTTGATCCTCAGTACCACATATAAATAAATAAAATAAAGATATTGTGTCCACCTACAACTAAAAAAAAAAAAAAAGCAATAGTTTAGTAATCCCAGCAGCTCTAGAGGCTGAGGCAGGAGGCATGAGTTCAAAGCCAGCCTCAGCAAAATAGTGAGGCCCTAAAGAGCAGAGCAAGACCCTGTTTCTAAAAAAAATTTATATATATACACATACATACATACATACTAGGGATGTGGCTCAGTGGTAGCACTCCTGGGTTTAATCCCTGGTACCAAAAATAAAAATAAAAAGCAATATATGAACAAATAGGGGTCAAGGCTAAGGAAATGCATGGAAGTGGGGTACATACCAGAGTGCTAGCATGTGCCAGCAGAACCTTCAGGCAGAATCTAATATTTAGATCACAATGCACCCAGCAATTTTTATTTTTTGCCACTCAAAATAGAGAAAACAAGTAAGGAAAGAAAGAAAGCAAAGGAACTCTACAGATTACAAAACAATTGTGTTTCCTGATTAGTATCCAGATGGAAGTCAGGAAATCTGGCATTATTGTCTTTTGATAAGGGACAGACAGGTGGTACTTTGTAATCTCCTGTGGGATGTTGTAGATGGATCATTTAGAGAGGGATTCACTTTCACTCAGTCCTTGGTCTTGTTTCTGTTTTTCTTTGCGGGACTGGAGATTGAACCCATGGCCTTGCATGCGCTAGGCAAGCATGCTACCACTAAGCTACATCCCAGCACAGACTTATTTCTTTTCTTGATAAAAATTTGCTGATCTAGTTGTAAGCCTTGAAATTTGCTTGGAAATCCTGACAGTATGGGCAGATCTGTATTGGACTCCTGGATATTTGGATACTTTTCTAGGAAGGAGAGCATCTTTCTGGGGGACCATGTCTACCAGAAGCCAGGGACTGGGGCAAGGGAACCTCCTCTGGCTGTTGTGACATAGTCCTCATCAGCCAAGAGCAACCTTCTCCTTCCCTCTTGGACTTGGCCTTTAGAAAAAAAATCACCAATGAAATTAAAAGCCCATTGCATCCAGACTGGACGTCCTCATGCCTTCCAGACCCGGGTGGAGCCCCAGACTCTGCAGTTTTACAAGCTTGACGGATGCCGGAGCTGTGAAGTCCGAAAATGGAGAGACTCAAGTGCAGAGGCCAGGGAAGATTCCCTCTGAGACAGCTACTGATGGGCCTTAGTAATACTCAAGAGAAAATGTTGCAAAGCACAAAGAAGCAGAAGATCTTTCGAGAGTCTGATGTATTGTGCTATTTCAGCTAAGCGTTGACAAGAAATATAGATATGATTTATCTGAGATGTTACTTTGCACTGGACCTGGGGCCAGGCCTTCCCATAGTGTCTCATTTAATCTCACACGAGTCTTTGAAGAATGTGATCCCTATTTTGCAAAAGAGGAAAGAGAAACTCAGAGAAATTATGACAGTATCCCTGGGCCTTGCAGGCCCTCAGGGTTCAAGCCAGAATGTCGCCCAGGTACAGACAACCTCAAAACCCAAGTGTGTTCCACTCTGCGGAGCTGACAAGAGGATCAATAGATGTTTCAACAAAGGTAAGGCCTCACGGGATTTCCTCCTCCTTTACTTGCATTCAGGATCCTTAGCATCTCTCAGGACCAATAGCATTCATTTCAAAATTGTTCCCTGTTCTATTCCCCCCTCAGTAGATGCCACAGGGAGACTTACTCCTGATATTATGCAGGTTACTTAGAATCACATAAGCTTATGTCAATGTCAGGGGATAAAAATTAATCAGCCCCGAGGGTACCCATCTAAAAAGAGGTTTAGCCTCCTCTTCATGGACTTTTTTGCAAGGCTACTTCTCTCTGGCCCCAAGTGCTCATGGGTTACAGTGCTGCAAAGCTAGTGACCAAGCCCCAGGCCCTGGCACAGGCATCAGAGCCTTGGTCATCAAGGAACCTTCCCTAGAGATGCAGAGTGGGCCAGATGTCTTTGACAGACACACAGAGCAAGCCAATCCGAGAGCTGAATAGCAGGGAGGCTGTTTGTCCATTGATATCCTTTGGACAATAGTCCAAGGAAAAGACTTACAGAGGTGTGGGCAAAGTTAGGGGGACCAGCAAACACAGTGAGGCACTTGTGTGCTTTTACTAATCCCCGGGCCTGATGGGACCAGGGGAGGGGCCAGGATGCTGGAGCTCAGTGAGGCCCGTCACATGGGAGGACCTGCGCTCCAGGGAGCTGTAATGAGGACCGCATGGAGACCGCCTGCATGTAGTTCTTCAAAGCAGCCCTTCCAGAAGGACGCCGATATCTATAAATAGTCTTTTCATTTCCAAAGATAAGACAGGTTAGAAGTGGCTAATCTGAGACATTCTTTTTTTTTTATTATGTTGAGACTATGACAGGCATTTGGTCTTTGAGGGAAACTATGCCTGCATATTTATCTAACTAGAAGTTCAGCTGCAGCAAGCCCTCAGCCCTCTGGTCATTTTTCTTTCAGTTGTCTGTGTCAGTAGCCAGGATGCCATCATTTGGGTCCACTTCTCGGTTATCCCAGTTATCAGCCCCAAATATGGGCCAGCTTTGTGAAGAGTTAGTATCTCACTATCTTCTCACTAACTTCTTCTTCATTGAAGTCAAGTATTCTAAATATTTACTAGGAGAGAAAATGGCATCTACAGATCACAGTATCCACAGCCAAGCTGCAGCCCAGCTGGGCTAGAGCTGACAAAGCGCAGCCAACTCACGGATATGCACAGACCACCAGGCATATGGCAACAGAGCCATGGAACTTCTGCACAGCCTACCTCTGTCAGCTATACGCTGGGCTCTGACCACCGCCACCTATGCTCAGGTCACACATGCAACTTCTATGGACAACCTCTTGCTGGCTATACTACTCCACCTGCAGCCCCAGGCATACAGCCCGCCTGGCCAGGGGTATGATAAAACCACTGCCACCAAGGCCTTCTGTGCAGTTCAGTGTGTGCACGGCACTCAGCCTGCTCAACCAGCCTCTGGGTAGCAGCTGGCAGCTACCGCACCTGCAAGACTGCAAGATGGAAAAGTCCACTAAGACTCGTCAACCTCCATGGAGCACAGGGGCTGATACCCAGTCCAGTCTAGGATACAGACAGAGTCACTACAGTGGTCCCCAGTTCCTGGGAGCTACCCCATGCAGCCAGTCAGTGCCCCTCCATCCTGTCCTCCTACCAGCTCTCTGTCTACACAGCTAACTGGTTAATGAACAGAACAGTTACTCTCAGCAGAACATCTCTGGGCATCTGAGCAGCTATGGACAGCACCGTAGCTCTGGTCAACACGCCAGCTGTGGACTGCAGCTTCCCACTCGTTACCCCCACCCACTGGATCCTGCAGCCAGCCTCCGGATCAGGCTCCCAATAGAGCAGCAGAGACCTCTCGGCCAGGACCAACCCAGCAGCACGGGTGTCCTAATGGTTAATCTGAATTGTCCCCTTGATTGGATTGAGAGATGCCAAAGATTAAGTGGCTTCTGGGTGTGTCAATAAGGTGTGTGTAGGAATGATTGTCATGTGGGATAGTGAACTGAAGGGGAGATCCTCCCTAAGTGTGGGTAGCACTGTCCAATAGGATGGTGGCGTGGATGGAATAAACTTGGAAGCAGGAGGAAGCAACAGCAGATGCGGAGCTCGATTCTTCTTGAACAGGCCCTTGATTGCTGCTGCAATGGCCTGAGGTAATGGGACTCTTGCTTCTTCACTCTTCCAAAGCCGACTCTGCCAGTGATTCTCCAGGGAGTTGCCAGAAGCCTTGGGTCTCAGACTGGGGTAGCACTGTTGATCCCTCTTGTTCTGAGGCTTCAGCCTCATGGGCTGTGCAGCTACTGGGTCCTCCAGCCCTCCAGCCTGCAGACGGCCACTGTGGACTACCCAGCTTCTGGTCCTGTGAGCCACTCTAATAAATCCCCTTTTAATAATCACCCCTCCTGTTGGCTCTGTTCCTCTAGAGAACCCTGACTAGTACAGGGGTTTATGGGAAGGAGCCAGGAGGATTTTCTGGACCGGGAAAGAACCAGAACACAAGTGGCCCTGGTAACTGGGGCAGGGAAAGAGGGGGATTTGAATGGGGAGGCATGAGCAGAGGTGGGAGGGGAGAAGGATGTGGCGGAATGGACCCTGGAGAGCCAGGCGCCTTCAATAAGCCTGGTGAACCATGGCTGAAGGACCTGGTCTTGATCTAGGCCCTCCTGTGGGTCTGAATGAAGACAGACAGCAGAAGACATGAACAGTGCTTATTAGATGACAATGTGACCCTTTGATGATCTGGCAGCCACCTTTAAGCAGTGTGGGGTTAAGATGGACAAGGAAACTGGAAAGGCCAGAGGCCATGCCTTGGGGTGCTAGGAAGACCTGCCGGCTGCCAAGGCTGCCATGGAGTGGTCTGATGGAAAAGACTTTCAAATGAGCCAACTGAAAGTCTCTCTTGCTTACAAGAAACCTCCAGTGGCAGCATGCGGGGTGGCGTGCCACTCTGAGAGGGCAGAGGAATGCCAACCTCACTCCATGGAAGTCCAGGTGGCATAGGAGGTCCTGGAAGACACATGCATTGCAGGGGTGACTGTGGAGGGCACAGAGGAGGCTTCCTCCCAAGAGGGCCTGGGAATTTCTAGGGAACCCCTTTGGAGGAGGACACATCCAGCACTGAGCTGGAGACTGGCAATGTCCTGATCCTGGCTGTGGAAACCAGAACTTCACCTGGAGAACATGCAACCTGTGTAAACCTGAGGGTTCCTCCTACCACCTTCCCCAAACTCAGGTGGGGAAGAGGGTCTTGGTGGCATGTGGGGAGGAAGAGTGGCCTCATGCACCACAATGTTTCAGGGGGAATGCTCAGAGGTGGCTGTGATGGAAGAAGACGAGATGGATAGACGGGAGGAAGCAGAGGCAGATGGAAGGACCTGGAAAAATGGATAAAAGCAAACACCATCAGGAGCCCATAGGCCAGCCCTACTAGATGCAGTGGCTGCAGAGCTACTATTACAACCACTTTTATTGATTTAGTTTTTCCCCCCAGGGCCTTCTTCGTGGGGGAAGCCGTCTCTGTCTCCCACACAGGAAATGTTTTAAAATGTATATTTATAATTCCATGTCTGTAACCTTGGCCATAACATTATGATTACTCCTTTCCTGTACTTTAGTATTTTTTTACCATTTTTTGAAGAAACATTAAAATAAGTTAAATGATAGTACACTTTTTTCCCCCTCTTTTAAAGATGTTTAAGACTTCACAACAGGAACTTCTGGGAGCATACTCAGTCTCTTTGTGCAGAGCCAAAAGGGCCTCTAATGGTAACAATGTTTATGGTTGTGATTTAAAAAAACTTCCAAATATTTGTTTATATATATATATATATATATATTTATAATATACATATGCATATATATATACATATATATGTATATATGTGTATACACATACACACACGTACATACTCTTTGTCCAGCTATGAGGCAACACTTATAACATTGACTCAATTTACTGATGACAAAACAGGCTCAGTCAGAGGCAAGTTGCCTTCGGTCACACAGCGGTCAGGGAAGCGAACCCTTAGTGGTTGTGTTCTGCGTAGATGCAGCTTAATGGAAGGATCATCAATTAATGGTTTCAAACTAATGTGATCTCACAATCACCTGGTTACCACTTCCAGAACTGCTTCATTACAGACTTGGAGTGGGGAATATAGCACTGCCTGTTCTTAACAAAACCTTAAGGAAAAAACCACGTTTATGTATTCAACAAATATTTACCAAACATCCGCGTGTCAGAATTAGGTTTGGCTACATATAGCAAACAACACTAGTAATGTGGTTCAAACAAAGTAAAGGTTTATTTTTTTTCTCATGTGAAAGAATTCCAGAAGTATGCAGTCTAGGATAGAATGGTCACCAAAGACTCAGGGCCCTCCTAAGCACAGACCACACTGATGCCAGAGTCGGGCATAGCAGTGCTTTGAAGGCCTTTGAGGCAGGGGAAGTGGAAACCATGATCCTAAACCTTTAAAAATCTTGTATCCTGTTCAGATGAAGTTAAGCATCATTGTGGTGTCATTGCCAGAATAATGTTAGTGACATTCCATTAGTGATGTTCCATCTATTCATGAAATACATTTCAAATCAATACAGTAGCTATTGAAACTCTAAGTTTTTACAATGAATCTCATTTGGTGTGACTGTATTAATAGATACCTGTTTCTCCCCAGAAAGGGTTCCATGGGGCATATTTTAGTTTTTTTTTGTGTGTGTGTGTGGGGGTAGATACCAGGGATTGAACCCAGGGATGCTTAACCACTGAGCAACATTCCCAGCCTTTTTTTATATTTTATTTAGAGACAGGGTCTCACTGAGTTGCTTAGGGCCTCACTAAGTTGCTGAGGCTGGCTTTGAACTCAAGATCCTCTTGCCTCAGTCTCCTGAGTCACTGGGAATATAGGTGTTCCCCACCGTGCCCAGCTAGAAAATTAAAGTTTATTATTGAAGCTTATTAAATATCAGCCCAAGATGGGTATTTCTAGTTCCATTTCAGGACTTTATATTTTGTTGACATAATTTTGGATTCTTCTCTAAAAGTGTTTTATGAGGTATACTTATTTTTCAAAATTGAGTGAATTAATGTTTCACAATAGCCATTTATGCTTTTAACCACTTATTGGTATAGGTTAAAAACATACCAGCATTTGTTTTTGTTTCTCCTTATTTTGAATGGTGCCCTTTTATTGTTTTATTCTGGAGTCTGACAAAGAATTTTTATTGACCTTATCCATATAATCTATTATTTTACTGATTTCAATAAAATTTATTTCAACCTTTGCCTTCATGTTGATGTTACAATCTTTGTAAGTCTCTTCTTGGATGCCAGGGCCGCCTTCCCCGACACCGTGCCCTTGGCCTTTTTAGTTGCCCCCTGCAATTCTGTGTTATCTTTCTTGATCAAATAGGGCTGTAGAGTCCTCCATGTGCACTCAGCGTAACCATCGCCTTGAGCAAGCAGGACCCTGGCGTGTGGTCACGAACCAACATTCTGCTTCCCACTGTCCCTTTAAGTCTGTAGTGTGGGCTCTGATCTTCTCTTGCTTCTGGATAAAAAATCAGGCAGGTTTCTGGGGCACCTACTTAATACAAGGTTCTTCCATCAATAATTTAAAAATCCAGAACTCTAACATGTAGTACTCGATCCATAGCAAGTTTTCCCCTCCTCCCCGATTGCGACCTGTTGTAAGTGGAGGAGCCGGCAGGGAGAGGGGTATGTTCTTTTTCACCTCGTGCTTTATCATCTTCCTCTTCTGTCTTGTTATCTGTGATTTCTGACCCTCTGGGGTGGAGCACAGGAAGGGGAGAAAGAAAATATTGGTTAGAGAAGTTTTTCCTTGCCTGCTGCTATTGTGAGTATGGTGTTGCCTGGCCAAGAATTGGGAAGTGTTGCAAGCTGATCCTTGTACTCAGCTGTGATTGGCTTTTGGACAAGCCAATCACGATACACCTCCCTCTCACCTGTGCATCCACACAGGTAATGCGCCAGCATCTCTCGTCTCTGCTGCTTTCTTGTGTCTCCAGGCAACCCTCTTGGAGAGCGCTGTTTGGTCCACATATGGCTCAGGAAAAACAGTCCTATATCTTTGCACTAACGAACTGAATGAGAGCAGCCACCCAGCCCAGCCTCCTCTCCTGGGCTCCTGTGCCAGTAGCTGGCTAACCCAATTCTTACTCTTGGAATTTCTCAGCTGGGCGTCAGACACAGTTGAATGTATCTCAGCTACAAAGGACAAAGAGCATCCTCTCAGAGTGTTCCTTATGAAGGCTCTTCAGTCACTTTAACACAAGAGGCCAGTACCCAGTCCTTACTCCAAGGACAGGATTAGAATCAGAGAATCTTGAGAATTCTCTAGAAATGTTCTGCCAGCCTCCACTCTTTTTTCTTGACTCTTATGTAGGCGAGAGCTGAGTGGTCAACTTAGGGTTGAAATTTGTATTTGAGACTCTAACCCCCCTTTTTTTTCTTTCTTTTTTTTTTCAGGGGTACCAAGGATTGAACTCAGGGGCACTCGATCACCGAGCCACATCCTCAGCCCTATTTTGTATTTTATTTAGAGTCAGGGTCTCAGTGAGCTGGTTAGTACCTTGCTTTTGCTGAGGCTGACTTTGAACTCGTGATTCTTCTGCCTCAGCCTCCCAAGCTGCTGGGATTACAGGCATGTGCCACTGTTCCCGGCTCTACCCCTTTTTATAAAACTTTTATTTTGCAATCATTATAGGTTCATAGGAAATTGCAAAGAGATATGATGTGGTCTTCACCTCCAATGTTAATATCTTGCATGATGACAGCCACAGAAAAACCAGGAAATTGACATTGGTACAATCCACAGGCTTATTTGGATTTGAGTAGTTGTGCATGTACTTGATTGTACATGTGTGTTTGTGACTCTGCAATTTTATGCTACATGTAGTTTCAGGTAACCACCACCATCACCATCAAAATGTTTAATTGTGGCTCTCTTCTGTTACCCCTTTACAAAACTACTCAGTTCTCTCATCCCTGACTTGGCAATCACCAGCCTGTTCTCCATCTCTATAATTATGCTATTTTGTGGAATCATTCGGTGTGTATCTTTTGGAGATTACCAGCCATCTCCTTTTATAAGTCCTATAAATAACCATGGCCTTACTTGGAATAGAACATCTATTGTTTCTATGTTTCCACTGAAACAGGGGCAAGAGGGCCTTCACTGCCACCCAGTACTGGGGATGCAACTCAGGGTCTCAGACATGTTAGGCAAGCGTTCTACCACTGAGCTACACCCCCGGCCCTTTTAATTTTGTTTTGAGTAGCATTTTACGGTGCCCAGATTGGCCTTGAATATGTAATCCTTCCACCTCAGCCTCTTAAGTGGCTGGGATTACCACTGTATATCACCCTACCTGGGAAGAGAGTCACATTTTAACAGCCTGTTACATATAGTTCAAGTGTGGGACGTATTTCCATTTGGGGTCTTTCTGATGGCTGAGTACTTCACTCATTCACTTAACAAATCCTCCTGAGTGACTGGAATTTTGTTGTCTCTGATGTTACTGCTTCAGGCTTTAAGTTCTCAGAGAGTAAATAACTCCCTAAATCTTCTCTTGGCTTTATGGAAAATTTCTGGGTGATGGTTTAAAACTCTTTGTTCTTAAAGTGCTTTAACTTGAACTTGCCCTGAAATTGAAATTCGTGTACCATTTTCTCTTCAGCTTTCAAATCCTTATCCCATTGACTCACCATTTCACTTAAAATGTCTTAAGAACATCTACAGTTGAAAGTTTCACCGTGTACTTTGTTCTTCAGATCTTTTTATAAAATTATTCACCAAGACGGGTCCCTCCCGACCTCTGAGAACCCCCTTTCTTATTTTTTAAACAAAGAAATATCTTTTTTTTAATGACCTGGTTTTCTTATGTTGAAATTCAATTCCTTGTCCCTTTCAAATAGTCCCTTTATCCTGTGGAAACCCAGTTGCTCCTTATTTGCCCACAATTAAGGTTTGGGGTGTGGACACTTGTCAAAGGCATTTCCAAAATCTACAGATGACTCCTCGCCTTTCTCTGTGCTCCAAGGACTCGACCGATTGGCCATGGCTCCTCCCTGGAGAACCGCTCCTGCCTTTGCCTTGATGGGTGTGCTGATCTCAACTTTCTACACTTCTGTGTTTTATTTAAAGATTCCAGAAGCCTGGCTAGGACAGAATGGAGAAACAACAGTTGGTGGTTTCCCAGGTCCCTTCTGGAAAGTCAGAGCGAGGCTGGCGTTGGCAACCTGACTGTCCTCAGGCACAGCAGCTGTTGTAACAACTGGTCTCATCCGAGTCTCCAGCTTCACAACCCTGCCCATGAATCCATTCACGATTCTCAGGTGATCGCATCCTGTCCGGGTAATTTCCTGAGACTCTTTTGTTCTACAGTTTTATTGAGTGCCTCAACTTGTCCCTTTCAAGGACCCACGTCTTCCGAGGTAAAGGGCAAGGCAGAGCACCAGAACAGTCTCTCTCATTCCACGGATGTCTTCTGTTTCTTGTTTTTGTTTTTGACATTTTTGGAGAGTATCTTATAAGGTGCTCTTTAATGGATCACAGAATTTCAGAAGAAAAGGGATGATAAAAGGGGGCTTGGTCCAAACACCCAACTCTAAAGATGAAAGAACTGAAGTTGAAAGAAGTTATGGATTTGATATGACCCACTTAACTGGCTTCTATTTCTCTTCTGGTTATGTGATTATTTTGTTATTGCTATTTTTATTATTATTTGCTATGTATTTTAATTTAAAATTTTGAATAAATGGGTGTTCTTTGGGCCTCAGAATTCAGGTCTTTTATAAGCCTCAACAATTCTTAGGGAGAGGTTTTCTGACAAATGCTATTGCCTTTCCCTGACATCTGACTAATTTTGTCCTGCCATTCAGGATCTCAAGGAATCTCCAGCTCCTTGATGTGATGAAGTCTGTGTTAGTCAGCTTTCAACTGCTGTGACAAATACCTGAGATAAGTCAATTTTGGCCTGTGCTAGCCCAGGATCTCATAGCAGAAGAGGGCTGTTCATCTCACCAGCACCTAGGAAGCCAAAAGGAAGAGCATGGAAGAGGCGGGGCCAGGGTCCCAATACCCCCTTCCGGGGCACACCCCCAGTGACCTCACTTCCTTTCACTGGGCCCCGCCTCCTAAAGCTTCCTCCACTTTCCAATAGCACCACAGAGGACCAAACCATCAGCACAGGGGGACCATTTAGGATCCAAACCATGGTACCACCTAAGGGAGGAACCTCCTCTGCCCCACCCTGCTCAGGTCAGAATCTCTCTGCGTGACATTTGTCACAGCTTCTCATGGAGACACCCTGACACCCTCTCATGGAGAACTTGTTCATTTCTCCATGGATGACAATTCCAGGTGTCATGTGTTCCTTCTATAAAGTGGTCTGCTTTCCAAACATGCCTTCTCAGAGAAGCTCATTTTGCCCTCTGTATTGGGAACCTGAGATGCGACAACGCAGGATCTAAGTGGAGTGGCATGGAAGCCCTTCCGTTCCTCCTGGAGGCTGTGAGCCGGTCAGCTGCCTTTGACTCACCATCCTGCTATCTTATCTTCTCAGCTGAAATGAGTTTCAAGTTGTCCTCCTTCCTTTCATCCTTCATTCTGAAAATGGCACATGCAGTTAGTAGTCAGGGACCTTTCTGCTCACCTCTTGACGGTGTGCTCATTTCCACTCTTTTGATGTCCATGGTGACTTTCATCAGACACCTGCCCTGGAACAGGGGCCTCCTGCTTGGTCTTTCTGTCTTCCATCTAGCTGTGCTAGGGCTAGGAGAACATCGGGAACAAGGAACAAGAATGCTTTCCCTTTCCCTCAAGGCTGCAGTTCCTAGTGGACCACAGTTTCATACAGTGATCTCTAAGACAAGGTCAAAGTCTTGGGCTTTTCTTGTATCCTCCTAGCTCTTGGGATCATAGCAAGGCCTCAGTAAGCTGTGTTCATCACTGGTACATTGTGCTGTGGTCTCTCTGACTCTGTGCCCCTGGGCTAGGCTGGGCCTATTATTCATGCAATGAAGAGAATGTGAAAAACAAATCCATGGTCAAATGTCCCCATTTTCACTATACTTGAACCTAGCCACAGCATAATCCCATGAGGCTTCAGGAATCAGCTCTGGGGTACTCCCCGCCCCTTGACTGACTTAGTCACTGTTATGTTTTGGCTATGGGATGGTGGTGCACCTGACTTTTATGGGTGATGGACGTGAACCGTTGGGTTTGCCCTCTTCACTTCTGATCTTGCCAGGACAAGAACGTAGTCCCGAGCCTGCTGCTCCTGCGTCAGTTCAAGCCTCAGAATGAGACAGGGCTGATGGCTGCCCAGCTGACCTGGAAATAGATGCTTCCTGCTCTGCACATCTGTAATTGCCATAGAGCAAAAGTTGATAGATGCAGAATGCAAAGCCCCTTCCCAGGGCCTCCTCCATGGTTCTTGGTGTCCTCTTTAAAGGCATTTGGGGACACTTTTGCCCTTATTGATTGCATTCCACAGCTTGTTCCTGCCTTAGGGCTTTGATCTCCACTTATAATGAACTTTTTTTCCTACTATGTGATTGGATATCTGCCGGTGATAATTGCGGTGAAGCAGGTTAAGGGGACAGTGAGTCCTGGCAGGTGCAGAAGGAAGCTGTTTTAGATGGAGTGATATGAAGAGGTGACATTTGTGTAGAGAGCTGGAGGAGGTAAGAAAGCAAGCCACACAGACCGTTTCAGGGTGGGAGAGGATGTTCCAGGGAAGCAGTATCTTCTGAACACTCTACATGTTTCTTCCTGCATTTGTGTCTTTATATTAAGTTCTTCTGTTCTTCTGGAAAGTTCTTTCTTCCTTTCTTCTTCTACTCACATCCCTGTCCTTCTTAATTGAGGCCAGTTCTTTCCAGGCCCCTCAACTCCATATGAGGAGGTTGGTGTCTGCTATGGCTGATGATCTTGTTCTAGAGGCAGCCTAGTATTTCTTGGAAGCCATCTTGACTTTATAGCCATCTAATAGCATAAGAAATAAACTTGGGAAAAATAGGAAGAATTATAAGAATATATTCACTTTGCTATTCTTCCAAATATTGCGAAACATTTGGTTGAGAGCTGGCTACATGGGTGTCATTAGCTTCCCAGTAAACACATTGCTAGAGTTAAATGGCTCTTTGTTAGGACACCACCAGCAAGTACTTAGTGTTTGTGTGGGAGGGAGCCCAGTCAAGTGTGATGTAGGCTAGACCACCCAGGTGTGGTCTGAGGACCAGCAGCATGGCCCAGGGACATTGCCAGGGGCCTGTTAGACATGCAAAGCTCAGGCCCCCACAAGACCTTCTGAACCAGATCCCCTGTGATCTGCATGTCCCGTTGGGTCTGAGAAGAACTGATGCATTCCTTGCTTATGACATTGCTCTGTGTCCTCTTTAGTAGTACTTTATAGGAAAATTCCTACTTAATTAGTCCCAAGACAAATTGTTCTGAGCATTTTGTTTGCTTTGTTGTTCTTATAGACTCTGCAAACTCTGTAGTTTCTCTTTTTCAATTGGATCCTAAATCTTTACCTTATTTTCTCCAGCTTTATCGTAGTGTCTTGTACAGAGTAAAGGGAAAATATTTGATGCATAAATGAATGAATCTATTCCATTGTATTCCATGTATTATTAGAAATTATTAGACTGTGAGGAACATAAAATGGAGTGGTATGCTTTTTTTAGGTGTGAGGAGGTGCTGGGGACAGAGCCCAGGATCTCACACATGGCTAGGTGAGTGCTGTGCCACTGAGGCATGCCCACACTCCCTGGTCCTAGAATGTTGGCATCAGGGTAGCAGCAGAATTGGGAAATGGCTTTTGCTTGCCAGACAACATGGGATTCCAGGTAGAATAGCTGCTGGCCAAGGAATAGGAGAGAACTTCAGGTTTCAGGGAAAATTCAGGAAGAAGTCCACAATTTTCAGTGACTGACTTTCACACAACTGGGAACTCCACACATTGTATGTTGGCCCCTCTGAACTACCCCGTGTTCCAGCTTAGTATTTTGCACCATCAGGAGAACAGTGATGATTCAGATCCAGGCACATTGGCCAGGCCAAATCAACCTGCCCAATTCCTGCAGGCAGGATTGTGGCCATGTCTCCCTTTGTCCTCTTTGGTAGGAGCGGCGTTGGGACTGCCAAGCTCTGGAGTTCTCTCATTGCTTTCTAGGTGGGAGAATACTCCAGAACCAAATTTCCCTCTCAAGCCACAGTCTCCCTTAAAATTGTTGCACCTGCACTGTCCTCCATCACCATGGGAAAGGGGAGGTAGCTCAGCTGCCTAAAGGCCTGGTGCTCATGGTGCTGTGAGGCAAGAGGGAGGGGACAGGTCCTTTCTTCCTCTCCTGTTTCTAGGTAACAGTCCCCCTCTGAGAAGCCTTGACGATTTAGGAGTGGTGGCCTTCAGCCCGCTCCTTCAGAGATTTGGAGACGCAGGCTGTTGGATGTTGATGATGTCAAAATTGACATCTGTGGGCTGGGGCTGTGGCTCAGGGGTAGAGGGCTTGCCTAACTCGTGCGAGACCCTGGGTTCGATCCTCGGCACCACATAAAAATAAATAAATAAAACAAAGGTTAAAAAAAAAAAGATTGCCATCTGTGCCAACCTTCTCCTGCCTTGTAAAAGCTGGTATCTCTACAGTATTGGTAGAGTTGCTTACCAGTCTCCTGGGCCAGATGGAGACAGACCCACAGGAATCACATGAGCACTGTGAGTGTGTGTGTGTATATACACATATATTTCTATATTTTCTTTGTGTATATATATATGTATGCATAGGTGCAGGTCTATATGCATATATATCTTTCCATCTTTTTTAAAAAATATTTTTGTTTTAGTAGTAATTGGACACAATACCTTTGTTTTAGTTTTATGTGGTGCTGAGGATTGAACCCACACCTTGGCACATGCTAAGCAAATGTTCTACCCCTGAGCCACAACCCAGCCCCATGTCTTTCTAAAAAACTAAAATTCCTTTATAGCAGATGCATATAAGACATGATATAACACAGATTTTTAGGATTTTTTTGTGTAAAAACATAAGGAATTAACAGGCAGGTCAGGGTTGCTGTGATTTGGAAGCTGGCCCTTCATCTAAATGTGATCCTGGGGGTTAGACATCAAGTGCACACAATGTGAAACCTTCCAGAGCTTAGCAGTCAGTGGTACCAACCGACAAACACAGACGCGTATTATTATGGTTTGGATGTGAGGTGTCCCAAAAAGCTCATTTGTGAGATAATGCAAGAAGGTTTAGAGAAAGAATGATTGGGTTATGAGAGCCTTAACCCAATCCGTGATTTAATCCCCGACAGGATTGAGTGGTAACTGAAGGCAGGTGGGATGAGACTGGAGGAAGTGGGTCATTGAGGGTTGCCTTTGGAGTATATGTTTTTGATCAGGCGAGTGGAGTCTCTCTCTGCTTCCATATCATCCTGTGAGCTGCTTCCCTCCACCACACTCCTCCGCCATGGTGCTCAGCCTCACCTAGAGTCCTGAGGAATGGAGCCTGCTGTGTATGGAGTGAGACCTCTGAAACCATGAGCCCCCAAATAAACTTCCCTCCTCTATGATTGTTCTGGTTGGGCCTTTTGGTCACAGCAGTGAAAAAGCTGACTAAAACTTGCACTTCTACTTACCCCCTGGGGAAAACCACATACTACCACCAGGTGGCTTCCCAAGGCACTAGATTTAGAAGCCACTCCTGCTGTCTCGCCACACCTGAAAGCAGGAAGTGGCATGTGGAATCCGATGTTTCTATTTGGGCTGCTGATGGGGGTCTGTGCAAAATGAGATCTGATTCGCCTTGTCGAGGGGTAGTTACTCTGGGATGGTCTTTGGCTTCTCTGCTCACTTCATCCATTTCGAACTATTCCCAGGTCTCTATTCTCAGAGGCAGCTGCAAATTTGGAGCACACAGATGTACCCTCCGTCTTAGATTACTTTTGCCAACGCACATTACCTTATGTTTATTTGAGTTAAGTTTCAAATGCCTGCAGGCTGCGCAATCCCCCAAAGTGTTTCCATGCATCTGGAATGTCTTGCAGATCTCCTTAGTTTTTATTAGCCAAAACAATTTGGAGCCAGTTGAAATCTCTGGGAAGAGATTAAGTGACAATTATGTGACAATTGCTCATGTAATCTCTGACCAGGTAGCTGAGGCAGGGCCTGCTGGGGTGCAAGGAAGGAGAGCGCTCCTCTTTGCTGGTCCTGGTCTTGAACTCAGCCCTGGAAAGGCGCCAGGGAGCTCATCTTGGTGTTTGCTTCTGCGAGTGGGATATGTAGATGTCTGTGCTTCAACCAGGGCTTGAGAGACACTCGTGCTGGGAGCCAGGGGAGGCGCATTGCATAAGGTTCGTTTTGTCTGGGCAAATTAGTTATCAGAGCAAGAGAGCCAGAGGAGGGAACAGAACAAGAACTGGCAGGAAGAGAACTGGGGAGAAGGAGGCTCACGTAGCAGCCTGTTCAGATACCTTAAAATACAGGCAATCGGGGGAGGAGAGACAGGAGGGACCCAGGGACATGTGTACAGAGTCTGAGCCATGGCTTCCTGAAAGCTTGGCATGAGGGACACAGCAAGGATGGAAGCCACTGCCCCAAGACTCCAGATAAAGATGGCAAAGAGCAGCCCAAGCTGACGGGAGGGGGGACAATGAAAGGAGCCACTTGCAAGAGCCCGTTCTCTTTGAGCTTGGCTGGAGCCAGGCTCTTGTGTGTGGGCAGCGTCTGAGCAGATCCCAGAATGTTCCAACGAACTAATCTAGTCAGCTTCAAGCTGTTCCACAGACAGTGGGTGCGAATCTAAAATCATCCTAGATGTTCAGCTTTATAATGTTTCTTTTAAAAAGAAGAAGAAGAAAAAGGCATGGGAGAGACACCAAACCCAAATGATTCCTTTAGCTCTGAGCGGGTGACCTGCGAAGGCATCGTCCAGTTAGTTGGCAAATGTCGATTGCCCAGGGTGGGAAGGAGGGCTGCGGATGCTTCTTCCCTTCCAGCACCATCCTTGGAAGGGCTTCTTTCTCTTTCTGCCTCAAAGATACTCATCTTATTTCTGTTCCAGTTTTAGAAACAGGTCAGCAGCATCCCACTCACCTCCAGTCCTTGGACAACTCTTCTCCCCTGTGGGTCCCTTTGTTTCCATGGTTACTTTTTTTTTTTTTTAAATTCAGTACTGGGAATTGAGCCTAGGGGTGTTCTACCTCTGAACTATATTCCCAACCCTTTTTCATTAATTAATTATTTTGCAGGGTCTAGGGGTTGAACCCAGGGGCACTTTACCACAAGGCTACATACATCCTCAGTTGTTCTTATTTTTTATTTTGAGACAAGGTCTTGCTCAGTTGCCGAGGAGGCTGGCCTTGACCTTGAGATCCCCCTACTCTCAGCCTCCAGCGCAGCATCACATGTGGTTCTTTGGTTGCATCTGCCTGAGCGACTGATGCATTGGAATCAAACCTTGATGAAGCTTCAATGCTGGGTGAGCAGTGTCATCCTGACCCCACCCGTGGGCTTCCTCATAAGTTTCATCTGTTGCCCCCTGTCCTCTCCATCTTCCTAGAGTCATCAGGGAGTCTTACTGTTAAAGAATGAGAAATGGAGCCTATCAACTGTTCCGGGAATCAAACACAGAGGTAAAGCCTGAGCCAACCCTGGCTTGTGCTATGAATCTACCAGAAGATGGGAGGAAATGGATCCCGAAGTAGCCTCAGGGCACTCCCCACACCTACCCACACCTAGCAGAGAGAATCAGGTCACTCCTGCCTCATGTATTTATTCATTTATTTATTTGGTTATTTATTTAAGTATCGAGTGGTTGTATTGGTTTGCGAGGTGCTGTAGCCAGGAACCACAGACTGCGTGGTTTAAGCAGTAGGAATTTACTTAGCCAGAAGTCAAGATCAAATCGGCAGCAGGATTGGTGTCTTGAGGGCTGTGAGGAAGGGCCTGTTTTAAGCCTCTGTTTTCTCCCTACATTTCCTCTGTACTTTTCTGCATCCAATTTCCCCTTCATATTGGACTAGGCCTATCCTAATTCCTTTCTTTGGCCTTAATTTCCTCTAAAAGACCCTTTCTCCAAATATGGTCATGGGGGTCAGGGCTTCCTTCACATATGGATTTTACCAGGATGAGATTGAGCATCCAGCAGTGGCCAGAAAAGACTCTATTTCCTCAGCCCCACTGTGGGAAGCCCATTTGCAGAAGCAAAACAGCTGAAGATCATTCTAAAGGACAGGCTAATCCTCATCCTCCAGTAAGTAGTCCGTTGTTGGCTGAGCCAGAGTCGGGTTTCATTATTCTTTTCTTTCTTCTTTTTTTTTAACGAGAGTCTTTTTATTGAGAGGAGAGGTGAGGGCTGGTAATGCCCAGGCCTCTGCCACATTCCAGACTAAACCCCCAGGCAGGTCCCAGAGTGTGTTGGCACTTCTAGCAAATGAGCTGCTCAGGGGCTTGGCTTTGTGGGCCCCAACCTGATCAAGCCAGGCCTAGCTGAGGCACTGGGTCATGTCGGAGGTTTTCATTCTTCCAGGCAAAAAAAAAAAAAAAAAAAAAAGATAGTGCATTATGGGAATAGGTCAGGGAACAGGATAATTTTCGAATTTTGCACCAAGCCACTGAGTGGTCTAGGTAAAGTGCTCAACATAAAGGACGGCAGATTTAGACCAATGACCTGGACTCAGCCCCAAGGCCTCAGTCAGAGGAAGGCAATGAGGCTTGAGCTCCTCTGGCTCAGGAATCTGGTCCTGTGGCCTGACCTTGGCAGGTGATAGTGACTGTCACCTGGAAGAAGGACTGCCCAGAGCTGTGCCCCTGGAGTCCAATCAGGTTTTCTATGAGCACCCTTCCCTCACTGACTGGACTGACTGGACACCAAGAGAAGGAACATCTGCTTGGCCATCTAGTGCCCACAAGATACCCAGAAGCACCAAGGCACCCCTGTAGCCTAGGGGGCAGTGTCCAGTCTGGAGCCAGTATCTGAGCTCCTGACAGGTGACGGTGGCTAAGTGGCCAGGGGAACTGACTCATAAAGAAGTAAAGGTGATTCTTTGGGGTCCCTGTGAGGGACAATCCAGGAAGAGATAGATCTTATACCATATCTCATTAGGCAGGCACTTTGGTCAACTTAATTTGGATTTAAAAAACAAGTGTGGCCTTAGAATGAAATGTCAGGCTGAGGGGTGTGTCTGGAAGATTCAAATGGGAGGGGTGAGGAGGAATGAGAATTGAACAGGTGCAAGGGGGGCAAGCTTTGTGTAAAGAGTGTAACATGTGCAGTGCACAGAAGATCAAAACCACCAGCCATGTTTGGACCACCTCTAGTAGACACCTCATCTTACCTACAAATAAGAAGACATTTTATATCACTGTACTAAGGATTTTATATCACTTTAGCAAGAATTTTCACATAGTTTCTCTTATGATATCTTTGCAATCACCCTGCGAAGTGTTACATTAACATTTAACAGTAGAGGAAATGGAGGTTCTGAGATGTTAAGTAACTTGCCAAGTTCATTAGCTAATAAGTGGTAGGCTTAGGATTCTAACAGGTGTCTAACTTCAGACTTCAGATTCTTGATCATGGTGTCAGCAGCGAGTCCCCTGAGCGCTGCTGTGCAGGGAAGGGGTGGGGCTTGCGAGTGGTCTACCCCAGCAGGGAGGACTGATTTTGGTTTTTTTCCCTGACATTTTTTGGGATTTTCAGCTGCATGATGGTTACACAAAGCAGAACAACTTTTAGGCAGTTTTATCATTGTGGCTTAAGTCTCCATGGACAAATTCACCTCCAGTTTGTGCTGCAATTGCCTGTAGCCAGGGCAAGCCTCTCCCCCAACCTTCCTTGAGTAATCCACTGTGATCAAGCTTACTTTTGGGTTTCTGGCTGCCCAGGGCTAGGCTCTCCCAATAGGGTGCTCGAGTTTTCAGCCAGTGTTACACACAGCCATGAAAGAATCACTAGGTAGCTTCTCTTGGGTGGTCAGGATGCACACTGGGCACCAGGAGCGTGACTGGGCTGGGGCCTGGACAGCTATGGGTTCTCACCTGTTAAAAGGAAACTTGGAGGCAGAAGCCAGGAGATTCTGGCTGGGTCATAGCTTAGGACAAATATGGACCCCAGAGAACTGGAGGCTTGAGACTCAGCCTGGAGGCACCATCACAGGGAGAGCTGGAGATGGAGATGTGGGGTAGGTGGCTGTACTGACGGGTTCACATTTGAGAGCTGTCCACCAGAATGTTCACCTGCACTCCATGTGGGAAAGAAGTAGACACGACACTCTCAAGTTGACATTTTCTGCACATTTGATTAATAGCATTTTCCTGTGAGAAGGTACAATTTTTGTGATAACCTTCCCCTTGGCTCCTTGAAAAAACAATCTTAAAGCAAGATCATTAGTCAGGTAACTATGTGTGTGTGTCTGCATGTGTTTATCCCAGGTGCCACAGCAAGATGTACAAAATATTTTCATTCCTGACTCCTGAGGTGAATTTTATTAGGGGAAATGGATGGAGCCTGCTATTCCAGCCAGATACAACACAAGCAAGTTCTTGATGCTCATCTAGAAGGTTCTATCAAGGTTCAGTTATCAAAGGTCTTCTTCAGGGCATGATAGAGGTGTATAGGTCATAGACAAGGGCTTAGCTTGCTTGAGTCATGGGTCCACCTTGATGTCCATTCATATGGGGACATTAGCCTAGAGCACTGTCCCTCATGCCACAATCCCAAACTGATTTCAGTAAATGCCTGACCACAGGGGGATCAGTTTATTAATTTTCCTTGAAGTGGAAATATTTACTGGTTTTATAAACAAAACAAAACAACCTGTGCGTGTACCTTATAAGCCCAAAGTAGAATAAACAGTGAAAATCCAATTTCATTTCTTCTTCCCATCAGGTCACTTCTCCCTCCGTCCAGGATCACTCTTGACAGTTTAAGGTGAATCCATCTGGACCTTTCTCATGTATTATCACACATGCATTCTACATATCCAGCAGCTCTCCAGTTTGGGGAAATAATTTCCAAGACCTCCCCTGGATGTCTGGCACTGTGAATGTCTTTTTCCTGTGTGTACACATCTATGAGAAAGTTTAATTTATAAATTAGGCACAGTAGGAGATAACCAGTAAAATAAAACAATTATAACAACATACTGTCATAAAATTATGCGAATGTGAATGAAGTTCCATGAATTATTTTAAAATTTTCTGTGTAAAATTTTAAGACTGCGGTTGACTAGATAAATAAAATAGCAGGAAGCAAAATTACTGCAAATGTAGTTCGTGTGAGTGTGAGTGAGTGCGTGTGCATTAATGAGAACCTACTACACTACATACATTATTCAGTGACTTGCTTTGTCCCATGGAGAATTTTCCACGTCAGTACATATAGATCTAACTTATTCTTGTAATTGATGCATACTATTTAATTATTCTCTTAATGTGGGCATTTAGATTATAGGAATGTCATATCAAAGTAGTTCATATTCCTTTTATCCTTTGATTAATCCCAATCAATTTTAAAATACTCAAAAGGGCCAAAAGACAGATTTGGGGCTACTGCCTCCGGCAACTTGAAGAGGGCACAACACTACTCCTGACACTTTTGGGGCTCTACTCAAAATCCCTGAGCCCCTGAAACCTGGGAAGTGTAACCATCATGTCTTCATTTCCTAACCCTCCCACCTCCATTCCCTACTTTTATAGTTTGGATCTGAAATACCCACAAAGGCCCATGTGTTAAAGCCTTGGCCCCAGCCTGCGGTGCTAGCAACTTAACTAGGTTATCTCAGGTCATTTTTATTTTTTACAATAAAAGAAAGCAGACAGAGACACCTACCAACAGGATCCTCTTCTAAAATGCAGAGAAATTGGGATAAGAGGGGAGTGGGGATAAAGCCTTAATAATAGTTCCTCCGTCCTAAAGATGAACATGCAGAGTACAGACACCGTCCACACAGATTACTATTTATGTGTATATATGTGGGGGTGGGGGCTGGGGATTGGAACCCAGATTCTTGTATTTGAAAGGCAAAGGCTGTACCTCTGAGCCACGCCCCCAGCCTCATTATTATTCTTACATACTACTTTATGAATCATTTTCCATTTTGATCATGCCATGTGTGGACCAAACCCTCCTGTGGATCCATGCACAGGGCCTCTCTAGGAGACAGGGGGGCCTGGAAGGACGGCGGGATTGTATTGAAGAGCTACCAAAGGGCATGGGATAGAAATAGAGGGAAAGTGAGAGCGAGCTGGGTTTCCGGGACCCTAATAGCTCACACCAAGCAGCTCAGGATGTCGCCTAGGGCTGACCCTGCCCTCAGCCAGCATGTTCGCCTGCTGACTGGGCTTGAAAGTTAAAATTGGTTTCTTGTGGACACTGGCCAATGACTTCCTTGCCATGGGAGCGATTGCTTTTTGCTGGGTTTGCAAGATGTGAATTCATTCTTTTTTTTAATATCAGTAATACACAGTAAAGAGCTTAATCCAATTTAGAAAGAAATAGGATCAGACAAGTCTTGGAAATACAATGTGCCTTTCTGGCTCTGAGATGCTACGCTGCAGAAGAGCAAGTGTCACAGCGGCCTGGAAACTCTCACCATCCTCCTTCCTGTGGGGACCGTGGCACAGAAGAGATGGGACTGGGATGGGCTTGGAATTTAGGGGTGCCTTTGGAGTTCTCATTGCTGCCTTGCAAGAAAATTGGGACATACGCAATCAGCAAGGTGCCCTATAAATGTGCTATTATTAGTCATGTTTGAAAATGAAGCTCCTGACCCCAACTCAGGATAGAAACTCTTTTAAAGTCGCTGTTCATGCAGGAAGCAGGCTCACCCCCACCCCACCCCGGGCCTGTCTTCCTGGTCATTTGTAAGCAGTGATGCTTATTTGCTCCATATGTGACCTGGGTTAGAGGAACCGTCTGCCTTGGCCAGTGTGAAGGATGTGATTAAGGGTCCTGCTGGGTTTGGTTTGAGGGCAGGGATTGACATGGAGGGAGGGCTGGGAGGTGGTAGCACCCCCTCTTAGGAAGCTTCCACAGAGCAAAAGCCTATGGTCTATCTGGACCATCTCCTGATTCACTCTGACACCCTGACATCTGATGTCGAGAAAAGGTGGTTGGAAGCTTTTAGAAACCTCTAATGATGGTTAGGCAGGTAGCAGGGAAGGCAGGTTCCCGACCAGTGGTGGGATTTCCACAGGGCTTTCTTGCCATTGGAACTGTACCTATTTTTTGAACATCAGTTGAGAGTCAGGCACTGTGCTGGGCTCAGCAAGGAGTCAAACTTGGCTCTTCCCTTGAGGAACTTACAAGGTGACTTTGGCATAGCCTGCTCAAGTTTCTATGAGTGCCTGGCATAGTTATTCCACCCGTGTGGAAACTGAGGAGAGGCTTTGCAGAGGTGATATCTGGGCTGATATTCAGAGAAAAAGTCAAATGGGACCATAGTTTTTAAGTGGTGGGAAGGACATTCTAAGCAGAGGACAGAGCAAGAACTTCAAAGACACGTGGAAGCAGGGTGGCTTGCGAGACATGAGGCCAGAGAAACAGGTGGAAACAGATCATGGAAAGGCGGATGTGCTCTCCCAGAAGCTGGGACTGTAATCTGTAAGTGATGGGGGCCTCTGTAAAGATTTTCACCTAGGTTGTGACATTGCTATAATTTGGATTTTTTTGGTTAGAGGAGTACTGGGGATTGAACTCAGGGGCACTTGACCACTAAGCCACATCCCCAGCCCTATTTTGTATTTTATTTAGAGGCAGGGTCTCACTGAGTTGCTTAGTGCCTTACTTTTGTTGAGGCTGGCTTTGAACTCATGATCTGCCTGCCTCAGCCTCTGAGCTGCTGGGATTACCAGTGTGCACCACCCTACACCTGGCTAGAGTTTGGATCTTGAATATCCTCCAAAAGCCCACATGTTGTAGGCCTGGTTTCCAGGCCACAGGTGGTGGAATCTTTAGGAGGTGGGACCTAGTGGAAAGAAGTTACGTCCTTGGAGGAGTACCCTTGAAGGGGATATTGGGATCCCAGCCCTTTTCTGTCTCTTTAGTTTCTGGCCACATCCCCAGTCCTTTTTATTTTATTATTATTTTTTTATTTTCAGACAAGTTCTCGTTGAGTTGCTTAGGGCCTCGTTAAGTTGCTGAGGCTGGCTTTGAACTTGCAATCCTCCTTCCTCAGCCTCCCAAGTGCTGGGATCACAGGTGTGCACCACTGCCCAGCTAGACCTTTTCTTCTTCGAAGGTTGATCATATCAGGCCTTCTGTCATCATGTTGGAAAGCTAACCAACACCGACGATGCTCCATGTGTGCTTTAATATGTCAGACTGGGAGTCATCTGGAGGCTGGAACAATTAATTCTTGAAGCCAGAAGACCAGTTAGTAATCTGGGATGATGAATCCAGGGGAATAGAAGGTTTTGGACATGTTTGGGGTGGGGGTCAGGGGAAAGACATGTGGGGTTATGGCTGGAGAGCCTGGGAGGGGAATTAACTAGGACTAGGCAGGTCATTAGGGTCCCCTCCTAAAAGAGACAAGGATTCCAGGAGAACTTGGGTCTTGCAAACTTGGGAAGAAAGTAGACAGGATGAGGATTCCACAGCGCTGTGAACAGGTGGATGGATGGGGCGCTCCTGACTACCACAGAATCCTAATTCAGGACTCTGTGGTGTATTCCAGAATCTACTTTCTAATGAAGATGGGTGAAGGGGGGTCTTGGAGGAGGTGAGTGAGCTGAACTTGAAGGGTAGATGCCTTTAGTCAGTGTAGTGGGATGGGGCTGAGAAAGATGGTAACTGGTATAGTCTGGACCCACCACAACCCGTCTACCTGGCCACAGTGGGTCATGCAATAGGCAAGAGCTTTGGAGCTAAACAAACCTGATTTCCAGGCTTTTCTTTTCTTTTTTCTTTTTTTTTTTTTTTGTCCTTCCTGGATAATTGCAATTTACTTCTCAGACTATCAGTATGCTCATTTGCCAGATAGGACAGATAGTACCCTGTTCACCTGGTTTTGTAAGGAGTGAGTTATATGATGACTGCAAGGAAGGTGATTAGCATACAGTAGGTACATTTGTTCAGCTGATTTTTATTAGCACCTACTATGTTCTTGGTACCATGCCATGTACCATCGATAAAATCATGAGTAAGACTAACAAGGTCCTTGCTGGACCCTCCCCATCAAATGCTCAGTTAACTATCAGTTCTCTCCTTTTTTAGCCAAGTGCATATTTTAGACTAAATACCACCATGTCCAATGTCCCCTGCTCAGCCCTTCTGGAGGAAGTCACTAATGTACGTGTTCCCATATCTGATTCCTACCAGGGAGCTTTTCCACGTTTTGGATTCTGAATTGGGGCCCCCAGAGACTCCTCATTGGTGGGAAGCTCCCAAGATGATTTGAGGATGATCTTGGCCCTCCCTTCCGTTGTGTACCGAAGTGAGCAGCAGAACATCAGGTTTGGATAAATACATCATAGCAAGATAGTGACCAAACTGGGCCAATGTCAAGAACCGGGAGGAACAACAAGAAAATCTGTTAACTGTGCTTTTAGGTGTAATTATTTCCTTGAGGGGAATTTCATGGTTTTTAATTAAAGTGTTCCACTTTGATCAAAAGTGTTGCTTTGACTTCCCAAGTAGGAGACACAAGACTTGAGAGAGTCAAACAACCTGTTAAATATAAACAATTTACCCAGGGCACCAAGTAAGGCAAAATATAATAAATAATGAGCTTCAGAAATTAAGTGTAAATGTTTGCAGAGAAAGTAATTATCCTTCTTGTTATGAACGTGAACCCACATTCGGTTTTAAGCCTGTGCTCTTCTGAGGATGTCCCTTGTTAGCCATTTCTGACTGCAGTACAGGGGGCTGTGGGGGTGGGGTATTCTGTCTATTAACGCACTCTGGGGTTCGCGCTGTGTTGTCTCACTGGGCTGGAGTGGCAGAGGCCTCCCGGCTTCATTCCATGTGGGATGGAGGAAACAGAGGAGTGCCCTTTTGCGAGAGGAAATGTTCTGCATTTATCACAGAACTGAAGGCTCAGAGGCCTCATGGAGAGGCTGCATCCCTGGTGGGTTCCTCCCAGAGAGAGGGATTTAAGGAGGGACACAGAGGCAGTGAAGTTGTACCAATATCCTGCCCAGAAGTGGACACTGGGGACGATGGATTGCAGCTGTGGCCAGACACGCCCAGGGAGAGGCGAGCATAAAGCCTTTGGGACCCTGTCATTTCTATACCCGTCCATTCCCAGTGTCCTCCCACTAGGCTGCAGGGCCCGCCTGCCGTGGGCTGGGTACTGGACACTCGGGGTCATCAGTAACCAAAACCAAGATCCCTGTGCTTACGGCATTTTGCTCTAGCAGAGGGTGACAGATAGCACGTCACAGCACGACGGACAAGCAAACTGGGAGGTTGTAAGTGGCCGAGAAGAGCAGGAGAAGGGTAAGAGGAGTCAGAAATGTGGGGTTCAGAGTAGGCAGGGGAGGCCTCGGGAGAAGGTGGCGAGCGGCAGCCCGGGAGGCGCGAGCTGGATCTCTGGGGGAAAGCGCTCAGGGCGCAGACGGAGGGGAAGTGTGCTGAGAAACACCCCTCAGCCCCGTGTAGGGGGACTGGAGAGAGCAGCAGGGGCCAAGCCGCTGGACCACCTCAGAGACTCGGCTCTCACTGTGGGAGGACAGTGGGGTGCTGGGGTTGGAACACTCTCCTGGAATTCGTATGTTGGAAGGATTGCCCCCAGGGTGGCAGTGCTGGGGCCAGGGGCTAGTGGAGGGCGTTTGGGTCCTGGGGGCCGAGTCCTCATGAGTGGAGGAGGGCTTCCTGGCAGCACTGCATTCGCTCTTGTTAGAGGAGTTGTTGCAGAGTGAAGCTGCCCTTCATGTTTTGTCTCTTTTGTATGCTCTGCTTTCCTGTCCACTTTCTGGCACGAGTTGAAGTGGCACAAGGCCTTCACCAGCTGCAGTTGCCAGATCTTGAACTTTCCAGCCTCTGGGACCATAAGCCAAAATTAACCTCTTTTCTTTTTTAAAGGACCCAGTCTCAGGTATTTTGTTACAGCAACTGAAACTAACTAAGACAGGGAGCCATGGCAGTGTTTGTAGCACAGAAGGTTTTAAATCCATCTGTTGCTATATAGTGGGGCAGAGTCCTTTTGTAGGAATTCAATAGAGTGACCTTGATGCCTCCAACCAAGGTGTTTGAAGTGGAGTGAACTTCTAGATGAGTTGTTGAATGTGGATGGTACATGGGGCGAAAGAACAAAGCTCATAATTGGGATGATTGAAAAGGAAAATCTAAAATAAATCACACACTCTCACCATCCAATACTGGGCTATGTGTGAGAATGCTAAGGACCCAGGGGGACACATGTGGTTACAAACATGGGCAGTGCTGGGTGATTCTGTGGGGCTGGGGAACAAGGTTGGGATTTGCTGTCAGGTGGTCTTGGGTCTTAAATGCCTTCACTTGCTCTGCCGTTTTGAAGAAGAGGTTTAATCTCCAGCACCTCAGTTTCTTTACCCGTAACATGGGTCAGTAGAGGAATAAGGCTTCTGTAGGGCTTGATGAAGATTAGGTAAGGCATGTGAGAATGCAGGCCTCAGCCCTAGAGCTGCAGGTTGTCCTCTCATGTCCCTCTGAAGGTAGATGAATTATCCTGACCTGAAGAGGAGGCAGGGAGTTGGTTCTGATTCAGCCTTAGCCTCAGAGACCTTCCTCTCCTGCAGATGATCCAGAGACCATGGTGCAAGGTGCAGGACCCTGGCTGGGGCCACGCTTCTTTCTGGCTGATGGACCATGACCCGATAGACCCAAGGAACTATTCAAAAGCACAGAGTGGAGGTGTGGAGGTGTGGAGGTGTGGAGGTGGGGTGGACCAAGGTTCCCTAGGAGGGCCTGTGTCCAATTGCTGGCCTAAAGGTTTAAAAGACAGGGAAACTGCATTTTTTAAGTGTTCTCTTTAGATATCCATGACAGTAGAGTGTATTTTGACATACATATGCACAGTATATTCCCATTCTTGTGGTTGTACGTGATGTGGAGTTTCCCTGGTTGTGTATTCATATATGAACATAGGGAAGTGATGTCCAGTTCATTCTCCTGTCTTTCCTATTCCCACTCCCCATCCTTCCCTTCACTCCCTTTTGTCTAATCCAGTGAACTCTGCTCTTCTCTCCCCCCCACCCATTGTGTGTTAGCATTCACATGTCAGAACCACACTGGCCTTTGGTTCTTTGGGATTGGCTTATTTCTCCGGCTCCATCTATTTACCTGCAAATGCCATAATTTCATTCTTCTTAAGGTTGAGTAATATTCCATTGTGTATATATACCACATTTTATTTATCCTTTCGTCTATTGAGGGGCACCCACGTTGGCTTCACAGTTTAGCTATTGTGAATTGAGCAGCTATAGACACGGACGTGGCTGTGTCCCTGTGGTATGCTGATGTTAAGTCCTTTGGGTATATGCTGAGGAGTGAGATAGGAACCTGTGTTTTGAGGCCTCTGACCCAGTCAGTCCTCCAAACTCTGGCCCGTCACATGTGTTCATGACTCTGGGACAGGCTTTGCACCCAGTGATGGCCGACCCCGAACTAAAAGGGGTCAAAGCAACTTTAGAGTCTCTGAGTCGTCACCTCTCTGGGGTTCAGATTGGGCCCAGTTTACTGCTCTTGCCTCTCATTCCTGGTACCCTTCCCATTGAGATTTTGTTCTTTTTTTTTTTTTTTTGCCATGGCCTGGACCCCCGACTTCTGGAATGTTCCCTGTGTCTGCCTCCTTCATCCACTTCCTTTCTTCTGTTTCAATCCTGCCCTGGAGAAAAATAGATCATCAGAGGGACCAGGAGGAGCTAAAGAGGGGTCTGGTCTGAAGGTTGGGAGCTGTTCCTCAGCCCTTTGGGATGCCTGGGGGCGAGGGACGGAGCCTGCTCCCACAGGCCTGAGGCCCGGGGCCACCTTCCCAGAGGGGTGCTCCCACTGTCTTTCCTCCAGAAACTCCAGCCTCCATTTCTCCTGTCTTCTGCCAATAACTTTCAACATCCAAATGAAAACTTTTACGTTTACTGGAGTCCTCGGTGGCTTGCAGATGTTGTACTAAGAGCCTCACGTCTAGTAACTATTGTAACCAGTTGAACTGAGGTTTGATTCCAGAAGGCTGCTGGGATGGCCACCTGCATGTTTAAAAAGCATAAACCCTGATATGATTCCCAACGTCTTCCATGGTGCTAATGAAATGGATATTAGCAAACAAAACACAGATGTTAATTTTTTTCTTTAACCAGTGTGGCTGACATGTTTGCTGGGTTCTTTCAGATTCCAACGTTTGGTTTATCTTTAGCAATGAGAACTGATCGTAAGGATTCAAGAGAAAATGAGGAACACAGAGACTTCCAAAGGCCTCTAGGATAATTTGAAGAGCCCTCAATCTAACTGTGAGCACATTCTGGAACTTGCCTGTTCCTCCTTTATGCCAGCTCAGTCACTCTGTCCCTGCTCTGTAATTTCTGCAGCTCCTGTAGAAAACGACCTACCACTGTGTATTGTGCATTCAAAGTTCCTGAGCGATGGGCTTGGCTTGATTGGGCAAATTTTCACCGGGCTCCCTTGAAGGCCACCAGCCAGCCATAATGGAGGGACCTGGCCCACCCAGTTGTACCATAGCGGGATCACAAAATGCCGTCAGGAGTGTCAGCAGGCAGCAGGGGACTGCTGCAGAGGGCTGTGGGTAAAGTGCTCTCGCGCAGCCCAGAAGGTCATGGGCTCCATTCTGCTCTGGGCTTTTTGCAGGAAATGTCTTAGTTTCTTCATCTTCAAATAGAGGAGTGGATGGCAGTGTCTTCCCTTGCCTTAAGGAGCTATGGAATGATTAGGTAAGAAGACAGAAAAGCAGCAGGTACTCCATAATTGCAGATGGGCCAGGGTGTTAGAAAGCCAGCCAACAGACCTCATCAATTCACCAGAAGACACCATTAGCACTTAGCTACAAGGCCACAGCGAGAAAACAAGCTGGAGTTTTTTATTGTATTATATCTGAACCGCTGATGCTCATCCTGCTGGCAGGAGCCCGGGCGGGTGTTGGGAATTACTTTGTCAAGCCTGGCTCTTGGGGGGATGGGAGGGAAGACAGAGCTAGGGGCGCTCTCCGCTGCGAACAACCATAAAATCCACCTTGAAAAGCGGCAAAGTTGTAGCAGAGATACGGTGGTTGGGAATTGGCTCCGGCTGGCTCTGAAAAATATGAAGAAAAGAGGAGCGCATTCTCTCCTGGGAGGCTGAGGAGCAGAAGCACCTCCTCAGGAAGGGCCGTCCCCAGCAGGTGCCACCCCAGGAGACCCAGAGGCTGGGCAGTGCAAGAGAGTGGACTGTGGGCGGCGCTGCTCTGCGTCTTCCCCGCCAGGGCCAGGGGAGGGTCCCGTGGAGAAATGGGCCTGGGCACTCGCAAGCCTGGCCCTGGAGGTTGATCAGAGCCGAGGCTGGAGGAGCTGACTGCTTCAGGAGGCCAGAACCATGTGAGGGGGGTCAAGGCAGAGTCCAGCCTGTGGTGGAGGAGACTGGGAGCAGCTGGAGACTTGGGGCCTTGGTGATGCAGCTGCAAGATGAGGATGGGAACAAGCCGAGGGCCTCCACAGTGGTCCCTCCCAGGACCTCGGGGGCGTGTCACACCAGGGCTCAAAGGGTCCAGGCCTGCACCAGGGGGATTGGCTGTGGCTGTAGTGCAGGCACCTGAGCAGGGCAGGACCATCCGTCCTTTCTGTCCCTGGAACCTGGGTTGAGCATGGACCCAAGACCAGGCCCTTTTCATTCTGGTATAAGAAATGATTGAGCCGGGCACAAGGCCCCATGCCTGTAATCCCAGCAGCTCGGGAGGCTGAGGCAGGAGGATGGAGAGTTCAAAGCCAGCCTCAGCAAAAGGGAGGTGCTCAGCAACTCAGTGAGACCTGTCTCTAAATAAAATACAAAACAAGGCTGGGATGTGGCTCAGTGGGCAAGTGCCCTGAGTTAATCTCTAGCATTCCCCCACTCCCCCCAAGAAAGACAATACAAGAAAAGACTGTTTGAGGGTTTGGTCTCCCTCCCTGGAGGATAGAGTTAACAGTCGAGAGGAGATGGGTGGGCAGAGACAGAAGGAGCACTATGAGAACGACTAGAGGTTTGTTAGCAGCTTGGAGACCCTTGGCCAAAAGAGACCCTGGGTGAGGTGAGCTCCGTGGGGCAGGCCCCTGGAGGCTGGAGATGAATGAGATGAAAGCAATCTGTTTTGAGAGTCGCGGATCAGGAAACAGAGCTGAACGGAGCAGTGCAAATACACAGGAAACAGCGGAGTCTTTGGAAGTGTTTTCTCTTCTTTCTTTTGTCCCTCTTTGTAAACATCTGTACCCTTATCACTATGGAAGTCTCCAAGGGGCTTGTCACCTCTGCAAGAACAGGTTCCCTGACTCAGGCAGCCCCGGCACTGGGGTGCTAGCTGAGACTCAGGGCTCCCCAGGAAGATCCTATTCAGAAGCCCAGGGGCTTACAGGTAAGGACCAGGGGGAATAAAGGTTCTTTTTACTTGAAAAGGCACAGAAAAAAAAAAAAAGCAATAAAGCTGAGCCCAGCTCTTAAAAAAAAATGTTGATAAAACCGACAAAAAAATAAAGTAGTTTTCTTTCTCTTTTGGTGGGGCTGGGGGTACCCGGTATTGAACTCAGGGGCACTCGACCACTGAGCCACATCCCAGCCCTATTTTGTGTTTTATTTAGAGACAGGGTCTCACTGAGTTGCTTGGCACCTGTTTTTGCTGAGGCTGGCTTTGAACTCACCATCCTCCTGCCTCAGCCTCCCGAGCTGCTGGGATTATAGGCGTGTGCCCCCGCACCCAGCTTTCTTTCTCTCTTTTAAGACAGAATTTATTAACGCACATGGTGCTGAGGCTCTGAAGGGACGTTAGCTCCGACTCTAGGGGTGCCGAGTCCTCTGGACCCTGAATGGGCTCATTAAAGCAGCGCTGTTTCAAGTGGTGAGTTGAGATTCCTCTGTGGAATAGAATAGGGCACCAGAAACGGGGAGGAGAAGCTCGGTGACCGGAGTGTGTTAAGGAAGTGACCCTGGAGAGCAGCCTTCACTCACCAGCCTCTTGCTTCTTCCCCATCCCCAGGTGACTTCCCTGGGTGACACGCCCCCGAGGTCTGGGTTTGGACCCTGTTGGAGACTCTTCTAGAATTGCCTTCCGAAGGCCTTGGGACCTTCCAGGGTGCTGGTGAATCAGCCCGGGGTCCCCCAGGGCCAGGTTCCTGTCATATATGGACACATTTCCTGGAAGCAAGCCCACAGCGTGCCCGGGCATTGCCTGGCATCTGAATTCCTTCCTGCCAGGCCCACCTCCTGTAGGATGCCCAGGAACACCCAGAGTGCCGCTGGTGTCACTGTGGACACTCACACCCTCTGGAGTGGGTCTCTGTGGGCTTCCTCGTGCTGTGGCTTCCTCTTGGACTCTCCTGCCCTGTGGCTGAGGGTCGGCCCTGCTTCCCACCTGCCCCATGCACCTAGCAAACCTGGACCCACCGTGGAACCTTCTGGAAGACCCGATGGATGGGAACAAATACTTTGCAAATACAATGGAGACTACACAATGCATATAGATGAGTCTAGACCTCAGACTTACGTGCATTGAGGATGGGCTTAATTCATTGATTCATTCAGTAAAACAGTGTATGGAGGGCTTACTATGTATGGGTGCTCAGGTGATCACCGTAAACATAAAATTGCTAGTTCTTAGGAAAGTTATGATCTAGTAGGGAAGGTAGAGCTGCCTAGCATGTAAGACCTTGGGGCAAATCCCCAGCATTGCCCAAAACAAATAAACAAACAAACAAATGCTATGGAGATAAATAAATCAGAAGATTCAGCCAAACATCTATTGTGATTTTCTGATAAAGTGAGGGAAATTCACAATGGAAGGTGACACTAAGCAGAGACCTGGGGGATGTTAATTTGAGTGAGGGAGCAGCCAGTGCAAAGGCCCTGGGGTAGGAGTATGCCCAGTATATGCTGGAGGCCAGTAGGCTGGAACAGAGAAAATGAGGGGGAGTAAGTTAAGGAGGTGACTCAGAGTCTGTAGGTAGATGTTGGCTTCTGAAACAAGGAGTATCTTAGTTCAGGCTACCATGACAAAATATTGCAAATGGAGTGGCTTAAATAACAGATATTTATTTTTCACAGTTCTGGATTTTGGAAGTCCAAGAGCTGGCAGGGTTGGCTTCTGGAGGGCTCTCTCCCTGCCATGCAGACAGGACACCTTCTGCCCACATCCTCAGATGGCAGAGAAGTGTCTTACAAGGGCATGAATCCATCACAAGGGCCCCACCCTCATTACCCTCTCTAACCCCAGTCATCTCCAAAGACCCAGCCTCCTCATCCAGGGCGAGGGGCTCACGCTTGAACAGGAGTTTGGGGGAATATAAACATCCAGTCCACAGCTGGAAGCTACTGCAGGGTTTTAAACTCTAGCAAAATCAATTCCAAAGTATCTTATCCTCCATTAAACAATCACCTGCCTTGGTTTTCCCCAGCTCCATCCTGGGCTCTTTCTACAGGAGCTTTTCAGGGAATCATAATGAGTCTCGCTTAAGAAAACTTGGGGCTCCTCTGGGTGCTGCTTTGGCAGTTCAGGCAAATCTTTGTTTTCTCCATTCAGCAGAGAGAGGTGATTTTCAGCTTAGGAAGTTCAATGATGTCAGCTTTCAAGTTTTCCTTTGGTCCTGCTCCAGCGATTTTTAAGCAGCCACATGAAAGGCTGTGCGGGTGCCCCTCTGACTGTGGATTAGACCAGAGGTGCAGCTTCAGACGTGTTAATCCGACCCAGGCCTCGTGGATGAGGCTGCGGGCATCTGGGACCGCGGAGGGGCGCCTTTCCACCCCATCCTTGGCCTGGCAGGGAGTTTTTCTAAAGTTTCCAGAAAACCCAACCAACCCACCAACCCCCTCCAAACTGTAAACATGTAGAGTTTCAGTCCTGTCTCTTCTTCTCCTTTTAACAGTTCAATAATGAAAAGATCTTCGGTGCCCAACCAGTTCATCTGATCAGGGCACAGAATTAGCCTCCCCTTTTCAAAAGGAAGGGCACCCTGTGCTGGGGACGCGTGTGCTGTGATCACTGGGGAGGGTGCGCGGTGAGAGGCGTGAGCCCGCGCCGACAGAGGTGGCACTGGGCTGAGGGACCTGGCTTCCATTCTAAACTCTGATCGTCTACACTGCACCCAGGATGCTCATTGCATAGACCGAGTAATAATGAATACAGCAGCATGAACACAGCTCCAGGATCCCTGTAGGATTCGAAAAGCCGTTGGTGCATGTGTTCCCATGGGACTGGTAACACCCAGTCCTCACTCCCACTGATCTATGTGGGTCAAGGGCCCAGCTCCAAGCCTCTCCCGATTTGCAAGAGACCCACGCAGAATGCTGTAAGGTCACGAACTGGTTGTGCACCAGAAAATGTGACTCTCTTGCAAAGAACTCTGGGGAGAAGATGGTTTATTGTCTACTTAACATCCACTCGCCCTCTCTTCCTTACTAAGAACCCCGATTCTTCTTGCCGAATCAATGTCTCACTAAAAGGTACATTGACTAGTTGTAGCTCAGCTCATTTAAATAAAATAAGTCTGGTTAAAGATGAAGTCCTTTGGCCAGGAATACTTGGTGGATTCGGTTCCTCCTGGTGACACTTGGGCTGGGCTGTACATGTTGCTCACTTGTGGATTTTAGGATAAAACGACCCAAATCGCTGTGGCAAAGAATAAAGGTCTGAGGTAGGGAAGAGTTGTGTCCCCAGAGGAAGGAAGTTGGGAGCAGGTAGTGGCAGCTGGGGATGAAAGAGGGAGGCCGGAGACAGGCCTTTAGCAGATGAAGAGAGGGCTTGAGCGCTTGCGCTCTCTGCTCCCAGGTGCACCTCACACTTACCAACACCTGGGTGCCCTCCTGGAGCCCCCAGATCCCATCTGCATTAAACAAAGTGCAGAGTTCAAGAGCAAGTAAACCAGGCGTGTTGCCTGCAGGAGGGATTATGGTGTGGTCCTGGATCATGACTTCTCAACCCAGAGCTCTTTAAAAAGAGACAAGCAGTGAGGCTGGAAGCCCAACTCCTGTTCCAACCCATTAACTGGATTGGTTTCAGCACGTGGCCTCCTTCTGGTCTGAGGGAGTTCACGTGTACATTTCTGTCTGGTGCCTCTCTGGGCAGGGCTTGAATGACGGAATGTGACCTCAGAATGCATTATCCGGGCTGGGGGTGGGGCAGCGTCTTTTGTTGAAGGCAGAGAAGTCAGGGAAAAATTGACACCAAGCATAATGGGGTACCAGGAGCCACTGACACCAAGCATAACTCAAGTCCCTGTGGGGATGATGGGAACCCAGGGGATTGCCTGGTCGCTCCAGAGGTTTGCCTAATGACTAAAGGAATAAAAGGCTCCAAATTGATGTCAATCTAAGCTTAAGAAATTGCTAGGTGTGGTGGTGCACACGTGTAATCCTAGTGGCTCAGGAAGCTGAGGCAGGAGGATCCTGAGTTCAAAGCCAGCCTCAGCAACTTGGCAAGGCCTGAGGCAACTTAGCAAGACCCTGTCTCAAAAGGAAAAATAAAAACGGCTGGGGATGTGGCTGAGTGGTTAAGCACCCCGAGTACAAAAAAAAAAAAAAAAAAAAAAAAAGAAAGAAAGAAAGGAAATGACTATCCTTGTGCCTGGTTCCAGCCCCACCCTCCTATCCACCCTTAGGTGACGTAGGTGGAGGGCTGCTTCCTTGGTGGGAATGTGTGGTGTTTGTGAAAGAAGAGGGAGGGATTCCTTATGGATCCCTCATAGTTTGGACCGGCCAAACCACCCCACTTCATTTAGTTGTTTGCCGAGCCCCTGACCTGGGGTGACATTCAGAGAACCCTTGGGGCTAGCGGGATGACATGCATCCTTGTCTGCTAATCTGGAGCCGCGCTGAAGGCAGATGCTGTCTGTTCCCGTGGATTCTGAGGCCAGATGAGCTTGCAGGTTGCGCATCGGCAAGAAGCATGGAGAGAGGGTAGCGCGAGGTGCACAAGCTGTGGGACACTGGAACATGTGGCCGAATCTTCCTGGGAACTGTGAAGATGGTTTGCTGTTTGCTTAGCAGCCACTCTCACCTTCCTTACGAAGAGGACCCCCATTCTGCTGGAGGAAGCTATTTGCCTGGCTAAAAACTACATTGCCTAGCTGTAGCTCAGGTTGTTTGTTTTTTTTAAGAAATCTGGCCCAGGAGTGGAGACCTGCAGGGTATTTTGGAAAAGGTTTTCTTTTTTCTCTTATAAGAGAAAAAGGCAACATTCTTCCCTCCTCTTGCTCTTTTACTCTTTCATATTTCTTGTAACTTGGATGAAACAGCTGGCTCCAGCAGCTCGCCCTACCCCAGAGAAGGAAGAGTGACAAGCCAGACAGAGCTTACGCCACCGACAGTGGCTAGGACCACTGGGACCGCGTCAGGCTTCTCATTGCTTCTTCCTTAGCAAAGCTGCCATTATTTGAGTTTTATGCCACCTTTGCAGCATTTTATTCCTATAACCACTGTCCAGAAAAGCTGCCCCACCGGTCTGCATGAAGCCCACCAGCAATGCGCCAGATGAACAGCCAGCGGCGGATCCCTCCTGTGCTTCTCCGTGGCAGCCACATCGGATCCCTCCTGTGCTTCTCCATGGCAGCCACGTCAGGAGAAATCCCTCCTTCCCATTCCTTGTTCTTACCCCAACACCAAAGAGAAAGGGGCTAGTGTGAGTGTAGATGGCCTGCTCCCTGCCAGCACATGACTGCCCCAGCCCAAGCCTCTAGAGGCCCACGTCCTCCCTGGGAGACACTGTGGAATAAGGCTTGCATCCACTCTGGAAATCCAAAGTGTCTCCTTTCTAATCAGAGTGTCCAAGTTTAGAATCCACTTCCTCACCCCAGTGAGGAAAGAGGGGGATTCGGAGACAGTTTGCGGCGATTGGGATTAGTTCAATTCTGCACCCAGAGTTAAAACGTCTCAGTAAATGATTTACACGGTAAATCTGCTGGATCTCAATGCTCCGTCTCATGAGCTGATAGGGGAAATGTTCCAGAGTAGACTCTAAGTGAGAAGCCAGAATAAGGCACACAATGGCGTGCATCACTGGCACCTTTGGAAAATGAAATAGAGGAGCAAGGATTGCTGCTTTATTTGCATAAAGAACCCCTGGAAACACACACAGGGTCATCTCCAGTGGGGAGGGGCGAGTGGGAGCAGATCTCTCAGAAGCACTTCTTCATGTAGATTTGATTCTCCAACATGGAAATGTATTTACCTATTAAAAATGCTAGATTTCAAATGTTAATGTCACCAAGTATTTAAGTTTCTTATAGAAAAGACATTTAGGTCAGCAGATGCCTAAAATAGAAATCTCCAGAACTCCCTTGCATGCAAAGAAAGCAGAGGCGGGGCTTCGGTGAGTGGTCTGATGAAGGCAGGGTGAGGCTTGGCTGAGTGGCGAGCTGAAAGCACTAAGTCTGGGATCACACATTTCTTTTAGACAAATGCTCCTCACCCTAATCCAGCACCCTTGTTTTATAAAACTGGGAGATTTAGGTGAGTGTGAGTCAGCAGGTAACATCAGGAACCAAATAAGGGAGCTTTAGCTTTTGTTTGGGGGAAAAACACCAGTTTGTGATGTTACTTGGAAGAAACAATAATTGCTGTGTTACTGTATATAATTTATTACTATAGTATATATTATCATATCATTATATTAACATGTTAGTATATTCATATATGTGATATATTATTAATATGTTTACAGCTAGACGTGAGAGGGCGCATGCCTGTAATCCCAGCGGCTCGGAAGGCTGAGGCAAGAGGTTTGTGAGTTCAAAGCCAGCCTCAGCAACTTAGCTAGGCCCTAAACTGGTGTGACCCTGTCTAAATAAAATATAAAAAGGGATGGGGATAAGGCTCAGTGGTTAAGTGACACTGGGTTCAATACCTATGCCCCCCCCAAAAAATATATATATAATGTGTGTCGTATATTTTCTAATATATTTAATAGCACTATAATATGCAATATGTTACATTAAAATATGCTTTATATATATGCTTTTCCTGAAGAAATAAAATGCCAGTGAGAAATCCAACAGTTCTGTTTATTTAAGGCAAGTGTTAGCAATCTGTGGCCTGCAGGCCAAATCCAGCCAGCTAACTATGCATTTTTTTTTTTTTTTTTACAGCCAGCGAGTAAGAATGGCTTTTACATTTTTGCATGGTTACATTGGTTATATAAACACCAAAATAATATCATTGCTATTGTCTCTCGGCCTCAAAGTCTCAAATATTTGTTCTCTGTCTTTAAGAAAACTCTTGCCCACCTCACACTTAAGACCTTCGGAGACTTGTTTTCTAAATTCTGCTCAAAAGTCTGGATGTGACATGGAAGGTGAGATTTGCCCTACACGTCACACACCCAAGACCCCCATAAAAGCCATTTAGTGACGAGGTAAGATTGGCCCTGATGAGCGGTTTTCACTTGGTGGCATGGCATTAGGCAGTTCCCCTCCCCCATGTGTGCACACACATATACACTCACAAACACACATGTGTGCACACACGTCCCAGTTTGGAAGGGAAGCCGTGCCGGGTTGGGTTTTTCCATTGTGCTAGCTGCGTTTGGTCTCCAAGGCCTTGAAGCCCCAAGATCTAGCTGGGTCTGGTTCCAGCTGCCAGACAGAGAGCCAGCCTCACTTGCATAGCTCAGTGTGTCACCAGCCCATGAATGTGGCTCTTAAATACAGAAAAGGTGACAGCTGTCAGCCTATTGCAATGGGGTTCTGTGGCATGAAAGAGACCTCTACATTGTATGTTCATCTAAGTAATTGGAACTTGGACTCGGCACATCTTTTTTAGCAATGACACTGTAACAGCATGGACCCATCCATCATCATGTCATCCCTATGAAAATGGTTTCCAGTGGTCAGCTTGTCATAGTTAATTAGTCTTCTGATGTATGAATAGTCAGAAGCAAAGCAACTTTGAGGTTTTTCGACACCTTTGGCAGTGAACTCCAGAGGTATCTGATCTTTCCTGCCTTTTAATTAGAGCCCTTTCATCTGCGAGGGGAAGTTGGAGGTAGAGAGAGGCTGGCTCTGCCTTCCTGTCTGAGTACTGGAGAGGACTCTTAGCAGCCAGAGGTAAGTGGCTGAATCTCCGAGGTCTCAAATGTTGGGAAACCAGGAAGTTCCAGAGCTAAACGTGGTTTGCTGAGGGCTTTTCAAATGCAGATGGAGTTGGATTAGAAAGTTCTATGAGATCAAAACTTAGTGGTTTAAAAAAGAAAAGCAAACATCGAGAGCTCAAGATTTTGCCAGTCCTGGGTCAGTCTGGGCCCAGCTGGCTTCCTGGGTGCCGGTCAGTGAGCGCTGGTTAGGGTTGTGTGGACCTTGGCTGGGTTCTCTCATGTCTGAGGACTTGGCTGGGACAGTGGGCAGCACATCGCTGGTCCACGTGGTTTCTTATTCTGCAGCAGGCCAGCTCGGGCTCCCCGTGTGACAGAGACCGGTGTCCTAGACAATGAATGTGTGTGTGCAGGGACTCTGGAAGCCTAAGCTTAGTCCTGGTAAAATATGACCCCCACCATAGTCTAGTGTCCAGACGTGGAGGGTTGGCAGGCAGACCCCGCTCCTGATGGAGGGCATTTCAGAGTCACATGGAAGGGGCATGGATGCAGGAAGGGGGAGAATTGTGGCGTGTTTTGCCATCTACCAATGGGAGCTGACGTGGAGGGGCACGCGGGAGGAGCTAACAGACCCCGGCTGCCAGTGCTGGGGACATGGCCAACTCTTCACCACTCCGAAGCCTGGACACTCAGCCTATAGGTGAGGGGCTGACTGATTGGAGGAATCCGGTGTCAACTGGAGTAAGCATGTGGATTATGCCACTCGGTCCCTGGGTCTCTTTGCAGACTGTAGAAGAGGAGGAAGCCTTCAAGAGAGAAGCCAGACCATGAGCAGCACCCATGTGGGTTTCTGGCTAATTTAGAAAAGAAAAAGGGGATTCCCATGTACATTGGGAATACAAGAGTGAACACGGGTTCAATTTTTGACAGCCTAGTGTACTAGCGAAAGCTTCTGCCCTCAGGAGAATTCCACTTAGCCACAGGGCAGAACACTCTGGTGTGTGAGCACAGCCTCAGGAGGCAGAGAGACCCGGCTTCTGATAGTGCACTAACACCTTACAGATTGTGTGACCCTGGAAAGATCACTTACCCTCTCTGAGGCTCAGTCTCTATATCCATAAAACAAGGACAACAACATATACCCCAGAGGGGTGTAGGGATGATTAAAGGAGATAAAGCCTGTAAAATCTCCAAGCAATGCCGGGCCTAATGATGGCAGCCATTAGCACCCATTGTTGCCATCTTTCCAACCTTTCTCACTGGCCACAGATGAGCTCCCCTCCAGCTATTGCATTCCGGCACTCTCCTGAGGATGGAATATTCAAACCCAGCAGGCACTAGGCTGACTAAGACTGTCTCTTCAAAACACTCTCCTTTCCCAGGGTTCCCATCCGTTCATCCAGTGCCACCATTTTGTCACCGTGGAATTCTCTTTGGCTCCTTTCCTTCTCACAAGCCTCACATCCAGTGTTCAAACTATGTGAAATGTTCCTCACTGTTTTAAGTCAGCTTTTGCATCACTGTGACCAAAACACTGGACCAGGACAGCTTGGAGAAGGAAAAGTGTATTTGGGCTCGTGGCTTCAGGGGTCTCGGTCCATAGATGGCTAACCCTATTCCTCTGGGCCAAGGTGAAGCAGAGCGTCATGGTGGAAGGGTCCAGGGGAAGAAAGTGGCTCAAGTCATGGCAGAGCCAGGAGGTAGAGAGGGGGAGGGAGAAGGGACCACAGGGAAGATGCACCCTTCCAGGGCACCCCCCGTGACCCACCCCCCTAGCCCACCCCACCTGCCTCCGTTACCCCCAGTCAGTCCATTCACACTGTGGAAGACTGATTAGGCTGCAGCTCTCACAATCCAGTCCCGTTACTCCTGGATGTTTCTGCACAAACACAGGAGTTTTCTGGAGACACCTTACATCCAAACCACAGCCCTCTCCTGGCCTTGCCCATTCCATTTCCCCCACTAACTGCACAACCTGAGTTCTCACTTGGGGCTTTGAGTAGCACCAAGAGACCTTACCAGTTTACCTGCCCACGGGCTCTGGACACCCTCATCTACTCTGCTCTCCTTTTGTGAAGTTAATCTTGCAAGAAGCAATCCTTTGCTCAGAATCATCACCGGTGCCTCGCTGCTTACCCAATGACAATCCAACCGTGAGCCTGGCATCCAAGGCCCTCTCCGCCTCAGCCCAGGGCCGATGATTTGACTTGTCTTTGAAGACCTCAGGCGGAGTCATTTTGTTTTATAACTTTCTGTATCTACTTTGTGTTCTAAGTGATAATTCGAGTCTTTAGGGCAGAGGTCACCAAACCATGGCCTATGTGCAATTCTGTATGACCCACAAAAGTCTAAAATATTTATTATGTGACCGGTTACAAAGAAGTTTGCTGATCCCTGCACCTGAGGGTAGAACCACGTCATAAACTCCTTTGTTTTTCCTACAGAACTGTGTACCTACTAATAACCACTTATTAAATGGACATTCTACTTTTTGACCTTGAAGCATCCTAGTCCTCTTTTGCTCTTGTAAGTCAGTTTTTCTGCATAGAGGGTCTTCCCCACTGAGGTCTACCTGGACAAACCTTTCCAGTGCTCCAAGACCCACATAGAATCCTGGGGTACACCTTTCTGATGACTCCCGCTGACTTCTGAATCCCACTAGCACTCAACGACTTGCTCAGTGCTCGTCTTCTATTTGCAGGGAGTTCTCTGCATCAGAGTGGGTCATGCACCAGACTGACACTGTCCTCGGCTGTTGACTGCAATGCCATCAGAACTCAGCAGACGCTAGACAAAAGAGAAAGTTTGCTCTGACTAGAAGAAAGTTTTCTCTGCTCTGCCCTTCCTCTCCACCCCGCTGAGCTAGCGGCCCCTCCTGGGCGCTCCCCCAGGACTCTCCCGTCGGGGGCTTGTCTTTGTGGCTGTCATCACTGGTTTACTTCCGGGGTGCTCCACTCTGACTGTGACCTTCATGACGGTCCTGTTCATTCATGTATTCCTAGCATCTGGCCTGGTGTTGGAGACAAAATAAATAAATAAATATTTTTGAAAAAAGTGATTATCAATTCAATCAAGAGTTATTGAATAATGGCCTGGTTGAAATATTGGTGCTTTTCCTTGTGGCACCTTGTACTTTGGTTTTCTATTCTATCAAGTTGGGTCACTTTCCTTAGTCACACATCCATGGCTAGTTTGTATCTCTAGTTGTCATTAAATACTCATCCAATCTTATATGACAAAACTGAGCTAGGAGAGCCCTGGGTCTTTGGCTACTGTGATGTGGGCCTCTTGTTCCTCTGATGTGGATTGTGGGCTACTCAAACAAACCACAGTTCTTCCTTTTTATGAATCAAGTATTTCAAAGACAAAGTGAATGCTGAATAGAAAGTTCTAGTACCAAATTACAGCCCATCCACAGGCAGCTTTATGAATCAGCAAGAGCCTTCCGCTCCATATTCACCTCCTTCAAATAAGACCAAACGTCTGAGGTCATTTGTCCAATGCTGGGACAATATAACAAAGCACACACGTTATCAGAAGTGGCAAATGGCATCCTGGAAACTATGGAACTCATCACAACGGGAAGCAAGAGCTTTGTTGGGAAGATGATGTCTTCCCACTGTTGTGTGTCCCCCCACAACCTCCCATTTCTTCCTCAGAGCAGAGCTATAGCAAGCACACTCCATCCAGCTGTCGAGGATGATCAGTTAAGTGCAGAGAAACTCAGGACAGGTTGCAAGTTGGCCCAGGTCTCGCAGAAAAATGGGTGAACTACAACCAAGCTTCCCATCCTCTCTGTACAGGTGCTTCCAAGGAGCCCTCTTCCATGGAGTTAAATAAAGTGGAAATGAAGTGCAGAAGCTCACCGATCAGACAGAGAACAGACATTTGGCATTTTAAAAATGCCTTTTAAATGTCTAGATAGATGGTATATTACCCTGTAGCCTTTTCAAAATCTGTGAGACATGCCAAGAATGCTGTTGCCTAAAAAATACTGGCCCTGAAAAACCCTGGGACGTGCCCAGGTGACAAAGGCAGTCACCCCACCACCTCGACAAGGAAAGTGTTCCCCCCTGGGCTGGGGCTGGGGCTCAGCGGTAGATCTCTTACCTAGCACGTGAGAGGCCCTGGGTTCGATCCTCAGCACCACATGTAAATAAATAAAATAAAGGTACTGTGTCCAACTACAACTAAAAAACAAACATTTAAAAAAAAAAGAAAGTGTTCCTCCTGGCTTTGGGAAATATCTGTTTTTACAAGATCACAGGACAAGGAAGAACTGGTAGCATGTGTTGCTCATAATTTTTATCTGATCAGTCATGCGTGACACAATGTAGTCTGGCCACTAACGGATATACAAGGTGGGACACTTCCTGCTTCAAGGGTAGGCAGAAAAGGATAGAGTGTCTTTAGAACAACATCAAAGTCACTCATTGCCTCGATGAGTGATCAAGATTGCAAATTCAATTGAAATAGACATTTTCTCATAGAACCCAATGGTTTGAAGACAGTACCAGAGTCCAGGCTCACCTGCCAGACACTTAAGATATCTGCGGGTGTATTAGTCTGTTTTCTGTTGCCATACCAAAATGCCTGAAACATTCCACATTTATACAGAAGAGAGGTTTATTTAGCTCACAGTTTTGGAGGCTGAAAGTCCAAATGACAAGGCTCAGCCTTTTGTGTGGGCCTCCTCCCAGTTGACCAAGGAACCTCCCACTGGTCTCCACCTCTTAAAGGTTTTAATACCTCCCAATTCCATCACCCTCTTTGAGCACAGCACCCCACAGCACCGAGGGACCAAGTGAAGCAAGAGAGTGGTCTGGAGTTGGTTAGGGCTCTAGTCCCTAACTCCAGAGGAGAATCATCATGATTAATTGCTGGTGGTTGGGCCAACAGTGGGTTAAAAAGCTCACTTTTGTTTTTCCTTCCCAGAGTTCACACCCGAGTTGTACTGTCACTCCTTTGTGAAATTTTTCAATCCAGAATAAGCCATTGGCAAGAGTCAGGAGAAAATGAGATAGTTTGGCAAAGATGTTCTCTGTGGTGGCCTCGAGGCTAAAGGCTCGGGCGCCTCTCCCCAGGAACCTTCGGTCTGCATTGCCCCACGAGCTGGGGGAGCAGGAGAGCTAAGGCAGGGACGGACAGATGGCAGGCCTATCAGGATCCTTGATCCTGGGCAGCGGGTAGGACAGGTAGGACGCAGACATGGCTCTCGTCTGCATTCTGGGGCTTCGTTCTGCTGAACAGAATGAAGAAATACACAACTGTCGGGGAGAGTGACAAGGGTTGACTTCTGGGAGTCCTTGCAGCTTGGGGGCTGCCCTGGCCTGAGAAAGCCTGTAAGGTGAGCTCTGTGTCTCAGTGACACCAAGAGGGCGAGGAGCCCCGAGCCCAGGCTCTGCGCATTGCCTCTCGGGTGATCACGTTACTAATGTCCTCTTGTCCTTTCATCTCACCTGTACATTCAGCAGGGCCTGGCCTTGAAAATGGGGATGAGTCTGAGTGGCTGATGTGGAGGCCAACAGGAAGTGGGAAAGAGAACCCCACTGGGCGCCTTGCTCCCTCCGCTCTGTTGCCCTGGTCACTCATGTTGGGGGTGTCCCACCTGCGCCACCACTTGGCTTTGAAGCTCCTGGTCCTACTGTCTTGGGGAAAGTTCCAGGCTTCCTCCTGCTCTCTCTCCCTGCTCCCCAGGTCTCCCCCATTCCCCGGCCTCCCCATACCTCCAGACTTCTTCAGCTGTGGTCCCCCAGCTGCCCTGGGACCCAGACCTGGGGCTCCCTGATCACCCTGTGGAGACCCATCCCTTCCACAAGTTGTTCTGCAAAAGGAGGCGAAAGAGACTGCTTTCACTGCCCGTCAGCGTCCAGGCACAAGCACTGGTGGTGGGCCTGCAGTGTGGCACCGCTGCTCTCAAGGGGGGTCTGCAGCCAAGCAAGACTGGCCCCGAGGGAGCCCTGGGGAGGACAGGGAGGAGCCGAGTGCGTCCTCCCTTCCCTCCCTCTCCTCAGCTTCTCAGTGGCTTTGGGGGAGAAGCCGGCCCTGCTTCAGTTATTCAGAGATGGCCACCTTCAAATGAACAAGATGATGGTGCTTGACATTTATGCAGAGTTTCACAGTTTGAAGGACAGTTTTTATCTACTTAACTGGATCACCTGGGACCCAAGACAGAAATAAGGCAGGAGGAGTCACGAAACCTGGGTGCTCCAGTCACAAAATTCAAGTTAGGATTCCTGTCTGGCCATGGTCCAGGCTAAAGTCCATCTCTCTGTCACCAGATAGTGGATCTGATTCCTGGGCACCCTTTTGCTCTCACAACTGAATTCCTGGTGCACTGTTAGTCTGATGTGGTCATCCACATGTGCCCCATCCCTACTCCACCCGTGGCCATGTTACTGCCAAATTCCACTCTACCGTGGTGTTTTTGATTAATTCCACACCAGGGTTATTTGCTCTTCCACTTCTCTCCTTTCTCCCTGTTTCCTCTCTTACCCCAATTCCCTTCCCTTCCCTTCCTTTCCTCTCTCATCTTCTGACTCTCCTCTGTATATTGTTTCTTGTCATTCAACGCTCATTCCCAGTTGCATCTCTACTCTCCCTTGCAGCTCAGGGGCTAGAAGCCTGGAAACTCTATTGCTCAGGCTCCTTTGCTTCCAAGCAGATGTTCTCTAGGTATGGCAGGTATGAGGGGCTGCAGAAGATGTGAATTTTTATAGCAGATTCTAGATTCTACTCTTAGTCACAAATTCAGGGTCAAGAGGCAGCTGTGAAGCCAGCAGAAGTTTCTTGACCCCAAGTTATTATTTTTTTTTGAAAATTGTTTTTTTAGTTGTAGAAAGACACAATACCTTTATTTTTATTTTTATGTGGTGCTGAGGATTGAACCCAGTGCCCCCCACATGCGAGGCAAGTGCTCTACCACTGAGCTACAACCCCCAACTCAACCCCAGGTTATTGGTAGCAACTTTGTGATCCTGCTTGCAGTGTAACCTGAAAGCTAGCGGCGGCTCCCCTGAGTTATCTTCCTTAAGCAACGCCAGCAGTTTTGCTCCATTTAATTCTGCTCTTAAAATTAAACCTCTTTCTGCTTGAAATACCTACCGCAGTGGTTCTTCAGGAGTGGTCCTGGGTAGGCAGCTTCAGCGTCACCTGAGAATCTGTTAGAAATGCCAACTCTTAGGCCCCACCCCAGACCTAGAGATGAAAAAAGAAGCCCTCCAGGTGATCCTGACTCCCACTAAAGTTCGACAGCCCCTGACCCCGTGAGATGTTGTCTTCCTAACATGACTGATACACACACACAGTCTCGAAGTCCTACTGCTTTTTTATAGTAACAAAATTCTGTGGTTACTGTTCTTGAAAATTTAGAAAGATGCAAAATGCATGCATGAGATAAACAAAACCCCACAGATCCCACGACTGAGAGTTAACTGCCATTAATCTTTGATTTATTTCCTTCTCGTCATTTCTCTATGCATATATAATTATGCATGCAGTGGCATAACTGTTCCATCATTTTGTATCTGCCATTTTTTAATTTGCCATTGTAATAGGAGCCTTTCTCTGTGCTGTTCAGTGTGCTTGTTGAAAGCCTGCTTAGTGTTCCATGTTATGGAAGCTCCATAATGAAGTTGCCATTTTCCTATTGAGGAAGGTTTATGTTGTTTCTGGATTTTGCTATTATAGATGAGTGTTGCACTGCAATCCTTATGTGAAAACTCGCTCCATCCCCGATTGTTCCATTGGCATAGAGATAAGTAAGAATATGGACGAGAAAAGAGCTTTAGACAGGGCAGTGCTGGGTCCCTTCCAAGGCAATGGCCCCTTGAGTGTGGGGTAGTACAGAACTACCCCACAGGTAGTTACCCTCAGGGAACCTAGGAGTCAAGGTGGGAGAGAAGAGGGGAACTTCAGAAAGCTGCTTTCTTTTGCTGCACACTGGCGGTGAGAACCCAGGCAGTTCAGAAGGAACTAGAAGCAAAATGAAGCAAAGTGGTTAATTATTCTTTTGGCACCCTGCGAATCTACCCCCAAATTTTGATGCCAATTCTTGATTTCTTTTTAAGAAGCAATCAAGTGATGTCCTTCAACGGATGAATGGATAAAGAAAATGTGGTACATATACACCATAGAATATTATTCAACTGCAAACAAGAGTGAAATTATGGAATTTGCTCAAATGGATGGAACTGGAGACTGTCATGCTAAGTGAAAGAAGCCAGTCCCCAAAAACCAAAGGCAGAATGCTCTTTCTGATATGTGGATGCCAACACAACAAGGGAGAGTGGGGAGGGGGAGGGTAGAAGGGCTTGTATTAGACAAAGGGAAGGAAGGGAAAGGAGGGGAGGAGAACAGGAAGGACAGCAGAATTAACTGGACATGACTTCTAGCCTTGTATTTGAATACACAACCAGGGCAACTCTGCATCATGTCCAACCTCAATAATAGGACTCTTGTTAGAATAAATTATACTCCATGTAGGTATAATATGTCAAAATACATTCTACTGTCATGTACAACTAAAAATGAGAGAGAGAGAGAGAGAGAGAGAGAGAGAGAGAGAGAAGACAAAAGTAATTAGCCCAAGTCTGCTAATAATAAATATAATTTAATAAATATAAAAAATTTATATTTAAGATTTAAATTCTTAAGATTGTTTTAATTAACTACCCACACAATAAATCCAAATGCTCTTGAAGCTTCAAGTCAAGTGCATTGGGCTTCTAAATGGCTCCAATATTCCATGTCTCCAATTTTGTTTATGGAGAACTCCAGTTCACTGTATAATAGGTGCTTTGGCCATACTTGCCAAATGAATAAAAATGAAAAATGTAAGTAATTTATTCCTGAAAGTCCAACTATATGTGCATCATATTTTCTTCAATGTTCCAAGATTCTAGGGTTCCCTGTCGAGTCCCATGGCTGGAAATGGACTTGTTTCCCAACACGCATGGAAGAACAGGGGTGTTTGCCTCTTATTTCTCCTTGACAGTCCATCAACAGATATTGAGCACATGCCTGGCATTAGCCTTGTGCAGGAACAAAGGCAAAGTCCTCCCTGCCTTCAAGGAGCTTCCAGTTTATCTGTTTATTGAAGTAAGTATATAAACAAATCAACAGTCTACAAGGAAATTAGGAGTTTGGCCGATGCACAGCCAGCAACCTGCAAGGTGTGAGGTGCGCATGCTCCTTTGGTCCCTTCGGAGTTGCCAGCTACAGCAGTGGAGAGTCCATGGGAGAAGGTGGCAGTCATGTTTTAAAAGACATTTGCAAACCAATGGGCCAGGCTCAGCAAGCTTTCAATCTGGGCCCTACTGAGAGAGTGGCCGATCTGGATAGAGCTGCAGGTTTTATACCTGAGAGGTTTCATGGTAGAATCCTGGCATGACTTGGTTAGGAATGAAAGTAATTTCTATGGTTTATGTGATGGAAACCTGGTGTCCAGGGTAATAGCATTATGAACTGGTGGGTCTTTAAGAGGTGGCGCCTAGTGGAAGGTGAGCACCACCCATGGAAAGGATGAACGCCCACTCATGGGAGTGGGTTGGGTCTCGTGGAACTAGATTAACTATTGAGAGAATGGGTTAGTTTAAAGTGCATTCTGCTTTCTTGCTTGCTCTTTTACTTCTGTTCTTTTCTACAATTGCTCCTTCTGCATATGCCCACTTACCCACCATATTTTGAATCAGTTAGGAGGCCCTTGCCAGGTGTCAGTATCATGATGTTTGGGATTTCCAACCCTCAGAATTGTGAACTACACAAATATCTTTTCTTTACAAAGTAATTGGCCTCATATGTTTTATTACAGTATCACAAAAAGACGAAGACATCAATATATAAGAAGGAATCAACATAATCAGAAGCAATATGCTCAATAATACTTTGATGCAAAGAGGTTCTTCTCCTATGCTAATTCTGGTCAATTGGGAAAAGTTGTTTGGAGCAGCATCTGCAAAGAATTCCTTAATGAGAATTTCAGTTTCAGAAGGAAGCAGAAACAAAGAGGAAACAAAGTGAGTGATTATCCTTTTGACCCCCAAGGAATCTAAAGGTTGTGCATCTGCTGTGTCCTGTGCAGGACCAAATCCACAATGGGTCGCACACTTTCAGTGAGTGCACAGGACTTAGGAAATGAAGACTTGCTAGATTATTAGACCAAAATACCCAGAGTACAGAATGAGTCTATCATGGGTGGTCAGCCTTCCTGGTTAAGGAGGCAGCACGGATTAGAAAGAAGACTTGACTACCTGATGTCGTAATCTCCAGTGTCTAGGTTTTTAGAAATGCTTACAAACCACATGACCTTGAGAAGGTCAGTTTCTTTCCTAAGCATCAGTTTCTCCAATAAATAAACTGGAAGCTCCTTGAAGGCAGGGAGGACTTTGCCTTTGTTCCTGCACAAGGCTAATGCCAGACAGTAATCAATATCTGTTGGTAGACTGTCAAAGGAGAAATAAGAGGCAAACACCCCTGTTCGTTCCATGCATGTTGGGAAACAAGTCCATTTCCAGGCATGGGACTTGATAGAGAATCCCAAGATCTTGGAGTATTGGAGAAAATATGATACATATGTAGTTGGACTTACAGGAATATTTTCTCCATCTACTTCCATTTTTCATTTTTATTCAGTTGGCATTCATTTTTCTTTTTATTTTAACCAGTTCAATAATCTCAGCTCTTCCTACTTTCCAAGGATTTTAAAATGACCAAATAAGATCATGCACTGGCAACCAACTTCACTAAGTGCTGGACAAGAGAAGCTACCACCATTTGTTTGCTGGTTGAGGTGGAAGCTGCTCATTTCTTCTCCTCCCTTTCATTCTCTTCCTTACAGAGGAGACCATTTACGCACCCACAAGAGCTGTTAAACTTCTAGGCCGCATGCTTCTCTTAGTGAAATGATTTAGAGCCATGTGTAAATAGCACATAAATTTATTATGACTTGGGTCCAAACTGGGGATGTGTCTATATATACACACACATGCAATCAGCTCTCAGCATCTAACAGTGAAAAATATCACAGCCTTGCAAAAAACAAAGCCACCTTCTTCCCAACTCCTGACAGCTAAAATGTCCTTAAAATAAATGGGAAAGTTTCAATCAACACACCTGTGCCATGGAGATTGTATAAATCAGACAAATCTTGAGCCTCTCAGGTAACGTCAGACCTGAGAATAATGCTTAGGCTCCTCCTGGTATTTTAAGCCTCACTGCTTCCTGCCCATGTCCCCAGCTGGTCGTCCAGGCACCAGGGTGTAGAACTTCTATTTATTCACTCCGAGGAAACAGACACACAAAAAGTTGACCCTGGGACCAAGTTAATCAAAAAGTTTTTAATAGAGTACTTGAAGGGCTCGAGGCAAGTGCTTGGAGCCATAAACAGGTGGCACCAATCATTTTTTAGTCTTGTTAAAGAATACCGAGCGTGCTGCTACAGGGAGATTATTTCCTGCCTAATTAATCTGCGCATGGCCACCCTGGCGTTTATTCACTTTGAGGCATGAATCCCATCTGTAAGTCCAGTTGTTAGAATTGGTGAGTGGAGACTTCCTTATTTCTTTATTTATTAAAGGGGAGAGGAAGAGAGAGAGAGAGAGAGAGAGAGAGAGAGAGAGAGAGAGAGAGAGAGAGAGAGAGAGAGCGAGCGCCCTTATGGTTGTTATTTTAGGTTGAAGCAAACCAAATAATCCTGCAGATCTTCAGTGTTTGAAAGCAGACAACAGCTGATACCCGAAGGCCTGTTGACTCTGTATTTATGAAGGAAAAGTCACACACACACACACACACACACACACTTTTTTATTCGTATTTTTTGCAGCAACATCTAATTGTCAGGGCTTGCGGGTCGTGGAGCTGTTCCCTGAATGTGAAGTGAGATGCTTTGTGGCATTGATTGATTAGCCAATCCGGCAGGGCTGCGCTGGTCCAAAGAGAGCCTTCATGAGAATTGGAAAAGTCACACCTTGCTCAAGACAGCTGACTTCTATTTGCTGGAGAATTGTCATAGTGCATGGAATATATTAGAATAAAACATTTGACTGCCGATGACCAGAAACTTGTCATGCTCAAAACTCAAATCTACCAATCTTAAAGGGCAAGCTTTAGGTGTGTCTTTAAATAACAGACTCTCTAAAGGATAAAGCTCTTTTAAAAAAAAATAAAAATAAATTGTTCTTTTTAGTTATACATGACAGTAGAATGTATTGGAGTTCAACTCTCTGTTCTTGTGGCTGTACAGATGTGGAACTCCACTGGTCAAGTACTCATATATAAACATAGGAAAGTGATGTCTGACTCTTTCTACAGTCTTCCCTGTTTGGGCTTCTCCCAAGCTGTCCTCAGGCACAGGCACATCAGGGTTCCTTCTCTCTGATGCTCAGAAGGACCTAGACTTGGTTTGATGCTCTGCTGTCTCTATCTCAAAATTCTTAATCATTTTCTCTTTAAACTTGTCTTTTATTCATTTATTTTGATTTAACATTTTTTTTCTTTTTTAAATTTGTTCTTTTTAGTTGTAAATGACATAGAATCCATTTTGACATATTTATATAAACAGAATATATCTATTCTAATTAGGGTTCCGGTCTTTGGGTTATACATGATGTGGAGATTCACTGTGGTGTGTTCATATATGAACATAGGGATATTAGGTCCGATTCATTCCACTGTCATTCGTATTCCTATTCCCCTTTGTCTAATCCACTGAACTTCTATTCTTCCCCATCTCCTTGTTGTGCGTTTGCGTCTAAATATCAGAGAGAACATTAGGCCTTTGGTTTTGGGGGACTGGCTTATTTCACTTAGTGTGATAGTCTCAAGTTCCATTCAGTTACCGGCAAATGTCATATGCATTCTTCTTTATGGCTGAGTGATATTCCATTGTGTATATATACCACATTTTCCTTATCTATTCATCTGTTGGAGGGCACCGAGTTTGGCTCTATAGTTAGCTCTTGTGAATTAAGCTGCTATGAACATTGATGTGAACTTGTCTTTCATAAAGTGAAGCAGTGCAAGCATACGAGCAGAGGAGCGATGCCTTAAAGGCAAGTCAGCCATTTCTTCCCGCCCCATTTGCACTCAGCATCGGTGTTACTTCCTTTCATTGACCAACCACTTAAATGAAAATGATGACACAGGAGGGGAAGGAAAGGAAGAGCAGCCCTGAGTTCCTCCCTCCTGCTCATCAGCAAATTAAGGCAGAGTGTTGGTAACACATGTGTCAAGAAGAGAAATAAAGACAGGTGAGCTGTTTTGTGCAGCATCTTCACTGTCTGGAAAGAATGAGATGCGTACTGTGAAAGTGGTTAGAATCAAAATGGAGCTGCTTGTGTCAAGCCCTAACGACTACAAAAACACAAATAAGCAAATAATCTCTGGAGGTTATAAAGGGGGGGCTCTCATGCACATTTGCCTCTTAACAAAAACCAACCCAGAGGACTGCAGAACCACAGCCTTGCAGGAAGACCCCTGCAACCTTGCATGTGCGCGCGTACACACACACACACACACACACACACACACACACATACACACACACACACACACACATACACACACACACACACACACACACACACACACACACACTGCTATAAGAGCATTTGCCAAACAACTGCTGGTTCAATCATGGACCGATGCCACCCTTGTTTTGGATCCTGTAGCCAAGGATCAGAAAAACTTGGTCATTGTCTTCATTTGCCTTTAATGTTCCCCCTCTTGCCTCAACCTCTTGGAATGTGCTCGGGTTTTCCCTGACAAGTAAATTCTGCATTGCAGTCCCCCCTGCTTATCCCAAATACCTACCATCATTAGAGAGTCTCCCTGCTATCTAAAGGTTGACAACATGCCTGCAGGAGCAGAGAAGAAGGCCTGTCACTGACCTAACCAACCCCATTTTGTTCCTCTCTGACTCCATTTGTCTCTTTACACTTTCTTCCTTCTGAGCCACTTTTTCCTGCAGTTGGATTCCAGGAAGCACAGGTGTGATGGATAAGCATCTTTAGGACAAGGGACTCAAACTACCCCCAAGCAATAGTCACCTTACACAACAGATCCCCTCATGATGAGTGGGGCAATGACCCCACTGGTGGAGCCACGGCTGCCTCCCCAGACAGGAGCAGTCTCCTCACTGTGGGCACTGAGTTGTCTCCACAAGCAAGGTGGCCTTCCAGAGCTCCACAGAACCCCTTCCGGAGACAATGACCAACATGACCACAATGACCTGTTGCCAGTTATGTAAAACCCTTCGGTCATGCGAGCCCCAATCCTTGCCTTGTTCTGTAATATCTCCATGTTTCTTCAGCCCCTTGAAGACACATCTTTGGTCACTGTACCCCATACCCGTTCTTCCTGCTGTGGCCACACTGAGTGAACTTCCTTTCCTTGGCATATGGGGACAGGGGGCTAAGCTAGGACTATGGGGACCTCTGGAGATGGATGGAGCCTTCACCCTAGGACTCCAGGAACAGATTGTGTGATGCCAGTGGATTTTCATACCAGTTCAATGCTCTTAAATTTGCATTTGAAAGTATCACTGCACAATACAAAGCAGAATGGTAAGATTCAGGCTAGTCATTTCACATTGAAATCTCCCTTCCTCTTTATATGTTAGAAATTTCTCTCTGCGTTAAGAACAAAGGGCCTTCGCATTTTCATTTTGCACTGGGCCCTGCAAATGATGCGCTGGCCTTGCTTATCCTGCCAACTCGTGGGTGGGGGATCCTTACAGCTTCTTCCCTGCTTTCCCCACCCCTCACCAAGCGGGGAGGCTGGCTGCGGGCGCCAAAGTGATACACGGCTGGGTGAACTTGACCTTCATTTTTTGTCACCACGCCACCTCTCTGTGTCTTCCCGGTCCTTGTTTGTGGCTCCTCTAAGGGCAAGGCTGGAAGAGCCATGTTAGCAGTCTCTGACACTTCTGGGAAGGCGGCTGTGTCTGCTGATGTGGAGCAGGTCGCTCTGAGCTGGGTGCTTTCAGAATCTGGGTGTGAGCGTTCAGAGTTGGCTTGTCTCCTCTGCTTCTCATTTAGCTGGAGCCTCTGGGACCGAGAGACAAGCAAGAAGCAACAAGAATCCAGGGGATGGAGGAATGCAGTGCTTCCACCCCAGAAGCTTCAGGAACACCTGCTGCCCAGGGCAAGGCTGTGGGTCGGCCAGGAGGCAGGAAAGCTGGGCAGACACTGGGAAGGAGGAAAGGCCCCTGGGAGGGAGCACCTCTGAGCTGCAGAGACAAGAATCCCTGCAGCAGCCTCTTCAAGCTTTTACCTTACAAAACACAGGCTTCAGAATCCTTCCGGAGAATTATTCATTACCACCACACTTTTTAATTTTAGGCAATCTGCATATGTTTTATTCATTAAAAAGATAAAATATCTGTGTGCAAGGGAGGCCCTGGAGGACACAGAGCCCGGGGTAGCTAATGGATTTCTTTATAATGCAGTTTAATGCAATAAGGCAACTAATGTGTTTATGCTTAGGAGGGCTTTTTCCTTGGATGGGGGATGAGGGCCTGGGAGGTTTAGACTTGGGGTAACTCAGAATGCACACCCATCCCCTGACCTAGGAGCTAGTGCCCTAAGGCTGGGCCATGAATCACAGATATTCCACAGAAAAGCAAAATTCACCCCCAGGATAGAAGAAGCCCAATCTCAGGGGTTGGCCAGCACGGAGTCCCCGTGGCCACAGGCAGGGCAGGGTGGTGGAGGCTGAGAGAGGCCTCCTGGGCTCCGGGGGGAAAGGCTCCCCCTTTGACGGTTGCTTCTTTTATTTTTTTCTCTCTTTTCTCTGGTTTGATCTACTAGTACTTGTGTGTTCCTGTTTCTCCTCCTCACGTGCCTTTTCTACCCTTGGAGAGGCGCTGAAAGGAGACTCCTAGCAGGTGGCAAGAAGGTGGAGGATAAGAAAGAAGACCGGCCGCAGGCAGTCAGGATGCCACGGTGTGAAGCCAGAGGTCAAAGCACTTTGAGGGCAGCGCTTCTGTTCCACGGATCAGAGCTCTACGAGAATAATTCCCAACCACCCTTTCTCCCTCCAAAGCTTTCTGACTTAGTTGAGTAAACTCCTTTCATCCTCTGTAGCTTGTGTTGTTGCTTACCCTCCGCCTGGGTTTCTCCTTTCTGTTCTCTACTTTGTCTTTTTTTCTTGGAGTGCGGTGAGTTGTTGGGGCTGGAGAAATAGACTTGGGGATCAAGCTGCAGAAAGAAAGGACACAGGATACCTAATGAAATCAATCTACAGAGATGATGGGAGGAAGCAAGATGATGATGATGATTGCTATTGATTAGAGTTCAATGTGTTTGAGGGCCTTCCATGTATTGTCTCATTTAATCTCTCAGCCACCCCATGGAACCTGCCATGGAGGTAGATCCCAGGAAGGATCAAGAAGTCATGTGCACTGGGCATGGTGGCACATGACTTGCCACCACATGGTGGCACCTGTAATCCCAGCGGCTCAAGAGGCTGAGGCAGAAGGATCATGAGTTCAAAGCCAGCCTCAGCAAAAGCGAGACACTAAACAACTCAGTGAGACCTTGTCTCTAAATAAAATACAAAATAAGGACTGGAAATGTGACTCAGTGGTCAAGTGCCCCCGATACAAAAAAAAAAAAAAAAAGTCACATGCCCAAATAGCAAAGGAAGAGAAGAAACCAAAGACAAATTAGGGAAAAAAGATTGTGAGGCACGGGAAGATTATTGCATAAATATATATTGCTTTCATTACTCCCCGCCTTTCTGTGCCTGTGATGGGCATGTTGATCAATCATGGCACCCTAGATGGAACTAGGGTTCCACCTCTCAATGCAACAATCCAGGTGGCCATTGTCAGTGGGTATGAGCGAGAGCCCTCAGTGTTAAGTCTATTTGCTGTCCCTAGTGTTTTAAGAGAATCAGGGAAAGTTCCTAAAGGGGAGGGGCCGTGAGATGCCAGGTGCTTCAGAACAGCCGTGCAGAGCGCTGAGGGTTTGTCCTCTGGGGTGTCTGTCACCAGGGCTTTCTGTTGAGTGGTGGCGGAGGAGTCCATGATGCGGGGTGTCACAAAGGCGATGGAAGGAGAGGCTGAGGGGTAGGTCACCTGTGTGCAGAGTTGGGCAGAGATAGGTTCCAAAGCTGCTCAGAAAGGTAGCAGGGACCAGCAACAGGGAGGAACTGGGGGTACCCAGTGGATGGAGGCCACAGAGAGAGGGAAGCAGAAAAAATTAGAGGCCTGAGTGGAAAATGCTTCGAAAGTGCTTTATAAACATGCAGAAAAGAACGTAAAAATAGGCGATGGTTTGGCCCTCGTTCTTTTACCTCGTTCAGGATAACAGGCAGATTAACAGTGGCTCCCAGACGTTATACGGATCAGGCGATGAACTCCCATTGACAGACAGGACGAGGACCGCGGAGAGCAGCCGTGTTCCCTTCTGTGGCTGCGGGATGCATGTTCCCCAGGCCTGTGTCTCATCTTCTCCGAGGTCATTTCTGTATTTCAAGAGCAGATCTGGCTGTGAGTCATTGGGAAGCGTGGGCTCACTTAGGACTCCAGTTCCATTGCTGTTCCACCCAGCTCGACCTTGAAGTCCACACAGATTCTCCTCTGCTGTGGCTCCTGCAGAGCTCAGCTTCAAGGGCTGCAACCACCTCCTCCCTTCCCTGCCAGTGAGAACAAGTGACATCCCCCTCTCCCAAGGCACCTTCTTATTAACACCATCCTTTATGTAACGTCTCTGCTAAATGCTCAGAAAACACAGTTCACCTAACATTCCCATAAGAACCTCGCCACAGCGGACCTTATTTTCTCTCACAGTGACACCCACATCTGTTGACTGGCAGTTTCTTGGGCCATACTCTACCACTATGCTATAGATAGCTGGAGTGAGCCTCAGCATCCGTGGGTGAAGGACAGGAGAGGAGAGAAAGAATTGTAAGGTCCAATCAACCGTGCATGACATTTTCCTTGAGTCCTATCTTCTGGGAGTTACCACAACATTTATTTTCTTGCCCAGGTTCCATGTTGAATAGCAGTAGCTACAATTTAATGAGCAACTACTCTGTACCAAGTACCTTACAGAAGTGATTTCCAGTAATCCTCAAAGTTTGGCAGGGTAGGTTATTGTGGTAGTCATACGGAAATGACTCGTCAGCTGTCAGCTCCTGCAGAGAGCTGGCTTGCTGAAGGCAAAAACCAGTGACTAAGTGAGGTGGGCATAGAGAGGCCCAATGTGGAACATTCCACCGGCAATGCTTAAGTTCCTAAGTTTTGGAGACTTGGAGCTTTATTTGATCTTCGTCAAAGTTCAATTTCTTCCTGACCAATGTGGCATCGTCTCCCTCCCTTCACAGGTGTTGATCCTCAATAAACACCTTGTACCTTCAACTCCGTCTCAGGGTGTGCTTCTAGTTCTGTGTCCTACTCTGTCAAAAGGAGAAGTACCTCCTAGGGTTATTAGGTATATAACACAAGATTTTGCCTGTTTGAGAACTTTTCACAAGGCCTGGCATATGGAATGTACTCTGTAAATGCTGGCCCTTGTATTATTTCCCAAAATCTCATTGCTAGGAAGTGTTGTGTACAGGAAACCAGGACAGGAAACCTGCCAACTCTAGCCCTTGTTTGGGTTGGAACTAGTTGGTTTGGAACTCCTACTTTTTATTATACTGTTCTGTTTTATGGTTATTTGCCTATTGCTTTATCTCTGCCTTCTAGATACTAAAGTCTCAGAACAGGGATTTTTGCATATTCACCCCCAACCTTGAAGGCCTAGCAGGGGCCTTAATACAGAGGGCCAGGCTCCAGGGTTGTTCAGTGAATGGCTGTGTGACCAACGAAACCTCCAACTCTCTTACACTTCTGGGGAGCCTGAAAAAAATTTATATTACTTAATATGCCCAGACTTTGCTCAGTTTCTGGGATTTCCTGTCCTCTCTATACCTGTGTATAGGAATCTATAGCTAATAAACCTACAGCAGATGAGAAAGAGACCATGTTGGCCCAGGTTGCAGGGTTTAGAGTTACAGATGAGAGCTGGAAGTCACCCTGCACACAGCTCAGACTCCTCTGTGACATTGGATCCTGGGGGTGCCGGCCTGGGCCTTTTGCTGCCCTCAGCATGGACCCCTTGTTCTGCTGTGAGGGTAAGCAGGGGACTTCCCCTGTTCTAGCAACTTCTATCTATATAAAGAGGCTTCCTGATGGGTTTCCTCACTCACTTTCCTGAGCCAATTCTTGGATGTAAGACTGGGAGGATTTGTCCAAATTCTGAAAACTTGGATCATAGAGTTTCTGCAGAACAGACTCTAGCTACTAATCCGAAAACCGCTGTCTTAATGGAAAGCCACACACTCATGCCATGAAAAAGGTCAGCTTTGGAGAGCCAATCTCCTTCCTCCTCTTCCCAAGATTCTCCCTTGACACAAGAAGAGATGGGAATTCACTACAATTCTCATCCAAATTTTGAGAAACTCTATTTTTCCTTTCTCCATGCCTACTTCTTTCCATTTATGAGGAAAAAACTTAAGCAGAACTGCTGAATGTCTTGCTCCTTCCCAGGAGAATTACATCTTGAGGCTGGGATGTAGCTGAGTGATAGAGTACTTGCCTAGCAGGTGCAAGGCCCTGGGTTCAATTCCCAGAACCCAAACAGAACAACAACAAAAATTCTTTAAAAAGGAACCCAAAGAGGGTAATAGCTAACCTAATGGTTTTAATGGTGGAATTTTAGACATAGTGACACTTTCCCACCCCAGCAATTGCCTGCACTGTGTATTAAAGGAAGACCTGGCTTCCAGTTCAGCCGCCATGTTTTCCTTCAAGACTGTGAGATACTGGACATACTGGGTAACGGTATTATTTTGAGCTAAACTCTTTGGGCCAATGTTGATCACATAACTTGATAATATAATTATAGGAAACAGAGTAGAGAGAAATTAAGGCATAAACTACAAATAAATGGAGAAAATAATTTTTTTTTTCATGTGAAAATTAAAGTACAATGGAACTAATAAGGTAGGACACAGTTTGAATGGCAAGAACCCTGGCTAGTTAGGGAGCTTCCTCAGGAAGTGGGAGGATAAGCCATAGACGTTGTGTGGGAATGGTTCCAAAGTTTTCTTTTATAACTTATTTTTTCCCCTTAATTATAAAACAGTACTGTTTATCATACAAATTTTGGTAAACAGGTAATTATAGAGATGAAAATTAAGAGCCATCTACAAAAGTTCTACTCCCTGGTGTCAGCCATTCTTTACATTTTTGAAATGTTCCCTGATGGCCTTTAGAAATTATACACCATATGTTATTTTTTCCCCAGAAAAGCTTTGGCTTATGAAGTTGTCCATGTCAGTATGTAAATAATAGTAAATAGCATACTGACCACCTTTTGATTTATAGGCCTGTTCTAACAATATCACATGATTTATCCTCTAGACATGGGTAATATCTATGAGGACATGCTAATTTGTCTGTGGGTTTGTTGTACTTAGCATAATTGCCAAAATCTCTAATAATTCTGATAGTTTATATGATAATTTTCTACCTCAAAAAATTGTATTGGGCTAGGGGTACAGCTCAGTGGTAGAGTGCTTGCTAGTGTGTGCAAGGCCCTGGGTTTAGTTTCCAGCAATGGAAAAATAAAACAAACCCAGAAAACCCACACCCACAAAAACAGCCATTTTACTTGTGACTAATGACAAGGTTATCTCTTCCTTTTAAATCCTTTTACCTCTGATTTCCCTTTTCTTGTATTACTCTGTTTGATGACATTTCCCATGGAACAAAGTTAAATAGGACTCGAGACAAAGGACAGGTATCTTGTAAAGCTTCTAATGTTTTAAACAAGAGTCATTCATAATAAAAACTATTCACCTACTACAAATGGAAAATACTTTCCTAAACTGGATGAAGAGCTTCTACCCAAGACTATTGAGAACATCCTGATTTTGAAGCATATTGCCTAGGTTTAGGAAGATAAATTTGTACTAATATGGATAAATGAATACATATTAATATTAATTAATTAATAAGCATCATTATTGGAGAACGTATAGAGACCAAAAGTTAAGGGATATGAGATTAATAGTGCACATGTACTAAAATGGACATCCTGCTAAATAAAAGCCTTTCTGGAAAAAGTTAACATGTTTATATAATTTCTAAAGGCTGTTAGGAAACAGTCCAAAATGTCAAGAATGGTTAACTCAAGATATTGAAAGTTATATTTATATCAGAGAAGCAAGTTTTATTGCAAAAAAATATTTGTAGGAATAAAAATAACTATGAAATAATGATGGAAATAAAAATTCACTAGGAAGATAAGGCATATCAAAAGAAACCTGGTAACCTTTTTTAATGGGTGAATGTGATATTACATTTATTTTGAATATTTTTTAGTTATAAGCATGCATTCATTTCTGTGGCTTTAGTGGTACTCTTGAATTTTTAGCTTATGTTTTAAAGAAATGGAATATTAAATCAACAGGTCGATATTCTTTAAAACAGTCCTTTGCCTTAGAGTGTTTTGATGATACTGTCATCCAAGCCATTGCCTAATATTTTTATCTAATGACTGATACATTAGTCATTTTTTCTGTAGAGGAGTTTTGTTTTTCTATAGTTTCTCCATTGGATGCTTATTTAGACTTACTCTCACATTTACCAATTTGTTTGCCCAATAATGCTGCATGTGTTCCACTTCTATTTTCCAAGTTCAACTCTTTCTTTCTTTTTAGTAGTCTTTGTGATACTTTTATTTTCAACTTATTAATTTTTTCTTAGCTTTTCTCTAAGTAACTCTCAGTAGCTCTTTTAGCAAGGGGCTGTGAGCGATAAACTCTTTGCCTTCTCTTTGTTTTAGTCTCTTGAGTGATGGTTTCTCAAGGTGCTTGGTTTCTGTTGACTATTGTATTTCCTGAATACTTTGACGATATCATTCCACTGTATTTGAACTCTTTTTCATATGAGCTATTCATCTATTTGTTGTTCCTTTTTATATACCTTCTTCCCTATCCTCCTCAGTCTTAAATTTTCTGAATTGTTTTTATGTCTTTATTGGTCTGCATTGTATTCTACTTGACTTTCTTACATTTGTTTTTCTTTTGTAATCCTCTCTTTAGCTGATACTAATCTGTTTTATTGGGGTTTTTACTGTAAATGACTATATTTCTCATACTGAAGTATTTTTCTCTTCTGTTACAAACTCTTTGTAAGCATAATTTTAAATTGAAATGTACTTAACTTTATAAATATTCCTTCACTGAACATTTATTTTTGTTCACTTTTAAAACTAACTATTAATAATGCTGGGATTGACATTGAGTATACATATTTTTTCCATATATTGTGTTATTTTAATGCATTTATTTATTACTACCTGTTTCTTCAGATAAAAACCTACATACAATACAAAAAATTAATTGAGTTCAGAGGAAGGGAAGCTATTGACAGGAAAAGAATAATCAAGATACAGAGTTAGCACAGAAAAAATAATTCTATTTTTTCTTTGAGGTAAGTCATAAACCTAAGATTCTTAGAGGCCTAAGGGAAAGAGGAAAACATGGTAAAAATATGTGTTTTACATTGTCCATAAAATAAAATGGAACGAGTTGCTTAGGAGAAGCACATTTTCCCCTCTAACGTTATTACTGATTGGGAAAAACCAAAAAACAAAGAACAATAATACTGATGTGTAATCAGTAGCAGTGGCTCTAAGAAGGTCAAAACAGTGTATTGTCTCATATGCTCAACTCCTCAAAGTCCGGCTCTGTCTATGGTCACAATCGGAATATCTCCCATAGTCTTCATCTGGGGATTGTGAAACTTCTAAAATAGTCTGGTAAGCTCATGTGTGGTGTTTTAGGGGCATGAGATTTGAAGCGATTGCTGAGGGTCCCGCCTCCTGGCACTATTGGTTTTCTATAGACATCCACTCCACTCTAACCCCAAAGCCCACGCCCTTGGCAAGTGCTAGTGGCTCACGGGTGGGTGTGAGAAGGCTCGACCATCACATGGAGGAGCGTATTCACTCCTCTCCTTCTAGACCTGAAGGGGAAGCCCAAAGCTCTGGTTGCCACTGGAAACCTACTGCCAACGGAATTAACAGAGGGCAATGTCAGCCGTCACTGCTGGAATCTGCTCTGCCCCTAGACTCTGGCCATTTCCACATATTTTATTCTGACTTAAGCCCTTTGGAGACATTTGGTTACCTGCATCAGAAAGTATCCAATCTGGTGCAGGGAGACAGAACTCAGAGGAACTATGACCTGAGAGGCATGGGAATCATTTCCCCACAGAGATGGGTTGCAGCCATATGCACATCACCACATCATGTTTTCCCAGCACCAGGCTTGTGCTTAGTACATTATGTGCTTTAATTTATTTGATCTTCACAAGAAGTCAATGAGACTGGCATCATCATTATCATCAACAACATCCCAGCTTTACAGAAGAAGAAACAGAATCATGAAGATGAAGTCAGTTGCCCAAGATGAGCCTGGTTCTAGAACCCGAGTGCTTTACCACTGTACTATATGGTCTCTCGGTAAAGTGCAGGCACCAGCTACATGGATAACATTTCTTCCAATTTGGAGTTTTGGGTGCAAATAAGACAACACATAGGTCATGATTTTAATCCTTGGCAAAAATCTGACAAGAATCACAATGACATAAATCAGCCATTATGCATTGCCCAGGGCTGTCAGGTGACAAATGTTTAGTCACAGGAGCAGGAAGGATGGTACAATGGTTAAGAGCCGGAAAGGTGTTCAGATGAACTGAGCTGAACCCTGGCCTCGCCACTTACTCTCATTATGATCTCATCTGTGGGAGCTTGATTTTCCTCAATGGTAGAGGGAAGAATATAGAGCTTTCAAGGCTGTGCATGGACGAAATAAGACAATGTGCAGAGTAAGGTCTTCTAACTGAAAGGCAACAAGTTAGAACGGGTCACCTCTGGACTCTGCCGGAGGTGGGGAGGCTTGGTGGTCTGAGTCTCTGTGTGGTAGGGGGTAAGGCAAGGTGTTTGATTTGGTGGGTGGAATGAAAATCAGGAGCTTTGTTTATATGGGGTACCTAGAACAGGAAAATTCATAGGGACAGAAAGTAGAGGGTTACCCAGGGGTAGGGGGAATGGGGTGTCCTTGTTTAATGGATCTCGAGTCTCCAGGATGATAAAAAGTTCTGGAAATAGATAATAGGATGGTTACACAACACTCTGAAAGTACTTAACGCCACTGAAGTGTACAACTTTAAAAAAATTTAGATTGGTAAATTTTATGTTGCATATATATTACCACAATAAAACAATGAGGGGGGAAAAACAGGGACTTGTGATAGTTATTGGTTTAGTGACAGTAGAGATGATGGTAACTGGTTATGAATACCATGAACAGAAACTCTGGCATGAAAATTTAAAACCCATAAAAATAATGAGATTATATTTTTAGAGCACTTCTTATACATAACATCTATTTGATCATAATCATTAGTTGCATAATAAAAGAGTCAAAGGAATCATGAGATAGGAAGGATATCAAAAGGTCATTTTTTTTTTCATTGCTTTGCCGTTTGGAAAAAGTGCATTTCCACCCCTGCTCGGGCTGGCTCTGTGGCGGAAGGGTTGTGACCCTCACACATCACCAAGGGGCACAAAATTCACAATGCTGAGGCCCCCGCCCATAGATGGAGGTAAAAAAGCTCTCTTCTGAGGCCTCACTCAGTCCCCACAGTCCTTACTATGCATGCTGTTGACTCTCTGCCTTAAAACTAAAAAATGTCTAATAAAAAAAATACATGACCTCCTGTGACTAAAAGTAGAAAAGAAATCTAGCTCTAAACTTTTAAAAGAAAGTGCATCTTTATAATAACAATAAAACCCTCCCAATCAAGCCTTTAAGAGGCAGACTGCATCCCTGTCTTTGCCTGGGGCCCATAACTATCCTTAGCTAATCTTTCTCTGACAGATAAAGAGCAGCTATATCCATTCTTATAGCTCAATTTTAAACTTTATTCAGAGAAGTGGGGAGAGGGAGCCCTGGATGAGAATAAGGAATGAGTGTCTGAGGGTGGTGAGGGAAAGGGGAAGACGGGATCACCGATTTGCAGAAAAGAGGCTTCTGGAAAAAATAAACAAATCTAAGATCCACAGCCCCCTGAATTGTTCAGGACCTTAGACAAATCTCTGAGGCTGCAGGGTCACAGCTAGGTTAGTCCTCTACAGAATGCCGTGTGGACTCAGGGCCAGCTTTTACGGGAGGTGCAGCATTGAGGAAGGTTGTTCTAATGAGTGACCATCTGTCCCCTTCTCTTTAATGAGGAGAGAGCGAGAAAAGCTTTCAAATGCTGTAGCAAGCACAGAGGTGAGAAACAAGCAGAGAGTGTTTGTGAGAATTCTAGTCCTCACCAAAGGTCCCCGAGGCAAACTGTGAAATCTTGTGTGCAAGATATCTTTAAAAACAAGAAAGACATTTATCAGCTCCAGATGACTTCCCTTTAGCTCTGTGCTAGAGATAAATACTCTAAAGGGCCATTTGAGCTCTGGAACGCTGCGTCTTCATGAAATTGACATTTATATTCAATCTGGACCTTGTTAGAAAGGCACTCTTGGGGGAGGTACCCCCCAAGTTCCCGCTGGACCCCTTTCTCTCTGACCAGCCCTCGTCGCTGCAGAGACAGCAAAGTGCGTACTATTTGGCCCTGTCTTCCTGGTTGTAGCTGGTGGGACCCCTGACCCAAGAAGAGCTAGTTAAATTCTCATTTCCAAGGATTTAGAATCAGGACTTGAGACTATATAGATTTGCATGGTTTGTTTGCTAGAAGTAATATAAACCCAAAAGCCATGGAGACCCCATTCTTTGTCATTTGTGTGGAAAAGTGAAAAAAAAAATAGTCTGTTTAGGGATAAAGAGGAAAGAATATTGGCTGTACTTGGCTTCTGTAAACTATGTGATCATCCTTCTGGAAACTTGTTTGTGTGTCTTAAACTAGCCAGAATTGGTTTCTACTATATGCAACATTTCAACTCAAATGTGGGGCACGAGACCTGTGTCTCTACAGAAGATTATTCGACAATGGTGTTATGGATCATCTCAAAGATTGCGGTCTCCTGAGTGTAGTTCCTATGTCAGGGATGCTCCAATGGCCCTTTTATAGGGTCACTTCCTCGGGCCCATTTAGATGTTTTGGAAAATCATCAAAAGATCTCAGACTAGCAGTTATGTTGATTATTGTTTTCTCAATTTCCCTCCCAATTATCTAATCCATCCCCAAATGTTTTGGGTCCTATTTCCAAAACCTGTCTCGAATCTTTTAACTTCTCTTTCTGAGCAGAGTTACTACCCTATACTTGGCCATTAGTATCTTTTTTTTTTTTTTTTTTGGTACCAGGGATTGAACTCAGGGACACTCAGCCACTGAGCCACATCCCCAGCCCTATTTTGTATTCCACTTAGAGACAGAGTCTCACTGAGTTACTTAGCGCCTCACTTTTGCTGAGTCTGGCTTTGAGTTTGCTATCCTCCTGCCTCAGCCTCCTGAGCTGCTGGAATTACAGGTGTGCACCACCTCGGTGGGCTTGTATTATTGCAAAGGCCTCCTACCTAGTCTCTGGTCTCCTTGCATTTATTATTTGCTTTCTCTTCCTTTCCAATACTTTATCCTCATGGCAGCTAAATTGATCTCTTTGACGTGTACAACCGATAATGCCATTCTCCTGATTGAACCATGGTGTGTTAGGATTCAGGCTAAGCTGAGATAGCAAAGAAACCCCAAATGCATGGTTCAAGCGAAGGGAGGCATGTGCTTCAGAGCACATGGGTAGCCAAGCTGCAGTCATGCAAGGACCTAGATTCCTTCTATCCTCGTGCTCACCCTATCCTAAGGGTTGCCCTACACTCTCCCAAAGTCAAAGCTGGCTCTCTAGCCATGTCCACACTCTAGCCTCAGGGATGGGGAATAGAAAAAAAGGACAACACAGGCCAAATTACTTTAAGAGCAAGGCCCAGAACTTGCGCATGTCACCTCCTCTCACACCTAACTGACAAGAGCTTCATCACAGGGCCACACATATTCACAGAGAAGACTGGAGAATGTGTCCTCTATTGGGTGGGCATTTGCTGGCTACAACTCAAGAGGTTCTTGGACTCAAAACAGAAGAGAATGGACATAGAGGATAACCAGTCATCTCTCTGGCCCCCTCGAACGGCTCCTGATGTAACTGAAGGAAATCTGAACTTTTCACTGTGGCCTCCAAGGTGATTTGTCATTTCTCTCCCTCTGCTCCCTGGGGACTTCTTTCTTTTCCTGGGACATGCCAAGCATCTTCTTGCCCTGGGGTATTTGCACTTGCTCATCTTTCTGCCTAGAAAGCTTTGAAGTCAGGTCTCAGCTCAAATGTAACATCTATGAGAAGCCTCCCTGCTCACTGGGTCTGCACTGTCTAGGGCCCGTGACCTATCTGTCCCCCGTCTTGTCCCATCATGGATCTGTTTTGTCGACTTCGTATCACTTTTACCTCTCTGAATTTGTCCTATGTGTTTGTTTGTTTATTTGCTTATTTCTTATGGCTCTTCCTCCCACTCCCACCCTTGAATTTGAGCTTTGTGAGTGCAGCGACCTTGTCTTGTCTCTTTATCACAGGGAAGAGTCACTGTCTCATGGTGAGGGTCACATGTTGGCCGAGTGAAGGGTGATCAGCTAGGGAGGTGGCACCAGCACTCCTAACAGAAGCTCTTCTCTTAAAATTTGGGAATACTTCACCAGCCCTGCCCTCTGCCCTCTGCACTTGTCCCATTCGGTAGCAGATGGCCTCCTGGGATGGGTGCTGCTTTCTTACTCTGGGGCCAGGCCAGTGTCATTTGTCCTATGATCTCATCATCTCTTGGGCTGAATCTGTCTGTTTTCCATTCCTGACATGTTTAGAGAGCCTGCCTGCTATTTACATCCCTGGAGACATGGGAACAACTGAATTACCCCCAATAAGGGAATAGGACGTTATAACTTATCGAATTATGTGCAGAATAATTTTCAAACTGTCTTCAATTAATGCACCTTCGGAACACCACCCTCTTCTAACTCCACGCAAATCTCCCCAACCTCGTCCCCCATGAGCCTGGAGGAAGGTGAAGATATCATATTTATAACAAGCAAGTCTGAGCATTAGAATTCCCAGAGTTACGCAGGAGGAGAACCCAGCCTAATAATAATAATCCTAAATGTTATTTATATGTCATTTCTCTGCCAAAGACATCTAGGTAGCTCCCAAAAGGACCATGCAGGAAAAATTCAACTGTCAGCATGTGCCAAAAGTCTTAATAAGTAAGGTTCGGGGGTTTTTAATTAAAAGGGGCTCATTCAGTGGCCTTTCCCCAATCAGAATAAAGTCTGCTTCTGGAATGTGCACTGCCGCAGCCGGCCTGGGGAAGATGGTCCTGTCATCGTTAGGCCCATTTATCTGAGGAAGGCAGATTCCTATGCCAATCCTGAGACATTTTCTGTGCCCCAAGTGGAATTCTATCATCAAAGCCGACTCCGCTAGAACATTGTCATTCCCTGTGGAGGTGGGGTTGCACAGGCCCTGAGTGTGATGGCGGAAGCCAGCTGAGGGATGTTACTTTGCAATAGTGCTTAATGCAGTATTAAGCAAAGAAGATTTCTCCGGATCATGAGTAAGTGTGGCTGTCAGTGTAACTGTCACTGTTGAGTTAAATAAAAATTGGAACATCAGAAAGAGCATTTTAAAAACCCGGTAATCATTTTTACCCATTACTTTACAAATACCTTTCTACTTACTGATTCCTATGGGAATAAAAATGGCATAAGGAAAAAAAAAAAGCCCTTCTTTTAAAGCAAGCAGGAGAGTGAGTGTACCAGATGCCCAAGAGAGACAGTCAAGTTTCTAGCTCCATCTCAGATTTGCAGCCTCACGTTGCAGGGGACCTAGGTCTCACTGGCAAGACAGCAGGTACTTTTCAGCCAGTCCCTGATGGAAAGTCAATCCCTGAGCCAGAAGGAGAAGCTTCTGTGTACCTGCCAGTCCTAGTAGATGAGACCACTGGCGGTTGAAGATTCTGCATGTTAAGCTGTTGACCTGATGACCTACAAAGATCCAGGGAGTCTGTTTCTGCTCAGAGAAAACAGGTCTGATTGGCAATAGCAGCTAATGAATTCCTACTTGGAGGCAAACATTGACTTCATCTTTGAACTCTAAGGAGCTTGGGGAAAGCTCAGGCTACTCAGAGCTGGTTGAGGAATTTTACTTGAGTGTTGAGGATTTAGGCAAGAGATGGTCAGCGGGAGGGCAAGGGTCAGCATCCTGCAGACAGAGGACATCACAGGTGGTGGGGTCAGCAACCTGCCCCACCAGCAGGTCAATGCCCAAGCCAACTGCTAACCCCATTTCAAGAAATGTCTAACATTGAGGGTTCATGTGACTTTATAGGGACCCTTGATGTTAGGGTCAGAGGGGCTTGTGACCATCTAGCCTTCTTTTAGGGAAGAAGAGGTTGAGGATCAGGGAGTGTCCATGGTCACTGTGCTCATTCACAGCTCAGCTCCAATGTTCCTGGTCAGAAATGTCAAGGGGCTGGCTTTGCAGATGCAACAGATAAACCCAGCCCATTTTGTAGTGAAAATGCTCTGAGAGGCAGGAGCATCTGCAGCTGCCCCTGAAGCATGGTAAGAATGCAGCCAGCACAGGTGCTGTGGAATGCAAGGGTGCTAGGGGCTGGGGGGCGCATGCTCAGCTCCCACTGGGAGCACCTGCCCCAGGGCAGAGGTCTTCCCATGGCTTGGCGTGGACTCCTAAGCCTCTCATCTCCCTGCAACCATGGCTGCTCGGCTGCTCGACAGTGTTTTGACCAGGAACAACCACCCCAGGCTGGTTACTCTCCTGATCCTTATCCCACTGCTCACTGTTCAAGGGATCCAACCTCAGATATTCTCCTCCTCCTCCTCCCTGTTTAGCTCCTCAATGAGGGATTGCTAAGCCCTAGCTCTTCCCTCTAGATGGTAACTGGATGCACTAAGCTCAATTTATACACTATAATTCTTCATTTAGTACTTCCTTTTATTTTTTTTAACCAGGGATTGAACTCAGGGGCACTTAACCACTGAGCCACATCTCCAACCCCTAACCCCCACCCCACCACCACACACCCTTTTAAATTTTGATACAGTGTCTCACCAAGTTGCTTAGTGCTTTGCAAAGTTGCTGAGGCTGGCTTTGAACTCACAATTCTCCTGCCTCAGTCTCCTGAACTGCTGGGCAAAATGTAACTAGACATTCGCCCCAGCCCATACTTCATTTTTGATGGCTAATAGCAACTATCACTTGTAAAGTAGCTATTCTGTACCAGGAATCAATTATGATACATAATTCAATTATATGTCATTATGTATCATATATAATATATAATTTTCTAATTGTCATACTAGCCATATAAGAAGGTCCTCTATTGTCCATGTCCCTAAGGACATAGCAAGAATGATTTGCTAGAATCAAAATATACTATGTTTGTAGACTCTTCTGTCACAACAATTTGAACTCTTAGCCATAATAGTTTTTTTTTCTTCTGAAATGCACTATTTTTCTCATCACAAATCCTCCTGGCACAGTAGACTGTACCCAAGATAAAATAAAGCACTCTCTAGATTCAAAGTCCCTAGTAGAATGCTATTATTCTGTATCGATCTTGTTTCCAGTAGACAAATAATTTTAGCTGTTTCATAGGCAGTCTGTATTTCAAATAAATATTGCTTCACTACTGTAAAAGCCTCTTGATATGGCTGATTTTCAAACTGATCAGAAAGATGCCTCTATTTATATTGGGCGAGGGACGGGGATGGAGGGACAATTCCTCCTAATCCCACACGGGTGACGTGCGAAGCCAATTCTCCCGTTCGGAATTTACTCATATCAGACTTGAATCCGTGGAACATTTGATATGGTCTTAGCATTTTATTCTCATGAAAGTTGATTTTCTGGGTAAAATGTAACTAGAACACTATAAACCTGCTAGGAATTTTTAAAAAATAATAGCCAAGAGCTTATTAAAGTCATAATACACTTTACTCCCAATGCAAAACAATACATTAAAGATTCTATCTGCATTGAAGATTTGGAAAGCATTAATAATGGTGACATATTTCTTTCAAGATGTGTGAGACTGGTTTATTCACTTTCATAGACCATAAGCTGTGGGCGACTCCAGCTACATATATGTTATACTACAGCCCCCTGCACGCAGCTCACCACTGGGACACAAAATGACTAACTTGTTCTTGTGTCCCCAGAATTCCCTATTAGGTCTCTGGACAGCCAAGACTCCCATTTCCCAGGGCATTTTGTCCACATAGAGGAAAGGGGAAGAATTTACAGATTCCTACATTCCATGTGGAGTTAACTTCCTCACGATTCTGGGTTGTGCCTATGTGGATGCCAAGAATACCCTGTGACATCTGCTACCTGGCACAGGTAGGGAAGCCCTGAGGTGTGAGTGTGCTGGGAGGTGTTGCCGATTGTGGCCACATGACATTGGAGGGACCCCCTGCAGAGTCGGGTGCTCAGTGGCAATTGGAACAGAATATGTGGCCGAGAGCTCTAGAGACAGGAGAAGCCAAAAGGACCGGAGGTGCTGTATGTGAGGGGTCTGACACAGAAAGAGTGGCCAGGGGAGGAGGCCAGCAAGAAGATGATTTTTAAATAAAGGCCTGAGGTTGTGTGATTACGGGGGGACAAGCATTTCAGGAAGAAAGAATAACAAGTGCCAAAGAGATCAGGCGAGAGCAACTTGGCATGTTCAAGGGGCGGGGGGACTGGGAGGCCAGGGCAGTTACAGAGATGTGAGGAGGAAGGAGAGGGAGATGGAGGTTAGAGGGGTAGCTGGCGGTCAGCTCAGGCAGGGCTGCAAGATGCCGGATGACGCTGGGTTTGCCTCCAAGTATGATGGACAGCTGTTGGGCAAGGAAGCTGAGGTCAGAGGTGCAGCTGACCTGACCAACATTTCAAAGGGATCACTCTGGATTCCCGAATGAAGAATGGACTGCAGAGGCCAGGGGAGAAGATTGACCGTAAGGAGGCTCCTGGGGCATCCGATGAGAGGTGCTGGTGACTCGGTTCGCCACCTCCCACGAATGCTATGGGCTGGGGACCAATTCTTTAACATGTGGGCCATCAGGGGACACTTCAGATCCAAACTATAGCATATATATATATATATATATATATATATATATATATATATATATATATATATATAAAAATAAGACCTCTACTAATCCTGCAAGTTATATGCGTCTTTGGGGTTTTTCTAAGCCTCATTGTGATTCCCTATTCTTGAGCAATTTTCTAATTTTATTTTTCCATATTTCTGTCATTCTTCATATTTCTTTTTTCAGGAGATCCTCCCACAGTTTGAAACTTCTAGCTAAAATGTAAAGCTGCCCACTCCACATGCCTCCCTGTCCTTCCTGTGCAGGTATCTCATTCTGGCAAGTAACGGTTACCAGCTGTGATGAAAATATGGAGCCAATGCTTTCGGGCTGACACAGAAGATGGTCTTCCTGCAGGACAGATGGCACCCCCAGCACTCCTCAGATCGGCCATCGAAGCTCACGTGGCCTTGGATGGCTGCCGGAGGTCAAGGGTCCCATCAACTTGCAAGTGGGCTCCAGGCCAGTGTGACAGATGGGCGGGAATGGCTATGGCCCGCAGGCCGCACAGGGCCTAACGAGAGCCTGTGCCCAGGGAGCGGTGGCACACTTCACTCTCCCCAAAGGGCCCCTGGGACTAATTTTGGTGCACCCCAGGCGGGAGGCGTGTAAAGAGTGACTTCTGCTTGTCCCCTGTTGAATGCCCTAAGGCGAGGAGTCGGGTGCCTTTAACTGAATTGGCCAACACAACTGGGGAGGGGGAAGAAAGCTGGGACTTGTGCAATTTGAAACCGTCCTCCTTTCTGGAAAATTGAGAGGGTAGAGTGGGTTCTCTGAGCTCATGTGGCGCTCCCTGATCTGGACGCGGGAATGAAGGCGCACACTGCTGGCGCTGGGGGAGGATGGGGAGTGTCAGACAGCCCAGGTGCACAGGAATGTGTCTTCAAGACTTTCTCTCTTCTTCTTTTTAAAAAAAATTTGTTCTAATTAGTTATACATGGCAGTAAAGCGCATTTTGACACATCATACATAAATGGAGCCTAGCTTCTCACTCTTCTGGTTGTACATGATGTAGAGTTACAGACCGTGTAATCATACATGGGGTCAGAATGTCCGACTCATTCTACTGTCATTCCTACCTCCAGGACCCCTCCCCTCCCTTCTCTCCCCTTTGTCTAGTACAAAATACCTCTATTCTCCCTCCTTATTGTGAATTAGCATTAGCATGCTTAATACCAAAACAAAACAATAACAACAAAAAAAACCCAAATCAATAAATAGGTTAAGGAACTGAACAGACACTTCACAGAAGAATAATTACCATTGGTCAACAAATAAATGAAAAACGTTCAACATCTCTAGCAACTAGAGAAATGCAAATGAAAACTACACTGAGATTCCATCTTACTCATGTCAGAATGACAATTATCAAGAATACAAGCAACAATAAATGTTAGTAAGGACGTGGGGGGAAAGGCACACTCATACATTGCTGGTGGAAATGAAAATTGGTGCAACCACTCTGGAAATCAGTATGGAGATTCCTCAGAAAACTGGGAATGGAACCACCATTTGACCCATGTATCCCACTCCTCAAAGGACCTAAAGTGAGCATACTACAGTGATGCAGCCACATCAATGTTTATAGCAGCTCAATTCACAATAGCTAAACTATGGAACCAACTTAGGTGCACTTCAGCAGATGAATGGATAAAGAGAATGTGGTATATATACACAATGGAATATTACTCAGCATTAAAGGACAATTCAATTATGGCATTTGCCAGTAAATGGATGAAATTGGAGAATATTATGCTAAGCAAAATAAGCCAATCCCAAAGAACCAAAGGCTGAATGCTTTCTCTTCCTCTTTTCTTTCTTTTTTTTTTTTTCTTGTGGTGCTGAGGATTGAACCCAGGACTTTGTGCATGAGAGGCAAGCATTCTACCAACTGAGCTGTATCCCCAGCCTCTCTTCCTCTTTTATGGCATTCTCCTCCTCTCTCTCTCTTTCTGTGGTAGAGTGTCTATTATACAACTAGAGTTGTCTCTGTGGAAATTGACTGGCCCTGGGTCCTGCCAGCCAAGTGCCACAGTATCCTCATCGTGACATAACCTGCTCCTGTTCCAGGTACCAAAGCTCATGAGAGACAGTTGAAGAATGATCAGAGGTGAATTAATCAGATTATGAGGGTTGTAACCTAATCACTGGATTAATCCACTGATTTGGATTCACTGGGTGGTAATGGTAGGCGGGTAGGGATGACTGGAGGAAATGGGCCCACGGGGATGGGCCTTTAGAGCTTTTAGTTAGCGAGTGGAGCTCTCTCTCTGCTTCCTGCCGTGTCCTGAGCGGCCTCCCTCTGTGTCCTTTGGTCACGATGCTCTACCTCATCTCAGGCCCAGAGCAATGCAGTCGGCCGACCACAGACTGAGGCCTCTGAAACCGTGAGCCAAAATAAACTTTTCCTTCTCTGTCCCTGTTGGGCCTTTTGGTCACAGCGACAAAAAGCTGCCTAAAATACCAGGTGGCATAAAAGGAGGGCAAATAGAAGAGCAGAGTGAACAGGTAGCTAAGCGTCTCAGACTCTTCTACCTTGGGCGCTGTGCCCGAGTGTGCAAGGTGTGACTTCTTCCCACCCGAGGGTGTGTCTTTCAATGGTGGCCCTATTTGTTGGGACAATCAAAGAACAATGACAGAAAACCTGGGCAGTAAGTGGTTCCTAGCACCACGGGCATCTTCTGGCTGAGGGCCCTGTTGACACGTGTGGATGGAAGGCACTCAGGCCACGTTGGACACTGGCCCGGGCCTTGTCTCTTTAGAACTTGTTCAACAGACCTTTATTAGGCGTACTCTCAGCCCTCCCGACGTCATCGGGTTCAGTTCTCATGGCAACCGGGTGATGGAGGAGCCACCATCATCTGTGTTGTACAGTGTGAGGTCAGGGACTTCCCCAAGGTCACATCATGGCAGGTCTCACAGCTTTGAACCAGGCTCTGCCGCTGTCCTGTCACCGAGGAGGCTTTGTTCCCCACTCTGTTGCTGTAGGTGGTCAGCAACGCCCAGGTCTAGGCCCTTCTCCCACCGCAGGGGGAAGGGCCAAGGATCAGGCTGGAGTGACCTTTGCCCCTCCCAGCAAGCCACTCCGTGCCTGTGCCCGCTGGCTTCTCCATGGATGCATTTTGCAGCCACAACTCCTGGCCCCACCGGCCAGGCTTCACCTCCTCCGTGGCACAAATTGTAGAGTAAACAGCTCTCGTCTTCATTTTGCATCCCAGCTGCTGCCCAGACTGCTGGCCACACTCCTGGGGCTGGTACCCTGGCCCCTCCCGGCTGCTGATTGTGGCAGGAAGCAGCTCAGGGAAACAGGCTGTCAGCTAGGTGTGACCCACCTCTGGGCTGTTCTGGCCACATGGAGCCACCCACAGCAAAAAGTGGCTCTCTGGAAAGCACCTCCTCCCCCAGACTGCTCTCCTCTGCCCCCTGGACGTTGCCTAGCAACCCTCCTCTTCCCTCTGCCCTGGTTCATGTGCACCCCTCCCCCTCCCTTCTCCTCCAGGCCATCAACCCCTGCTTCTCTCCGCCCCGTCAGGCCACTCAAACTCCCACTGCACAGCAGCTTCACCTGACCCAGAAGCAGCCCCTCACTTCCTAGCTCTGACAGTTTGGTGGGATCCTTCATACCATCCTTTTAATGTCAGCCTCGAAACTGAACTCCCCAAGGAGGAGGCAAAACCAAAAATAAAACCAAACAGAAACAAATTCCAAAAAAAGCAAATGACTGAATTTTCATAAGGTATTTTTCCAAGCTTTGAATAACATTTTTCCCCTCTCCTTAAAAAACTGCATCAGTCCATACTATCACATGTACGATGAGGTGGGATAAGATGGTACCAGTGTATAATATAAGATATGAAAGCGACCTCCTTACTTATTCTGTTGCCTGCTTCAGAGCCTGGAAGAAAGCAGAGCTCTGTCTGGGTCTCAAAGGCCGTTCAGCAAGTGGGGCTGGTGGGAATGTTTGCCACCGACTTGGCTCAAGGACAGCAGGCCATACATGGCCAACCCCACCTGCTCCACAGACAGAGGCCGGTTCTCTGGGAAACAGAGGGAGACCGAGACATCTACTTGGCCCCAGTCTTGAGTTTTCACCAGCAAATATAGATCTCTTGGCTCTGACTTTAGGTTGTACATCAGCCGCCAGACAGAGAAAAATTCGGGGTACCACCATGCCCAGTTGTCAGGAGGAGGAGGCCTGCAGAAGAGGAGCTCCGGGGTGGACCTGGGGCTTTAATTCACCAGGGACACAGCCCTGACCCTCTGCCTTCTGCAGCACATAATGCACATCCCTCCCAGCCCTGAAGTGGGGAGTTGAATGAAAACACTGGGGTCTTCCTCAGTGATGCCTGGTATTTACAGGGATCTTCAAATTCGGGAGCCCCAGAGTTCTCCAGCCCTTGATGTCCTTAGGCTGGACCTTGACATCTGATCAGAGCAGAGAGAGGCACAGGGAACTTCTAGGACAGCACAGCCTGGTGTACCTTGGGAATTTTGAACCCTTTCAGGAGAGTTATGTACTGTTGTTTAGATTGCACATCACACAGCCTCCTGGACCTTTTAAACCTCTGCTATTCAGTTGGAGGGGGTGTCTTTTATGCCTCCACTTCACCATATTGTTTTTCTGTCCTTGAAATCTGTTCGATGGGCTGAGGATGTAGCTCAGATCATGAGCTTTGCATGTGAGGTCCTGGGTTCAATCCCCAGTACCGGAAAAAAAAAAAAAAATCTGTTCTGTCTGAACAAACAGCCATTTGTATAACAACATTTAACATTTGCATCATATTGGAATTTAAAATAAATTTTAAAATGTTCTAGTTCATTCTATTTTTTTTAACTGAGGTTTTCCAGTAAATAAGAGGCGAAACGCAGACAGAAGCAGGGGTGCCATCGGATCCAAGCCCAGCCCCCCCTTCCCCAGCTGGAGATAGACCTCCTCCCAGGGGTGCACGGCACCGTCCTGTGTCTACATCTAGATCTGACGGCAGAAGTTAGGAGCCGACAAGTGGGAGAAGCCGAGTCCCTCGGCCAAAGAGACCCGCACAATTTAATAAACGTCTCTGTGTACCTTCCTCCTTCCCAGGGGGTCTCCCGGGACTAGTTATGTCTCCTTTATCTCTTAGGCTCAGAAGGTCGGGCTCTGTTCAAATTGCTGCCATGAGCCACGCCATCAGGGTTGGAGGGCACAGATGTAGCGAGCAGAGTGACCTCGCACACAAATTTGTCCCTTCCAGAATTAATTCTTCACTACAGTTTTGCATTCCAGCAGAATTTCAAGGCATAAGGTCTGGGCTTTGGGAGGAACTTTGCTAATGGTACAAACCTGGGGGCGAAATGTTCTGTCCCCCTGGGGAGAGGGAGGTATGGTATTAGTTTGATGTTGTTATTATCACGTGGATGATAATAACTACTATTGACCAAGCACTTGCTCGATGCCACTCACTGCATTATTTTTTTTCACTCAGTTCTGTCAACAATCCTGTGGAATAGGGACGACTACTTTCCCCACAACACAGATGAGAAAACCGAGGTTCACAGAGGTACAATGATTCCTGGTGGCTGGTGGGCATCCAGATGCCAGACCCCAAAAGCTTCCTCCAAGTGACTTCATGCTAACTTTAATGATTCATTCCTCTCAGAAGCAATTCCTTTCCAAATGCAAAAGCAAAAAAAAAAAAAAAAATCACATACAACCAAATAAAACCCAAGAAACCCTGTTAATTACTGATGTAGGCAGCAGCTGCTGGGAATGACAGCTCCCAGACCTCTCGAGCTCTCTGGTTACTCTGTTAGTTTTTCATAAGATCTTTCTCTCTGTTCTCGCACTCTGCCTGATACACTGCCTTGGAGAATAAACAGCTGAGTCGTTTCTAGGGCCTCCAGGAAACCCGTTTCCCCTCCATTTCTCTTCCCAGTGGATGGGGCAGAGGAAGAACAATGCGATCTCCAGATCAAGGGAGAACACGTAGGATGGTTCTGTTGCCTCGTCCACAGGGCTGCTGCTCCCAGGTCTGGCACGAGGGAGAGCCACCCCATTTTGGGAAGAAGTCAATTGAACTACATGGTCTTGGAGCTCAGAGATCTCAAAGGAATGGCGACTGGGAAGAACAAAAGTCAGCCTTCTAGGTCCCAGGTTCCAAAAGTATTGACCAATCACATTAACATTTGGATCAAACCCTACAAGACAAGTTGCTATTCTTCTGTAGGATGGCTCCACACAGTTGTGCAGGTTGAACGCTGAACAACCTAAGGAGCACCATCATGAACACTGAAGACGTGTGCATTTACAGAGTAGATTTCTGGCAGATAGAATCAGAGGGTCTTGATGAAGGAGTGCCTCCTTCTAACTTGTAGAACAGGGCCATATGGGCTAGAAGGGACTATACTCCTGGTGAAGAAGGCAGATGGCTCAGTGGCAGGAAAACCCTGACGTGGGGACAGCAGTAGCCAGTATGTCTATATGGAGAGGGGAAAGAGCCCCTGGGTATGGAGCTCGGTTAGCCACTCACCATGGTCAGCCCTGGGCATGTCCCTTAGCCTCTGTGTCTCACTTCCTATCTATGCCATGGGAATAATGATAGTAGAAGCAGTGCTACCAGTGTGTTGTTCAGGTGAAGAACGTGTAGTGTGTGCATGTGTGGGCACACGTGCCGCCTGGTCTACCTTAGCCACTTGAGAGATTATGCTGTCATGGTATTGTTAGAAAGCAGAGGAGTCTATTGAGTTAGACCAGGGTTCTTGGCAACAGGCCCCGCAGTTCTGCCTGTGCTCCTCCCAATCAGGACAACGCCGCCAAGTGATGAAATTGGTCAAGAAATTCAATGGACCATCAAGGTTATCTATGATCAATACCCAGACCCTTCGATGCCTACCAAAAGGCTTGAGGGTGCTCATGGCTTGCTGTGATGAAATTCTGCTGTGCTTCTGGAAGACACGGGGACACCCAGAGACAAACACTCACTCTTTTTGCAGTTTTTTCCTCTGTGGCCAGAACTGGGCTGGGGGCTGGGAGCCGAGTGATGGTGGAAGTGTAGTCACCTTAACCAAGGGGTCAGAATGGGCAATGCCTGGCCCTGCACGGTGAGACCCCTGCACCCTTCTCCTGGAACTGTTCTGAGAGGGGGACCGGGAGGGTTCCCTCCATCTGTGACTTCTTGGTCATCTGCAGCTGGCCAACTCAGGGCAGAGGGTAGAGGAGCAAGTACTGAGACAGGGAGCGGCTCACACCTCTGCATCTGCTCTGGAGAGAACTGAGCTACATGGCTAACCACACTCATGAGAGCCTGGGGGACATGGTTCAGCTTTGTGCCCGAGGAGGGACAGGACCCAATGACTGGACAGTGAGTGGTGATCTCCATGAGACAATCCCAAGTGACAGGATCATGCCACGTCAACCCAGGTCTGCTGAACACGCCTCAGCTCTGTCCTCTGTGGGGACAGAGAGGATGCGCTGATGGAGCTCTGTGGGAAATGGGCACCACAGGACCAGTGTGGGGGACTCAGGGCCTCTGTGTCCTAGCTCTCAGGCTCACACGGAGACCTGTTGGATCACCTGGGTCTGGGTTCTGATCCCTACAGCTTGCTACTCGTGGAGGGGAGAATTCTGAGACAGCCCCTGTGTTAGTCGGAGTTTTGGGTGCTGCGACTGGAAAGATCTGACGAGAACAATTGTAGAGGAGGAAGAGTTTACTTAGGAACTCAGGGTTTCAGAGGTCCCAATCCACAGACAGCAGGCTCCATTCCTCGGGGATCAAGGTGAGGCAGAACATCATGGCGGAAGAGTGTGGCGGAGGGAAGCAGCTCACATGGTGATCAGAAGACAGAGAGAGGCTCCACTCACCAGATACAAATATATACCCAGAGCCACATCCCCATTCCCCCGTCCTCCAGCCACACCCCAGCGCTTCAGTACCACTCAGTTAATCCCACCAGGGACATTCACTGATTGGGTCCAGGCTCTCCCAGCCCAGGCATTTCCCCTCTGAACCTTGCACTGTCTCACACGTGAGCTTGGGGGGACACCTCACATGCAAACCGTAACAGCCCCCGAGATTCTCATTCCCCGGTGTGCACACTCTGTGTCGCCTCTCCCTCGAGAGAGCGTGGGATCTGTGAATACGATGGGACAGTGGCTCCCTTGATTCGTTGACACTAAACGGCAAAGATGCTACATTATTATGTCATCTTAAGTGTCCCCCGAAGGCCCACCTGCCAAAGTCTTGGTCACCAGCCTGTGGTGCTCTTGGGAGGGGGTGGACACTTGAGGAGGTGGGACCTAGTGAAAGGAAGTCAGGCCCTGGGGGCATGCCCTTGAAGGGGATTGGGGACCTGGCCCCTCCTTCTTGGCCGCCGTGAGTGTCTTTGCTCCACCACCTGCTGTCTGCCATGACGCTCTGCTTCCCCACAGGCTGCAAAGGACCAGGCCAGGCAACCAGAGGCCGACACCACTGGAACAGCCAAATGAACCTTTGTCCCTTTCAAGGTGACTTATCTCAGGTGTTTGTCACAGCAATGGACATGCGACTGATACCTGCTGGGAGAGTCACTGCTGTTAACCTACCTTAGAGAAGACTCCATCCTTGCAGCTGGAGAGAGATTCTCGGACGAAGACCTCCAGGAGCCGAGACTGACCGCGGTGACGGCCAGGAAGAAAACAGCAAGAAACTTGACTCAAGTTCCAAAAGAATGTGGAGGAGAACCCTTAGCCTCACACGAGATTCCAGCCCCTGCTGAGATCTTGATTTCAGAGCAGGGAATTAGCCAACTTGTGCCTGGACTCCTGACCCACGGACACTCTGATGGAATGAATTGGAGTTGTTCAAGTCGCAGAGTTTACAGCCATTTCCTACACAGCCATCGAGAGCTACGAGAGGGTAGTAGGCTACATCATTTAGTTTTTGTGAGACTCCAGTTTTCCTAATTTCTGTTAATTCCTAAAATGGTCTCCTAGATTTATTGAGATAATGTATCTAAAAGAGTTTTATAAATTATCAAGTCATTAACACTGGCGAAAAGGATGTGTTAATAATAGGCAGTAACAATAAATTGGCCTTGAAGGGAAAAACAAGGCACTAGGCATTTGTTTTAAAAGAGTATATCTAATTAGTGCTTATTTTTAGAAATCTTCCTGGTCTTCTTTGCTATTTAATCATCCATTTTTTTTTTCCTACTTAGCACTCAGAGTCAGCAAGGCCCTCTGGCATGAGATTCTGTGTAATTCTGGGGAATGTCTCTGAGATGGATTGGATTGTGGTTATTCCTAAGAGGTAGCTGCAGGAAGGTTCTGGACATACTTTACCTCTAGTCGTCTCAAGTTCCAAATCCTCTGGTGGAGTTACCTTCACAGTGATAACAAGAGCTCACCTAATGACTTCGAGACTGGACAAAACCAACACAAACTATTAATGCCATTGGGTATAAGTATTGATACACAGTAGTTTGGAGAATTTGGAGGAAGACATAGGAAGAGCATATTCTCACTGGTTAGTCAATAGGGTGTCTTTTTCTTTTTTAAATTAAAAGAAATAAAAATCCCCATCATTGCAATTGAAGAATTTGCAATCTTCATTAAGAATTCAAAATGGCCCCCAAACCTTAGAAATCTTTATAAAACTAACCACCAATTGGAAAGTATGTGTAAGCTAAATCCATGTTCCCTGAGATTATACAAAGTAAAGAGCTATTGTTAATGGAACATCAAATTTGCATATGGATTTTTGGCATTCTAATTACTTTAATACATACTATACACCTATTAGAATAGCTAAAATTTAAAGGACTACCCATATCAAGTGGCGGAGAGGATGTAGAGAAATTGCAACTCCTCCACACTGCCAGTGGGAATGAAGAGCATACAACTATTTTACTTTGGAAAATAGTCTGGCAGTTTCTTAAAAAAGCTAAGCATGTGCCTACCATATGATCCAGCTATTCTACTCCTGGGCATTTACTCAGTGAAATTAAAGAAGAGGTTCACACAAAAGCCTCTACACAGATGTTCAAAGCAGCTTTAGTTGTATTAGCCCCAAACTGAAAATGATCCATCAACAGCTGAATGGGTAAAAACCCTGTGGTATATCTATTTAGTGGAATATTACTCAGGGATAAAAAGGATTGGCCTATTGATACACACTACAACATGGATGGCTTTTTAAATAATTATGTTGAGCATAAACTTCCTGTCAGAAAATCACATACGAAGTGATTTTGCTTATACAAAATGCAAAAGAATCTATAGTGACAGAAAGCAGGTGATCATTGTGTAGGGAACAGGGGCTGAAAATGGTGGAGGAAACTTGGGGATAATGCTTGTGTTCATTATCTCGACCATGGTGATGGCTGTACAGGTCCGGCTAGCTGTCAAAACCTCACTGTAGGTGAAACACGTGTAACTTATTTTATTTCAGTTATACCTAATAAAGTGTTAAGAAAAGTCATTTTCACAACATCATCCAAGTTTTAGTCTCACAATAAAATTCTGAAGCTGTTAAGGAAAATATTAATTTCATCTTTCAGGTGGGAGAACTATAGGCTCTCAGGGAAAATACATCTCCAGGTCTGAAGTGAGGACTCAGGTCTCTCTGTTCCAGGAAAGCACTCGCTACCTGGAGCTGCCTCTGTGGCTGCTCAGCACCAGATCACCCCAGCTGAGTCCCTGGCCCCTGGGGTGCTGGTCTCTCTATGGCTTTGGTTCTCAAAGTATTTTCTGCTGACTTCTGGGGATCCCCAAGATCTTCCAGGGAATCTGTCAAGGTCAAAACTAGTTTCATTATATTGCAAAGATGATGTTTTCCTTTTTCATTGCCTTGACTTCGGTCCTGGTGGTGCAAAGGCAATGGTGTAGGATTGTTCCCTTAGCACCAATGGCGGGAGTGGTCAGCAAGCCTCACAGGTGGTCATTATAGTCACTGCCAGGAAGCCACAGTAGAACAGACCAACGTAAAAACACAACAAGGCCAGAGGACTCCCATTTTAGAGTGTTTTTGACGATGCAATAAAATGATTGATTTTATTAATTCTCAAATCTCAGGGATAGGTCTTTTCAATATTTTGTATGGAAAAAAAAAAAGATGCATGCATACGGGCCCTATGTCGTACACCAAGCCAGGATGATTGCCTCAAGAAAAAACACCTGTGTGGCCAAATTGTCCACCAAGCAAGCGTCTTCTGTCCATTGGATCCTCATTTTTAATTTGAAAGAATTGCAAATTATGGCTGTTTAATTTCCGTAATTGGAAGACATTTTCCCAGAAATGAGCTAGGTGAGGCCTTTCCTTCAAGGACAACTGAAAGTGGTTGCTGCCAGTAATAAACACTGGTGTTTTCAAGCAAAAATTAAAATTTTGGAAAACTTGTTGGCAGTTTCCCCATACTTCAGAACTTGTAATGATACTAAGAAATATAATTTTTATTGTATATTGAAATGTATCAACATGTGAATGATCTGCTTAAGTGGGCCAATATTTTCCAATGACCAGTATTGTGATATGATGTTATAAAATCATGCATTGGTAAAGGAGTCATTTGAAGTAGATGATTGTGGTTGATCTATAGAACAGTTCATAGATATATTTTCATATTTCACTATTTTGGTATAGTGTCAAAGAAGAATATCCACAATAAATTGAAAATACACTATTAAAATACATCATTAAAACACACTATCTTCCTCTTCTTGGTACAGTATGGAAATCTGGATTTTCTCCATAGACTTCAACAACAACAACAAAAAACACAACAGATATGATAATCCACCTGTCTTCTGTTGATCTAGACATTAAAGAAATGTGTAAAATGTTTGCTAATGGTACTCTTTTCACACCTTTCTTTTTGTATTGGAAAATATAATGATTTTCATTGAAACATGTTATTTGTGTTAATCTGTAATGGATTTGTCATTGTCAAGTGAACTGATTAATAAATAATGGTTAACAAAAATAAATTACCCAATCAATAAGTGGGCTAAGGAACTGAACAGACACGTCACAGAAGAATAATTATGATCAGTCAACAAATAAATGAAAAAAAATGTTCGACAAAATTAGCAATTAGAGAAATGCCAATTAAGACTACACTGAGATTTCATCTCACTCTAGTCAGAATGGCAATTATCAAGAATATGATGTATTAAGATGTGAACTGGGTATCAAAATACTTTATATACAGAGATATGAAAAATTGTGATATATATGTGTAATAAGAATTGTAATGCATTCCACTGTCATTCATTTATTTATTTAAAAATCAATTAAAAAAGAATACAAGCAACAATAAATGTTGGCGAGGATGTGGGGGGAAGCAGTACACTCATACATTGCTGGTGGAACTAGAAATTGGTGCAACCACTGTGGAAAAACAGTATGAAGATTCCTAAGAAAACTTGAAATGGAACCACCATTTGATCCAGGTATCCCACTCCTACTTTTATACCCAAAGGAATTAAAATCAGCATACTACAGTCATGTAGCCACATCAGTGTTTGTAGCAGTTCAATTCTCAATAGCTAAGCTATGGAACCAACCTAGATGCCCTTCAATAGATGAATGGATAAAGAAAATGTGGTGTATATACACAAAAGAATATTACCCAGCCTTAATGAAGAATTGAAATTATGGCATTTGCTGGTAAGTGGATGGAACTGGAGACTATCATGCTAAGTGAAATAAGCCAATACCCCAAAACCAAAAGCTGAATATTCTCTGATAGATATGCGGACACAAGCAGAGGATTAGAAGTTCACTATACTGAACAGGGTGGAGTAGGGGAAAGGGAGAAGGGATAGGAATGTGAAGGACAGTAGAATGAATCAGACGTCACTTTCCTATGTTCATATATGAATACACGACCGGCGAAACTCCACATCATGTACAACCCCAAGAATGGGAAGTTATACTTCAAGTATATATGATATGTCGAAATATATTCTACTGTCGTGTACATATGATACGAACAAAGAGAACAAATAAAAAAATTTAAAAAGAACAATGATTAAGTCCCGTTAGTTTTAATTTCTAACGTGGTAGACGTTACTAGGCATAACCCACGTAACCAAAACTCTTCAGGCTCTGTGGTGGGCCCAATGATGGCTCACCAATGCTGTCTGTATCTGAATACCTGGGGTCCGTGGATGTCACTCCAGATGGCAAAGGAGACTTTATAGATATGATTAAGCTAAGGATCTCGAGATGGGAGATTTTCCGGAAGGAGCCATGTCATCACATGGGTCTTTGCAAGAGGGAGGCAGGCAGAGTGGGTGTGAGGCCAGAAGCGGAGGCTGGAGTGGGTGAGGGAGGAAGAAGCTGAGCCCTGCAGGGCCCTTCAGGAGCTGAAGTTTGCCAGGAAGGCCTCTCTCCACAGAGCCGGGGAAGGGCCAGCCCTGTCCGCACCTTAGCTTCAGCCCAGGGAGAATGATTTTGGACTTCTGGCCTCCAGAACCGTGACGTGATACTCTCACATTATTTCATACCATGGAGTGGGTGATAATTTTTCCAGTAGAAATAGAAAACTAATAAAGCGTTCTCAATAATTTTTAAGACTGTAAAATTGAAACCAGAAAGTCTAAGAATCACTCTTCCACGGCCACCTGACCAGGGCTTTGATGGAATCAGACACTGGGCAGAGAGGAGGGACCCCAGTGCTAGCCCATGTCCCAGAGAGATCATTGTGGAAGACTCCAGGTCCTCTGGAGCCCCAGGGCACCCCTAGGTAACCTCAGAGTTCCTTCAAGACCTGGCACATAGGAAGGGCTCCACAAACGAGTGTTAAATGAAGGAACAAATATATCAACCATCCTCTTACTGTTTGTCACTTAAACAGGCCATTTAAGAGGATAATATGACTTATGGGGCTCCTACTCAGTGCCAGACCCTTTCAGATCCTTAACTCTTATTACCTTTACTCCATGCAATGTGGCAAGTGGGGTCCAGAGTGGTCAAGGGACTTGTCCGAGTCACACAGCCAGGAAGTGGCAGAGCCAGATATTAAATCTGTCATCCAGGTCCCAGAGCCACGTTTCCTCCATGGGGACCTCTGGGAAGGGCATGAATTTACCCAGCCCCTCATGGGTCCTGAGGTACAGGTGGGTGATGTTTACGTAGGGCATCCCTCATTTTTATCTGGGTAGAAAATAAGGATGAACCTAATCCTACCCAGAGACCAGGTGGGCCTGGGCACATAGGAAGGGGGACTGAGGACCACCAAGATCACCCGCAACTTGCACGTCCCCAGGCAGCTCATCTTCTCTGTTGGCAAAAAAAATCTCAAGACGATTTATCCCCAGAGCAACTTGTATTTATCTGGATGAGTTTATTCCCCTGAGATTTTAAATGAAAGGAATAACGTTGATCGTGAGGGAACAATGGACCCGTTGCTCGTACCTCTGTGGCGAGCACTATCTAATGCAATTTCCCAGAAATTGTTATCATTATCACTTGTCTCTTGATGTGGCGCGGCACTCGGAATGGAGTGTTACCATGGTACCTCTGATCTTTAGTGATTTTTCTTTTTGTTCTGTTTTACTTGGTAAATATATATATATATATATATTTTTTTTTTTTTTTTTACTTTGCTCTTAAGTTGCAATGACATGGAAGAGGACTGACCAATCCCCGAGTGACCTTTAGCGGTTTCTCCACTGTTGGGTGGCTAATAAGTTAATTAAGCTTCCTGTTAATTAACTTTAATAATTAGCTTCGATATGGTCCTACCAAATGGTGATTACCTTGGCTATGGACGGTTAGCTCAGGCTGTCAATCAGAACGCGGGCCCACGCTGCCAAGGGGCAGCCTGACCCTGTTGGGCAAGAAATAGAGGACTTTGCCAGCTTCTTTTGTCTTTGGGAGAACAGGTTGTCTCCAGCCTCAACGTCCAAACTGCTGGTCCTCTTAAGGTATCTCTAATTTAATGAGGCAATGGCGGAGTGAGTCATCTTGGCTTAATTTAAATCTGATTCCAAAAGTCAGATCTGAGTTAAAAAAAAAAAATAAGACTTGACAGATGATTTCAGAGATTTTTTTTTCTTTTAAAGGAACATTTCCTCTTTTAGAAAGTCTGACTCACGCAGAAGCCACTGATGACAAATCAGTGCCTATTCTCAGGTGGCCTTTCGAGTAACATATCTCCCTTCCCCACGGTGGGGTGGCTCGCTTTGTCCGTGCCTGGAGACCAGCGCTGCCCTGTGAGGACACACACAGAAGAAGCCGATGAATAATGAACAGGGGCCTGAAGGCGGCACGGAGCTCTCCCTGGTCACCACGCTCCGCTAATAACTTTTTGGACTGCTGGATGTCAGGCTGCACGTGTGGTGGAGACGATGCTTGTCAGCTCATTTGGCTTCTAATTCTCCCGACATCCTGACTGCTCTGAGGTTTTTCCATAGCCAAATTGTCTTGCCTGTTACATTTGCAAAGCATTTAGGGGACTTCATTTTATGCGTTGAGCAAGATGGCCTTGGTCACGTTAGCGCTTTGTTGGGATCTCAGTGGACCTCTTGGAACCGGCAGATGATGCTGCCTCAGGGTGTCAGCGTGGGTGCAGGGGAGCCAGACATGCTTCCCGGCTCCCTTGGAGGACTTGGGGAGGTTCTGTTCAGGGCTTCAGAAAGAAGAAAAAAAAAAAACTGAAATGCTGATATTTTTAGTTCCCACACACTCCTTGACTATGAATAGGAATATGATTGAAATTTCCACCAGTCTTCAAAGCAGACTTACCTTTAAGCAAATGGCAAGGGTTTGAAAACTCATTCTAGATAGAATAACATTTGCATGAACAGAGGCAGCCTTCAAAAAGAAAGAAAGAAGGAACGAAACAAAAGCCCCTGGGCTCTCAGCAGACTTGAGTTGAGGTCTCCCTCCCCGCCCCATCTGCGCGGCACAGACAGCGGTGCCCTGAGACAGGTGCACGCTGCAAGGTGGACAGGTTGCCAGCTGGGAGTCCTGTGGCCCACAAGCCTCAGGGTCACGTCACACCCTCAGGGTAATTAGGGCACTGACAAAACCAGCTCGGCATTCAAGGAAATGACCTACAGGGCACGCTGGGGCAGATTCAAATATTTTCTTGTCAACTTACAGGCACCTGGAACTGCAGGGAGCCAGGTTGGAGGTGGGGGTAGAGGAAGGTGGGGGAAGGGAGGTGAGAAGAGCAGAAAATAAGGACTAAAACAGAGGCCAGGAGCAGGCACAGGCTCACGCACACCTGAGCAGGGGAGGCGCCTGCTTAAAGCTCCTTTGGCTTTCGATGTGTGTCCTCGTGCCTAGGATAGTGGAGTGCCCATGGTGGCAAGCCAAACCAGGATGCACCTTGCAAGCTTTCACGACCCCAGACCCTCCTGGACAAACCTCCCGGTTTGTCTGCTGCCTGCAAAGTCTGCTAGGCGCATGTCATTTCCAATACCATCTTTTTGGTCCACAAATACTCAATAGCATCAATGTCGATACATTAGTTTTCTTTTTCGGGTCACAGGAGAGACATCATCGTACTGCATCTATTAACCGAAGAATCTGGAACCCATGAAAAGGTTCCAAGATCACGCAGAGCCCAACACGACACGGAGCAGGCGTCTAGAGTGTTTGCGCTCTTAGCATCTTTGATTCCCTTGCTTCTATAACCTTCCAGATTTACTGGATAAAATTTCAAACTTAGATCAACGCTGCTGTCAGTATGACTTGTTCCTGTATCCGATTGGCAGTAAACGTCACCCCGTGCTGGGTGGAGCCACGGGAGATCGTAGCCCTTGTTGGTGCTTTGCATTCCTTTTCTTGAGACGTGAGGTCCCTGCCTTCCTCTTGGGTCCATTTCACTCTCTTTCACGAAGCCAGATCAGAGGTCTGCAGGATTTCCCAAGACCTGTTCCCAAATCTCTCTTCTATCCATATCCTTCTCCAGGTCTCTACAACTGCAGGCTGGGTTCAGTACTTAGTCATTTTTGCCAGATTCGTCCACTTGCTACCTTCCCTCCCTGTTACTAGGATCCCTTCCCAAGGTCAAGCATCTCCACCTGCACTTGCCTCAGACTTAGAGATCAGTCAGGACGAATGCAATTAAATCAAAATCCCTCTCCTCTGAGGCTCACAATTGGAAGTAGAAATGGGCCAAGGTCAGATAAACATAAAACAAGATGGCCCCGGGGAAGACATTGAATAGCACAGGGCTCCTGTGGAAGCCCTGGGAAGCCACATGACTGAGCCTTGGGGGGGTCAGGGAAATGTCCTTTGCTGGATCACAAGGTGGAAATGGTATGGGGGCTGCGACCCAAGGTGAGGGAGTCACAGATGTGAAGTTGAATGTTATTGAATGAACACATTTAATCTCTTGAAGCATCTGGATTTCTTAATAAAGAAAGAAAGAAAGAAAGAAAGAAAGAAAAGCTCCAAGCTGCATGCTTTATTCTATGATATACTCTCTGGCTTGCTCATATTTTAGGCTAGTTAATTCCCACATGACAAGAATGTTATACACCTCATAGAGCTGGTTACTTAGCTGGTGTGTATTGGAGTATTTTATGGCAATTTTGCAAGTGCAAAGTGACTTTAAGAAGAAGAAAACCCTGGCTACCTTGTGAGTCCCCCTCGGCATGAGGATATTTGTGTGGAAGAGCAGCAGCGAGGTGCAAGTTTGGGTGGACTGGAAATCCATGCTCTAGGTTAATGAGAAGCTGAGGATCCCTGCCACCAGGGTCGCAGGCAGATGGCAGGGACTACACCACCAGGGCACCCATCCTCAGCCAACTAGAGTTTCGGATTTTTCTAGGAAACATGGATCTACAACAGCCCCAGCTGGAATTAGCACCCCTCGCTCCCACCCGCCAGCACCCGCCATCGTCTCCAGAGATGAACCCACTTCCTACCTCGAACCTTGTCTTCTGAGTCACCACTCGTCTTTCTCACCTGAGGTCTCACTAGAAGATTCCAGAAAAGATGAGAGCAATTGACAGATGCATTAGGTCTTCATTCTGCCTCCAGAGGGGCTGTCCTTGAAGACTGGGGAACATCCTTCCCGTTTCCTTGGGGAACTTTTGTCCTTCCCCTATTCCCACCCCCCCTGGGGGTCCTGTGCTCCCTGCACACACGCCCGCCTGCTGTGGTCTGAACATCTGTGGCCCCCACACAATTCTGATGCTGGAGCCCAGCCCCCGAGGTGCTGGCATTGAAAGGTGAGGCCTTCGGGAGGTGACCGGGTCAGAGGGCTTTGCCTCATGGACGGGGTCCATTCTCCTATAGAAGAGGACTGAGGGAACTTGCTGTTCTTTCTCCCCTGTGAGGACACAGCAAGAGGCCACCACTTATGAGCAATGGTTCCTCCTCAGACATCACATCTTGGAACTTCCCAGCCTGAAACTGGGAACAATAAATCTCTGTTGCTCCTAAATGACTCAGTCTAGGTACTTTGTTGTGGTGGCCCACGTGGACTCAGACACTGTGTGTGTGTAGGGGGGTGACTTCACAGAACCAGGCAGTTTCAGGAGGGCTCACATCGACTGGGAGATGCAGTTTTTTCTCATTCTTTTTCTGTCCTGGTTTGCATCTAGGTAAAGCCTTGTTGAAAAGCAAGTTCTGCCTGGGCGGTATGTCCTTTAAATTAAAAGAAAGAAAGAAAGAAAGAAAGAAAGAAAGAAAGAAAGGAAGGAAGGAAGGAAGGAAGGAAGGAAGGAAGGAAGGAAGGAAGGAAGGAAGGAAGAAAGAAAGACGCTCTGAATGGTTTTAAATATGTCCACACATTCTTTGATACTCCTCCCTTCAGAAGGCAGAGCCTAATTCCCCTCCCCTAGAGTGTGCTCTGTACTTGGTGACTCACTTCTAATTAATAGAATGTGGTGGAAACGCTGGCGTGTGACTCCCCAGGTGAGGTCATAAAAGTGGCTGCGGTTAGTTCTCGAGTTCCCTCTTGGATCACTGGCTTGGGAGGAAGCCAGCCGCCATCTTGGGAGACGCTCAGGCAGCCTTCTGGAGAGGCCCTGGTGGCAAGGAACTGGGGCCCCTGCCAACAGCTGCTGGCCAGGTGTGAGGAGACCCTCCAGCCCTGTGGAAGCAGACCCTCCCACCCTTGTTAAGCCCCCAGCTGCCCTGCAGCCATGGGCGACATGTTAGCTGCAACCTCATGAGAGATTCTAGGGCGGATTCACCCAGCTAAGCAGCTCCCAAATTCCTACTCTCAGAAACTGTGAAATAATAAATGTTGGTTGTTTTAAGCTGCTAGGCATTGGAGTCATTTAAAAAATAACAGTGGATAAATAATACACATGGCACTTGGATTATTTCCTGTGGGGACTACAGGGCTAAGGTCATGTCACTCTGTCACGTCAGCACGGCTAAGGCTGTTAAAACCCTGACCAAGGCCAGGGGTTATTTAGGAATTCTAAACTTGAGAAGCTTGGCCCAAAGGCAGATCATAGAACTTATTTATTTTCATTTATATTCTCTTCCAACACTTTGCAAAATATATTCAAGGGAGCCCATAAGTAAATAGAAAATAGAAAATCAGGATCAAATACACACACAATGGTGGTAACCAAGCACAAGGGTCAACATAGTTTCAAAAGTTGAAGTTTAACAATGACTCTGAGTTTCCTAGTAGCCATGGCAAGAGGGGAAATTTTTTTTTAAATTTTATTTTTTGACAGTAGGGTGTATTTTGACATATCATGCATACATGGGATATAACTTTCCTTTCTTGTGGTTGTACATGATATGGAGTTACACTGGTCATGTATTCATATATGAACATAAGAAAGTTATGTCTGATTCATTCTACTGTCTTTCCTAGTCCCATCCCAGAGAAGAAATTTAGTAAGTTCTGTAGCTCTTATTATTGGAAGAGAAACTAAACTTTCTCAAGCATTAAATTTTGAAGCAAAATTTTATTGTGGACTTTTAACACAGATGTTGATCCAGGGGAAAAGACAAGGCTCTCAGTCATAAACTCGGGAGATAATACATTAGCAAAATTAATTCAGCTGTTACTGGATTGTTTAGTAAAGGATTTGAGATAGTGATAGGGCTGAGGATGTTGGTCAATTACAGAATAAGAAAAAAAATTATTTGACTTAGGTGCTATGAGACCTTTGAAAGTGGCACATAAATATAATTTTTTTTTAAAACCAGGGATTGAACCCAAGGCATTTAACCCCTGAGCCGCATCCCCAAACCTTTTTAAAATTATGAGACAGGGTCTCACTGAGTTGCTTAGGGCCTTGCTAAGTGGCTGAGGCTGCCTTTGAACTCGTAATCCTCCTGCCTCAGCCTCCTGAGTCTTTGGGATTACAGGCGTGTGCCACTACGCCCGGCTAAAAATGGTTTTTGATCTGGACTTTTCTCTCTCTCTTCCCCAGACACTTCTTGGGCAGCAATTCTAAACAACCCAGTGCATCACTCTGCTGATGGAGGGGTGTGGGTTGGGGTTATGAGTTCTTGCCCAGGCTGCAGAGACAGGGAGAGCCTGTGGGAAGTCTGGGTGGTCCTGAGGCACAGGGGCTCCTAGGCCTCGCCGTCCGAGTCCTGCTCAGAGGCCTACGGAGCCGTTTCTATCAGAGACGGAAAGACGAGCTGGACCCAGTGCAATGCCCAGCGCGTCCCCGGCACGTGGTGGCTTTCAGTTAGGATTGCTTCTTTCCCCTTGGACTTGGCTGCTTCTCCTCTTGTCCTTCTTGATCCTCTCCTTCTCCCCTCCCTCCATTCCTCAGGCACCTTGGAGGCAGGACTGCGGTGGTGAGTCTCTGCCCTTCGCGCTCTGCCTGTCCTTCCTCTGCTGGGTGTTGGTCCCTCGCCCTGTCTCCACGGCTCCGGGACCTCCTCTGTGTCTGTCGATGCTCCAGCCTCAGGGGACTCCCTGAAGGGTCAGCGCTTCTGCTGGCATCTGCTTTGCCTGCACCAGCTCTGTCTCTTTTTTGTTCTTCTCAGAGCAGTCATTTTATAACCTGTGTGTGATCACTTGATTAAAGTGGAATCTACCCTCCAGCCATCTCTCGGTATCTTCAGGGGCCTGGTTCCAGGATCACCCTGGGAGGCCTGACCCTCTGGATGCTCAGGTCGCTTAGGTAAAATGGTGGTTTCTTTGCATAACCTAGACACAGACCCTGTAGATCCCCTCAGGATTGTTTATAATGCCCAATACAGCATGAATGCTAGGCACCTAGTTGTCAGACTCTATTGTTTATGGGATAATGAAAAGAAAAAGAAAGTCTACAAAAGTTCAACATGGATGCATTTTTTTTTAATCCTTTCCATCCAAGGTTGGTTGAATGTGGACCGTGCGTGAGGGTCAACGGGGTCTGGGTGATCACTTCCCTGACATGGTGACCTGTTTCTGGTCATGTTTATATTCCCAGGACTCAGGATGAGACTAGCAGGCATCAGGAATCATTAGCTGGATGAACCAATAAATCAATGCATGGAAAAGTCTAGTTCTGTAGTCTGGGTCAGGTGCGGGGGGCCAGTGGCGGACCGTCTGTGGGTGGTGGAATGGACTCTCTTCCCTGGGAGGGGTGTTCAGCACGGAGGAGACCACGGGCATCTCGGCCTGCTGAAGGATGCCCAGGGACCAGAGATGCCTCCTTCTCGTGTCCAACACAGGAGAGACGACTGGCCAGATGGGGTGGCCTCAGAAACCAAGCCCCGTCTTCCAGGTCTTTCTTAGCGCTCCTGAGCTAGCCGCCTTGGTTTTCCAGGGCTGCCATGCCAAGCTCTGCGGCTGGGTGGCCAAGAACCAGAGCTGTATTTTCTCAGCCCTGGAGACTGGAAGTTCAAGGTCAAGGTGGCTTTTTGTGAGGCCTCTGTCCTTGGCTTATAGCCGGCTGTTTTCTCCCTGTCCTCCCCATGTACTTGGGTGTGCTTAAACTTTCTCTTCTTGGAAGGACACAATCATTTTAAAGTGTTTTAATTATCCCTTTAAATACCCTGTCACCGAGCACAGTCACATTCTGAGTTGCTGAGGGTTAGGACTTCAACAGGTGAAATTCATAAGTCTGTAACAAGGCTTCCGAAGTCAGGTGGCCGTTTATTAACCGAGTGACCTCAGACAAGGTGGTGAGTGCCCTGGGCCTCCAGGACTCATCTGGAGGTAACAAAATCCCACCTCATGGACGAAGAAGAGAATTAATACTCATGACGTGCTTGGGCAGTGGCCTGTGAATCTTCAGTGTCAGTTATTATTATTATTATTATTATTATTATTACTTACCCCTAAGAAAATCATCACAGGCAATTTGAGTGTAACAATCAGTCTCTGCCCTCAATATGTTCACCAGCCCTTAGGTAGAACATAAAACTAGTAAGTAAACACAGCTGGAGGGTTGTCCTTAGCAGGTGCTCTGTGAGCCACCCCAGGGAGGCAAAGTCAGGGGGAGGAAGAAGCCACGTCCCCAGGTCCTGGACCAAAGGTCTCCGTCCCCCTGAGCTGTGGGGCTGCCAGCCGTCTGGGCTCTTGGGTTTCCCAGCAGGGTGCGGCCTGGAGAGGGCTCGGTCCTCCTCATGGCGATCATCACATTCTCCATCCACGCAATCACCACCTGTGACTCTCTGTGTTGAGTCAAAGCCACCAAGAGGTGGAGGACCTTCTCCCCCAGACTGGTCAGAGCCACTTCACGGGGCTGCCGGTCCCGCCCTCAGATTCCTTTGCAGACAGCCCAGTGCCACCCTCCGATCACCACCGGCTGCTGGGTGATCTCTGGTAGTCCCTGTCCCTGCCAGCAGGACCTGTCTCTCTATCAGGCAGGTCTGACGGGGCTTCTCTTTGAGCTGGGGCTGGCCAGGAGTGGGAGCATCATCGTTCCCTTTCTGAGTGTGTCCTGGGCCTGCAGAAGCAGCTCCAGGCCTTTGGCTGTCCTGCGGGGGAAGAGAGATGGGGTTGCAGGTCCCCACCGGCTTCCACTGCTGGCTCCTCCCTCTGGCCTTAGCTCAGGGGCTCTTTGCAGCCCCGAACTCCCGAGGCCTCTGGAGCACCATGTAGCTTACTTGCACATCTGCTTTCTCTGTGAGAATGTAAACCCCACCAGGGCAAGGATTTGTGTCAGCTCCAAGATGCGCGACCAGCACCTATCGATAGGACTAAGAGGAGTACTTGTTGCGTGAATGAAAGGACACACTCTGACTGGGAGCTCTGATTCCCAGGAACAGCCTGGAGGTCAGGGACAGGGAATCCTCCTGCCCCTTTGCAGACTTTCACTGATGGCCACAGCCAGCCCAGGGCATGGTCAACCTGGATCCGTCCATCATGGAGTCGGTGACTCCAGAATCCAGCCCAGACGCAGGAACAGTGGTGGTGATCACTGACACAGTGCTATTTGCACGGTGCTGTTTAGCATAACAATCATCTCATCTCAACCTCCCTCTGAGGTAGGGACTTCTATTATTCCCAGAAGGAAATTAAGGAACTCCCCTTAAACTCTGCGGCTCGTGGGTCGCAGGTCTAGAAATTGAACTCGGATGTGTCTGGCGCCCGAGTCCTGGCTTTTACTGTGAGTTCTCATTTCCTTTTGGTTTTGTAGGTATTTTAAGATGCGTCAGGGCCGGCTCGCCAGATGGCTTTTTAATCTCTCTCCTGTTGCTACATTATTAATCTCTAAATTGTTTCGTGGAGAGAAGAGCTGGTACCTGGGAGAAGTTTCCTGAAAGAGCTGCTGACATTTCACCCGGGCCTTGGAGGGAGGCTTGGCTTTGGGGAGAAGGAGAGGCAGAAGCACACTTAGCACCGGGGGGGGGGGGGGGTGGGGGGGGGTGGGGGGGTGGGGGGGGGGTGGGGGGGGGTGGGCACCCCAGTGGAGCCTGTCAATATGTCAGTTGCCACTCCAGGGAACAGACAGACAGGCCCGGGTTACCGCCATGCGCAGCTGCGAACCCGATGTAGTCAAACACTTAGTTGGTGGTCGCTTCCTGCTATTGTCTGCTCTGACGGGGATTTAAAAAAAAAGCAAAAAACAAACAACAACAACAACAAAAAATGTTCTGGAATCTTCCATTTTCTGAGAATCCACAATGCACTGGATTTTGATTCTTTCTGGAAAACGCTGGAAGCTTCTGGCAGAGTCCTGCAAGTAACCGAGTTCCACAGCCTGAAAGCTCTCCCTGGGCACGCTCCCTCCTTAGGATGCATCATGCTAAGCCCGGAGACAGGCAGCTGCCTCGTGCCCTTTGAATGGGCTGTGTGTAGGAGGCCCCGTAGAGTTGGATGGGGGCTCTCTGGTCCTTGCATCTCTGCAGGACGGAGTGGCTGGGGCCCTCACAGAGAAAAATTGAGGGAGGCTGGAAATCTGAAAAGCTAATTTATTCTGCCAAATATAAAGCATTTGAACTTACTCCACCCTTCCTATTTTCCATCTGTCTCATTATTCACCACAGTAATATTTGGGCACTTTGAAAAGAGTGATATTTTAACATGAAGCTATTCCAAGGAGAAGGAAAAATATCCTCATTTGGCATCCACCAGCCATGCAAATTAGCCTAAATAAAAATAAGACTAAAGGCAACTTAGAATATTATTGTACTTTTCCAGGCTCCTGCCCGTCTCTGCTGTCAGCTGCAGCATCCCTCCCTCCTGGGTGACAGTGTGGAGAGGCAGGTTCATGCTCAAGGACCCACACAAAAAGAACGGACCTCAAAGACCTTTGACTCAGGTTGGCTGGAACCAAGCCCTGAAGGTGACAGAGCACACCCAGGATCGGACTTCCTGGAAGTTCCAGCTGGGCTGCCGACTGGCTCTGAGCTCGGCTCTCTGGGTTCCCAGGAGACCACTTAGGTACTGTGTGTTCGGATGTGTGTATGAAGGGCTGGTGCTATGCAGAGTACTCAGAAGCATTTTTTTTTTTCCTTCTGGAGCAGAGAACGTAATATTTATAAGACCCTGGGAACAGGAAATCTTCAGAGCAGAGTTACCAAATCAGTCAATCTCTCTCTCTCTCTCTCTCTCTCTCTCTCTCTCTCTCTCTCTCTCTCTCTCTCTCGGTTGGGTGGGAACTTGGAATTGAACCCAGGACCATTTTACTACTGATATGTATCCTCAGCCTTATTTATTTATTTACTTACTTATTTTTGAGATAGGGTCTTGCTAAGTTACCAAGACTGGCCTCAAATTTTCGATCCTCCTGGCTTGGACTCCCCAGTACCTAGGATTGCAAGTGTGTGCCACCACACCTGGCCTCAAATCATTATTCTCATGGAATCAGTGATTTGTGTCAAAAGTCTCAATATTTTGCATGCTCTTTGAGCCAGTAATCCCACCTGGTGCTGTTTGTGTTTGCATGTGCAAATATTTTATTTGCTTTCAATTTGCACCTCTTTCTTTCCTCCTCTTCTCTCTCTCTCTCTCTCTCTCTCTCTCTCTCTCTCTCTCTCTCTCTCTCTCTCTTTTTTGTGGGGGTACCAGGGATTGAACTCAGGGGCACTTGACCCCTGAGTCACTTCCCCAGCCCTATTTTGTATTTTACTGGAGACAGGGTCTCACTGAGTTGCTTAGGGCCCTGCTACATTGCTGAGGCTGGCTTTGAACTTCCGATCCTCCTGCCTCCGCCTCCCCAGCAGCTGGAATTTCAGGTGTGCACCACCGTGCAGGGCCCTGCCTTCTCTTTCCTCTCCTCCTGTCAGTCTTTCTCTTGGCCTCTCTCCTTCCTTCAGTTGTGGGCGTGCCCTCCATTTGCTCTGGGTGCCAGTCACTCCAACATGAAGCAGTAGCAAGTCCAGAATCGAGGACATAGTCTTCGATGGCCCAAGACAACTGTGATCATTTTACTATTAATTTCTTAGAGTCCTGGTTGAAATGGCCCCATGGGATACAGCCCCCAATCCTTCCCCCAGCCTCGTTTTATTTGTGGACAGTTCTGAAAGTCCTCGCCTGCTCTATTTATTCCGAGGCTCTATTTTCATCAGACTTTGAGACAACTGGGGCAACACCCTTACAGGACGGGTCACAGAGGAGACGGACGTGGCCTTACAGACCTCTCACAGCTCCCATTTCCAAGGTCATAAGATCGAGGTTGGATGTCTCCACTGCAGTTGTGATGGGCTGCGGACCTTGCCGTGCTGCTCGGAATCAACAATGTGGACTTCTGAACTTCTTTAAGAATTTTTTCGTTCCTTCTTTTCTTCCATCCTTCCTTCCTCCCTCCCCGCTCCTTCCCCATTTCCCTCCTTCTATTGAGACTACATCCTGCCGTCTGTGTTTCATCTAAGAACTATTTTACTGAGGGAATCTGCTCAGGGATCTATGGAGACGTGCAGAGCCGTCCAACTTGTTTAGTTTTCCAGTGAAGTGAGGAAATAAGGGAGGAGACGGCTGAGATTCCCAAAGTGGTGCCTGGACTCTCTTCCTCCCGGGGTTTACTTACAGGCCAAGCTTTCCTCCTTAGTTGAATGGTGTCAGGTCTCCTGCATCAAGGGTGTTTTCCACATTCTCGCCAAAGAGGCACATTTTCTCTTCATCGTTCCTATGACCACAAGGTCTCACTCTTTCCAATAGATCAGACTCCCAACCTCAGCTGCGTGGCTGATTTGTGTCAAAAGTCCGGATATTTTGCATTCTCTTTGAGCTAGTAATTCCACATAGAGCTGTTTTTTTTTTATGTTGGGATGTGCAAATATTTAAGCATAATGGTGACCATCAGAGCATCAGAAATGACATGAAATTTAGGAACAGGGAAAATATTTGTTGAATAAATTATGAACATTGATGAAGTGGAATATTATGCAGTCATTTCAAATGACGTAAATGATGTGAAAAAATATCTCCAATGAATTATTTAGTAGAGACAAAAAAGATAGTTATAAATGATATTGTCACATCTTATTGAAAACAGGTACATATAATTTTTAAAAATAGACTATTTTTATATATATATATATAAATGTAGATAATGGTTATCATTGAATAATAGAGAAGATTTTTAACTTTCTATTTTTTATCAATGTTTTGATTTTTAAAGCTTTTGCTTACATGTATCTTCTATGTATGTACCTAGCATAATTCTCAATTTATTTTTAAAATAAATGTTATGCTCTTATTAAAGTATAATTGTCAATTTTTTTCAAAAAGTTGGGACTGAAAAAAGGGAAGAAATTATAGAATTTGTAGGAGAAGAGTAGAGAAGAGGAAGGGAGAAAAGAAAGAGGCACAAATGAAGAGAAAATTAAATATTTGTACATGCTCACACCTAGCATTCACGGTCAAGTCAGATGACGAGGAGGAGGGTAGAAATGGGATTGAGGAGAAGGGAAGAGGGAGAGAAAAGAAATAAACAAAAATGGCTGTTTTGCTGTTCTGCCAGGTCTATCAAGATCTTGGTCAATCTTGGGGTCCCCAGAGGCCCTTTCCCACATCAGGGAGGCCAGCCTTTCTAAAGAGACCAAAAAAAGAAACAAACAAAAAATAAAAACAAACAAAACCCAGGGTGACTTCAAAGTCTGGCATTGGGCACATGAGGAGGACTTCTGCTTAGACACGGAGTCCTGCAAGCCTGGGAGGTGTCCTCTGTGCCTCGTTCCTTTGGAAACAGTAGAATCAGCATGAAGAGCTGGATTTATGAAGGTACAAAAATCTAAACCGTAAGAGATGACCAGAGGCACCGCCAGGAAGTTGGCCCAGTGATGATCGAGATTTTCCAGGCCAACCCACTTGTACTGACCACGACCCTCTCAGGGTGGAAGGCCGGGTCCTCTGGTCAATCCACACACGTGGCCAAAGCCTGGACCAGACGCCCCCAGAAGCACCCAGGGGAGCAGGTCGCAGCCCTCTGGTTTCCAGATTCTCAGAGCTTTGGAGTTTGCCAAAGGGCAGATCAAACTCCAGCATCCCGAGGGCACTCGGATGTCAGGGGAAGTTCAAGACAGACCGGTAGTGATTTTTATAATATTTGAAAGAAGAAATAAGGTAACACCAGCTGACTCCTACCAGACACATGAAAAGGGGTAGAACAATCTTTTGCAGAGCAATAGGAAAAAAATGAAGTCCAGAGACTTAATTTAATAAAAATAGTCGAATCAATTTGGGAAATTGGAAAAGCACCAGAAGCAAAGTCAAAATGACAGTGGGCGGAAAAAATTTTTTTTTTTTTTTTTTAAATGGAGAAGTAAAATCTGTACTCGTTGGAGTTTAAGGAAGCCCAATCCTAGATTAATCAGAGAGTTCACACATCAGGGAAAATGCAGAACGTTCAGTCCCAGCAGAAAATTCTTGGCAGAACCAACCACCGACGGATCTGGCATGGCGATTCCCACATGTTTGTTTCTTTATGTTTCAAAACTTTGGGTGCTTGAAAGTCAGCCCCATGCCCACACCTACGGCCCCGAGGGTTGCTAGATTCTCAGCCATCAAAACACTATTCCTTCCTGCTTAGGCTAATCTTCTTTGAATGGTGGCAACAGCCACTGTGTGCTACATTAGGAAGAATTCTCAGTCTCGGAGGTAAAACATCAAAGGGGTTTTCTGTGATTGTTTTTCTTTTTTGGATAAAGCTTCCTTTGGCAAGAAAATTAAACAGAATATATTCCATTCACTTATGTATTCAGGCATTCAACCACTCTGTCAACAAGGAGCTATTGAATGTGCATTATTTGCCATGTATAAGTGCTGGTGTTAAGGATCAAGATTAAAGCCCAAGTTGGGCGTGGTGGCGCACACCTGGGATCCCAGCAGCTTGGGAGGCTGAGGCAGGAGGATCTAGAGTTCCAAGCCAGCCTGAGCAACTTATCAAGGCTCTAAGCAACTCAGCAAGACCCTGTCTCTAAATGAAATACAAAAAAAGGGCTGGGGATGTGGTTCAGTGGTTACGTGCCCCTGGGTTTAATCCCCACTATCACACACACACAAAAAAGGAAGATCCAGTTCCTGGGTTCCTGCCCTCAGGTAGTTCACACTCTAGACAAAGGTACCCACCCATGGGTGCTTGGATGAAATGTACCAGTAACACGGCTACAAAGTCAGATGGAACTGATTTCAGCAGTTTCCCCAAATGAATATTTCTACTAGCTCTGCAATGTCTTTGAAATAGCATTTTAAAAATGTGAATTAATGCCCCAGTGGTGCGGCTGACTGCCTACTGCCCCTCCTGGTCTACGGTCTCCCCTCTGCATCCTCTCCGCCCTGGGCTCCTCTCTGCTTGCCCTCTGGCTCTTGGTTGGTTTCAGCCAGGGAGAGAGGAGGCAGGAGACGGACAGGAGAGGGGACAGTATGGTGGAGTTGGTTTGCCCAACCCCCTCCCTGCTTCATCTTTCTACACAGACCCCAGCAGGGGACCCTCTCCAGACTCGACCTTTCATGCCACTATTGCAAGTCAGGGCACTGTCCCATCCCCCTGAATATGGCTCATGCCTTTGTAAATAGTCCCTGTGTCGAGTTCTCCTCGAATCACCTGGGTTGACTTATCATCTGTTCCATGCCTTCCTGATACAGAGTGGGGGAAGAACACAAAGGCTCCTTTCTAGATGGCTCCTGGGACCAGCACTAATGGAAGACTTGGAGGAAGACTTGATTTAAATAATCTTTGCTTCTCATTGTTCCTGTTCTGTTATGCAAATCAGCCGCTTCTGAGATGTGAGTGGATCCTAGATTTTAAAGTCTTTCTGTCTTGTTGATTTCAGCACCTGGGATACCCGACCCATCCTGCCCCTCTGTCATTGCCTAATTCATAGCCTTAATATGGCCCCTTGCCCCACAGCAGGTGACACAGCCTCCCACCTCAGGTCCCACCCAGCAGGGGCTGCCACCAGGGACCTGACTTCCACATGGGGGGAGGATTCCAGGCCTGCAGGCTTCTGACCTGCTGGGACCTCCTTCCCCCTGTCCTTTCTCTAGGGGTCTGTCTATCCTGTTTCCACTGCAGTTCAAGAACCAGTGTTCACCTTTACAGACCACAGGTCGAAAACCACCAAACCTCTCCTTCCAGACTCACATGATTTAGAGGTGAGAGATATTCAGACCTTTGACCCCATCTATAAAAGGAGGGTATTTCTGTCTTTCCACTAACTGCAAAACTGTCCCTGATTTGCTGATAGGGATTTAATAAATTCTTTTGAGTTAAATAGTCTACATCAAAGCAGATTCTAAAGTTTTATCTATTTCATAGAGCTGCTTAGGGAAGGTCTTATGGACTGTTTCACGGATGCTCTAGTTTGGATCTTAAGTATCCCTTAAAGTCCCAGGTGGTGAAGGCTGGGTCCCTAGACTGAGGGAAAGTGGTAGAAACTATTGGGAAGTGTTAGGCTCTGTAGGGGGTGGGGCCTAGGGGGAGGAAGTTAGGTCATGGGACTGTGCCCTTGGTGGGGAGACTGTGAGCTCATCCCAGGTCTCTTTTTGGCTTTCCAGCTGTCATTAGATAAGCAGCTTTGTTCCCTCATGGGTTCCTGCCATATGTACTGCCTGGCTACAGGCCCCAAAGCAATGGCATCAGTTGACCATGGACTGAAATCTCTGAAACCATGATCAGAACAAACCTTTTCTTCTTAAGGTTGTTTATCTCAGGTATTTTGTTAGAGTATAGGAAAGACAACCAACACAGGTGTCATTTTTTTTCTTAATTCTATTATTATAGTTTGGATCTGAAATGTCCTCCCAAAGTTCATGTGTTACAGGCTTGGTCCTCAGCTGGTGGTGTTATTGTGGAACCTTTAGGAGAGGGGTGGCCTAGTTAGAAGAAGTAATTCCCTATTAGAGCATCCTTTAGCATATATCTTGTCCCTGGGCCCTTCCCATTTTTCTTTCTTGTTTCCAGCTATCATGAGGTGAGCGGTTCTGCTCTGCTACATTTCCCCCTTCCCCCCCATGATGTTCTGACTCATCACAGACTTGGCAATGGGGCCAAGTGACCACGGACTGAAAACTTTGAAAGTATGAGCCAAAACAGATCTTTCTTCATTTAAGTCATTTTCCTCAAGTATTTTGTTACAGTTATGAAAGGCTGACTAACACATTCATAATCGGTGCTTTGATTTGTATAATGACTTATCTTAGTTTTAAAAGAGAAGACAGAGGGCTTTCTGGCCATTACTTTACGGACAGAATAGGACAATAAGGCCAGATATTTAGTCTGCAGAGTTCACAGCCTATTGAAAACATTAACAAGTTTTTATTGCATCCCCAAGGTTAGAAATAATGGCTTTGTAAACGGGAGACTGTTCAGAGTAAACACATCAGGAATATCCACTTGGAAGCAAGAGACAGGAAACAGAAAACATGACTCTAGATTCAGGTTCCATTACTTTAATCGCTAAACGCCACTGAGGTTAAGCTAAGGAGATATAATGGCTCATTTGACGGAAGCCTTCACATCAAGATTAGATAGGAGCTCTGAAAGTCTAGTGGTGAATCTTTCTTCTCTTCTACCGAGGATGTCACTCAGACTCTTTCCTCTCTCCTCTTCTCTGACTGATCACACAGTTCAGTTATTCCTGCGGCAACCCAACACCCTCCGCAGGTGAACCTTGCTTTACATGAGACACCTGTGTGTAAATAACATGGTAATGATTCAAGTTGTATTCCAAGTGCACCATGGGGACCTCCCTATTTAAAGGAACACTGAAATAAATGCCTTTGTAAGGCAGAATACCCCTTTTGTAATGTAAACAATATAAGCCTAGATAAAGCTTCCAATTTACCTAATTTTAGATTTTTGCATATTGGATTTCATTAAGGCAGAACAGATCCGTACATGAATATATTTTAAGCCTCAACCCTTTTGCCCATCATAATGGTTTTTAAAATTCTCATTACAATAAAACCCATCAGTTTGAATAATTAAATAAAAACTGCTTTCTGCATGTACTGAAATTTCTGATTTTAAAAGAGAAAAAAAAAAAACCCAAAACCCCCACAGTTGAATGCCTTGTTTTTAAGCTTCTGTTTCAATCTTGTTTTAAAATGGCAAACAATATAATGACTAACATTCTGCAGAAAGTACATTTGCAGAGTGAGGTGGTGACGGACAAAAGAGGTCCATTACCAACTTGCAGGGACAATAGAAGCTGATCAAAAGGAGTGGGATCCGGTGGGGGTGCTCCATAGCTTGGAGGACACACCTCCTGAGTGCTCCATGTCCATTGCTATGGGAAGCTGTGAAGTTCTAGGAGGCAAGGAGCCTGAGAAATGTTCAGTGCCATGTCCAACGTCACCCAGGTTCTAGGCAGAGATCAAGAGTCACGCTCACATCTCTGCATCTGAAGTCAGTCCTCTTAACACCTCTGCATTTCTGATGAGGCTGAACCTTAAATTGCATGGATCTGAACACTTTTGTCCAGCAGAGGTGGAATTTCCTATGGTTCACCCCAATCTCTCTGCCACTCAGAAATCAAACCGGGAAGAGGGTCGCGATAACCTAAAGTGACGTGAGCCTGTTGGATTGGACCAGAAAGAGCCCTGTGGCCGTTTCCACCCTGCCGTCCTGCACCTTTCCACGCTCCTGTCACCTGCCTTTAAATTCACCCTTCCCAGATCTGCTTTTATTCAAGAAGGTGGGTGGGCTCCATCTGTGGCTGGGTCCTGGGTGAGGTGCTGGAGATGCCAACCTGGGGACAGCCCAGCCTGGACACGGAGGAGTCTTCGGCGGTGCTCATTTATTTCAGGATGGAGTCGGGAGCGGGATCCAGGGCCTGCTGTGTGCTAGGCCAGTGCTCCACACTGAGCTCCATTCTTACTCTCAAGGGCCCCTACGCTGTGGAGCAGAAGTGAGTTCCAGGACAGGCCCAGGGGCCCAAGTGGCAGCAGCCGTGTTGACCTCCAAGGGGAGGCAAGGGCAGCTGGCCACACTGCCCAGTCTCTCTCACCCCACCCCACGACCCCTTTAGGACCTCCTGGGGGCCAGAGTCTCCTCACCCTGATGACAGAAGAAGGTCAGAGAGAATGGATAAAAGAAGAAAATCAAATGTCTGGACCCCCAAAGGGAATGCTGGTCACCCTTGATGTCTCATTTGTCCCTCTAAAGACCTGTCACTTCATAGGCCAAGCGAGGCCACATTTCGCTGCAGGTTATTTCCTAGAAAACTGAAGCCAAAACCACCGTCTGATTTCTGTATCATTGTGCTCTGTTTAAATCCCAGTGCTACCGTTTGGATTTTAAATGTCTCCCCAAGAGCCCTATGTCAAAGGCTAGGTCATCAGCCCGTGACACTGTTGGAGATGGTGGAAGCTTTAGGAGGTGGGGCCTAGCGGGAGGAAGTTAGGTCTTTGGGTTAATGTCCTTGAAGGGGATATTGAGACCTTGGCTCCTTCCTGTCTCTTTTTGATTTCTGGCTGCCATGAGATAAGCAGATTTCCCCACCACATGCTCTTGCCTGATGTGCTGCCTTGCCACAGGCCCAAAATCTCTGTGGCCAACGGACAATGGATTGAAACAGTAAGCCAATGTGGACCTTTCTTCTTTATGCGTTGATCATCTCAGATATTTTCTTTTAGCAACAGTAAACTAACACACCCAATAAGTAAAGTAATTTGGAAAAATGTGGAAGTTCATGTATACCTAAATACTCATATGGGCATTATGGAGAGTTTACTAAATAAACTGACATTTCATGGAGCTTTAAAACCAATCAGCCAGTTACTTCTTCCAGAATATTGCCTGACAGAACAGTGGATGGCACACAGCCTTCCAAAAGTGTAAAGAATTTCACACATTTCTCTTAGATTGGAGATGTTTGCCTTCAAGAACATAGTCTTTTCAGATATTTACGTCAGGCATTAAATTCAGTGAGTTATTGTGATTATTTCAGGGCAGAAAACAAACTTACCTACAATATTCCAGGCACCTTTTGTTAGTTTGTTTGTTTAACAGAGACATATCCTTCACTTATGACTGGCCCTTAGAACTAATAAAACAAACTCTCATTTATTCTGAGTATCAGGGTGGGATATCACGAAGTTGGTAATTATTAATGACAACTAATGGTTGGTAGTTATTAATGACATTTGTGAGAGCAGGATAAAAATAATAATTATAATAATGTGAAGTGTCGTGAGCGAACAGTAATTGCAATAATGATTGCTATTATAATAATGAGTGAGGAAATGATTTGAGGCTATTAAATCAGTAAAGATAAAGGAAGGCTGCACATGGGTCCATGTCTATATGATTGTGGAAGATTGCCAGATAAGAATAATCATCTCTCTTGGTGGAGGACTTCCTCTATGCCAAGCTCTAGGGAACAGCCCCTTTTTCATTTAATCCATGGTGACTCTGCCAGTGGATATTATGGGTACTGTTCTTACCCTCCTTGTACTAATGAGAAGATGGAGGTTTCGAGGAGCTGTGAAACTTGACAACAGTAACCTAACAGGTGGTAAATGTCAAAAAGGAGGTTTAAAGTGAGTCTGGCTAAAACCAAAGTCCATGCATTTAGCTAGTGTTCTATGTCCACCGAGAGTCAGTTGCTATGTCCTGTTATCTAGGATGACATGGGCACCTGCTCAACTGCCACCTCCTCTGAGGATGAGGGTTTGCCCGGAGTCATCTTAGACACAAGGACCCCAGCTGGCTTTGGGACCTTCCCACAGGTCAGTGTGGTGAGGACCCCATAGAGAGGGGTCTGCAGAACTTCCCAGGATGAAATACAGGGCGTCTCTGTAAAAGAAGAACCCACTGCTGGACAGGATGCAAAGCCTGGTAACAATGGGCCTCCTTGGGGTTTTATGACCACACCTGCCATCTCGCCACACTCTCTGTAGGCAAATGGAAACCCCTGGCCTCCAGTGACCCTGTTTTGTATGCTCAGAAGAAGCCGTGTATGTGTGTGTGTGTGTGTGTGTGTGGGTGTGTGTGTGTGTGGGTGGGTATGTGTGTGGGTGTTCCCTAAGAATGTGAATAGGGATACCCATCATGAATACACCTACGGCATTTGCAGGTAAATGGATGGAGCTGGAGAACATGATGATAAGAGAAATAAGCCAATCCCCCAAATACAAAGGCCAAATGTTTTCTGATATGCAGATGCTACGTGTGATGAGTTGGGGGGCTAGGGGAAAATTGAGGTAATTTGGATTAGGTAGAGGGGAGCGAAGTGAGGGGAGGGGGTATGGGTAGGAATGACAGTCGAATGAACCAGACATTATTACCCTATGTACGTATGTGATTACAAGACCAGTGTAACTCTATACCATGTACAACCAGAAGAATGAGAAGTTCTACTCCATTTATGTCTGATGTGTCAAAATACATTCTACTGTCATGTATAACTAATTAGAACAAATAAAAAAATGTGTAAAAAAAATCAAAACCCTCACTCCTTTGGTGATTTGTTTTAAAAGTTTTTCTTCTACTTCCTGTTCTCAAAAGCTATCAGTCGGTTTTTGTTCCTTATTTGACAATGGGATAATAGGACTGTTGGCTAATATTTTATCTAACTCAGAGTTACCTCTATATCAACAAAAAAGTTATCAGTTTTGCAATGAATTAAAACAAAATCACATACACTTAATCCTAAGCCTGTGGCGAGTGTTCTTTAATCTTTGCTGATTCTACAAGGTACTTGAGGATCTCATGGCACCTTGGAGTCGTCATTAAGAGCATCTCTTGTGACTGTGAAGGAAAAACACAGCCACTTGAGCATTGGACGTGGGCTTTTGGATAATGGGGCACTCGTTACTGACTTTGAAAAATGATTCATAACAACTGATAAGAGCTCAAGGTGGTTGAAAATCCACTTTAATGCAGACGAAATACAAATAAACCTTTTTACTAAGAGCACAATAATGTGTCTTTTCCCTAATGAACATCCAATTATGGGCTACAGCAAATGGGCCTGCGTGGGAGTGACATGGACTACCGGGCTTTGGAGTTCATCCCCTCTTATTAGTGGTTCAGCAATTTATGGTCTGATGGAGTCTTGTGGTTCCAGGGTGTTGGAGTTCTTTTTCTTAAAAGTTTATTTCCATACCAAAAAAGGAGACTGCTTGAAGTACCATTCAGCTGGAAGCCATGTTGAGCCTTAAGAAAAAGAAAAGAGGGCTCTTTCTTAGGGGGCGCGGTCCTGGGGATTGAACTCAGGCACTCAACCCCTGAGCCATATCCCAGCCCTATTTTGTATTTTATTTAGAGACAGGGTCTCGATGAGTTGCTTGGTGCCTCACTTTTGCTGAGGCTGGCTTTGAACTCACCATCCTCCTGCCTCAGACTCCCAAGCCACTGGGATTACAGGTGTGCGCCACCGAATGCAAAAGTGGGGGCTGTGGGGTTCTCACTCTCTTCTATGTGGAGTGAGTTAACTCAGACAGCAAAACAGAAGAATGTAGGTACCTCCCATGGGCAAAGATAGGTGTGGCTCTCCCCGAGAAGTTACCATTCTGAGTTTTAGGCCAATATCATCTACTTGCAGGTAGCTTCCGTAAAAAATGAAACAACAGTGAAAGACAAGGAATGGCCAACATTTTTAAATTTGCAATTTTCCCCTCTCTTTGCATCCTGTGTTCAACTTCTGTTACTCCGGTCAGGCTTGCATAGGTGTGGAAATAAAGCAGAGCGTGTGCAGAGCTGCTGGGGTCTTCCTGTTTCGTGTTGAGAAAGTGTCGCTGCGAACCTGAAGAGGTGCTTTTGCAGGAATGTGGTGCTTTTTGACAAGTCACTGTTTCTCATTTGTTCTTCGTTGAAGTCTTCTGAGGTAGGCAGGGCAGGGATGACGTTTATGGCAAGAGTGATGTGATAAAAATAATGGGAACAGAGAGTTTCATAAAATTGGTAAAGCTCAATTATAACTCCAAGGCCCCAGGACGCAGGGCAGGAGTACATTGCAATGCTCAATAGATAAAGCAATTTGCCATATTTGGAAAAAGTTCTCATTAGCAATTCCCTCACCTATCACAACTTCATAGATTTTACTGTCCCTTCTCTTAGTTATCTCCACGAGGAACATTTTCATCAAAACTGGGTACTTGGTCCTTAAGAGTTCTCCCGACACTGCTTCTTACTCACCAAACAGAGTCATAATCCTTAGTATGTAACTTCAGAATCCTTGACACAATAACCAATGGCTTCCTCAAAGAGGATTGTGACTTCAGATGGAGAATAAGCTGCTGAGGGAAATGAACTCTCAAGAAATGAAAGTCCTGTTTTGGAGGCAGGAAAAGAAAAAAAAATCCAAGGCCATCACGCAAATGCCAAGGCTCTCTTCATGCTGCCTATAGAATTTCAGGGCCACAGTGAGTCACAGGCTTCCTCCACCTCGATTCCAAGCTCTCAGGCAGAAGGGAACAGTGGCTCTCATTTCCTGAAATCATTAGGCCCCTTTCAGGAAATTTTCTGAGAGACTGTGGTTCTTAAAGACCTCCTTAATTCCCTAACCGAAACGATCTCTAAGCCGTTTCATTTCTTTTCCACTTTAGATTCTTACCCAGTAGCTGAATAGGAAGAGTTTCCGGTTTTTGCACTTGAGGAGGAGGGCAGGGGGAGGACTCTCAGAGGTAAAAGGAAACCAGCACACGCCATTGGGTTTGGACGCGAGAAAGCCCAGACTTCCTTTCTGAGATTCGGTGTGAGCATTCTACACGATCAACACGTTGGCCCTCAAGGTCGAATGAGCAGAGATGGAAGCAGATCCACGGGAGCATAAAAACCCCACCTCGAGTCAGGCAGATCCTCTATCTCTTCCTGTGCTTGGATTTTGCAGGGACAGTGATCCACCGTGGGTGGGCGAGGGGACGGAGGGGAAAGATCCCGTGACCCAGGCCCCCGTCTGAGTCCCAGCAACACTCAGGGATGAGCCTGAGCAGGTCAACGCGCCTGTCCCTCCTGGCTTTCTGGTCTGGACCCTGAGGCCTGGGATAGTGCCTGCTCCTTCCTCCTTCAAAGGATTGTTCTGGAAGCCAAACTCAACAGTGGATGTGTGTGGGCGTTGTCAACAGTACAGCGAACATCCTGGCACAAGACAAGGTACCTGGGTATCAAGGGGTGCTCTGAGGTATGCTCCCTGAGCCACCATCCCATGCCATTTCTTAGCCCAAGGCCCCTCCACTGCCAATCCGTGGCTCAGGTTCTTTAAATCCATTGAGCCATTTAACGGAAGCATTCTGTGTGGGGTTCCCAGCTGCAGGTCCTGAGACAGGACTTGGGTGTAAGAGGTCATGGCAGGGGCAGTCCCAGGAGAGGGAGGCCAGCCAAGGCAGGGTTTCTGTTGAGTCCAGACTCAGGTCATCCTACACACACCCTGGGGCTTGACGACACACCCAGGGCCTGCCGTGCTACCCTTGCTCTGGACAGTCCCTGGCTCGAGCTGCACTCTCCCCTCCCCTCTCTGACCAGAGCGAAGCTGGGATGGATACCCGAGCATCCCTGGCATTTCCAGGTGAGGCCAGAGGACAAATTCTCCAAAGGGACAGCTACATTCACAGTAGCCAATGGCACTGTGTCGTGGCCTGGCGTGGACCACCAGTGGCATTTACTCCAGGTAGGAAAAAGAAGGCACCGAGAGACTCCCATGGTTTGTCTGTGTCCCCCAGAGCTCCTGTGTTCCACGCCTGCTCCCCAGGGCTTCAGTGTTGGGAGGCAGGACCTAACGGGAGGTGAGCAGGCTCCTCCTTCGTGAGTGGATGGATGCTGCTGTCACGGGAATGGGTTGATTATCAGAAGCAGGTCTGTTTTAAGAGCAAATGTATTTTTCTCTCACCGTAGCCCTCTTGCATTTCTTCCTTCCGCCATGGGATGACACGGGAAGACGCCATCACCAGATGCCAATACCATGCTCTTGGGCTTCCCAGCCTCCAGAGCTCTGAGCCAAAAATAATTTTCTGTTCTTTATAAGTCACTCAGTCTCAGGTATTGTGTCATAGGCAGTACAAAACAAACTAAGACAGACAGTAAAGAACTCAGCCTCAGGAACTTCTCTTCTGCCTTTTCTTGCCTGACAGTCCTCACCTCCTGCTTCACTTACTTGTTAGAGTCTGTAAACAAGTCAGGATAGCACCTGGCAAATGTTAGAGTCTGTAAACAAGTCTGGATGGCACCTGGCATTTTGCCAGAGGGAGTGGTTTGTGAAGTAACACCAGCGAGCCATTAAGTGTGGAGATTCCTTATTGGTTGACTGCTGTATCTAGTTTATGTTAATTAAGATAAGCTGTGTGGAATGTATAAATACCTCTGTTGTCCTACAATAAACGGCTCCCACTCCTGCTGTATCAACGTACACAAGTTGTTAGTCACCCCTGGTTATTTTGCTGCAGCTGGACTGTGGCACTTACTGGTGTTGTAAATTTCAGCTTCAATGTCACTCCTTTCAGAAAACTCTCCTTCACTCACCCAGATTAGGTCAATCCCTCTAGATGCTCTCACAGATTTTCTCACAAATTCTATTAAGGGTCCGGTGGGCCTTTTCCATGTTGAAGCTATGCTATTTGGAACATGTGGCCACCAGGGGCACCAAATCAGGGACATAGGGTGATGGAGAAGCCACATCAGCTCTTACTAGCCTCCTCCTTGGGGGCATGTATCAGAATTAGAACTTAAATCATTATTTCTGCAATCATTTAAATGCTATCTACCTTTTCAAATGGATTGCAACCCTGTGAAGACAGAGGCCATGTCTGTCTTAAGTGGCCCTTCTCCATTTTGAAGCCACGGTGTCGGCAACACCTAGCTTCCAGGATCCCCAAGTCAAGGAAAACCCCTGGAACCTGCAGTGTAGCTCACTTCTGGCACACAATAGATGTTCAGTAAACCTTTGTTGGATGAAAAATGGAACACAACTGGTAAGGAGGAGTTCAAACCAGATTCCTCTGTCTCAAAACCACATTCTGTGCCCATTCTGCCTTCAACCATACAAAATCCTGATTTGTGTATATGTAATGTCTGTACAAACTTTTGGAAATCCAGTCTCAGAAGTCAGTTTCCTGCTACATTTTCACTTACTACCATACCTTATGCCAATGGCCAACCTGCTGCAGAACGTAGTGTTTTTACCTTACAACTCTCTCTTTGTGCTCCTTTGTATGGTTTTGAAGTTTCAGGGAGCTAGAGAGTCTCTTCCCTGCCCTCTGGCCCCTCCTGATAGAAATCCTCTCATCACCTCTTTGGCTTTCAGGATGAAGAGTTCCAGTCTTTTCAGCTTCTCTTCCTACAAGAATCACATTTCCTTGATCACTTTGGTTCTTCTTTCTGGTCATTTCCCACTCTTTAAGCTTTCTTGAGGGCACATTCAGCTTCAGCAGGGCTTTGAGATCCCTCACTGACTCCAGTTGGCACAGGCCTGACAGAGATGGCTTCAGACCCTGCTTCTCAGCTCTGAGACACTCCGAACCGAGTGAGGCCAGTGTCAGTCTCTCACCTTGGCTTCCTCCAGAACCCCTCAGCCTTTCTTCCACTTCCGGGTCAGAACTGTTCTCCTTCCTAAGTTCCATTCTTCCCTGAATCCCTACCAATGTGGCTCCCAGACTTATCCCTTCCTTCTCTCTCATCTCATCCTCTCCTTAGACACAATAATTAATATTAGATGTTTTATGAGAGAACAACCTAAAATTTTCAGTGGCTTAGCACAACAAAGGCTTCTATCTCACATTCACGATGTCTGATGAGGGTTGGTGGTCCTTCTCCATCTTGAAGCTATGACCTCTGGCACAGGTGACAGAGGGTGATGGAGAAGGCCTATAGGCCATCACCAGCTTCTACCCAAAGTTACACATGTCAGTCCACTGGCCAGAAATAATCACATGGCTCCGTCTATTTGCAAAGAAGGATGGCAAACCTCTTTGGTGAACACCAACCATCTCCTCTACCCCCTTTGCCCATACACACACATTTCCTTGGACTTGAGAAAATGTTGCCTGGTTCTCTTGGACCCTCAGGTTCTTTTCAGTGAGAAGCTCTCTAAATAAGTGTGTGCTCCTCCTCTATGCATTTCTTTATCAGCCAATCTGTTTTTACCCCCTGTAGTATGAGGTCCCCCTGCCCCTTGTCTGATTATAACCCACTCTGAGAGACCACCGGTCCCTCTTTCTCATAGACCCCACTTCTTGGGGCCATTGCAAGCCTAGAACACACCGGGCTTCCTTTCCTGGTGAGTTTCTCCCCTGCCTCAGCAGATGTCATCACCCAACTCTTTACCTGGTATCCCTCACACTCCTCTGTCCTTCCTGGTTCTTACCTGTAGACGATTGCCCAGACTCAACCATTGGCCCTCTGTTTCTTTGGTTGTACCTTCTTTGCACTGAATAACTCACGGGTGTGCAGGCCTCTGATTATCACCTCTGTGCTGCCCGCTCCAGTCCTTCACACTCTCTGTCACATTGTCCACCTTTCTCGATGCTTATCCTCATTCTGTGTCTTCCTCAACCCTGACTCAGGAAGTGCCAGAGTAAGGACCTCGTGGTCCTTGAACTGAAAGTTTCTTGCAGGTCTCAAAGAAGCCTCGTGAGACCTGTGATGTGACTTCACCCTTTTCTTCATTCATTTCATCAAAAACTATCAATTGGGCATCTCTTTTTCTTGGGAGGGGGAGCACTAAGTGGGTCCCTGGAGATTCATGAGTGAATAGCAGAATCACAATGTATGACGTCCCTACTATGTGACAGATGCTGTTGTGGAGAGCAAAATTATATAGATCCTTCCCACAAGAACTTTCTAGGCTATGCCACAGAGACGTGCACTCTCTCATATCTTATATGTGATTTTCCTTCTTTTCAATCCAGTGGCCAAAATTCTTGTTCCTTACAAATACGTTGGATTCATTTCCTCCCTCTATCCAAGCGCTAGCAGCCTCCCCACCATATCCTTGGAGGGGCTACTCATTGACTCTGACCTTGTGAGGCTCTTCTTGACCTCTAATCCTTATTCAGGTCTTCCCATAAAGTCCTGTCCAGTCCTTTGGGACTGTCTCATTCTGCTTAGCTGCATGCCCAGGGTGTAGGGTCTCCCGGCCAACCTGCAAGCCTCTTGCCCTCTGCTGTCATTTCTGTGGCTATCGGTTTCATCACACTTGTAGACGTGTTAAATGTGACATTCTTACATGTTAGTTCTGTTACACCAGATGGACACAGTGGTCTTGTTAGGACAGGGGGATTATGGGAGTCTTTGTTCCCCCGATATATTTTTCATAGTCTCTATAATGTAGCTGTATGACTTTTATAATAAAAAAATACAGATAGAAACAAATAAAATACTTCTTTAATTCAATTTAATTGAAATCCAGAAATAATTGTTCTCATTAGGTAACTAGACCTTGGAAGTACAAGGGCTAATTTAGATCAGATTAGAGACATTCAAAAGTGGTTATTAGCATACACCAGTTCCTCCAAATATAAATCGCCCTTTCTCGATGACAGACCAGATTTTCTGGGGCACATCTAATTTTGCCCTATTTTTGGATTTCCTAGAACACCCTCCAGGGTCAGGCCAGGAGTGGCTGTCAAAAACATCAAATGTCAGGACTTGGGTATTGCCTGTTAAACCTATTTTTAAAAGTAAATTCATATGTGTTCCTAGCAGTTGTCCAATGAATCTTAAAGGACTTTTGCTGTCAGGGTAGCCTATCATGGTATCTTGGGACAACGAAAGAAACCCAAATTATCAGTAACAGTTGGAGCAGGTGCACCGACGTTTGCTCCTATGACCGTCAAAACAGAGAAGCATGATTTGCATAAGATGATGAATCTTCTTCATTTAACTGGCTAATGTCTTAGAGTAATGAGAAAGAGGAGTGGGTGTGGAGGTGGACCTCCTACAACATTAACCACCAGCCTGAATTCTGCAGCCACATCCAGAGGGTCAGGGTGATGCTGAGAAGTGAACAGGATCCCCAGGGAGCAAAGGCGCACTTCTCCACCCCCAACTCCCTCTACCTTCTGCTCCTCTGAGGGACTAATTGAGCAGTGAGTTTTATTGCTTTGATCATTCATGTCATATCTTTTTATCTCTCTCCCGCTTAACTCTCCCTGGTCCGTGAAGGGCAGTTTTGATATCTAGCCCTGTTGAAATTTGCAAGGCTGGCTCAACAGACCGTGAGTCCGGAGTATTAAACTACTCATGCCTCTCCCCACTGGAGTGCGGAGAAAAACACATTTTCACCCAATTTTTTTGGATAGAGAAATCCCAGAGCTTTGCGATAACTTTGGCTGCAGAAAATAAAAGGGCGATGCTAAGAAGTTTAGAGGACAGGAGGACAGGCTGTGTTTCTGCTCAAGGAAGTTCTTTGTTGGAGATCATATCATGGGAGTGTTAGGAGTCATGAATTTAAAATTTCTGGATCCTACAAAATAGGCACCTAAAATTCTTTATTTCTCCAAAAAGGTATGACAATCACATTTGGGAGGGGATGTGTCCCAGAGGATAAATGCTCTTTTCTGCTCCAGCTCCCACCTCCTCTCCCTCCTCCAGAAAAGGAGCACACTGTAAACTCCTCTCCCCGTCAGTTCCAATTGCAAAATGAACTGTGGCTGGGACAAGATAATGTGGGGAAATCAGGTGTCCAAGGACTGCTGATTTCAGCATTTTCCCTGTTGCCATCTGAGCAAAAGGGCTTCCAGGGAGCAGAGAAGCCTCCAAGCGTGAATCCAAATCAGGATCAACGGGGCAAGCTGCCAATGGCCTTCTTTTTCCCCAGCAGGGTTTCGTAAGCACCTTCCCACTTTTTCAAAAATTAGAAGCTCTATTGATTTAGTGCTCACCGTGTTTCTGTGTGATTTATGACCCAGAAGATGTTTGACAGCATTCAGCCTTTTTTGGGAGGTTCCAGGCCAAAAGCACAATGAAGAACTGTAGAAGGAACTTTTTGTCACTTGCAGATAAAAACCCTAAAAGTCTTATCCCTATCATTAAATTCGCCTTTGCTTGAGGCCCCCTTTGGATAAACCGTGGGGGAAATGGAACTTCAAATTGGACCACTGTCTCTGTAAATGACTGTGTATTTTATACCAGCGCCACAATATATTTATGAGACCCATAAAGATAAATGAATTAAAACTTATTTTTCCTCTAAAGAACTGGTGATATAGCAGGTGTGTCACAGAAATCAGTCATTGTCCAAGAGACTTCTGTAACTCTTCCACAGCGTAGAATGTCAGTCGGGGGAAGCTCTACATCCATTTCCTAACCTCCTTGCACTTAGGTGAAGCCACGAGACAATTTCTACCTCTTCATGGGAGCAGAGTTGTTGGATGTCTTGTGGCCTTGGCCCCTGACTTCATCCAGGTGCACACACGTGCATATCGTACCCTTCTCCACTCTCTCTTCCTCTTTTGTCTGGGTCGGGTGGAGATGAGTCCCAGGGCAAGCTGGAAACTACAGATTGAAAACAGCAAGAACTTCCATCAGCCTGGGTCCCTGAATGACTGTGTGGAAGAAGGGTATCTGCTAACGGATTAACCTGCCCTCGCTGTTATGTAACCAGGAAGAAATACATTGCTGTGAAGTGTGAACCGGAATATAATTTTTAGGTTTATTAAGGAGAGCAGTTAGCCTACCCCACTAACATGCAGGAAGAAATAAACGTATTCAAACGATAATGATGCAGCATTGTGAGCAAAACGGAGGAACGGGGAGAAACATGGAAGTGGCCAGGAGCAGTACCTTATTGTTAAAAAGCCATAATGGGCAAGGACGCCAGAATGGGCAAAGGAATCCTCTTCAGTTCAAATTTCTGTTTTCCAAAGTGCTAATAGGAATCAGAAGTGAAAGAAGTTGTTACAGAATTGGGTGAAACAAAGCCTGACAGATCTCTTCCTGTCAGACGTCCCCAAAGACATAACATTCTGATGTACACTGGATAAAAGCTGCTTAAAACTCCCCAGTGAGTGTGCCAGGTCTTGGCCATGTGCTCCCCACAGGCCTGTATGTCACAGGCCTGTATGTCACAGGCCTGATCCCCGGGGTGGGACTCCAGGGAGAGATAGAATCTTTGAGAGGTGAAGTCTGTAGGTCATTGGGGGAATGCTCTCCAGGGGATTCGGGACTCTATCCTCTTCCTCTCTTTTTTTGGCATCCCAGCCCTGAGGTAAGCTCTGAGGTAAGCCCTGATGTGCTGCCGACCACAAGCCCAAAGCACTGGGCTAAGTGATCTTCGACTGGAAGCCCCCAAACCTGACTCAAATATAAGTGGATTATCTCAGGTATTTTGTTATAGTGACAGAAAGATGACAAACACAGACTGCCTGTCCTAATCAGAATAAAAGTCAAGTCCTCGTCCCAGTCTACAAGAACTTACATGATCCACTCGCCGTCTTTTTTTCTAACCTTACCTGGTGCCATGATCCACGAGAGTTCAGACACCGAATGACTTGTACATCATTGTGCCCCCAGAACTCAGTTCATAATTTTTTAAAACACATTTTTAGTTGTAGATGGACACAGTACCTTTATTTTATTTATTCATCTTTACGTGGTGCTGAGGATTGAACCCAGTGCCTCATACATGCTAGGTGGGTACTCTATCACTGAGCCACAATCCCAGCCCCTCAGTTCATAATTTTTTAAAGCATTTCTCAAACTTACTTGAGAAATCTAATATGAAGAGCATTCAGGGAACTAGTATTCTTTGGGACACATTTTGGAAAAATCCCTGTAATTTCTTAAGTACTCAGTGGTACATGAGAACATAGCAAGAGGTTGTGGTTCATCTTTTAAGATACCAGGGATAAAGAAGTGTCTGGCACATTGCCACAAGCCTGTAATTCCAGTTACTCAAGAGGCTGGGGCAGGAGGATTGCAACTTGGAGGCCAGCCCGAACCACTTAGCAAGACCCTGTCTTAAAATAAAATAAAAAGGACTGTGTATAGAATACCCCTGGGTTCAACCCCAAATACTGGAAAACAACTCCTTTTCTGCTCTGTGAGAAGCAGATTCCCAAAAGAGGTGCGGAATGGAGAGTCAGATGCTCCAGGACTATGGGGCTTTTCTCCTCAACAACACAGATATGAATGATGAATGTTTTGCCAGGTCCAAGAACCCCCACTGGGTTTAGGAGCCAAGTGTCAACAGCACTTAGCTTATTTGATCTCTCAGAATGGCAGATCTGACCAGCCATTGGGTTCTGAACCAACTTAGTTATCAATAGCTTCTCTAGGTAAAGTGGAAAATGGGGTCTGCTTGGTTTGGATGAAGCCCCACTTTCCTTGTCTAGCTTTCACAGCTTCCCCCAGCACTTCAGAACAGACGGGGTTCACCTTCCACAGGTGTTATCCTGCAGGGAGTGTAGCATTTGCTGCAAAGTCCTGTGAGTTCCACCCTCATCGTTACCATCATTGGACATTTGCTGATCACCTCATCCAGAGCTCTGCATGCCACACATCTCTACCTAGCAGTCCCCTGTGAGAAAAGAGAGGACAGAGCAGTTAATCATGAGCAACCCCCATCTGTTAATCATGTAAATGCGACAGAATTCATCATCTGCTTTTGGAAACACAGAGGTTAAGTGCTTTGTCCCACCCTACACATCAAGACACTGACAGCCTGGAGTGGAGTTGGGAACATTGACAGCGCCCACCTTCTCTCTCCCCCAAAGTGTGAGTAGCTAAAATACCTCCGTCGTGGAAGTCAGCAAATGGCGGTGAAAGGCAAACTTAGAGCTTTCGGAGCAATTGACTGATGCTTGCAGTAAGACTATGAGAGAGATTCCAAGTAGAAATGTTCAGTCAACAGCCTCCAATCTTCTCCACATTGAAAAGGCAAGTTGGGTTTGCTGAATTTTATCCCACCCAGACTATAAAACAAATGAGTGCCATTTAAAGAAAGGGTTTCAAAATCCTCCAATCACATCGACTCATTTACTCCTCATTTCCAAGCTTGTTAAATAAAGCAGAATCCCATCTCATCATATCAGAAAGCAGTTCAGGCAGGATCTAAAGAAATATGTTTCCTGGACGTTATTCGTTATATGACTTTTTCTTAAAGTGTCACAAGAAAAACAAAGACAAAACCCCAAACCTAGAATGTATTAGTTGGAGTTAGCTCCTCCCCGGCTCCAGCTTTTGCCTGGCAAATTTTATATCGTTTAGGGAATTTCCTAAGAAGACAGCTTCTCTGGGTCAGTGGGCCTCAGAAGTGGGCGTCTCAGGTCTCCTGAGGCCAAAAAGATACCGATTGACTTTTCCTAAACTGGATTTCAAGTTCTCACTGGGGACAACTGTTTACCTGCTAAGCCCCTTCCTTTTCTCCATCACTGAGCTAGTTTTCCAAGGCAAAGAAGCTGCTAAACGCATGGATCTATGAAGCTGAGATGGAGACTTGATCCTCAGGTGGATACACTCACCTCTCTGTGTCCTATGGAGAGAGTGTTCCATCTTGGAACCCCATTAATCCAGAGAGCATGGAGTGAGCCAGTGTGGATGGAACCCACAGAAGGTGATTGCTGTGGTTGGGATCTTGAGTCTCCTCCAAAGGCCCTTGGCTTAAAGGCTTGGTCCTCAAGGTGGCGCTAGTGAGAGGTGGTGGAGCCTTTTAGAGGTGGGCCTTGTGGGAGGTCTTTACCTCCATGGAGGCCTGTGCTCAAGGAAGATCTTGGGACTCTGGCCTCTTCTTCTCTCTTTTCTGATCCATGACTCATGATAAGCAGTTTTGCTCTACCATCTGTTCCTGCCATGATGTGCCACCTGGCCACAGGCCCAAAGTAACATACTGGAACCTCCAATTCGGTGAATCCAAAGAAACCTTCTCTCTTTATATGTTGATCATCTGAAATGTTTGTTACAGTAACAGAAACCTGGTTAACACAGCAAACTTCCTTCAAAGGCAGCTTGTTACCTGTGAGAGCAAGTCCTAATTCCCTAGGAGAATTGAAAAGACATGCCATGATCTGACCTCCTTCAGTATCTTAATCCTTCACCTTTTACCACTCTTTTATATGAATCCTGACCTCCAGTCTCGTTGATGTGCTGAAGTTGCTGGGATGTTCTAGGCCCTTTCTTTGCCCTCTGACTTTTAAATGTATTATTTGCAGTTGCTGAGAATTCTTCAAGGAAGTTCAAATGTCCCTTCCTCTGGGAAGCACATGCCAGGTAGAGTTCAAGTCTTCTACCTTTGTGCATTCATAGCACCTTGATCTTCGCCTTTATTTCATAACATGTTTTATGGAATTTCTGTTTTCATGCTAGTCCTCCACTAAATTTGGGACTCCTGGAGGTAAACTGGGCCAGGCACTAGCACCTGCTGAACAAACCTTTGCTAAATGAAGGATTTGATTATTAGAAATGTAACTTAAAATTGTTTTCTGATGACGGTGGACTGGAAGTCAAATGTTTCCTACGTAATTCCACCTATAGGCCTCGGATATTCATTCTATAAATCTTTCTATTGTGGGTCTTGGCATCTGCTAATGACCCTCTGGAATTACATGGAAATAGCCTTATAAATTTTATAGAGAAAAAAAACTTTAAAATTCTTATGGAAAAATATTCCAAATCACTCTTTATTTCCATCCAGTGCATTAAATTAGTGACAGTGTGTACCATATTAGTGAGATTCCATTTCATCCCCGTCCATCTGTGAGAAGTTGTGGGAGAGGAATTCGTCAAGAATAGAATGGTGGAGTAAGTTGATACCAGTACATATGATTTTTTAAAGCTGCAAATATGGAGGAAAGAATGTTCCTGAATGTGTTATTGCATGATTTATGATGCTCTCAGTCCTAAGAAGCAAATTAAAGTCTAGCAGATGGTTCTCAGAAGCCCTGTAACTATAGTTACATGTTTTAAAAGTCAGAAACATCCTAGTGAATTGTTATTGAGTTGTTGAGCTTCTCCAAGATGCAGGCGGGCGTCCGCACCAGGAAGCGTGAGTGGGATCTGCGGCAGCCAACCCTCCGGCTCATTTCATGGCAGGTAGTTTCCCAGTGGCCCTTCTTAGGCAGCTCCAGTCTCCAGGAACAAATCCTGCGAGTGGCCCTGGTCCCAGCTGGTAGGTGATGCTTAATGTGGACTCCTGTGTTTTGCACAGAGAGAGATTTGTATTGGGTGTGTTCACAGAAGTGCCCCAGGTCCTTGGATCAGTGTTGGTGCACAGTAACTGTTCGTTAATGAATGAATGAATGCCAGAGTGTGACCCTTGGACCTCTCAGCGCAGCATCGATGAGCCCACGGTGCTCCTGTATTTTCTCCTAGGAGGGATGGGATCATGGAATTCCTGGCCTAAGTTCTGGAGTGTGAGTCAACTCTTCCCTCCCCACCACCCACCCAGCCCAGATTTTGCTCTGATTTCCACTCAAGATTCACTCCCCTGATGCACATGTGTTCTTCTTGATCTTCTGAGAAAACTCTTTGCTTCTCGAAGGCTTCAGATGGCTACTGTTTGCTGGGATTACACTTTGCCTGTGGTTCACCCAAGCCAGGCCACGAAGCACCTGCTTCCTCTGTGCTGTGTAATGACAGGTCTGGCCTCGCTCAGCCCCTCCTCCCTGTGAGTACACCACCGTGCCTGTCCTGCTGATGCTCAGGTAGGGCAAGTTTTGAAAGAAATTATGAGCCACTGACGTCCTGGCACTGAAGCAGAGACGATCTTTGGAGACTTACTGATGCATCGATGCAATTGGACACCTGAGTTATTTCTTTACATGGGTTGATACATTTTTCCGATGGAGTCCTCCTGGCCTGAGACATAAAATCCCAACCCCAGAAGACTCGACTTCTCCTTTCAATGGAGTTTTTCAGACAAGACCCCTTAGAGATGACCAAGGGTCATTTTAATCAACACGAAAGGCATCTCTTATGAAGATGGCTTTGCTGACAAACAATTAAGATAAATTGCTAGCCTGTCCTTGTCCCCCGCTGCCTCCTGGGTGTCCATTTGGAGTCAGCCTATGAATGAAGTTCACAGTCCACGCCTCCGCTCTTTAAGAGCAACTTATAACCCAACTTGCCATCCTAACCACCTCAGAAGATTTTCATCCTAAACCTGTCACCACCCATTATTTTCACGGGGTCCTGACAGTTCTACATTATAACAGTTTATAAGTAAAAGTTAACAAGGCCTAGAGAGAGTGATTTATGCTTCTGTGTGCGAACCAGTCCACATTCCTTCCCTGGCCAGAGATACCCCGGAGCTCTCTATGGGCTGAAGGAAGAAAATTATCTCAGGTGGGCAGGTGGCTGATGTGTGGTGCTGGGCCCCAGGCCTGGCAGGAAGCAAAGCTTATGAGTGTGATGAACAAAGCACAGCCTCACCCGACTTCGTTCCTGTCACCGTCATCCTGGGTCTCTGTCACTTCTCAGGTACCTGGCGGTGTGAAGGAGGAGTTGGCTTTTCTCTGTGTTGAAATGTTGGAGAATTAAAAGTCTTATTGATTCGTCAAGGCCTAGCAGGGGAGGAGTCATTCAACAGTCCTATTTGCCCCTGACAAATGTGGATAGGTGATAGGAGCCAGGAAAGTCATCACAAGTTGATGCTCAGCTCTCCTCCCAACCTGTCCCCAAAACCACACATCAGAGACCTCAGAGGAGCCGAACGCCTTCTCTCTTGAATCCTGACCCTCCTGTCCCAGCGTGGTGATGACCTTCTGGGAATTTAGCCTTTCTCTAAGAGGACCCCCCATCCCCACCCCAGCGCCTTCATTGAGCTGTCATAAAAAATTCTATAGTTGGGGTGACATAAGCAACAGGGGTTTATCTTCTCACAGTTCTGGAGGCTGGAAGTCCAAGATGGAGGTGTCCACGGGCTTGGAGGTCCCTTTCCTTGACTCTCAGATGCCACCCCCTTGCTGTGGGTTCACATGCTCTTTCCTCTGTGCCCAGATGTCCCTGGGGTCTCAATGTGTCCCTATTTCCTCTTCTCATAAGGACAGCAGTCAGACTGGTGGGGGCTTATTGTCACGGTCTCACGTTAGCTTAGTCGTCCGTCTCCCAGACCCACTCACACTCTGAGGTGCTGGGGATCAGGGCTTCCACGTATGAACTTGGGGCGTGGGGACACAATTTAGCCCACGACACCAGTCAACTGCCAAAGCCGTCTGGCCGAAAGCACTTGCCGCAGAAGTCTATCAAGGGGTCTACTCACTCTTGGTGTGGTCCGAATAACCCCCATTTTTGAGAAATGGAAGACAACTGTTTTAGTCAGGGTTTTTTGTTGTAGCTGTTTTGTTTTGTTTTATTTGCTGCTGGGACTAAGAGGCCTGACAAGAATAATTGTAGAGGAGGAAAAGTTTATTTGGGGGACTCACCGTTTCGGAGATCTCAGTCCATAGACAGCCAGCTCTATTCGTGGAGGCTTGAGCTGAGGCAGAACATCATGGCGGAAGAGTGTGGTGGAGTTTGGAAGCAGCTCACATGATGATCAGGAAGCAGAAAGAAAGTCCACTCGCCATATACAAAATATCAACTCCAATACCTTGCCCCCGATGCCCACCTCCTCTACCCACAGTCTACCCACCTTCAGTTACCACTCCATTAATCCCATCAGGGGATTAATTCACTGGTTAAGTGTCTCATAACCTAGTCATTTCACCTCCGGATGTTCTCGCACTGCCTCAGGAGCTTCTGGGGAACACCTCTTATCTAAACCAAGACAACAACCATCTTCACAACATGAATAGAAGCCCCACATTAGGAAGGAAGCTATCAAAGAACTTAAAAAGAACTCAGGAAGACCAACTCCTTTGATGCAACCTTTGTCCAATCTCTCTCTCTAAAGAAGGGGACTTTTCCTTTCTCCTCTTATTCAATCACCTCTCTCATGAAGACAACATCCTGGGCTGGGGATATAGCTCAGTTGGTAGAATACTTGCCTGATACACACAACGCCCTGGGTTCTAATCCCTAGCACCACACACACACACACACACACACACAGACCACAACCTGCCTTGGTTGCAACTGCATTCCATTTTTGGTACCCAACTTTCTAAATGTGCACAGAAACTAATTTTGGGTGCCCAGTCTGAAGCTGGAATGGTAGGTATTTCTCCATCCTTTATTTCACATTATAATAAGGGCCTGCGATCAGAGTGACTCCCAAGATGAGCAGGCCACAATATTTTCATTGTCACCATGATCACAGACTAAGATAAGAGACCAACATGCTATTTTTATTCTCTCTCTCTTTTAACTCCTGGTGTTAAATGCAAGGAGAACAAGTTTTTTTTAAAAAAAACAAAAAACAACAAAGTACCACAGCTCCCACAGCTGAATACAAAACGTCCGTCCGGCCGCCCCTTTCTCAAGCAGGCCGTGATGTACGTCAAGGATGACACAAATACTATGGAGGTGATTCTGCGCGGAGGAGATGCCTCTTAATTGTGTTTGCAGCCCAGAGCAGAAAGCATCCCATTCGAGGTACTTGTTGTATCATTTTTTAAATCAAGGCCATCTTTTTCTCAGTGGTAAACGTGAAATGTTTTTAAAGGCCAGACTTAGCATAAAATCTATTGGTTGCCATGGATACCACTTACCACACAGGACTGCGCTCTGTGTTCAACTGTGTGATTTTCTCTATTCAAAGGTTCAGCATTGTCAAAAAACCAAATTACTTTTTCTGTTGTTTATCGCAAAGTTCATTATGGGAAAGGCAATAAATAAGAAGATATTCGTGTATCAAGGGGAGCCGCGTGGGGAGTCACTTGGGCGCCAGGCCTCAAAAATTCAGTGTTTTACAATAATTATAGCCAAATTGGCTATTGTTAGGAAATAAAATGCATTTTGATCTTTGTGTGTGTGTGTGTGTGTGTGTGTGTGTGTGTGTGTGAATATAAAGTAAAGCAGGTACTTGGAAGTCTGTTCCCAACAAAATTACATGGTAATAAGGCTTTTCACACCTACACAGCACTTAGTAACCAAGCTCTGAAGGAGTGAGATGAAGCCCTGATTGGTTTGAAACTTGGTTCCTGAGGCTCCTGGCTTTCGTCTTTATGAGAGAAAATGTGGGTTCAGGACCTCATGCTCACTGAATTATTCATGCCGTCTCTCCATCCCCTATCTTTAGGTTGAAGCCTGTTAGGGTATTAGTAAGGGCACAGGTCCACCCCATTCCACGGGGCTCAGAAACCCGCACCCTGGCCCCTCTCTGCTAATTAGCTTGATATTTGCAGCTGACGACTCTTTCCAATCCCTTTACCTCTCCTTCCCTCCCACCTTCACTCCTTAAGCAAAAAATGGGAGAAAAAAAATCCACAAGGAACGTACAGAAGTAGCTAGAGAGGGAGTTTCTCAAATTTCTGGAGGGTATTCCAAGATAATTTGGTGTCAGCAAGTTCCCCCTTGGCTGAAGCCTGTTGTATTTTGCTATAACTCCCAATTAATCAAGGAATGCCCTGAACATTGACTTGTTACTGATTCAAGCATCTCCCATCACCTCTCTGGCACTTTTTAGACTCCTTGGTTTGGGCAATTTGCATGACAATGAGGTGAAGGAGAGACCTTAATGAAAGCATCTGTTTTTTAACATGCTTGTGGTATTAGATTCCTGTAATAATAGCCCAGAGGGGGATGAAGTTCTCAATTCTCCTTTGGGTTCTCCATAGAGCAGTCTGCTGATGATTGCTAATTTGCAAATTCCAACTTGTCACCTCCATGATGCCTGTGGTAGTAGAGTTGTAGAGGCTGCAGAGCAACAGTCAAATTGCCACCAGGGCATGACCCACTTGCAAGATGCACTGGTAATTAATTTACATATTGCAAACATTAAAAACAGGGCAAGATCCAAGGGAGAAGGCCCAAGGAAAGTTCAAGGGGTACTGGGAATCCCCTCGTAGCATACTTACCCTGGTGGGAAACTGGCTGGACCTTGTCCTGGAGTTTCAGGCACCAAAATAACTGACCAGTGAGAGACTTTGAAGCCAGGAGTTTTGCTGGCCTCAAGTCAAGAGGTGATTCAATATTATGGTTTGGATCTTAAATGTCTCCCCAAGGCCCATGTGCTAAAGCTCGATAGCCAGCCTATTGTGCTTTGGGGAGCTGGTAGAAGCTTTAAGAGGTGGGGCCTAGTGGGAGGCAGTTAGGTCTTTAGGGTGTGTCCTTGAAGGGGCTGTTGGAACCTGTTCTCTCCTCTCTCTCTCTCTCTCTCTCTCTCTCTCTCTCTCTCTCTCTCTCTCTCTCTCCTGCCAGCCATGAACAGAGCAAATTTGCTCTACCTCATGCTCCCCACCATGGTGTGCTGCCTTTACAAGGATAGAGGAACCAACCTACCACGAACTGAAACCTCGGAAGCCATGGGACAAAATAACCTTTTCCTCCTTTAAGTCTCCCCCTTTAAGTTGTCACAGTGACAGAAAGCTGACTAACACAGGCAGGGTCCTAATCTGTTTTGTTTACAGAAGTATCCCAGTGCCAAGAACATTATCTAGGTAAGAAATATTTATTGTTGCACCAAACAGTAGGAGCAGAAGCAGTTGTATCAGTTAACATCTCTATGGCAACCAATAAACACCCACTCAGCGTAGCCGGGCCAACACAGTACTTACAGTCATGGAAAAGGAATGGGGACAAGCCAGACAGCAATCGGGGCAGCTCTAGGAACCCAGGTGGCAGAAGTGAATGGAGGACTGTTTCAGGATGCCACCCCTTGGATGGGCTGGCTCCAAACTCTTTTTAGACTTCCGTCATTCTGCTCAAGATCCATTTTTTTTTTTTTTTTTTTTATTGTACTGGGGATTGAACTCAGGGGCACTTGAACACTAAGCTGCATCCCCGGCCCTCTTTTGTATTTTATTTAGAGACAGGGTCTCACTGAGATGCTTAGTGCCTCGCTTTTGCTGAGGCTGGCTTTGAACTCACCATCCTCCTGCCTCAGCCTCCCATGCTGAAGACCTCATTTTAAGGGAGCATGTTTGAGGGAGAGCATCCTTTATCTAATTTGGTTATATATCTACCTCCTGACTAGAGTATGGCTCAAACACTCGGGGTCTGGCTAGAAACTACATGTCCCAGCTTCCTACCACCCAGTATAGTCATGAGATTCCCACCGGAAGTTCAGGTGATCCATCGCCATTTACAGACCTGGGCCAAAGGTACAAGGGGTAATATACCCCCACACCCGCTTTCCTTCTGACTGGATGGAAATAGCAAGGCTGGGGCAGCTGTGGGTCCCACATGTGAGGGGCGGCAGAGCTGTCCTGCTAGTCCAGGTGCCTGAGTGACCGTGTGGAGCAGAGCCTGGCTGCTGGTCTTCATGGTTCTGTGAAAAACAACCTTCTGTCTTGTCTGAGACATCACACGGCGGGGCCTCTGTGCTCCAGCCACTAAGCCCCCACTTTAAAACTGGATGAAAAGAAGCATCCCCCCGTCCCAGGCAACCTGTGGGATTGCTTTCATCAGAAGGGGAAATGGATGCTTGCTTGTGAAACAGTACCTGGCCATTAGGGTGCTTGTTCTTGGCAATAGGCTTGGACTGCATGAGCCGCAGTAAGCATGAATATTCACAGCTCCTGCTTATAGATCAGACTGGCTGGAAATTCCTTCCCAGGAAGTATCTATGTCTTGGCTCCTCAAACCCGTGTCTTCCTCCCCCAGCTAAAATGCCAACCACAGGACCCCTCCCTGGAGAAACTGAGAAATTCAGTCCCCACCCACTATAAAATGAAAAGAATTGGTTCGGTGCCTGCCTTCTGGTGCCCAGCTACCACCACTTAAAACCCAGTGCCATCCGTGGCATGGGTAAGCACCCGCCCAGCCTCAACAAGCAGCATTACCGCTAACGACTCCTAAAGAGAAGCCCTCGCCACAGAGATCAACAACTCATTAGTCGGGGGAGAGAATGGTCAGCGGAGACACGGCTCCCTAATTTGTATTTGTATTTTGTGATTTATTTCTGGTCGATCAGAAAGTTCTTATTGATTGCTTACTCGGTGCCCATCACACCGCTCTCCTTTTGAGTAGAATAGTGTATCGTTTTCAACAGGGGTATTGTTAATGCCCAATAAAAATAAGTTACTGGGTTTTTTTGCTAGTAAGATACCCTCCCCCCACCACACAAACACACTCAGGGGCTTGCTTTCCTCTTGCCACAGTGTTGATGGTGAAGTTGGAATTTCCTGTTGAAAAGCAAAAGGAAATGGGATTTATTGACAGTGATTTTATTCTGGAGTAAACTTTTTCTGGAATATGGCAATTTCATGGGTGAAGGCTTTGATTTTTGCTCTTCTTTCTTTAGTTTACTTGTATCCTATTCCTGAAGGAGTCTCTCTGCCCGTATTCTGGCATTAAGAAGATTGTGACCTTTTGCCATGAGCTGGACGGGCCAGCAGCCTCTTCAAGGTTGTCTTCATGTGAGGGAGTCGGACTCACTGACCTCTGTTCCCTTGTGTCCCTCAGTCCCAGTCTTTAATGTGTTCCTTCATGCTTGGCCCAAGCACCTGGTTCGGATCAGCCCAAGCCCAACTCTGGTCACCGCTGTCTGTAAAATCTTCTAGACGCTTCACCCAAATCCACACCTTAGATTCCCCTGGACATTGACCTGGTGGTTCCCGTGGGGGATAGCTTGCTTGCTGTCCCCAAAAGAAACAGAGGAAGAAAAATAAAAATCACTCCAATTCTTAAATGTTTTTCCAGAGGAAGACAATTCTGATCAGAAGTGGAGAGCTGGCCCTTTGATGTAAGGAAACCACAGAATGAGCCTCCCTTATGTAGAAGTGGGTAGAGATTCACCTAAGTGAGAGCTATCTAAGTGAGAATCAAAAAGAAATTATGGGAATTTTTTTGGTACATTAAAAAGGAATGGGTGTGAATGAATGGATAAAAAGTGTGGCATTTATATGCAATGGAATATTGTGCAGCACTAAAAAATAATAAGATCCTGGCATTTGCAGGGAAATGGATGGCATTAGAGCAGATTATGCTAAGTGAAGTTAGCCAATCCACCCCCCCCCAAACAATGCCAAATGTCTTCTCTGATATAAGGGGGGGGGGGTGACTCAAAATGGGGTTGGGAGGGAGAGCAAGGGAGGAAGATTATGTCTAAATAGGGAATAGGGGTAGGAGGGAAAGGGAGGAAGAAGGGGAATAGCATGGATGGTGAAAGGAGACTCTCATCATTATACAAAATACATGTATGAAGATGTGAATTTGGTGTCAACATACCTTATATACAAACAGAGATTTGATAAATTGTGGTATAAAGGGTATTAAGAATTACAATGCAAAAAAATTATGAATGTAATGCACTCCTCTATTGTGATGTATGTAAGAAATAAAATAAATAAATCAATTTAAAAAAAAAAAGGAATGGGGATTTGGGAGGGGGTTGGAAGGGGTCTGGGGCCAGAAGAGGATCAGGGCAGAAAGTCTAGCTCAGAACTTTCTTTGATGATGGAATGCTTCTATAGCTCCACTGCCCAACAGAGTGGGCACTGATCACAAATCACAATCACAAATGACAATTGAACACTTAATGTTTTAATCATCATTATTATTTTGGTACTGGGGATTGAACTCGGGGGCACTTAACCACTGAGCCACATGATCCCCAGCCTTTCTTATTTTTTATTTAAAGATAGGGTCTTGCTAAGTAGCTTAGGGTTTCACTAAGTTGCTGAGGCTGGCTTTGAACTCACGATCCTCCTGCCTCAGTCTCCCAAGCCTCTGGGATTACAGGTGTGCACCACTGTTATTTAATTCCTATTAATTTAAGTTTAGGTGGCCCCATATGTAGTCAGTGACTACTATTTTGAGCAGCAGGGGTCTAGATGAGGGACCTCAGCAAATTCAAGTTGAAGGCTTAGGGAAAAAACAAGCAATGGAACTGGCTGTGGTGAGGATGGCTGAAGAACCCTGGCTCTCTGTCCCGCATCACGATGTCTGCCTCACAGAGGCAGATCTGGGAAGGGGAGGAGTGCTGCAGTCTGGCTGGGCACAAATCACCAGGAGGTCACCAGCCACTTGTAGGTTCAAACAGGAACGACTTTATTGCCAGAACCCAATGGGAACTCTATAGAACTCCATGGAAACTCAGCGAGAACCAATGGGAACTCTACAGGAATTCTGCGAGAACTCAAAAGTAGCGGGCACCCGAGGTAGCAGGAGCCACCTTATTGCCCGACAGCAGAGGTTTATATACACGACTGAATACACAGCTTGTTTCCATTTAGCATCCTCCAGTTACAGCAGTCAGTCATTATCTTAATAATTATACACAGCTTAACTTAATTATCATCATCTTAATGGCTCGATGGCGTTACTTCTCAACCACTCCTTCTGGCAAAATGCCAGGCGCCATCTTGACTCGGTTGTGGCTCTCAACAGAGGAGGGACAGTAGCTCGGAAGGGGACAATGAAATAGGAAGAGAGATGCTTGTTGTAGCCGATGAGAGGAAGCCACAGGGAGACTTGGGCCAGCCGTGTGGCCCCTGCATCTGGCTCTTGGCTTTGCCTCTTTTCTCCAGGGCTCTGATGACTTGAGGCACCTGTGACCCAGCACTGCCTTTGGCTGGTGTGAGATCAGCTTGGTGGGAGGGAGACCAGCACTCTCAGAAGCCTGCGGTATGCAGCACGCAGCAGGAACCCGATAAGAACGCAAGTGGAGTTTGATCTGCTTGTTACCCATAGCCCTTGGACCCCGGTTCCCAGTTGGTCCAGCTCTATCTGGGCTCAAGAGACAGCAGAGAAGGCAGGGAACTGCAGAAGAAGACTAGCTTCACTCTGCCCTGCATTCCTTCCTCTCCCTTAGCACATGTCCTGAATGGCCACAAGGGGGAGAACTCTGTGGGCTCCTGTTCTGTCCTTGCCAGTGCTCAGTGAAGCCCAGTTCTGGTGTGAATGTCACATTTATAAACTCCTATTGGCTCAGAAAACACTGTGCATCAGAGGGACGGCACTAGGAGGAGGGGCATTCTGGAAGAAAAGAGATTTACCTGCAAGTAGAGATATCGTGAATCTCCACCTTTTCCAAGTTGTGACATAAAGGTTACCCCAGGCCGGGAGCCATAGATGATCCAGAAATAGAGAAATAAGCATATTATTGGTATGCCTGGTGGTAGCCAAGGAACCAAGAAAATCTTTGCTCTAGGAGTGGGATAAGAGAATTTTCCTTTTCATTTTGTACTTCTTTGGAGAGTTTGAAGAATTTGTTCAAGCAGAGTAAGGGTCTAGCCATGTTTCGACTAGCAACTTAAGGTTGGAATTCAGGAGTGGCCACTGAAGTTGTGGAAGACTCTCTGAGTAAGAATAGATAAGCGAAGCTCTAAGATGGTATTGCTTGGGCATGCATATCTAATAAGGGAAGAATGTATTCCAATGTTTTTATAACTGTTTTTATTAGTGCATTACAGTTGTACATAATGTGGGTTCATTTTGACATTATCCTGTCTGCAGAGAATATAATTTGCTCCATTTCATCTTCCTCTTTTCCTCCCTCCCCCTATTTCCCTTCCTCTACTCTCCTGGTCTTCCTTCTATCTATTTGTTGTTCTTTAAAATCAGTGTTTTATAATATTTACCTCACACACACATCAGATAGAGCACTAATCTCTAGGATATATGAAGAACTCAAAAATCTTAACACCAAAACCAAAACAAATAACCTAATCAATAGATGGGCCAAGGACCTGAACAGACACTTCTCAGAACACGATGTACAATCAATCAACAAATACATGAAAAAATGTTCTCTAACAAAAATTAGAGAAATGCAGATCAAAACCACTCTAAGATTTCATCTCACTCCAGTCAAAATGGCAGCTATTAAGAATACAAACAATAATAAGTGTTGGTGAGGATGTGGGGAAAAGGCACACTCATACATTGCTGGTGGGACTGCAAATTGGTGCAGCCAATATGGAAAGCAGTATGGAGATGCCTTGAAAAACCTGGAGTGGAACCACCTTTTGACCCAGCTATCCTAGGTCTATACTGAAAGGACTTAAAAGCAGCATACTAGGGCTGGGATTGTGGCTCGGTGGTAGAGCACTAGCCTAGCATCTGCAAGGCACTGGGTTTGATCCTCAGCACCACGTAAAAATAAATAAAGATATTATACCCAACTACAACTAAAAAATATTTTTTAAAAAACAGCATACTACAGGGACACAGCCACATCAAATGTTTATAGCAGCACATTTCACAATAGCTAACCTGTGGAACCAAACTAGATGCCCTTCAGTACATGAAAAGATAAAGAAAATGTGGTGTAAATGCACAATGGAATATTATTCAGCATTAAAAGAGAATAAAATCATGGCATTTGCAGGTAAATGTATGGAGTTGGAGGAGATAATGCTAAGTGAAGTTAGCCAATCCCAAAAAACCAAATGCCAAATGTTTTCTCTGATTTAAGGAGGCTGATACATAATGTGGTTGTGGAGGGGGTCGGATTGGGAGGATTAAATGAACTCTAGATAGGACAAAGGGAGGGAGGGGAAGGAGGGGCCATGGGGGTAGGAAAGACGGTGGAATGAGATGGACATCATTACCCTGAGTACATGCATGAAGATACGAATGGTGTGAATATACATTGTGTACAACCAGAGACATGAAAAACTATGCTCTATAGGTGTAATTCGAATTGTAATGCATTCTGCTGTCATATATAAATAAATTAAAATTAAAAAAAAAGACAAAACAAAAAAATCAGTACTTTGTAGACAACATCAAGGTGGAATTCACTGTGGTATATTCATATATGTACATAGGATAGTTTTGTCAATTTCATTCCATTGTTTCAATGACACTGTGGCTCTTGAAGTATGAGGAGGGACTGGGTGTCCCGGCTGGCCCTGAGCTCTGTGCCAGGAATGTCAGGTCTTATTCAGGGACATTCCATGAATAAGAGGTCCCACGGAGTTACCACGTGGATTATCAGAAGAGGTAAGATAGGGGGATCTGAGATCTTAATAGAAAGGTCCTTTCTCCTAAGTACCCCCAGAGTGTGTGCCTTAGACTAAGCCGACTGAAGTAGGATGGTAAGATCAGAAGTCGGCCCTGCCTGGTCAGGATGCTGAACACCTGACCCACGGGTTAATGTGGCCAAGCCAGGTGAGCAACGGGGCTGGGTTGGTTTTGATTCTCTCGATGTAGGTGGTAGAGCAAACGCCCACACATTTCAGTTGCACAGCAGAACTTTGGAGAATGTGTCGAGAGAGAAAATGAATGACCGAGACCCAGGGGACAGAAGCTGGCCTCCCAGAGCCTACTCTGGGGACCAAAAATCAATCCCTTGAGTGCTAGAAGCTGGTGCTGACCCACGTGCCAGAAGGTCCCTCCCTGAGTATTCTCATGGATCATTTCTCCTCTTCCTCTCCCTCATCATAGCCTGCTTACTCACAGAGAGGAAAGGAGAGGAAGCACTTCCCACAGGACGGACCTGTGGCTACAGCGGCAGATGAGGGGGTCCGCCAGTCTGATCATCCACTGATAAGGTACCTGGGGGCCTGCGTGTAGCACAGAGCCAGGGTAGCCCCCCAGGGACTCCCAGACTGACTGGACAGTCCAGCCATACTTCTCCCTCGGCAGGGAGACCAGAGGCATCTCAAGACAGGCCTTTGCTCCTCCGGCCTATGGGGAAGGATCTGCTTCAGCTGCCGGTTCACAGGAGTCCAGGTCAAGAACGCTTACACGGTTGCAGTTCTTCCTGGAGCTCTGTGCTGACAGAGGGCTCGGCTCTCCCAGGCTGCCAATTCTGCTCCTCTCACCAACACTCCATTGGCTTCATTATTTTAATTGAAAAAAAAAAAATAGGAGGCTAATGATTGCAGTTCCCTCCACCAATACATAACGGAGGCACCAAGCTGAAGGAACAGAGTCCACTGTGAGCTTATTTAAGGCTTCCTGCTTCAAAATGCCTCTCCCGCTTGGGTTGGATTAGGGAGCTCCCGCCCCTTGGGAGAGGGATAGTTCATGTCACTGATGTCAAATCATTCCTTCTGCCCTTCCTAGAAACCGCCCCCTGGCTCTGCCTGAGTCAAAAGGGTTCTGAAGGACCTGGGATTTCTTGCTCAAGGAAAAGAATAGCTCTTTGCATAATTCTGAGAGCCAGCCACGTGCCTCTCCACCACCTTCTGGAAAATTCCGAGATATACAATGCATCAAACGAACAGAGGTCCCAGCAAGCAAGCCGTGATGAGGAGGTGTGTGGCATTCCACAGCCCGTCTCCTGCCTGTGCGGTGACATAAAAGCCCAGTTAGTGCTGTGTAGCAGCTGCATTTTTCTTGTCTACAGATTCCAGTTGCATGAAAGTGGCATGCAACAAGGAAACACCATGTCTGCCAATAATGGAAATCGTCAGAGATTTCTGAGGAACTGGCGAAGGAGAGGGGGGTGCACAGAGATAGCTTTGGGAGTTCATGTCTTGGCTTGAGAGTTTGAACGCAGGCAGGTTGCTCTTCACTTAGCAGCCTCAAACAGGGAAGGGAGGAGATTTACTACCTAGGTGGGCCAGGGGAGGTGAGGTGGCACAGAATCTGAGGCTCTGTGGAAGCCAGGATTACAACCTGAGGAGAAATGAAAGGCACAGAATTGGGCCCAACCAAGAAATTCCCCTTAGGTCGAACCCATCTCTGGCCCATTTCTACCACATCTTGAGCTCCTCTACTCAAATCAACAGAGACACGTGAGACGCTTCTGACTTCACATCAAGTGTCCCCCACAAGGAGCCCCTCAGTCATTCTCCCACTTACCACACTCCTACCTTCTGGATCTCAAGTGGGGGAACATACATACAGGGCGTGGGGTCTCATGCCTCATGACTGCCATGAGGTGGGCATCGTTATGCCCCAGGTCCACCCCCAAAGAAATTGGATCTTCAGAGGTTGATATGTTGGAGGCTGCAGTAGGGGAGGCCTGTCCCGTCTGAGGTTCACTCGAGTAAACTGACAGAGGTAAACTGAGGGCATGATGCACACAGTGACCATGTGTTTGGAGGCAATCCTCCCATGACGGGACTACCCACTCAGCTCAGCAGGATGGGGGAGCTGGTACACCCCTTTTCTACAGGATGGGGGAAAGAGAGGGCGCAGGCCAGCTTGAGGGGGATGGTACATGATTTTTAAGGAGAAGATGATGGCGTTGAGGGTCTGTCCGTCCTGGTGTGTCCACAGACTTCAGTCTTCCTGGTTAAAACGAAAGCTCAGGGCCAGGGCCAGAGATCATTGTTCTCTTCCTTGGTGGTTGTGAACTATGAACAGACAAGACACCAGACTAGAGAGCCTCTCCTAGCACCTGCTGCTCTGTGAGCTCCCTTAATTTAAAATGATGAGCACATCAGGGTACCATATCCAGGGGCAGGGACAGTCCCGGGGCTCATTCGCTGTGCTGATGGATCCACACCTGCCCTTTGCAATCTCTCCCCCTGCTCCTACCACCTGAACAGCCTCTTCTGGGGATGCTCTAGATCCTGACCATCGACTCCCCCTTTTGGCCCCTGCCTTGCTTTGCCCTCCCGTGTGTCCATCTGGCTCCCCATGGTCTACGGCTCTCAGCCTCCTGTGTCCACGCACTCCCATGACGGCTTAGAGGACTGGCCTCAGAAGAGCTTGCTGGCGATTGCTGGGGTCCTGGGTCTCCAAACTCCTGACAATCTCACTGCCTTGTTTCGGACCCCAGCTTCAGCCAAGATGGGACAGTCTGGGATTTTCAGCTCTGTCTCTGTGCTTCCTGGTCACGTTTGCTAGAGGACTGCCCACGAAACTGGGCTGTGTTGGGTGGGAGCTGGGCCAGGTCATTAGCAATGACTGCTTCATTGATAGGCCAGGCCAGATGGGCGAGGTGACACGGGAAGCCAGGAAATGGAGCCAAAGGTGCATAGGCACTGGGGGAGGGGACTGGAACTGGTGCAAAGGTCAACAGTGGGGAAGCCCAGGGAATGTGTCAGGGAAAGGCAGACACAGTGGGGGGGTTCTGGAGGTCATTCCATGAGCACCGGGCATACACCAAGGGGTGTCTGGGAAAGTACGGCCAAGCACGTTTTACTAGTATTTCAAAAATATTCCCTTGAGTGAGCTTATGGGGAGGCCAGATGCATGTCGAGAGAGAGCTGGAAAGAGCTCCACGGTTGGTTATATTCCCAGTTCCATGGGAAGAACACAGCACACCACCCAGGTCCACAGTGGACAGGGTCGGTCACGAGGCAGAGAGAGAAAGGACCGTGGGCATGCGCACAGAGTGGTTTTCATGGGAAGGAACCAGACAAGGCAGCAGGTTGAGGATGGCGGAGCTGCAGGGATTCCTGCAGGCTCCCGGGCACCAGGGCTGTCCCTGGTCATCTCGTGCTTCGACCTGTGGCAATTAGGAGGGTTATACCTTGGCCCTGGAGAGGGAGGACCCAGTAAGGAAGGGGCCTGGGGCCTGGATCTAATGAACTGCTCAAAGGAGGAAAGACCAGCTTTTGGCCAGTACCTCGAAATTGAGTTTTTATAAAAATCATACTATAGCTGTACAGGGATGAATTCCTAAAGAGTTTTTTTTTTTTAAATCATAAAATGTTAATGTTTTACATATTCAAAAAATAAAATTAAGTGAGCAAAGAAAAACAGAAAACTGAATACAAGCAAAGACAAATGAACCCATGAGTTACTTACTCCAGATCCTGGAGGGGAAAACGTTTATTGACAACGTTATTGGCATAATTGAAGAAATTGCAATATACTGACTGTATGTAAAAGTTTTCTCTCAATGCTTTATTTTCTGAACTGTACTGAGGTTAGATAAGATCGCTGTTCTTGGATAATATACATCAAAGTACTAAAATACATACTCCACAGAGTAATACATATGCAACCTATTTTGAAATACTTCCAAGCAACAAATGATATATTAGGATGTTACAGAGTGTCCCGCAAAATCTTAGTGCAGTTTTAAATTTTGGTAGTTTTTAAAGTACAAATGCTACCAAATTACAGATTTATTTAAAAGTTTACTTGTAACTCTTTTACATTTAGTTTTTGACTTTTGAGTAATAACTTTCTGATTTCAATTTTTTGTTTCAGTGAACTTTTGTCTTTAGTGGAATTGAAACCAAAAGGGGAAAAGGAGAAAGCAAACAGCCAACTATTTTAAAATGGTAAATCTGCACAAAAGGCCCATGGACGAGTTTCCTGTATTATACTTGCAACTTTTCTGTAAATTTGAAATTATTTCAAAATGAAAAGTGTTTTTAGAAAAAAAAGTAGTATATAGAAGTTGCAAAATTCAATAACAGAAATTCAATAACAGTGAAAACTTCAAAAAGTGATTCAAAAAGTGATTCCCCAATAGTACAAGGGAAACTACTATCAACCTAGATATATCTGTGTTTTTCCAGAACTTGGGCTAAACTGATAGGAAATGTACATCCACAGATTTTCATGCACAAACACACTATGTAGTTTAAAATAAAGATAAAAGTAAGATAGTACTTTGGCATAAATTCCTTTTTTTTTTGTAGAGAGAGAGAGAGAGAATTTTTTTAATATTTTATTTTATTTTTTACTTTTCGGTGGACACAGCCTCTTTGTTTGTATGTGGAGCTGAGGATCGAACCCAGGCCGCACGCATGCCAGGCAAGCACGCTACCGCTTGATCCACGTCCCCAGCCCTAAATTTCTTTTTTAAAAGCTTATAATCTATACCATGGACCTTATTCCACATTTGTACATAAAATTGACACCATTTTTTAATGGCTGCACCATCTTGTGTAGTGTGGTATGACCATAAAGTATTACTAATCATTCTGCTGAGAATTAATAATTTGTGTTGCCTTCAGGTTTTTTACTACTAATATTGAACACACTTGCATGCTTTTTCTGGAGCATAAATTTGTATAAGTGAAATTTCTGGATCAAAAATTATATGCATTTTAAATTTAATTAGGAGCTATTCAATTTCTCTAAAGAGATCACATCAGTTTATATTCCCACTGCAGTTTATGACTAGACATTAGACATTATTGATCTTCATTTTTCCTTTCTAATTGGAGGAAAATGTGGCTTTGTTTTAATTCATATGTATCTGATTACTAGGGAGGTATATAAGTCTTCTTAAATGTTATTAGCATTTGAATATCCTCATCTATAAATTAATTCTTCAGGCCTTTTCCCAATTTAAAAAAAATTTTCTTTGTACATTAATAATATTAACTGCGTACTGTGTAGGTTGTACACATTTTATGAGTCTCTCATTTATTCCTAATTTTGTTTTGTAGTTTTTATGTACTAAAACATTTCTATTTTCCCCCCACATTTTTCTATTGGTGCATTATAGTTGTGCATGTTGATGGGATCTGTTGTCACATATTTGTACATGAACACAATATAATCTGACCAAGATCACTCCCCAGGACTTCTCCCCTCCCTCCCCACCTCTCACTTCTTGATCCCTTTCCTTAACTGATCCCCCTTCGATTTTTTTTTAGGAGATCCACCCCACCTTTCTTTTCCCTTTTCCTCTCTAATTTCCACTTATGAGAGAAAACATACGATCCCTAATCTTCTGAGTTTGACTTATTTCACTTAATAGGATGGTCTCTAGTTCCATCGATTTTAATTTTCATAGTTTCCTAATTTTGTTTTTCTTTATGGCTGAATAAAACCATTGTGTGTGTGTGTGTGTGTGTATGTGGGTGGGTGTGTGTATAGAAAATTATGTATATATAATTGGTTGATCTGTTGATGGAAGCCTGGGCTGTTCCATGGTTTGGCTATTGTGAATTGTGCTGCTATAACATGGGTGTGCATGTTTCACTGTAGTAAGATGGCTTTAATTCTTCAGGATAAATACCGAGAAGTGGTATAGCTGGGTCATAGGGTGGTTCCATGTCTTGTCCTTTGAGGAGCCTCCATACTGATTTCCGTAGTGGCTGTACTAATCTACTGTCCCACCAACAGTGTAAAAGTGGTCCTTTTTTCTCCAGCCTTTCCAGCGTTTATTTTTATTTCTATTCGTGCTGACTGCCATTCTGACTGGTGGGAGATGAAATCTCAGTGTAGTTTTGATTTGCATTTCCCTAATTGTTAACGATGTTGAACTTCTTTCGTGTATTTGTTGGCCATTTGTAGTTCTCTTTTTTTTGAGAAGTGTCTGTCTGATTCATTTGCCCCTTTATTAATTGAGTTATTTTTGGATATATAAAGATTTCTGAGCTCTTTATAAATTCTAGATATTAACCCTTGGTCAGAAGAGTGGCCAACAAAGATCTTCTCCCCTTCTCTAGGTTCTGTCTTCACATCCCCAACTGTTTCCTTTGCTGTGCAAAAGATTGTTAATCTGTCACTGCCCCCTTTACTAACTCCTGCATGATTTCTGGAGCTTTCATGGAAAACATTGCTACTTTACACAATAAGATCTACTGACATTTTCTTTTGTGGCATCTTCTCTGGGCTTTCTGTGGGGCTTTCCTTTGCAAGACTCTTCAGGGGGTGAGGCTGGACACTAGTTTTCTCCCAGTGAGGAGCTGTTTCTGGCTTCTTCAAAATCTGGTAGCTAGCGGCCTGGGCAGAGGGTGCTGTCAGCTCAAGTCCCTGACCTAGTCATTCTTCATTTTTGTGCGCCACCCACCCCTTTGAGGTTCTGTTAAAAGCTGTGAGCCCCACACATGTTCCCAACACTGATTTCAGAGGTTTTACAGACTCCCCGAGATCAATCAGAACCTCTGTTTATTCTTCTTCTGGTGAAGAACCTGCTCTGCAGCACTGATAAATGTCTAATCTAGGTGTTTCCTGTGACATCAAATTACAGCCCTGACTGTTTCTTCCTGTAAATTGCTACTTAGGGAATGGAGTCTGCTAAGGCTCAGGTCTGGGTTCCCCAGCCTGTTTCTACAATCCCTTTGCCCTTCCTGGAAACGTCTTCATGGTCCTCCAGCTGGGGACCAAGGTCTCTACCGGGGCCAAGGTCCCTGCCCCTGCCCAGGAGTACAACCTCCTGCCATGACTTCACCCCTGAGCTCTGACCAGGGAGATGTCAGCCAGGGCTTCTGAACACACCTGAGGTGGCGTGTGTGTGTGTGTGTGTGTGTGTGTGTGTGTGGCTGGGGGAGAAAGGGGTATGGGGACGGGGGAGGCCAAGGGCTGCAAGACACAGAGATTAGAATGTGCCCCTCTGCAGAAAGCTCATAATGAAGGACCACACATTTAACAGCAAGATTTTACAAGAACTCTGAAGGGGAGGAACAAAGAACTCGAAAGATCAAGGCCTCTTCTGGGAAAACCCATGGATCATCATGGAGGGAGAAGGTTGAGGATCTCTCTGGAGTCTTGGCTCTCCCTGACTCCCAGGGATGGAGGAAGATCTGTGACAGAGACCTCAAGTCCGTGCACATCCAGGAACTTCAAAATAGATGCAAACATCCTCCACCATTATATATCTCTTTGTTAAAAAAAAAAAACAAAAAAACAAAAAAACTTCCTGGGCAAATCTAATCAATACTCCCAGGAGCACAAAGGCTACTGTTCTCAGCTTGAGAAATGTCCGTTTTAAATGGTACTGATCATTTTCCACGGGGCTTTGACTATAAAAGGGTCAGCTCAGAGCACAGAGAGGAGCACATTCAGCACTTGAATGTAGTAATAGCATCTAAACACCCCCAAGGGGAATTTGAGTCCCACCTGCAGCAGACCCTGGCAGATGTGCATCCGTCTCTGGTGCTTCCCTTCCCCACCTCTGATTTTCCTTGGGAATCTATGTGCAACTACCAAACATGTATCTGACTATTCATGCCTCCAAACAGAACTAATCTTGATCATAATCCTAGAGAAATAATTAACCAGAATTCAACTCTTAGAGGAATATGGAGAGTAAAACACTCAGACCTCAAAATATAGGTCAATCCAATTTTAGCAGTAGGCTTCATTTCTTCTAATCAGATGTTCTTTGTTCAATCTCCCATTTCTCATAAAATGTTTCAAGTGGAAGGGAAGAAGATCCCCACCCACAAAGGATATTGGACAAAGCAAAGAAAGGCTGCTTGAGTTTCAGGCATAAACCGTTGACTTCTGGAGACAGAATATTTAAGATCATATTACCATCCAGGTAATGCCTCGAATCATGCCTGACTTGGAGGAAGCTTCAGTTTAAAAGAAATTTCCATTGACAGAAATATATGGGCAAAACAGTGACTAGGTTTCAGTCCATGTACTTTTAGATAAAACTTTGGTTTCGTGCATCAATCTAACATGTTAGCAAGGTCATACATGAGTAAGCCCTGTTGGAAATTCATTCTGGAAGGACTGCTGTTCTCCTGGGCACTAAATTTCTCAACAATGATAGTGAGGTTGTATTAGTCTGCTTTTGTGTTACTATAATGAATTACCTGAGGCTGGGTGGCTTTAAAAAGAAAAGAGGTTTGTTTGGCTCACAGTTCTAGGGGTCCAGACTGCAGAGCTACATCTGGGGATGGCTTTCTTACTGGCAGAGTCCTGAGGCAATGCAGTGTATCACACTGTGAGCAATTTGAAGTGCGTGTGTGCATGTGTCAATATACTCTGGATTTTCTTGATTTTTCTTGTTTAGCCACCAGTATTCAATCCTGAGGTCTGCACCTGGATGGCCTTATCTCATCCTAACCACCTCCCCCAAGGTCCCACGTCTGACCACCATGGGTGGAATAAGTTTCCACCCTCTTACTATGTCACAGTGGGGATTAAATTTCAATACATGAGCCCCTGAGAGATGCTCTCAAGCCACATCTAAGCCATAGCAGAGGTAAACACTTGAATCTACATATTCATGTGTATCACAGTCCAGGGTTTTTGATTTTCTTGAGACTTTTTATCCAGTGACAAATATAAAGACAATCACGCAGCCCACGTTCTGAAATGAGAACATTCTAGAAATGTATCTTACTCCCATGTTTATTCATGCATAGCTACGTGGACACTCTCTCTGGGAAATCTAATACCAATTTCCAGCTTCTCCTCCTCCAGGAGCAAATGAGAACCTGAGGTCAGGGTCAAAGAGGACGGTCTACTCTGGTCTGGTCTGCTGCAGGCTCCTCACTGGGACCCTTGCCAGGTGTCCTATGATGCTGTCACCGTGGAGATCTGAGTCAGAGTATGTCTTTCTTGTTTCAGCTGCAGAAAATCTCTAGTTCAACTTACATTCTCCATCAACTAACTTCTTCTCCTCCCCACACCTTGGTTCTGTGTCTGTATTCTCTTTTCATTCCCTGCTGCAATCAGCATTCTTCATGCTATGAAGATAGGAGGCGAATTTTAAATTTCTTTGGTGGAAAAGTTTCTTCTTACTGGGGTATAAAATGAGAATCAATTTCCTCACTTTCTTCTGCATCCTGGGCCAGAAATATGTAACACAATTAAACGTGATCCCCCTCACCCCCCAAAATAAGCAATCACATAAAATTATAGTAACCTAAGAAGGGCTTCTCCTAACGTTTTATACCAAACTGTAGGAGCCATAAGCAAACTTGGCTAAAAGTAAGCCGGATTTTTAATAACATGTATGGCTGAGTGTGTTGATCAGCTTTCTGTTACTGTTATAAAATACCTTAGATCATCAGCTTAAAGGGAAGAAAGTTTTTCTTGCCTCATAATTTCAGAGGTTTCAGTCCGTCTTCCCTTGGCCCTCTTGTTTTGGATCTGTGGTGGCACAGTCTGTCATGGAGGGAGTGCATAGTGTAGGTGGCCTATTTACCCCAGGGCAGCCAGAAAGCAAATGGAGAGAAAGGAAGGCGCTGGGGTTCCAACATCCCCTTCAGGGACAAATTCCCAATGACTTAACTTCCTTCTACCACACCCCACATCTGAAAGGCTCCACTACCTCCCCAAGGTGCCATGAGCCGGGGACAAAGGGATATTCCCAACCACAGCATTGAGCCAGCCCTGGGCATTGCAGTTAGAATCTTTGGGGGTATTGCCTGGGAATCCTTATGTCTAGCTGACTTTTCTGATAACTTTCTGTATGGAGCCCTCTAGACACAGGGGTAAAACCCGGGCTAGTTCACAACAGCAAAGAAGAAGTTCACAAAGTGCCTTGCATTAGCATGTAAAGCAAGACTAGCAGAGGTAGCCTCCCTTTCTTGACACTGGGGAAGGATTCATGGAAGAGTGGGAGTTTAACATCAGCCTGAATGGAGAGAGCTCCCTGAGGAGGGGACATTCCAGATGGCACTTGGGGCCAGGGGGAGGCTCAGAAGTCGGCATGGGGTGAAGGGAAATCCACCCGATGTCCTGGTATTGATGGAGAGGCCAGGCTGGCTTGTTCCAGGATTTGGGATCCTCCACTTTCCTTGGATTTCCACCCTTCTATGAGGAAGTTCTCTCATCCAGACCCATGAAGCTGGGTGGAGAGAGGGTGTGTGTGGATAGTAATGAAGCTCCCAAGAAGGAGAGGGGAAGAGCCTGTCTCAGGGGTGATTCCTGGGTGGAACTGTACCTGCAGACAACCCATTGCAGGGCTCTCCAGGGCCAGCCAGCCCCGCACACACTGGGTTTCCTGGATGCTCTACAAGATGGCAGACCCCTCCTCCAGTGTTCTGATCTAATTGGTCTGGGGTGGGGACCAGGCACAGGTACTTTTTCATAGTCCCAGGGTTATTTGGATGTGCAGCCAGTGCTGAGAACCACTGAACGGTCCAGTTGGAACCAACCAGTTGGGAGATTCTCGTTTGACCTTGTTCCCCCATTTCTTCCTCTGTCCTGAAGGATGAGCGCAGGTGGGTTCCGGTGCCACCTCCCCTCCCAGCAGCCACCCCCTGGCTCTCTTTCTCTCTCTGAGCATCTGTATTGCTCCCCTGACAGTTCTTCTCTTTGGTTTCCCTTCATGTCTTCTCTGCTAGGCTTTGGTTTCTGTGGGCCCTGATCTCTGCTAAGTGACAAAGACTGCTAATTGCTTAATCAGATAAAGTAATTGCTGTTAACACTACCTGGCTAAGCATTCCCCTTGCAAGCAAAATGCTGCCTGGAGCCAGTTAGACCTGCTCCCCATGAAATTGGGACTACAGTGGGATTTCAGGCAGGGCCAGCAGGGAACAGCAGGGCTTTGCCATCCCTCCAACTGTACTGTACAGGGATCATGTCTTTGGAGAGAAGTGCAGACCAAGGAAGGAACAGAGACTTGTTCTTACTAGATGATGAGCCTGGACCTTCACTTGTGATTCAGGGGATAGCAACTCTCCCTTCCAGAACCCTCTTAAGGGTCCTCAAAGGGCACGGCGTATTGTAGTGGTCTAGAAATCTTGACTTCCATTTTCCTTCCTGTCAAAGGCCAGATCCAGATCTATCTTTTGATAGCCACATGTCCTTTTAATACAGAGATGAAATGTGCAGCTCAGCCATGTCTCTCTCATCCTGCACTTGAACAGCTTTCAGGTTTTCTTCTCTCGTAAAATACACATACAATTTCCTATCTGATCCATTTTTAACTGTGCAGGCCGGTGGTGTTAAGAACATTTGTATCATTGTGCCACCGTCACCACTACGTCCTGAAGCCATTCCCAGAACTCCTCATCTTGCAAAACTGAAACTCAGTGCCACTTTATGTGAGTCAGCTTTCCATCACTGTGACAAACCACCTGAGATAATCAGCTTATCAGGAAGAGAGGCTTGCTTTGGCTCACGGTTTTCAGTCCATCCTCGTTTGGCCCTGTTGCTTTGGGTCTGTGGTCAGGCAGTACATTATGACAGGGAGCACGTGGTGGAGGAAATGGCCCACTTTGTGGCAGTCAGGATGCAAAGGAGAGAGAGAGAGAGAGAGAGAGAGAGAGAGAGAGAGAGAGAGAGAGAGAAAGGGGGCTAGGGTCCAAGATCCCTTTCAAGGGCATTCCTTTAATGACCTAACTTCTTCTTGCTAGACCCTCCCTCCTAAAGGTTCCACCAGCTCACAATAGCACCACCGGGTGGTAACCAAGCCTTTGACACAGGGACCTTTGGTGACACTTATTGAAACCATAGCACTGTTTTCCCTCACCACGCTCCTCTCTCTCTGTATTTGACTAGTGTAAGTACCTCATATAAATGGAATCATAGTGCAGTCATTTTTTTGGATCTAAAGACTGAATTTTGTATTTCTTCCTGTTAAATTTTCTCTTGATACTTTTTAACAGGCTTGTAGCCTTGCCAGAGCTTCTGAATCCTGATTTTATTATCTGACGTGGTCGCTAACCTTCCCAGTTGGTGCCTTCTGTAGAGACAGGCAGAGGGCTCTCAATATCTTCATGGGAATCATGGATAACATTTTTGAATAGAATAAGTCAAAAGACAAAGCTCTTTTGCATCCCAAGCTCCTAAGACGATGCTGAGAAATTAAGAAATATCTTTGGTTTTGCTATTACTTTCAAATCAGCCCAGTGGTACCCCCACTCGGCTTCAGTAGAGTCCACAACTAAGTCCATGCTTCTTTATCACTTTCTGTGGCAGAAACGAATTTCTTGTTCCAATATCCGTTCCTTTCTTCCTCCTTAGTGACAGAACCCTAGTATTTGCCTTGACTGACTCCAGCATCTCTCAAAACCAGATATGGCCATGGGTCTCCATTCTGGCCAATGAGTTATAATTAGAATTGTTTGGTGGCACTTCAGGAAAATCTCCCTTAAAAGAAACTGGATCCGCCGGGAGGAGCTGGGCCCTTCTCTTTTTTAATGGATTAACATGGAAGTAATGGTGGCACCTTCAGCAGCCATCTTGGATCCTGGGGTGACCTTGAGGATGAAGGATGGAAAAAGCCTCATTGTTTCTCCCATGGGACCACCAGAGCAGCCCAGGATGGCCTACTGCAGAGAGAAATACGCTGTCATCTTGTTTAAACTTTTGAATCGAAATCTAAGGAAAATAATGCAGGCTTGATTAAAATACAAATGATCTGTATCTTTTCTGCAAAGAAGAAGGATTGGGGGAAAGAAAGAGAAAGAGGGAGGGGAGGAAAGAGGGTAGGAAGAACAGAAGGAAAAAGAGATCTTGCTTTTGATGGAATCTGGGATTTCTTTCCTATCTGGAAGAGTTTAATACATCGATGGACTTTCGAATCTTTGAAAGATAGCTCGAGAAAATCCAACAGGGAAGTTTTGTCGGTATGCTTCTGAGTAGATCTCCTGGCGGTCGGAGCTAGAACAGCCTTTCTCTGGAGACCCAGGCCATTCCTAACCGTTTCCTTTGAAATCACTAATTATGCTCTAAAAAAGAAGACATTGCTGGAGCCAGAACCAGCAGCCAATTACCCAAGAGAAATCACTCACTGTGTGGGCTGCCTTCTCTCTCTGTTCGCATAATTTCAAAATGCAATTTCTAGAATCATGCTAAATACTTGTAAACAGAGATCAGTTTAATTGCAAAGAGGAATGATTTCAGGGTATAAAAATGAGGGTTGTTTCTCCTTGTTTTGTTGCCAACAGAGCAGTCCTCTTTGGGTCAGACCGTCAGTTTCCATGTATCCTTCACCCGAGTCAGGACTGTCTGTAGCTCCAGTGAGAGATTCTGACTTCAACAGCAAGTGGAGGTGGCTGTGGGGTAGTGGAATGAGCAGAGCAGTGGGAGTTAGAAGACTCAGCTGGGCTCCCAGCTCTGGCACTTAGTAGGTGGCTGTAATCAGCAAGTCAGCCAGCCCTCCTGAACCTCAGTTTCCTCATGTCAAGAATGGCACTGGTCTGGTGCAACGATACCCGCCTGTAATCCCAGTGACTCAAGAGGCTGAGGCAGGAGGATCGAGAGTTCAAAGCCAGCCTCAGCAACTTCGGGAGGCCTTAAACAACTTAGAGAGACTCTGTCTTTAAATAGAACATTTAAAAAGGATGGGGGTGTGGCTCAGTGGTTAAGCACCCTTGGGCTCAATTTCCTGTACCAAAACAAAACAAAAAAAAAAATAGACTGAGTGGGTAGCTATGCATGGAAGGTGGCTTACTGGAATGCAAGCTTTGTGGGAGGAGCGACTCAGTTGCCTCCTGGTTTCCAAACCTTCACCCTGACCTCCAAGGCGGCTGTCTCTCTGCATGCCTGCCATCCTTCTACCCATGGGGGCAAACAAGTTGTTGGTACAGAACAATGCAACAAAATGAGCCTCCAGCTCCCTCCCTTTCCCTCTCGCGGCCTTCCTGCCTCACTGTCCAGCCATCCTGGTGGCCCCCCCTCAGCCTCTCCCCTTGAGCTCGCCTCTAACTACTTGTTGCCAAGATTGCAGTTCATCCCTAAGGTGTCACCTCAAGATGCTGAGCCAATTTAAGAAGTGGAGGAACAATCAAGGTGGGAAGGAATGTTTCTGTCTCCTTTCATCACAGAGAATTGTTTGATTGCTTTTTGAGCTGAAATAAACAATACGTATCACTTAAAACTGTAATAACTACTAAAAGAACTAAAATCCGGGTTTGTTCATGGAGACTCCCTTTGAGGAGTTAGATTAGAGGTGAGGTAGATGAAGAGAGGACATTTGCTTTAGATTTTATACTTTCCTGTGCAGTTGGGGGAAAAATATTTACGACTATATGCTGAAAGAGGCCAGGGCCTTCCAGAATATTCTCCCCAAATATACTCCTTATGCAAACCCAGGCCCATACTTTTGGAACTGGAGATTGAACCCAGGGATGCTTAACCCCTGGGCCACACCCCACCCCCTTTTTATGTTTCATTTAGAGACAGGGTCTTGCTAAGTTGTTTAGTGCTGAGGTTAGCTTTGAACTTGCAATCCTCCTGCCTCAGCCTCCCTAGCAACTGAGATTACAGGTATGCACCACTGTGCCCAGCTCTGTGTTATTTTTGTAATATAATTTTGAAAGGATTTCAAGATGCAGTCTGTGAAATTGCCTTCTTGTATTGGTGCTTCTGAGCCCAGAGGGATGGAGCTCTGCAGGTGGGAAGATGGCGTGGGCTAAGGAGAGAAGCCACGTCCTTGCCCAGAACCTTCCCAAAGCCCACCCTATGCACTTGGCTTGCCTACTCTACTCAGGTGGCTTTCATCTAAAAAAAAAAAGGAAAGGAGGCGATTCTTCCTTCCTCACAACAATACCAGGCAGAGAACATGAATGAAATTAACATTCCTGTCTGCTCACCTAGAATAAAATGTCACTGGGTGAGTAAAAAAGCGATTACTTCCAAGGCTGAATGAGCAAAGTATTTCGGCAGATGGGAAAGTCTTGTTGTACTACTGATTTTGGGGTTATTTCCCTGTCTTTCCATTTCTCCTTGCCTCTTCCTGTGGGCCTGGGTTTGCATAAAGAATGTGTTTGGGGAGCATATCCTGCAAGGCCCTGGCCTCTTTGAGCATTTGCAATTTGGTTTTCAAATGCTGCATAAGGCAGGGAGGCGCAGGAGGGGAAAGTCTTTGGGTTAGAATGGATTTTTGGAGAAAATGCAGTTCGTAGCTCTCATCGGGGTAAAGGCTTGGAGTTTATTTCTGCTGCAGAATCATAAAGGTGGAAAACAACCAGCCCATGATTTTATTCTAAAGGCTGGATGGGGGCCTTGAGCTATGGCCTTGTTCTCTGATGTCACCGCAGATCAAGAAACCGGGTGGTTTTCCTCCTGGGAGCAGGCTTGCTCCAGCCTCCTCTGAAATGAGACGGGGAACAGACCCTGGAATTCCTGAGTTTCTTATCCATTGCTGAGACTGAGTTTCTTATCCATTCCTGAGTTTCTTATCCATTGCTGCGGATTCACTTGTACGTGTGTACGCGATGGGCGTGTGCGCATGCGTGCTGAGGTGGGGACACTGGGGAGGAGAAAATCTTGCAGCCAAATGACAGTTCCAAAGTAGAACCTCATCTACCTCGTCCTCCTGTCATTCCAGCCACAGAGAGCAGAACCAACCGCAAGAACATGACAACTCCAGGTCCCCCACGTCCCCAACTAAGACAAATGACCACCTGACTCAAAGTCAGTCCAACCTTGAGGCCGGTGAGACCCAGCCTGGGGTGGCAGATGACCTTGAGACTCACAGCTTGGCAGAATCTTTTTGTTAGGTGGACTGATAAGTCACCCGGCCCTGATTTGGTGACTTGCCATCATGGACTCAGGAACAGGGGCTAGGAATAGGGCTTGGTTTCAGCCTAGACCACAGCTAGGGCTCCTTCTTGTCCCTCCCTCCCTCCCTCCCTCCCTCCCTCTTGGCTTGCTTTGAGGGCTGTTCGGCGATTGCGGCATCTCCCCATTAAAGTAAATAGTGCTTTCCTGAGAGCACATCTTCAATATTTCTGCAATTGTGCCATAGCCAGCTAATGTGCAACGCTGTCGTTTAATAGTCTATTAAAACACAGCGCAGCACATTAAAACCTCTACTGTATCACTGCAGATCTACTTAACAAAGCCAAGGTCCCCAGAAAGCACTATTCACTTGCTGAGAGTTGCTGCAACCGCACAGGAGAAGTCTCTTACAGTAGAAAAATTTAAAGGGGAAATGGGATGGTGACAGCGACAATAATCACCTCCCTGGGTCCTTCTCGCCTCCCCCCCTCCCCCAGTAGTGCAGATCCTCCGCCCATCTGGAAGGAACAAAATCTGCTGGTGGTATCAACTGCATCTGGAAATTCTTGGAATTTAATAACAAATCCCTTCAGATCCAATCTCATTACTCAGACCTTTATTTGGAAGCACTTGGGTTTCCTCTCTTTCCTGAGCAAATGAGAGAATGAGAAAGAACGAGAGTGAGTTCAGGAAAGCAGCTCCCAGCCAGGGAAAATACACCCCAGTCTCCTCTCTCTAGAACCATCATGAGGGCGGAGGAAGAATTCTTCAAACAGCTGTAAATCCTCCCACAGTATCTTCCTCCTTTAGAAATGACGACAGATTCCCCCATCAAACCTCTCATCAGCTGCCAAGAGAAGGAATCCATAGTTTAGCAGAAAGGAAGCTGGATGCGTGATGTAAACACCTATGTTGCAAAGAACCCAAACCTCACCTTGGGAACTCCTTAGAAACCGGGAGAATCAAAGTCCTGGTGCTGCAGCTTCTGGGGGACCCCAGAGCAGAGTTCCCTACCAGCAGCAGTGAAAATACCAGCAGCAACTTTGTTGGTAAGGAAGGAAGAAGATGGAGAGATAAGATGGAGATCTGCAGGGGATGGCCAGAAGCAAAGGTGAGGGAAGGGAGGAGGAATAAGGAAACAAGGTCCAAAAACGTGGGAGAGACACACCTCAGGAGCTAAACAGGTCACCACGCGGCCATTCATTCGCTCTGTGATAGGCAGTGTACGAAACCTTGGGATCCTCCTTCCTACCATGGTTAAATAGTTTCTAAATTTCCCACCAGCTCTGTTATTCCATGAATTCCAATACTCACAGTGGATGAGAGAGAGAGAGAGAGAGAGAGAGAGTGAGTTTGTGTATATGGGGTACACATCTCTAACCATCTGATTAGATGTTGAACTCCCAAAGTCACTGGGTAAATGTTTGTGGTTTAATTAATTGAGCTACCATGATGTCTACAGTGGTTCCATGTCATGAAGTCTGCGTTTGCTTGAATTCCTGATGGAATGGCATTTCGCACGCCTAACCCCCAAATTATCTCAATTTGGTTGTGTAAGCCGGAAGGATCGCTTCCCACTCCCGGATGCCAAACACTGGACCCACCTTCTGCTGGAGATTGCAGAAAACAGCCACCGCTCCGCCTCCTGCTGACTCTCACTTGGAGACCTTGGTGTCCCCAGTGCAGAAACAGAGGGTATTGCCAAGCGTGTCCTTTTTTGGTGGCTTTCTCTTCTAATCCTTTCCCCAAAGTGCCAGGTAAGGCACACAGTGGAAATAGGTGGATTTTTATCAACCTTGAGCTCATCCAGAGAGGATCTGCTTACATGATTGACATGCATACGGTGCGCTATGTCAACCTCCACCCCTGGCTACCTCCTGTCCCTCCAGCCACTCAACTTCCCCATGACGCAATGTCCTCGCCTACTGAACTTTAATCTAAGTTTGAATCTTATTGTACTGGCATATTTTGAGTTGCCTGAAATCCTACTTGGGGCATAGTGGATACAAAGACACAAATAAGCCAACTGATGATCCTTTGGCCTCTTTCTCTTCCAATGGTGTGTGAGCTGTGCCTGGGAGATCAGAACTGCCTTGGTGGCTCGGGTTAGAAGGGAGGAGATCTTTCCACTTGGCACTTAGCAGAGCGTGATGTCTTCAGGGTTGTGGCAATATGCTTGCAAGAGAAGAAGCAAAGAAACATGAGGACCAGGTGACTTCCAAAGTGAAGGGTGTTATTTTTTCTTTGGTTTTTAATTCAGGACAGAGGGCACTGAGCAGGTACCCAGAATGACCCTGTATTGGTGAAGAGCTGAACATTTATAGAGTCCTTCAGTGGACTCTCAAGTGCATCGATTCCTTACAATGACCCTTCCAGGTAGGAAGAATTCTCATTTTATACATGGAGAAACTGAGGCAGAAATGAGTTAAGAGGTAGGTCCAAAGGCACACACCAGCAAGGAGTCAAAATTAGCCTTTTTAATGCAGTTCCCCAATCAACTCCTTATATTGCATATGGAGCCACTTACCCCGGGGCCTAAAATACTTTTAGCCCATTAGCCAATCTCCACCCAAAAATCTAGGAATGGCTATTGTACAAAGAAAAGTCAAGAAAAACCAAAACAGCTGGATGTGGTGGCTCATGCCTGTAATCTCAGCAGTTCAGGAAGCTGAGACAGGAGGTTTGAAGCCAGCTTCAGCAACTTAGCGAGGCTGTAAGCAACCTAGTGAGACCCTGTCTCAAAATAAAAAAATAAAAAGAGCTGAGGATGTGGCTCAGTGGTTAAGTGCCCCTGGGTTCAAACCCCCCACCCCCCCAAAAAAAGAAAGAAAGAAATATTAACAGAGGAAGTTGGTGATGCCTCTGGTTATTTGGTCTAGAGGACTGGAGGGAGGAGGATGGTGATTGGGAAGCAGCAGCAGGCCCAGCTCTCTGCTCCCAGGCCCCCACAGCCTTCAGTCTAGAATGATCCAGATCCTCAAATAGGGTTTTCCTGCATCCTAGGATGTCCCAGAATTCCCCACAGATCAGGTCCCTTGTCTTCAGCTCCTCCAGGCCTGGAGGAGGAAGGCCAGAGGCAGGGTGCAGAAGGGAGCATGGAGGGGCAGCTGAGGCCAAGGAAGAAGAGATTCTTGTAAGTGAAGAGACACAGTTGGGCTGGAACCCGGAGCCGACGCCCCCTCTCCACTGAGCACTAATAATTGCATGATGATGTCTTTGCGTGAAGGGCTCCCAAATTGAAGAAGTGAGAGATCCACCCTCAGACCCTGGCAGAGAGCACGGAGAGGCCTGGAAGCACCCTTATCTCCACCCCCAGCTGTGAGGCGGAGGGATGCTATTAAAATTCCAGGGGAGGCTCTGCCTCGCATTGGTGCATTGGGGGTGGTGGCAGGGGTGGTGGGGTGGGGGGAGAGAGAGAGAGAGAGAGAGAGAAAGAGAGAGAGAGAGAGAGAGAGAGAGAGAGAGAGAGAGAGGAGCAGGCTGGGAACTGCTTGCTGATTTTCTTCTCAAAATAGTCCAGGTGGGAGGGGTGATAATCAAGGAATGAACACGCTCAGGGTGGAGGATTTCGTGGCTGCCACCCAGGATAGTGTGGGGTAGGGACCATCTTGAGACCACCCGGGCCTGAAACACTCGGAGCTCCTTCCTACCTTAGATGCAAGCATTTAAAACCACCTCTCTAAATGAGAATCATCACCTCTAAGGCAAAGTCTCCCCCCCTCAGACTCCTCTTTAGGATCTAGCAAAGAAGGGGAGGAGAATTTAGGATCAGAAACCCTGGGCTCAAGTCTTTATCAGCTGTGTAACCTTGGGAACTGCTCTTAACAACCTCTTCAGTGTAGATGGCTCATCAGCAACTTCGCAGTATTGTTATTAAAGCCGAGAGCTGCTGAAGGCAGAAGCACTTTGCATGCTGGAGAGAGCCTTAAGAATAATGTTAATTTATTACAGCCAACTGTGGAGCCCTCAGAGGTGCAAACCCTATAGGCCAGCTTAAATAGACACCAAGGTCTTGCCCACCCCTGCCTTCTTTGGAGGGGTCCAGCTCGTGATCCAGAGGTTCCTGGATGCTCTTAGCAACTTTTGTGGGTCTCTGGCAGGAGAAAGCCAATGGGCTTCCTCCCAAGAGGCCAACATGCAGTCAACAGAGGGACCACAAAAGCTCTTCTCCCTAAGGGATGCTGTGCCATCAAGATGTTCTCAGGGTTGAGACCAGGAAAGAAATGAGAAATCATGGGCATGGGGAGCTGCTGCCGGCCAGGGAGAGTGGACCTGGACATCCTTCAAGGGGACTCTGTTGTTTCTCTTTGTGCCAAGGGGAATGGGGATGCTCAGTTTTCTATCTCCCATTCTTCTCGCTCAAGGGTGCACACAGTCCATCCTGAGGACCAGCTGGAGAGACAGGAAGTCACTGGGGGCCACCCTGACCTCTCTGCAGGCCCCTGCAGGAGAGTCAGCTCTCCTCTCCACCAAGTCACGGCCACTGGTTTTCTAAGCACGGTCCTCTGCACGGGAGCAGCCTCCCTGGGTACGAGGTTCCCAGCAGTGGGGATCCTAGGACCCTGAGCTCCCCTCCCACTCCCCCAGGGCTCCCTACCCAGAGGTTCCTGAGATATCAAATTGCAAAAGCATAATCAGCTCTACCTCTTTGGTCCCTTCCTTTTGGGTACCCTCTGTACACTCCCTGGGCCTCCATGTTATCCACAAACCACCCAGACTCTTCTTGGTGTTTTTTTTTTTTTCCTTCTTCTATTAAAACCTATTCTATGGAAAGAAAATGATGTCATTCATATACGGAGACAGGCACCTTATGTTCCTGCTCAGATTCCCTTAGCTGCACCAGCCTGTTCCCTTTCCTCCTCCTTCTCCTCCTCCTCCTTCTCATGAATGTCCCCACCTATCCGTTTACTCCTCTGCTGATTTTTGTTTTTTTGGAAGACAGTGAAAGCAGACTTTAGTCAGCACCATCAGGATGAGTCCCGGGGGCCCTGGGATGGGGTTTTGCTGTCACGGGGAGGGACGGAGGTTAATTCTCCGCCCCTTCACTTTTGGAGTTGAGCAAAACACGACCAGGTCAGGTATGGGACCTGGTTTCTTGAGAGGAGGGACGGCATGACGTCATCTGGAAGGATGGGGGAGCAGCTCTCTTTGGGATGGAACTTGGCAGATGGGAGACAGGAGACAGAAGGAAGCCTGACACATCAGTCCTGCTCCTCTCTCCCTTCTGTGGGCTGTTCTGAGAGATGAGGTGCTTTTCCTTGCCATCTTTCTAGAAAAGCCCCTGGTGTCGGGTCAACGCATCAGCTGAGCCCCTGGCTGTCCCCTGGGGCGGGAGACTGCCCAGAGTGAAAGCGCATCCTACGGAAGCACTTCTGGCCTTGACTTCCCTCACCTGCCCTTGACCTTGAGAACCCACCTCCCACCTCTTACCTCTTAGCTCCTGTCTGGTCACCAAGTACCAGAGGACCAGGGCCAAGATGCCCATTTTGTTATGAGAGTAAAACCCACTCTTGCTTCTCTCCAGAGCTACTTAAGACATCTCTAATTATGGCCTCTCTGCTGATTAATCATTAGAGGAAGACTGTCAAGGAGAAAGAGAAGGTGAGTTGGGGGCAGAGGAGAGAGCATGGGTACCTCCCTTGCTCCAAGAAGCACAGGCTGTCTGCCCTCTTTTGCCCTGGAGAGAAAATCTGCTGTTCTATGTGCAGATTTCCAAATGTTCTGGAAGCAGGCAGGCATCTTAGCGGGCTGGGATTTAGGGAGAAGCTCTTGGTGAGACTCATCCAGTCTGAGCGCAGCTCCCTGGGAAACACTCTCCTCTGTCCGTTGACTGAAAACTTGCCCAGATCTGTCCAAATCATCGCAGACAGAGTTCAGCCACTGCAAAGGACTTCCATCCACCTTCATTTTCTTTTCTTTTCTTTTTTTTTTTTTAAACAATGTCATCAATGAAAGGATTTAGAAAAAAATGAACAGTAGAGAGTACAAGGGGTCCTGAAATGGGGTTTTAAAACCTGTATTGGCGCTCTCTGGGTGGCTGACCTTTGCTTGCATTTTAAAGATGGGCTGTGGTATCCCATCAGCCAGGCTGACAGGCAGAGCTGGGGACGTGGACGGCGCCCCCTAGGTGGACTCTGTTCCCCTCTCTTGCTCTCGGCCCTCGGGTTCCACACACCAGCTGGGAAGCAGTGGTCAGCTCTGTGGTGTGAATGAGACCATCCTCCACAAGCACATGGCCGCCCTGGGCCTCTCCCTCTACTCTTCCGCCAAGAAATGAAGATGCCACAGAGGAGGAGCTTCTCAGGCCCCAGGAACGTTCAACTTCCATTTCTCTGTCTCTGAGGGCTGTGTTTTGCGGCTTTAGGAGAGACAGTAAGAGGAACCAAACGCAGAAGGGCCGGATGTTGATGTGGCCCAGCCACTGGGGTCGGAGATAGCAATGTTGGCCATTAAAAAGCAAAAGTCTCCATGCTCATGCAGTCTTAAACCCCAACCCAACCCAACCCTTCAGCACGTGGGCCTTTGGGAGCACATTCCAGAGTGGGATAGATTCAGCCTACATTGACCAAGGAACTGTTTTGGTGTCTGTTTTGGTGACCATTGTATCCCTAGCACCTAATACAGTGCCTGGCCCCTAAGAGATACTCAAATATATGTAGAATGTTTGAATTGAAGAGATTTTGGTAAGAGCTTTTGGGCACTGTAACAGCTACGTAATACTGGTGATTTTCATTTCTGCTTTCTATCTTGGAACAAGCAGGATGGAATATTCTATTATCATCTGAACTTGAGTGGAACTTATTTATATCTGTGTGTTAAGGCTTCTAGGCATTTGCATCTTAAGCTTTTTATTTATACCTGTGGAATGAAGGGATTTGTGCCTCTTTAAAGGAATCTCAAGCAGTAGCCAGCAGGTGGGTTCATTAAGGAAGCAACAGAACATTCTCTTCACTATTTTTACTTCTTTCTTATAGTTTAGAAACTGAAAAACAAAGAGACAAGCAGCCGAGGCCAAAGTAAGGAGGTAAAGAACTGGATTCTGGCTTTGGAGGTTTTCTTTACCCGCTTTGAAAGGATGAACCCCAGGTTCTCCATCTGAAGTGGGGAGGAAGGCCACAGGCCAGTGGGAAGGCAGCATCGTGGGGTAGGTAAGACCAGAGCTGCCCTCATCGTCTGAGCCTCTACAAACCCTGGGATTTTGAGTGGTGCCTCGGTTTCCTCATCTGTCAAGTGGAAATCAGATCTCTGATCTCCTAGGATTATTGTGAAGAGTAAAGAAACTATATATCACACTGTGTAAACCGTGGATACAAATGAGATACAATATGGTTACACCAGGGAGCAAACTTCCCCAGTGTGAGAATCAAGGAAGACCTTCTTTTGCTGTGAGCTGCCCCCACCAGTACAATCTGTGTACACGATCGTGTCAGAACCAGTGTGGACGACATTTGCACTTCTCCCTTCTCCAGTGGCCTCCAGACTCACAGAGTTGAGTTCACTTCTCTAGTAACCAGCAGAGTGTCAGACACCCAATATACTTTGAATAAATGTTTGTTGAATGGATGTAAAAAGGGAAGCAAAGACGAGGTCGGTCTCTTGACCAAGGCGAGCAGAGCAGGGATGGGCTGGATTCTAGAGAAATTTATAAGATACAGGGAACAAATAAAGGTGTCTTATTAATTGGAGTGTGCATGTCTAATTTTCTTGGCTCAAACCCCTCCCCTAGGATTTGCCTGGAATGGGACCAGGTTTAGGGATGAGGATGGGTGGGGAGGAAGTGCTTGTGGTCAGGGCTTAATCCTTGGGGGTCCTGCTAAGCCCTGGGAGCAGTGATATAATAAGAACCCTTAGATTTGGAAGCCTTTCAAAAGATGCATGTCCCAGCCTCACCTGTAAACAAAGCAGACAGTGCCAAAATACAAAGAAACATCTCTTCTCAGTTCCTGAGACAAATGAAACACCTATCCATCCACTAAAAATCTGCTAGGTTCCTGCTCTGCACTGGGTTAGGTGCTAGAGTGAGTATAAAGGACTTATCCTATCAAGTCCTATTAAGAAGAATGGGACTTCTCTTCCTTTGGGGTACAATTCATAGGGGAGGGGCCAATGATCCAGATCCCGCCACCAGCAAGCCTGGGCTGCCACATGACTCTCAATCTCAATGCTCTGTCTTCAACCTTAGACTGTGGGTACCAAACCGACACAGTGACAAAAATTGCTGCAGAAAGCAGTTGAGTAGTCCCCAGGAACCCAGGTGACTCCTTTTAACCCTACACCTTGCTGGGAATTTGCAAACACCTAACAGGGTGCCAACCATACAGCCAGCTTTTGAATCTACCCAATAGCTTTCTGCAGCGATGCTTTCTGGAGATAACAAATAAAGAACCATGCCTTTAAGATTCAAGGGTTAGGGGCTGGGATTGTAGCTCAGCTGTAGAGTGTTCCCCTAGCATGGGTGGGATCCAGGTTCCATCCTCAGCACCACATAAATAGAAAGGCATTGTGTGGTGTCCATCTACACCTAAAAAATAAATGCTTAAAAGAAGATTCAAGGGTGTTTTTTAATTTTAATTTTTGCAAAGGGAATCGGCTGTCCATTGTGAATAGAGTTGAAACGGAGCCCATGGATCAGCCTCACCTGAGGCTGGGAGGCCTGGGAGGTGATGATCTAGACATTTTCCTAAGGTCAGAGAAGAAGGGTCCGAAGACCCATCTCCCCCACAGGCCGCCTCTCTTGTGTGGCATCCCAGATTTGGGGTGGTATCATAGGAAGCAGAGAGAGAAGGCCCTGAGCTGGACGGCTGAGTGTTCTCCAGTTGATGGAAGACCACTTCAGGCAGATGGCGCAGCCACCGCCGTCGCAATGGGTAATTACTCAACCGGTCCTGGGCGTCACATTGAATCTATGCCTCTCCTCAGCTCTTTCCACACATAAAGCAAGAGGCTCCTTGTCATTTGAAAGGATTGCTCCAGAGCCTCAGTGTTGACAGAGCCTTCTCTGTCGGAGTCGCTTTCTCAATGCATTTAATAAGCGGGAGCTGCCAAGGGCCCCCAGCCAGCCCCTCGCGGGCCTGCGTGACACCTACGCGAAGCTCTGCCACGGTTCTTGCCAAACCCCTTCAAGCTCCATTTTTGGATGTGCTACAGCCAACTAGCTTTCAGCAAGGCCCCTCCTCCCCAGACCCCAATGTTGGGGAGCCCGCAGCTCAACTGTGAGGTCTTTCTTCCCAGGCCTGAAGGCAAGAACCGAGGGGCGCCGCTTCCCCCCATGCATGCCGTATTCCTGAACAAAGAGGCCTGTGTGCCCTGTGACAGCAGCCTCGGCGTCCCGAAGGAGCGTGGGCCTTGCTTGATGTGTCTGGCTGGAGGGTCCGCAGCATGGCCCAGGGCATGCACTGGAATACAGATTGCCACTCGACTTTTGGGACGGTGCCCATCCTGTGGCTGAGCCTGGCTCTGCAGCCCAACATTCAACTGCCAACAGCTTCCAGGCCTGCTTGCTGCCAGGCCAGCATCCTGTTTGATGATCTGACAGGAGTCCCGGGCGCTCCTCGCCTTTGCAGGTCAGAACTGCGGTCTGGGTGCACCCAGCGTGGGATGGCTGCATCTGCACAACTGAGGTGCCCCTTGCCATTGATCAGCCACTCGGCGACTTCAGAAAATACAGCTGGAAAGTTTGCTTGTTTGGGAGCTTGCTGCTTTTCATCCACAGCCTCTCCCTAAAAAGCAGGATTCATTATTCATGAGAGACACAGCTAGTCCTTCCGGTAGAGCGTCCTAACAAAGGGCTGCAACACTTACCCAGATTCGACAAAGACAGGAAAATCCAGATGGTCCCTCCCTTTACTTTTCAAACAGCTGTCACCCCCTTAACTATCATTAGTGCCATCATTGTAGGACAAGAGTCATCGAAATGCCTCTTACGTATTTGCTCCTTGCACATGACTTTGATGCTTTGGGATAAGCAGCTTCAAAAGTAGCATCAACTTCTCGGCATTGAGGTTGACTGTTCGCCTTTCTCTCAGATTCAGTAAAATCGAATTACGTTTTGGTCACATCTGTGTAACTTCCCAGTTCTCTCCAGTCCCCATGTCCAGGAACTGCACCCTGCCCTCCCCATTCACCAGGCTCCTCCTGCCTCCAAACTCTGTCCTGGACAGAGTGGCTCAACAGGTCTCATGAACCCTCCGTCTCCTCAGCTCCCCTCAACACTCCCCCAACCCCAGGGAGGCTCTGGTTACTCCGTCTTGGCTGCATCTTGTAGGCTGAGCACTCCTGGGGCGTGTAGGCCAGGCCACCCCAAGTCATGGCCCCCAACCTCCACGGGGTACTCCTTTTGCCTGTCTCACCTTTACCTGTTCTGAGAGAGCTCCTGTTCCTTCATTCCCAGGTGACCATTCCGAGCCCTCTAACACTCTTGAGGGCTCCTTCTCAAAATTTCATCTTGCAAATTACCAAATACACTTGTCTCCAATTTGAAGGTCATGAGACCCCATTTCCTGCAACTTTCCACTCCCGTCTATGAGCACCATCATGTCCACACTCATCTTTGCCTTCAGTCTCAGAGGTGAGCCCTTCTCCCTGGGTCCTCTACTCTATTCCTTGATGCCCACTGACAGATTTTTGAGGGGGAGTTGAGGTACCAGCAATTGAACCCAGGGGAGCTCCATCACTGAGCCACACCCCCAGCCCTATTTTGTATTTTATCTAGGGACAGGGTCTCACTGAGTTGCTTAGCACCTCGCTCTTCTTGAAGCCAGCTTTGAACTCGTGATCCTCCTGTCCCAAGCCGCTGGGATTACAGGCATGCGCCACTGCACCCGGCCCCTACTGACAGATTTTGATGGTCAATGCTCCGTTTCCTTTTTAGGAGGTCTGTCCTATCTCCTTTTAGCCTGAGCCTGTATACCCAAGTTCCCCGCCCCATCTCCAGTAGTTACCTCTCAACTTCCTCCTCCCTTCCTTCCAATTCGCTGCTCAGAGATCCATTTGCTCTTCAGCTCTTTGTAATCTGGCTTCTGTTCCCAGTCACTGCCCTATTAAAACGTCACCAAGCTGACCAGCAGCTTCCCTGATAATTGAATATTTTCAGTCCTTTTCTTTTGAGGACGTTCAGTGGCATTTGAAAATGTGGATCAACTCTTTTGAAGGCTCTTGATCCCTTAACTTCCGTGTGCTGCCTTCTCTCTTCCCCATTCTTGATCTGAAATGGTCCCTTTCCCCCCATCTGCCTCGTGCATGTTGGTGCTCCCCGGACCCTGTTCTGACTCACTGTTCTTCTTGCTCTACCACACACGCTCCCTGGTGAAGCTCAACCTCTCTCCTGGGACATGCAAATAACTCCCAAATCCCTCTCTTCAATTTAACTCTTTGCCCCTAACATCTCCCACAGGCACCATCCTGCATCTCCAAAATGGCAATCCTCATTTCTCTGCTCAACCACCCCTTCCTTACTATCTCACTTTGCTGAGGAGCACCATGGCCTCCCTACAGGGATGAGGATGTTGCTATCTCAGTCCTTCCCTGGTCTCCATCATCACCTGTTCAATCAAATATCTCTACGGGCTATGGCTGAAACTTACCTCTCTCTCCTCGCTGTCTCTACTACCAATCCCTTGCCGGCACAACACATATACCTCCTGGATGTTTGCCCTGTTTACAGACTAGATTGTCTACCCCGTTGCCAGAGTGGCCCCTCTGAAAGGCAAAACTGGACTTGTCCACTCCCTGCTTACACCCCCTGCATCATTTCCCTCTGGTCTGGGCTCTGAAGTTCACGCAGCCTCTTTGGGACCAGCTGTGAATTTCCTGATCCTCCAGCACCAGGTCACCCATGCTGCCTCTTGTCTCTCCCTCAACCCCAGAGACCCTGCCCATTCCTCTCCTCCTCTGCCCCTCATCTCTTCCCTGACTCAATAAGCATTTGACTTAGTGTTTGATGAATGAATTAATGAAAGCATGAAAGATAAGACACAGACTACGGTGCTTAGCTGATTTGCAGTACCTTAGCTCCCTAAACCTGTTTTCCCCTATGGGTTACCGCTGAATCAGGCCACATCGTCCTGCTCATCATGGGTGGATATACTGGCTATTCTCTGTTGTCCTTCCAGAGAAATCTCCTGCCCTTTTCTTCCCGTTCTATGGATATGGATACAGGTCCTCCTGGGCATCCACCTCCCAAGTGCCAGTCTCACTAAGTTCTGGGCCCTCCTCTGTCCCTCGGTTCCTGCAGGCGTAAGGATGGTTAGGACATCTCGCTATTGTTAGTCCCAGGGGCTTCGTTCCGTGTCCTCTGAGTTCTGCCCACTCCTCTGTGAATAGTTCTTCAGTCAGTGCTGGAAGCCATCTGTTTCCTGCTGGGACCCTGACAGATAGCTGGTAGGCAGGTGGGTGGGGACAGAAATGATAACCATGGTTCAAAAATAATTGCTTGGTTTTTCAACATGATCTTTTAAATCCCATTGCTTAATTCCCTCCCAGTTCTGTTTCCAAAGCGCCACATACCTAGCATTTTTACGTAAGGCCTGTTATTTGACCTCTGCATTTGCTCTGCATTTGACTAAACATAGAAAATGTTTAGCTCAATTTGACATTTCACTGAACACCTGCAGTGTGCAAGGCACAGTGATGGGCATTGGGGATCCAAAGAGGAAAAGATCCTGTTTCTGTTCAAAAAGAACCAGAATCTGTTGGGGACACGGACATACCACGGGGCATTGGGGACAAGCAGGAGGACGCTGTGCCCGGGCTTGGGTCAGGTCCCGTATCTCCAAGAACACTGAAGCGCTGGATTAGCCCCTCCCCATCTTAGAGACATACTTGTCCACTTCAGTTGCTTTTCAGAGAAGCATCTCCAGCTTTGTCAAAGGAGAGATCCTTCTGATTGCCAAACACGCACATAATGCTCAGTTAGCATGTTTGGGTGTCCAATGTCCACCTTGCCTTTCCTCTTTTCCTAACATTACAGATCCTGTCTGTTGAGAGAATGCTAACTGATCACCTGGACCAGCAGTTTCCAATTCGGAATGATCCTAAGAGTGGCTATTGGAAAACAGAGCTGCCTGCGGCTGCCTGCCGTCCCCCTGAATCAAAGCCAAAAGGGAGGGGAGGCCCCAGGGGAGACCTGGGGACGAGGACATATTTTTCCCCCAGGACTTTATAATGATTATGATGTTTAGTCTGGCTGGGAACCATTGTTCTTGATGATCTCTTTTATTTATAGCAACTGTAATTTAGATCAAGGTTTGTCCAAGTGTGGTTCCTTGGCCATTTGAATGTGTCATGCTGCCATGAGCAGGGCCATATGGGCTCAGGAAATAGAAATGAAGGTCCAGAAGCAGTGGATTAGTGAATTCTCTACAAGGGAGTCAAGACCACTCGGTGGGAAAATCTTTTCAACAAATGATGCTGGGACAACTGTTGACCACACACAAAAAGGATGAGGTTGGACTCCAGCCTCACACCATATGAAACAATAGATTCTATGGTTAAATGTAAGACCTAACCTACAAAACTGTTAGAAGAAAAAATAGGCATAAATCTTTGTGTCTTTGAACGACAAAATGGTTTCCTGGGTGTCACACAAACTGTTCATCAAAAGAAAAACTGGTAAATTGGGCCTCATCAAAATTTTTTAAAATTGAACATCAAAAGACAAGGTCAAGAGAGAGAAAAAAACAGAATGGGAGAAAAATTTTTGCCAATCATATAACTGGTAAGAAATTAATATCTAAAATATGTAAAGAGCTCCAACAACTCAACAACATCAACAACAATCCAATTTAAAAAAAATGAGCAAGGCACTTGAACAAACTTTTCTATAAAGAAGATATAAAAATGGATATTAAGCGCATGAAAAAATTCTCAGCAAAACTAGTTGTATTCAGTCACAGTTCTCCAGAGATACCAAACCAACAGGATGAATAAATAGATAAATGATACATAGATAAGTAGGTAGATAAATACATAGGTGATAGAGGAGAGGGTGTTTATTATAGAAATTAGCTCATGTGATTATGGAGACCGAGAAGTCCCCTGATAGATCATCTGCAAGCTGGAGAATCAGGAAAGCCAATGGCATAGCTCATTCCAAATCCAAAGTCTGAGAACCTGGGGAACCACTGGGGTAAGCCCAGGAGTCCAAAGGCTGAAGATCAGTAGTAACAAATGGCTGGTTAAGAGGTTGTGTGTCCCACCTCCAGAAGAGAGGAAGAATTCATCTTTCCTCTGCCTCTTTGTTCTATCTGGCCCTCAAGCAATTGGATGTTGCTCACCCATATTGGGTAAGATGGAAATCCTCCTTATTCAGTCCATGGATTCAAATGCCAATCACTTCCAGAAGCACCCTCATGGAGATATCCAGAAGTAATGCTTTGCCAGTTGTCTGGGTATCCTTAAACCAGTCAGCTTGACACCTAAAATCAACCACCATTCTACTCATCAGAGAGAGGCAAAGCAAAACCACAAAAGAATATCACTAGTCGGACAACTATAATAAAAATCTGAACCATAGCAAGTGTTGGTGAGGATGTGAGAAGGAAACCTTCTCCACCCCTAATAAAAATGTAGCATATTTCAGCTGATGTAGAAAACACAATTGATATTCAGTCATAAAAAATAACGAAGTACCAAAACACACTACCAAATGAATCTTGGAAACATTGTGCTAAGTGAAAGAAGCCATGCACAAAAGACCACGCAGTGTATTATTCCACTGATAGGAAATATCCAGAATGGACTAACCGATGAAGACCAGAAACTATTTATTTTAGCCTGCTTTTTCACTGCTGTGGCTAAAAGGATCTGCCCAGCACAATTATAAAAGAAGAAAAGTTTATTTGAGGGCTCCTGGTTTCAGAGGTCTCAGTCCATAAAAGGCCAGCTCCATTCCTCAGGGCTTGAGGTGAGGCAGAACATCTTGGTGGAAGAGTGTGACAGAGGGAAGCAGCTCACCTGGTGATCAGGAGGCAGAGAGCAACTCCACTCACCAGATTCAAATAGATCCCCAAGCCACGCCCCAATTCCCACCTCCTCCAGCCACACCCCACCACTTCCATTATCACTCAGTTAATCCCTATCAGGAGATTAATTCACTGATTGGGTTAAGACTCTTACAACCCAATCATTTCTCCTCTGAACCTTCTTGACTGTTTCACACGTGAGCTCTGGGTGGACACCTCACATCCAACCCATAACAGTATTTTAGTGGCCGCCACGTCTAGGAGGAGGGAAGGGGAGTGACCGCTACTGAACATGGGTTTCTTTTGGGGCTGATAAAAACATTCTAGAATTAGTGGTGACAATTGCATCACTAAAATACCAAAACACTAAAGATGCTTGAAAATGCTAGAAAACACTGAACTCTACAAAGAAAAAGTGAACTTTAAGATATATTAATTATAATTCCTAAAAGCTGCCCGGCTATGTGGGGCCTGGGAATCTATATTTAAAACAAATCACTAAGATGATTCTTAGGGGGCTGGGGTTGTGGCTCAGTAGTAGAGCACTTCCCTAGCACATGTGAGGCACTGGGTTTGATCCTCAGCACCTCATAAAAAAATTTAAAAATATATATATATATATATATATATATATATATATATATATATATATATTAAAAAGAGTGCCTAACGCTGATTATAGAATAATATTTTTTTAAAAGATGATTTTTAGGCTCATTGGTATTTGAAAACAGCCACGCTATCTCATTGGTATTGCTTCATATTCCCTGAAAACTTGAAGAATTTTGAATCTGCTAACAACAAACAAGCAAAAACTAGACAACAGACAACTCAGGGTATGAAAAGTGATCATTCATCATATAAATATTTAGCTGTAGCCTGGTATGTGGCAGGTAACATGCTGGGCCAATGAGCTGGCCACACACTGTGCCATAAAAGAGCTGACAGTCCAGGAGGATGTTGACAAAGAGTCACAGAACAAGAAGAGAGTTGTGGGGCTGGGGCTGTGGCTCAGAGCTAAAGCGCTCGCCTGGCACGGGTGAGGCACTGGGTTCGATCCTCAGCACCACATGAAAATAAAATAAAGATATTGTGCCCACCTACAACTAAAAAATAAATATTAAAAAACCAAGGAGACAGTTGTGACATCTGATTTAGTTAAAGTTTGGACAATGTCAGAAAGGAGCCCCAAGGACAGCCCAGAGCAACCCAACGAGCAGGCAGATTTCAGTTGAGGCTCAGGATCTGGGCATCTAGAAAGGCGAGAGAGAGGGGAAAGAGGACAGCGGGACCTTCCAGGTAAAGGAGCCCGGAGCAGAAAGGCACAGAGTTGCAGAGAGCCTGGTCTATTAAAGCAACTCCAAGACGTTGAAATAAAACATGCAAAGAGAGAAGAGGCAGGAGGGGAGCGGGGAGTTACAGTTCATCCTGCAGTGAGAAGCTACTGGAAAATTTGGAAAAACAGGTTGCCATTACTAGTTTGGGGAGAGGAGTCTGATGTCAAGTGGGGACACTGGAGTCGAGGGAGCCGGAGGGCTGAGGGCTTTGCCTGCAGCACTGAAGGGCCAGCCAAGGGCAGCAGAAGAGAAGGAGGGAAGACAGGATTCCATATCCAGGTGAGGAGGAGGGTGGACACCCCCCAGGGTCGACTGACCATGCTGCAGGTGCTTAGCAGTATCCCTGGCTTCCGCCCCTGGCACTAGATAAACCTTCCCAGTCACCTAAACCAAAGCTGTTGCCCCTCAGGCAACATCTGGAGGACCCAGTCTGTGCCAGGTGAGAACCACTGGTCTGGGGTAGTGAACCCCTCAGTGGGATATTGTCCTGTCACCTTCAAGGGGAGCCCTTCACATAGAGAGCACTCTGGGGCCTAGGCCACAGCGAGCTGGGACTCCACGGAGCGGCAGGTCTGGTCATGTGACCGTGTCGTGCTGGCTTTCTGGTATCTGTCTCTCTGGGAGGCAGAGCTACTCACTGCGACCTTGAGATTGTTGGGGAGACAGCCGTAGCCTCTCCCTTCCTCTGGAAGGTGGGAGATGCCACACAGGGAGCAAATCGTGAGCAACCCGCCTGACCTAGGTCTGTGTGCAGCAGAGGTGTTCAAGATCATGGGTTGTTTTCTGGCTGGATGAGTGACACCACCCCTGATCTAGGAGAGCTGGGAACATGGCCCAGAGCAGAGGAGAAGACGCGGGAGATGTAGCCCCGGCGGGAACTTCAGATGACAGGATGCATCTCTTCTTGGTTTCTCGAGGGACTGGTTTACAAGGATCCTCACCCCCAACCCACGGGCCTGTGACAATCACAGTGTGGCGCAGGCACAGCTCTGCCCAGCTTCAAGGCCAAGCAGCTCCCCTCACGAGGGGGTCAACCTCTATAGCTGGGGTACCTAGGTCACAGTCACAGAATGTCTGAGACGACCTCGGAGAGGTCCCTCCTGTCATCATTCACGACAGCTCTGTGCCCCCCGCTCCCCCGCACCCGCCGTCAGCCCTGGGTCTGGAACCTGTCCTCGCTCTCTGCCCTCACTGCCACCCTCCTGATCCAAGCCACCGCTGCCTGCTGCTTGGCCCTCTGCAGTGGCCAGCTCACGGGTGCTCAGTGGCCTTCCTCTGCCCTGTACCCTATTCCCCTCCAAAATAATTGTCAGGAAACCCACCTCTGGATCTTCTGATGAGATCCCTTCCGTGACCTCTGATGATTGTTTTTTACAATAATTCCACAGTTCTTTCTGGAAGTCTAGCCTCTAGCCTCATCCAACCCTCGCCCTCTCCGTGAACTCCAGCCGTAGTGACCTCCATTTTATTTCTGGAAGGTTCTTATGGTCCCTTTTGTAGGAATGCTTTTCTCCAGGCTCCTTCTCTTCCATCAGGTGTGGCTCAGACAATATCCGCTCAGGGAGGCTTTGCCACCTCTCTTCCTGAAGGCCCTGGTGTCCCGCCCTCCCTCCCTCCACCTCACCCTCTGACTCCTGCGCTCCACTTTCTCCAGAGGAAACTTGCTTTTTTGCTTGTTGCTTTCTCCCTCTGAAGCGCGAGGGCCTCCAGAGGAAGGGTGTGCAAAGACCTGGCTCAGCTCTGCCCTTCTGGTGGCCAGCCCAGGGCCTGACCGGTCCCAGTGCTCTATGGACACTTGGTGAGAAGATGAATGAGCCTGCGGCCTTGTGCCCGGGTAGATCCAGCCAACTCGCCCTGTGCACCGTGAAGGCCAGACCTTTCCGCATCCTGGTCTCCCTTTGTCCTTGCTGACCGCGCCATGTCGGCCATCATTCTGGAAGCCCTCCCCCTGGACACAGGGACAGATGGGGTGTGCGGCTAGTCTTCTCAAACCTGTTGGACCCGTCCCCGTGGTTTTCTTTGTCTTCCTCTTCTGCCCGCTTTCCCTGGCTTCTTCCTGAAGAGTGAGGAGCTTGTTGAACAGTTAACCATCAAAATCCTCCCTCCTGCTGTTTTGCTGAGTAGCTTCAGGAGCCTCGTGATTCTGTTCTGAGGTTCCCATTGGCTGCCCGTGAGCTTCTGGCCTCTTTGTGAAATGATTAATGATCCACACGCAGACACTTACATAGAATGGGTAAAGCACCCGCTTGTTAGAGGCCCCTGGTGGTGAATCCTTTTTGTAAATGAAAGAACTGTCCAGTTTATGTCTCCTCTCAATATGGATTTTCCTGTTTTGGAAATGGTGTTAGCTGTGCCTGCCCCATTTCATATGAGCCCTAAGTGTGCTGCTTCCACCTCTCTCTCCTTTCACCTGATCACTCCATCCAGTCTTTTAATATGATTCTATTAAGCACCTACTAGGTGCTAGAGAGAGGACAGCCTCTGATGCAGCGAGGCACCTCTGGAAGGGGACATGGTCTCGATGATAATCACAACTCAGTCCAATGGGAAGAGAGGCCCCCGGAGATTAGGGAGTACCTCCTTGATAATCCTTGAGCTGTCGGGCAGAAGATGAGGGGCAGGTAGCCAAGTGTATGGGAGGTAAGAGCAGGAGTGGCAAAGGAGGTTCAAGGGCACAGGGGTCTGTGGCTTTTCAGAATAGCCCTGGCTGAGAACAGAGCTCCGGAGGGCTGAGGCTGGAGGAACAGCAACTTTGTGCGGACACACCAGGACTTGGGTGTTTATTCTTGGGGTGATGGAGAACCTTCAGCAGGTGTTCCAGAAACACGTCGGGGACCATGCTCTGCTGTCCTGTGGAGAGCAGAGCAAACGGGTGGGCCAGTGGCAGGGAGACCTGTCCAAGGGCACCGTCGTCTAGGGGAGTGGCAGAGTGGCACCTGCAGAAGGGGGCTCTTCCTGGGTTTTGGAGAATCTTCAGGGGTTTCTAAGCCTGGTGTGAAAAGGGTGTTTGTGTGTGTGTTTTCCTGGGAGGCGGACCCAGCGCTTCCATGAAACTTTAGAGGATTCGTGACACTCAACTAAGGCTGCGGCAGTGAGGCTGGAGAGACCAGAAGATGGAGGCAGACGTGCTGGAGGGCAACCGAAGGGGAGCAGGCAGGGGGAGAGGTAAGAGGTGAGGCCACGGCCAGGCTCTGGCTGGGGCCAGCCTGGGAAAATCACAGACTTTTACCCAGAGTCTCGGAGAAGCAGAGGTGGGGGCAGGGACGGGGAGGGAGGAGAGACTGGCCACTCACCTGCCAGTGACTCGTTGAGCCCCTAGGTGCCCAGGAGCCAGCGAAACCGAGAAACATCCCAGGAAGGGCGAGCAGATAACAGACACACCCCGTGGGCTTAAGAGAAACAGCAGGGAGGGGACAGGGAGTCACGGGGCTGAGCAGAGCAGCAGCTGCCATCTCAGCATCAACCTGAGGGACAGGAGGAAGGGGTTTGCGCTCTCTGATCCAGGGTGGGGCGCATCGGGCAGAAGAGAAACACAGGGCAAATGCCAAGTGCATCCTTGACACCGGGAGGGACAGCCAGGAGCAGCGTGGCTTGAGCAGAGTGATCCCGAGGAAGGAGCCCAAGATGGTGAAGGGGGGAGGACGCTGCAGGCTAGATCCGTGGGACCAGAGCCTTGAAGACCTCAGAGATGATTACGGAATTCTCCTAAGTGCGCTGAGAAGCACTGGGAAGGTCGAGTGGGGGGAGATCCACGTCTAGGGAACCGGGGCGTTGGAAAGGGTCCATTAGACTCCAGGGGAGGGGCTCTCGCATTGGCTAAGAAGCCCGGGAAGGAGGGGGACATGGGGTACAGTGACCAGGAGCATCCTCACACGGTGGCAGGAGAAATCCCCAGTGCCATGGGTTTTCCTGGCATTGCACAGGGCAATGGGAAGAGGAGGCGCCTGCAGACGGCAGCAGAGAAGGGATGAGGAAGAGGCCGGAGAAGGACTCCCAGAGAGGGAGGAAGAGAGCCGGGAAGAGGCAGCGTCCGAGTAGGGGGGAGAGTCTGGAGCTGGCCGTGCTCTGAGCTGTTGCAGAGAGAGCAGATCAAGGACCAAGCGCAGGCCCAGAATGTCCGTCTGTATGACCACACGGAGGACGGCGGGACACAGACTACCATGAGCCAAGGAATCAAGAGCAGAGGGGAGGCTAGACATCGACTCCACCCGCGCAGTAGGCCTGGCCCAGACTCTATGTCTGTGCTTTCTGGTCCTCGGCCTTGGGTTGATGGCCATACTGCAGGCTCAGCTCTCCTAAGGTCAGAACAGAGCCCAGTGGTGGAGTGTTGGACAGATGGGATATTTGTGCTCATGGGGAAGCAAAGTCAGAAAGATTCTGATAAAAGCAGGCAATGGAAGCACGTGGGTCTGAAGCTTTCTAGAAGCTTGAGTGTGGGTCAAGAGGGGATAAGAGGATGGGGGGCTGGAAGAATAAGAGACTGAGGTCTTAGCTAAATGATGGACCCAACCCACGTGCCCTTCAACAGATAAATAAAGAAAATGTGGTATATGTACACAATGGAATATTACTCAGCCATAAAGAAGAATAAAATTCTGGCATTTGTTTGTAAATGGATGGAACTGGAGAATATCTGCTACGTGAAATAAGCCGATCCCCAAAAAGCAAAGGCCAAATGTTCTCTCTGATAAGCAGATGCTAACTCACAATAAGGAGGGTGTAGGGAAGAATAGAAATACTTGGATTAGGCAAATGGGAATAAAGGGAAGGGAGGGGGATTGGGAATAGGAAAGACAGCAGAATGAATCATACGTTACTATCCTATGTGCATATGGATTCCATGACCAATGTAATTCTACATCATGCAACCAGAAGGATGAGAAGTTACACTCCATATATGTATAATACGTCAAAATACATTGTGCTATCATGTATAACTGATATAAACAAATAAAAAATATTTTTTAAAATTGGCTGAGGACTCAATTAGGTATCAGAGTGACAAATTTGGAAGATAAAAATAGAGAAAAGTGGAGCGTGTGTCTTTAGGAGAATATGGATAAGTAGAAAGAGATAAGTAGAGCATGTCTGCAGAACTCAACTTCAAGGAGAAAAAAAATAATTCTGTTAGTTTAATCCCAGTGCCTGGGGAGGCTGCGAGACTACAACATGGCAGTTGATCAAAGATGGTGTGCCTAAATAATTTAGTGGGTCCCAAGCAGCGTGTGTGTGTGTGTGTGTGTGTGTTCTTTTTAAATTGAATAAAACAGAAATGATCAGAATGTATTATTCTTAATAATAAAAAATGCTTCAAGAAACCTTTCCCTTCATTGTTTGCATGTGTGTTTTGTGCTGCATCAAAATGCAAAAACGTCTCTTATGATGGATCGTGATTCAAAAAATTGAAGTTTAGGTGACACGAGTTTCATAGCAGAGTTTTTGCAGAAAGGGAGAAGGGTGTGGAAGGTGACGGGAAGCTAGGGCCTGAACCTCCTTTGTCCTGAGCCACAGGGAGCCCGTGAGAAGGGGCAGTGGTCTCCTGGGGCCCAACCAGGGCCCGGGATGACTGGTTCAGATGGGCTGATGAAGGAAGCCACTGCTCTTGGGGATCAGAAGCTCTAGGAACGGAGCTCTTCCAGAATGAGATAAAATCATTATAAATGGTATTATTTTGAGAAGTGAACTCCAGTCACAACATCCAGGGATCATATCACCAAAACAATCAATCAAACACTCTTGTTTTTCAAAAGAAGCAAGGTCTGGCTTAAATTTAGCTCTGTCAAAACAGGGCACAATCTGCTACCCCAGCTCTGTGTATGCACATGATTTCTCCCACAGAGACTTCATCTTCACATTCTTATGTGAGCAGAAGAGGGGGAATGTCTGTTTTTTTCCTTCCACGTAGAGTTTCTTTGATTTTTTTTCCCTTCCCGACTCCTTGTCCACCCACCATGGCCGCCATCTTTCATTCTCCTGCCCAGTTCATCACTGTGCTGTGCGAAAGTTCCCTGGAATACAAGAGACTCGGGAACTAAATATTCGGTGTCTGTGGCAAGAATAAAGACAAGGAAGAGCAGATCTTAGGTTTCCCCAATTTTGCAGGCGGTGCCCTGGACTTTGCAGATGGCCTGTGTGGCAGAGATGGATGGCTGGGAGCTTGCCTTTCCATCTCCTCCTGAGCAAGAGAAATAGGTTTCCAGCCTCCTCTGCAGTCAGGTGTGACTGGATTTTAGCCAATCAAGTGGGAAGCACCTTTCAAGCCTCCCCGTAAACATCCACCACATTCGGTCCTGTCTCTCCTCCTCCACTTGCAGGTGGCATGTCCACACAGGGGAGCATTGGAGACCACATGTCACCTGGGACCTTGAAAGTCGAGATGGAGTTGAGAGCTCCTTCCTCATCCCTCCTGGCCACCCGGCTTGTGGGAACCGATGTGAATCAGGCCTCTGACCTTCTGGAGTTTGAGCTGTTACAGCAGCTGACACCACTCACCAGGGTCCCTGGCTCAGGTGGTCATCCCTAGGTGACGAGTGGAGAGGGTGCTCGTTGCTAGTTTGCTCTTGCAGCTGGAACAAGTTGGCGATCTCCTTGTCTCTCTCCACAGAACTCTAGCCTGCTGTTTGGAAGATCAGCTTTCTTAGCTTTGTTCGCATCTTCATTTTCATCTTTTCACCATCACTGAGAAAGCAAGCTGCCCGGAACTCCGGAAGCCCAAGCAGAAACCATCTACCTCACGGAGACTCAGTAGACGTGGCTGAGCTGACTGTTGATTTGGGGTTTAAGAAATTATTCTGCCTTACTTTTGGAGCACCTCAACTTAATTTACAACAGAGACGAGCCAAATGTTAATGGAAATCCCCAGTGACTTTAAATCATAGTGACAGTTACCAAACAGAGGGAGGCCAGACCCTGGGCTGGGCGTTTTACGTGCACTGTCGCTAATCTAATCATCCTGCAAGGCAGCTATTGATGGGTCATTTTAGTGATTTTGAAACTAAACTTGAGAATAGCTACGGGACTTGCCAAGGTCACACAGCCAGCGACTGGCAGAGCCAAGATTCTGACTCAGCAGTTGGGCGCTCAGTAGTGGGCACCTGTAATCCCCGAGACTCAGGAAGCTGAGGCAGGAGGATGGCAAGCTCAAGGTCAGCCTCGGCAATTTAGCTAGACCCTGTCTCAAAATAAAAAACGAAAAGGCAGGGGATGTGGCTCAGTGGTTAAGTGCCCATGGGTTCAATCCCTGGTACTAATTAATTAGTTAATTAATTATAGCTAGACCCTGTCTCAAAAAATGAAAAGGACAAGGGATATGGCTCAGTGGTACAGCACCCCTGGGTTCAATCTCCATTATACCCTCCATCAAAAAAAAAAAAAAAAGAAAGAAAAAGAAATTCTGAGAGACAACTGGTCCCAAAGCCAGTTATTGATCTCTTTGCTTCTAGAATGTGCAGTTCCAGTTTCCCACCTCACTTTTGCTTTCTTTATTTTCCTTGGTACAGATTTCCTTGGCTTTGATTATTGACTATTTAACTCAGCGTACACTGAGGTCAGCCAGGGTCTCTGCATGTTAACAAAGGGAGCTGAACTTGGCCCATTCAGTGCGGGGAGCTTCAGACCCACCCTGTTGGGCATCAGGAAATGGGTTTATCTGCGAAATTCCTCTGACAAATCCATGAACCTGCCATACCCACCACTACACAGCAGCGGAGCCTTCACCTTTCAACTTCCTTGGAGTCCACCTGGTTCAAAGTGGAAGGAAAGTGCGTTTTAAAATTCTCGAGGTCGGATGCTCTGTTGTAAAGAACCCTGCATTCCCGTCCCGCCTCATGCACTGCACAGGCTGGAACCTGAGATACATTTGCTGAATGGATGTTGAGAGTTGCCCTCTTTACTCAGGAACACAACTTCTACTAAAAATGGGTGCTCATCTGCCGCAGTTTAGATCTGGTTTGGGTGTGCTCCCCAAGAGCTCATGTGTTGGTCCCCAGGGTGGCAATAAGAAGCAGGGCCCAGTGAGAGGCCATTGCTAGCCCTTTCTTGCCATCTGATTTCCTGTGCCCTGTGATCTCTTCCTTTCACACATGTTCCCACTATTGTGATGTCATTTGCCATGAGGCCTTCAGCAGAACTGAGTAATGCCAGAGCCCTGACCTTGAACCTCCAGAACTAGGGGCTAAATGAAACCTCTTTTCTTTCATCATCAGCCAGCTTCAGTTATTTCATTATAGTAACAGAAAACAGACTAATACATCATTCTAAGTATATAAGGGCAAGGGAACCAGAGGCTGATACAATGTATTTTGTACCAAGTCAAGTTTGGGTGAGGAAGAGGGAGAAAGAGACACCAATTGGTTGTTGCTTTCATGAGGTAATTGTTTTAAGCTTAGTGGATCGATACCAAGTGATCTTGGCCAACATTTCAGGACTACAGACATTTGGCACTCAAGTTCCCTATCTTACCTTGGGCAAGTTTCTAAACTCTTGAGAATAAAAACCTCTATTTGAAATCCAGGTCAAAATCCTGGCCCAGACACCAGTTAGCTGTACATTTTTGGGCAAGTAGCTCAACCTTTCCAAACCTCATTTTCTTCACCATAGAAATCAGGCTGAGGTTATCACTCTACCACAGGATCGTGTCCAGGGTCAATAACTCCCATAAGGCACTCATCATGGCTCTTGGCACATAGAAAGTGCTTTATGAACACGAGCTATACCTATTCCTGTGTGCTTTCTGGTTTTATTTATTTATTTCTGCTTTATTTTATTTACATTTTTTGCAGTGCTAGGGATGCAGATGCTAGGCAAGTGCTCTACCGTTGAGCGATACCCCAGCCCCTCCATCCTGTCCCCACTGCAGGTTTTACTCACCCAGGAGAGAAGGCATTCTGCTCTGGGCCCTGTGATTGGCATAAAAACAGGGAGCTGTCCTTGAGGACCCTGGAGTTTACATTCAGTATTGAAGCATTCAGACCTTGAGCCAGTGACTTCACCCCCTGTCCTGAGCTCCCACGGCTGGAAGGGGAGTTGGACAGCGAGGAAACTTGCAGTCCAAAGTGTCCCTGAGCCTCACTGTTGGCTGGAGGGAAGAGTGATTAGTCATTACCCTGCTAAACATAGGCAAGTTATCTTCCTTTATTAATAGACTGGAATATGTAAGGCATAAAAATAGGGTGGCTTCAAAATTTAAGTTCTCGGAATTTTAGTTTTCCTTGAGTCTGATGAAAAATGAAGAGACTCGAGTTAGGGATGAACTTGGTGTAATGGTCTTCTTTTCAGACTGCGAATCAATTACTTATTAGTTTTTATTACCAAGGAAAGGAAAATATATTACTATTCATTGGAGCCTTTTTCTTATTGATTCTAAGAGTATAGTGCTAGTGCTTTAAGGAACAATGATTACATTCATTTGTTCCCTACTGAAGACCTCTACCACATGATAGAAAATTCAAATGGGCGGGGGGGGGGGAATCAGAAAAAAAAAATAAAAAGCTTATTGTACTATTCAGCAACTGTTAATGGTTAAGCGTTCCATTTCCATTTTCTTCTGCGTATTTTCATACCAAGTATTGCATTTTTGCTCAACACGGCGTGATTCACATTTGCCATGTTCCTGCATTGGGTTTATAATGATTTTTAATGGTAAAATAATATCCCATGAGGTAAGTGCTGGTGGGTTTGGCCGTTCTCCTATTCTCGCCTTGTTAGAAGGAGCAGTGAAGATAGGGTTCGGTGCCAGGCAGGGCTGGGTGGAAACCGGTTCTCCCATTTCCTAGCTGTGGAGTCTGTCCAGCCAATTCATCTCTCCAAGCCTCAATGTCCTCAACTCAGGAACACATGACATGGGCTACGTTAGTATCAATCCCATCAGATGAATGTGAACACGCCATGAGATCATGTCCGTAGAAGGCTCACCGAGATCTGGAAAGAGTCGCCGAGTTCTCCGTGGTTAGCAGCGGTGGCTCCGCAGCCCACATTCCAATCGGATGACCGACTGGATTTTTATAAACGCCCCACAAGGAAACGCGTATGAAATATCAGGCCCTGTCACTTCATCTCTCTGGGCTTCATTTGCTCACGGAGGTGGCCAGACTGTAAAGCGTGACCTCAAAGGCCCTTCCACCTCTCACACACCGTGATGCTGGGTCATCTTTGACGGCAGCTGTCACCGAGCTGGGGAAGGAACCTATGGAAACTTCCAACCTTGCTCACAAGGAAAGCAGCGCCCCAGGGCCTGAGAGCTGGTGCACATCAGTTTCTCTTTTTATCCAGATAAACGCCTGATGTTGGTCCCCCGCCCTCCTTTCAAAACATCTCCTTGTTTAGTTTGGGTGCCCCTCAGATCTCCATTTTTCAAACAGGTCTGACAGCCCTTGGTCTCTGCCAAGGCTTTATTTATCCATTTCACATTTCTAATGTCGCTTCGCCGTGGTGATCATTTTCCTGTGTGGTCATTTAAGCAAGATAAATTGAACTGCAAATTTCAGTCCAACAGGCATTGTCCTGAGTCCGTTCCCAAGGGACAGTGATTTTTTTCCCCCAGTCTTAACGTCACCTGCCTGCGCTCTGCCTCTCACCTTCCAAGAAGAGCTCTTAATTAAAAATAAGCAAAGTTCTCCAGACAGCAGAGCAATTGGACGAGTGGCCTGGTATATGCTCGGCTCCCCCAACACTCGGAATTCTCCCACCCTACAACCAAGTGCCCAGAGGGACTAAGCAAACCTCCCATTAGCACCAGAGGCAGCACTGCCAGGAAGCAGACGCTGTCATTAGCATAGAACTGACAGCCATGAAAGCGTCCCACTCGCCACCTCTGACCTTCGGCTCCCAGGGAATTTCAGTGCCTTCCTGGTGGATACATAACAAGAGAGCCAACACAGGTGGAGAAGAGGCCTGGGCCACATGAGCACCTGCAGGGAGGCAGCGTGCTGTAACAAGGTTAAGTGTGCAAGTTGTGCATCCAGACGGCCTGGGGAGGAATCCTTGCACTGTTCTTACTGTGTTGCCTTAGGCAGGTTATTTATTTAGGGTCTTGCTAAGTTGCTGAGGGCCTCACTAAGTTGCTGAGGCTGGCTTTAAGTTCACCATCCTCCTGCCTCAGCCTCCAGAGCCGCTGGGATTACTGGCGTGAGCCACCATGCCCAGCTGCCTGGTGCGTCCTGAATGGGCAGTAAATAGCAACTGATGCCATGAGCCACCGAGTATTGTGAGTGAGTGAGTCATCTGACTCTCAGGGGTAGTCAACAGCAGTGGGAAAGGCATGTGTCTCAGAGCCAGTCCTGAGCTGGAATCTCACCTCTAGGTTGTGTCTAACCTTTAATAAATGGCTGGGCTTCTCCCAGCTTCAGTGCCCTGTGTCTGTTAAACGGGAACACTCTCTCTGCCCCACAGAGTTGGCAGTCAGGGCAAAATGGAAGGATGTAGTTGTCATGTTGGACACAGCACCTGCACGCCCTCAGCTTTTGAAAATGTGAGCCCCTGGCACAGCCCGCTCCCGAGGAGCCAGATTCTGGGGGCGGCGTGGGGGTTGTTTTTAGGGACAAGCCCTGTCTCCATTGTTCCTGGCGTCTGCCTGCTGCTGCTAGCCTAGACTTGGCAGTTCCTGGGTCTTGGGTCATCAAATCCATTGTAAAAGTCTTTATTTTCCTCCAACATCTCTCCCCTTCGGGAGAGTTGCCAGCCACCTGCCCGGGCAGCCTGTGCGTTTTTGGGTTCTAGGTCCTTGGCCGCTTTGTTCTTTTGCAAACCAACCAACAGCCCTTCTGCTTCCCCAGCCCACCCCCAGTGGCCACCTGCAGCCAGAGTCTGCTTCCTCCACCCTGGAGATAAAACCGGTTCTCTTAAAGCCAAAGGTGCCCGTTCCCTGTCCTCCAGCTCGCCTCTGCCGGGCACCTGCGGACAGCCTTGCCCTCCTGGGGCTGTTCCTTCCAGCATCTTTCCTCCTAGTAACTGGGTAGCCTCTTCTTCCTGGGTCAGATCACATCCCCGCCCCAGCACGCCCCCCTGCACCCACCCCATTCTCCCTTCCCAACACAGCTGAAGTCCCGTCCTTCTCACAAAGAATTCCAGATCTCTCCAGGTCCCAGGGACGACTCCCCTCCAAATTTCCAAGACCTACCCTGCAGATTAGATGACTCCTAATACCCTGGGAAGATGGAGGCGGCCTGAGCTTTCTTTGTGTGACACTTCGCTCCTCCTCTGGTTTGCAAGTTCCTTGAGGTTGGTCACAGACCCTTACAGATGAGGGGACTCTGTCGTCATTGAGCTGCTGGTTGATTACTAAGAGTAGCTCCCGTTTGCTGAGTGAGGCCAGGGATGTACGTATACGTGTTTGAGTAGATAGATGGAGGTGTGCATAACTGTCTATCATTTACCATCTACCTCTCCATTACCTGTTATCTACCTATCAACTATCTGTCTTATTGGTCATCCCCACATCTCCACAAAGTGGCTATTTCTACACTCATTTTATACTTAAAGAAATTGAAGTTCAGAGAAAAAAGAACTTGACCAAGCCCAAATAGAGAGAAAGGGAAGAGAGGGTCCAGTATTATAGTTCAAACATATTTTCCAAGTCTGCACACTGTATAAGTGGTCTTTAAACTTCCCGTACCGGTTATGTCTTTCAGGGAATACAGGTATATTTTGTTGTCATTTATAAAGTCTATGTAGCTCCCATAGTATTCCCATAATATGTGCATTATAAAATATGGACCACCCAAAACAAAAAACCCAGAAATTAAAGGATCATACCCTAAGTATAGATTTTAGACACACACACAAAAAATGCCATTTCCCACTAAAAGGAACCAGCTTCTCGGAGAAGAGTCTAATTTTCAGTCTGGGAAGTGAGCTTGGAACATCTTGTCATAGAAGAACAAGAAAGCTATCAATTATTATTGGGTCACATGAAAAAGACTCAGAAGCCAACTTGGAAAAGTTTCCATTATACCAAAAAATGGGACATTTTGAGGATTGCAGTTGGTAAAGCCACAGTAAATATATTCAACCCATATGTTTACTCTATTGCTAAAAAAGCACCCTTGGGATCACTTTTGGGGAATCCTAGTGACTAACTCATTATTTTGAAAACAGGTAAAGAAAAAGAAGAATTTCTTCTGCCTTTCCTATAAGAACTGTGAAAAAAGTTGATGAAAATATTTTCACCAGAGTATTCCATCCAACAAACAAAGACACAGAGATAGAACTAGAGCACTGTATTTTAATTGCTAATGAATTAAAGGACTTGGTAATGATCATGAAAGATTGCTGATACCACAAATAGAGAGACAAGCAAAGTTTATGTTCTCTGCACAAATGTCCTTAACACCATCTACAGTGTCGCTGCCAAACATACTTATTTTGAACCTGATGGAGCTTCATGATTTTTTCATTTAATGGAAATACAGGTGAGATGCAAATGATAAATGGTACCATGGAACCACGGTGGTACTATTATGGAATCATTATGGTACCAGGGTACCACAGGCATCGAATCTAGCCCATGAAGATCAACCAAGAAGATCTACCCCAGCTCTTCATTAGAAAAATAAATTACAAAAATAAATAAGGAGAGTTTGAAATACAGAGAGAGAGAGACTAGAATAAAAAAGACTTGAGGGAGATATTTATTTAATGCAGTGTATGGACTTTGGATCCCAAGTTAAATTGTAAGAGAATTCACAAGACAATCAGGGAAATGTGTTCACTGACTGGATATTCAGTTGAACTGAGGAATTGCCACGAATGTTTTTGGAGTATAATGATGATGGTTTGTTTTTTTTTTTTTAAACACACACACACACACACACACACATACACACACACACACACACACACACACACACCAGATATTGAACCCAGGGGGTGCTTAACCACTAAGCCACATTTTTATATATTTTATATATAAGCCGTTTATATAGATAGATAGATGATAGATAGATAGATAGATAGATAGATAGATAGATAGATAGATAGATATACAGATAGATAGATATTTTAAATACAGGGTCTCTTTAATTGCTTAGGGCCTCACTAAGTTGCTGAGGTTGGCTTTGAACTCACGATCCTCCTGTCTCGGCCTCCTGAGCTGCTGGGATTAAGCATGCCCCACCATGCTCAGCTGGAAATATTTATAGACATGATGAGATAGAGTCTAGAATTTGCTTCAAATCATGTGGAAAGTGGAGGGAGGAACAACTAGTTGGTGAACAGAGGAAACAAGAGTTGAAAACGTTGGAGGTTGGATGACGGGAACAGAGGGCACGGGAAGCCCATTATAACTGACTTTTATGCATATTCAAATTTTCAATAGGAAACTGGTTCTTAAAAGATGATAAAAAAATAAATTCAAAACGTTTAATTCTTTCTTTACTTCCTGTGAGTTATTAGGGGGTGGTACCCTTGGGGTGCGACGTCCCACTGTGGAGACCACACTGTTCCTGTCTGTGTGCTACATCACCTACCACCTGGGGCTCAGGTGACATGACCCTAGGAAGCGTCTCTTCCACCCAGCGACCAGGGCCTGCACCCTGCCCAGAGGCCATCACAGAAAGCCACAGGCCGCCTGCCCTGTGAAAGCAGCAGTGCATAAAAAGTCACCATCGGGAACCCCTCCCTCCCAGCAGCCCCCCTTCTCCTTAGAAAATGACAGGAATGGAAGGAATCTGCTTTTCAAGATTCCTTTGGAAGGGAAGGCTCACTTTGTTTAAAGGAGAAAAAAAATCAAGTGTTTAAGAAATAGAAAAGGGACAAAGTCTCCCTCCAGGAAGTAACAGCCCTGCCAGCTGACTCGGGTCTTGAAATAATGTTATTGGCAATGACATTGGGGTGTTCTATCGCAGCCTCAGTAAACTCTCTCTCCCCTGGGCAGTATTTTATAGTTACTGCTTCTATGCCCCATTGGCACAGACATAATTTATTATTGTTTACATGTTTCACTTACTCTGCTGAGGTGGAAGTCTAGTGGTGCATGATTATTGAGAGCATCAGTGTGTGTGTGTGTGTGTGTGTGTTTGAACACACATGCTCACTGAAAGACTCAAGGATATTTGACAAGTTATGAACCTTCAACATGTCACAGCCCAAGTGGCCTCCCCAGGCTACAGGAGCCTCTCTGGGCTCTTAGCTTAGATCAAATATTTCCTGTGATTCCATAGTTCCTTCTCCTTCTCTGAAGGGCAGGATAATTCCAGCGAGATGCCATCTCCCTGTGACTCTGTCTCCCTCCCCTTTAAATTGTCCTCTTGTTTAAAGAATCCAATTCCTCCCATTTCTGGAGAAACCTGTCACAATTAACATAACTTTCTTCCCAGTGATTGCTCCAAGGGGACAAGACAGGTGTTATTACCTGTTCTGTTCTGTATGGGAGACCCAGAGAGGTCAAGAACGTGCAAGTTCAAATGCAAAATCCAGAATCCAGCGCTCTAAGATGTGGCCCTGGCTGACCTAGTCCCTTAAGACTTTTTGACCTGGGCAGGTCACTAAAACTCAGGTTCTTCACCTGCTGAAAGATGGAAATGACAGTATTTCCTGTGCAGGGCTGTTTCTGAAGACAGATTTTAAAAATATTCAACAAGGGCTTCAGATGTGGCTCAGCTGTAAAGAATGCGCTTCACCAGGCAAGGCCCTGGATTCAATGCCCAGCACGGAAAAAAAAAAAAAAAAAAAAAGAAAGAAAAGAAAAAGAAAAAGTTACCAACATTAGTGTTTTTTTCAAAGCATTGTGTTCATAAATGCATTGGGACCTTGTAGCAATAACAATAATAGGTGACTTTTTTCTAGTAATAGAAGTAAAATAATAGGTGGCCTCTTATGTACCAGGCACTGTTCGAAGCCATTTATATGTCTTAACTCATTTATTCAATACAACAAACCTAGGTAGCAGGCACTATTATGGCTTCCATCTCACAGATGAGGAATACAGAGGGTAACCTGGTTTAAGTAACCTGAAAATTTCCTTGCCTTTAAAAAAAAAAAAATAGTGCCTGGTGTGGTGGTGCACACCTGTGATTCCAGAGACTCTGGAGGCTGAGGCAGGAAGATTGCAAGTTCAAAGCCAGCCTTAGCAATATAATGAGGCTTTAAGCAACTTAGCTAGACCCTGTCTCACAATAAAAAATAGAAAGGTCTGAGGAGGTTAGGCACCCTGGGTTCAATCTCTAGTGCCAGAAAAAAAAATTAAATTAAAATAAGATAAAAAGAATTAGCCCACATCTGAGGCACTTTCCCACTCTGGCATCTTTTCTGCCATCACGCAAGGAGGGCGAAACAAGAGCCATCATCCAGTCCTGCATACCACCCAGGAGCACTTGCTAAGAGGTCATTACACTGTAGCTTCTGCTCCCAAACGTCCCCCTTTGGCACAGACGTGCACGATTTTATATGCCACGTGTTCACTGGATGGGATTAGCGAGTTGCCCAAATTTAAAGTCCTCCCGTGGGGGTAGGGGGTTCCTCCTTAGCAGGCAGGAGCCTCTGGGTTCCAAATCCAGCACAACACACACACACACACACACGCACGCACGCACACGCACACGCACACGCACACCACGCACACGCACACACACCGTCCTGAGCATGAGCTTTGTGCTGCTATCCACCTCCAAGCCCCCTGGGACGTACTAGGAGAGCAAAAGGGTCTTAAGGTGCCCGGTCCTCTGAGCGGCTGCAGGGGCCAGAAGGACAAAAAGCTTCAGTAGGGGGCGCCCGAGAGTCCAGATGGCTGCAAGAGCCTGGCTCCCCTCCCTCAGGGCCCAGGGCGACTGGGAAGGGCTTGGAATTCAATCCTCCGCATTCCAGCCCGGGTTCCTGTGACATAATAAAGCCCCAGGAGCAATCTCGAGTGACTTGTCAGCAGAACCCCCAGAGGGATTTTCTATAGATAGCCAGGGCGTGTCTCGGGCTCGGTCCCTCTCTGCAGAGGAAAGTTCTTTCATGCCTGGGCTGGGCACTGCCTTGTGTGGCAGGTGGGTGGGGTGGGGACCCGCCAGGCACTGAGCCCAAAGGACTCTGTAAGGCTAGGAAATGCATGTGTGCTGGCGGGGGAAGGAGCCCCAGGCAGGCCAGGGAATTCCAGCTATGGCGTTTTGGAGAAAATGCTTAGTTATTTGCCCTCGCTGACCTCACCCCACGGTCGGACGGCGGCTGCAAGAAGATGTCCCAAATACAGAGCCTCGCACAGCCTTTGATGCTGGCTCTGAAAAGATTCCGTGGCCTGAGCCAGGCTCTCTTTGGGCAAGGAGACGTGCGTGGAATGTTGGTGTGCCTGGCGCTGGATTGGAGGCTGGAGGTTTCTGAGTTCCTTCATTTGCATGGCCAGGCAGCCAGTTTATTATTTTCCACCATAGTGAGTTGGAATTTGAAACTGTTTACCTTCCTGATTCCAAACAAGCAACGTTCCTATCAATAAAGTCACCTAAGTACGGGCATGAGAGCAGAGAATCCTATCATTACCAATATATATATATATATATATATATATATATATATATATATATATATATATTCATCCTGTTTGCTGGTGGAGAAGATTTCTCAGAAGGCATGCATATATTTTACATAAAATAATAGCTGAGCTGCCAAGGGCTTTAACGATATAATTTCATCGTGGGATTCCGGGCTCTTTGGTTTATGCTCCCGTCAGAACCCCAAGACAGAATTAATTCATGTAACTGGGACAAGTCCAAGTGCTTTTTTTCCCCTCCTATTCCCCCTTATAAGTGAACTCAACTTCTTTTAATTGCCCAAGCATTTGGTGGGTAGGTAGGAGGTGGAGAAAAGTCTGTCTGATGTATTCATTAGCTTCTGAATAAATTCACAGAGGCAGTAGTATACTGTCACCATTAATAACATGTGCATTTGGGTCAAAGAGCTGGGATTTTGAATCTTGACTTGGCCTTGAAACTGTGAAGACTTGGGCCAGTTATTATCTGTGGACCTCTGCTTACCTACCTGTGGCATATGGCTGTTGATACCCACCTTTCTGGATTGTGAAGAGGATTAAATACCAAAATGCCATCAGAACTGATGGGAAAGATGCATCGAATACCTGCAAAATGTCCTTCCCAGGGTCCCTGGAGCCCAGTCACTTGTCAATAAATGGCTGCTTCATCATGAGGTCAACAGTACAATCAGCAAAGCATCCTTGAAACTGTTCCCTGACACCCTGAAGGTCCAGGAATCTTAGCCACCTCCAGGCCCCCTAAATTCCTCAGATGCTCCACATTTGTGAATTGTATTCTTCCCAGCCCCAAGAAAGCCTGGTGGCAGCCCCCACCCTGTCTGGAATCCCAGAAGCCCCTCTGAGATTCTGACCCAGCACAGCTGCCTGGTGCAAGCAATTTAGGAAACATGAAACAGAACACACTGCCATTCCACGGGAAGGCTGGAGCGTGGACTTGTGTGGATCTGTCTTCTCATGCAGAGGAAGGAAAGGAGGGCTCTGCCTGCAAGGGTCCTGCCCTCCCCACCCCACCAGGCGAGGAGGAGGGGCTCCTCAAACAGCAAGGAGGGTCCAATGGCCCCCTCAGGTCTGTTAGAACACTCAGTTGACCAGCTGTCTACAAGCTGCTCTGCGGATGTAAGCATGGTTCTTGCCTGTAAGCAGAACTGGGCTCTGTGATAACAAAAAGAATGTCTTCAAAGCTTACCTTCGCCCTGTTAGCTGTGTGACCTTGGGCAAGGAGCTTAGTGTTTCTGAACCTGTTTATTCTGAAATCAGCAAGAAGAGAATGGTGAGCCCCTCACTGGGAGGTTGGATAGAATAAATGGGTCATCGAATATAAAATGCCCTCTACGGCTGCTGGCAGAGAGGAAATAAGGCTGAAAGCCACTTCAGAGAGATGAACCACCTTGTAGCCCATATCCAAGCGAGCTGCAGGACCCCTGTCCCTGTCATAGCCCTATGATCGACATCCCTGCCTTTTGGAACCCTTTTCTGAGTGCACCCAACTAAATGATGTGAGAAAAGATTTTGCTATTGATCGAGGGGGAAGGAAATTTTATCTCAAAAATAGTTATTTGGAGGGGGTTGAAATCTGGTCACTCTGTTTCCCAGTTGGGACCTGCAGAAACAGAAGTTTCAGTTAATCCAGGGTAGAGTTGAGAGTTTTCAGAGATGCCTGGTCAAGCAGTGGCAGCAGATAACCATTAAGCGGGGCAGGGGAGTGGCATGTCCCATAGGCTTCTGGCAGTGTCCCATGTAGGACGCATGTTGAGATTTTCATTTGTAACCAAGTGACTGCAGCTTCTTAACAGCCAAGAATGTGGACTGGATTTGTTCACTCTCAAGTCTTTCCTGCTTATTTTGTGCAGCTTTTTCTCATGTACCTCTGGCTCTTGCTGCAAATATTTTCTTCTCACCTATGTGAGGGAACTGGTCACAGTCATTTTTAGGAGCTGTGAATATAGTTGAATTTATTTGCAGGTCAACTCTGCAGCTGCCAAATGCCCAGAACACATCTTAGCTAGCTAGAGAGGAAAATAAATGTAGACTTGCTTGTTTGCCCCTCTAAAGGAGAGACCATGGCTGTTAAGTCCTGAGTGTTTTCCCCACAGAAAGAACCTAGGAGAGTTCTTTCTAGTGGTTGGCATTCCATAAATAGTACAGTCTAATTTCAGGCTCAGGAAGAGACTCGGAGGCACAGGGAGTGGGGAGGAGCTGCAGAAAATGGATTCCCCTCTTTTTAGCAACCTGTCGTTTGCAATTGACGCCATTATACACCCCAGAGGGCTAAGTATATGGTTTATAGTAAATCATCTAGAGGAAACGTCAATATAAAAGATGCTACATAAAATAGGCAGTGGATTGGTAACCACCCTTTCAGATGGTAATCATCACAGAGGCTAAGCCTCTGTTTGATCTGCTTTGTATCATTCCCAGCACCATATGTAGATCAAAAAATAAATGCAATTAAACATTGACAGTGATTCTGGAAAGACCACTGGGCTGGAATTGCCTCCGTATTTATAATGAACCAACGTGCCTCTTTGATAAATCTCTTGACTCTTCTGGGTCTCAGTTATATAGGTCAGTGTCCCCCTCAGACGATGTAAGCAAATAAATAAATAAAAATTCTCAGACACCCTCCCAACCAGAGACAGCCTCTAAGATGACTTCAGTCTAAAAGAGTTTCCAGGAATGATTTCATGTAGTGTCTTTTGTATTGACAATTTCTCTGAATGATTTACTGTCTTAACCCCATTGCCTCCTTCGTTTAAATATTAGTACTGAGTACTGGCCTTGGGGACATCATTTTTTTGAGAAAAAAAAAAAAACAAAGCAATCCTTGTCCTCATGAAGCTAACAGTCTATTGAGAGAGACAGACATAAAACACATGATTATGCAAATAGAAATAGGATCGTAAACTGTGGTGAGTACTTCAAAGGGAAAATAGAGATCTATAAAAACCTCATTAGAGAACAGGCAAGCAGAGGGAAGGCCCAGTGTTATATTTTTAATGTCCTTGGAGAAACCACATAATGATGGTGATTGTCAGTCAATTAATGCTTTAAAATTATTTGTATTGTATTAATCACCTTGGCATCTCTATTCATGGGGAGATAATAGTTTTCCCATGTGCGAGTCAGCTTCGTGTTTGGTCTGGAATCTTCCGGTGCTTTGTACACACAGAAACCTAGCATCTTGCAAGCTCCCGGGGGCGGGGGACCACTTAACCAGCACGCACCTCATCTTCGATGGCTTGGAATGGCAACTTGCGGGCCCTCTTAGGAGAGATGTAAAAGGAAAGCAGTTTCTCAATCAGGACTCCCATCCACACCAGGTGAAAGCCCGGCCCAGCTCCCTCCTCCACAGAGGCCACCATGCCATCAACAGGTGACCACAGGCAAGTCTTCTGACAGGACGCTCAGACCTTCTCCCCACCACCTGGCCAAGTTGGCTTTACTGATCTAAGTCAAACCCAAGATTCAAGAACTACAGCAAGCTCTCAGGAGAGTCCAGAAGAAGAGGCAGCCCCGGGTCCCCGGATCTCAAGGTTGTTGGTCTCTATTTCATTTCTCAGTGCTCAACTAGGTGGTTGTCGGCAGTGTCCCAGAAGGAAACACGGATTTCTTCCTCAATGGCCAGGGCTCCTGTAAATGGCTCGGCAAATTTGATTTACGGTTCCAGATTATAGTCATTAAGGCTTTCTGTGAAGCTCCCCGTGGACAGGAGACGTTTTCCAATACTCTAATCTTTCTTGTTTAACCAGGGAGCCATGAATTCAGGGAAGAAGCTGGGTCCAGGGTGGGAACAATTTCCTTTAATAAGCAAAAGCACCTGAGGAGAGATGAGGAATATGAATTCTGCTTGCAGTTGCCTGTCCTCTCCAAGAGGAGGAAGAGGAGAGGAGATTTGGGTTGTGTGTGGCCCAGGACCCAAGATGGAGTCATCTGATGCCTTACCTGGAGTGTATGCATAGAAAAGGAAGGTCCTTAAGATGTTAACCCCCAAGCCCCCGAAGGGCAGAGATGGCATCTGGGTCAGAGGTGCCTCATGATGGTTAGCCCCCGTGGGCCTAGAACCACTATTGGCTTCAAAGAGAATAGTTATGAGAAGGTGTGGGGACTGTCACTAAGCCAGACAAGTGGACAGAAATAAGCCTCAAAAATGGCAGAGACTGAAGATAAAGATGCAAAGCTGAGGGAGGTCAGCAGAAGGCTGGAGGGAGGTCTTGGGACAGGACGTGGGGGAGCCTGCTGTCTGTCTCTGCTCCACTTCACCAGCCCTTGCATGGCAGGACGAAGAGATGTGCTCTCAGAAAACCCAGGGCGAGTGCAGCTGAATCTAGACACACCAGGGCCATAAAGGGCCAAAGGACCATTCACCTTCTGTGAGGTTTGACTTCGTAGATGTGCACGTCATACGCGTCTCTGTCACGTGGGCTATTTCTGTTTTTATTTAGTTCCCATCAAAGCCTAAAACAGGATTTGAAGTGACCGAGTGCTTGTAGGTATCTGGTGAGGCCCAGCAAAGGGAACGGCTGAAACTCTGCTCCAGAGCCCACCGAGCACCACCTCACTCCTATCCACTCCATCCCCACCAAGATCCCCTCAGGCAGGCACGGTACTCCGCGTGGGAAGAACTGAGTTCGAATCCCAGCCCTGCCACCCCTCAGCCATGGCTCCCTGTGAGTCGGGATAATCCACCCCACCTTTTCCTTTGTCTCACATTATGTGACTATTTCATCTGTTTTGTCATCCCTTCTGGTATTTTTATGAGGTGGCAAGGAAACAGATTTCGGAGACTAACACATTCACACTTTATCAGAGTGATTCAGGTGGATGGCTCAAATATGGAAGAGTTCAAAGGTTTTAGAATGTGAATGCACATGCCCCTTAACCTGTCCCTCCCCGCTGTCATTCTGCTGCCATCGATGAAAGCCGGTAACCGGTGTCTGTTTTTAGCTCTTCTGTGGTTTCTTCTCTTGCCTCAAATGGCATGTTGACACTGCGCTGTCTTGATCACAGCCTTGGATGGCATTACCTATCCACTCAGTTTTAATTTATCTCCCCTACTCCTTCTCAGGCTTTGAAAGCTCCAGCTATTTTAGTTTCTCCGTAACTGCAGAAAACCCTCTTTTTCCATCCACAGTCAACCAGACCTTTAATTTCTCATTCTGTAAGATAGAAACACCATGTCTCTCTCTTCCATCTCTCTTCTCCCTTCTCCCTCCCCAATTCTATCCATTCTGTAGCCACAATGAAGTTTCTCCTGCTTTGTTTATAGGTGGAGTCTAAACACTGAAACCCAAAACAGAGTGCTTATGCTATGACTGTGTAAATATGGTAAATTACAGAGTAAGTACGGTGCACGTTGATTGCATTTCTTCTCTCTAGTTCCAATGTCATGACCTGAGTGCCGTCAAAGCAAAATATTTCTGGCATCAAGAACAAATTTTTGTCTTTCTCACACTTATCTGATTACTTAAAATAAGGGCACATTTTAATGTTGTTTCTATTGGAGTATAACTTAGTGGTACATTTTTTTTTGTTTTTCCTGGAGTTTATGATTGCTTTTTTTTCTTGTTGATAAAAGAAATATTATTTTCATTATCATGGCAGCTTGTATTTATTCTGCTTATTCCCTGAAATCTATTCCATTCTTCTTGAAAATATTGTTCTTAGAGTCCATGGAGATTCTGTGTTAATTCAAACTAATTGCTTGCTAGGTCAGCTGATAACTGACATCTGGAAATTTCTTGGGTGAATTGCATCATTTCTTTTCTTTTTCTTTTCTTTTTTTTAAAGAGAGAGAGAGAGAAGAGAGAGAGAGATTTTAAAATATTTATTTTTCAGTTTTTGGTGGACACAACATCTTTATTTTATTTTTTTTATGTGGTGCTGAGTATCAAACCCAGCGCATGCCCCGCGCATGCCAGGTGAGCGAGCGCGTTACTGCTTGAGCCACATCCCCAGCCCCAAATTGCATCATTTCTTACGAAAAACTTTGCTTTTCTGAAATTCTTGCCTTTGTTTTGATGCACTCAAATAACTTCCTCAGAAGGGATATATAGGAGTAAGCTTCCTTCATTCTTAAATACCTGAAACTTACTTTATTATGTGCTCACATTTAAATGCTTGTTTAGTTGGATATAGAATTCTAGTATCAAAATAATCTGCTTTGAAACTTTAAAACTATTCTACTGCATTCTGGTATCTGTGATTGTGGAGTTGAAATCAGACACTCTCTTTCCTTTTCAGGGGAATTTCTTCTTCTTCTTTGGAAACTCATAGAATCTTCTGATCCCTAGAGTTTTAAAATTCCACAGTGAATACGTCTAGGCAAAAGAATTATTTCTTGCTAGGAATTTGGTACTCCTTATGTTTTGAAACTTTGAATTTTCTGCACCTTTTCTTCTATTATTTCCTTTGGTTTATGCTCCCTTTGATTTTTATTGTTCTCTGTTAGGAACTCCTAATAGTCAATGCCAGGTTCAATCTTTTGTGTCTTCATATTTTCCATCTTCTTTTCTTTTTTCTCTGTGTTCTGAAGATTTTTCTCAACTTTATAGATACTCCATCACTTCTATGAACTTCTAATTTTGCAATAACACACACATGTGTATAATATATATAAATATACATATCATATATATATATACACACACACACACATATATATATATATATAATATATATATTAAATTTTTAGAATTCCCTCTTGGTTTCTGATTGTTTCTTTTTCTCTGTCCCCCTCTGGGACAATATATATGCCCTTGTATTGGCTTAATACTTCTTTTTGATTTCCCTTATCCACTGGCCCTATTATATCTCAGTCCTGTGAAAATATACAGGGGACTATACCATACCAGAGGGTAGACTACCTCAATATTTTTGAAATGGCAACCTGTGCTTCTTATATTAGCTTTCTGTTGCTGTGACAAAATTCCTAAGGTAAACAACTTAAAAGGAAGAAAGGTTTATTTTGACTCCCAGATTCAGAGGTTTCAGTCCTTTGGGCCTGTGGCAGCCCAAAACCTCCTGGAGGGAATGTGTGGCAGAGGAGATCTGTGAACGCATGGCCACCAGGAAGCAGAAAGAAGAAGAAGAAGGGCCCAAGGTCCCAGTATGCCTTCAAGGGCTCACCCTAGTGACCTAACTTCATTCCACCAGACCCCAGCTCCTAGTGATTCTGCCACCTCCCAACAGTGCCACCCTGGGGAACAAGTCTTCAACACATGGCCTTTGTGAGAACTCTCATTGATCCACTCATTGCAACTCTCATTATGAGTGATCTCTAATTTTTATGACGATTTTAGAAGTGATGATTGACAGTGGAGTTCTTCTGGGGCAGGAAAAAAAATTCTATCAAAAACTCTTAAGAAAAACTAAAAGTTAATCTTGCTCCTCTCAGGTTCTTCAGAATGACTGCTGGTCTTACTGGAAAACAAGGTAGGGAGTAACTGGCATTTAAGGCCAGTGTCCATTCTGAACACTTCCATCTCCTCTGACTGGTCCGTGCGGCACCAGCTAAATATTTTAAATGTCACCTTTGTTTAAAACATGGACAATAATTGTGCCTCTTTAGGCACAAATGCTAAGGTCAATGATAAGCGTTTTCATGTCCATAAGGAAAATGAATAACTATTTTGATTTTTTTCCCCTAATGAATAGATTTTTTTCTTTATATCTCTAGAAGGAGGACATAATACCTGAATAGTTGTCAGCACCAACAGGCAAATGCAAACTAAAATATTGGTAATACAAAGCTGAAATGGAAGAGGTATGGAAATAGTATACTCAGAATATGCAGAAAAGATAGAATCAAATATCACACATTAGCAGTCTCCAAATAACACGATGAGAAGGTAGCATGCCAGGCTTTATAAAATCCTAATGAAATTTAAAGAAAACAGGGCATGTATTAGAGAAATATCTTTTTGTCTAATATATCTTGCTGTTTATCATAATAAACATTTACTAAAGGGTGCCAGGGACTATTTTAAGTGTTTTATGTACATTAACTAGTTTATTCTTCACAACAAATTTCAAGGGTTACTGTCACCATTTTCAGATGTGAAAACCCCAGCCACACTACCTGACCATCTTCCTTTGCTTTGGGATCAGAAATGGGAAAATATCATATATGTGTGTTTGATATAGCTTTTCCCTCTTATTTTTCAATTGGTAAAATTGTATCTATCTATTTGGTATTTTCAAATAGATGTACAGTGTGGAGGAGCCAAATCAAGCTAGTTAACTAAACAAGCCTTACCTCACGTACTTATTTATTTATTTTTTTGTGGCAAATGTACTTGAAATCTTTTCTCAGTGATATTTAAGCGTGCATTATTTTTAACTGTAGTCATCATGTTGTCGAACTCATTTCTCCCATCTAGCTGGAAATTTGTGTCTTTCAATCAACATCTCAACTTCCTCAACTCTACCTGCCCCCAGCTGCTGTTAACCACCATTTTGCATATCTAACTCTATGAGCTCACCTTTCTTTAGACTCCACATACAAGTGAGGTCCTGTGGCTTTTTTCTTTCTGTGCCTGGCTTATTTCACTTAACGTGATGTCCTCTGCGTTTATCCATGTTTTGAGAATGGCAGGAGTTCACTCTTTAAAGGCCAAGTTTCATTCCTGGTCTTTGGCTATTGTGAACAATGCTACCAATAACAGGGAAGTGCAGATCTCTTTGACATATTGACTTCGTTTCTTTTGGAGTTAAGACCCAGAAGTGGGATTGCTGGATCAAACGATAGTTCCCTTTAAACATGTTAAAACCTTCATACAGTCTTCCACAATCCCAATCCCACCACCGTGTACATGGGTTCCCTCTTCTCCACACCCTTCCCAGCACTTGTTATCATCTGCCTGTTTGATAACAGCCAGCTTAACTGGGGTGAGGCAGTATTTCATTGTGATTTTAATTTGCACTTCTCTAATGAGTAGTGATTTGAGCATTTTTTCCCCATAAATATGTTGTGTGTATGTCTTCTTTGGAAAAATGTCTATTCAGTTTCTTTGTCCATTTTTATTTTCAGTTTTGTTACTGGGGATTGATCCCAGGGGCGCCTAACCACGGAGCCACATCCCCAGCCCATTTTTTTTTTAATTTTTAATTTTGAGACAGGGTCTCATTAAATTGCTTAGGGCCTTGCTAAGTTGCTGAGGCTGATTTTGAACTCACGATCCTCCTGCTCAGCCTCCTACAGATGTGCACCATCACACTGGCCCTTTGTCCATTTTTAAATCAAGTTGTTCTCTTATTTTTGAGTTGTTTGAGTTATTTTTACTTTTTCCAATATTCACCCTTTACCAAATGCATAATTTACAAATACTTTATCCTGTTGTGTAGGTTGTCTCTTCAACCTAGACTATGATTGTTTTCTTGGTTTCTTTTCAGTTTGATGTAATCCTATTTGTCGATTTCTGGTGTGGTCGCCTGTGCTACTGGGATCATATTCAAAAAAAATCATTGCCAAGACCAATATCTCAAAGCTTTTCTCCTGTTCTCTTCTAATAGTTCACAGTTCCAGGTCTACATCTTTAATCCATTTTTAGTCGATTTTTACGTGGTGTCAGATAAAGGTTTAATTTTAATCTTTTGCATAGGGATATTCAGTTATCCCAACACCATTTATTGAAGAGACTGTCCTTGTCCCAGAGTGTATTTTTGGTATCTTGTGGAAAATCAGTCGGTAGACCCTGTGTCTAATAGAAGAAAAAAATAGGTCCAAATCATTACCATGTTGGTCTAGGATCTGACTTCCTTCACAAGACCTCTAAAGCGCAAGAAGTAAAATCAAGAATCAACAAATGGGATGGATTCGAATTAAAAAGCTTCTCAGCAAAGGAAACAATGATGTGAGGAGAGAGCCTACAGATTGGGAGAAAATATTTACCATATGCTCCTCGATGAAGCGTTAATCTCTAGAATATGTAAAGAACTTGAAAAGCTTAACACCACCCCCCTTCCCAAATCAAATAACCCCATCAATGAATGGACTAAGGAACTGAACAGAAGAAGAAATACAATCAATCAACAAATACATGAAAAGTGTTCAAAGTCACTAGCAATTAAAGAAATGCAAATCAAAACTAAGATTTCATTTCACTCCTGTCAGAATGGCAACCATTAAGAATACAGGCAACAATAAATGTTGGCGAGGATGTGGTGAAAAAGGTACACTCATAGATCGCTGATGGGACTGCAAATTGTTACAAGCACTATGGAAAGCAGTACAGAGATTCAGAAAACTTGGAATGGAACCACCATTTGACTCAGCTAGCCCATTCCTCGATTTACACCCAAAGCACTAAAAAATCAGCATACTACAGTGACATAGCCACATCAATGTTTATAGCAGCTCCATTCACAACAGCTAAACTATGGAACCAACCTAGGTGTCCTTCAATAGATGAATGAATGAAGAAAATGTGGTCTATATATTCAATGGAATATTACTCAGCTTTAAAGAAGAATGAAATTCTGGCATTTGCTGGTAAATGGATGGAGTTGGAGAATATCATGCCAAGCGAAATAAGCCAATCCCCCAAAAAACAAAGGCCAAATGTTTTCTCTGATATGTGGATGCTAATTCACAATAAGTGGGGGCACTAGAGAAGAATAGAGTGACCCTAGATTAGGTAGAGGGAAGTCAAGGGAGGAGAGGGGAGGAGATGTGGGGATAGGAAGGATCGTAGAACAAAACAGACATTACTACTCTATGTATATATGTGACTGCATGACCAATGCAATTCTACAACATGTACTCTCAGAAGAATGAGAAATTGTATAATATATCAAAATGCCAGGTATAACTATTTAAAACAAATTTAAAAATTTTTTTTAAATAAATATATTGATAATTTTTAAAGTTCTCTTCTGTTATTTCTATTTCTCTAAGGTGACACTTTTGGTCATTTTTTAATTTCTTTTTTTAATTAGAGTTTAATAGTTATTCAATCTTTTCTTTAAAAAATAATCTTGATGGTACACTGATATTTAAGGATGAGGAGTTAGGCATGAAGAGTTTTGGACACACCAGTGGATTCTATTGGCTGGTGGGTTCTTCTCTACTGGTGGATAGTCAAGGAACTGAATTATCCTGGAGTTTTCAAAAGAATGAATAAAAAGGACTGTTTCTATGGTACTGACAGTCACACCAGTGGTCTTAGAGATAGATGGATGTTTAAAATGGTAAGTTCCTGGGGGCTGAGCAGGGAGAACAAGTGTTTCCTACTTGAGAACCTCAATCATCTCCCTGTTCCAGTTCTTGGCCCTGCTCTGCCCTCCGTATCCCCCCAGGCCCAGGCCCCCTCCAGGTCTGCTGGGCAGACTGACTTCATTCTGTACTGCAAACGTCTCTCACCCACTCTCTGGCCACCAGGAGTTTGAGAAACCCCCTCACTCACAAACAGCCCCAACCCTGTTTCACTATTATGACTGTGTGCTCTTTGTTCCTCTTGTTATTCTGTGAGGTGTGAAAGAGGAAAGAGATGTTCAACAGGGAAACAGTTATAACCCCTCTCCCCTTCACAACGAGCACGATGACGCCTTTTCTGCTTATTTTGGGGGCAGAGATGTGGAATTGAACTTTGGCGTCCATCTTCATCTTTTTTATTCTATCCTCAGCTGGGTGCTTGGCCACCTGGCATAATCCTAGTGGCCCTGGAAACTGGACGTGGCCATCTGAATAAGTTCTGGCCAATGGAGCATAAGAGGAAGAGTCTGTGGTGGCTGGAACTGTCCTTTAGGGACAGTCAGTCGGCATGGACCTTTGTCCTGTTAATCGTTACTGCTCCCTTCCTGCGTCTAGACCACTGATGTCACCCTCTGGGGCCAGGGGGTCTAGACAAGTGTCAAGAGCCTACGATCCAGTACCGTGGCACCCAGTGCCATCCCAGGATCACTCATCTGGGCTTATCCAGGTTAGAGAAATTTTGTTTTGCTGAAGGTGATGTTATCCTCAATTTTCCTTGACTAGAGACAAATCCCAACCTAAAAATTGTCTCCGAGCTACCACAAAGATAACTGTGAAAGTGATTTGTAAATGGTACAGGGTCATTCAAATGTCAGGTCCTGTTATTATTCCTCTCACCAAACTAGATTCTGAATTTCTTCTCTGCACTAGCTACTTTTCAAGGAAAGCCCCTTTAAATTATTCATTTTTTATCATCAACAACTGGCATAGGATTCAATATATTTACTTAGGAAATAGATTTTTAATATATTCAATATATTTAAACATTGATATATTTTAATATGTCCCATATAGCTATCAAATAAATATATTTATTAAGTCAGATTCAACAGTTATTAAATAAATGATGTCAATATTTATCCGTTCTGAAAATAATTTTAAAACCATAAAAATGATAAAAGAAAAATGTTAAAATATTTTCAGCTCCTCACAAGTGCCTTAAAAAAAATTTTCGCTGGAAAAATCAAGCCAAGGACATGGCGTTGAAGACAAAAGGCTGATGTTCCTTAAATATAGGAAAAGGTGCTCAGCCACAGCTGAATGCAAATAGAAAACCACAGAAAAATACCATCGCTCATCTAGCAGATTAGCGAACACCCCAGAGCTTGACACCATCCTCCACTGGGGAGGCTAAGGGAAGCAGATGTCCTCATACATTGTTCATGAGAATGAAAAACCGTGCTACTCTGTGATGGGCGATCTGGCAACAGAAACCAAGATTACAGAAACATTTGTCCATTCGCCCAGCCATCCCCCTTCTGGAAATGGATCAGAGTCACCCGTAAAGCCTATTTATTTATTTATTTATTTAGGGGTGATACCAGGGATTGAACTCAGGGTTTCTTAATCACTGAGCCACATCCCCAGCCTTTTTAAATATTATATTTAGAGTCAGGGTCTCACTGAGTTGCTTAGGGCCTCACTAAGTTGCTGAGGCTGGCTTTGAACTCAAGATCCTCCTGCCTCGGCCTCCTGAGCCACTGGGAATATAGGTGTGCACCACCCTGCCCAGCTAGAAAATGAAAGTTTATTATTGAAGCCTATTAAATATCAGCCCAAGATGGGTATTTCTAGTTCCATTTCAGGACTTTATATTTTGTTGACATAATTTTGGATTCTTCTCTAAAAGTGTTTTGTGAGGTATACTTATTTTTCAAAATTGAACCCAAGGCATTTAACCACTGAGCCACATCCCCAAACCTTTTTAAAATTATGAGAAAGAGTCTCACTGAGTTGCTTAGGGCCTTGCTAAGCTGCTGAGGCTGGCTTTGAACTCACAATCCTCCTGAGCCACTGAGATTACAGGTGTGGGCCACCAAGCCTGGCATAAAGTTTATTTATTACAGTAATGCAATAAGTCAAAGATTGGAAATAATTCAAATATACATTCTTGGGGGTGTTTAAATAATTCAGTGTAAAACAGATATATGCAGAGGTGAAAGAATTGAAGTTGTTCTTTGGATGCTGATTTGGGAAGATTCCCAGGATGTGTTCTAAAATGAGAAAAGCAAACAAGCAACAGAGTATATAGAGGTTACCTTTTGCATAAGAAAAGGGAGGATTTCAAAATATTTGTTGGTATTAGTATAAAGGAAAAAAATGTGAAGATAATAAGACATTAATAAAAATAGCTACTTAACAGGATGGAAAGAATCACCAGCAAGCATGGAGCTGAGGACGTAGGTCAGTTGCACGCGCAAGGCCCAGGTTCAATCCCCAGCACTGCAAAAAATAGATAAATTAAAACAAGAAGCAAGTAGGAAGGTAAAGAAATTGTTGTAATTTCCTATAGTATAGCCTGTGTCCAACCGAATGCCATCAATTAATTATTCGCCAAATAGTCATACTCTTTTTATATGCTAGGCCCGTTGCTAAGGGCTGGGCTACAACAAAGTCAAGGGAGTCTTATCTTCTCCTGTTATTTGCGCACCATGTCTTAGTGAACCCTGTTTCCAAAGGACATTAGACCACTTGGTCCTGCCATGTTCTTGTCTGGGTTCTCTCTCCAACCTGGTAGGAAATGTTGGTTCTTGTCCGGTTTCTAAATCTTGGCCAACCAGGGGGCATATGCTGGAATCCACACTCTGGATGTGCTGAGGTCAGCCAGGATAGTGACAGGGTTCATGACACACTACTCCCAAAGGTGGCACCTTGCATTTGAGAAATGGCGGAAGCAGGCAGCTACTCTCACCTTTTCCTCACCTTTTGTTCTTAAAGCAGGTCATAAGACTCAGGAAGGTCACCCTACGACCTTCTCCCTCGAAGCCACTCATGTGACAGCCGTTCTGCTCTATACCTGAGGGAGGGAATATCACAGAGATATCAGGAAGAATCTGAACAGACAGTTCTTGCTAAGATCTTGTGTTTATTACCATTAGATTACACACGTTAGTCCTCCCGTCAGAATTTTACACAACTCCATAAAAATACAGCTGATCCTGGAACAGCATGAGTTTGAACGTACAGATCCACTTGCAGGAGGGGAGATTTGTAACTATGAAAAAACTTTCAAATAAACCATGTAACCTAGAAATATGGAAAAAGGCAAGAACGAGTTAAGTACATTGTGAATGCATACACACACACACACACACAAGTAGTCTATTTTAAGATGTTTTGTATACAGTATACAAAAATGTAAAAATTAAAAATGTATGAGGCCAGGGGTGTAGCTCAGTGGTGGAGTATTCACCTGACAAGCAGGAGGCCCTGGGTTTGATCCCTAGAACTGGAAAAAACCAAAAAACAAACACCACCCCCACACAAAATGATTAAAGACTTATCAAAACTTATGCATGTAAATACTTAGAGACCATGCATGATTAGTCGTTGAGAGAAATGTAAACAAATGTAAAGATCAGCATTAAATCATAACTACATGCGATTAACCCTACTACAATACTACACTACTGTAAGTTTGTAGTCTCCCCCTGTTTTTATTGAAAGAGTCAAAAGGTATACAAAGAGTCTTGCCTCTAACCCCCACCTACAAAGGCTCAATTACACACAGATTCCCTCATTCCTTTGGGTTTTAATTTCTGAAGACTCCCATGTGACATAAAACAAGTGAAATCAATTTGTATGCTTTCTCTTGTTAATCTGCCATTTGTTTATCGGGGTCTGATCCCTCAACCTTAGGATGGGTGAAAGAAAAATAACGACTTTTTTTTTTTTTTTTTTTTTATTTAATATTTCTTTTTTTTTTTTTTTTTTTCTTTTTTTTTTTTTATTGGTCGTTCATAACATTACATAGTTCTTAATACATCATATTACACAGTTTGATTCAAGTGGATTATGAACTCCCCCTTTTACCCCGTATACAAATTGCTGTATCACATCAGTTACCCTTCCATTGATTGACATATTGCCTTTCTAGTGTCTGATGTATTCTGCTGTCTGTCCTATTCTCTACTATCCCCCCTCCCCTCCCCTTCCCTCCCCTCCCCCCCTCCCCTTTTCTCTCTCTACCCCTTTTACTGTAAATCATTTCTTCCATTTGTATTATCTTGTCTTACCCCTCCATTCCTCTTATATGACATTTTGTATAACCCTGAGGATCGCCTTCCATTTCCATGCACTTTCCCTTCTCACTCCCTTTCCCTCCCACCTCTCATCCCTGTTTAATGTAAATATTCTTCTCAAGCTCTTCGTCCCTACCCTGTCCTTGTTAACTCCCCTTATATCAAAGGAGTCATTTGGTATTTGTTTTTTAAAGATTGACTAGCTTCACTTAGCATAATCTGCTCTAATGCCATCCATTTCCCTCCAAATTCTATGATTTTGTCATTTTTTAATGCAGAATAATACTCCATTGTATATAAATGCCACATTTTTTTTATCCATTCATCTATTGAAGGGCATCTAGGCTGGTTCCACAGTCTTGCTATCGTGAATTGAGCTGCTATGAACATCGATGTAGCAGTGTCCCTGTAGCATGCTCTTGTTAGGGCTTTAGGGAATAGACCGAGAAGGGGAATAGCTGTATAAGATCAACACGCATAAATCAAAGGCATTCCTGTATATCAGCGACAAATCCTCTGAAACGGAAATGAGGACAACTACTCCATTCACGACTTTTTATCTTCTACCAAATTGACTGGTTTTCTAAGTCTTGGGGTTCCAGGGTGAAGAGGAACTAAAATGTGAATTCAAAGTAAGAGGCATTGAAGAAAACAAAAGTATCGTAGGAGGTGGAATAAGGGCTATTGTGAAGATAGAGTTGTATTATCAGGATAAGCTGTGGTAACAAGGAATCCCCAACTTCACTTGCTGTTAACAACAAAAGTTTATTTCTTGCTCATGAAAAATCTTCTTAAATTTAAGTCATTATTTGGCATTTCATGGGCCACTGAGAGTACAGTCCTCCCAGTGAATTATCTGAGTCCCACACCACTTCGTTTGTCCCAATGAACAACAACACAGGTGAGGAACCCAGTTTTAATCATCTGAGCCTGGAACCTTAGCACAGGGTTTGGGGGTTTTCATTTGTTGGGGGGGGGTTATTTGTAGTTCAATAGAATTAATTTTCAAAGAATGAAACCACAGTGTAAACTAAGAGAAGATTGTTCTTGATTTTTTTTGAAAGAATTGTTTGATAGTATAATGTGCTTATCAATCTACATTTGTCACTGTCCCAGTCATGAGAATTCCATGTGGACACAAGCATTTGATTGCTTCTTTACATTCAGTCATATGATCATGGGTACGTTGACCCATGACCCATGACCCATGACCCATGACCCATGACCCATGACCCATAACTTATTAAATATTACCATCCTTCTATTACTCCTAAATACTATAGTTGGGAAAGACACTGATTTATTTGAACTTAAGTATGCAGGCAGGTTTATATTATCTACAAATGTCATTTCAGAAAGGTAAGGGGGTATAATATGCCTTTGGATAAAGGGGCATTGGGTCTGATGGTCCCTCGTGCAGAGGAGGAGACAGGCATGCACAGCAAACCCACGGAGCAGTAGGGGAAAACCAAACCAGCAGAGACAGAGCCTGCCCCAATCACAGCCCTGCTTAATCAGCACGTCGTGGATAATGATCAGGTTGCTGCGTACCCTCTGAGCAGCTGCGGGAAATCATCCTGGAGGAGGGCACGCGTTACGCTGAGCTCTGGAGTCAACTCTGGCTTTGATTTACAAGAGCTGGCACTTGCACTAAGTCTATGACAGATCAACAGAAGTCTTCCATTTTCAAAACACCTGGGAAAACTTCCTAATGGGCCTACCATACAATTGGCACCTAATGAATATGGAACAGAAGTACAATTTGATAGAAGTGGGAGATTCTGGCCTATTTGGAGAGGAATGCTGATGAAACGCTATACCTCTGGTTTAATTTCTCAACCACAGAGATGTTCCTGGCCAAATACATCATCATCATCAACATCATCATCATCATTGTCGTCGTCATCATCATCATCATCATCAAAAAAGACAATTTTGCTGAGTGTCTAATTGCCATTCATAGCAGCAGTATATGAGGCTGCTTGTTCTGATAATACTGAATATCATCATCACAATTTTTATCATCTGACTCACTTATTCCAACATGTGACACATTTTTACAAAACTCCTAACCAACACCGTGCCAGGGAGAGGGTCAGGGATGAACAGGGAAATGGGGCTTCTATTATTATGGAGTTCACAGATTAGGGAAGAAATCAATATTTCAAAAATAATTGCACAGTTATAGGTATAGTTATAACTAATTTAATTGTGAAAAAGGAGAAAAATTACTTGGATACCCCCAAAAGCACCTGAATTCATCATTTTTGCCTCCACTCCCAAGTATGGTCCCCCAAATTGATCTTAGGTATTTGCACAGAAACGGAGACATCCTTGAAGTCACTTTTCTTTTACCACTCACCCCTGACACCCACTCCATCACTAAGTACTTATTTTGCCTCTCAAATGTTTTTCTTCATCTTTTTCTTTTCTCTTTTTCTTTTGGTACCAGGGATTGAACCCAGGGATGCTTAACCACTGAGCGACATCCCAGCCCTTTTTATTTTTTATTTTTTATTTTCATTTTTTGAGACAGGGTCTTGCTAAGTTTCTTAAGGCCTTGCCAAGTTGCTGAGGTTGGCTTTGAACTTGCAATCCTCCTGCCTCAGCCTTGAGTCGCTGGGATTACAGGCGTGCACCACCATGCCCAGCTCCATATGTTTTTCTAATGTGTCCCTTTTTTTCCTCTCCCTAAAACTTTCTTTTTCATCCATTTGGGTATTTGCGACAGTCCAACTGGTCTCCCTGCCTTTAGTTTTAATAAGGATTCCGTTGCCAAGAACAGAATCCACTCTCTGTGTTCAAGGAGAAGGTGATTTGTTATGAAGTATTAAGGGGCCTACAGAATTGTCCAAAGAGCAAAGAAACTGGTCAAACTTTTGAAACTGGCTCTGTGAGTGGCACTGCAGAACCTGAATACGAGGGTCCTGCGCCTCTTTTACAACCCAGAATCAGCTTGCCAAAGGGGGAGGCCTATGCTCCAGCTTCCAGCTCTAGATCAGGCCTCCGTGCCATAGCCAGGACGTCAGCATGATCGGGAAGCCACGAGTTAGGAAACAGACTCAATGAGAAGTGACCATGACCAGGCCACCACTGTAAAATAAAAACCCAGCGCCTCCCTGAGTGAGCAGCCAGCCACACCAGAAGCTTGGTTTTGTTTCCACCACCCAAGTACTTCTGATGGATAAAAGCTAAATCCTATTTGGAACCCTAGCTGCAGTGGGGCCTTAGCCGTGTAGTTCTGTGCCTTCTCACACCGGGAGAATGGAGTTGGAATAGACATGGAGTCCAAACCCACCATTTTCACCATATTCCTCACAGGGTACAAGGTGTCTGAAACACAGCGCTGAGCCTTTGTGGAACTCCTCAGTGGTTCTCCATCAATCATCACAGAACAACGTCCAAGTTCAGTGTCTCGACTGCTCCTCCTGCCATAGCACCGCAGCCCTTGACTACCTGGCAACACCAAGGTGCACAGGACACTGTGTCCTTGTTCAAGCCTGGTTCACATTTACTCACCCGAGACTCGGCTTAGGTATACCAGGAAGCCTGACTTGCATTTAAGCTCTGCCATTGCAGCTTCCTGAGCACGTCTAGGCCTTGGAATCCCCTGCTCATGTTTCTGCCTAGGCCTTTAGTTATGTGTTCTCTGGGAGCAGCCACTGGGTCCCCAGGGGTTGGCCACAGGTACCTGGTAAGTACAGATTTGTTAAACTTAAATGAAGACTCTAAATGGTGTCTGGGTTGGTTCTCCAAGAATCAGACTCACAGATAATTTGCTGGCAGGAAGTTTGCTGGGAGTGCCCTGGGGATCAGCCCTTCCAGGGTGGGAAGAAGTGAAGAAAGTTAATATTGGGAAGAGGGAGATGTTGGATTGTGACACAGTCATAAAGACTTGAGCCAACAGCATAAGGAACTCAAGAGGTGGAAAACCCCTTTAGAATGGTCCCACCTTAAAACAAGAAGTCCAGGCCTTTGTACCCTAGATCAACCCGGCATGGGATGTGGAATGGGGTGTCACCTCAGGTTTAGAAGCTCCTTCCACTGAGCTAGAATGTTGGAGGATGAACAAAAACTCCATCCATCTCTCTAGTCCAGCCACCTGCTCACTCCGTGCCCATAACAGATGTCACCAATCGTTCATAGCATACTTTCTTAATTGCCCAAGTGAAACTTCAGAATCTTTCAGAATCCTGACACATTTGGCTGGGGAAGTGGATGGAAGAATGTTGAGATGGATGGATGGATGGATAGATATAGATAAGAGAGAGATGATAGATTAATGATAGATAGATAGATAGAATTAGATTTTTATTTATTAAAAGGAACTGACTTAAGCAATCACGGGAGCCGGTTGCATGGTTTATGTGCAGCTATTTCTATCTTGTGCTTGAGCTTGAAGTCTACAGGACAGGAGGTAAAAGGGGAAGATGGAAGTGAGGAGGAGGAAGCAGGATAACCTGGAAGGTTTGAGGATGATCTAAAACCTACCCTATCTCCCTAGCCAAGCTGCCATATTGGCTGATGGGTGTGTGGAGATGCTGGGATCTGCCATTATGGAACCACAACACTGTCAGCCATCAATACTCCCAGAGAGTACTGAAAGGGGGATCTGGTCAGAGCCCCACAGTGACTATCCAAAATGCTGCATGAAGAACAGCACTCAGCAAGGCTTACTCCCTCTAGGACCTCGGTACCAAAGGATGACAAAATCTGACCAACAGATTTTATCTGTTGATAAAGTACAAATAGTCCACACAAATCAGATGGCAAAATAAAAAAAAAGGCCAGTTTATAAACATCTTATGTACCTTTGCATACCATGAAATTTGAGGTGGGAGGAAAGAAAATAAGGAAACTCCAGAGGGCAAAGAGGGTTTTCAAGAAGGTCACAAGTTTGACAGTGGTTGTGAGAGGGAGAGCCAAGATGTGGAGACAAAGACAAGAAACAAGTTGTAGAAATGTTATGGTGTGCTGTTGTTTTGATGGGGAATATGGGAAGTAGGGTTTGCAGGATGAAAGACTGGAATCTGAGAATTTTAAAGCATTATGTTTTGCCAGTTAATTTGACATTTTTAGAAATCTATTCACTTTAATTTTCTTCTACCTACTTTTTTTTCTTCCCCTTGACCATTGTCCTTGGATGACATCTTCTTCTCACTCTGCCATGGCAGACATCACTAATCAATCATTGCAATCTTTCTTAAGGTGCCCAAATGAGGCTTCAGAATCCTTTTTAACATTGTATCCCAGGTAGCCACTTGCAATGTATTTGATGGAACTTAATGGCCATCTGGGCCCCAAATCCTTTCCATCCATTTCCCTAAAAATGCCTGTTTCTCACACCATTTTTTTTTTTTTTTTTTAAATATTTATTTATTTATTTTTTAGTTCTCGGCGGACACAACATCTTTGTTGGTATGTGGTGCTGAGGATCGAACCCGGGCCGCACGCATTCCAGGCGAGCGCGCTACCGCTTGAGCCACATCCCCAGCCCCATTCTCACACCATTTTTACCTGTCATGACAAAGCTAAAAATCCATGTCTGGATTTTACCCTCTATCCTGCATTCCCTGGCCTTAATATTGGGAGACAGAGTGAAGGGATGGAGACATCCAAGCCTCTTTCTCTGTCTACTGAACCTTACCAATGTCCTACTTCTTGGAAATAAAGATTTAAGAACCAAGGTCAGTACTAGTTAGAACAACGACAACAACAAAAGTATGGGAAATAAATAAATACACCTCCCATTTTCAGAATAGAAATTGTTCTTTAGAATTTAAGTATAGCCCATAACAGAGAAACTTCTGTTTTCCTTAATAAAAATTACAAAAGGGCTGGGATTGTGGCTCAGTGGTAGATGGCTCACCTCGCAAGGGCGCCACCCGGGTTCGATTCTCAGCACCACATAAAAATAAAGGCATTGTGTTGTGTCCATCTACAAAAAAGATTCTCTCTCTCTTAAAAAAAAATTACTAAAAAGATATGCTCAGAGTTGTACCTTGCTTTCGGCGTTGGATAGATATTAGGTGAATTTTAAAAAATCAATCTATTGGCTTAGATGTTCATTTTAGAAACCCTCATCTCTGATTTATTGCCTCAATATTTTAACAATGCATTCATTGAGCTTTCCTCTGCTCTCACTCCCCAATTAATTTTCTGTAAGTCGGCACTTAAATGTTAAGGAAAGTTAAGCAATCTCTTTGTAAAGCAAATGATTCCTTTGAAGTGTAAATAACCCCCTCAGTTTATCTAATATTGATATTACCTGCTGCTATTATAGACATTTATATTTTTCAAAGCGCTACCACACGTAAGTGTACTTGATCATCCAAATGACTCCGTGGGCTTAGGGTGGGGCTGCCATTAGTCCCACTTTCTGAAAGGGAAACAAGACGTGTGTTTGATAAGTGAATTTTTAAAAACAGAGTTCACTTGGCGCATTTGTGACAGTGAAGACTTAATCCCACCCTTATGTGATTCATGGTCAAAATGGACGGTTATTTCCGTGGGCGGGGACTACGTCAAGTTACCTATCTGCTTGTTTACATTTTTAAGGCAACCTCTGTGTCAGGTTGGCTGAATTCAAGTGTGATCCAGAATGATCTGCCCTGAGGAACGGAATGATGCCCGTCTTCTGCAGTTTTCCATCGTTGGTGTTGGTCAGAGTTCTCTGATGTGCTTCTTAAATAGTGCAAGTGCAGAGGTGCAGCACCCATCTGTCTGTTCTGAATCTCCGGGGGTGGCGGGAAAGAAAAGGTCTGTCCCTCATTAGAATTTTTGGCTGATTCTAAAACACTGGTGTTGGAGACCCACTGGTTGAACTTCTCTATGTGGCTTCAGATGAGCACTTACGACCGTATTCAGCTGAGATAAAACCAGAGCCAGACTTAGAAAGTTAGCATAGATCATACGAAACAAACACACAGGCTGAGTTTAGACTCCGTCCATAGGAGTATGATGATGGGAAGGACCCAAAGGATTTTTGCTTTGGCATCCTTTGCCACGACAAAACCACAAGCTGGCTCCCCCCTCCACCCCCCCCCATCCACGCCAAGGGAAAAGGACGTGATCCCTACTGGGACTTGCTCTAGACCTTCAGGGAGTAGATTCTATTAGCATTTTTGAAGAAGGTCTTGGGAATCAACTTTTGGGGAACTCAGAAATTTAAGGTGGCAGGAACAAAGAAAGCCATGGGCTCATCAACTCGGTTTCTTGGCTCCCTGGAAACCTGGCTAGGCAGACTCACTGTCTCCTTGCAGATGCTTGGCGCCATTGTTGTCGTTCCCGCCAATGGAATGTGGAAGGAAATGTGGTATTAATCTGGGCATGAGAGCAGGGTTGCCCTCTTCCTGTGGTCTTTCTTTCCTCAACGTAGGAAGGAATACATGAGGAACTGAGCCTTGAAGGGAATGGCAGAGACACAAGTGGAAGGATCCTGGGTCCCTAAATGGCTAAGTGGAGCAGAGCCCACCATCTTCTCCTCCCCCAGCCTATGATGTCAGTGAGATTAGAGAAAAGGAAAGATTTGGGATGGGGGTAGGTAAGCTACCCTGAGCTCTGAGGTCATTTGTCTTAGAAGGTAGCCTACTTTGCCCATCATCAATAGATCCACGGGGACTGCCTACTTTATCTGCTTCCCCAATGTTCACATGGTTCTAGGGACACTCTGGTGACCAGAAGGACACATAGTTGCAGTCTCATGCCCACTCTCTGTCCCATCCCTTTTCAGCACTTAAGAACCAGTTCTTTCCTCTCCCCTCCCCACTCCTTGGAACCTGCACTAGTTTTCTAGTCCACAGTTGAACTCAATTGGATTTTGCATGGAAAATATTGGCTGAAGTTTACCATCAGGGCCTATTTGTTTCCCACCTCTGTGCTGCCATCCAAGTTTACTATGTAATCAAAAGGGAAGAAATAGAAGGAAGAAGCCCTCCAACACGACTTTCCAGGATCCTGTTCCCCGAGGTGCCTAAAGGCAGAAGCTAGAGTAAGTCAGTCTGGGGACACCTTCTCGTCTGGGTAGCTATCTCCTTAGGTTTGCCCTGGATTCTTAGAACCCATCTCAATCCCTGGGGTCTTCAAAGGCCATATATCTGCTACCAAGTGCTGGAGGCACTGTTAACCCCAAATGCCGTTTCCTCTAGAGTTCTTGGCTGTGCTGTGGCATCAAACCTAAGGGAGGAAGGATGTACTTGGAGGGCAAAGAGGGTGGTGGTGGGGGGACACCTTAGGCTCCATCACAGTGAGCTGTGTGATCTCAAGTGAGTTAATAAAAACCTTTCTGGGTTTTCGTTACTGCATCTGTAAGACATGGATGTGTTAGTATCCATCCCATAGGTTTATTATGAGAATTAAATGAAACAATCACAGGTTTTGTGCCTGTCACTCAGTGAATATCAGCCAAGGTGAGCAGTTATGTTGCAAGTTGTGCCTGTGATTGCTGTTCTTATAATATCTGGGCTTTTGCTCCTAGTGTGTGTGTGTGTGTGTGTGTGTGTGTGTGTGTGTGTGTGTGTGTGATTTTGTTTGTTTGTTTGAGCAGTGTCTTGACATATTGCCCAGGCTGACCTGGAACTCGTGGGCTCAAGAGACCCTCCTGCCTCAGCCTCCTGGGTGACAACAGGTATGCACTACTGCACTGAGATTGCTCCTAAGTTTTTGGTGACCGTCCAGCAACTCTACAGGAAGACCTGGCGTCTAAGCATGATGAACTATCTCACCTAACACCTTTCTAGATTTTAAAGATAGAAAAGACTTTTGTAAAATTCCTTATCGTACAGCTGAATGGTGAAATTGCATAACCACAGCCCAGAGAGGTAAGGTGATGGGCTTGAGGTCTCAGGGTGACTTGATTGAAGGCTGTCAGCACCAGAACAGAGCTTCTACTCCAGAGTTCTTTCTGTCACTCTGCTCTTCCCAGGGCTCTTCCCACAGCCCTTAGGTTCTGAACCTGGGCTTCCTGCATTCGATCCCAGTTCTGCCAATTACTAACAGTATAATTAGAAGAAAGGCCCTTAACCCCCATGTGCCCTGATGTGTCCACATTTGCAAAGTGGGAAGAATATGGCACTTGCCTCCGATGTCTGTGCTGAGGATGGAAGGGGACAGTGTTTGTTTCTCAGAAAGCCCTCAGTGGGGCTGTGTTTAGCAATCCAAGCCCACGGGACAGGGCTGAGCCTCCTTCACCTCCAGGCTGCTAAGAGCCCCAGAGCGCCCTGGACCACAGCTCCACTGATAGCGTGCACTCGGCGGGCCAAGCCTGACCTGTGACCCTAACCATCTTTAGCATGTCCAGCCAGTTTCCCCAGCCACAGTCCTGAGTGGCAAAGCTGAATGCTGCCTACCAGCCTCACAAAATCAATCTAAAATGACTTACAGGGTGACCCGCCAGGGTTTAGCAGTCCTTTTTGATGAACGAGGACATGGAGACCCAGAGAGAGCGAGTCCTTGTGTGTACTGAGTCAGTGACAAAAGCATCCTCAGGACTCAGTCCTCCCCAGCTCTGCTTGGGAGGCCAGAGGCAGTTCCTGCGAAGCCCACTCCCCACACGCACACCTGCTTGCCTCCATGGTGGAATTCCCAGGATTTCCACTTCTTTGCCTTGTCACAGCCCAAATGCACTGTAGTCAGAAAACCACAAAGGAGTCTGCAGAAGAAAATCACCCTCACTGCAAAGGTCAAGGTGGAAGGGGGGTGGACAGAATACAGAGGGAAAAATCATTCTATGGAAACATTCTCAGACCCTATTTGACAAAGAGAGAGAAGAGCCTTGTGGTGAATGAAAGACATCCGTTTAGATCCCACTCCTTCTGTGGAAGCCCCGGGGACTTGAACTTGATCCTTGGGAAAGACAGATTGGGTGGTCTCAGCCTACTTGCCCAAATTATAAATGCAACCCCAAGTGGCCACGGAGCTGGATTTCTCCAAAAAGGAATCCGTGGAGCTCCTGTCTCACAGCTCCTGCTCCAGCCCTGTTTCCCAGCGCCTTCTCTTCCAAGAGTGAGCACGGATCAGGTTTCCATCCTGCAACCCGGGAGGCGCGTGGGGCCCTAACCCAGCGCAGCACTGCCAGCTTCCAGCTCTGCTGCTCTTCCTGATCTCTCTTTCCTTTCTCAGCTTTAACTTTTGCAGTGGGGCCCACTGCCTCTTTCGGCAGTTTAAATGAAACAGGCCCTTATCTAAGCCTCAAAGTTCCCACCCGAATTCCTCCAAATGCTAAAGCCACCAGACTTCTGGGCCAGGACCCCAGACTCCATCGTCTCTGCAGAGACGGATCTGTGGGCTTTGTGGTGGGGGACGTTGATGATAACAGCCAATGAGTCTGTCACCAGGCTTCTGAGCATCCAGAATAGAGCCCTGGGCTGGATCAAGAAAACATAAACACCACCACGTCCCACGTGGTTCATCTTCCTCCTGAAGCCTCAGCCTCAGAGGAACAGCTCCCAAGTCGCTGTCCCTGTTCTGCTCTCCTCTGAAAGAAATGCTTTTGTAAGTGGCATCTGGGGTGACCAAGGATGGCCCTTTACTACTTGCATGATTTACTGGACCTGATCCTGGTGACCCCCCCAGCTCCTCCCCAGCCCCTCCCCCAGTCCCTCCTCCATTCCTAGTCCCATCTTTTTGCTCAGTGACACAGGATTATGATTCTACTTAGAAATGATGCTAAGCCACATGGCCAGCGTATCAAAGCCATCCCCAGGCTTCAGTAGCAAATAAAGAGCAGTCTCCGAGGAGGCCTTGCTACCAGGAGGCTTGGGATGTGATCTGCAGTACAAATTCCTGCCTGGGCATCTCCCGGAACCACCTCGTATTATGAGAGATTTGTAAAAAGAAGGAAAAAAACAACAACCAAAAAAAAAAAAAAAAAAAAAAACCCAAAACAAAAGGCAAGACAACTCCAGAATTGTCTCGGTTTTGTTAGCAGAGACGAGATAAGCGAAACAATCTCTCTATAAAATTCAATTAATTTTTTTCTTCCTTGCTAATTTGTTTAGCCTTGTTTATCTCAGACGCTGAGACGTCAAATCGCAGGGGATGGTTCTCCCCCCACAGAGATGTTGCACAGTGAGGAAACAAGCTGTCCTGACCAAGGTCACCCACTAGTCACGTGGTACCTTGAGAACCAGTTCTCCTGGAGCTCGGAGCATCGCTGATCCCTCCTCTTGCTGCCTGCTGCTAGCTGACCCTGGTGGCAGTTAGCTCCCTGCTCTCTGATACCTGGATTTCTCCTCTGCCTGGCTGCGAATGAGAAGACCTCCCCCCACCCACGCCCCCTACTCCCTTTTATAAAGGATTTTTGCAACTGAAAAGTAGATTTTCTGTCCATAGAATTTTCTGAGAATATCTTAACATAGACACTCTTGCCCAAGGCAGCCGAATATTAAAGACATTAGTTAATTAAGTCTCAGAACACTCTCATCACTGTCTATTTCCTCTGGGGGCCAAGACACTAAAGAATATGGTGCATCCAACCAAGGCCAAAGGAAAAGAAGTAGGAAACAAAATCCTCTGATCCTAGTATTCCACATTTATGTCTTCTAAGAAAAGCCTGGGTTTCCTGTTGACCTGAATGTGTGGGGGGGAGGTTACCTTGGGGGTCAAGTGGCCTATATCTAGAACTCTGTTTGAAAGGTTTGTAAATAAACCAGGTGCTGTTCCTTTCTAGCTGTATGACCTTGAATGAATATTTGAGCTTCTCTGAGCCTCAGTTGCTGCTGCTGAAGAATGAAGGCTGAGGCAGGAGGACAGTGAGTTCAAAGTCAGCCTCAGCTTATGGAGGCCCTAAGCAACTTAGTGAGACTCTCTTTAAAAAAATAAAATACACACACACACACACATACACACACACACACACACACACACACACACACATAAAAGGGCTGGGGATGTGGCTTGGTGGTTAAGCTCAGTGGTTAAGTGCCCCTAGATTCAATCCCTGGTAGGAGCTCTGACACCTACTCCGCTACTATATTAAATTGCTGGAAGGATTATCTACAGGAATATATGTGGATGTGTCCTAGAGATGTTTGTCCCCAGTGACTCAGAAGAGGCCTCAAAGGGGCAGGTGCCTTCCTGAGACACCTGAGAGCTAAGCTGCAGCCACAGAGGTTGGGGGTGGGGCTAAAGGTCCCCCCATCTAGATGGAGATGCTGCCAGCTTTCAGACCCTTCCTTTAGGGATCAAAATAAGCTCTTGTTAAGCATCTTTTTAAAAATAACCTTCTTAGATGCAGGTAAGTTTCTGAAGGTGTTCCTCAAAATTGGGTTTTTAAAAACCTAATTTGTCTCCCTAAAGTCAGCGGTGGCACCCTGCTGTCACCTGGGCCGCTTTGATGCACCTCCCTGCAGCCCCGCGGTGCCCTCCCAGCTCAGGAGCCAGTGACAGGGCGGGCTCTCAAGACGCGCTAAAGGGGAAGAGCGCAGTTTGGCAGAGCTTTCACGTGCTGGAGGAGCAAGGGAACGTCCAGGCTGCTGCGTTGACAGGAAGTGGATGTCCCTGTTGCTACTGACCTTGCAGAAATTAGTTCTAGAAGGTCAGCCTGGGCGAGAGGGACGGGGAGCGGGGGTTAGGGAAAGAAAGTGCACCCTCTGTCCAGGAGCTCCGCTGGGTCTCCGGCTTTGTGGTCCTGCGGGCTGCAGCAGCAAATCCAGGCCAGGGAGACAGGAACCAACCGCAGGGACTGCTCCTGGAGCAGAAGGATTTGCTGGGATTGGGGTAAAGCAGGGGAGGGGTCCTCTACCTGTGTCAGGACATTTGTCCCGGTTACATTCACCACTGGAGGAAGCGGAGTGCCTGGGTTTGGAGGAAAACCCTGGGAACAGCGACCTTAACAGGTGGGACTTGTGGGGAGACTGTCTGGCTGAGTCCAGATGCATCTTGGAGGATGCAGGGTTTGGTGGAAGCCCCTCTATCCCTCCTGGGGAAGTGGGGAAGCGGATCCGCTTTGCTGTGATTGCCAGCTCACAGGGCTGAGCCTCTGAGCCCCGCCTGTCCAGACCAGGACGCAGCAGCATGCTTCCCCTGGGCTCCAGGTGCCGTTGCCCAGCTCCTTTGTGATGAGGGCTGTGTTTACATCTGTCCATCACATGCCAGAAAGAAGCACCCGCACAAGTAGGCCCTAACAAAATCAACCCCAATAAATCTAGTGTATCCTCCATTCATCCCAAACCTTAAGGGTGAGTGTTCACACGTGCTGCCCAATACCTGCTACAGGGCAATGCTCTTCCTTGAAGGCTAGTTCCCAAGTGTGCTCAGAGCTCATGGCTTTGGCGGTTGGGGGCCAGGGACAGGGGGTTTACACAGACACTTTTGAGAATTTAATAAAAAACTACAGATGTCAGCTGCAGAAAAATAAACACACCCTGAGAAGTGCACATAATGGGGTTCACACTTTCCTTGACCTTCTGATGAAGAACCCGTATTCCAGCTGTTTCTGAATGCAGGGAGGAGCCGAGGTCCTCGCCATCTTGGACCAGGGGGACATTCCTGCAACACGGGGGAGGCCCCGAACCTCCACACACAGCCTCTGTCACTTGCACAGGACAAATGGACTCCTTGATGCCTGGCCTTTGGCTGTTTAGGGATACAGAGCTTCTGCCTGGTAATGAAGCATGGGGTGTGTGTGTGTGTGTGTGTGTGTGTGTGTGTGTGTGTACACGCACAGAAACAGGCATCAAGTTAAAAAAAAAACAACAACATCCATTAGATAGCAATGAACTCCAATGGAAATTGGGGTTTTCTGTTGATTGATGGCTTTGAAAATAAAAATATAAACAACATTTTCACAGACTACTTCATAAAAGCTTTCCCAATGGCTTTAAGCTCCTCTTTAGCATCATCTATACCCACACGTGCTGTCGAATACCTGCTATAGGGTAATGTTTTTCCTTGAAGGCTAGTTCCCAAGTGTGCTGTAGAAAAATGTTCATGAAATACCTAATGGCTCTGGAACGTCTGGTCTGGAGAAGATGGTTGCTTAGTGATTTCTTACCTGCCTCTAGACCACATCTTGGAGGAATAAGGATTCTGCAAACCCCATTCGTTGGTAATTGATTTAGAACTGATAAGGGTAAGGGGCCATGCTATGAATGTTTGTGTCTCCCCAAAATTCAGATGCTGAAATCCTAATTCTTATAGAGAGAGTATTTAGGAAGTGATATGTTCGGATGTTGGGTGTCTCCCAAAGGTGCAGGTATACAGCCTTGGTCCCTGGGGTGGTGATGTCGGAAGGTGCTGCGGACCTTGGACAGGTGGGACTTCTTGGGAGGCCCTTAGGTCACTGGCATTTGCCCTGAAGGGAGACTGTAAGACCCTGGTCTCTCCCTCACTCTCTGCTGTGGTTTGAGGTGTGATCTCTTGCTCTCTCCCACCATGGAGTGCCATTCAGAACCGACATCCGTGGCCAAACCAATGGGACCTTGTCCAGTCTTGGGCTTTGAACCTCCAAAACTGTGAGCTACATAAACCTTTTCTCTTTATACAATAGCTGCCTCCGATATTTTGTTGTAGTAATACAAAGCCAGAGTTGTAATAATACAAATAACAGGAGGGAGGGCCTCTCAGAGGTGTCATGACGGGATTCATGTCATTATAAAGAAGGCCCCAGAGAGCCACCTTGCTCTTCCCACCATGTGAGGACACAGCCAGAAAACAGCTATACATTAACTAGGTGGTGGAACCTCCGTAAACTTCCAATCTGCTGATACCCTGATCTGGGGCTTTCCAGCCTCCAGAACAGAAATACATCTCTGTCATTTATAAGGCTATGGGTATTTTTGTTATAGCAGCCTGAATAGACGGAGACATAGGGAGGCTCGGGAGCTGATGCCATCTTTCTAGGGCAGTTATGTTTGAGCTGAATACTCAGAGAAAAAGACAAAGAACCCACAGACCCGTGGAGAAAAGCTGAGGCTGAGTACCAGTTGTTTAGGGAGGAAGAAAGGGAGCCTCCATTTCTGTGACCAACCCCAAAGCTCCTCTGCAACCACGACAGCAATAATTCCTCCCACCCCGCCCCATGCGTGATGATGCACTTTAACCAAGAGAATGCATGGAAAGTGCCGCTTCCGTCTCCTTTTTTATCTCCTTGGAAGCTGGTTTCCATGTGAAGACGCTTGGCTCACATTCATGACAAAGACCAGGTCACAATGAAGAGTTAACTAGAGAAGAACCGAAGGCACCCGGCCCAGCCACCCAAGCCCCAGACGCATTAGCCAGGGTGTCCTGGCTTCTCCTGGCCCAGTGTAGCCCCTCCAGCTGACGCCGAGAGGAGGGGAGGTCCACCCATGGCAGGGGGCCTAGGATGTATGAGCCCCTCCGGCTGAAGCCCCAGACCTGGGAGGGCAGAGACGGGCCGTCCATTCTGAGCCCTGCCCTGCTTCCTGACCCGCAAAGCCAGGAAAAGATAAAGTGGCTGTTGTTTTTGGGCCACTGGGTTTTGAGGTCATTTGTTATGCTACAGAAGAGAACTGTTATCCGATATCCCTTCCTCTTTCTTTTTTATCATCAGAAATCTGACTGTGCCTCCCGTAGCAATATGTCTGCCTCAAACAACAACACAAATCTTCTCTGTCAGTCTTTCAGAGAGGGATGACCCTTTGACTAAATTCTGGCCAATGAGAAGTCATTGGGTAGAAACTCCAAGAGAGCTTTCTAGAAGGTTCTATGCCTCCAACATTCCTTTTTCACTTTAGGGCCTTTCAAGACTGGGATGCAGATACCATGCCTGGATGGCAGCAGCCACCTTGCAACCACCAAGACAAAAAAATAAAATAAAATAAATCCCACACTTAAATTCCTAATGACATGGATGAATGCCTAATTTCATGGGAAAAAAATATGTTTTTGAGTTTTTAAGTCAACATACTATTTCTTTTTGTCATTGCTTTCTGGACTTCCTGTTGCTGGTTGTTTGGTTACTCACATTAAACACATTTCTAATGTATGTGTTACCAATTCCAGGCCCCTGTATGAAAGACCCAGCTGCATTCTGTCCTTGTACCTGTGACATAGTTCCATATCTTGATGCTTTTATTTCTTTTCTTCAGCTAGCATGAGTAGGTTTCTGTCTCCAGTGATTAAGCAAGCTCTTGGCAAGGCAAGGTTGCTTGAGTTAGGGATACAAAGAGTTCTGCAAGGGTCAGGGTTCTCTTTCACCAAAGCCAAGGCCTCAGACTATTTCTCTGCAGCAGAAGAGGTTAAGTCTGTGATTCCTCAGATGCTGTTGGAACGAGGTGGTAGCTGCCTTTAGGAGCCGGGTTGCTCAGGTATGGCCTTCCCTGTAGGCAAAAGCATCATAGAGCCGACCTTGGACGGGTGAGACAGAGACAGCACCATTGTGCAATCAAACAGGCAGCTCGAGCAAAGAGCTCAAGGCGTCCCTGGCCCTCCGGCTGCACTTTCTGAGGCTTCAAAGGAAAATGTGCCAAGAGCTGAAAGAAGCACGGTCCCTTCTGCTGGCATTCTGTGTCCCCGGCTTCGGCGCTGTGCTTAATGGCATAGAATGGAATCAGCCCATTCATTAGTTCTGGTTTCTTTGAAGCATCTTCTCCATAAAAATCTCCCATCTGCAGTTTTCCTCTTCCCCCGTGAACCGAAGCGCTGGAGAAGCCTTTCCGATCCGATTGGTCTCATGAACCTGGGGGAGAGGCTGACACTTGGGGAGGTGGCTAGCTCTGCAGCCGAGGACTCTCGCCTGTCTTGATGTGATTTCCAGGCAACATCCTTTCAGCCCTCCCACAGTGGTGAGGGGTGGCCTTTTAAAATTCAGAGCCAACCTCCACCCTGAGAGGGTGGCTGGTCCCAAGTTGCTGCTACTCCTGGTGAGAAGAGAACATGGTTCTCTGTTTTCCCAAATGCAGGATCTTTCCAATTTAGAAAAGGCCTCCGGGAAAAACTGATGTTCATTTCTTTCCCACAACAGCGGAAAACCTCCCTTTTCTAACACAACCAGAAACATCTTTCCAATAGAATTATTGATATTTAAATGTCATCTCAGTGGTAGCAGAAAATTTTAACTTCTTAGTTATTATTTTTTTTGGAGTGGGTGGGGATGAAGAAAATATGATAGTTCTTTTTAAAAGGCCTTAGGTAAAAGCGTATTCTGAAAGATGTTGGTTTGTGACTATCCAGCATTTGACCCCAAGGAGAAAATTGCATCCTGATGGAAAACTAGAAATTCATTTCTGAGCACTAAATTGTAGAGATTTATCTGGAAAGATGTTCTGAATGTATTTTTAAATGAAAAAAATATGGGTTACAAAACTATACATAGCAGGATCTTAATTTTGCCTAAATAAAAAGAGAGATGAAAAGAAGGAAGGAAAATTATTTTAAAGATATATTTATGTAATTACAAAACAGACTAGAAGTTTTACATAGTAACTAGGATTATAGTATTTCTTGGGGGTGAACTCTTTGTAATTTCTGATTTCTTTCACTTACTTTTTCATTGTTCTTTAGATTTTTCTATAATAAATATCATTTTAATGTTATTTTTTCACATCTCACAAAAATTATTTATTATCTGACCTGATAATTGATGACAATATGTTATGTTAGTTGACATTTACTAATCCCTCATGGCATTTCTACAAACCATATATAGTTGGTTTCTTAAAGTATTAACGTCCACATGGATAAGGGATGTATTTTCCAACTGTAGCTAGTTATCTAAGGCCTCCGCTAATGAATGGGGCAGAGAATGGATCAAATCAACTAAAGCACATCAAGAATTCAAAAATATCTTAGAATCTTGTCTGTAAGTTTCCGGCTGAATGTGCCAGGCTTCTATTACTAATTATGGTCCTCCATTCACTCAACAAATCTTTTTTGAGCATCTCTTATGTGTGGCAAGCTAAAGAGCAACTGTGGTCTAGAGAAATGTGTTTTTTCTGGGGTTTACTCCATCCTGAAAACCAGCTTCTGCTGATGGTCAGAGGTTGCCGGAGTTCAGGAGAAAGAGAGCCACCATCCAGTCAGAAAATCTGCTATGCCCGTGGGAAAGAAAAATGGCGGCAGGTGCCCTGGAGATGGGACACTCCTGGCGGATGTTCATGACCAGGAAATGAAAGAAAGACAGAAGAGGAGAAAAAGAAGAGCAAAGAATCTTGTCGACCTAGGTAAGAAATACTCTGCCTCTGAGGAACTCTTGTACCTCGTGGATGGGAATGTAAATTAGCATAGCCATTTTGGAGAACAATATGGGGGGAGGGGTTCCTTCAAAAAACTAAAACCAGAACTAACATTATCCAGCCACTCCCCCTTAATGAAATCAGCATACTAAAGACACACCTGCACTCCAGTGTTTATTCCAGCATTATGCACAATAGCTAAGATACAGAGTTGGCTTTGGTACCCATCAACACATACATGGATAAAAAAATGGGATATATATACATATATGCAATGAAGTATTATTGCAACAGAAAGAAGAATGAAATCCTGTCCCCTGCACTGAAATGGATGGAACTGGAGGACATGGTGTAAGTGTAATAAGTCAGACACAGAAAGACAGGTTCCTCATGGTCTTGCTCATAGGCAGAAGCTAAAGAATGTCGACCTGAGAGTACAATAGAGATAACTAGAGACTGGGAAGGGTGTGGGCAGAGGGTAGATAGAGGGAGGTTGGACTTGACCATTGGATGCTGTATACATCTATGGAGATGTCACACTGGACCATTAATATGTACAGTTAATAAATTAATAATAATAATAATAAACACTCTTTGACCCAGAATAATACTCTTTGCCCTGTCCCCATTCCCGCCTCTAATGCTGCTGTTTTTCCAGGTTGCTTTTCCTCTACACTGAAGCTCTCCACAGGAGGCTGAGAGCTGAGCCTGGCTGATGCCTTTGCCCTTCCCTCCCCTCTTCTTCCATGTCCCCATCTCAAAGCCCTGACCCAACCAAGACCTGGCTCCAGCCCATCCCCTCTAGCACCCTTTCTGTGCCTGGATAAGAGGGATGCCTTCTGGAACCTGGTTTCTTTTCCATTCAAGACAGCAAAGATCAAGGTTAAGTGGTCTATTTTGACAAAAAAAAAAAAAGATAAATATTAAAATGCTGGGAACACGCAGTTTGCTGGTTCCCACCTCCACCGCCACAACCATTTACAAATCTTTCTAATGTTTTGTCAGATTCTGGATCCAATACCTTGCAGTCATGCAGAGAGGCCCATAATGGTTATTTATGTTCCTGGAGAGTTTATTCCCCCATTCTGCTAGGACCATTTATTTCCACGGGAGGGTGATACATACAATATTGGTTTTCATGAGGTGCTGCGCTGACATTTTCCTGCTGCAGGAGCAATGGAGCTTAGGGAGGCAGCTCAAGTTCAAGGGTAACCTGCATAGAGCCAGATCAGGGAGGACATGGACCTCTCCTCTCAATCTTTTATTCACACCCTCTTGGTGCTCCTTCTTGCTTTGTTTGTGTTTGTTGCTTGGAAAATTCTAAGCATTTGGGGATTTTTGCTTTCTGTTTTTAAAAATCATTTGTGCACCTAGGGTGGGGCCCCAAGAGTGGCCCCTTTAGGGTAGAACCCTCCTCGGTGCTGTCCTCGGTTCATCTCTGCCTCCAACATCAGCGCCTGAGGTTTCAGAAAATTAGAAATCACAGCAACACAGCAAAACCCCTCGGCATGAGTCAACTAACTCATTGACTTCAAAGGTTCCTTGGGGAAAATGAAAAGGACTTGGAAGCCCTGAGGAATTCAGACACTCCAAAACCCTATCTCCATTTCAGGACGCACCCCACAGGAGGAATTCACCTCCTCCCGTTTCTTTAAGAGCTGGGGCACCTGGGAGAAGGAGCACCCTTCTTTCCCAGGGTAAATCACCAATGTAGGTGACAGTCTGATGGGTCGCGTGAAATCCCCAGAAGTCTCGGGGCATTAAACAGCACAGTAGATTAAGTGACACCAATTACCATTATATTGCCATGTGAGAGCGATTAAAGTGTAAACCATTGCGAGGAATTTGAGTGATCTACACCACTCAATCAGCAAAGCAGCCCGCATTAGGAGGAGCTTTTGAAGCTAATGGGGAAGCCCCCCCTGCATGCCAAGCAGGGAAGCCTCAATGTCAGGACTCAACCTGCTGCAGGCTCAGGTACTCTGAAGCCACTCGACACAAGGACACAGCGATTCCTACAAATTCCCCGCTCGGGTATCCTAGTAACTTACCCCGGAACAACTCTCCACAGACACTCCACAGAGTCGTTTTCATTAAAAAGTTGACACATATCACTGCAGAATGTTTTGCCTTTAACGACAATTGATCCGAAACTCACAACAGAGAAATATCATTACTATTAATAAGCATTTATTATGTTCTTCACAGCATGCGATTTGGTAAAGAGGACCAAGACACGGAGGGGGATTCTCCATCCAACTAAATTAAAATGGAAATAAAGAAACACTAAAAACTGTATGTGAGCCAGACCGGGTGGGACACGGAGCCCGCATTTGCTATGAAAAATCCGGGGAACTTTCAGGTGGCTGAAGGGGGCGAGAACCTGAATGTGCACCTTCTGTGGATCGTGGCCAGGAAGGAGAGGATGTGCCTTCTTTTCTCCCCACCTGCTCCTGGAGGAGTGGATTAGAGATGCAGCTTCCTACAGAACTTCTTCCACATGGACTCTTATTTCTAAAATGGTCTCCGTCGACCAACCTGTCCTGGTGACATTTCATATAGAAACTGTGAATGTCCCTGCCTCCCTAGAGTCCCGATGTGACCCAGGTGATAGAAACACCGTGGCTTCATTACGCTGTCCCCATCTTACTTTAATTCCCTCAAACACAACTTCTAATAAAGGACGAGCCATCCCTCTGCCCAGTTCCTCTGACCTACTTTGACCAAATGAAATAACATCCATATTGAAGGAGGGGGCTTTCCCCCTCGGACCAGGCAGATCCTCTTTAGGGGAAATCGGGGTCTGCAGAGAAGCCTCCCCAGAGTTTTCATGCTGTAACCTGTGGGCAGTCTTAAGGATTCAGTATGACTTGGCCTAGTTCCAGGTAATCTTCTGGACAATTATTCACATTTTAAAGCAAAGGAAATCATTCCTTCCCCCAGGTGCAGTTACAGTGAATACGGGAGATGGCGCCTAGCAAGTTTTGGACACGTGGCTGATTATCAATGGGAGTGACCACCATCGGTTTCCATGGTGATTCCTGGAGCCCAGGACCTGGTTCCTCATCTTCACTTGACTTTGTCAAGACCATTTCTTTCACTTGCCTCTCTCTCTCTCTCTCTCTCTCTCTCACACACACACACACACACACACACACACACACACACACATACCCCACACATTAATATCACAACAGTTTAAAAGACATAAAAAGTGTGAACATATCTCTTTATTTTCTTTTTACAATACTCTGCATGTTGGGCAAGCTACAATCTGAAGCTGGCTGAGCATCAAGAGACAGCAATATATATATATATATATATTTTTTAAACACAAAGTAATTTGGATACCGAGACAAGGCTGGAAAGAAATGGTATCCTCTAATATTACAAAGAGAGAGAATGTTTTTGATGCTTCATGATCAAAGAGGGAACTTGGAGTGATTTATGGCAGTGTTTCGTCAAACTTTTTAGCATACCTATGAATCTCCAACATATTCAGATGTTCACCGTTGGGGCTGCATTTTAACCTGTTTTAAACACATTTTTATCTTGTGGTTTTGATGGAGGAGGACGGCCCTTTGAAAAACACTTACTTAGAAGCCCTTGATTACAAAGGGGACCTGCAACACCACGCAGCTGCCAACAAAGACTTCTCGGCCCTGCTTGGTTCCTCCCCAGTCTCCCTTGGTTTTTGTCTGTCTCTGTGTCTCTCTCCCCCAACTCTGGCTCGGCCAGGGAGCTGGAGAAGTTGTAATTGTTCCCCTCGTGTAGACATTGGAAGTGAGAGCAGCCAGCTAGGAGGAAGGATTACTGAGCAGCAAGAAGCGAATGAGAAAACCTGTGGCCATCAGAAGACTGCTTTCCTGGAAAAAGTTCAAATCTGCAGAGAAGCGACCAGAGTGAGCTATGTGATGAGACTCCTGAAATTCCTTGGGTCCCAGGCAAGCGCAGAGGGCAAATGTCAGAGAGGAAGACCAGATAAGTAAGTCCTAGTCCAACGTCAGGCCACAGAATGGGAGACTGGATTGCAAGATGTTTAAAAGAAGTTGGTGATTAGTGAAGAGGTGCTTGATTCGATAGAAGCATTCATGATCTCCAAAATGGTGGGGTCACACGTTTTATAGACTGTGTATATTAGATAGAGAAAGCCAGGTTCAGCTGTGGTGACAAATCAGCCCCTAAATCTCAGAAGCTCCTAACAACAAAGGGTTCATTCTCTCTCTCTTTCTCTCTCTCTCTCTCTCTCTCTCTCTCTCTCTCTCTCTCTCTGGAGGGGCAGTAGGGGATTGAACCCAGGGGTGCTTACCTGCTGAGCAACATCCCCAGCCCTTTTTTTTTTTCATCCCCAGCCCTTTTAAAATATTTTATTAGAGACAGGATCTTGCTGAGCTGCTAAGTGCCTCACTAAATTGCTGAGGCTGGCTTTGAACTCTATCCTCCTGCCTCAGCTGCTGGGATTACAAAGGATTAATTCTAACTCATGCTGAACCTCCATCTAGAGCTGTCTGAACGCTGCTCTGTGTCATCCTCGTCATCAACACTTGGGGACCCAGGCTGATGGAGTGGCCACTTCCTAAAACATTGCCAGCAAACTCAGCAAAGGAAGAAAGACAGGGCTGGGGTGACCTGGAGGGTCTTGCTTTGGCAATTAAAGGCTCTGAACTAGAAGTTCATGCTCCTTGGCCAGAATTAGTCACATGGTCTACGCTGACCCTTGGCCCTCAGGAAGTACAGCGCTGTGCCATGTCTGGAAGGGAAGAGAACCAGGATATTTGGTGGACAGCACTAATGATGAAACACTGGAGCTTTTTTATTCAAATAAAATATTATACTATATAAAATATTATGCAGGACCCACAATTTGAGATATGTTAACCGGAGCTTCTCTGAGTAAAGGTGGGAGGAGGTGGAGGAGGATGGAATTCCACCTCTCCCCCAACCCAGGCCCCTTCTCGGTGGCCGGGACACTTCCCAGAAGACCCAGGATTTCTGGAGACATTGTGACCATCACAGCTCTGAGACATGCACTTTATTGTTCTATTTAATGTTGTTCTCTATTTATTGATGATTAATTATCTTAATAAATGATTTTATTTTAATGGAAAGGTGTAATTAAATAGGAAAGCAATGCTCTGTGGCAGCCTGCTTGCTGTTTGAACAGGGTAGTTGTAAACAAAGCCTGTTTTTTTTTTTTAATATGTATTATAAATGCAGACAAAATGTTTATGAGAAAATAAGTATCTTTTTAAAAAAATAGCCTCTGGCCTTTACACCCAGTCTAATCCAATGAAGCATACACAAAATCAGATTTAAAAAGTGTTGATCCCCAGAGGAGAAATCCTGGGGAATGATATTGGCCAAATTATATTGTTACATTGTGCACAAGTACAAATATGTAACAACAAATCCCACCACGATGTACGACTATAATGCACCCATAAAAATATGGAAGAAAATTTTTAAAAAAGAATTGATTCTTAGCAGTGCTTAAGAAAAAGGTGCATCCATGTTGTGATATGCATGAAGCTGAAGTAGTCAAAGTCACAGAGACAGTAAGAAGAATAGGCAGTTACTATTTTTTTTTTTTTTTGTAGTTGTGTATGGACAGAATGGCTTTATTTGTTCATTTTTATGTGGTGCTGAGGATCGAACCTAGTGCCTCACACATAGTTAGGCAAGCGCTCTGCCTCTGCCACTGAGCTACCTACAGCCCCAGCCTGGCTGTTAGTATTTAATGGAGGCAGAGATTCAGGTTTGCAAGGTGAAAAAGTTCTGGAGCTTCATTGCACAAAAATGGGAATTGCACTTTACAGAACTTCACAAATAAAAAGGATCAAGGTGGCACGTTTATGCTATGTGTATTTTACCACCATTAAAAAAAAAACCAAAAAAATGTACCAGTAGTTTCAATCTCCTTGCAAAGAGCAGAGGCAACTGTGTTGCTGTACCTGTTCATTAGCTAACATTGAAAATATTTTCCTTTCCTGTCTACATTTCTAACCAAAATTAAAACTGAACCTAATAACCATAACATACAAAAGTAGGCTACAAGTCCTGTCTGTATTTGCTGGAAACTTCAGGCATCATTTTAAATCAACATGGAGTCTGCAGTCCCCAGTGTTGTCTGGGAGAGAGGTTTCTTACTGCTGACCTGCTGAGGACTGCAGCAGGCTCGCACCCAGGGTCTTTGGAGAATCTGAACTTGGTGAGTTTTTCTGGCCCTCGTGGGAAGGAGGTGCTGCCATTTCTAGAAGTTCTGGCTGATGGTGGCCTGGCACCTGGGGGATTTGCTGCTCTTGGTTTTGTGGAAGCAAGAATGCTCTGGAAGCCCTTTACCTGAAAATGCAAGCAGGCTGTGGGACACGTGAGCTGTGATGGTCGCAGGGGACTCTCCAGAGATTCCCGAGCAAAATGGTGGTGGTTGTCCCAGTGGGAACATGTGTTGGGTGACGTGCAGGAGCTTGGGGTCAGGGGGACCAGCTGTGTGAGCTCAGGCAGGTTGCTTGATCTTAAGCTTCAGGTTTTCTACCTACAAAATAGGAATTAACTGCAATCTAAGGACATGTGAGAATTAACTCACTGAATTCAAAAAATATGTATTGAGCACCTTATCATGTGCCAGGCTCTGGGAACATACTATTAAGAGAAGAAGAAGAAGGAGGAGGAGGAGGAGGAGGAGGAGGAGGAGGAGGAGGAGGAGGAGGAGGAGAAAGAAAAATAAAAAATGTCTATTTAATGAAGCTTAGATTCTTAATTGGAGATTAAATAAATCAATATGTGCCATACTAATGGTATTCAGGAAATAAAGCTTGAGAAGTGTATTTTAAATTTAAAATAATTTTAAATAGGGTGGCCAAAAAAGTCCTCACTGAAAAAGCAATATATTAGAGGGGGGATAAAAAAAAGACTTGAAGGAGGCAGGGGTGTGAGCCACAAAGATATCTGGCAGAGAGAACACAAGTGCAAAGGCCCTGTGGCCAGTGCAAATGGATGAGAGCAAGGAGGGAGACAGTGGTAGGAGATGGGATCAGAGCATTGTCAGCAGGTGTAACTGATTCTTTGGTTACCAAAGGCCGTTGTAAAGACTTTGATCTTTACTCTGAAGGGCTCTGGGGCCCAGGGGAAGAACCTGGCCTAACACAATTTCACAGAATCTTTGCGGCCTCTCTGTTGAAAGTGGAGGAAGAGAACAAGGACAGAAGAAAGGACACCTGTCGGGGAGCTGTTGTGCTGATCCAGAGGAGAGAGAATGGCACCTTGGAGCAAGATGGTAGCTTCAAAGGTGGTGAGATTAATACCAGGCAAGGCCTGCAAAGCCTCTGCCACCGTTTCTGACCCATGGCGAGAGCTCAAGAAGTGGCAATAGTTGGTGGCGTTATGAACAAGGTGCGTGGGGAAAGTGTGAAGTTAGAGGTGAAAGGAAGACACAGCATTTGGCGTGCCAGACATTATCTGAGTAAGGAGAAGCAGAGCCAGAAACCTGGGATCATGACAGCGTGGGCATCGGGGCCCATCACAGAGGCACTATTTTGGGACCAGGAAAAAAAGATTGTTCTAAGCTTCAAAGGCACCACGCAGGGCCTGCTGAGAGGGCCCTGTCCCCGTGCCAGACCTCCAGAGAAGCAGAGAATGAAGGAAAGTCAAGGTCGGCGAGGAGACTCTGGATTCAGGAACCCTGGAGAGATGAGGGTGGGGAGAACCGTTTGTGCATTTTTATGTACCCAGATGTATAAAGTGGAAACCTCCCCGGGACCTTGGAGGCCACGTAAGCACCGAATACCGTATTGGGACACTTTAATGCCTCTCAATCCATTTCCAAAGGGGTAATGTAAAGCAAGCTTGGCCTTTGAGGAATCTAATGGTCTTTTTTGGAGGAGATCCTGGGACTTCTGGCCCAGGGCCACGCTAGAAGGTGAATTCTATTTGAGAAAATAAATGCCGCGTGAGGACAATATTTCCCGGAATATTTTAAAATCCACCCCCAGCCCCAGCCCCGTCACTGCGTTCCACACCAGTAAATATCCTTGGCCTGAGAACTGTGCAGCCACCAAGGAAAGCCAGGCTGGGGTGGGCCACCACCGATGGCCCCCGAGCACAGTCGTCCTCCTCAGAGAGAACTTAAACTTGAGTCATAAGTAATGGTTGACCTCAGCCATGACTTTGCTTTGATTCCCACGTAGGTAGAGGATGGCTGGGCAGACCTCTTCGCAGTGGTGGAATGTGGGGTCTGAACTGTCCAATATGCAGCCACTAGTCTCATGTGGCGGTTCAGCATTTGCAATGTGGCCAGTGCGACCCATCGACTTGAGTTTTAGAACCTTGTTTTCATTAGCTAGGTTTCCCACTTCAACGTTGACCCATTGGACAGTTCTGGAAGGTTGATCGACTTTGATCCCAATCCCTCTCCTCTCAGCCCCAGTCCAGAACATGAGTCTCTGTGTTCAGAGTCCTAGTGTTAGTAACTTAGGGAGCATGTAGGGGGCAAGGTCCAGAGCATGTAGGGGGCTGGATCTAGTCCTGGGGAACCAGGTGCTGTAAGGGGCCTCCTGTGGACCTGGACATGCTGTGAGTCTCCGTGTCTTCACTGCTTTCCCCTCAAGGAATTGTGAGATTCAAACTATGTTTAAAAAAATTGATATTTTTTCAAGTGGGATTGATTTATTATTTTAACTTTTTCTAGGACCTCTGGATTTTTAAACCAATGGAAACTGCTTAATGATGAAGATATCTAAAATATTCCATATTCTTCATTGGTTCGTAAACTCCTCCCATCCTAAGGCAAGAAGTAAAGCAAAGAAAACTTTGGGCCACGTTCCCTACATTTGCAGTGAGGAACCTCAGGTTTTCGCAGCAGAAGAGCACACAGCCCAAGCTCTGAAAAATAACACCACCAGCCAATCAGGGCTCCATTTCCACAAAGTAAGGTGTTGGGCTGTGTTCACCTAATTTACCTTTGCAATTAAAATCACAGAAACTGAGAGTGACATAACCTGTAAATGGGAAGGTAAAGAAGAAATACAAGAATTGGTGTTACCAGCACAGGCCTGTAATCCCTGCAGCTTGGGAGGCTGAGGCAGGAGGATTGCCAGTTCAAAGCCAGCCTCAGCAAAAGCAAGATGCTAAGCAACTCAATGAGACCTTGTCTCTAAGTAAAATATAAAATAGGGCTCTGGGGATGTGGTTCAGTGGCTGAGTGCCTCTGAGTTCAATGCCCGGTACTAAAAAAAAAAAAAAAAAAAGGAAATAAAAGAAAGAAAGAATTGGTGTTGAAGTGTAATATTATCATCATGACTCAAAAGTGGCCAATACTGACATTCACCAGAATAGACACAAAACCGCAGCCTTCATCAACAAGGCTGGGCACTGAAACAGGAAGTGCAGGTATCCAAGCACTTGTTATGCAGCAGATAAAGGCCTGCTCATTGAAGTATCATTTCTTATTTGATCCTTCCCCAACCCTACGATGTAGCCATTATGATTTCAAGAGAGGCCAAGAACAAGCCCAAGGTTACGTAAATGATGAATGATACAGCCAGAATTCCAACCCAGGCCACTCCACCCACGGCCCAGGCCCTTCCACTCCAGGACGGACGATGGCTTAGAATAACATTAAGAAGTTTTTATTTCTCAAGTTAAGATTTGTATCTTACCCACTTCCAAAAGACTCGAGGCAACTTAAAGATTAAAACACGGTGCAGGGGAAGGCACTTAAGGATAACACTTTTGCTGATGAAAGCAGAAGCAATAAATAGTTTGACACCTGAATGGAGCAGATTCTCACACCAGGGCATTTAATTCGGTTCTAACTTTTCTGATGCTAAGCCAGAAAAAAAAAAAAAAAAAAAGAAGAAGAAGAAGAAGAAGAAGCAGAAAAAAAAAAGCAGCCACAGCTTGTCGGTTGTGCATAGAATTTTGTTTTCCGATAATATAAAGCACACACATTCATCCACAGAGACAAAGGTTTTCCCGGAATTAAACTTAGGGAGGAATTCATCCTGTGGGACATTACTCTCTTCCTCTGTAGAACGCGGGGGCTGCGTTAAGGTCACCTTCTAGTGCTGTGAATGCATGAAATATTGCTAACCAAAGTTCCACAAAAGAGTTAGAAACACCGTTCAAGAGAACACTTCTTTTATTGACCCTCTATAAAGACAGAAGATAGAATACACTAAAGCAAAGCTTAGTGAAGAAATTTCTATAAGGTTCGGAGAGAATATGAGCTGGGACTTTGCTTTATGGGGTCTGGCAATGTGGGAGAGCCTCGGAGAATATCAATGATGGGTTGCCATGGACATCAGACCTCCCAGACAGTACACGAGGTGGCTAGTGGGAAAAGCAGGTGGCCGATGGGCAGTGGGCAGCTACATACAGGTTCAAGACAAGATCCATGAGGGTCTATTAAACATTTATAGTCATTCATTTAAAAAAAAAGTTGAACAAGATTCTATGTCAAAGCTGTGTACTTGGAGAACAAAAAAGAATAGGAAGTGTGGTTTTCTACCTCTGGGAAGTTTATAATCAAATGCAGGGTTTCTTGACCTTGAATCTCTGGACATTTGGGCGGGGGGGGGGGTGGGTTCTGGGCATGGCAGGTGTTTATAGCAGTATCCCTGACCTCTACCCACAGAGGGAGGCCACTGACATCACCATAGTAGTGACACCAAAAATGTCCAGTCCCGGTTGAGAATCTCTGATTTATTATTAGGTAATAGGGGGAAATAAGCAGAACAGAAAATTCTAGTGATTCTAGTGCAGTGAGCATAAATTGTTACAATGATCCAAAGGCAGGAAAACTCTTTCCTCGGTGAGAAAAGCAGTAAAGAAAATCAGAGATTAAAGGGAGCCGAGAAGGCATTGAAGCTGAGCTTTGATGGACTTGGTTAGCTGAATGCAGAGTTTGTGTATAAGGGGGGGATCAGGGTCAGCCCGAACCCCGGAGGGAAGAGAGAGGAGGACGCTAAAGACCAGCAACAGACTCGGAACCTGAGTCAGCCGCCCGGGGGACCTGCCCACGTTTGAGTAGAGAACCTGCCCGAAGAAATCAGCAGATGACTGGGTAAAGACTAGTGGCCGGGGTCTCATGGTTAGTGTCTCCCCCAAACTCATATGTTGAAACCAGAGCCCAATGCAATCGTCTTAGTAGGTGATGGGGATGTGAGGATGGGGCCTTCGTGGATGGCATCAGTGCCCTTTGAAAGGGGACCGTAGAGAGCCAGCTTGCCCCTTCCATCATGTGAGGACACAGGGAGGAGGTCCTTCTGTGAGGAAGGGGGCTCTCATCAGACGCAGAGTCTGCCAGCGTCTTGATGGGGGACTTGGAGCCTCAGGAGCTGGGAGCAATACACTTCTGCTGTTTGTAAGCCACGGGGTTTGATGTTATTTTGTTCCAGCAGCCAGAATGCACGGAGACGCGGGTAAGAGGGGGGAAGTGAGTGGGGGCGTGAGGGAGAACCCACAGGGTGGACGAGGGGAGCCGAAAGGGGCAAAATCCACAGAACAGGAAACGTTCAATAGCCTGGGAACATAAGGGCGAAGAGAAGGCAAGCTGCCTGCAGGGACATCTCTCTCTCTCTCTCTCTCTCTCTCTCTCTCTCTCTCACACACACACACACACACACACACACACACACTTCAGAGGCCGCGTACAGCCCCCCCCCATCACTCCCCTTAGAACTGCAGGTTTTCCCATGAGATCCTCTAGCAGTGGCCTCCCGAGACAAAGGGACCCTGTTTCCTGCCCTGCATTTGAGATAAGCCACCCATGACGGTGGCCGTTGGAGCTGCATTGAGAACTCAGCCCTTCCACGTCTGCAGCCCTGGCTTTGTCCCCGTGGTCGCTGACCAGATGGCCCCTGGTCCCCGCGGTTCCCAAGGCCTCCACCCCTCTGCTCTGCGGAGGCCTGTTTGCAGGGAGGGCACAGAGGAGCCCCTTTCCTCCCGCATGACCTCAGGCTTCAGTCCTGCAGGCACTTTAGAGTCTGCTCCTTCCCGCCCGCTGCTCTGCTGGGCTGAATGAACGTCGACCAGCCTGTAAACATAAAGCCTTTTATTTATTCGCCCTCCTGCTCTGAGGGCTGCCCAGGAAGCAGCCTCAGACTTCGCAGTGTGAGCATGAAGGGCTAGGGGACACCGCTGCAGAGCCATCGATGGCCGGGGCTGTCAGGGTGGGGACTTCCTTCCCTGGGCAGCCTAGAGCAGCAGGCACAGGGCCGACAGGTGATAATCATGGCGGCTGCACTGCCTCAGTCAGAAATGGCTATTTTATGTCTGATGGAAATGCTTTGGTGGCAAACAGTGGAAACCAAGGCCGAGGAAGGCCGTGTCTTTTCCTAGGTCTTTGTTCTGCTGACTTAGCTGCTGACTTTCCAGCCACAGAATGGTCGTCTCCTGGTCCCAGGGTGGCTGCTGGAGCTCCGACCTGGGAGGGCTGGGGTGGCAACTCCTACTGACTGAGGGGAAGGCCCTGTTGATTTCTCTTCCTGTCTTTCCACCACCACGGAGTCATTTGTCCAATTCTTGGCAAAGAAGGGAGAGAGAGAGAGAGACCAATAATGATTTAACCCCTAGACTTGGGGGAAGGATCTACCTCACCCAAGACTGGGAGATCTCTGCTTGACCCAAGTCCCAAGTCCCATCTGTAAGAAAGAAGTGGGACAATGACTATAGGATAGGAACTTAAGAGTCGGACACCATGATCAGCAGGGTCATGGGCCGGGAAGGGTGATATTGCACAGTTGATATCAGTTTGACCAATAAGTGGCCCTCCCTGAAGGCTGATCCCTGGACATGGTTTTCCTCCTCCCTTATGAAGGAGGTGAGCCGGGCTTTGGGGGGGGGGGCGGGGCTCGTGATTAGAGGACACACCTCCCCACGGATCTTCAGCCAGTGAGACGTCATCAGAGCAAAGCAAAGGCTCGGGATCACGGGGACCCGCAGAGGCCCCTGGCTCTGCCATTTCCTCACCTGTGTGACCACAGTCCTGTCAGCAGGGATGTCCACCAGGAGGCCTTTAAATAAATAAAGACCACTATCAACAAGGTATGAAGCACTGTTACGAGATAATTGGAGGGAAGAGAGAGAGATGGAGGTAGAGAGGACAGAGAGGAGGGTAAGGAGAGAGAGGGGGCCAGCAAAAGTGTGCACTAAGAGAACACGAAGGTAGCAACTTTAGATGGCAGCTGCCACCGAGGCTGGAATCAAGAGAGGCTGGAATGAGGCGCCAGGAGCCCAGATCAGATTCCTGAGCGCAGGATGCTGCTCTGCTGGTGCCAGAGTCTCAGAAGGGGCCCATGGCTGGTTCTCTGAGTGTTGAAAAAACTGCAAATTGGACCATCTTCTGCTCCAGGAATAGACAGCGGCTGCCAGGCAGAAGCAACGAGGCGAAGAGAAGTTCTGAGACCAGGAGCCGAGAGGAACCCCTCAGAAAGCCCCCGGGAGAGAGCCAGTCCCTTCTCTACTCCAGCCTCCATGCCCCTCTCTAGCGCCCCCTAGTGGTAGAACCTCCCTGGGGGCAGCTAGGGAAGGCTAAAGGGAGGGGTTATAGAGCCCCAGGCCTATCAGAGAGTAGGTCTGTCTCGGCTGCAGCAGCTGAAAGATGGGGGAAGTGACCCCCCGGATTAGTAGATACAGGCTGCAAGAAAAGTGTACATGGGTCTGCTTGCTTAGCGCTACATTTCTAGCTCCTAAGACAATGCCCGACCCACAGTGAGCATTAACAAATGGGGATTATAAAATGGAGTTTTGTTTTTTTTTAATTTTTAAGAAAAGGTAGGGAAGACTTGCCTAAGATTACTAATCACCCACTATAAATGCTGGGACAAGCATGGAGCCCTGCCTTGTGCCCTGATGAGGACGTTATGTGCCAGTAATGAGAGTGAAGCAACTGTTATAAAAACAATGTAGCCATGGCCGAGATGAGGCGTTCTCTGCCTTTCTGTGAGGATATTTGCTATTACTGGTGTCCCGGCACCTTCCGACCCTGAGGCCAATGATGTGTATCCCAGAAGTCTTCAGAGGCGTTTCCCCCCAAGGCTGGTGGCATGCCCAGGAAGGGATTCGTCTTCTCTGGCTGGCTCTGGGCATCTGACACTCTCCTCTGGTTCAGCCCTCTTGCCTCTATGTCCTCTGTAGAGGCTCCTGTCTTCCCAGCCTCCCCAACATCAACCTGCTTAGGGGGTTGAGACCAGTGTCCTCTAGCAGTGTTTCATGAGCCACCCCGGGACCGCTGTGCGCACATCCAGAACATCTCAGGCTGTGGACGGTTAGAGGGTCCACTACAGGATCATCCTGGCACCTCTTTCTGGGTCCGTGTAGTGGCAATTGTCCTGGCTGCCTTCGGAGGGAGGGAGATCTGAGCTCAGTTGTTCTCAGAGGGAGCTCTGACCCGGACCCCCTGGGAGCAAGGCTGGGGTGGAACCACCCCTCCTCCTGAGGCAGGGAGGACAGAGCCCACCCTGCCCTCTTCCTGAGGACTTCACCAGGCAGGAGTCTGCTGTCCCTCCCAGCCATGTCCCCCTGTTGGATCTAGGGCAGAGGTTTCCCGGCATCTCCCCCCTCCAGCTGACCGTGTTCCTGCCCAGGTGGGAGGTCCGAGCCCTCAAGTTCACACACAGCCTTGTTTGCCTGTCTGTCAAAACGCCTGCTGAAATAGAAAAAAATCCACTGGATGCGAAAGCAACTGGGAAAGACGAGGAGAGAACAAATAGGCCATGACGATGTGCAGAAAGCCATCTCTGTCACTGGCTCTGACCCAGAAATGTCCTTGATGACCTCCTATGGATGGCCCACTGAACATTCCAGGGAATTCCAATACTGACAACAGAGACAGAGATTGACGGTTACGGTTCAGGGGGCGGCTTCCTGGGCACTCGACTGGAATGAAATTGCGTAGCACCAGGAAAGCCCAAGGGAGATCCCAATAGTCTGCCTTCCAGATGCCATCGTACAAAGGGACCACGCTTGACTTGGGGTTCCAGAGTCTGAGATCATCTTTCCACCTTAAATCTCACAGGGTACTCCATCTTCTAGAGCCTTCTCTAGGTTCCCAGGATTTCTCACTGGCTTCACGGAGATGGATCAATTCTATGATTTTCCCATCCTCCCAGCTTCTTTTCCCAGAACAGAGTGTTAGGCTCGCTGTCCCAACTGATCAGTCTAAGGACCCTGCAAGGACATGCCGACTTAACGAGACAGTGAACAGCTTGTGGGAGATGGAGCCTCGCTGTGAATCTGGCTTTCCTGACCCCCAGACCAGCTGAACTGAGGAATCTCAGGCACTTCTCGGTGGTGGGTTTGGGTGGGGCAATGGCAAGGGGAAAGCCCCCCACCCACCACACACACAATTTCAAGATGGCGGTTCCCTTGTATTCTAGGCACTGGGGTTATAGTCATTCATTCATTCAGTATTTATTGAACTCCTACCGTAGGCCTGTCATCATGGTAAGTATCTGGGGTAGGATACAGATGAACAAGACACGCACACTTCCCCTATTCTCAGGGAAAGCAAGTCTTAGTTGGAGAGACAGGAAATAGATATAAAACACGTGATTTTAGATAGTGGCTCCTGGTTTTCAGCTGGACAAGAAGTAGGCTGTGTGAGAGAGAGGTCTGCAGGGATTTGGGGGGAGTGCTCTCAGAAACAGCACACACAAAGGGTGAAGGACACAGGGTGGGCGTGGAGGAAGGTGAGCTGTGATATGCATGCTTCATAAGCCTCAGCCATCCTGTTGGGGAGCTCTGGAACCTGAGACAATAAGCAGAGTTGGTCCTAATTGAAACCACAGAATCAGACATTCGTATGCCCACCTGACTGGACATTGGATGTGGGCTGCCTCCAGGAAGCGGGCCTGGGCCCTGGTGAAGCAGCTCCCTCTCGTAAAGGCCAATGGCTGGAGTGATAGTGTGTTGGGTGTAAGTTGCTGGCTACCAAGGCCCCAGCAGCTCAGGCAGTGAGTGCCTCAGCAAGATCTGACCAACACACCATTATCCACTATAGTGTCCATTACCATATCCACTACAGCATCCACGACAGCATCCACAGTGGTATCTGCTACAAGATGTAGCATGTGCAAGGAGGGGGAGTGGGGAGCAGACCAAGAGCTGTGGGTAAGAGTGAGATGGGCTATTTAAAAAGGTCCTGAGGCAAGACCTCTCAGAGATGTGCGTGGCACAACGACTTGATTGCTGTGAGAAAGTGGACCATTCAAAGTCAAGGGCATCCGTGGTTCTGAACAGAAGCAACAGCAGACGCAAAGCAGAGAGCAAGCCGGGCACATTGAGGGAACAACAGTAAGTTGGGGTGTCTGGAGCCACAGAGTGAAGGAGGAGCTGATGGCGAGTCAGTGGGCAGAGGGCCAGGTGGGCGGTGGAAGGAATTTGAACACGAAGTGTGATGGGAAACGTGGCACACGCCACAGGGGGCAATCGTGATCATCGGATCCACGTTTGGAACAACTCACTGCATAAATAATGCGCCTCTAGGGCAGGAACGCAAGAGGACAGGCATTTGAGGACTGCTGCAGAAATGGAGGGAAGAGGGGACGGTGGTGGGACAAGTTTCAGGGAGGTGGGCCCCAGCTGGGGAGTGATGGTGTCTAGATACATGTCCCCAGTGGAGGCAGGAGCTAGAGAATCGAGTTAGGCTGAAAGATGAGGCAGCAGGGAGGGGCAGGTCCAGAGGAGGGCCGGGAGGGAATCAGGGGCGCTCCCCAAGTCGAGATGCCCAACATAGGATGTGCATATCTGCAACATTACGTCTTCTCCAAGATTGTTGGAAAATGAGAATTGCACTACTCAAATAAAGCATGGAAAGAAAGAAAGGAGAGGAGAGTGGAGAGGAGGAGAGAAAGGGGGGATGGGGAGGAAGAGAGAGATCGCTGTATCATGCTGATTTGCCTGAAATTTAATTTTCACATCTAGGGACATTCAGCCTGAGACCCTGCAGAAACACTACTCAGAGACCCCTGGGACCACCACGTCCACACAGGAAAGAAGGCCTGGCTGGCTGCTTCCAAGAAGTATTTCCATGGGATAAGTTTAGGACTCTGTGTTTTCTGTCCTTCTTTTTTTAATTGAGACAGTTGACTTTGTCAGCCAGCCAAGAGTGGATTTCTCTCATCAGGGTGAACTCATATGGATCAATAGGAGCAGCCTCCTAAGAGACTGATAAAGCAGAAATTCTGTTTACCTTGAAAAACGCACTCATCTTCCAATCATGTGAGCCAGCCCTGGCCGCTCTTCCCCTCAGGTAGAAACACACGGGAAACTACCTCCCAACCCAAGGACTGCTTGGTAAGCAGGAGCCAGAGAGAGGGAATGACCTGAAGGACTCAAACATGGTATGTTATTAAAGTATTAAAATATTTCTTAACTGATGGACAAATGGCTTCTGTCCTGAGATCTTACACTGGGTCCTTCCCATGCCCGGGACCACCCCCCACCCCAACCTCCCAGCCACTAGAAAGTAAGCATTGGGTGTAGCAGAGACCCTAGGTCCTTGCTCCAGTTGTAGCTGAACACCTTCATGTTTGGCTGGTGCCTGTACCATGCTTTAAAAGGTTGACTCATCCCTGCTCAGAGCCTTCCAGTCATGATCCCCTGTGCCCTACCCGCTCTCCTTAACAGAGGCTCAGCCAGCAGAGTCCAGGACCCCACTAATGTGTGGCCCCCCCTCACCCAGCCTTGTCTTGGCCAGAATGGAATAGGTCCCAGCCACACTCCTTAGTGTCCTTTCCCTATGCGTCTGTGACGCTCTGACTCATTTTGGCAGCCATTCTCTCCCCAGGGATGTTGGTGCTGTCAATCTACACAGCTCTGGTCGGAATTCCATCCTGTCCATTTAAGAAGACTTTGAATATATCTCCTTTGATCTGAGGCTGGCTGGTTTTATCATTTTTCTCTCCGAGGGAAATTATATTTTCCATTTCCAAGTTCTTGGGGGGTGCCTCACACAGTCAACCCCCATCGACGGTCCAAACCGAGGAGTTTAATTTTCATGGATTCCACCGGAGCTCGAGCTGAAATAGACCTTAATAATCATTTAATTCAACCCTCTTGTTTTATGGACAAGGTAACCGAGGACCAGAGGAAGAATGGCAGGCTGAATTATTATTTATAATGAATATAATATTTACAACCAGTGCAAATCACAAAGAAGGCATTAATAAACTGATCCATACCAGAAAGCTGTTCACTCAGGTTTTTTATAGCATGTAAGCTTGGTGACCTTCCTGAGCAGACAGAAACCAACACCCCACTGTGGAGAATGCCAGGCAGCAACCACAGGCAAAAAAAGAAAAAAAAAATCCGTGCATACAAATCTCAACACCCACCTAACAAAGAAAGGAGAGGAACTCAAGAAAAAGGGGGGAGAGTTTTGATAAATGTTTAACATAGAGTAACTGAGGTGGTGCAATTAGCCCCCTCTTTTTGAATGAATAAGTCATGTGACATTTATGTTACTGTTTTGACCTCATGACATTTGTTCCTGACAGCTGCCCATTTTCTCTGGAGGGGTCACTCCCTTTGACTCTAGGTGGTGTTGGAAAGATGTGAACACTCGTCCCTGGTTACCATCACTAAAGTCCAAGGGTTTGGATCCTTCTTCCTGCTGCTCCCAAACCACAGTGGAGAAACAGCAGAGCAGCTGTCTCCTGGGACTCCTGAGTTCATCATCCTGGCCACCACCCCAGAGAAGCTCCTGGGGTTCCTGCCTCCCATCCCCCAAGGGACCAGAGTTGCTGCCTGTTTCCAGCCTTCCCATCAAGTCTCCAGCCTTCCCGTCCTGTGATGTGTTCTCTGTATCACCCCATTAGATTCTCTTACTGCTCAAGGCTTGTTCTTGTTATTGACAGCAACAGAAACCCCACATATACTTCCCCAAGGCCACTTACCCAGAGACAGAGGCAAAGCTGGACCCCTAACACAGACACTGTGATGGGTGGAATCATGTGCTTATTCTCTAAATTCGTTCCTAACCCTAGGACCTCAGAATGTGGCTGTACTTTGGAGTCAGGGTTTTTACAGAGACAATTAAGTTACAATGAGGTCCCCAGGTAGACCCTAATCTAATGTGACTGGCATCCATATAGGAAGAGGAGATTTGGTCAGGCGCAGTGGAATAGACCTGTAATCCCAGCCAGTCAGGAGGCTGAAGCAGGAGGGTTGCAAGTTCAAAGCCAGCCTCAGCAATTTAACAAGGCTCTAAGCAACTTAGCAAGGCCCTGTCTTGAGATAAAATACAAAATAGGGCTGGGATGTGGCTCAGTGGTTAAGTGCCCCTGGGTTCAATCCCCAGTACCAAAAAAAAAAAAAAAAAAAAAAAAAGAAGAAGAAGAAGAGGAGGAGGAGGAGGAGGAGGAGGAGGAGAAGTGTCCACATATAGAGGGAAGATCGTGTGAGGACACAGAGATAAGAGGGCCACCTATAAGCCAGGAAAGAGGCCTCAGAAGAAATCAGCCCTGCCAGCACTTTGGTCTTGGACTTCCAGCTTCCGGGACTGTGAGAAAATAAATTTCCTCTGTTGACGCCACCCAGTCTGGAACTCTGTTAAGGCAGCAGCAGCAGCTCACACGGCACCTTCCCCAGCCCCGGTGTGACTGTTTTAGACATCATGCCAGCTTCGCTGTACCCGTCATCCTTGGAGAAGCTCAAATGAGCAGGATGTTCTTAGGACCGAATTTCCTGGACGGGCTTCAAAAAACATTCTCCCTGGTGACGGGGACACTGAAAGGCACCAAAACACACCCACCGCCAGAAAGTAGAGCTTTCCCTCCCTCCGCTTCTTTACTAATGGACAGAGCCCAGAAAAACAAGATAAATGGCTTTTTGGAGAAAATGATCATTTCTTAATAAATAAATGAGGATTGAGAGCCCAAGCTGACAGGGGTTTTATCTCGTTTTCCCAGCATCTGTTCAGAGGAGGGAAAGCAAACAGAGGCCCAAGGTAGTTCTCTTATTTCCCCTTTATCCTGATGCTGGGCTGGTAGCGGGAGGATGGAGGTCTCCGAGCCATGCCCCTTTCCTCCACCTCCCCTGCTGCACGTGCTCCAAGCAAAGCAGCCCGGCTTCCCCCTGTGGCAGGCAAGTAATTGCAGAGGTCTCTTGGGGGAAATAGCCCTGATGTTACCTCCTGGAAGGTCAGAGGGAGGTGCTTAGGGTAGAGGGGATGGGAGTCGGTGGAGGCCAAAGGGCTGAACAGTAATGGCGGCTCTCAGCACCAGCTCTTAACATAATGGAAAAGCCCTTTGCAGGGCCATGCGGGGGCAGCCGCACACAAAAATGCAATCTCCTGGAACAGAGAGTGGGCAGTGACAAGCAGCTCATCTTCCATTACACCAAGGTCTTAAATCACCATCCACCAAAGCCAACAGCAAAACCAGACCACTGTTCTCCCAGGCTCCACGGGCCTCTTGGCATATTCCCTGAGCTCTGTAGCAAATGCAAGTGTACGTGACAGAGCTGTGCACCTTGTAACTGAATCGTAGTCCCCTGAAAAAGGACATTGTTGAAGTCCTGACCTCTAGTACCTCAGAATGTGGTCTTATTGGGGAGTAGAGTCTTAACATTGGTAAATCAAGTTAAAATGAAGTCCTAAGGGTTGTTTTAACCCAAAATGACTCAAGTCCTAAAAAGGGGAAGTTGGACATAGAAACACAATGGGGAGAATGCTACATGAAGATAGAAGTATAAAGTTTGGCGTGATGCTTCTCCAAGTGAAGGAACACCAAAGATTGCCAGCAAACCAAGGGAATTGAAGGGAGAAGTCTGGAACAGATTCACCCTCACAGCCTCAGAAAGAACCAACATTTGACTTTGGACTCCTTATCTCCAGACCTGGAAGACAATATTGTCTTGCTTAAGCCATTCACTATAAGGTAATGTTTTGTTACAGCAGCCAGAGCAAACTAATACATGCAAGAAACCCCTGGCCCAAAAGGCAAGGGAAAAGTAGTCCTATCTCATCATAAGATAATATACTCTTGTGAGACCACTGGAAGGAATTGGGAAGAAAGAAGCTGAGTCATTCCTTCTGCCATGGGTCTGCCGGTGTAGTCATTACCAACCAAGAGGAGTCCCCACATAGAAGCAAATTTTTAAAGGCATAATCCCTTTTTCTTTAACAGTGCTGACTCTCTCCCTCTCCATAAGGGCAGCTCTGCCAGCTGAATCACAGTTTTAATGGCAGCAGGAAGTAAGAAGGGACCTTCCTGAAGTGGCCTTGGGCGTCCCAGGTTGAGTTGCCAGACTTGGAAAAGAAAAATCAAGGACCCCCACCTTGGATGGGAAGATGAAGGTCTACGAGCAATGCCCCCTTTAAGTCAGAATTTCAGATGAATGGTGACAGATGTTTTAGTATGTCTCAAGTAATACATGGGATAGGACACCCCTGCTTTTCCGCCAGCCCACCCCGTGCACTTGTTTATTCTCTGTATCCATCCTCTCCCTCATTCCTAACCGGGGAGGAGGGTCCTTCAGCTCGTCAATTCATCAAGGGTTCAGAGAGCAAGGACCAGGGTGGTCTGTCCCTTGGATGCTCTTCTGCCAAGGAAAGGCCTCTGCCTCCTACCATGGAGACTGTTAAGGCTCTAACCCCTTCAAAATCCATCAGAGGCCCCACAGCCACCTTCATGGCATTGACTAGAGGGGATCCAGCCTAAGGGTGAGCAGAAGGCCAGAAAGAGAAAAGAGAGAAAGGTCAGCAGCAAAGGGAACTACTGGGCACCCATCCAAAGCTGGCTCTGGGGGCCTGTGGGACGGTCTGTGAACCAGGCGCTGCCCTCCGATGCTTGCACGGTTACGTATTCTTAGACCTGTGACCTTTCTGGAGAGATCCGCACCTGCACATTGCAGGGACTGACCAAAGTCACAGGCACTTTGTTACTGGGCATGAAGCTGGGCAACCTGCCCGTGGACTCTGCACCCTGCACGCTGCCCGGCACACACACGTGGTGTTCAGGGAACATCTATCAGGTGTCAAACGAATGGTCGCTGCAAGAGAGTCCCCCCAGCCTCTCTTCCTTGGAAATCAAAAGCCAGAAGGTGCAACCCAAGGCATCTCTTCCCCAGACATGTTGAGGGTCTGCCCACTGAGTGCCAAGACCCTGGCTTAGGATGTCGAGGATGCACTCCTGCCCAGGGACGTGGAGCTACAGGCAGAGGCTGGGAGGAAGGGAGGCTGGCCAGGTTTGTGGCTGCAGGAGGATACAGACGCATGGCGATATGCCTACAGCTGAGGGGGAGTCTGGTTTGCAGGCCCACGTATCCAAGACTTTTCTCACAAGCCAGGGGAAGAGTGCTGGTCCAGGGAAATACCAGGAGGCTTGAAATCCAAACAAACTGTCGAGGTGATTATTTCCCCTTAAATTTTTTATAAGTTGAACTTGGCACAATTGATCTGGTGCTGCTGCAGACGACAGAGAACGTGATCCTGCTTCAACGCAGCGCGTGTGGGGAGGGCAGCAGTTTGGGGTCTAAAGAAGGGAGGGAGAGAAGGAAAGGAAGAAAACCAGAGGAGAAGGGAGACAAAGAGAACTCAGTGGAAATTTCATCTGGCCAATACCCAAATCTGGCTTTGTCCTCGCAGCGTGAAGCTCCCTGATTGGGTAAGGAGGTCACAGCAAGCCTTTTCAAACTGGCTACTTTCTTTCTTTTAAAGAACAAGACTGCATTTGATTAGCTGACCATTAAGTCCTAGAGGGGTGGGGCTGTGAAAGGAACAGGACAGCAAGAAGCTGATGACGGGGAACAGCTTCCTTTCTGAGGCTCACGGGCTCTTTGAACGCATTGTTCTGATCACAAATCCCAGGGCCATAAGAAGATTTAATGACTGAGATCCACACTGATGGACAGATGGGTGGATCTGATGGACACCTATAAAGACCCCATTAGTCATGAGCAGGCACCACGTGAGGCCTGGGGATCCCAAATGCAAACAGAGAGCTGAGCCCCAGGCTTCCAGTGTTCCCAGAGGGGAACACTGGTACCACCATGGTTTGGATCTACAGTGTCCCCCAAGGTCCCATGTGTTAAAGGCTTGGTCCCCAGTCTGTGGAACTATTGGGAAGTAGCAGGACCTTCAAATGGTAGGACCTAGTGGCAGTTTCCTCTGCCACACACTTTTGCCACGATGTTCTCCCCTGTCACAGGTCCCAAAGCAGCATGGCCAAGTGACCATGAACTTAAACCTCTGAAACCGTGAGCCTAAATAAAATTTTCCTTCTTTTAAGTTGTGGATCTCTGGTATTTTGTCACAGAAATGGAAAAGCAAACCCAGGCACATTTTAATAGGACAACATGCTCATCTGTACCCACTACTGCCTGTGGGCACATGAGGGGGTAACCTTACCCGGGCCAGGGATGGGGTGGGGAAGACGGTGGTAAAGTCCAAAGACTTTTAAATATCACAGAATCACAGATCTTCACCTTTTTAGGAGTCTGTGGCCCGATGTCAGCCTCCTCCACAGACTCTTACCCTTTTCCTGTTCAGTCCGACAGCTTTCTCCCTATTCTGGTTGTGTTCGTAACCAGGGACCAATTGTGCATACTTAATGGCATGAGGTTTCTCTTTGTGGGGTACATGAGTCCTCCCAGGGTGTATCTTGTGGACACACAAAATCCCTGTACCACATGTACTTGAACATGTTAACGAAATTAAAATCATGCAGTTCCTGACGCATGTGCATGTTCTATTTCCTTGTAATTCTCACCAGTGAGTGAGATGGGACTGTTCCTCCTTTTTATTGTCTGTGAAATTCCAAATACATCTTATGGAAATGTCATGCATTCATTCAGTAACTGCTCACCTGATGCTCCATGTTCCAGTCACTGTGTTGGGGCCAAGGACTCCGTAATGACACAGGTAGACACAGGCCTGGAATTTGCAGTGGCTCTTGAATGCTTCTGTGCATCTCAGTTACTTCGGGAACTTGCTTAAAACGCAGATGCCTAGGCCTGGTGTTGGGGAAAATATAATTAAATATCCAATCATAACTGACCATTGCACAGGGTGACTCTCAAGGTAATGGGCTTCCTGGCATCTAGAAAGAGTGATGTAAAAATCCAGTGGTTGATTTCAGAGCACCCAACTCCACAGGAACACAGCGATGAAGCAGGGAAGGCCATCAATATCAGTCCCATAGGCATATTGTCCCAGCATACAGACCCAGAGATGGGAAGGCACGTGAGAAAGGATAGCCCCCAATGTGAAAACTCCTGAGTACTTTTGCCTGATTATTATTCCATTTTGTCTAATTGCATTTTAAAATGCTCGGTGGGGAAAAAAATGCCAAGTCTTTTAATAAATTAAAAGCAGGTCTGCTTTTTAACCTGCAGCAGGTTTTTCAAAAGTCCTGCTGTGGGCACACCACTCAGAGACGCGGTCTTTACAGATGAAGGTAATTAGTGAACACGTTCACCTCTGGAGCTGGGAGGGAGGTGAGGGCATTTGGTTGGTTGCAGAAGTAGCTTCCAACTGACTGGGAGAAAACTGGTCCTCACAAAGGATGCCTAAAGATTCAGACACTGTTTTCTCTTTCTGCAAATCAGAAGACGGAGTGTGTGCAGGAACCCAAAGCTCAGGGAAAGGCGAGATGCAGCTTTTCTTGGCTCTGAGGCTGAAGAATTGCATCTGAGGTTCACTGTCTTGTGGGCCGTGATCAGGGACACTTGGATGCCCAGCAGAGCTGGATTTAGGGGGAGAAGAGCTGGGCAGCTATCCCAGTAACCAATCTACAAGGGATGCCAAAAGATCATGGGACTACATCAGAAATACGGTGCCAGTGACTCAGGTTTCCAAGTGCGACTCTAGTTATGATGGGTGAAATGGAAACTCTGGCCAAAGTTTCTTGCGTTGATATGTACAACACATTCAGAAAGGTCCAGAAAGGTTTGGTGGCAATAGAGCCAGGCGAGATTTAAATCTAGGTTCCACTAACTTACTGGATGTGGGACCTCAGGCAAGTTCTTTCACTTCTCTGTGCTCTGTGTCCTTATCTATAAAATGAGCATCTCAATAGTGCCAGGGTTTTTATGGTGGTGGCAATGGTTGTTGATGTGATTTGGTTTGGTTCAGCGCTGGGATTGGACCGAGGACCTCGTGCATGCTAAGTACACACTACCATAGAGTTCACCATGGAATTTCACCCCCAGCCCAAGTACTAGGTGCACAGGAAGAACTTGAAACCCAGCCTGGCATGTAGCAATAGCTATATAAAGTCAGCAGTTTGTTATCATTTTTGCAACTAGCTCAAGCAAGGTGTCCCGGTGCTATTCCAAGCTGCACCTCTCTCTACCTGAGACCTGAAATATGGGCTCCTGAATAATGAGTGCTGATTAATTAACAAGTAATTAATTTTACTTTCTTAAAAATTTAAGTTCTTTGAGATGTCTAGAAAGAAATGATCTGATTGGAAAGATACAAAAGATGCATTTTCCAAACAGTGGCCTGGACTCACCCTACTCAGTGCACAGAGGAGAAAGGAGCTTTTGGCAAGACAGTGTGGTGGACCTTTTCTGCAAACTTTTATGCTCCACTGGTATTTCACACGGCAGAAGACCAGGAGAAACACATACTTGGCCACGGAGAAACAAACCTCGCTATATCCAGGTGCACAGCCACGCGCTCACTCGGCTGGAACCAGGGTTCACGGCCACAGGCCAGATATGAGTTACTGCCTTTGGACCACTTAGAGCCAGGCAACGGTTGCTGGGCAGGATCCCGAGTGTGGGTAGCCAGGGTTCTTACTGTCAGGCCAGAGGCCTGGAGATGTTGCCCTGTGTCCAGAGTCAGCCCCTGACCAAGGACGACCTGCTACCTCCACCAGGGTGTAGCCAGACACCTGGGACCTATCATTGATCCCCAGGATGAGCAGGACCATCTCTCACGAGGCTCCTCGGGTTTCTTCTTACCAATTGCTTGGTTGTTTTTGTTCTGTCGTGGTTTGAATATGAGGTATCCCCCAAAAGCTCATGTGTGAGACAATGCAAGAAGGTTTAGAGGAGGAATGAGAGGGTTAAAGGAGCCTTAACCCAATCAGGGAAGTGATCCCCTGATGGGATTAACTGAGTGGTGACCCGAAGGTGGGTGGGGTGTGGCTGGAGGAGGCGGGTCATGGGAGGCGTGCCTTTGGGGTATATATTTTGTATCTGGCAATTGGAGTCTCTCTCTCTCTTCTTCCTGATCATCATGTGAGCTGCTTCCCTCCGCCACACTCTTCTGCCATGATGTCTGCCTCACCTGAAGCCCCAAGAAGGGAAGCAGCTGTGTATATGGACTGGGTCCTCTGAAACCGTGAGTCCCCAATAAACTTTCCTCCTCTTGTTCTGGTCAAGTCTTTTAGTCACAGCAGTGAAATCGCTGACTAAACAGGTCCCCTGGAGTTCACTTTGTCCATAATGAAGGACTGACCTTCCCTGAGAAGCGGAGATGTGAGGGGAAGTCCTGGCTTAGCCCTGGGAGAAAGACTGAAAGATACCGACGGGAGTGTGGATTCATAGCGCATCTCGTCTTTCTCAGGCATGCTCGGCATGCGTCTGAAGGAAGTTTCCCAAATGCAAGAAAGCCTTCCACCGGTGAAGATAGCCAATAAAACTACCTCCCTGGGCTGGGCTTGGGACTCAGTGTAGAGCGCTTGCCTAGCCCATGTGAGGCACTGGGTTCCATCCTCAGCACCACATAAAAAAATAAATAAGTAAACAGTTGCCAACATTAAAAAAACAAACAAGCTACCTGATATATAAAAGAAAAAAAGAACATAATCAAGGATTATAGGAAACATTTGCTGACATGAAATTTTACTACCCCACTCACCTATAAGCTCCATCTTTTTTTTTTTTTTTAATTGGTGCTGGTGATTGAACCCAGAGCCTCACTTTTCTTAGCTCGTGGTTTGCTCTACCACTGAGCTGCACCCCCTGCCCAAGTCTTGAACACTTTAAATTTGGTCTTTGTAACCACATCCATGTATGTATCCATGTATGTATTAAAGAAGTCTATCCTAGCTTCTGTCTCTATTTTCGTGGTATATATATAGAAAAACTGTTGAAAGAAAGACCATTTCGAGTAAGCCCAAGCATCATGCTGTGTTTGGTGTTTGTAAGCAATTCCTTATTTTAGGCACAGAGACTTAGAACTTGTACCAATAGAAAGTCAGGCTTCCCTTTCTCCCCTCTCAATACATGTGCAACAACGGGCTGGGGTTGCAGCTGAGTGGCAGAGCGCTTGCCTCGTACATGTGAGGCACTGGTTTCGATCCTCAGCACCACATAAAAATAAATAAATAAACAAAATAAAGATGGTGTCCATGTGTAACTAAAAGAATATTTAAAAAAAAATAAATGTGCAACAACATTCAAGGGTCCACTTTGGAGGGTGTCAAAATATTGGCTTGCTCAGGCCTGATCTGTGCACTTGACCCAAGGCCCCTCTGCCCCCGCCCCCCACCCCAGCCTGACCACAACGGCCCACAAGGCCAAGGCCAGAGCCACAGCAAGTGCAGCTTCTGAAATGCTCCAGCCCCAGCCAGGAGTTCTCTGAGGCACCTGGATGGCTTCAGGAGGCCTCTGAGCATTCGATCAGATGTGGCTGATAACAGCCGAGGCCTAGCCAGAGTCCCTACCACGGCATTTCTATTTCCTTCTCGATGACACGTCAAACCTGTCGTTGGCAATGTTTTCTGTTGATGACTGACGTGCCATTATCCTCCTCTTGCACACTTAATTGTTCTACTTCAGTTTGCCTTAAAATGCAGAATCATTTAAATAGTCTTTCACTTTTTCTTTGAAGGTGATACAGGGAGTGAATCATAGGGCGTATTTCCTTCCAGTCTTTTCCCCCTGATGTGTAGACATGTTTCGTTTTTCTAAATACATTTCTTTATTTACAGAGTTGGGATCGCACTGTTTTCTAGACTAATTCACCGTTTCACTTTAGACTGAAATCACGTTCTTGTTTTGCTTCTCTGCATTGGATCAGTCTGGGTCCTGGCAGGAAACAAGCTTTCCTTTAGCCTCCTGAGGACAGTAAGGGACCAGGGACCCAGAAGGGTGCTGCAGTGCCCTGGACAAAACTAAGCACAATGGGAAGCTATTCCCACTGCTGAACCTGGTGTGTGGGGGCGGTTACTGGGACGTGAGGTAGAGGAGGGGGAGGGGACCTCAGGGGGAGGGTGATGCCTGACACAGTCTCTGGCCTTAAGGAGAGAAGCAGCCCAGGAATCGAATGCCCATCCTCTCACCACTGGACAAACCCCAAAGGAGGACAGTGGGCAGGGAACCTGGATGATGGAGAATGAATCTGGAGGGCAAAGGAGAATATCCGTCCACACATCTTGCAATGGTCTGCATCTGGAATGTCCCCCACAGGCTGGTGTGTTAAAGGCTTCTTCCCAGCTTGGTGCTGTTAGAAGGTGGTGCGACCTTCTAACAAGAGGTGAGGCCCAGGGGGAGTCTTCTGGTTATTGGACGCATGCCCTTGAAGGGGCTAATGGGACCCCAGTCTCTTCTTCTTCCTCTCCTTTCCACTTCCTGACCAGTTTGGCTCCGCCGTGCTCTCCCACCAGGATTCACCACTCACAGGCCTCAAACAACAGGCCAATCAGTTCTGGGCTGAAATCTCCAAAACCAGGAGCCAAATAAACCTTTGCTTGTGATAAGTTGATTATCTCAGGCATCGTGGAAGCAGACTGGTACACATCACCAAGTGAGCTCTAAGTACACCTAAAAAACAAAGACAGCCTAGTATTCCTTATAGAAAAGTGCCATGAATTATTTAACTAAGTTCCTGTGGATTGTTTGACTTTTTTTTTAAACTATTATAACTAGCACCGAAATAAATATTCTTTTACATACACTTTTGACTGCTTTTCTGATTATTTTCTCAGGATGAATTCCCAGGGCTGACTCTATATTTTTAAGGCTTCTCATATATGTCACCAAATAGCCCTCCAAAAGGCTCTTATGCCCCCTCGATGCCGCAGGACATGCATATGCAGGAGGCAACCTGGGGAGAGGCTGCTCGTTGGTCTCTGAGGAGGCAAGAAGGCTGCGGGCCTTGAGGAAACCCCTGCCCTGGAGACCCATGGGCACGAAAGGTGGCTCCTCCGAGTCCTGAAAACCGACCTGTTCTCGGGAAGGAAGACAGCTCCAGAGTCGGTTCACTAGAGGGTCAACTGGAGCATATGACAAAGGGACCCGGGTGAAGGCCACCAGGGAGGGGGAGTCTGGTTTCATGTGACCTCACTCACCTATGGCCAAGGGTACAGTAAACAGCAGGGGACGGTCACCCAGGGCTCTTCCTGGGGTCATGTCTTGGGGGAGTCATTGCAGTCGGCAAGGAGAGGGTCAGGCAAGGACTGGGGCGCAATCAAGAAGCCAGGACAAGAGGGGACACCAGGGTGAGAGAAGGAGCTGCCAGAGAGGGGAGAAGAGGGAGGACGCGGAGGAGGCTCGGCCCGTGGGGCTCCCTCCTAACACAGCCTCCCCTGGGTCTCTAGCAGGCAGGAGCGAGGAGAGGGGTGCTGGGGAGGGGAGCAGAGAGCCCCGTCCAGGAAGCTCCACGCTGGATTCTACTTTTCCTCCTTCAGGGGACAAGCGATTCCCCCAGGCCAAAGACCACCTCCTCCTTGGTGCCTAGAGGCGCTGGAGGTTCGAGGATCTCACCAGATCAACTGAGGCAGAGCCGTGCAGCGAATGGAATGAAGCTGCCTGTATTTGTTTCTGGGCAGATGCAGAACATCCGTATCTGCTTGGTGGTTTATGAATTTAATACAAAGAGATAAAAGGCCAAGCCCACGTGGGCAGGGATACAGGGATTTAGAGTTCATTACTGATACAAGTGGTCACCTTCATAGCCCACTCGGCGCGTATTCTGTGCCCTGGTGCCAAGGCTTCTACGCACAGGAGATTTCATTCCCCTGACGTGTGCGCAGCTCATACTGTGTGTCCAGAGACAACTCGGGTATCTGACCCTGATACCTGCCAGGTCCAAAACCTGCTCCTGGCAGGTCCCTTCCCACCCTGCCCCAGTGCCTCCTCCAGGCAGTCCTCCCTGACCACCCTGCCATTCACTCTTTATTTTCCTCCTACCACCCTCTGGTGTTTGTGTGTGTGTGTGTGTGTGTACATTTGTTCATTCTCTGGCTCTTCACTAGAAGAGGGACATCCTGAGTCCTTGCAGGAGGGTAACCTTCCTGTGGTGTTTGCCTCTGGGGTCTAGACGACCCCACTTCCCAGGTCTTGATGGCACATCCCTTAGCGGTCCTACATTGATGAGCTCCTTGGTTGCAAGTCACAGAGCCCAGTTTGACTAGCTCGAGTAAAAGGCAAATTTATTGGGAGACAGAAAGGCTGGAGGCCAAGGCTAGGGAACTTTCAGAAAGCAAGGGAGGGCAGAGACTTGACCAGGTCTCCCCGGGTCACATGGGAAGAGGCGACACTGTAGCTGGATATCAATGAACTGGACACCTGATGCTCCACCTCTATGCTTTCAATACCTGTCAATGATTCATGAGCCACGTCTACTTTCTTCTGCCTGTCCTGCAAGAGTCAACATCCTGTGTGACTGACTGAGCTTGGGTTGCATGTCCCCTGTCGGCCTCCCTTGCCCAGGTTTTGGTCCCCTAGCAGGAGGTAGTACGTTGAGACCCTCTGAGATAAAACATGTAGGAGACTCCTCCCAATTGGAAGGACAGGGTGTTGGAAGGCAGAGGCCTTCTGAACATAGTGCAAGAAGTGTCTGTAGGAAGCAGCTTCATTCCCAAAATGGTGGTAGAGGCTCGCTAAACCCCCTCTGGTAGCAGGTAACTTTTCCACACATCCCAAATCTGGGCTCTGGACCTTCTTCCTTCTGCCTGGAGCTGATCAGAGCCAGAGCTCCTGTTTTTAAATCCTACAGAGACAGAGTTAGCCGACATCCTGGAGCCTCGGCGTAGGTGAAGGACAGGTAACCGAAGACGTCTGGGATGGCAAGACGCCAGGTTCACCTGTGAGAAGCCCAGGTGGGGGACAGTCCCAGGGGAGGCAGTCTGGATTCTGCTCTTCATAAACCAGGACACAGGGCAGGTTTACAGCCGCCTCCCCAGGGCACCATCACCTCCCTTATGGGGTTTGGATGTCTAGTTGGCACCGTCTCCTGAGGAAAGATCAAAGAACCTCAAGTCTGCTTTCAAATGGGCAGCTTGTTTGTCTTCTGAAGAACCAAAAAAAATCTGGAAGCTGATACATCCTCTGCTTATCCTTCATGTCCCTCCTTTCAGGGTCCTGGAAAAGTAATGCTTTCTTCACAGTCACAGGGTGATCTGAAAAAATTAGATGCAGAACATTCTAGAAGCCATCAAATCAATGCTGGGCTCCCTGGACAACTTGGGCCTCGTAGAAGGAGAGTTTAGGTCTGGGACGTTTACAAGCACCTCCTATGCACAAATACTACCCTTTGCTCTCCTGCTGGGAGGAGGAGACACAGCATGTCTGACTGCACAGGGAAGCACAGCTCCCACGGGAGAGCTCACCTTTTGGCCCCTCACAGCCTCCCTAGTTCATCTCCTGGATACCCGGAGGTCCTTAAACCATCCCCAAATGAGAACCCTCCAGCCTATTTTTAAAAGCCCTTCAGGAAATGCGCTTGCTGCCCACACTTCCTCACCACCCACTCCCGCTTTGCAGGCTTCTGATCTGGCTTCCGCCCCACCTCTCTCCTTATGGGGACTCAGGAAGGACCCTGGGGGGCCTCCTCCTCACCACAAATCCAGCAGCCCTGCAGGCCCCATCCTCAGCCTGGGACAGGAAATCTCTCCTCCCTCGGTTTCCAAGGCAGGACACTCTTGCTTTCTGTCTTTGATGTGCTCATCTCCTGCAGGATCTGAGCTCAGCTCTCTCCCTCTCTGGGCCGCCCCCATGCTGCCTCTACTGCTCTGGGGCCCCACCTGCCACCTCCACCAGGCGGTCCTCACATCTGGTCTCTTCTGTCAACACCGGTCCTGGCTCCAGCCCCTGTGGGCATCTCGTCCCCCATGTCTTTTCTGGAAGTCTCAGTGTCCCCAATTAAACTGGTCGTCTCCTGCTCCACGTCAGTTCCTCCTTCATCCTCTCCTCTCCTCTCCTGTTGGCATTGCCACCCCCCCCCCAGGACCCACTTTCAAAATCTCAGCACTGTCTTTGGCATCCACTGGCCTTACTTTTCAAACGCGGCCAGTTGCCATATTCTCTCGTTGCAGCACTGCCCCAAGATGGCTCTCTCTCTGTTCCCAACAAGGGCTTCATTTCTACTCTTTTTTCCAGACCGTTGGAATAACCAGTCTCCCTCGACCCTCTCCTCCCACGTCTCTCCCCACAATCTGTATCTGGTGCTTTTCAAGGGTGCTCTCAAAGCTTGATGAGGAAGGTGCTATTTGGTCATTCCTGTGTTCTAAAGCCCGCAAGGGCTCCCAGGGCTGATAATAAATTCCCAACTCCTAAGCCTGGACGTGAACTTTGCATCATTCAGGGTTCTCCAGATCTCTTCCCATCATTTCCGCTTTACATACACATTTCAGCTGTTTCACCAAATTCCCGTGCATCTCGGACACTTGGCGCTTCTCCATCACCTTAGCTCAGGCTGCACCTCTCAGAAGATGTTTTTCTCTCTGTGCTCATCTGAGGACCTCCTGCCACAGCATTTGGAGTATGTGCCTCATTGCCCTACCAGGGCCTCGTGGGCAGGGCTATTGTCCTACCTGAGGAGACATCTGCTCACAGTTGGTATGTGTTGAACGAAGCCATCAGACTAGATAACTACACACCTGTTTACTCTTCACTGTGGGGAAAGACAGTCCAAAGTAGATATCACAGGGACGCCATCAAAGTAAAGAATATGGAAATGAGTCTGTCCACATCCATGAGGGCAAGTCAGAATGTAGGTCAAACCCCAGTTCTTGAGCAATGTGGACCATTGCTGGATAGATTTTAATTAATCTTATGGAAAATATTCCAGGGGCTCAGCCAGCCTGGGAAAGGAGGAGGGGCAGGCGGAAGCGCGCCAGAGCGGCTGCTGTCAAGAAACCTTTCTTCCTGTAACCGTATCCCCGGGGACCAGGCCAGTACCTTTGCTAATCTCCCTCTCTGTGGTCACTCAGGATATGATTACTGGCATCTGATGCAAGCACATGTTTCTGTTCTATTAATCTGAGTGAGGCTGAGAAACTGGAAAGGCAGCCACAAGGGCATTGCTGTGCTGGTCCAGTTACCACTTCACAGAGGAGCAAGAGAGGGGGAGAGGACGGACCTAGCAGATGGGCCGGGGGGAGGCCTTACGGAAGCAAAAAGAGATGAGAAAACCACCCGCAACAAGTTCCTGTAGCGGGAGGCCTGTTCCTTTCAGCTGTTACAAGATGGGGTGTGGAGGAGGGACGCAGGCACACACACAGGCTCACATGCGCACACACACGCTTGCACACGCTTGCACATGCTTGCACACACACACAGAGACTCACTGCTTCTCCACCACAGGGCTTTGGCCATGCACCTGGCAGCCCTTGGTCAGCATTGTTGCTCTGGGTGTACAGTCACCCACAAAGCACAAGTCTGTGTCACACTCAGAAGCCACCTAAACAGAAGGCTGCAGCACAGTAATGAAGACGTGAGCCGCTGAAACCGTGTCAGATGGCAGCAGTGACATCTGAAAAGCCGTAATTTGCTGCTCAGCATATTTTTGTTCCAGGTACCAGCGCCCACTGATCTGACTCTCCAAGACAGCATCTCCGGGCTCGGCTTGGCCAGCAGCCAGGTGGTCTCGGCTTTGCCAACAGGTTTCTGCTGCGGAGGTTCGGGAGGTCCTTCCTCCCTGTCATCGGATTGGGGCAGAATTGGAGGAGCAGGGGAGGTCCAAACCCACACCTTATTCCCCAAGTGCAGTTCTGTGAAATGACCCACTTCCTCTCAACCCCATCAAAGTGTCCTGGCCAAACATCTTCAAAGGGGGACTGGAAGGAGCCACAATAATTTTGGCCAACTCAGGGCTTGGGGGCTGCTGGAGAGGAACGATTATACCTTACAGAGCTCAGAAACATCCCCTGGGTTCTTTGGAGATGACACTCCCTTCTTTTAACTTGGGGGTGCTCCAGCCTTCCTCCTCCTCCTCCTCCTCCTCCTCCTCCTCCTCCTCCTCCTCATTGCTGCCTTCCCAGACCCTCAGCCCTGCAGACAAGACATTTCTGCAAATGCAGACATTCAAATTAAAGGCTCTGCCTACAGCTCTAGCCAGCCACCCGGCAGTTAGATGGAGTCAGTGCATGAGTTGAAGTTTGTACGTGCAAGGGCTGGGGTTATGTTTCACCCCAAGGAGCTGGGAAATTCAAAGTCAGGGCAGGGTGGCCTTTTCCATGGCCGTAATCCCCCCTGCTGGGCCTCCGCTCAGCAGCTCCTGTACATCTGTTGACCCTCTGCTCTGGACCGGCTTCCAGCTCGGTGGAGTGGGCGGAGAGGATAAAGTGACTGTGAACAACAGGAGCCTTAACTCCTGGCCTGGGTTCCTGAAAGCACAGGCTGCACACCAGCTAAGTTGCTTCAGAAACATTCCCGCCCCCTCCAGCCCTGGGGGCTCTAGGACCTTTCACTTGCATGGGGGGTTTGCCTCTAGGACCCCCCAGGGCTAACTGGAGCTTCATTCTGGGACTCAGAGGCTGGCAGGGGGCAGATAGGGGCATCATATCCATAGCCACTCCCCTGGCTCCTGAGATGTGCTGGGAGTCCCCCGCAGGAAGGTTCACCCCATCCCCATCCCATCAGTATTCCTCTTGAAACCCATGTGCAGGGAGCTTGGCTCTCACTGGGCACCCGTCCTAATGTTACAGAAAGCTCAGTTCTTGTCCCCGATGTCAATCCAATCAGGAGGACACAGACTTGAGAAAAAGAGAAAAGGAGTTGTATAGCTTTGCTAGCAAAGGAGAAGTACAGGGCACTCTGGACCCAGAGGCTCTGATTCAGCAGGAGCAGGGGCTTTTAAAGAGGTGACTCCAGGCTGCCTTCCAGGTGTTCTCTGTCTGCAGTCGTAATTCACTTGTGAACTTGGGAGACAGTCACTTCTGAGATCTTCTGGTGGCTGTGTACTCAGGGACAGATAACTCTGCCTAGGATGGGGAAGAAAATTAGTCCTGTTTCCCCTGAGATGAGGGAAGGGGAGAGAATAGGGAGGAGCAGGGAGAGAGGAAGAGAAAGAAAGATGTCCATTTTTTAATTTCTTACATACATGACAATAGTGGGATGCATTGCAATCGTCATTATCCATTCACAGCACAATTTTTCATAACTCTGTATATAAAGTATGTTCACACCAAATTATGCCATTATACATGAACTCTCTTATTTTTTTTTTTGCATTACAATTCTTAATACACCTTTATACCACAATTTATCATATCTATGTCTGTATATAAGGTTTGTTGATACCAAATTCACATCTTCATACATGTATTTTGTATAATGATGAGGGTCTCCTTCCACCATCCATGCTATTCCCCTTCTTTATAAATAAGCCCCAGTGGCAGAGCAGCACTGGCTGTACTCAGATCACTGGTGCACTCTAAGGCAGCGGGGATCCGGCAGACACTTGCTCAGTCCCTGAAAAACCCACCGAGTACATGCTTTGTAGACTCCCTTTCTGGCCCTGAGATCTTTGGATCCCAAACATTTTCTAATGCAAAAAAATAAAAATAAAAAAAAAAGCACACCCTCTTTGAAACTGTAAACATCAGATCACTTGGGGATCTAGAGGACTAGATAGTTTTCAGTTTTTATTTTCAAGATTTTAGTTTTTTTTTTTTTTCAGATTGGGATTTTATGCTAATGCGGATAGTTCTTTCAGTTAAGCAGCAATCAAGATGTTCCACATTTCCATTAACCCCCAAAGTTCCCTCCTCCCCTTTATTATAAATCCTGGGTCCCTCGGCCTCAACCCTAGGCAGCTGTTGATCTGCTTTCTGTTCCTGGGGTTCAGCCTTTTCCAGAATGTCACATGAATGCAGTCCTAGGTAGAGTCTTTGAATCTGGCTACTTTCACTTGGCATGATTCATTTAAGGTGTCTCTGTGTTGTAGTATTGGTAGCTTGTTTGTTTGTTTTTTGTTTTTCTGGGTTTTTTTTTTTTATGTTTTCACTTTTGAGAAGTAACCCCATGTACTTGTGGTAGGGTGTTTGGGCGATTTCAACTTTGCGGTGATTATGAATAAAGTTGCCCTAAATATTCAAATGCGGGTTTTTGTGTGACTCTAATTTTTCATTTCTCTTTGGTAAATAACATGAGAGTGAGATGGTTGGGTGTCTAGTAAGTATATACTTAACTTTGTAAGAAGCTTCTAAACTGTTCCACAATGGCTGTACATTTTGTTCATATGATACATATGATAGTTTTCCCCTCCACTTGCTATTGTTAGGTTTCTGGGTTTGGGTTTTTGTTTTTTTTTTTCTCCTCGTAAGCTATTTTAATAGGTGTTTGTGGATGACATTTTCATTTTGCATTTCCACAAAGACTAGTCATACTGACCATTTCTCACATGTGTATTCTCCATCCACAGAGCTTCTTTGATAACATATCTGTTAAAATCTTTTGCCCATTTACTATGGACCTATTGCTTTCTTCTTATTAGAATTCAGTATATTCTGTATACAAGCCGTTTGCCAGGATTTTATAGGTCTTTTCTCCAATGTATTTTTAACATGTTTTTTTTCTTAATGACCTCTTCCAAAGAGTAAAAGTTTTCCATTTTGATGAATTCCAGTTTGTCAGCTGGGTTGTGTTTTCACTTTTATACCCAAGAGCTCATTGCTAAACTCAGGTCACATAGATTTTTCTGCTGTAAATGAGATATGAACCAGTCTCCCTCCTCCTCCCCTTCCACCCCTTTCCCCTCCCCTCCCCTTTGTTGCGTTGGTGTCTAGTTCTCCCAGCCCCCTTCATTAACAAGCTGTCCTTTCCTATGTCTAAAATCGATTGATGGCATGTGTGGTTCTATTATTGGACTCTCTACTCTGTTGGGTTAATCTAGATATTTATCCTTTTACCAATATAAATCTATCTTGATTACTGTGGCTGTTATAATAAGCTTTGAAATAAGATAACATGGGTCCTCAAAATTTGTTTTTAATTGGCTTGGCTATGCTAATTTCATAAGCATTTTAGAATGACTTTGTTGATTTCTACCAAGTTTTGCTGGAAAGGTGGGGTTGCCTTGAATCTACAGATTTGTTGGGGAAGTGGCATCTTAACAATATTGACATAAGCAATGGTATATCCATGCGAATCTAGTGTACCTCTTCTTTTATTTTGAATTTTTATTTCATTCATCTAAATTTTGAGGTTTTCAGAATACAGATCTTTGCACATTTAAAAAATATTTTGCATTAAGTATTTAATGATTTTAGGCGCTATTGTAAATGGTACTTTATTTATTTATTTATTTTTCTTTTTAAAATTTCTTTAAATTAGTTATACATGATAGCAGAATGTATTTTGATTCATTATACACAAATGGAGCACAACTTTTCATTTCTCTGGTTGTATGTAATGTAGAGTCACATCACATGTGCAGTCATACATGAATCATACTTTATTTTAAGTGGTACATTCTTACCTTTGATTTACAATTGTTTATTGTAGGTATCCTATACCCTTGTTAACCTCATTTACTAATTTTACTAGTTGTATAAAATAGGTTTTTTGGGATTTCTATATAGTGTCTGCAAATGGAGACAGTTTAATTTTTTTCCTTTCTAAACTGTATAGTTTATTTTTAATTTTTTCTTGTCTTATTGCACTGTCTCAGACTTCCACAACAATTTGGAGTACAAGTGGTAAGAATGGATATCTGTACCTTGTTCCCAATCTTAAGAGAAGTTGTTCCATCACTCACCATTAAGCATCATGTTAGCTGCAGGGTTTTGTAGATTCCCTTTACCAGATTGAGAGTCCTAGTTTGCTGAGCGTTTTGTTTGTTTCTTTTGTTTTATCATGAATGGACTTCAAGTTTTATCACATACTTCTTCTTTATCTATTGAAATGATCACATCATTTTTCTTATGTAGTCTGTTTATATGGTGATTACATAGACTAATTTTTAAAATGTTGAGCCCCACTTGATCATGATATATTGTTCTTCTTATATATTGCTAGGTTCATTTTTCTAATATTCAGTTGATGAATATTGCATTTATGTTCCTGAAGGACATTGACGTAATTTTTTATCATATAATTTCTTTGGTTTTGCTATCCGAGTAATGCTAGCATCATAAAGTAAGTTGGGAAATGGTTGATCCTCTTCTATTTTCTGAAAACAATTTGGTAGAATTGCTATTATTTTCTCAGTTAAGCCATATTGATCTTGAATTTTCTTTATAGAATGGTTTATAACTACAAATTAAATTTCTTTAATAAGATATAGAATAATTCATGTTATTGATGACTTCTTGAAAAAATTGTTTAAAGAATTAGTCTTTCATCCAAGTTGTTAAATTGTTCATAATATTGTTCATAATGGACATTAAATTGTCCATAATATTCCTTATTAACTTTTTACGGTCTATATGATTCATAGTGATGTTCCCTCTCTCTTTCCTTACGTTGGTATTGGAATCTTTTTGTTTTTTTCAATTGATTCATCTGGGTAGAGGCTTATTGACTACTGATTTTAAAGGACAGCTTTTGTTTCATTGCTTGTGTTTTCTGCTTTTGATTTCTGCTTCTATTTTTACTATTTCCTGCTCTCTACTTATTTTAGGTTTAATTTATTCTTTTTCATAGTTTCTTACGGTGAAAGCTTGAGCTTTTAATTTGAGATCTTTCTTATTTCCAATTAAGTGTTTATAGCTACACATTTTCTTCTAAGCCCTGTGTGCTAACCAGTTTTTCATTACTCCAACAAAATACCTGAGATAATCAACTTTAAAAGAGAAAAGTTTTATTTTGGCTCAGAGTTTTAAAAGTTTTAATCCATAGTTGGTTGATCCTCAGTTTATGGAAAGATAGGAGGACATTATAGCAGGAGCACATGGTGACTGCTTTCCTCCTGGCCAGAGAGAATGACTGAGGAAGGGAATGGGGTTCCAATAACCCCTTCAAGTGCACATGTCTTCCATGACTGGAAGCCATCCATGAGGCTCTTAAAGATTCTTAAAGATTCCACCTCCTCCCAAAAGCTCCACGGGCTGGGGACAAAGCCTTTAACTGGTGGGCTTTTGGGGCTACATCCAAACCACAGCACACTCTCTTAGCTTCATCACACAAATTTTTATTTTATTCAAAAGTCTAATTCCTCTTGTTATGTAGAAGTCTATTTGTCACCTTCTAAGTAGTTGTGGCTTTTCCAGATACCTTCCTTTCTTCTTGAATTCTAGTTTAATTCTATTGAACTAGAAATCTGGCCAGAGAATATACTTTGTATTATTTCAGTTTATTTTAATTTGTAAAGATTTGTTTTATGGCCCAGAATATAGCCTTTCTTGTCAAAATTCTATGTGCACTTGAAAAGAGAATATATGTGGTGCTATTGATGAGTGGAGTGCCCCACGAATGTCAGCCAAGTTGGTTGATAGGATTGTTCCATTTTCTATCTCTTTACTGATTTCCTGTCTACTTGTTGAGAAAGAAGTGTGAAAATCAGTTATAATTATATAATTATGAATTTCTTTTTTCAATTCTGTCAGTGTTTGCGGCAGGTATTTTGAAGTGCTGTTATTAGGTGCATCTCTCTCTTTCTCTCTGTTTTGATGGGGGCCCTGGGGATTGAACCCAGTGGTGCTTAACCACTCAGCCACTTCCTGAGCCTCTGGGATTACAGGTGTGAGCCAACATGCCGGGTGGGTACACTTCTCTTCGGGATTGTAATGTCTTCTTAGCAAGACATCCTTTCTTGCTATGTTATGTCTTTTTATAACCCTGGTAATTTTCCTAGTTCTAAATTCTACTTTGATATTAATATAGTCCCTTCAGCTTTCTTTCCATCCACATCTAAATGGCACATCTTTCTCTGTCATGCTACTTTTTAACCCCTCTTTATTTTCATATTAAAGTGGATTTTTGTAGAGACATTTAGGTGGATCTTGCTTTTTTAGCCCATCTAACAAATTCTGCATTTTAATGGCCGTGTTTACTCAGTTGCATTTGTTGTAATGATACAATTGGACTTAAATGCCATCTTGCTAGTTGCTTATGTGCTCGATTTGTTATTTGTTTCTTTGTTCTTTTTTTCTTCCGGCTTTTGAATTGAATAATTTTTATTCCATTTTGTCCATAGAATTGACTCATTATTTATAGCTTTAAAATTATCATGGAATGCTCTAGAATTTATAATGTATGTCTAAATTAATTAATTATAGTCCACCTTGAAACCTTCATATACTATGTAAGGGTCTTACAATAGTAAACTTCTTATTCCTCCATCCATCTCCCTCTTTTTTCCTATAGTTTCCTTTTATGTATTCAATAAACCCGTAAATACGTTTCTACTATTTTTGTTTTAGAAGTCAATTATCTTTTGTCTGATAGAGTGACTAAAAATAATTCTATTTTTTTAACCTTTGCTTTAACCATTTTCAGAGAGCTTTATTTTTGAAATCTAGGTTCCTGTTGGGTATTGCAGTCTGTCTGCTGGAAGAGTTTTCTTTAAATTTCTTGAGATGCAGAGTTGCTGGTAATGAATTGGAAGGCTTTGCCTCATCTGAAGGGGTATTTGTTTCGTCTTCGTTTTGAAAGGTATCCTGGCTGGATGCACAGAGGATATGCTCACTGGGTTTACCGTTCTGTTTTATTTTAAGATTTTCACTCTCTCGTCTTCTGGATTATGTTGTTTCAGAATAGGAGTCAGTTGCAATTCGTACCTTTTCCTGTGTCTCTTTCTCTTTGTACTTTGTTTACAGAATTTTTCACGTGTCAGGTGTTCTTTTTCTTCTTCGTCTCCTCCTTCTCCTCTTCCTCCCCTGCCCCCCTTTTTCCTCCTCCTGCTTGAAATACTCTGAGATTCTTGATCAGGCTACTGATCTTCTTCTTTATTTTTGGAAAATTCTATGGCCTTAGTTCTTCAAATATTTCACCTGCCTGTTCTGTTTCTTATCTTTGGGAGATTTTAATTGAAGGGACATTGGATCATTTGCTGTTGCCCCACATTTTCATACTTTTTTTTTTTTCAAGTGTTGCAGTTTGACTAGTTCCTATGGGACTGTTTCCAAGTTCACTGGCATGACTCAGCTGGGTCAGTTCTATTGGTGGTCCTCACAGGCATTCTTCATCTGTTACCTTGTTTTGTTGTTTTGTCTTTTGTTGTTTTCATTCGACTCTTACATATAGTTTCTGTCTTCCCTATAAAAATTTTCCATTTGTTCATGAATGCTGTCCACTCGCTCATTGTACCTTTTAAAAATTTATCATACCTATTTCCTCTTTTCTACTACCAACATTCAGGTCACTTCTGAGTTTGGTTTTATGAATGATTTAATCTCATTTAATGAGTCGATTTTTCTTACTTTTATGAGTATCTTGTGATTTTCTGTCATGTGCTGGACATCATGTGTTGAGTAATAAGAGACCAAGGCAAATATTACCTATGTCTGGAAATGGGCCTGCCTTTTCTTTGACCAGGCCTTTAGTGTGAAGGTTGAGTTAATCTAGTTAGAAGTTGAGCTGTATTTCAGTTTTATTATTCTTATTGCCACCTTTAGTTCACTATCAGCTTCAGATTCTTCTACCACAGTGGTGTCTCACCCAGGGGTGATTCCACCCTTGGCAATGTCTGGAGACACTTTTGATTGTCAAACTAGAATCTATTGAGTAGAGGCCAGGGGTGCTGCTAAACCTGTACCATGCACAGGATGACCCACAGAAAAAAAAATCATATGGCCCAAAACATTAACAAGACAAGGTTGAAACATCTTGTTCTGACTTCAGATCATACCTAAGGTTGGGGGAGGCTTTGGAGGCTTACTCTCATTGCTCCTAGCCCACTGTCACTTCTCAGCCTTCCCTATGGTCTGCACCTCAAAAACAGTTTCTTTCCATGCTCTGGCCTTTCCTGCGGGAGCAGGCAGCTTTGCTTGTTTCCTGGCCTCTGCCAGCAACAGGGTGGGAGAGGCGGGGCAAGCTCGCTTTCCTGGCTTACCCTCAGTTATAGGCAGGCTGAGTACTAGGTCTTAATCTTGGAGCTTTGTCAGTGATCCCGTCCCTTCCCCCCCCCCCAGGGGCATTGTTGTAGGATCCCAGGGCCCAGGAACGCCTCCTGCCAGTCACCCAGAGGCAGAGGGGTTTTTCCGTCAAGCTTCCCCTGTGTACAGTGGTGCCAGGGTTTTTGCTGGTCTTGAGGACACGAGGCTCTTTCTCCACTAGAGAGAAGGCTTTCTGCCTTTCCTGAAGAGGCAGCTGCCCCTGCCTGCAGGTCTTCTCCTGCTTCTCCCACCCAGATCTTACCTATGAGCACCTAGAAAAGGTCACTGGAGAAGAGCATGGGAGTGGACCCAGTGCCCTTTACCCTGCCCTGATTCATCTTTTGCAATCCCTTAAAACTTCAGCTCAACCTTGTTCCCTGGGTAGGGCACAAGAAGTGCTTTCCCTGTCATAGGGGAACTAGTGTTCCCGCTCATCTCGCCTGGAAAAAGCATGCCACCCCTTAGATTTCAGGCCACCTGGCTGCCCGGTGTGCTCAGATCTCCAATGGTTCAAGATTTAATTTTATACTTTATCCAGATTTTTTCCCCTCTTGCTCTTTATAGCTAGCTATGTGTCACACACTACCTTTACTGGGCCTAGAACTTTTAATATGGTCTGTTCTGTGGCAGCCCATGTTTCTTTAATATCATTTAGCTCACAAGGGCCAGGAAGAAAAAGAGGAGGTCAGTATAATTCAGAAGTCATATTGGTCCTTGGGCAGCTTCTTCCAGCCTGTTAATACTTTAGAACAGTCTGAAGCAAGCTTTCTCAAAATTAAAATTAAAAACTTAAAAATACATACCAAACTTCTGGGGGAAAAACAGCTCTAAAATATTTTGTCTTGCTTTTCCTTAGTGAAAGTAGTGTCTGGTTTAGTGGCTTCTAGTACCCTGCATTGCTACTATCATAAGACTGAGAGTACACATAAAGAAGCTGTGAAGATATTATTAAAACAATGAATTAATGAAGAAGGATGTACCCTAGATTCAAATTTCCATACTAATGAAAGTGTTCCCTATCAGAAACAAATGCCAAGCAAGACATATTTAAAAAAAAAAAAGAAAAAAAGGATTAGCCTGAGGCTTCCTATGCGTATGTATTTACCTATACCAGTATTTTTTATTAAGATTGCTAGTGATTTTTTATTAATGTTTTAGTTTCAAACTTCCATAGATTTGACTGATTTGTCCCAATCCTATTTCTCTATAAGCTCTGTTATTTTTATTACATGACTTTTCAGAATGCAAGAATGGTAATATAGCAAAAAATGTCTGCAGTATGTATACTTTTTTTTGAGAGAGAGAGAGAGAATTTTAATATTTATTTTTTAGTTTTCGGCAGACACAACATCTCTGTTTTGTATGTGGTGCTCTGAGGATCGAACCCTGGGCCACATGCATGCCAGACAAGCGCGCTACCCCTTGAGCCATATCTCCAGCCCAGTACGTTTACTTTTTGATTGTCAAAGCAATACATATTCATTGAAAACTACAGAAAAGAAAAAGAAAAATTAAATAACTGATAATTATTTCACTTGGATATTTTTTTACTCTCTTACCAGGGTTTTTACCCAATTCATGTAAACTTATTCTAAACACAACAAGAATGAAGATGCCATGGTTTACAAATCTAAAGAAGGCGAATCCCAGCGGCTCAAGAGGCTAGGCAGGAGGATCGTGAGTTCAAAGTCAACCTCAGCAACTTAGTGAGGCCCTAAGCAACTCAGTGAGACCCTGTCTCTAAGTAAAATATTTTAAAAAGGGCTGGAGATGTAGCTCAGTGGTTAAGCATCCCTGGGTTTAATCCCCAGTTACCAAACCAAACGAACAAACAAAAACCCCAAACCACTTTATAAATAATCTTTGTACTAAGAGGAAGACAATACCGTTAGGGAAACCTCCCACATACACAAACACCAAAAACAATCCACCAACAGAGAATAGAACTCTTTATGGCAGAGAATGGTCACATTCGGACTTTAATCTTCTTGAAGTTAAAATAGACAGAAACTAGCACATAATAATTGTTGAGTACTGAAATCTGTATTATTTGGGGCTCTCCTGAGAAATAGAGCCAGCAGCCTATATATAGTTTATGGGGGAGTTGCTATGGGAAGTGACTCCCATGATTATGGAGGCCGTGGAGTCCTGGGACATACCATCTACCAAGCCAAGAAACAGGAAAGCTGTGGTGCCCAAAGGTCTCAGAGCCAGGCTGGGGTGAAAATGGAGACTGCTGCTATCCCAGAGCCTGAAGGCCCAAGAACCAGCAGAACCATGTCAGGGGGCAGCAGAGGATGATGTCTCAGCTCCAGAGGACAGCTTTCTAAATCTGATGACCTTGACGTTTTGGATCTTTAAAAGGCATTTTCTGAATCCAAGGCATAAAAATTTATAACTCATGCCGAATCAATTAAAACTTTTTTTGGCATGAACACTATGGGAAGTAATCCACGCTGCAGTCTTAGAGCGCAGCTCCAATTATCATTGTGTCCTTATGTGTTGACAGTGACCATCTTGCTGAATCGGCTGGAGGAGAGATCTTGTGATACTCTCTACCTTCTAGTCTTGACCTTGGGATTCTACAAATGACCAGGAAGAAATGAACAGGCAGAATATCTGAGATAATTCAATATGGTGAGCATGTTTCATTGCCGTCTGGTCCATCATTGCAAAATGGACATTTGAAAAAAAATCCAACCCCCACAGAAAAGATCCTCCTTCTCTCCCTTCGCCCCTATAAAAGAGAAAACACTCACAAAATAGAAGCATATATTTCAGAAATTGGCCTCCATATGAAAGCTAATGGTAGTTTCATTTCTTGATTAAGAAATAAGCTTTAATCAGGATGCTCGCAACAGTGGACATGCAGATACACACATACACATGCACATGCATATACAGTTATTACTAGAAAAAGTGAAACTATTATTGAGCTCAAAAGCAAGCCACTAACCCAGAGGCCTAAAGGCAAATGCTGCAGTACCCAAGTACAACATATAACCACTAGACTTAAAGAATCTATTTTTGATTGCATTTCTAATTTGCTTTGATTTACTAGAACTAATTTGCAAAAGTGACTGGCAATCTGCCCTTGGAAAGGGTGCTTCTAAATTTAAAATTCAATTTTAATTCATTTCAACAAATGCTTATTGAGCTCTTTCTAAGTGCCAGGTATTATGCCAGAGCCTGGGGATAGATATGTGAAAAAAGAAATATGGTGGTCTTGCCCATGGTCTAGCAAAATGTCAGAATTAAGATGATCAATTTCCCATTTAAAAAAAAAAAAAAACCTCTAAAACACTTTCTAGAATTCCAACTCATGCCCTCTGCTTGGCCAGCCATCTGGGGCTGCCCCACAGTCTCAGGGGCCATAAGGCATGACCTCTGATGGGGGCAGAACCAGTAGAAAAATGGAGTTTCTGGGCCAGCAGATTCCCTGCCAGTGGTTGGAGGAGGCCAGTCACCGAGTCCAGGGGTCGGTATCAGCATGGCAGCATCTGTGTCCTCACCAGGGAAGCCCCATAGCTGATTTGGGGTTATTGTGCTGTGTCCAGGCCCCACGAGGCCTCAGCAACTCTGTGGGATAAGCATTATTCCTGGAATACATCCCTTTTCTGCTAAAATCAGCCAGATTCTCTCTGTTGCTCACAACTCAGAATCCTGAGTGAGACACATGGTTAGCTTTCTGAGATCTTTCTGCTTCCTCTCAAGTCACATGAAAAATACCTGGGGACAATTGGATCCTGCTGTATGTGGCAGTATTATCAAATTGAGAAAGTCCCATGCTTGTCGTCTGCAGTCTGGGTTCACACGGGCCATACATCATGGCCAACTGTAGGTGAGGCCTCTATAAACCAACCTGTTACTATTTGAGTGGAATTTATTTTCCTATCAAATGACAACAGACTTAATGGCACCGCTGTCACTCATTTGCATCCATGTGTGCTTTCTTGAGTGGGAGAAAGAGCAGAATGAGGAAGCTGAATTTTTTTTTTTTTTTAAGATAAACTACAGTTTATTCTCTTTGGGCCGCAGCCTGCCTTAGGTGTGATTGACATCTGCATTAAGGTGCTTGGACTGTAACTCGTGGGAGAGGGTCCAGGGGCACGCCCTGAACCAACAACTCTGTGCTCTCTGTGCAGAGCTCTGTGCACTCGGGACACGTGTCCCTTGCAGGTGCCCACCGCCAGCTTTGGTGGCCGCGGCATCGACCCATCCATCAGCAGCCCTTCATATTAAGTTACAGAACACATACCAACGGGGGCCCAATTTAACTCAGAGGACAAGGAAATGTTTTAAATTCTAGAGCTGCTCTGAGCCATATGAGACCCGTCCCGTTGGGTAACCTTTCTTTACTATTTCTACGTGTGCTCTGCACCCAGCTGTTGCAAGGTACAATATTATACTTCGCCCAGACTCTGGCACCTGTTGTAGGCAATTTGAAATAAAAACAAGTTGTTGGGGAATATGATAAGGTATCCGAGAGCACATTTCGCTAGCTCTGAATACCCCTGCAGACTATTCTCTTCCAGCAAACTCTGCGCCATTCTTCTTTGTCATTACTTGACAAGACAGGAGGCGGGCAGGGGGGACCACGTCTCTTTTTATGGAAAACAGCTCGGGGCTGTGCTGGGCAGGGGCTGCGGCCAGCTCTGCTCACCCTCTCCCCGGCTGCTCTTGCCTTTCTCCTTGTGCTTGTGTTCCCCACCCTGTCAATTAGTCACAGCTGCCATTCCCCAGAGGGCTCTCGATTCCCTGGCTTCTCTGTTCTGCCCTCCCTCCCTCTTCGTGAAAGGACATGGAGGCCCTGGCAGCCTAGAAGGGGAGTCCTGGCCTGGGTGTCTGTCCACCTGGATGTGCCCACCCCCCCTCCCCCAACGCTGTCTCCTCCGTGATGAGATTAAGACTGCTCTGACCAAGAGCACAGAGGCCAGAGGCCTCTACCAGGCCAGGAAAGGGAGAGTGGAAAGGTCAAGGACATGCCACTGTCCTTGGGATGGCTCAACCCGCTGGCCTTCCAGATTGGTTTGTGGAGGCCCAGCTGCTTCTTGATCCTTTAGTTTCTGTTCTGAAATGCCAAGTGCGAAGGCTCAAGGCTTTATCAGCGACCCTGTTTCTGACAACCTGTTCTGAGGCTGGGGACGTAGGGGCTTTCCCCAGAGCATGCAAAACCCGGAATGGGACACGACGTTGCTCAAGGAAGGGGGAAATGGTCGGCTATGGAAGAACAAGGACTGGGTTTGGAGCTAGACATAGTTAGGTCCAAATCCCAGCAGCTCTACTTGATAGTTATGTGGGTTTGGGGGACTCACTCTGTTTCTCTGAGCTTTGATCTTCTCAGCTACAGAATATAGACTATAACACCCTTGCAGGGATGCAATGTGGATTCAACTAAATTATTAGTTGAATTATTAGTTAGTATTTCAGTACCTGACTACTAACAGTACCTCAATAAAGGACAGCAAATATTTTACTACATATAATATCATGGGATTCATAGCCAAATAGTCACAGCTTAATTTCAGTTGAGAAATTTCAATCTCTTCTCTTCCTCCTCTTCTTCCTCATTCTACTTCTCTTTCTTTTGCAGCTTTATGTATGCAAAACTGAGTGACTCTAGCTGTAATTTTTTTTTAAAGAGAGAGTGAGAGAGAGAGAGAGAATTTTAATATTTATTTTTTTTTTTTTTTTTAGTTTTCAGCAGACACAACATTTTTGTTTGTATGTGGTGCTGAGGATCTAACCCCGGGCCGCACGCATGCCAGGTGAGCGCGCTACTGCTTGAGCCACATCCCCAGCCCTAGTTGTAATTTATGTAATTACTAGTTGTAATTTATGATCTCCTTAAGGCACAAATGTCTGCCCGCAGTTAAGGTATTTATTGATAAGCCTTAACCTCTACTAACACTTAAGTACGTGGTTTCCCCTTATCTGAGGGGCTATGTTCTAAGACCCTCACTGGATACCTGAAACTGCGGATAGTGCCAAACTTTAACTATGCCATGTTTTTTTCCTATACATACTGTACAATTCTGTGAAAAAGTTTAATTTATAAATTAGGTTTGGTAAGAGATTAATGACAATAACAAATAATAGAATAGACTAATTATAACAAAATCCTGTAATAAAATTGCCACTAATTTAGCACTTTGGGACCATTATCAAGTAAAATCAGGGTTACTTGAACACAAGCACTACCATACCACAGCAATTGATTTGACAACTGACATAGTAACTAACAGGCAGGTAGCACATACAACATGGAAACTCTGGGCAAATGGATGACTCATGTTCTGGACCAGATGGAGCAGACTTTGTAAGATTTCATTTTGTTACTCAGAAGAGTAGCACAACTTAAAACCCATGAAACTTGTTTATTTCTGTAATTTTCTATTTAAGACTTTCAGATCTGGTTAACCTCATGTAACTAATTGTGAAATGCAGAAACCACAGATAAGGGGGAAATCATATACGTCAATCCCGGGGTCAGCAATGAGCAGGATGGCTCCTAGAGATCTGTGTCATCATAACCACAAATGTCACAGTGATGTCTGTTCGTGGGAAATAGGGAGAAAGATGCAAAGAGAAAAGAGGGGTTCAACACAGACAGCAACAACCCCTTTGCTCCGTAGGCTGCCCTCAGGAATGACCCCTCCCTGCTCTGACTTCTTTGTTGTGACTGTCTTCAGCTAGGGGCCTTGGGCTATGTGCAGCATTCTCCTCCCCACTGCCTGAACTCTTGCTCACCTTCTCCACATGCACAGCTGCCAGCGCTGTCTTCAATGGAACTTCAAGGACACAAGCCAGGAGAAAGGGCAGCTCCAGATGGCACAGCACAGGCAGAGAGGCCCCCACCCCAAATGCTGGCTCAGGGGTTGGAGTCCTGGAAGAAACCAAGAGCTCCAAGTGGGACCAGCCACACAGAAAGTCCAATTTTGTATCTCGCCAGCCTGAGCCTCTAGAAGCCTCATTATGCCCCAGTGTCTGGTAAATCAGAAGAACCTCCTGACATGACTTGCAGGGTTAGTGCAGAAACAGAAACCTGCAAAAATAGCTGTAGAAGTACAAAGAAAAATTATCCTCCAGAAAGATGATTAGTATTCCTGGAACAAAACCTTCCGTTGAGAAAGGATCAATCTCTCTTCTTCCTGTTTTTATTCAGCTTTATGTCTATAGAATTGAAGCACCATAAATTGCACATATTTAAAGTGTAAATCTGAAGAGGTTTGACATATGTATATACACTTGCAAAACTTTCACTACAATTGAGATTATGAATGTATCCATCAACCCTAAAAGTCTCCTTGTGCTCCTTTGCAATTTGTTTATCTTCTATCCACCATCTAGGCAACTGCTGAAGTTTTTTGGGGTTGTTTTTGTTTTGCTAGATTAGTTGGCATTTCACAAATTTTTATAAAAATAAAGTCATATAGACCCTCATGGGGGGGGATCTGGCTTCTTTGATTCAATAAGATTTTTTTTTAATTCGTCCATGGTCTTTTGTGCATCAGGACAATTGTTTATCATTTAAAAACATACACCAGGGCTGGGGTTGTGGCTCAGTGGTGGAGTGCTCGCCTAGCATGCATAGGGCACTGGGTTCAATCCTCAGCACCACATAAATGTAAAATAAAGATATTGTGTCCACCTAAAACTAAAAAAATAAATAATTTTTTTTAAAAAAAGACAAAACATACACCATAGCCAGGCACAGTGGTGCACACCTGTAATCCCAGCAGCTCAGGAGCTAAGGCAGGAGAATTGTGAATTCAAAGCAGCCTTATCAAATGCAAGGTGCTAAGCAACTCAGTGAGACCCTGTCTCTAAATAAAACACAAAACAGGGCTGGGTATGTGGCTCAGTGGTCGAGTGCCCCTGAGTTCAATCCCCAGTACTAAAAAAAAAAAAAAAAAAAAAAAAAAATACACCATGTTTTCAAACAACTCTTCCAAATATCCATTTCTTTTGAATCATGGTTCCCACCTTCTTTTTGGTGAATGAAATGGCTAACTTTTGGTTATTTAAGCTTTTTCATACTTACATAGGTAAAATAATTCTCTTTTTAGCATTTTTTTTTAGTGGCTGAAAGGTGGGTTTCCTGTGCTCACAGAGGATTCATCATTACCAGAACCACACGTCCCCTTTCTGAGGAGTGGAGCAAAGGGAGTGTGGACATGTGGGGACATTCCTTTGGAGAGAAGAAGAAGAAGAGTCCGGTAGCCTAAATATCTTGGAAAGAAAAGATGGTGCTTGCCAAACAATTTCTGAGTAAAAGGTGAATCTGGCAGAGCTTTTCATAGGTGGTTTCTAAATATGTGTGTGTGTTTTATTAATAATATATTATTAATAAAATTTAATTAAGTTTAATTCTTGAACTCCCAGTGTGCAGGGAATTCAAGGACTTTCACTTGACTCCCCCCCCACACACACACATTAGGATTCATTTTGCTTAGAACATAATACCATGGAGTGAATTTAAGTAGACAAGAACACAGTGCAAGGGTTCAGCCAACTTCTGGCCTCATTCAAGATCCTTCATATGCACTCTTCATTGGTTTCTTCAGTAAACCATTAACATTTTATTTAGATCAAAAATCAACCCCACATTTGGGTTGAGCATGATGTTCCCTTCCCGGTAGGCATGGGCACGCTTTATTCCTCTCTTTTGCAGGACGAGGACTGTCATGTCAAGTTCAGCAGAAGCCCTGTCGTTCGTGACAACTCCTCCGTGATGAAAGGTGAACGGTTGGGTTGAGTTGTGGGAAAGGAAGGGAGGGTTAGGAAGCCATGAGGGCAGCCATGTTGGGAAGGTCAAGACCAAGAGGAAGGGCGGGAGACTGGGGTGAAGGAGTGGGGGGTCTTTCAGTCCACAGAGCCGATTTCCTCAACCAGAAAACCAGTGACAGAGAAGTGCGACCTGTTGAGAGAGAATCACCCCAGCCGGACCCCTGGGAGCCACTTTGGGTCTTTGCTTCTCTCAATTTAATTAGAAACCAAGTCCTGTGGATGGTGTTTTCTTAGCCTCTCTCCTGCCCTGTCCTCTCTTCTATCCCCCCTGCTTTGGCTTATCACCTGTCAATCAACCACATGACACCAGAGTGATTGCAAAGGTGCTTGTCTGATCACTTCTGACAGGACAAAAATCCAAGTCCTAAATTTGGAGTCCCTGGGTAACCTGACTCCCATTCACAACTGCAGCCTCAAGTTTCCTATGGTAGCAGAAACACCCAGATGGCTTTTGGAAAAAAATAAATTTCCTGGCCCTACCTCAGGAGACTTCAGGTCAGTGCGTCCAGGGTGAGATTTATAAATCCCTTTTCTAAGGATGCTCCCCAGTTGATTTGATGGTCAGCTGGGTTTTGGAGCCTGAGACTGATTCAGGGTTTGAAGATTCAATAGGCTCACGTATGCAAAAGCACCTTGCCAACTGTCAATCAAATGCAGATGTCAGCCAGTCCTACCTGAAGAGGAGCCGTACCCAAGAATAAGTGGGTAATGCCAAGGTTGATACAGGTAAGAATTCTACCTTCCCTCCCAGCAAAACTGACCAGCAGTGAAATCAGCCTCATGGTGCCCGCCCAGGAAATGTTCATAATACTCACAGAGACTTCCCCAACTGTATTTTTTGAAAAGTAGAATTGTTTGATCACATGATTCATACGTGGAACCCAAGTTCTATGAGTAAAAGATGACCAGCCTTCCTCCCTTGAGTTCCTGCTAGATGAGCCTAGGTTTTGTCTCCCCTCCATGATTCTGGAAAGGCCAAATACAGTGGTGGTTCTTTGTGCCACTCCTGTTATAGACAGGCACAGGGTGTGGTTCTAGGCCGGGAAATGCCAGAGGAAGCTTGCTCAAGGGTTCTGGCCCAAATCCCTTTTCGCCTAAGAAGAGACACTTTACCCTTTTTCTCACTGGCTATTTCCATCTATGCACGGGATCATTGGAAGTATGGTAGCCATCTAACCATCTTAATAGGAGTGAGCCTGAAGATAATACCCCAAGAAAGGCAAAGAGGAAAATTGGAGGAAACTGGGTCTTCTATAACACTGCAAATTAACAACCTTGGAGTTTCTTTTTATAAGAAGTCCAGTTGGCTTTTCTGAACTTTGCAGCAGCAAGCATTCCGATATGCTAATATATAAAACAGATTAAAACTGACAAATTATTTTTAAACATTTATTTTATACGCCTTAATTCATAACTTTTATTTATGAGAAGTCAAACAAAGAGATAATGAAGAATCACTGAGACATACAATTTTAAATGGGGGGCTTAGGATATAAATTGAAGCCATATCAGTCTAAGCATCCAATTTATTTTAGCATTTTATTTTGATTGTATAACACTGAGGAAAGTCTCATTCCCACAGAGGAGTTGCTGCAAATGGTAATAGTTTAAATTTTTTTCTTTGCAAATTCAAGATCATCTTCACTTAATAGTGAGAGCAGGAAAAACTTTATTCCAATATCTCGGCTCACACATATGAAGTTAGGTTGGCAGTTACAAGCTAATGTTAATTTAAAAGATCATATATAATATTTTATTCATTTACATTCAATAATACATAGTATTTTAAATCACACATTTACAAAATAACCAACTATTTCCACAAAATCTTAGGTTCCTCAGAACACACTATTAAAACCTCTGCCCTAAGTGGAATTAACTTACGGTAATTATGTCTAATTAATTTAAAATACAGACTTGAAATGTATTTCAAGATCCTTTCCTTCTGCTCTAAATTCTAGTTTCCAAGAGCTCAAATCTGCACTTTGTCTACTGTCATTCAAGTCTCCAATAAGAAGACACACTTCACCCTTTTTTCTCACCCTTTCATTCCTTTCACATATAGTGGATCCCCGTTATGTATGGGGAATGCATTCCAAAACTCACAATGAAGAACTAAAACTACAGATTATACTGAACTCCCTATTCATTTTTTCTGTACACACACACATCTATGACAAAGTCTAACTTAGTATAAACTAAATATAGTAAGAACTTATCAATAATAACTAATAATAAAACAGCAATTATAATAATATGCTGTAATAAAAGTTATAAGAATGTGATCTGCCTTGATAAATATTAATATTTGTCTTAGTTTCTGTCACTGTAACTTAATACCTGAGATAATCAACCTCTAAAGAGAAAAGTGTTTTTTGGCTTACTGTTTTGGAGATTTCTGTTCAGGAGCAATCGGCTCTGTCACTTTGGGCCTGGATGAGGCATTATAAATGTGTGGCACAGCAGAAGCACTCACCTCATAGCCAGGAAGCAAAGGAGAGTGAAGAAGGAACCAGGGTTCCACAATCCCACCCCCAATGACCTAAAGACTCCCCACAGGCCCCGCCTTTTAAAGGGTCTGCCACCTCCCATTACCATTAGCACCACCTTGGAAACCAAGCCTTTAATACATGAGTTGGGGGATGGGGGACCTCAAGATCCAAACTATAGCAATATTTGGGGTCCATTATGACCACGAGTAACTAAAACTGAAGAAATTGAAACCATGTAGCAGAGGGGACTACTGTAGCAGAAAATGATACAGAGGACTTCTTTACCCTCACCTCTTCCTCACTTGGGGTCCAAGTCACTCCTCGCTCCCACAACACTCCCAGGTGTAGAGCCACACTGAGCAGAGCTGACATTTACGCTAAGGCTGGACGAGAGAAAGCGGTGTCTTAGTTCCAGCATCTGTAACAGATTACCATAGACTGAGTGGTTTATAGACACAGAAGTTTATTTCTCATATTTGAGGATGCTGGAGGTCCAAGATCAGGGTGCCAGCATGTTTGGGTCCTTGTGATTGTCAGCTTCTGGTTGTGTCCTCTCATGGTGGAGAGCGGAGAGAGGAAGGCAACCCTCTCCCGGCCCCTCTAAGGGCACTAATCCGGTTCATGAGGGCTCCACCCTCACGGCCTCATTTAATCCCGTCTCCTCCCAGGAGATCTCCTCCTCCTTCATGACACATGGGGTGCAGGTTTCAACCTGTGGATCTGCAGGGCGACCTAACATTCCATCCATAACAGCACGCACTGAACAGGTAACAGTGCAGCTGCTGGGCAAAGGTGACAGAGATGGGAATGGAAGAGAGAAGGGGAATAAGGGAGCTGGCCCGAGTCATGTCTTTGCCAGCTCTGATCTGGCTTCATCATGTAGCTCTGCAATCTAACACTGAGGTCACGGTCTGGAAAGAGGATAAATAAGCAAGAAAAGCCCCTGATCTCTGATACCCATTACAGTGGTGGTTCTTTTGCCACTCCTGTTATAGACAGGCACAGGGTGTGGTTTTAAAATAGGTCCATGAATTCTTGTTATCTCTCCCTTTAAAAGGGGAAATCTAATCCCTTCTCCTTAACTGAAGGATGAATTTAGTGACTTTTTTTTTTTTGGTACTGGGAATTGAACCCAGGGGCACTTAACCCCTGAGCTGCATCCTCAGCCTTTTAAACATATATTTTATTTAGAGACAAGGTCTTGCTAAGTTGCTGAGGCTGGCTTTGAGCTTGCCATCCTCCTGCCTCAGCCTCTAAGCCACTGGGATTACAGGCGTGCACCACCAGGCCTGGATAGTGACTTATTTTTAACAAATAAAATCTGGTGACTATGACAGTGACAGTAGTGACTGTGTAAGACATTTGAAGTTAGAACATAAAAAAGTGTCATGGCTTCCTCCTGGTTCTCTCTCTCAGAGGGCCTGTTCCAAGGGAAGCCAGCCACCATGACATGAGGAACAGCCCTGAGGAAGCCCAGGCAGGTGAGGAACTAAGGCCTCCTGCTAACCACCACGGGGATGATCTATCTCAGAAGGAGATCCCCCTGCCCTAGTCAAGCCTTCTGGTGTCCACACTCCTGGGCAACATCCTAGCTGTTGAGAGACTCTGAGCAGGAACCTCCTCCCTGGGCAGTCTCCACATTTCCGATTCACAGATGTTGCAAGATAATGAAGGTTGATTGTCACTAAGTACAGGGTGATTTGTCAGGTCATCAAGATGACTAATGATCACTACCAGACATCCCCGGCTCCTCCATTGGGAGCTCACATGTGAGCTGACTGGTGGACCACTTCCACGAGAGGTGCTGGGCTGGGATCACACAAAGAACCAGGCGTGGCAATCAGAAGGCTCAAGTGGAATCACCCGGGGGACCTTTGAGAAGTGGCCATCTGGGTCCCTCACCCAGAGATGCCACTTTGATAGGAGCGGCTTGGGCTTAAAACCTCCCAGGTTGCCTCGTGGGGCCACAGTGCAGGTGTGGGCGGACCGTCCCACCAGTGCTCCCCTTTTTTGTCCGTGTCCCCCTCATTTCAGCTCAGACACTCCATTTCTCACAGGTTTATGCGCCGTCTGACGGGCTGGGATCAAGTTTGATAAGTTCTTCTTTGAAAAGTGACCAGGGAATGGAGAGAACGGACTGTTGATATTACTTTTTTAAATGGAATGTATTTTCTGCAATGAAGTCAGAGCAGAAGGCAATAAAGCAAATCAGGAAGGAGGGAGCAGAGGGACAGTCCAGCAGTCCTCTTGGCCCTGGGCATTCCTGAGACGGCCAGACACGCGGATAATCAGCACGTGCTCAGTATGCACAAAGAGAAGTAAGCACTCGACAGACCCCCGGGGTCCTGAGACCAGGGGAGGAGGAGCCGGGCTGCTCAGAGGCCAGAGCTGACTCCTGCCAAGGGGCTTTGGCATGTCTCCCAGCAGCACCAAGGGAAGCCAGGCCCCCAGACCGAGGTCGGATCCACAGCCACTTTCTCCCTAAGCAAATGAGGATGCGAAGGCCCAGGTCTCAGAACCATGAAGACATCCAGAGCTCCTGAGGGAGAATGTCTGCTCTCCAAAGCCCGAGGTCAGACTCTTCCATCTACAGGCTATTTGAGAACTGGGAGGGGTGGTTTTTGTAGAGAATGGGGCTCAGGCTCTGGGCTCAGGCTCCTTGGATTCAGATTCCTGTTGAGTTTCTTATGAGCTGTGTGACTCCAGCACTCCCTCCGTGTCCTCACTTGTGCCATGGGACAGTGACTGTGGGCTGGGCGAAGATGCCAGCCATTCATTTTTGTCCCACTGGTAGCATGCGAGGACAATGTGGGGCCCAGCAGGGGATAACGTGCAGAGCCTGAGTGGGTCCTGATAGGAGATCCGTGATTTGAACTTATGGTGAAGAACCATTGGAGGGACCCGGCTCACGTGGGTCTAAATGCTGGTTCTTAGCAGGCAAACAAGTCAGCTGTAGGTACCTAGTAAATAGAGTCCTCCTGTGGTGCTAGGGCGGACATCAGGCACTCGGAGAGCGTGCTGGGGGCCAGGCTTCCCCTCCAGCCTCCCTTGAGCCCCCCTCCTGTACTGAGCCCACGTACAGCTCTTGTCCAGGCCCCACCCTTTGCCTTACTGATTCTTTCACAGGAGACTTGGATTTGCTTATCTCTCTGCCTGGTGAAATGCACTTTGGAATTGACCTCCAGGAGAACTCATTGCTCAGAGGTGGATTTGGTTCAGAACCACCAAGATGCAAGTTACCCCCAGAAAGACCAGTGTCCCTGGGAGCTCTCCTCCACATCACAGGGCCCCTCGGTTCCAGGAAAGCAGTTACAACCCAGGACTTCAGACTTGCAGAGCCGATCGGCAAGTGCCACGTGAGAAGCCCCTGACCTGGGCAGGACTGTTGCTCCCTCTGAACACTTCTCCAAAAATGGGTGCCTTGCCAACAGTCTCCACCAAAGATGGTGGAAGGCCTTAAGGTGTCTTGTTGCTATGAGGATAAATGACCTCAGAGGGAGCCGTGAGGATTATGAGGCTCCGTGTGCAGACCATGGGACCAGCATACAAGGTCTCTGAATGGCAGAGCCATTTCCCCACACTAGCTCCTTGGCCAGCCCACAGCACAGCCTTGACCTCTAAGCCACACTCCCCCAACCCAGACTCCCTTCTTTGTGGTTAAAACCCACTCCCTGGGTTCCCCTGGGCACGTGTGCCCATTTCCTACCCAGATAGAGCTGATGGACCCCTGGAATTGAAGGAGCTCTTCTTGGTTTTTAAGCTATTTTTTTTCTGCAACTTGACACCCACACATCCTATTCCCACCTCCCACCCCACTAGGAACGATAATCCCCTACTTTATAGTCTCCAAATAATCTCAACAGTGAAGGATCCCATCCCAATATTATTCTTTACTTAAAGCACACCAAGTTCTCCAATGTATTGATTTACTAAAGGAAGGAAAAAGCAAGATATCTATTGGGGAAACTGAGACACTTATCCCAGATGGGGAGATTTGAGGGAAAACCGGGGCTTCATGTCTTCTTGGAAAGCATGTTATACTCAGCCACCAAGATCATTTTGGAGTTCAGGGGACTTAGCCAAAAAGGGACAAAGAGAGCTCTAAATTGACTTTCCTGAGTCCTAAGATCCTCATCTTACACCCAGAGGGTAAGGAGCCCAAGATGAGAGTCACTGTGCAGTGCTCAACCTGTGCACCTGTATAGGGCAGTCCTGCCAGCACTCTTTCCATTGTGACTTCTCAATGCTCTCTGCCATTTTTCTTATTCAGCAAACCCTTTTAAAATGTCTACTATGTTCCAGGTACTGCACCAGGCCTCAGACAAGTCAAGGCAAATAAAATTCACCCCCGAGAGTGCACAGTCTAGTTGAGAAGAAGGTATCTGTAGATAAATATTCAGTGCTAGTAAAGTCATACACCAAGGACTGTACAGGCAGAGCCTGGAGGTGTCAAGTCTCCAAGAATGACTGGAAAACTTCAAGGAGAAGGCTATTTGGGGACATATTCTTTGAGGAGGAACAATAAGAATTCCTTAGATAGACAAGAACTTTCTAGGCAGAAGCTAAAGGCCAGGCCATCGCCGGGAGACGTGAAGTCGGGTGATGTTTGCACAGTGAGTGGCTTGACTTCTCCCCTCACCTGCTGCACCCCCAGTCCCCGTAGTTCCTCTCTCCCCTACATCTCAGGCTGCTCTGCTCCCCGGCTTTCCTTCCTCTGAAAGATCTGGAACATCAGGAAAGGGATTCCTCAAGCTGAAGGGGAGGCAGGCTTGCCTCGTGGATCACCCATGACAGAGAGGCAGGAGGCCGGATCTCCTAGGACAGGCTTCCTCTAGCCACGTGAGGCTCCCAAGCACCGTTCAGTTAACAAGCATCAGGCACAGCTTACCCGCAGGGGCTCAGAGGAGACACCTGGGGAACCAGACAAGCATGCCCATGTGGAGCTCACTGGCACGTCCCACCCCACTCCAGTCAGCTTCCCATGGCTGCAACAAAACACCCGAGACTGCGACCTTTATAAGGAAAAGAGTCTTATTTAGTTCAGTTCTGGAGGTTGAAAGTTCACGTCAGGGCTTCACGGCTGTGGCACAGCATGGTGGGCATCACATGGTGGGAGCATGTGCGAGCACCAGAGAGTGGTCACGTGGCAAAACAGGAAGCCACCCCACCACTGCCAGACAGGGCTTTGAGGCTCCACCTCTTAAAGGCTCCATCACCTCTTTTTATTTTTTCTGGATACTGGGGATTGAGCTCAGGGGCCCTGGACCACGGAGCCACATCCTCAGCCCTATTTTATTTAGAGACAGGGTCTCACTGAGTTGCTCAGAGCCTCATTTTTGCTGAGGCTGGCTTTGACCTCTCAATCCTCCTGCCTCAGCCTCCTGCCTCAGCCGCTAGGACTGCCTGCGTGCACCACCACCACACCCACATCATCAGCTCTTGATACCATGGCACTGAGGACCAAGCTTCCAGCGTGTGAGCCTCTGGGGACAAATGGCCCGTGGTGTGTCGCTCAGAGGCTCCTCCTGCCTGGACTCAGAACAGAGACTGACTGCCAAGTGGGGAAGTGGGGAAGCCCTTCTTTTAGGTTCAAGAGCCAATGTCACTGTCTTTGCCAGCTTTAAATCCTCAAGACACCTCCCACAGCTCCCAAATGGGGTCCAGAGACCTCTAGGTGTTTGGGAAAGTCGGATAGGATCCGAGAACCCTGGGGAGGAAGAAGAGGCAGGTGGGAAGGGAAAGCCCACCACTTGGTAACTGCCCAGCATCTGCTGGGAAAAGGAGACCTGGCCGCACTGCAGCCCGGCCTCCACCACGCAGACCCGCGTGTTCACTGACGTGGCTTCCCTTTTGTCTGGGTCCTCCTCTCTTCTTGTTCCCTTTCGTTCCCTTTTGACTTTAAAATATCTATTCTCCTTAGGAGAGAAAAAAACTTGTCCTTAATTTAATTCTTACAAATCCAACCCAATACCTGGTTATCCAAAGTTTTTATTCTATTCAAATAAGAGCTACCAGGAACTCCTAGGTTAGTGAAAAAGAAAGATGTGGTTTATTAAAATCAGATGTTGTCAGGGCACGGAAAGGTCCCCTCCGAGGTGGCGTGGACGGGAATCCCTAGGCCTGGGTGCTCCAGCCAGCCCCAACAGAGCCATCTTCCAAAGTGTCCATTATTACCCAAAAGCCAAGAAAAAGAAGAAGCAAGAGAAGGAGGAGAAAAAGGAGAAGAAAGAGAAGGCAGTGATTGCCAAGAGACAATTGCTCAATCCCTTAAAGCAATGATCTTGTGCAAACTCTAATTATTGTATTTGCACAACAATGTGTATATGATTTGTGGTCTTGCCCTTCTCTCACACAATAAGGATTTCACTGCATTAAAAAAAAAAAAAAAACTTTTGTGTTTTCTTTGGAAGATTGAGACAGAAACAATGCATCTTTAGCTCTGAAAACAGAATAATGGATCCTTGAAAGATTTATCTGAAATCAAATGCAGTTGCCATTCTCCATTGATAATCTTTGTTATTCATTATCGCATGCAGCCTATCATTTATATGCAGATGACACTATCACTTATGGTAGTAGATTATGCTGGGAGAAAGCTTAATATGATCTTCAAGCTGATTTAAATGAGCTTTAAGATCATCTGGCACAATCTAAATTACTCTTAAATATTAATGAAACAAAGATCACGCTATTTGGCTCAAAACAAAAAGTTGGGGGAACTAAACTGCTGGCACACAGCACGCAGCGTGACCTTGGAAAGAGGAAGTGGATCTCTGATATCCGAGGTGTGGGAACTCTCGCCTCCTTTACCTGTGACTGATAGGACAGCGGATCAGCCTCAGGATGGGAACATCCAGCTCATGGTTGAAGTACACAGGTACACTTTTTTTCTTTTTAAAGAACGATTTCTTTCCCTGACTCCCGTGTGGCACTGATGTGCCTTGGGTTCTGCTGGTTTTATTTATGTGAATGGAGCTCAGCATTTGTTAGCCAAGTTAAAGATGCTTTATCCTCTCTATCCGGACAGATTTGCCTTGGATTCTACATCTCATAAACATGACCGTCTGTCGTCTTTTAAACAATTGGCTAAAAATTAGAAGACTCTCGACGTTTTGTCGGCGTAATAGCTTCCCGTACACTCGATTTCCCATCAGACCACTTCGCTCTTCTTTTTCAGTCTTGCACATTTTATCAGCAAAATTTAGAGAATGGGAAGGGAAAGCAGTAGCTAAAGGAGGCAGCCCCTGACGGCCCGTGGTGCTGGCCCTCCGCGTGTGTGTGTCCCCTCCTGCACGTGTGTCCACTCAAGAGGAAAAACGTCTCTGATTATGGGAATGGTCTTTCTGGACCCTGCTGACTCTTGAGGGTCTCCCTGAATCCATGGGCCTCCCTCGCTGCCAGCCAGAGGCAGCATAGACGCCCTGCCATTCCCTGGCCGGCTTCCCTGGGCACGATGGAGATGCCCACAGAACCAGCTCCCTGACTCCCAGGAGGCTGCCCCCCAGGTCCACCCGGCAGAGACAGCCCCTGGGCCATGGTGGAACTCAGCCATCTCCAGGGGGGAACGGGGGCCGGGGGTTGTTCAGGAAGAAAATGATGAGTGTCTTGGGGCAGATATCCCTCATCGCTGTTCTTTCCTAGAATCTGGCTCTCAGAAGAGTCTCCCAGTCATCAGCTGAATTGAGCCCCTGTCATTGAACAGGGGCCTCCTGAAGCCCCGTCTCGTGGATGGCCAGCGAGCGAGTCTCAGGTCTCATGCTTATTCGGCACATTGTCCTGACTTGCAGATTCCCTCCCATCTGCACTTGGAAGAGAAGGAAGGTAAGTCGGAGGAGGGAGGAGAGGTGGTGGGTAGAGGAATGATGGGTGGATGGTTGCCATACAGAGCAAAAATAGGGGTGTTTTGTCACCAGCCCAACAGACCTTGTCTTCGAATCTTTCAAAGAGAGAGAGAGGGAGGGAAGAGAGGAAAAACAGGTCAGGAAAGCCCCGGGGTTCTAGAATCATCTCTCTAAAGACATGGTAACCAGAAGAATTTCACATCGACTAGAGAAGCTGGGGAAACCTGGGCATTGCTGGTGAAGCAGCAGGGAGACCACACAGAGGATGAGTGACTTTTTTTAATCTTCTTCAAGGCCCAATTCAGAAGCTACCTTTTTTGATGAGATGTTCTCGAAAGGCGATCTCTCCCTCCGCTGCACTCCTTTAGCTCTTCAGTCATCCCTCATTCAAAGCCTTTGTGTTTTCCATGTGTTAGAATTGCATACATGTTGAAATCTCTACTGATCCAGTCCTGGTGACTGTCTGCCCACTTCTTCCTTGGTAGCACGACCCAGAGTGTTTCGGTATTAGCAGTGGAGTGCTTCGGGGGAGCCGGATCCTTCTCAGCTGCAGAGAGTAAGCCTTCTTCCATCCAGTCTCTGATCCAGTGCGGGATGGATATGTGACATAAGCTTTTACAAACGGCAAGAGGGGACGTGTGCTGGGGAGGGGGACTGTCTGCCCACAGCAAGAGAAACAGGGAAAGAACATTCTCACACAGGTGTGGTTGTGGGGGATATCAATGCTCTGAGCAGCTGCAGCTACCCTGTGGCCATGAGGTGACAAAACTGAGGATAAAAGCCAATGTGTTGGGGAAAGTAGAACAGAAAGATGGGAAGAATCTGAATCCTTAGTTCAGGGGCCATGCTACCTCTTCACTTGTTCACTTTGGGTTGTGTCTTAGGAGACTCTCAGCCAAAGTCACCCTAATGGATATGTCCCTAAGCCTAGGCTGTCCAATTTAGTAGCCACTCGTCCCAATTAAATTGTTTACATGTTAATCAATTTCCATGTCATTATAATTTGTGTAATTGAAAGTTCATGTAATTTAAAATTCAGTTTATCAGTCACGTCTTTCCCCAAGTGAGTCCTCGATAGCCCCAAGGGGCATGTGGCTACCGTATTGCATGCACAGAATAATCCCAGGACCACAGCAAGCTCCACTGAGCTACGTTGCTCTAAAATGAAACTGCTTGGAGAGAGAGAGAGAGAGAGAGAGAGAGAGAGAGAGAGAGAGAGAGAGAGAAAAGGAAGAAAGAAAGAAAGAAAGAAAGAAAGAAAGAAAGAAAGAAAGCCAGCCCCAGATTGTTTTCATCTCTATTCCTTGTTCCCAATGGACCATCATGACAAAGCAGCACCCATTCTGAAGAACTGGCCTTGCTGGCTTCTGACTAGAGGGGACACCTCTCCACCCTGGGGGTTCCTGAGTCCAGGCAGGTGGCAAGTCTGAGTTCAGGGTCACCAGCCTCGGGCTGCCCGACCCCCAGCCTCCCATCAGCAGCCCCTTCAAGCTGTCCCTTGGCTGCCTGTCATCCATCTCCAAGAATCTGACGCGTCCCGGCTTCCCTCCAAGCCCCACTGAGCTCCCCACCTCTCAGAGGCACAGATGCAAATAAACAAACAGTCCCAGAGCCGTGTCTGCTCCATCTCGGGGCAGTGCAGACACAAGAACCCTGTCTGTGTAGACAGCTGCCTGCCCCCAGCCAGCCGTGCTGGGGGCAGGGCACCTCACCCCGCCTGGGTGGTCCTATTGCCAAGCGGGCTTCCCGGCCAGGCCCAGAACCTTCCCTGCGGGAAGCTCTGCTGCAGCATCCTGGTGCCCTGTAGTGTCCCCAGGTGGCTTTGCTGCACCGTCCTGGGTGAGCAGCTGCCAGGAGAAGGCGGGCAGAGCCCTGTCCTCTGGCCTCGAGTACCTGGAGGGCACCCTGCACGCTCCCCCAGGTCACCTCCCTGCCCTGCTCCACTCCTGACCCCCACCTCAGTGAGCTTAGCTCCTTGAAGTCTGGGGCCACAGGAGAGCCCAGCAGCTCAGAACTCAAGCCTCTGGGTTTCCCAGTGTCTTTAGTCAGCCTGTCCTGGGCGTCCCCAGCACAAGTGTCCTTTGTTTTCCTTCTGTCCCAGCCTTTGCCTCAAGCCCTCCAACTCCTACCCACACCCGCATGTCCCAGGTGCCCACAGGTGGCTTGGGTGGGCCACGCGCTGCTGAGCTTGGCTTCCGATTCTGCCCATTTGTGCCCCTTGACATGGACGCTGGGACACGGTTGGGAGCTGAGGGTGCTTTTCTCTCTGGGGAATTCCCGCAGGACTCAGTGCCCCAGAGGGGCACAGGTGCTCACTGCCTGCCCCTGGTGTGAAGGGCACCTCATAGGCAGCGTGCGCAGGCTTTGATCAGGGCCTCCTGGTGCGCCCGGTGTATGGCCTGGTCTTTTTTAATTTTTTTATTTGTTCCTTTGAGATATACGTGACAGTAGAATGTATTTTGACATATCCTACATACGTGGAGTAAAACTTCCCGTTCTTGTGGTTGTACGTGTTGTGGAGTTACACGGTCGTGTGTTCATATGTGAACATAGGAAAGATGGGTCCATTCATTCCACAGTCTTTCCGGTTCCCATCCCCCTCTTTCCTCCATTCCCCTTTGTCTAATCCAATGAACTTCTATTCTCCCACCCCCCTTCCTTATTATGTGTTAACATCTGCTCATCAGAGAGAACATTTGGCCTTTGATTTTATGGGATTATTTCACTGGCCATAATAGTCTGCAGTTCCATCCATTTACTGGCAAATGCCATAATTTCATTCTTCATTAAGGCTGAGTATTAGTCCACTGTGTATATGTACCACAGTTTCTTTATCAATTCGTCTGTGAAGGGCACCGAGGTTGGTTCCACAGTTTGGCTGTTGTGAATTCAGCTGCTATAAACACTGATATGGCTATACAACTGTAGTCTGCTGATTTTAAGCCCTTTGGGTATAGACCGAGGAGTGGGATAGCTGGATCAAACAGTGGTTCCATTCCAAGTTTTCCAAGGAATCTCCATTCTGCTTTCCCGAGTGGATGCACAATTTGCAGTCCCACCAGCAGTGTCCGAGTGTGCATTTCCCCCACATCCTCACTAACAATCATTGTTGCTTGTATCCTTGATAACTGCCATTCTGACTGGAGTGAGATGGAATCTCAGGGTGGTTTTAATTTGCATTTCTCCAATGGCTAGAGATGTTGGACATTTTTCATGTATTTGTTGACCATTCGCACTTCTTCTTCTGTGCTGTGTCTGTTCAGTTCCTTTGCTATGGGCTCCATCTTTTGAGCGTGCACTCTGAACCCCAGGGTGTCATATCTGAAGAAAGATCTAAATTCAGCCAGCCCAGGGTGAACTGTCTGTCATCTGGAAGGGCGTGAGGTCAGGCTCCGCCTTCAGGTCAGGCAGGAGCTCTGTGGAGACAGGGCTCCGGTGTGTCTGGGCAGGTCTAGTGAGTCTGGCGGAAGCAAGTCAGTCCCATCTGCCCAAGGTGCAGGCGGATGGCTGTGAGCTCTAGGATTCCACCCCAGCCCCCTTGACGTGTGAAGGCAAGTGTCTTGATTTTTCCGAGCCTCAGTTTCCTTACTCTCTACAATCCAGATTAGAATGGACTCTTTCCCAGAAAGCTGCTGGAAGGACTGGAAGAGATAGCTTCTGTGTAGTGTTTAGCACCAGCCTAAGTGCTCAATAAATCAAAGGTGCAGCTCTTTCAAAGTATAAGTCGGACTACATCATTTGTCTATTGAAAGCCTGGCAACAGCTCCCCATCCCAGTCAAAGTCAAAAGAAAGGTTCTTACAACGCATACAGCACTCCCCAGGACCCGGCACCTCACCCTCCCTCCTGACTGTGCTCCTTCAAGCACTCTGTTCCAGCCACACTGGCTTCCTTGCTATTCCTTGAATGCCTCAGGGCCTTTGCACAGATGCCCTGTCCACTTAGAATAACTCCTGCCTATGATATCAGCTGGGATCACTCCCTTAATTCTTTTAACAAGACTGGGTGCGAATCTCAGCTTCTCCACCAGCTCTTTACTGACCACCCTCATTAAGATCCTAGCCTGCCTGCTCCCTGGGGCCTCTCCTATCCCCTCATCCACTCCAGTGACTCCTGGGCACTCACCAGCCTCCTATATGCAAACCAGCTAGCTTCTTTATTGTCTGTGTCCTCTCCCGCTAGATGATAAGTCCAGGAAGGTAAGGTGTCTGTCTGTGGTATTTACTGATATATCCTCAGCACCTGGACTGTGTCTCCAACACACCACTAGGACTCAAACTTTTATTTGTTCAATGGAAGAAACATGGTTATAGTTATTGAGTTCTTATCTCCCCAGTCTTTTTTTTTTATTTTTGCAAAAAACAGGGTGTTCTGACACCTTTTCTGTCTTTTAACATATGCTTTTAACTTTGTTTTTAACCAGAGAGATGGTGTTTGTTAAACAGTACAAGGAACTCAGCAAATAGCGCCTCATAACCCTGTTTCCGCAGTGTCCTGGGAGCCCAAATTAATGCTCGGGGATAATATTTTATGGCAGGGTCCTTTGGAGAGTTAAGGTCACAGGCCTGTTGAGGTCAGGCAAGAGCTGTGTTGCCCCTGAAAGAGCAAAGCCAAAGATCTAGGGGTCCCAGGGTGGACAGGAGCCTCGGAGGGTCCCGGGGTCTGGGGGCCACAGGAGGGGTGTGACTGAGAGCTGAGGCAGGGTCCGAGTGGAGGCAGTAGTTTCATCCCAGAAATGTTAGAGGAGTGTACTCTTGGTTTGCCTTGGACCAGAAGTCACTGCTAAATGGACCCCATAATGAGGACGGCTCTTTTTTTAATCATTAATGTGGCAGTGGCTGGAGCACCAGGGCCAGGTCCTCACGGAGGGGACGTCCACTGTCAGTGACAATCAGTCATCTCACCTTTACTCAAAGTGTACGACTGGAACCCGAGACAGCCACGGGGAGACCTCCGTGCCTGACCTAGTGGCCACCTTCCAATGCTGAACACGACTCCTCCAAAGAGTAAGTGGATCCTCACGTGATCTTGAAAAACGGCATATTCTCTCTGTTGGCCATTCATCAGTCAACATCAGCTGGAAGAAGATCTGGGGTAAAAGAATCTTTTTTTTTTTTTTTAACCTTGTTTAATTAACCATTGTTTCCCAAACACTTCCCATTAGGAAATACTTCCTCCTCCCCAAGTAAAAACTAGAAAGTTGCCAAGCGCTGCCCCTCAGGCGAGTGGAAAGTTACACGTCATTTTCTTCTCTTGCTGTTGGGGATGGAACCCAAGGCAATGTGTTTTTCATGGTGAGAATTTAGGTACCTTTAAATAAACAAGGAAGATCATCTCCATGTAGGCACCCCCTACACACCACACACACACACACACACACACACACACACACACACAAACTCACTGACCCAAGCAGGGCTGCTGGATAGATTTAGAGACACAGAAAGACCCAGACTGGAGATAAGCCACAGGGAATATCAGACAGGTCCTGGCCAGTCAGGCTCAGGCTGAGACCTGAAGTCCAAGGTCAGCAGCTGGGAATGGAAGCAGGAGCCCATGCAGGACACAAGAGTGAGAGACGTTTGCAGGGTGAGGTGGGTGTTATGTGCCAGTGCTGTGGTGGCCTGTCTGGCCCCAGGTGCCTTCAAAACACCACACAGTGTTTTCGACGGGTGCTCCCCAGAGCACACCATAAAGCCAGCCTTGTAAATAGCCACGTACTTGGTTAGACACCCAGAGTCACGAGGAAGAGTAGCAAGGAGCTGGACACGGACTCTTCTAACAGCACTGTTCCCCAATCAGGGGCTATTGGACTAATTCCAACCACTGAGCCGAGCTGCCAGATCACGTGGAAGCTGACTGTCACACGGACCTGAGCCACGCTGCTCATGGAGGTAAGAGATGACCCTCGTGGAGGACACAGCCCGGGGCCAGCCCATTCTCCCTTCCACCTTCACAGGGAGGGAGAGTTGTCTGATGGGCCATTTGCCTCAGAGGCAGGATCTGGGTGGCACCGACCTGTCAGGATAAGAGTGTAAGTCACCGTCATAGTGTGCAGGCACAAGAACTCCTCTCACAGAGGATGCGGATGGACCAGTTCCTCAAATTTCCCGATAATAGGGGCTGATGCTTATTGCATGCCCACCCTGTGACGAGCGCTGGGCTAAGCACTTTACCCGGATTATCTCATTTAATCCTCGCAGCGGCTCCGTGGAGCTCGGGAGGGTTAAGCAGCTGGCCCCAGGTCAGGGTAGCTTTAAGGGACAGATGTGGCATTCAGCTCCAGCGGTCCGTCTCCAGGGCCTGCTTTGGACCAGTGGGTTTTCTGCCTCCTCATGGGGCCATGGTGGGTCTCGTTGTCTTATGTCCTTGGCCACCCCGGGGACCTGGGAGGGCCAGACGTCTCGGACTCTAGTCCTGGGTCCCAGCTCCAATCCCACCCTCTACACCTGACCTGGGAGGTGGGGGTGAGAGGGCTTCCCATAGAGACAACTCCCCAAAGGGACCTCTTGGACAAGGGACTCCAAGGCAGGCGTGCCAGGGGGACCGGAAGGCAGGAAGAAGGAGACACTTTGTTCCTTCCTGTGTCCTGGCTGTTCCTGGGGGTGGGGACGGGACATTGGTTCTCCAGCCCCGCAGCCGCAGTGGCTCCCAGCTTCCAGCTCTTTGCTGCCCTCCCAGACCAGCCTTGTGGGCTCCTCCCTGAGCGCAGCATCCAGGTTGTGCATCTTCCAGAAGCAGATTCCGGGTCCCTGGAGTCCCACCCCCAAGCTCCCAAGGCTCCAGCAACTCCCCATCAGCGAGCCCTCCTCCAAGGACTGGTCCCACTTCCCAAAATTCAGGCCTGCCAATCCCCCTTTCTCCCCTCTTTTCCTCGGCATAGTGGCGTGTGTGTTGGTCAGCTTTTTACTGCTGTGATTAAGAGATCTTTGGGGCATTCATCGATTATTTGGGGGCTCACGATTTCAGAGGTCTCGTTCCTTAGACAGCCGGCTCCATCCCTCAGGGCTCGAGGGGAGGCAGAACCTCATGGCAGAAGAGAGTGGCAGAGAAAGCAGCTCACATCATGGTGATCAGGAGGCAGAGAGAGACACCATTTGCCAGGTACAAAATATATCTATTCCAAAGGCACTCCCCCAAAGACTCACCTCCTCCAGCCACCTCCTACCAGCCTTCAATTACCACCCAGTTAATCCTGTCAGGAGATCGATTAATTGATTCACTGATTGGCTTAAAGCCCTCATAACCCAATCATTCATTTCTCCTCTACACCTTCTTCCGTCGCCTCACACATGAGCTTCTGGGGGACACCTCACATCCAAACCATAGCAAAGTGACAGCTACAATTCTCCCCTTTGGGATCCTTCTGGTTCTGGATCTTCTCCATGTTAATTCCTGTTGGACCAATCCCTGTATTCAGCTCTCTCTGCTACACTATCTTGAGTGGTTTCTGATTAACATACCACCTGGTCATCCCAATGTGCCACACAGAAATATTTCAATGTGTGTCTGTCACAACAGGGAAAAGTTTGGGAAGCACTCCGTCCCACACTACCCTGACAAAATAATCCAGGAAAAGCAGCCACATGGATAAGACAGCGTCCGTTCACTCACATACACAACCAAGAAAATAATTCCAGAATTAAAGTGGAAAGGGGCGAGTGAGCAATTAACTGTTCTAGACACATGTCTGAGTTCTCCAAGGACTGGACACGCAAACCAGCCATGATTGCCATTAACTCTGAATCTGCATTAACTCTGAATGCTGAGTGGCAGAGGGACATCTTCTTGTCCCTGCTCCAAACTTAAGCTATTATGACACAGGAAGTTCAAACTTCTTTAAATATTAAAAGCAAAAGTCCGGAATGGCAGCTCCTTATTCAGGGTATCTTTTTTTTTTTTTTTTAAACTAATCAATCACCCAGTATTTATAGAGCACCAGTAGCTGCCCGTCCCAGAAAGAGATGTAATTGCCGATGAGCACGGGAGGTAGCCTCTAGATATGCACTCATTTCCCTTGACCACACTCCTGGGCCTTCAGGGACTGCTCCGTAGGCACTTTTCATAATTCCCCATTGTTGTGGGGCTATTTTTATCCTTCCCGTATGAATCAAAATGTGACGTACCGTCCCACAGCTAAGATTCCTATTTTGGCAGAGTCATCCCTAGTTATTTGGTATCTTAAAAAAAAACATTATGGATTGTTCCCCCACCTCAAAATAAAATAAAAATGATCTCATCATTAAATACCATATGCTGAAAGGACAGAAGGAAATGACATCAGTGTGTGGAGAATGCACAAACCAGCCAACTGGAAAGCCAGGTGGGCCACGCTCCTGTGATCCGTGTGCCCTTTAGAAGGGACTGAGACACCACCCTGTCACCAGGCTTTGACCCTAGTTGGCCAGTGGTGGGCAGGAAACTCAGAGGTCTAACTCCAAGTAGCCAGATTCAAAATGAATCATTCAGGATAAAACATGGCCTAAGTAATGACAACCTAATAACAATAATATTCAGTACAGCTCAAAATCCCTGCTTATATTAACTCATTGTTATGAACTAAACTGTAGGGGGACGCCCTAAGACCCAGGACCTCAGAGTGTGACTGTATTTGGAGGCAGCACCTTTAAAGAGATAATTAAATTAAAATGAGGTTGGTGAGTGTGCCCTAATCCCACCTGACGGTGTCTTGTAAGAAGAGGAGACCGAGACACCGAGAGACAGACAGACAGGTGCATGCAGACTAAGGCACTGTGTGAAGACATCAGAAGAAAACAGCCATTCACAAGTCAAGCAGAGAAGTCTTGGAAGAAAGCAACGATGTTATACCTTAATCTTAGACTTTTGCCCCCGCAAATTATGAGAAAATGAATTTCTGTGGTTTAAGCCACTTGGATTTTGGTGCTTTGCTAGGGTAATCCTTGAACTTTTGAAAGATTCCCAAACATAGAGGATTTGCTTGGCTATAGATATTTCTCTATTTTTTTTTTTTTTTAGGATGAAAGTAGGGCAGGAAAAGGCTGGTAGACTTTGCCTGGGTCTCTCAACCCACCTCTGAATGGAAGGGATTTAGCCCAACTATCTCCCTTGGCTACTGGCCACAGACAGCTCTTTTCTCTGGCCTGTGTGATGGTGTGGGAAAACCAGTCCTAAACAGATATTTTCAAAGATCTACTCATGATTGTGCATTATTAATGTGAAACAGAGTTTGTGCAGAAACTGAGAATCCACATGTATTCTAAACCCCAATATCAGTCATCCATGTGAACCTGCTCAAACATCTGAGTCCATCCAGCAATGTTAGGAAGTCTCTATTATCTGGAACTTTTCATACAGTATCTTGGGCGGGGAAAGCCCAAACTTCTATTTGATAGAAACATTCTAAAGTTTCTATGTGTTCTTCTGGGAGAAATGGAACCCTATATCCTTGACTTATTTTTAAATTGCAAATGTCAAATTAACATTTTTTTAAACAGCTCTGACATGCAAAATAGCTGGTGTAGTCTTACACAATCTGGGTTTTGAGAGAGGAAGAGGTATTTTCCTAAGTAAATCATTTTTTTAAATTACCTTAAAATCATCGCTCTAGAAGAGTTCTTATAGATCATCTAATGTTTTTCTTTACATTTTTCTTTGCTTTTGGCCCCTTTTTTTAAATTTATTTTTTATCCTAATTTGTAATATATGACATCAGAATGCATTACAATTCATATTACACATATAGAGCACAATTTTTCATATCTCTGGTTGTATATAAAGTATATTCACACCATTCATGTCTTCATACATGTACTTAGGGTAATGATATTCTTCTCATTCCACTATCTTTTTTACCCCCATGTCCCCTCCCTTTCCCTCCCACCCCTTTCAATCCTCCCATGCTCCCTCTCCCTACCCACTATGAATCAGCCTCTTTGTATCAGAGAAAACATTCGGCATTTGGTTTTTTGGGATTGGCTGACTTCACTTAGCATTATATTCTCCAACTCCATCCATTTACCTGCTAATGCCATGATTTTATTCTCTCTTATTCCATTGTGTATATATACCACATTTTCTTTATCCATTCATTTCTGAAGGGCATCAATGTTGGTTCCACAGTTTAGCTATTGTGAATTGTGCTGCCATAAACATTGATGTGGCTGTGTCCCTGTAGTGTGCTGCTTTTAAGTCCTTTGGGTATAGACCAAGGAGAGGGATAGCTGGGTCAAATGGTGGTTTCATTCCCAGCTTTCCAAGGAATCTCCATACTGCTTTCCACATTGGTTGCACCAATTTGCAGTCCTGCCAGCAATGTATGAGTGTGCCTTTTTCCCCACATCCTCGACAACACTTATTGTTGTTTGTCTTCATAACAGTTGCCATTCTGACTGGAGTGAGATGAAATCTTAGAGTACTTTTGATTTGCATTTCTCTAGTTGCTAGAAATGTGAACATTTTTCATATATTTATTAATTGATTGTATGTCGTCTTCTGAGAGGTGTCTGTTCAGTTCCTTGGCCCTTTTGGGCTATTTGGGTTTTTGGTGTTTATCTTTTTGAGTTCTTCATATTCCCTAGAGATTAGTGTTCTACCTGATGTGGGAGAGGTAAAAATTTGCTCCCAAGATGTGGGCTCTCTATTCACCTCACTGATTGTTTCTTTTGCTGAGAAGAAGCTTTTTAGTTTGAATCCATCCCATTTATTGATTCTTGATTTTAATTCTTGTGCTATAGTAGTTTTATTAAGGAAGTTGGGGCCTAATTTGACATGATGGGGATTTGGGCCTACGTTTTCTTCTTATAGGCACAGGGTCTCAGATTTAACTCCTAGGTCCTTAATCCACTTTGAGTTGAGTTTTGTGAGGCTATCTTTTCTTTAATGAATGTTTTTGGTGCCTTTGTCTAATATAAGATAACTATAATTACGTGAGTTAGTCTCTGTGTCCTCTATTCTGTACCATTGGTCTACCATTCTATTTTGGTGCCAATACCATGCTGGTTTTATTACTATTTCTCTGTAGTATAGTTTAAGATCTGGTATAGTGATGCCACCTGCTTTACTCTTCTTGCTAAGGATTGCTTTGGCTATTCTGGGTCTCTTATTTTTCCAGATGAATTTCATGACTGCATTTTCTATTTCTATGAAGAATGTCATTGGGATTTTGATTGGAATTGCATTAAATCTGTATAGTGCTTTTGGTAGTATGGTCATTTTCAAAATACTAATTCTGCCTATCCAAGAACAAGGGAGATCTTTCCATCGTCTAAGATCTTCTTGAATTTCTTTCTTTAGCATTCTGTAGTTTTCATTTGTAGTTCTTTCACATCTTTCCTTGGGTTGATTCCCAAGTTTTTTTGTTTTTTGTTTTTTTTGAGATTATTGTAAATGGGGTAGTTTTCCTCATTTCCCTTTCAGAACTTCGTCACTGTTATACAGAAATGCCTTTGATTTATGGGTGTTGATTTTGTATCCTGCTATTTTGCTGAATTCTAGAAGTTTTCTGCTGGAATTCTTTGGGTCTTCTAGGTATAGAATCATATTGTGGGAAAATAGTCTAATTTGAGTTCTTCTTTTCCTATCCATATCCCTTTAATTTCTTTCATCTGTCTAATTGCTCTGGCCAGTATTTCAAGAATTATGTTAAATAGAAGTAGTGAAAGAGGGCATCCTTGTCTCTGTCTTGTTCTAATTTTTAGAGGGAATGCTACCAATTTTTCTCCATTTAGAATGATGTTGACCTGAGGCTTACCTTTCATAATGTTGAGATATGTTTCTGTTATCTCTAGTTTTTCTAGTGTTTTGAACATGAAGGGGTGCTGTATTTTGTCAAATGCTTTTTTTTTTTGCATCTATTGAGATGACCATATGATTCTTATCTTTAAGTCTATTGATGTGATGAATTACATTTACTGATTTCCATATGTTGAATCAAACTTGCATCCCTGGGATGAATCCCCACTTGATCGTGGTGCACTATCTTTTTGATATGTTTTTGTGTTTGATTTGCCAGAATTTTATTGAGAATTTTTGCATTTATGTTCATTAGAGATATTGGTCTGAAGTTTTATTTCTTTCATGTGTCTTTGCTTGGTTTTGGAATCAGGGTGATATTGGCCTCACAGAATGAGTTTGGAAGTGCTGCCTCTTTTTCTATTTCATGAAATAATTTGTAGAGTATTGGTATTAGTTCTTCTTTATAGGTCTTGTAATACTCAGCTGTATATCCTGGGCTTTTCTTGGTTGGTAGGCTTCTGATGGTGTCTTCTATTTCCTTGCTTGAAATTGATCTGATTAAATTTTATTGTATATCTCATCCTGATTCAATTTGAGCAAATCATATGTCTCTAGAAATTTGTCAATGCCTTCAATATTCTATATTTTATTGGCATACAAGTTTTCAAAATAATTTCTAATTATCTTCTGTATTTCTGTAGTATCTGTTGTGATATTTCCTTTTCATCACGTATGTTAGTGATTCCAGTTTTCTCTCTCCTCTCCTTCTCTTTGTTAGCATGGCTAAGTGTTTGTCAATTTTATTTATTTTCTCAAAGAACCAACTTTTTGTTTTGTTAATTTTTTCAATTGTTTCTTTTGTTTCAATTTCATTGATTTCAGCTTTGATTTTAATTATTTTAATTATTTCCTGTCTTCTACTGCTTTTGGTGTTGATTTGTTCTTCTTTTTCTAGGGCTTTGAGATAGAGAGTTAGGTCATTTATTTGTTGACTGTTTCTTCTTTTAAGGAATGAACTCCATGCAATGAACTTTCCTCTTAGCTTTGCCTTCATAGTCTCCCAGAGATTTTTTTTTAAATTTTTCTTTTATTTGTAGGTGGACACAATACCTTTATTTTTCATTTATTTATATGTGGTGCTGAGGATTGAACCCAGGGCCTCACACATGCTAATCGAGTGCTCTATCGCTGAGCCACAACCCCAGCCCTCCCAGAGATTTTGATGTTGTATCAGTGTTCTCATTGACCTCTAAGAATTTTTTAATCTCCTTCTTGACTCTTTTGCAACCCATTGCTCATTCAGTAGCATATTATTTGGTCTCCAGGTGTTGGGGTAGTTTTTATTTTTTATTTTGTCATTGATTTCTAATTTCATTCCATTGTGATCTGATGGAATGCAGGGTATATCTACTTTTTGTATTTGTTAAGAGTTGATTAGTGGCAACTTCTCTGAAATAAATATGGGGTTTATTTTAGAGAAGGACCCATGTGCTACTGAGAAGAAAGTATATTCAGTCATTGAAGGATGGAATATTCTATATATGTCAATTAAGTCTAAGTTATTGATTATATTATGGAGTTCTATAGTTTCTTTGTTCAGCTTTTGTTTGGAAGATCTATCCAGTGGTGAAAGAGGTGCGTTAAAGTCACCCAAAATTATTGTGTTGTGGTCAATTTGACTCTTGAACTTGAGAAGAATTTGTTTGATGAATATAGACGCTCCATTCTTTGGGGTATATATATTTATAATTGTTATGTCTTGTTGGTGTGTGGTTCCCTTGAGCAGTATGAAATGTCCTTCTTTATCCCTTTTGTAGGTGGACAAAAGTTAATCCCTTTTGTTTAACTTTAGCTTAAAGTCTACTTTATTTTACACAAGGATGGAAATCCCTGCTTGCTTCCACAATTCATGTGAGTGGTATGATTTTTCCCAACCCTTCACCTTCAGTCTGTGGATGTCTTTTCCTATGAGATGAGTCTCTTAGAGACAGCATATTGTTGGGTTTTTATTTTTATTTTTTTTGATTAAATCATCTAACCTATGTCTTTTGATTGGTGAGTTTAGGCCATTAACATTCAGGGTTATTATTGAGACATGGCTTGTATTCCCAGCCATTTTTTGTTAATTTTTGGTATTTAATTTGACTTAGTTTCCTTTGATCAGTTTTTTCCTTTAGTGTAATACCTGCCTCTGCTGATTTTCATTGATGTTCTTCATTTCCTCCTCATAGAGTATTTTGCCAAAGATGTTCTGTACAGCAGGTTTTCTAGCTGTACATTCTTTTAGCTTTTGTTTATCATGGAAAGTTTTTATTTCATCATCAAATCTAAGGCTTAATTTTGCTGGATACAAGATTCTTGGTTGGCATCCATTTTCTTTCAGAGGTTGATATATGTTGTTCCAGGCTCTTCTAGCTTTCAGGGACTGGGTTGAAAAATCTGCACATAACCTAATTGGTTTCCCCTGTATGTAATCTGATTTCTTTCTCTCGTGGCTTTTAAAATTCTCTCCTTATTCTGTATGCCAGGCATTTTCATTATAATGTGGCTTGGTGTGGACCTGTTGTGATTTTGTACATTTGGTGTCCTGTAAGCCTCTTGAATTTGTTTTTCCAATTTGTTCTTCATGTTTGGAAAATTTCTGATATTATTTCATTGAATAGATTGCTCGTTCCTTTGGGCTTGAACTCTATGCCTTTCTCTACCCCAATAACTCTTAAATTTGATCTTTTTATGCTATCCCATATTTCTTGAATATTCTGCTCATGGTTTCTTACCATTTTCACTGTGTGATCTACCTTCTTTTCAAGGTTGTCTTCATTGTCTGAAGTCCCTTCTTCCAAGTGGTCTAATCTATTGGTGATGCTTTCAATTGAGCTTTTAATTTGGTTTATTATTTCTTTCATTTGAAGGATTTCTGTTTGGTTTTTCTTTAGAACCTCTGTCTCCTTATTGAAATAGTCTTTTGCTTCCTATATTTGCTTATGTATCTCTTTGTCTAAATGATCTTTTGCTGCCTGTATTTGCTTTTTTATCATCCTTTAATTCACGGAACATTTTAATCATGTACATCCTGAACTCCTTCCTGTCATTTCATCTGCTGTGCTGCCCATGGATTCTAATACTGTGGTTTCTTGATTTCTTTGGGGCACTTTCTTCCCTTGTCTTTTCCTGTTGCTCCTGTGTCTTCCTTTCTAGCTCTGTGGATTCAAGGTGTTACCGTTTTTACCCTACAGGTTTATTGTGCTCCTGTAGGGTTCCAGTACCTCACCTGGCTATCCAGTGTTCCAAACTGGTAGTTGCCCCGACTAAAGATGGTGATGGAAGTGACCCAAGGTGGAGGCAGCTGCTTTCAGCTATGGGGTGTCAGGTCAGGTGGGGGGATCTGGGCGATGGCATTGTGTGACATGGTGTGCAGGGTTGCAGCTGTCGGTTTTCTTCAGAGCCTGTGATGTCCCCAGGTGCAGGCACAAGTAGGGGACTATGGCAGTAACTATGGAGTCCCAAGATGGAGGCATCTGGAGGGGCTCCATGCTGGTAGATGGGGTTCCACACAGGAGTGGCGGTTGGAGTTCCCTTGTGTGGGTAGCAGCTGACTATCCTCCATGGGAGCAGCCTCTGGGAATTCTGCACAGGTGCTGATGCAGGTGGTCCCACTACGGCACCTGGGAGACCTGCATGGGTGAGTAGCAGGGAGTTGGGAGTCCTGCTCTAATGCTGAGGCCCAGGGCCCTGCACAGCCCAGAAGCTGTGATTCCTGTGCAGGAGCAGCTGTGGAGGGGTCCTCTAGCACTCTCAGAAAAGCAGCATTCCCCCTAGTTGGGACCTAGGTCACGGAGTGGCACAGAATGCTGCCTCCCTGTGGCCTAGCATCTTGGACCCCCCCCACCCCCACCCCTTTTATGTAGCACACTTCTCTCTTCCAAAACAGCCTCTTGTGGAAGCTGAATGTAGAACAGAGAAACTCCCTGAGCGTGTCTGCAGCAGGCATGGCCAGCCTCCTCTGGCCCTCGAGAATCTGCTGGGACCCCAGAGCTCTCAGGAGGACTAGAAGGAAAACCATCGCGGCCCTTTCACTGTGCAGATCTGGGAAACCGAGGCCCACTTAGGAAACGCTGCCACGGCCAAGGTTGAACCCTTGATACGACAGGGCCAAACCTCCCGACTGAGCTCTGTAAACTTGCACAAGCTTGTGAGGGTCACACTGACTAAACGTTTTGCTGTTGGACAAGTTGGGTCCCAGAACCGCTTCCATGCTTAACCAGTTCCCCAGTGCTCACGGCCAGGACCACGCCCGTCTGTCGAGACACACGCATCAGCATTGGTTGTACTAAGCAAAGCAATCCCAGAATTCTGAGGCAGATTTCCAGGTATCAGGCCCAGAGACCTGGGGTTAGTTACTTGCCTTGATAAAATGTCCATATGCACTAATCTAGTGAGTCTCCCACTTTAGTAAGCTCTTAGGACTAGTTGGGTGAATTGGTTACAACTACCAATGCTGGAAATGCTAAGTCTGCAGGTCTAGGGTTGATGCAGGAATCTGCATTTTAGTACCCATCCCTGGTGGCTCCGATGAAGTGGCCCACATCAAGTGGCCCGCATCGTCCTTTGTCTTGAGAGCTTTCCTTAGATGAACTGAAGGTGATTCAAACTTCAGTCATCACAATCTTGTAAACAAGTTGACCATGGCTTTATCCACCCTCACCTCTAGGTTCAGAGCATCACAACCCAGATGGGCGTGTCCCATGGTGGCATCCTTGTAAATGCCACAGCACCTGGATGACCATCTCAGTTGGGCACACTGAGAGAAGCAACAGGAACAGTGCAAGTGGTTTTCAAAGAAAACTAAGCAAGCAATAAAGACATTCAAAAGGATGTCTGGGTGACATCAACAGCCATGTTTTAAGGGATAGCTCATGTAAATTTCAAAGAGCCCCAGCTTACAGGGACATGTGCCCCAAATAGTATGAAGGTCACTCAAAGGATCTGGGAAGCCAAGCAAAGATTTCACAACCAAGATAAACATCAAATCACACTGAGAGATTCCTGCATCGAGCTGTGCCCAAACCAGATGTTTCTATTGGTAATTATTATTATGATAATTCATTTAACTAGGAATAAAATAGGGCATGATTGTTTACTGCTGCCTGCTTCCCCAGACATGCAGAGAAATGAGAAGAAAAATCTCAGAGGTTTTACTCTTGGCTAAATGGAATAATTTTCTCAATTAACCAGGAATAAACATAGCAAGGAAATAATTTGCCTTTACATTATACAATAGTTGTAAATAGATTTCTTACACCTCTTTGCATGGGAAAGTCAAGGTGGAGACAGGCTGCCAAGGAGCTGAGAACATCTTGAGTTTGGTTTCCGTCTGAAAAGACACAGTCCTTAGAAACCCCTCACATCGTCAGTCATAGCATGAGACTTCCAAATGCTACTCTTGGTTTCTCTCCTCCATACTGAGCCCTTTCCAAGGCTAAGGAATTGTAGGTTGCATTGTGCTAGGATGAAAGATGTCTCCTAGAGCTCAGAGAAAAACTTACAGAGACGCAAGAGAGCACAGAATGCATATTTGAGGAGGCAGCCCATACAGCCAGGCGTTAGATGACTACTTAATATAAATATAACCACTGTCTAGTGGTTGATGACCAGTTCCACTATCATGGCAGAGCACACCCCAGAGAGGAACCTGCTAGACTATCGCCGTGTTGGACTGATGGAACCCGGGAAACAGGCATGTGGGACACCCTTGTACGTGTCCCAGGAGAAAAGCTGTAACTGTCAAATTTACATGAAATTAATTAGAGATTATACAACACAAGCTACATTGTAAAGCATAGATTACAGCCACGTGTCTTCAGCAGGACAGAAAATGCATTTTTCCCCTTAACAATAATTTTTAGAAAAAGAAACTATGAGTACTTTTGTCCAAATAAAATCTTTTTTATTGCTATAAATGAAAATAATTTTTTCCCACCGGGTAGATACATCTCTCTGATGCCTTTTCCCAGTCTCTGTCTTCTGTCTTTCCTTCCCTCACTTGGGATTTCTGGAAGAGGCTGAACAGGAGACATCGACGTCTTGGGGTTAGGAGATGTGACTGTGTCCCACAGGCAAAGATGTCTGTGTTCAGGACCAAGGACAGTGGTCTCCATTTGGACATCCCCATGGCTCCTGCCCCCTTCCTACCAGGTCCCCTAACATTTTAACCACACTGTATGTGTCAACAGAGCAGTACAGACCCCACAGTTCAGATTAGAAATCAAGATAGGGCCGGGTACAGTGGTGCACAGCAGCTCAGGAGGCTAAGGCAAGAGGATTGCAAGTTCAAGGCCAGCCTCAGCAACTTAGTGAGGCTCCTAAGTAACTTAGTAAGATGCTGTCTCAAAATAAAAAATATAAAGGACTGGGGATGTGACTCAGTGGTTAAGGCCCTCTGAGTTCAATCCCCACCAAACAAATAAACAAATAAATAAAAGAATCAAAATTGGGCCAAATTTATAAGAAAAGTACTTTTCCCACTGATGTTCAATTTTAAACAATCAACACACTCAACCAAGATCAGGGATGGGACCCGTAAAATTCAAGGTATCTCTTCACTACTTCCGTGGGTAAATCCCCCCATAGGACTCAGTTTTGAGATGACCATTGCAGATCTGGGTGAGCAGCTGGGTGAGCCGCTTTATCAGAGTCCAACAGCCACAATGACAGCTGAAAGCCCCCTTGTTCCTGGTCCCACTGCTGGACCAGCTCCTCCTCACCTTGGTTTTTCCCAAGGTCATCATGGCTTCTGAGGCACGAGGACCTGATAGACAATCTCTCTGGCCACATCTGGACCCACCCATGTCTTGGAGCGAGAGATGCAACCCTCCAGAAGTTGTCTGTGGTAGGAAGCCTGCTTCTTTTTGCACCTTCTGGAGTAAGGTCAGAGCACAGCATCTCCGGGAATAATGTGCTCTTGCAAGATAGAACAGAAGGTACAGAAGATATAAATACCCCACAGCTCTGTTAAATACCTTTATTTATAGAAACGAAAGTTGGGAACCAGGATTAATTGCTGCAATATGAAGAAAGTAGAAACTAATTAAAAATGAACATTTTAGCTTGCTATCAAAGGGCTGGGCCTCGCTTTGAAAGTGCCCTTCACAAACAGAAAGAGGTTAGAGCATACAGAGATCATTCCTTTCCTGATTTAGTCATGGTCCCCCCCCCCTCTCTCTCTCTCACACACACACACACACACACACACACACACGCGCGCGCGCACAACCATATTCTTTAGTATACTTAGAATATTGAGGTCACAGGAGAAAGATGAAGAGACGGCAGATCCTAGCTAAACTAGTTTACTACATCCTTTTTTTTTTTTTTCATTTTAAAGGTGAAGTGAAAGATGGAGAGTTCAGGTGAATCTAGGACCTACACCAAACCTAACATAATCAGGGGCCCAGGGTCATATTCCGGGTGTACGAAGGGTGAGAGAATGCCAATCAGCACATTACCACTGCCCACTAACACACAGGGGAAGTCTTGCCTTTGGAGATGCTGGGGCAAGAGAGAGAGAGGGAACTGGTCCCGTGACTGGCCAGGGGACTGTGCCTGCTGGCTGGGTAGACCTTCCATCTGAGCCTGCCCAGGTTCCCATTGCTTCTTGGAGAGTCTCACAAGGAAGACCTTTGTAATCGTGAGAAACAAAACTAAATCAAGCTGAGCATGGTGCACGCCTGTAATCCCAGTGGCTTGGGAGGCTGAGGCAGGAGGATCAGGAGTTCAAAGCCAGACTCCGCAAAAGCGAGGCTCTGAGCAACTCAGTGAGACCCTGTCTCTAAATGCAATACAAAATAGAGCTGGGGATGTGGCTCAGGGGTCGAGTGCCCCTGAGTTCAATCCCTGGTACCCCCCCACCACACACACACACACACACACACACACAAAAAAAAAAAAAAAAAAAAAAAAAACAAGCCTAAAATCATTTTCCCAAACAAAATGGTTATCATTGAAAATTAAAATGGATCTATTCCATTTTCTTCTGGGACACCTAATTGCTTTCAAGCTTACTTTTCTTTAGTCTCAGACAACCCTCTTCACTGTTCCCTGGAGACTTCTGTAGGATAAAATAAAATAATGTGGTTACTTGGGCTGACAAACTTTGACTTCATTATCCTCCCAAGTAGAAAACATCTCCCCCATTTTTCTCATCCCCTTTCCCCTGAATTGTTCACAAATCTCAAAGCTCCCTTTCCCTTTCTGGTTTCCCTCCCTGAAAAGATTACCCTCCAGCTGAACAAGACACTGAACAGTCTGCTGGGAGGAAGGGTTTTGGTTTTGTTTTTTCTTTTTCTTTTCCAAGACGTATTAACTTGGGCAGGACCTTGGGAAATGGAAGAAGAGGGCCAGGGCCAGGAATTAGTATGTCCTGAGCGGGGGCAGGTCTAGAATGGGGAACTGGCACTTGGTTTGATGAAGCCTCTTCTATTTCCACCCCTCAGAGAGTCCGTCTGCTCTTGCCAAATCAACACACTTCAGAGAGTGGGAGTTTTAGCAGCACAAAGCCAGCATCTAGGGTGTCTTTCTGCCTGATAAGCAATCTTGCTGTTGATTCCCCTAGGCGCTTGGTGCCTGATGTTTGTTGGATTTCAATAGGGTCATGAATAACTGTGGTCTTTAGGAAATGCTTATGGAGGTGCCCCTATCTAATGGATTCTGGTTACCCCCACGGAGGGGTCGCTGGGGTTGGCTCTGAGCAATTCCTCTCAAGCTCTTCCCTTAGAAACCCGTCTCCAAGGAATGGATAAAATCAAAGCCAAATAAGACTTCCTTTTCCCTTCCAAAGTTGTCCCCTTGGGTCACTTCACATGTTTATTTACAGAGAGAAGGCTCAGTTTCAGATGGTCAGCCATTTTTTTCTAAGAGAAGCAAAGCCACCTTGGGTCACCTGAGAAGTGTTATAAAGACATAGGCCACATATAAAGTTTAAAAAGCAGGTCAGGAGGGGCTCCTCACACCTACCACCACCCCCTGAGGCTGCAGAGGGGTGAGGCACAGAAAGGATGTGGATCTCAGACAAAACAACTTTCTGCCGACTCACCAAATCCACCTCCCTAAAGCCCCAGAATTCCCGGGAGTGCCTTCACCTTTGACCTCTGAACTTCGGGGTCAGCCAGCTCCACTCCCACGGAGACATCTAAATCTCCGTCTTGGGAGAAATGATTTCCAGCCTTGCCAGCTAAGCCCTCAGAGGCTCTCGCTGGGTGGTGCCTCCTCCAGATCCCAGAGGGAATTAAATAAAAAAACCTATGGAAAAATTAAGATCCTGGATGGCAGCTGCGGGGGCTGAAATGAAGCAGCCTATTACCCAGCACCTCTCTGACGGTGAGGGTTAATTTATCACATGGAATCCAATCACTTCTTATAAAACCAGTGCAGGTTTCATTTAGTTTGATGAGGTATATTGCAAGATTTCAGAAAATCAATTTTACTGAGAGCCATATTAAGCCCCAGGGAATATAACACTCCATGTACCTCACATAAGTTTTTGTTATGACTCAGAGGATCACTGGGGAAATTATATACTTAGCCGGGCGAAGGGTAATGGCTACCTTCATTGTCTTGGGCAACTCCCACCCTGCTTACCTCTGTGAAATAACAAACAGAAAGGGGAGCGTTGCAAATTGGTACTTACCTGAGCTCTGCAGAGTGGGAGAAGAAGGAGCCAAAGTGACTTGATTTTTCCAAAGAACTTAACCACTTACCGTACAGTACAGGCTAAAAACGATCAGGTGACATGGATATTGCCTGTTTTAGCGGAAGCCTCAGTCTGACTGAAATCTCTGGTTTGAGTTCTCATAGAAGTCTTTACAAAAGAAGCTTTCCACTGATGGGCCAGGTTAATATTTCCAGAGAGGTGTACTTCTTAGTAAGGAGCTTTTCCACGGTGGCAAGGAAACATTCTCATCCAGGCTCATCTGGTCTCTTGGAGACCTCTGTATGCAAAGCAATAAACCAAGCAAGCTCTTGATGGGGCTCCAACTTAAAGCCAGTGGGGGGAGTGCAGACCCGAGCCAACGTCTGCACAGCTTCGCCCTCCACAGCCCAGTTCAAAGTGAGGGCAGGGCATGCGGTGTGTGTGGTGGGTGGGGGTGTGGCATGGTGCCCCCGTCCTTCTGGATCCCACAAATACCAAAGCTGTATCTACTTATCCTTGGTCTAGGACTGTGTTGTTTAATAGGACGGCATCTAGGTCAGCCATGCAAATGGAGATGGCTTAAAATTAAATAAAACTAAAACTTCAGTTCCTCAGCCGCACCCGTCACCTTTCACATGGGTAAAAGCCACATGGGGTGAGTAGCTACTGTGTTGGACGGATACAGAACATTTTCACCAACAGAGAGCACTCTGCTGGGCAGGGCTGCGTGGCCATTCAGATGGCCATTCCGTTCTAGGAACCTAGTGGCTATTGTGTGGGTTCCATAGCTGGGTTCAGACTGAAGTTATTTCCCATCAACCCAAGTGTCCTATTTTCTAGATCCTCTTTCACCAGTGTGAATTGGAGCCATAGATGACCTCTTTACAGGTATTAGGTCAGAATCACTCTCTTCCATCTTACCAGAAGCAGCCTCAGGAAAACTCAGTACTGCTTTTGGAAATTAAGAAACGAGAATGAAGTGTAAGCTGCAGGATTTGGAAAAATAGTTTTCATCAGCTAGACTGGATATCCTATACCAAAATCAAATTCCCCCACTGTTGTGGATGATTATGTCCCCTCCTAGGTGAGTCAGCTCTGTTACTCTAACACACACACCTGAGATAAACCAACTTATAAAGCAAAAAGGAGCTGAGGATATAGCTTAGAGGTAGAGTTTGTACTCCACATGTGCTATGCCCTAGATTTGATCCCCAACCCCCTGCACTCCAACACACACACACACACACACACACACACACACACACACAGCAAAAATGTTTAGTTTGGCTCTAGTTTTGAAGGTTTCAATGCCTAGTCAGCAGGCTCCATGGCTTTCAGGCCCAGGGTGAAGCCGCACACCCCTGCAGGAGGAGGGCGTGGGAGGGAGCCAAGTTCCCGCCTCTTGGTGGGAATTAAAGGAGAGAGAGGAGGGAGGGGGTCCCACTATCTCTCCAAGGCCACTCCCGCAGTACCTGGAGGACCTCCTACCACGCTGGGGACTGAGCCCTTAACACACAGGCCTTCGGAGCACATCTCCGATCCAAATAGGAATTCATACATTGTGATCCTAATGCCCAGGACTTGAGGGTGTGAGTGTATTTAGAGGGAGGATCTTTAAAGAGGTGATTAAGGTAAAATGCAGTTTTTAAGGTGGATCCTAACCCAACAAGACTGTTGTCCTTCTAAGAAGAGGTGAGTAGGATACCGCTACGTGTAGAGAGAAGGCCCTGTGAAGGCAGGGGGCGATGGGAGGCCTTAGAAGAAACCCACCCTGCTGACACCCGGATCTTGGACTTCCAGCCTCCAGAACCTTAAGACAATACATTTCTGAGGCTTAAACCACCCAGTTGTGGCACTTTGTTTTGACAGCCCCTGAAAACAAATACACTCACCGGGCAGAGTCCTCATAGATCAAAGCAGAGGTCTAGGAGAGACTGTCAAGATTTCTTCAAATCACACTGGAGAGTTTTTGAGTTTACCTTGGCCATCAACAAAATGTTTACCTCAAGCATAACAAAGCAGCTGTTCTCACAGAGGGTTGCTCCGCGCCTTGGCCTGCAGGGAAATTCAGGCTTTGATGCAGAGCCATGGGGGCAACAGGGACATCCAAATGTGACAGACAAATTACCCAGGAGGAAGGGCAGAACGTTTTGGAAGTGTGTTTTAAAAAAAAAATCATCTTGCTTCCACCAATACGCGGCTTTGACATTGGTTACCAATTTTATATGTCAATTCTAATTTAGATCTGTTTGTTTACACACATTAGGTTCAGTAACACACAGATAGATAGATTGAGCAGCTGTTCATGGAGTTGATTCTCTTCAAGGTGTTTAAGGAAAATTAATTAATGCTACATGCAACCTACCATATGTTCAGTGTTACATGTAACAACCCGCAGAGAACCGTGACGCAAACTTCCAAACAAAGTGATGTTCTTACCGTGATACTTTCTGTGGGATAAGGTTCCTGGGGGAATATCTCAGTAGTCAACCACTAAGTAGAGATTTGAATTGTCTGGTGAAGGAAAGGGATTCACATCATCCAATTCGTTGTTTTCACGTCTTAGCTTTCATCCGTAATAGAGATTTCAGCCTTCATCTTTTTACCTATTTTTTTTTTTCCTGGCAGCACTGTGATAGAGTGTTCCAGAATCCAGACATAGGAACAAAAAGGCAAAGGTGAGAACAGCTGGGATTAACTCCTCCCCTGCAATCTTTTCTGCCTTCCTAACCTGTCCAGAATGAGAAATGATGGGCCGTTCACCATGCCGGCTCACCCGACGTTGGGGGAAATCACGGGGGTATTCTGGATCAGGGTCCTTGACATGACGGGGGCCTGTCCTGACGTCAGCCTCCCATCGACAGATGCTTTTCTAAAGTACAATACTCCATGTCTCTAGCCTCGTACTTGGACAGAGTGGACTCTTGGTGCTACCCGGGCACTGCTGATTGTACTCAGGATTAGGGGCCCAGCCACAACCCTGGTGGTCACAAAGAGGACGGCCACCTTGGAGGTGGTGTGGCAACCCCTCGGCCCAGTGCAGGTGGACTTGATTGCGTGGTGACAAACTGACCCCATCAGACATCTCTCCTGGTCCCCATGAATGGAGTATGTATGGAGCTGCATCTCAAATGACAGGCTGTCCTCTGCCAATCCTGACTGCGAGGTGCTGGAGAGCCTGTGGCTAACTAGGAAAGAGGTCTGGTTCTGCCCCTTTCCCTTGTGCCCTGGAAGTTAGGTCCTTCACCCAAGGAGATCTGGCCAGCGTCCTTTCTTGGCAACCCTAAATAACCCATCTGATGGAGAATGATGATAATCACTTGGAGGGAAGTCCCAGGGACCCCAAAAGAAAGATGAGGCCCACATAAAGAACATGGCCTGCTCCAAGAGCAACACCGGCCCTGGACATGGGTTCCTAAGGTGTTCTTTGCCCATTTTATTTTCTGCTTCCTGCATCATTGGGCTATGAAGAAAAAGGTACTGAATGCTCTCCCCCAAAGACTCCTGTAGAAAGTAGCCGAGAACTGTCAGAACAGATCAAACAGAGATGATTGCTTTCTTTAAGGTCTATTGCCTGATTTCCCTTAGGGTCCCCGCTGTGGACAGTAGGGATCTGCCTAGAAGTCAGGCGTGTGTTAATTTGCATGATTGTGTTAACGAACTGTCAGCCACTCTGTCCCAGCCCCAGTATAACCTAAATTAATTCAACAGGAGCAGGTGGCTTAATTTGTACATTATTCACATTTGCTAATAAACAAGCAATTTGGGTTTTAGCTAGAATTCTCTCTCAGGGACAGAGGCCAAGGATGTTTGCTCAGGATTTGGCCAAGGAAAATTCATACTGTGTGTTCCTCTCATCCCAGACACTAATCCTGATTCACCTTTCAAGCTTTTCCTACTGAGAAAATCTGGATGGGATTTGTCTCAAGCCTCTTCCCACTCCTGCTCCCCAGGATCAATGCTGATCGTGAGGGTAAATGCCTGTCCTGTGTAACAGAGTTCATGGTCACCTTTGCTAACAGCAGGGCTTGGCTCTGCTTTCATGTAAGTAACTGGATTTCTGATGAGCTGAGACCACGGCCAGGGACTTCCAGTTTTTAATGTGTTTCTACCAGTCCAGTTTGTTTCCAGGTCTTTCTAAGTACCTGCTCAATTTGTTGTTTTTCTTCTCAAAATAGGACCTTTTACTTTGGTTTTTCTTGTCCCTCTTTCTGAGACTGACATCCCATTACGAACTTAGTCCAGGAGCTGAGCTCTAACTCTTGAGATAACCGGTTTCCCTAAAAAGGACCATCTGCCTGCTGCCATTGTGAAAATGGTGTCCCACCACTGCATTTTGCTATCAGATCCAACGATGATAATGCTGTTAGCCGTGGCAATCATCAAGAATGAAGTAACAATAAATGTTGGTGAGAATGTGGGGGAAAAGGCACACTCATACTTGGGTTGGTGGGGCTGCAAATTGGTGCAACCACTCTGGAAAGCAGTATGGAGGTTCCTCAGAAAATTTAGAATGGAACCATCATTTGACCCAGTTATCCCACTCTTCAGTATGTACCCAAAGGACTGAAAATCAGCACACTATAGTGATGCAGCTACATCAATGTTTATAGGAGCTCAAATCACAATAGCCAAGCTATGGAACCAATGTAAGTGCCCTTCAACAAATGAATGGATAAAGAAAATGTGGTACATACACACAATGAAATATTACTCAACGATAAAGAATAATGAAATTATGGCATCTGTCCATAAATGGATGGAGGTGGAGAACATCATGCTAAGTGAAATAAGCCAATCCCCCACAGGCCAAATGTTCTCTCTGATATGGGGATGCTGACACAAAATAGGCAGAAGAGGGAAAGTTCACTGGATTAGATGGGGGAGGTAGAGGGTAAGGAGGTGGGACAGGCATGGGAAAGATGATAGAATGAATTGAACATCACTTTCCTATATTCATATGTGGTACATAACCCGTGTAACTCCACATCATGTACAACCATCAGAATGGGAAGTTACAGTCCATGAATGAGTAATATGTCAGAATATCTTCTCCTGTCATGGATAACTAAAAAGAACAAATACAAAATTTTAAAAAAGTAATGCTGATAGTTGCTATTGGTTTTTATGTCTCACAAATTTTGCAGAAGTCGCTATTCATCCTCCCGCGATGGATGGTTGAGGACCCAATCTCAGAAAAGTTAAGTATCTTGCCCGAAGTCACCCTGCAGGTAGTGGAGAGCTGGAGTTTGAGCCCACGTCTATCTGGATGCAAGATCCACACCCAGCACCCTGTTCATGCTCCTCTGCCTCCCATAGCCATTTAACTGTTGTCCATCCACATGTCCCTTCTTGACTTCACTTCAGGGCAGGGAGAACTGGCGTGGTTGACTAGGCTCGCATGAATGGTAAGGAACAGATGGGCCACAGGAGACTCCAAATGTGGCTGCAATTGTGAAGAACCTAGGAATGAATGTTAAGTACTGAGACAGACAGAAGCACAGACACCACCTGGGTGCCAAAGCCAGAGAACCAAGATGACTGAGCAACGCATTTGAAAGATATGCACTACCGCTATGTGAAAAAACCCAGTACAGAAATCCATGAGATGTGCACTTATGGGCTTGGGGATAACACCCAACCCTCAATGGCCATGACCGCCATGGAGTCGGAGGATCAGCTGGACTCACGCCAGCTAGGAAAACAGCATCCTTGCTGTCATTTGCACCTGTAGTGTCCCCCAAAGGCCCACGTGTTAACAGCTTGTTCCTCAGCTCCATGCTATTGGAAGTGGTGAAAATTTTAACATGTAGGTCCCAGTAGGAGGCTCCAGTCACTCACTGGGGGCATGCTTCACCCCACCCCCACTCCTTCCCCTCTCTCTCTTTAGATTCTCAGCCATGAGGTGAACCACTTTGCCCACCACGGCATGATGGGGTCGACTGACCATGGACTGAACCTCCAAAACTGCGAGCCATAATAAGTGTTTCGTCTTTACAAGCTGATTATCTCAGGTATGTTGTTACAGTAATGGAAAGGTGATATAATCCTGCTTCCTGGTTACTGACACATCTGCCTCAAATGGCCTATCATCCATGTTGATGGTTAAAACACTGAAAGGGACAATATTTGGAATGTTATTTCAGAAAAGGTTGTAGGATCTGTTTGATACCCCATTGATTGTAAATATAGCAAGGTTATGCACATGGTGAACCTCACTCAGCTCACACCAGTTATTATTGCCAAAAGGAACCTAAGAGTTTTGCATCACCAAATCACCTTGGGTCACTTCTCAATGCATCTCCTTTGTACCACCCTAGTTTTGGCCCCTGAGCTACAACACCTTGACTTTATTTTATTTTATTTTATTTTAGTTTAGTTTATATGTTCTTTTTTTAAATTTTTTATTGTTGTTCAAAACATTACAAAGCTCATGACATATCATCTTCCATACATTTGATTCAAGTGGGTTATGAACTCCCATTTTTTACCCCAAATACAAGTTGCAGAATCACATCGGATACACATCCACATTTTTACATAATACCATATTAATGACTGTTGTATTCTGCTGCCTTTCCTATCCCCTACTATCCCCCCTCCCCTTCCCTCTCATCTTCCCTCTCTACCCCATCTGCTGTTGTTTAATTCTCTCCCTTTTCCCCCCCTTTCCCCTCACAACCTCTTATATGTAATTTTGTGTAACATTGAGGGTCTCCTTCCATTTCCATACAGTTTCCCTTCTCTCTCCCTTTCTCCCACCCCACTCGTCTCTGTTTAATGTTAATATTTTCCTCTTGCTTTTCTTCCCTGTTCTGATCTTAGTTGCTCTCTTTATATCAAAGAAGACATTTGGCATTTGTTTTTTAAGGATTGGCTAGCTTCACTTAGCATTATCTGCTCTAATGCCATCCATTTCCCTGCAAAATCCATGATTTTGTCGTTTTTTAGTGCTGCATAATACTCCATTGTGTATAAATGCCACAGTTTTTTAATCCATTCATCTATTGAAGGGCATCTAGGTTGATTCCAAAGTCTAGCTATTGTGAATTGTGCTGCTATGATCATTGATGTGGCAGTATCCCTATAGTATGCTCTTTTAAGGTCCTCAGGGAATAGACCGAGAAGGGCAATAGCTGGGTCAAATGGTGGTTCCATTCCCAGCTTTCCCAGGAATCTCCATACTGCTTTCCATATTGGCCACACCAATTTGCAATACCACCAGCAATGTACAAGAGTACCCTTTCCCCACATCCTTGCCAGCACTTATTGTTACTTGACTTCATAATGGCTGCCAATCTCACTGGAGAGAGATGGTATCTTAGGGTGGTTTTGATTTGCATTTCTCTGACTGCTAGAGATGGTGAGCATTTTTTCACGTTCAGGTCCTTGGCCCATTTGTTGATAGGGTTGTTTGTTATCTTATTGTTTAATTTTTTGAGTTCTTTGTATATTCTGGATATTAGGGCTCTATCTGAAGTGTGAGGAGTAAAAATTTGTTCCCAGGATGTAGGTTCCCTGTTTACCTCTCTTATTGTTTCTCTTGCTGAGAAAAAAACTTTTTAGTTTAAATACAACTTCTCAAATGGGGAACAGAGCCTTCACTTGCAATACCCCTGGTCCTCCCCTTCTCAGCTGCTCCTGGGATCCCGAAACGGGCTCTTGGTGTAAGCTGGAGGGCTGTTTATTCAGGCTGCCAAATGAGGTAGTGAGGGTATTGAGAAAAGACAACAGACACACAAATAGAGAAAAAGTCAGGACCTGGTGGCTAACCCCTGATGGGGGAAGACTGACTATGAGCAAGCTTAGCACATTTATTATATATATTTTTTCCCTAAAGTCACCATTTTTATTTTTTTTCCTTTTTCTTAATTTATATATGACAGCAGGATGCATTACAATTCTTATTACACATATAGAGCACAGTTTTTCATCTCTCTGGTTGTACACATAGTATACTCACAGCAGTTCCTGTCTTCATACCTGTACTTTGGGTAATAATGGTCTTCACAGTCCACCATCATTGCTAACCCCATGCCCCCTCCCTTCCCTTCCCACCCCTCTGCCCTAAATAGAGTTCCTCTATTCCTCCCATGCTCCCTCTCTCTATCCCAATGAATCAGCCTCCTTATATCAAAGAAACATTCAGCATTTGGTTTTTTGGGGGGATTGGCTGACTTCACTTAGCATTATCTTCTCTAACTCCATCCATTTACCTGCAAATGCCATGAATTTATTCTCTTTTATTGCTGAGTAATGTTCCATTGTGTATATATGCCATATTTTTATTATCCTTTTCATCTATTGAAAGCATCTAGTTTGGCTCCACAGTATAGCTATTGTGTGTTGTGCTGCTATAAACATTGATGTGGCTGTGTCCCTGTAGTATGCTGTTTTTAAGTCCTTTGGGTATAGACCGAGGAGAGGGATAGCTGGCTCATATGGTGGTTCCATTCCTAATTTTCCAAGAAATCTCCATACTGCTTCCATATTGGCTGCACCAATTTGCAGTCCCACCAGCAGTGCAGGAGTTTGCCTTTTCCCCTACATCCTCGCCAACACTTATTATTGTCTTCACAAGAGCTGCCATTCTGACTGGAGTGAGATGAAATCTTAGAGTGGTTTTGATTTGCATTTCTCTAATTGCTAGGGATGATGAACATTTTTTTGTGTGTATTTGTTGATTGATTGTACATCATCTTTTGAGAAGTGTCTCTTCAGGTCCTTGGCCCATTTATTGACTAGGTTATTTGTTTTTTTTGGTGTTTAGCTTTTTGAGTTCTTTATATACCCTAGAGATTAGTGCTCTATCTGATGTGTGAGGAGTAAAGATTTGCTCCCAAGGTGCAGGCTCTCTGTTCACCTCACAGATTATTTCTTTTGCTGAGAAGAAACATTTTAGTTTGAGTCCATCCCATTTATTGATTCTTGATTTTAATTCTTGCACCACAGGAGTCTTATTAGGGAAGTTGGGGCCTAATCCCACCTGAGATTAGGGCCTACTTTTTCTTTCATTAGATGCAGTGAATATACTATGGTTTTATTTATGGTTTTATTCCTAAGTCCTTGATCCATTTTGAAGATCTATTGTGAGAAAGTTTCTTTAAATCAGACAGAATCAAGGTCATCAGTATAAGCAGCCTGATGGTGATTATCCGCTTGAGCCCATGACTTTCTATCCGCAGCAGCTGGCACCTGGACCTCAAGGACAAGAGCTGGAGAGCCTCATGGCTGGCACAGGACCTCCTGTTGAATGTGCATCACCCTGGCAACTGGGCTATCTCAATGGCGCCTTCGCACCCAGAGTTCTCCAGAGGGGCATCGCCCGTGTCACAGGACAGTTCAGCACCCATCATTCAATCCCCGTCCTAACAGGCTCCAGACCCCGAGGAAAAGCCAATAATAAAGAAGAGGGAGGAAACGGAGGTGGACTGGATACTTTTATCTTCTCCAGGTTCCTTAGTTGAGTCCCTGCCCAGCCATGTGATGTGTTTGGAGGTGGGGCCCCCCGGAGGAGATAGGTCAAGAGGTCAGGGCCCTGGTCGGATGGGATGAGCACCCTGTCAGAAGAGACACCACGGCTTTAAGCTCTCTCTCTCTCCCTCCATGTCCTCCCATCGGGGACACACGGAGAGGGCAGCTATCTGCAAGGCAGGAGGAGGATCCCCACCAGGAACGGAATCTGCCCAACCTGACTTCTCAGCCTCCTGAACGGTGACTGAGTTACTTCCTGCTGTTTAAACTCACCTCTGCGGTGGCATTTTGAAGTGACAGCCTGAGTGGACTAGTACAGCAACAGTGGACAGGAAGAAAACCCGGAGGTTGGCCCTCACCAACATGCCCAGCCTGTTCCGGGGAATTCAAGGCTTCCCTCTTCTGCCACGTTTATAGGCAGAAGAAGTAGCCACCGTGATTGGGTGACCTCAAGGGCTCTGAGAATTTCACCTGCCACATTTGGCTCCTCTGCCTCAGGCCAGTACAGTCAACCCCCACCACCCACCCCCCGGACTTCGCTGGCTGGGAGGCCTCCCCCCTGAACTTGCTGATCAGTTGGAAGAGAGAAAGCTTCCTGAAACGGGCAACCCTCTTCCTGGTTCAGGGAATTCTTGCTGGGCTTGTCTTTGGCTGCAGGGACATTTCTTGGGAGCACTTCCAGTAACATGGGAGCTGGCTGGCCGGCATCTTGACAAGGTCGCGAAGGCCTTCAGATCTTTGGGTTCAGAAGCTCAATTTTGTGAGTTCACTGGAGTTCTGGGTGATTGGTTCAGGCTAATCAAACTCATGAGACACTGGCAGCTGCTGAATAATTTCTTTTTCCAAAGTGGAAAGCATTTTTGAAAAACCAAATTACTGACTCCAGGCAAGGTCATAGAGCAGGGCATGGGAAGATTCTTAATGGCGGGTGTCATCAAGCTCTAATAATCCTCTGCCCTGGAGAATGGCACCTACCCAATGGGCCAGAAGACCCCTGGAGCTGGTCAAGTCTCCCACCCCTCTGGACAGAGCCAGAGACCCATGGTAACTCTTCCACACCTTATTTAGTCTCATTTTTATTTTTAAGATCCCAAACTTAGCAGCTACTCATTTCTCTCATTAATGGAATACTGTTTCCATGATTACTATTTACCTTAGATTAAGTGGCACTCACAACAGGGCTTAGTGGCAAGCCCGGGGACACTCCCCAGGCTCCTCGGCAGCACACTTCAAGTCATCTCTGCGGCAGATGGCTGATCTTATCCCTTCCATGTTCGGTCTTTGGGGCTTCAGTGTCAGATGGAGGCATTTCCCAACCTTGTTCCCATCTCCCCTTCATTGGGTTGCAGTTTGGAAACAATGAAAATGAACAAAAGATTGACAGGAAGAACCAAAGAATGGAGAGATTCCATCTGAGCTTGAGATGAGTCCACATGGCCTCCTCTCTGCCAGCTTGGAAGTGGCCCCTGGAGACTCTCTCAGATCTCAGTGAGTTTTGCTGCAAATGGTCCTGCACAGACTCTGCTGGGCTAGCCACGCTCCACCTTGGCAGAGAGAAGAGACTGAAGCAGACATTCGGAAGTGGGGAAGCCAGACACCCTGCCCATGCCTTACAGACAAATGGACAACTCCCCTCAACAGCCACCTGAGAGCCTCCGGGTGAAAGAACGAGAGTGTGACTTCTTTTAGAGACCTCCCTGCTTGGGTTCCAGGGCCACGTGAGACCCCCCTGTGCTTCCTGCTCACAGATGCTATGAAATGACATCTCTCTCTCCATTTAATTTCTCTGTGTTCTCAAATTAGTGTTGATGGATTTCTGTTTCCAGCAATCAAACCACCTTGGCCAGGCCACCTTGGAATCCTCTAGAAGGCTTCTGGCCCAAAAGGGTTAGCACAGCTCAGATAGGCAGGAGGTACAGGGAGAGCGATTTACAAAAAAGCAAAATTACCCAATGACGGAGTTTATGCAAGAATGATCTAGAGTCAGGGGGTCTGTGGGAGACCACCTGCGGCTCAGAAGCAGCAGTTAAGCTTTACATAGATCACAACACACCTCGATGCCGGTTGGGTCTCTAGTAAATGACCACTATTTAAGGGAACTGAAAGTACTGTCATTTTACCCCCAAAGCCTGACAATTCCAAAAAAAAAGGTAGGCATTTGGATCCCGAATCATCCAGACCAGCCCTGAGCACTAATCATATTCCCTGGGTAACTGCTCAGCTGCCCACTTTACTGTCTGTGTGACTTGCTTAAAGAGATGTTAAACCTCCCTGATTTTACCACTTCTGCATTCAATGAGAGCCTGAGAGATTTTTTTTTCCTCCAGTCATCCTTTCCTGTAAATGCCTGTCTATTCTCTGAAAGTTTAAACAGATTGAAGGATTTTTTTTTTTCCCTACCATAGCTCAGAGAAAAAACTCAATATTTGTTATTCTCAGATCTTAATGCCTGCTCATGGTGATTTTAATGCTGCTTTTAAAACGACAGTGGTATTTTAATAATACAACAGTCTTTCTGGTATTGTTGAAACAGTGCATTATTCAATGTATCCAATGGCGCTACGTTCCCCTCTGCCCTGGCGGTGCATTATTACTGTGGACTCTTTGCGGATGTATAATTGGGAGAGCAATTTTCTCGCAAGCCATTGAAGGTGTTGCATTACAAATGGGAGGTGATGTGTCACTCTGCGCGGGAAGCAGTATTACAAGGCTGAGTGCCTTTTGGTGGGTAAACACCGTTTTAGCCCAGTGATCGCAGTGGGACCCACACCTGCCTCCTCGCCCACCAGGTCCATGCCACCTCCCAGGTCTGACTTACAAATCCAGCCTCAGGTGCCCAAGAGGCATTGCTACATCCGGGTCCCTGGTCAGGTGATGACAGTGCATTCTTCCTGAAGTCCCTTGGTCCTGGAATTCTCCTGGGCTAGGTCAAATGTGTCACTTCATTCAGCTGGATTTGAGGTTTTTTCTTTTCTTCTTTAACATTTTTTTTAGTTGTATATGGACACAATACCTTTATTTTTATTTTTTTATGTGGTGCTGAGGATCCAACCCTGTGCCTTCCACATGTGAGGCCAGCCCTCTATCACTGAGCTACAACCCCAGCCCTGCAGTTAGTTTTTATAAAACAGAATTCATACACCAGTGCCCAACAGATCACCTCTGACCCACAACTGTGGGCTTTTTAATTAAATTTTTTAATTTAAAAAAAATGTTTAAAACTAAATTTAATACATTATTTTTTTAGAGCAAAATAGAACCGAAGACACACCCATGGCTTCTTCCACCTTTAACGACTCCCTCCAGGGTGGTACACAGTTCCCAGCTGCATCAACACATCATTATCACTCAAAGTTCATAGTTTACATTGGGGCTCACTCTCTTTTTTGGTGGGGGGGATTGAATTCAGGGGCACTTGACCACTGAGCCCCATCCCCAGCCCTTTTTGTATTCTTTTTAGAGACAGGGTCTCACTGAGCTGCTTAGTGCCTCTCCTCCTGCCTCAGCCTCCTGAGCCACTGAGATTACAGGTGTGCACCACCATGCCCGGCTGGGGTTCACTCTTGGTGGTGTACATTCTATGGGTTTAGAAAAATTTATAATAAAGATGTACCATCACTAGCTGTGCACAGTGGCACATAAGCAATGGAAATGTATTGCTTTTAATCCCAGCCACTTGGCTGAGGCAGGAGGATCCCAAGTTTGAACCACCCTGGGCAACTTAGTGAGACTTTATCTCAAAATAAAAAATACAAAGGGCTGGGGAGGTAGCTCAGTGGTCAATCATTCCTGGGTTCAATCCCCAGTATCAAAAAAAAAAAATCACATCATCATAGTATCATACACAGAGTAATTTCCCTGCCCCCAAATTTTTCTTACCCTCAAAATTTTTTTTTTAATTGGAAAATTTCAGCTATTTTTTTTAAATGGTTGCCAAATTTAAAACTCAGCAGATTTCACATTGAAAATCAAGACTTCCAGACTGTCTTTCGATTTGAAACTCAGTAACACTGACAGCAAGTTATCTGGGGATCCTTATGTCCTCCCCAGTTTAACCTCAGACCCACGGCTCCCTACTGACTTACCTTTGGGAGATTGGCTGGGTCATCACGTCCATGCATCCTTGAAGGCACTGAGACTGACTTTGGCTTTCATCGCTGTGGCAGGCCAAATTCTAGGTTCCCTGCCCCCCTCCTCAAATTCCCACTATCTGGTGTCACAGACTGTGTGGAATCTGCTTCTCTTGAGGCCATCAGACCTGTGAATACACCAGGATATCCATTCCTGATTTATGGCAAGAGGATCTTGCAGGTGTATTGTGGTCCTGAATCATTGATGTCGAGCTATCAATGAGATTCTTCTGGGTGAGCCTGACCTAAGTAGGTGAGCCTTAGAAAGAGACCTTGAAAGCAACAGCAGGTGCTATCCTGCTGGCTGGAAGAAGTAAACTGCCCTGCGATGAAAGGGCCACAGAGACCTGAGGCCAGCCTCCAGGAGAAGGACCCCAGGCTGAGAGTCAGCAAGGAAACAGGGACCACAGCTGTAAATGCATAGGAAATTGAATTCTGCCAACCACATGAATGAATTCAGAGGAGGATCCAAGCCTCCGATGATGGCTTAGACTGTTTCTGCTTCTATAACAAAATGCCTTTTTCAAAGAACAACATCCCAACCAACCGAGTTGGGAAGATCTGATTAGTTTTTATTAATGATTCATGAATCAGGCACCAACCTGTCCACAGAACAGCAGCCGCCCTGAGCCGAGCAGCTAGGCTTTATGGGCATAAAAAAGGCTTCAGGAAACAAAATTGGGAACTAAGAAACAGACTGGTCATTTCAAAGTCACTTTGAGTCAAAGGGGAGGGAACTCCCTTATCATCTTGGCAGGATGGGCCTCAAAATTGGGTTGGTTGTTGTGAATCCTGGTTTGGGGAAAACTTCCCAGTTTGGGGATCTTCCTGTGTTTTATCTTTTTTTGTCCCTGTGACTCAAAGACTCGACAAGAACAGTGAAAAGGAAGAAAAGTTATTTGGCTCAAGGTTTCAGAGGGATTTTTGCTGACCCCACAGCTCTGGGCCCAAGGTGAGGCAGAACATCATGGAGGAAGAGTGGGGCAGAGGAGAGAAGTTTACAGCATGGCAGTCAGGAAGCAGAAAGAGAGCTCCATCTACCAGGGGTAGAATATAGGCCACAAAGGCACCGCCCCCCGAGTGACCTCCTCCAGTTAACCCTACTTGCCTACAGTTATCACCCAGTTAATCCATGTCAATGCATTAAATCTGAGGACGACGCTAAGGCTCTCACAACTCAGTTATTTCACCTCTGAAAATTCTTGCATTGTCTTACTAATGAGCTTTTGGGGGACACCTCAGCTCTACCTCATAACACCCTGTTTCAGTTTGATTCTGTGGCCTTTAACAAGACTCCACTCTGGTCTGGTCTGGTCTGCTGGGGCCTATGGCAGGAGCTCAGTCTTCAACAATGGTCTCCTGTGAATTTTATTTTACAACTTAGACTGGGTGATGTATAAGCATCACAGTTCTGGAGTCTGAAAAGTCTCAGATGAGGACATTTGCAAATTCAGAATCTGGTGAGGGGTCACTCTTGGCTTGAAAGATGGTGCCTTGTATGTGTCCTTAGTTGGTGGAAGAAACAAACCAGTTTCCTTGAGCCTTTTATAAGGCCACTAAACCCATTCATGAGGACAGAGCCCTTATGACCTAAAGACCTGCCAAAGACCCACCTCTTAATACTACCCCACCAGAGGTTACGTTTCAACATATGAGTTTTGAAGGGATACAACCATTCAGACCATCGCAGATGACATCAAAGCCCCAAGTGAAACCTTCACTCTAATCTGGGTAAACTCTGAGCAGAGGACCCAGCTAAACTGTCCTGGGCTCTTGACCCAGAAATATGGTGATATGAGCCAGGCACAGTGGTTCACAGCTATAATCCCAGCAGCTGAGGAGACTGAGGCAGGAGGATCACAAGTTCAAAGCCAGCCTCAGCAACTCAGTGAGGCCCTGAGTAACTTAGTGAGATCCTGTCTCTAAAGAAAATATAAAAAGGGTTGGGGACATGGTCCAGTACTTAAGCACCCCTGGGTTCAATCTCCAGTATGCCCCTAAAAAAGAAAAACTGTGACATAATAAACTTACACTGTTGTAAGCCACAAAATTTATGTCAATTCATTAAGCAGTAATAGAAAACTAATATAATAACTCATATGTTTGATTATTTTCTTTCATACCCTAACTAAATCAGAATTGCCTCACCTAGACCAGAATGTACTACAGAGAATGTTCAAAGTTGTGGTCTAAATATTTGTGCTTCCTTCAAAATTCACGTGTTGGAATCCAAACCACCAAGGCAATGACATCAGAAGCTAGAGTCTTTGGAGGTGGTGGAGCCATGTCGGTATAGCTTCACGCATGGAGTTAGTGCCCTCATAAAAGAGCCCCAAGGGAGCTTGTCCCCACCCTCCACGACATGCAGACACAGGGAAAGGGCACCTGCTATGAGCCAGAAAGTGGATCCTTACCAAAGATCAAAACTGCTGTTTCCTTGATCTTGACCTTCCCAGTCTCTAGAGTTGAGAAATAAATTTCTGCTGTTTATAAGTAACTATTTTATGGTATTTTGTTATAGCAACCTGAATCGCAACACTCTCCTGCTCAAAAGAAAGGTGGAGGAGAGAAGTTGCCAACTCAAATATCTCAAAACACGTGGGGGAAGTGAAGTGGCAGCTTGGACCCAAGAGGAAGTTGGGAATACCAATGACCTACTGTGCTGTCAGGTGCCACCTTGCCCAGCCCCCATTCTCATTTCCAAAGCAAGAAACTGAGGCCCAGAGAAGTTAACAGGTCTACACTTTGGTGTATCCTCCTTTTCCCATAGTTGCCACCAACTCTATGGATTCTTGACTTACAGAAAGAACGTTTGCACCTGGCGGTGGGTAATTATGGGGTGTGTTGAGGTTGGTTAAAGATCCCACTTTGCTGGAGGAATCCATATGGAACCCAGTGGCACTGCATTTGGTCCAAATGCTTATTAATTTAACGCACATCTGTCCCCTGAGCATGATTAGGAGCAGCTGAGAGCGCAGGAAGAGGGATGCAGGCCATTGCCCTCAGGAGTTTCACATCTCCAGGAGGAAGTTCACTGCTCTCAGTGTAAATGGCACGGGCGTTAGTGACAGTGCAGGACAGGAAGCCACGGTGGACATGTGATTTCCTCTCCCCGCTTTGCTAAAGACAAGGACCCTTCTGCTGTTCCCACCCACAACTCCCTCGAGTCACCCCAGTGCCAAGAACCCGAACCCACGCCTTGGATCTTGAGATCTTCTTTGGTTCTGCCTGGACCCTATTTGACAGTGCAGCTCACAAGTCACAGATCCAGAAAAGGGAGAGATGAAGGTTGTGCTCAAGAGGAGGCAGCCAGAGCCCACAGGGGACACTGCAGATGTCAGCGGCCAGGAGCAGGAACTGAGATGTAGGCACCTTGCCCGGGATGTGGGTGGTGGGAGAGATTGCAGCCCTGCCTCTCGCCACCGACTCCTGCTTCTTTTACCTTCAGAGTGGTCCACCTTCTGCTCAAGAAAAATGATTTCATTTAACTCCGCGGATTCAGACAGAGCCACACCCTGACCAACAGTGACAGCTGCCCCCTCTATTATTAAATATCTCCAAGGACAGAGTCTCAGGCTTGCTTGGCCACCTCTCCCTCCTGCCCCTCCCAGAGCACCAGCTGTCCCTCATGGTCTCCCCACCACCACCATGATCTCACCCTTCCCCACCCATCGCTCTCCAACCTTGTGACTCTAACTCTGTCCCTGGGTACAAACGGTGACACAGCCATGTCCACTCTGTCCCTGAATGACTCTGCAGGCCTGCCCCTCTGTGACGTGGCTGTCATGGATTGCCCACTACCATGATCACCCCAGAGGTGAGGCTCCCCGACTCTTGCTCACATCGTGACCCTGCCCTCTGAGTTCTAGCTGGTCACATGGCCCCTTGGCTCCAGTCTCTCTTCCCCAATCTTCTCTGTAGCTTTGTGACTCAGGCTGTAGCACTGGAGGTGAAGAATCAAGTTACAAGTCAGCCTCAACCTAGAGCCAAGCCTGCTGTCTTGGACTTCCTCCTCCTCCTCCTCCTCCTCTTCCTCTTCCTCCTCCTCCTTCCTTGTGCTAAGCAGCAGAGACAGAGTTGCTCATAAGGTTGGCAGAGTCAAGAGGTCACAGAAGAGAGCTGCTACCTACCCATCCATCTTTAGACTATTATGTGAAAAGGAAAGAGGTATCTGTCAGTCTGTCTGGTGTTTTAAATATATGTAACACCTCCTCAAATTCACAGATTTTAGATGCTCCCTTCACTGAGTTGTGACAATTGTATGTTTGACACATGTATGACCCTCATACCAAACAAGATACAGAAGACTGTATCTATGTTATGTAGGTCACTGCATTTGGGGGCCTCTTTGTTACACCAGCATAACTCATAACCTAACTAATATACCTCACAAATGCTCTCTGCCTTCATCCCTCTGATACTTCTTCAAGGAGATCTTCCTCCTTGACCAAGTTAGATATTCTGCATTCTTGCTGAAAGTCTCTGAGTCTCCTTTGTCACTCTTACTAAAATCAATCCACTGGATCGCATGAGATTGTCTTTCTCCTTCTAGTGAACACTGTGCTTTCATGTGCAGGCCTGATGGTTTCTAAACTTGATCCCATGCACAGTCGGGTTTTGGTAGAGAGGTTTCCTTGACACCGAACATTTTTAGTGGTCTCTTGTGAAAATATGGAAGGTGGCAGAAATAACTATTGTTCTGAATTCACACCAAAATGCATATGTGCCTAATTGTGAAGTCTAAATGTTATGTTATGGCAATGAGTGAGATGTACAGGGCTTATGGAGCTGATGTGAGAAATCATAGTTGGAAAATTGCTTGCTGTTTAATGTTGCTACAGAAGAACAGAAAGTGACCTACCCAGGAAACCCTTAATTGAAGGAATGGGTTTTGATTGAATGACAGTCCTGCCAATTATTCCTGCCTTAAAGGTGAAAAGGTATATGGGGGAGAGGGGATCACATGCCTTGAAGCTGATGTCCTATTGGGACCACAACTTGTGTGTCCACCTTCCCAAAAGTGGGGGAGGGTTAAAATGTATTGAGACTTATGGAAAAAGAAAGGAAGGGAGGGAGGGAGGGAGGGAGGAAGGGAGCGAGGGAGGGAGGGAGGACAACTCATAGCAAAAGGCAGAAAGAAATAAGGTGTATCTAAATAGTTTTATTATTTTATTTTTCCTAGTGAACAAAGGGGTATAAAGTGATCTATACAAGTCTCTGAGAATCCTGAAATTTCTTAATTATGGCTTATAAGAAAAAGAACCAGATACTAGGTTTGATGCACAGAGAAGGCAGTCATTCCTGATTTTAGCAAGAGTCCCATCTGGTCTAGCTGCAGAGGACCCACAGGGGAGAATGCATTCTGTAGGCTGGACCCGCCTGGCTCCTGACTCAGGGCTTTATCCCTCCTCTACTTTCCATAAAGCAAACCCCTCCATGCTACTGTGGCCAGAGTTTGTAACAGAGATCCACTGTCCCTAGGTCCCTGTGCAAGATGGCTGTGGAACCGGTCTATACTAGGCTTGCTCCTCAGGCCTCCAGGAAGGCACTTAGAAGTGGGCAGAAAGCTTGCTCCTGGCCCAGAAGGAGGAAGGAGCCCCCTGCACTGTCTGCAAAGCTGCCAATAGGGCACTGGTCTGGGGCTGCTCTGGATTTTGTGGTATCTGGGTGATTCTCCCAAGAAACGCATCTCATATGGCAGATTTTCCTTCATTCTGAGAGCTTAGCGGCAGAATGAATGAATGAGCTCCTTGTCCCTGGACAAGTTCAGCAGATGCTACATGATGTTCTGCCAGAAAAATCTATGGAAGAGATTCTTGTCTGGGTGAGAAAATGAGTAATAATTTCAGAAACTTTTCTTGCTAAGAATGGCTTGCTTCTCTTTCCCAGAACCCTACATCCTCTCAATTCCATAACCACTGACTCACACTGAGGCTTCTACCCCAGGCTCGGTCCTGGCCCAGGCTCTAGGACAGATGGTGACCTCAGCCAAGGGGGATTTGGGGAACATGAACTCAACACTCTGGGACCTGAAGTCAACTAGCAGACCTGCTAGGCCCAGGCAGAATTTATGGGCCAGCTGTGTCACCCGGGATGCTCCCTTGTTTCTGAAAGCATGTCACCCTCATGAACCCAGTTCCTGGGCTTGGAATCCTGGTCTCATTTCTATCAGATCTTCTGCTCAGGAAGCCTACACAGGGAGAGAGAAAAGCAGGTACTTTTAATCCATCTCAGGCAATAGGCCAGGATTAGTTAAAAACCCAAACTGGGTCCACATGTGTACTTACACACACATGTGCGCACGCGCACACACACACACACACACACACACACACACACACACACACAAACATGCATCAAATCCTTTCCAAGTGGTTCAGTGCAGGCCCTTGGGTTGCCAAAATCTACAGGAGGGTCTGCAAACCACCAAGATGGTATTTGTAACAAACTCAAACGTTCAACAGTTGATCCTACTGTCCAGAAGGCCCGAGCCGAGAGAGGCAGCAGCCCCAGTGGGCTGAGTCCGCGTGGGCCCAGGCCGTACAGGCAATGTCATCCCAGGATCAACAACAGGATGCCAGCCAGGGGCTGCCTAGAAATAGTTCTGAGGCTGACGGTGACCAGCAGCCTCTGGCTTCCAGTGAGCCCTCAGATAGCCCCAGCACGGAGATGCCTGCTACTAGCCATTAAAGGCACAGCTTGGGGTGGACAGTTGGTGTTGTCCCCATCTGTGGTCCCTCCTGGAACAAGCTAGAATTCCAAGCCTCAGGAAAAAAAAAAAAAAAAAAACTAAACACAGAAGGAGGGGCTTAGATGAGGCCTTTCCTGTTGATGGAGGGATATCAATGTAAAATTTTATATTCCAAAATGTACACGTGCACAGGCAAAAATTGTTTTAAAAAAATAACCCAGAGGCATAGCAACATCAGTGTGGTTATTTTGGGCAGTGGGATTACCGTGATTTTTTTTTTGCCTGTTTTTTTTTTTTTCCATATCTCAAATTCCCTGCAATGAATATGCATTGCTGTTCTAATCTGTAAAAGGTTAGTTTTTAAATTCCTATGAAATGGTGGTTTTATGGTAGTCACTTTGCAATCAAATCTCTTTTGCTTACATGTGGAATTCTTGTTTTGACTGTTCTTCCTGTTCGCTTTCCCCATCTCTATTTTTACTGCCCTGTTTTTAGTGCTCTGAGAGGTCAGCTGTCCCCTCCAGCCAGGCACTCTGTGCGGGGGTTGGGTGATCTGTGTGCACAGGAAACAATTCCAAGGTGCACATCCTAATATGCAGAGCGCCTTTCCTGACCTGGAGTTCTGCACTCTCCACGGCTCCTCCCACCGTCCCGCCCACAGGGCCACTTGCCCACTGAACGTCTATCAGAGTCCATCCTTTATGTTCTTCCATTCTCTAAGACTCTGCTCCTGTAAGAAAGCTTGCTCCCCTCCGTTCATTCATGCACAAAAAAATTCATTGAGCATCATCTACACGCCAAGAGGTCTGATCAGAGTGTGTCCCCTGCCTTTCCCAGTCGAGAATGGATCTGACAACCAGCACAGTTGTGGAGGGGTCATGGACAGGTCATGGGCAAGGCCAGCGAGCCATCCCTCAGCCCTGGGGACTCACTGCAGCACTTCGATGGCTTGATTTCACGTCCCATCAGATCATACTATTTTGCTGGGGCCTGTGACCTGGAAATGGTTGAGAAATAGGGGTTTGGAGTTTGGAGGGGATACTGAGCAGTAGTTATTACAGCAGCAGCTGACACTATTATATCACATACAGTCTCCAGTGTGCACACATTGCCATACGTGTATGCAGAGAGATACAAAATAAACTATTCTGATGATTTTAATAAGCCAGCATTGTGGTGACGGTAGCCAACATTTCCTGAGGACTGAGACGGTACCATCCCCTGGTCTGGATACTTTTACACATAATAAAATCTCATTCATTCCTCACAACAGCAGCTCTGTACTGTGAATTCCATCATCATCCTTATTTGATAGGTGAGAAAATGCTGGCACAGGGACTATCATGAATCTACCTGAAAATCACAAAATCATCTAATGTTGGGTCTCGGTTTTAAACCCAGAAATTGTGATTCAGAGATGCACGAAGGAGCTGGTCCCAGTTCCTTGTCCCGGGAATGCTCTGTAGCAAGTGGGGGTGAGGGCAGGTCCCACACAGCGGAGGCCACAAGGGACACCAGCCTAGCCCCAGGGAATTCCAGGACTCCTACCCACTGGAAGGAAGATCAGCCAGGAAGTCAAGAAAGCCACTTCCTGGCGAAACAGGAAGTGATTCTGCTCAGAGCTTTGGAGAGGAATGGTCTTGCATCAAGCTAAAAGTCAGTGGGAAGCCATTGAAGGATTTTATCTCTGCAGTGCTGGGGACTGAACCCAGGGTCTTGCACATTTTAGGGGAGAGCTCTATCACTGAGCTTCACCCCAGCCTTGCCACTGAAGGATGCGTGTGTATGTGTGAGAGTGTGTGTGTGTGTGTGTGTGTGTGTGTGTGTGTGTGTTTTCTATACTGGAGAATGAACCCAGGAACACTGTACCCCTGAGCTACACCCCAGCCCATTTCCTTTTTTATTTTGACACTACATTTCCCAGGCTGGCCTCAAAAACTTGCCATCCTCCTGCCTCAGCCTCCTGAGTTGCCACTAGAGGATTTTGAAGGGAAATGAGTGAAATTTGCTTTCAGAGCAGTCCTCTACTGTCACAATATGAAGGCTGGGTCAGAAGTGGAAAGGTTGCAGGTGCCTACAGAGAGGTCATCCAGTGGCGCTGGGATGCAGAGGGAGAGGGTGGACGGAAGCTTCAGCAGGGCAGGGGCAACCAGGGTGGGAAGAGCAATCTCGTCCCCTAATTTGCATTTCCTCGGCATCTTGGTTTGAGAGCTCTGCCATTAGCTTGTAGTTGCTTAAATACTGCCTTAAAGCTCCTTGTTTTTTAGCTGTTTCTGTTCATATCTCGTCTCAACTAGACTGTAAGCTCTCCCCTGAGGAAAGGAACCACTTTTGACAAATATACCCGATAGTCTTCAGCACAGCACTGGACAAGGAGATGAGCTGTTGCTATGCTTTGAATAAATAAATTATCATGTTTGTTATCTTATCGACCTTACCATCAAGGAGTTTCATACTCTAAATGCGTCCTGCTGAAATCAAAGACTCTTTCCGTAGCTCTTTCCTTTGCATTGAATCATGTGCATTCAATCATGCACACAGAGCAAAAGTGGGTAACTAATACGCATAAAATGGCCAGTATGAAGGATCCAGAGGAAATTGTCATAATAATGGTATTATTATTATAAATTAATCATGACGTTAATCATATTACAAATTAATTATATATAGATGAATGTGTATGTTTACCATCACGTGTCCACCTTGCCTTATCTGTACCAAAGCTGGATTCAGTTTTGTAAAGTCCGTTTTTCTCTTCTGTAGGCCTTGTGAAGGATTCATACACCAAATAGCTAAATTATATCTCGGTAGCTAAACAAATTATGCAAAATTATACACCATGAATATTTTATAATTCTAAACCCTGAAGCCAGACTCTAGACAGTTTTATGTCAGCAACAACCCATCTCATACTCCACTGAATTCAGCTAAAGACAAATGACTTCTAAAACCTAACTTTTTTTTTTCTTGTTGCATTTTTCTCTTAAGGATGCCTCAAAGGTTATGTTGTAAATAGGGAGCCACAGTACATGAACCCCACCTTTCTCTTAGCTGGCTAAAAGAAGAACTTGTGCCTAGCATGGCCTAACCCTCAACCCATGCACAAAATTGTTTAAGGTAAGCCGTGGTCTGATTCCAGCATCCATGAACAGATAGACTCTGAAGAAATGGCTCTCGATTGTACAGGGTTCGACTGGTTTTGTCTTAGAAATTGTCTTCGATGTGGAAATTGCCTGCAAAATGCATTTTGTTAAATAATGGAGTCTCAGCCATCCAGAGTAAGAAGGAGAGGGCCCTGGGCGGGAGGTGATTGCAGCCACATGATCTCAGTGTTGAGGCAGATCAGAACTACCCCTAGGTCCAGTGGGTTTCCTTCTTCTTTCTCAATTTCGTCTGCTAGTCTCCATCCTCACTTCTCATTTTAAAAGAAGATCTTCCCTAGAAAGGTCCATAGCCATATTCTCAAAGAGGCCAGCAGAAAAAAATGATGAAATTGTCATTTAATAGGGCTCTGTGGCCTGGATCCTGGCTCCCGAGACGGGGAGTCTTGCAGGTTAATGCTTCAAATTGAGCAAATTCAAAATGTCCCTGAATCCGAGGAGAGCAGAGACAGACTGGTGTCTCCTGCTTCCTCCGACTGTTTTGCAAGTTCAGGTTCAGAGAGCCCAACAGAACTGGGAAAATGGAAGATGCATTTAGACTGAAAGATGAGGAACACCAAAGAATGGAAATAGTGTATCTTATTGTAGAAAAGTCCATTTGGGGAAGATTTTGGCCAAATAACAGAGTAAGATGTGTTCCTTACCACAGAGTTGGAATGGTAGAATTCTTGGAGACCTCTTCTTTAGAATTTCTCTTAGTCTTCGCTGGGCATGGTGGCACACACCTGTAATCTCAGTGGCTCAGGAAGCTGAGGCAGGAGGATTGCAAGTTCAAAGCCAGCCTCAACAACTTAGTGAGGCCCTAAGCAACCTCATGAGACCCTGTCTCAAAATAAAAAAATAAAAGGGGTTGGGGAATGTGTCTCAGTGGTTAAGTGTCCCTGGGTTCAATCCCCAGTACCAAAAAAATAATAAATAAGTAAATAAAACCTTAGTCTTACAATTTCATCTGTGCAATAAATAAAATTTCTTCTTTCAAATATTGCTGATTCGCCTAATAGGAGTCATAAAAATTTTTTCTGTCTAATCAATACACTGAGTTTCCAGAGATAATGCACCCATCTTCTTTCCCAGGGAAAAGGAAAAAAAAAAAAAGAAAGAAAGAAAACCCAATGGGTTAACCCCAGACTGCTCTCTGAGATGGCCAGATTCTGGGCACAAGCCCCAGAATATGTCCAGGACCAGGCGACACAGGAAGCTGGAAACTGCCCATATGGGGGACTCATTTCTCATCTCCTTGTCAAGCCAACCCCCCACCCACAAAGCTGAAAGTAATAAAGGGGGTGTGGGAGGTGACAGCTCTGGATTAGTGGAAAGAGCCAGAAGCTGGAGATGCAGGGAGGGATCTGGGGCTTCCACTTATTAGCTTCATGACCATTAACAAGTTCCTGAAGCCTGATGGAGCCCCTGTGTTTTCACCTTTAAAATGGCTACGAATTATATTCACTTCCAAGGTTGTTATAAGATTGAAATCCCCAAGTAGTGTCCAGAGCGCAGTAAACGCCCCCCAGCGGGGAGGCCTTCTGAGGAGCATGCTCTCAGCTGACTCTGTTCTTCCCGTGGTGCCCTGCCGTGCCCTCCCCTCCGAACAGCAACCTGCTGTCCATGCTGTCTCCTCTTGCTTGCCCCACCCTTTCTGTTTCTCCCCCTTCTTTCAGACGCTGGCTCTGGAAGGGACTTCATAGAGGCTGGCGGGGTACGGGAACTACCACCTCAAAATCTGGCACCTCCATATCCACCCTCTGACCTTTTTCTGGGTGAGAGCTGTCCATAAAAGAACTCCCTCTCCTGAGAGGTCACAGGACCCCCTGTGGAAAGATGTCCTGCCCCATAGCCAAGGAGAAGGAATGTCGACCTCTGACTTCAGATTTAGCATAAAAATTCTGTTTCTCTGGATCGTTGGGTTTTTCATCCTGAAGTCTGCCTGTCTCTTCAAACTTTGTTAGATACATTTGTCTTGCTCTTATTGAATTGACTTTTGTTAGAGGGTGTCAACCATGACCCTCGAGACGAGTGAGGAAAAGATATATATATATATTTTTTTTTCCTTTCCTGCAAACATTCACCCTCAAGAATGAACATCGAATAAGTTTCTCCCTTTCTAGGAGTATTTGCATTTTAATTGGGGATTAAAATGGAATTATTCTGGCAGTGCAATTTGAGGTCTCAGCAAGCTAATCAGGGAAGCATGTGAGTTTAGCCTGTTTTGTTTGTTGGCAAATAATGAAGCCAACATGAGGACAGAGGAACATGATGGATGCCACCAAGGGAATGCAGCCAGGAAAACCCAGATTGGGAGAGTCTCCCCAGGACAAAGAACTTTGCCCATTTCTAAATTAACTGCAAGAAAGAGAGACACACTGGGGTGGGGGAGAATCTGTAGATTAAAAGACACAAAACACATATTTCACTCATCATCCTTGGATCCTAACGGAAAGTAACAAATGGTGGAATTGTGATGGGTATGAGACAATTAGAAAGTGAAACAAGAATTCCACTGATACCTAACAACAATGAGGATGAGGGTTAATTGACTTATGGGTGACAATATTATGATGTTTAAGTAAGAGCCTTCGTTTTAGGTGCCTGTCATAGAACATTTGCTAACAGAATGGCTTGCGATGGTTAATTTCATGGGTCAATTTGGCTAGACTATGGTGCCCAGCGTTTAGTGAGACTATCTGGAAGTGGCTGTGAAGGAACTTTTTAGATGTGATTAGTATTTAAATCAGTGGACTTTGAGTAAAGCAGATCACCCTTTCTCAGCTAATCAATCAAAACTCATAAGAAGAAAGACTGTTTCTAGAAGAAGCAATTCTGCCTGAAGACTGCAACACAGAAAACTGCCTAAATTTCCAGCCTACAGAATTTGGACTTAAAACTCCAACATCTGCCAACTCTTACCTGATTTTCCAGCCCCTACAACTGCATGAACCAATTCCTTAGAGTAAATCAAATGATCAATCAATCAATAGAGAAGCCCTATTGATTCTGTTTTTTATTTTTCTGGAGAACCCTAACACTTTCTTTCTTTATTTATTTGATACTGGGGATTGAACTCAGGGGCACTCAACCACTGAGCCACATTCCCAGTCCTATTTTTTATTTTATTTACAGACAAGGTCTCACTGAGTTGCTTAGCACCTCACTAAGTTGCTGAGGCTGGCTTTGAACTCAAGATCCTCTTGTCTCTGCCTCTCAAGCTGCTGGGATTACAAGTGTGCACCATGGCACCGAGCAAACACATGATCTTGAATGTGAGATTTGCTTCAAAGTGAGAGAAGTAGGAAAGTAGATTGGTGGATAGATGGGGCAAGAATGGGTTAATGGTTGTTGGGGCCAGGATGACAGGAACTTTCAAAAATAGGAGTAATAGTACGTGGTTTTATGTGTGCTCAAATTCTCCATAATTTAAAAAAAAGGAAGTTCTTTTGATCAATGTTTTGATTCCCCAGAGTCAGCAAGGCATCAAGGGTTAAGTAGGCAGAGTTTAAACCCAGCTCTCTCCAGTATTTACAAGCTTCTCCCCTCCTGCTCTGTTCCCCTGTGCTGCCCTTGAACAACAGGGCTGGCTGTTTGGCTAGACTCAGCATCAGCCCAGTGCTGCCAACACTATGGGTCAATTTCCCAGCAGGACTGTCTTACAGGGCCTCCTGGGATGACTTACAGAAACAAAAGCATCTCGACTTTGGCAAGAGCAGGGAGAACTTGCATTTCAGAGCAGAGTCATGAGCCCCAGGAAGGGTAAAAGCTTACTGCAGTTCACTCAGCTTTGAAAGGGGCCCAACTGGTTCTAGCATCTTGTTCTCTGAACCTCCACCCACTGCTGTTCCCCAAACATAATTGTTTCCCTGGAAAGTTTACTCAATCACAGTTCACAGAGGAGAGAAGTCTTAAGATAGCTGTGTTAGTTTTCCATTACTATAACAAAATACCTGAGGTAATCAAAAAGAACTGGCTTATAATTCAGAGGTTTCAGTTCATGGTCAGTTGGCCCAGTTGCTTTGGGGCCCATGTGAGGCAGAATGTTATGGTATAGAACATGTAATTTACCAAGGTCAGAGAGAGAGACAGAGAGAAGAACGGGATGGGGTCCCAATAGCCTTTCAAGTATAAGCCCCCAAGGACCTAACTTCCTCCCACCAGGACCCAACAATGCCTTGGGCTGGGAACCAAGCCTTTATCACATAGGACCTCATGTTCCAGATCCAAACTATAGCACTTCCCTCTCCTGAGACTTTTCCTGCCTTCCCCCAACCCATCACCAATACACAAGGAGGCCCTGCTGTCCTTCCAACCTCTTTTATTTTATTAAATAAAGGATCCAAGCATAGTAAAGAAGAGAGTTAATAACAGCATATTAACTAATAATAGCTTAGGCATTACAGATTCGATTGAAAACATTTGGCCCTCTTTGGAGTCACTCCTTTACCACAGTCTCCAGTTCACCCTCTTGAACTTAGCATGTGACATTATCAATGCATTTGTTTCCTTTCCTTCAAAAAACTTCCTAATTCAAAAAGAGAAATCATGGGTATGTTGGAATTTTTTTTTTAAATTCCCGTGGATTTTAAAAATGCTTACACTACACACATGCTACCCATAAACAATAGGCTGTATAATTTTCATTATGTTTTAAATTGCTATGACTGCTTTTGCATGGCTAGTATCCGTGGTGCAACTTGCTTTTTGGACTCAGGGATAGGTTTTTAAGATTTATCCACACCAATAGATGTAAATCTCGTTCATTCATGTTCACGCTGCTAAGTTGTATTCCATTATGTGAATGTACCACGATGTATTGATCCGTTCATGCTGTGATCAACGCTTAGGTTATTTTCAGTTTTTCTTTTGTACAAACAAGGATGGAATGGACGTTCTTGCTGCCTCCTTGTGCACCGTGGAGAGGCTTTCTCTTAGACCACTTTTCAACCCACTTTTTCTCGTCTTTCACCCTGCTAAGTTCAGGGTTGGAACACCTACTCAGCACGGCTTTGCGTCCTTCCATGGGTTAAGTCTCTGCTCTCTGCTCACCCGGGGAAAGTAGAGGAAAGTGCAGAGCAGTTATTTAATGAATTCAGGAAGGCACCACTTCATCGCTGAAAGTTTCCTCCCAGGGTCTTACTTTAAGAATGAGGTCTGGGGAGTTCAGTTATCTGAATAATTGCCCTGTCTAGACTCAACTACCACCTCCCTGAAGTTCTTGGCAGTATCCAAAAGGGGTCAGCGCTAACAGAGCACAGTTAAATATAGACATCTAGGAATAAAAGACCTAATTAAGAACCAGGAAGTTGCTCTTGGGAAATTAACAAAGTTTGCCAAGGCATCCTTAGGTATGCCAAAGCCCCATTTGGCAAGGAAATACAGATGAGAGCCCCACGTTGGGAGGTAGGGAAAGTAAACGTAGCCCCCCCCCCCCCCATATCACTAGGGCTTGCCGGCTGGCTGCTTCTTGTGGCCCCCAAGTCACACTTTCTCTGATACCCAGGAAGGAAATGGCCACAAGGTAATTGAAGTAGATGTCCTCGGTGTCAAAGTCACTCTAATTTCTCTCGATTATGAACTTAGCAGAATGAAGAATTTGGGATCCTGAAAAAAACCTTCCTAATTCAAAATGCATTCATGATCCTTCAGAGCTGGGGAGGGCTTGCTATATTTACTTGGTTCAACAAACTCTGCATGCTAATCTGGGCTGTGGCCATGTTCTAACAGATTCTCAGGGGTTAAAAATAAGCTTGAGTTAGGCAAGCTTTTTCTTCATGCACATACAAACATATCCTTGATACAAAATACAAAGTCACCACATGAGGGGGGCAGATAGAGGCTGTGAGGTGTAGCCTAGACCTGTTCTGAGCTGTCACCAAGGACGGAGTCATTCTGACCCCCGCCTGTAGGATGGGGTTGTCCGCCTCCTAGGGTGCCTGGGTGGATCAATGGAGATAATATACTGGAAACACTTTGAAAAATACAAAGTGCGATTCAAATGGATTATTGACAGCCCTTTGTTAAGTGTTCGTTTGATTGCTGAATGTCCTTGAATGCAATGAAGCATCATTTCTTATAAACCGTTTTATAACTCAGACCTTTTTACTAATTCTAAATGACCTTCCCTCCAATCAGTTCAGCTCTTGTGGTTTTACTCTAAAGCCCAGGGAGCTGCCGCAAGGAATCTTATAAAGTAGAGGGAAGGACTTTAGAGGTCACCTGGTGTCCCACTCCCTGTTCCCACCCCAGCAGAGATCCCTTGTGCATCCCCATAGGAAATTCTCAGACCCACCAGCTACAAATCTCTGGTCAGAGCAGCTTCCTGGGCCTGTGTGAATTTCTAGGGGTCCAAAGTCATTGTCACCCATTGGCCCCAGGCCTGCATCTAGCTGACTAGTACAGAAGTCTGCAAACTATAGCCCATAGGCCAAGTCCATCCCCCAGCCTGTTTTACTATGGTCTGCAAGCCAAGAATGTTTTTTTTTTTTACATTTTAAAATAGTTTTACCTTTTTTAAATGCTAAAACCCTTTACATTTTAAGAAGAATATTTCATGACATGAAAATTACATGAGATCTGAATTTTCAGTATCCACCGACGAAGCGTCATGGAAACGTGGCCACACCCATGTGTGTCGCGGTTGTCTAGGGCAGCTTTGGCATCACCACGGCAGAACCCATCCAGCCTGAAAGGCCTAAGACATTTACCATCTGTCCCTTGACAGAATGATATTGCCAACCCCTCCTTTAGAGTGTGAACTATGTTATGGCGTCATGAACTCACCCTCACAAACCTTTGTGAGGACCTACTATAATCCAGGTGCCATGCTGGGCACTAGGAATATTTTTTTTTAATAGTATTAGTTGTATTAAATGGTTCCTAACTTCAAGGACCTGCCATCCAGCTGAAAAGAGGATGCATACAGTGGTCAAGATCACTGACCCTGGGTTGAGACTACCTGGACTCACTTTCACCCCTACCCGCAGATTCATGCTCCCTATTATTATGGTTTGGATGTGAGATGTCCCCCAAAACTCATATGTGAGACAATGCAAGAAGGTTCAGAGGATCATGAAAGCCTTAACCCAATCAGTGAATTGATCCCCTGGTGGGATTAACTGGGTGGTGGCTGAAGGCGGGTAGGGTGTGGCTGGAGGAGGCGGGCATTGGGGTGTGCCTTTGGGGTACATGTTTTGTATTTGGCAAACGAAGTCTCTCTCCTTGTTTTTCTGATCATCCTGTGAGCTGCTTCCCTCCACCACACTCGTCCGCCATGATGTTCTGATTCACCTCGAGCCCCAAGGAATGGAACTGGTTGTCTATGGACTGAGACCTCTGAAACGGTGAGCCCCCAAATAAACTTTTCCTCCTCTACAGTTGTTCTGGTCGGATCTTTTAGTCACGGCAGCAAAAAAGCACAACTGTGTAAGCTACACGACCTGCCTTTGCCTCAGTTTCCTCTATCTGTGGAGCAGGGACAGTCACAGCACTGACCCTACAGTGTTGATGAAAACTAATGGAGGTGACCCCTGTCAAGGGCCTAGAGCCACGCCTGGCTGGCTGTGACTACCTGAGGAACATTGTCATGATAAGTAGCGTCTCAACACATACTACTCTAACAACACAAAGAGAAGCAAACCAATAGGATCCAGTGCTGCTGAGGCCATGATAGAAGTCTGTGGGGGAAGAGCAGGGCCATGGGGGAGGGGGCCGTCCCTCTGTCTGGCAGGCAGGAAGTTGAGGAAGCCTGCATGAGTGTTGGAGGACAGCAGGTGCGTTCCCAGCAGACACGGGGGAGGGTGGTATTTTAAGGAGATCACATTTTAAGGACGCTGCATGAACAAAGATGTCCCAAGCCGACCTCGACTTCTCCCTCCTTTTCCCGTGCTCCCCATCCCCATAACTTGGACTCCTTCTCTATCCAAGATAGACAGCATCCAGGAGACTAGGAGTGGGCAGGGGACATCCATCGGATCAACTCCCTTTCCATTTCAAGAAATAAGCAAATGTGTCCCCCTGCATGTCTTTCCAGCACGTCTTCCTTTCTCTGAGAGTCTCCAAATTCAGCAGTGACTGCAGGAGTTCACTGGAAAGTTGTCCTGGTACTTTTCGACACAATTCACTGATTCCGGAGATCTGAACTTGGCCCTGAGCGCACGGTAATGAGCAGCACCTATTAAAGGCTCTCTGGTCCCGTTGCTCCCCGCTGGTTTCTACCCTTGGCCTGCATTCAGTCCTCCCATTGTCTTGGTCAGAGAACACAGACGTCTGTCCCCTGTGTCACCTAGCTACCCTTTCAGCCTCACCCCAAGCTCCAGGCCTCCCTCTCCCTCCCCTGGTCTTCTTGCCTGGAACACCAGGGAAGCCTGTTTTGCGGTCCTTAAAGTTTTTATTTTCTATTTTTGTCTTCCCAACTCCCCTCTTGTGATCCCTCTTGGTTTTATGCTTTTTCTCAGTTGTCAGCAGGTCTTTGTGAAACCCGAGCTCCTTGGGTCTCCCATGGTTTCCTCGTTCTCCTCAAACACTTCCCAACCTTCTCCCTCCTCAGAACCTGAGTTCTTCTGGGGAGCTTTTCGCCATCAGGAGAGTTTGTCCCTGGCATGGTGACACATCCCAGAAGGGCACAGGGCCCTTCTCCGCTGGACACTTGCCTTCCTGATATGTAAGTATGCAGCCAACCACACCCAGATTCTCATCTGTGGGCACCCTAGGGTGGACACTGCCATTTTCGTCTTTTGAACAGAACCTCGCTTCCAAAGTGGTGAGTTACTATTTCTTCCTACTCTTTTGGGAGACCAGTGTGCAATCACCAGAGAATTAATGGTCGCAAAGCAAGCTATAAATTAAAACTCTGGGATGCTTCACTTTTGCATTTATAAAAGAACCTTTTGTGGGTAATAATAATCATTGTTAAATCTTCTTGTGTGCTGGTTTGTTTGTTTTTTTTTTTTTTTGCTGGGCAATTTTTTAAGCACTTACGATGTTCATTTTGTTTAATCTTAAGAACCCTTTTGGGTGTGATCTATAATTAATTATTTCCATTTTACAGATTGGACTCAGAAACATGGAGAGGTAAAGAAATTCTTCCATAACCAAGGAAGACATGAACTGTAAAACCACCAGGGAACGCAGGCCTGGCAAAACCCAAGTCTATGTCTTTGCCACCATGTCATATCAAGGTGGCCCTGATCTTATCATCAATCCTTTTTTTTTTTTAACCTATACAAATCCAGGCTTGGTGGTGCACACCTGTAATATCAGCAGCTCAGGAGGCTGAGGCAGGAGGATCTCAAGGTCAATGCCAGCTTCAGCAAGAGTGAAATGCTAAGCAACGCAGTGAGACCCTGTCTATAAGTAAAATACAAAATAGGGCTGGGGATGTGGCTCAGTGGTCGAGTGCCCCTGAGTTCAATTCCTGGTACCAAAAAACAAACAAACAACAACAACAACAACAACAAAAAAACAACCTATACAAAGCCATGTGTTTATCTCTATTATTTATTATTCCTGATAGTTTCACCGAAGACTTAGGGGCCATAAATGTCTAGTTGAATTTTGATTGTCTTTAAATTCACTGAACATGCTCACACTAATGCCAAAGATCTCTCCCTTCTCCCTCTACCTATTTTAGGCTTCTTATTACCACCCTGCGCTGCCATGGTTTCTTGATATGTCTCGGAGCTCCCAGAGGATGTAAGAGGATACTCTTTACTCATTTTTGTGTCTGTTGAATGGTTGAAGGAAGGGACAAGTGAATTCCGTGTGCTCCTTCACATTACCGATCCTTAAAATGTGGAGTAGACGGACTCTTAGGGAGAAAATAAAATATAGCAGCTGAGATTTTTCAAGAATGATGCTCTTTTTCCTGGTGGGATTGACCTTTCCAGGTGGGCTGCCTGGTGGGATGTCATAAAACTCCCGAGTCTCACAAATCATCCCAAACATCTGCAATTCCACAATTAAAGATTTATTCCTGTGACCTATGTCTAACCAGCCATTTGTACCTTACTGCCTGCTCCTCCAAAGAAAAAAGATTTCATAGGTCTTAGAGGAACTACGTGAAGGCCATAAAAACTCCCAGAGGGGCCCAAAGCCATCCTCATAGACGGGTGGCAGGGACCATGGCTTCCATAAGGTGAAGCCCAGGGGTCACAGAGAAAGGAGTATCTAAGGAGTATCCTCTTAGGGGATTCTCAAAACACTCTCCATTAAGTTGTAGGCTCATCATTTTAAACCACACCAGGTTCTTTAAAATGGAAAATCTTAATCAAAGCAATTCTTTGAGAAATAACCTCAGAGGCCTTCAGTAAAAACTAAGGAATTAGACCAAATGCGATCCACTTAATGGGATGTGTGTGTCTGTAGAGATGTGAACCAAACTGAGTTGTATTTACCCGCAAAACACTGAGCCAGTAGAAGAGCCCAGATTACCCCAAAGTGGCCCCTTCTGGGAGCCAGTCTGCGGCTTTATCTTGGCCCAGTGCCGGACCCTTTTCTCAGCACATTTCTCACCTCCCAGCCATCCACACCCAGCGCTGGAATTAGAGGGTTGCTGTCATCTTAAGTGAGTGGTTCAGCCCCTATTTAGGCAGTTTTTTAAGACACTGTTCCAGCAGCTGCCAAGTAGCTGCCTCCCGGACCTCCCTTGGGCCCTGGAAATCTTGGGTCTGCAGTTCTGGCTCCCTCTGCCTCAGTTTCTGCATCCAAGTTTAGGGACTGGGGCAGGCAAGGTGGAAGTCACTGGGACCTTGGCAAAGTGCTTCATTCCATGTCATGACGTCATCAGCATCTCCCTTCCTTTCTCCCTCACTGGGGTATTTTGAGAATGAATGAGATAATGGTCTGCCGGTGGTTGGGAGCCCCTCGGAGACAGTTAGATAGTTACCCAGGACGCTGCCCTCACTTCCTCCTCAACTAATTCTGGCTATCAACAATGCTTGCAGGCGTGTAGATCCAAGGAATGACCTCATGCTGCGACACTGCAGCCGTGAACTGCACACGGTGCCTCACAGCCATTGATCAAGAGCAAGGTCCATGTTATTTACCAGTTTATTTCTAATCTTCAAAGCAAATGGGGAAAGCAAATGTAGAACAATTCTGTATGTGTCCAAGAACTGCCTATTTTAAAATAACAAATACTAAATAAATAAGTGGCAGAAAACCACTTGATTCCGACCTGGAGCAAGAGCCCATAAAAGGTTTTTGCAATAAGTGTGCTAAAAAAAAAAAAAAATCAAATTCACATTGAAAAACATATGTATGCAGGAAAAGATATATATTGGTCAGGAATACTCATCTTCCTGTGATCTGTGCCTCCACCCAAGTAAAGGGACTTTAGTTGGGCCTACATAACATGAAAGGAAAAAAGTCCTGGTTCTTTAACAACTTCATAGAGATCAGCTAAATTAACTGATCGATTTGGAGTGGGGACAGGTTAGAAAATCTATTCAAGTCTCTTTGATGAAATTGATGGGATAAGTTTGGTGTGAACGGGGCGTGGGGGAGTAGAGCTCATGCAAGCCATTCCTTGCAGGTCTCTGGTAGATTTTTGGGGATGGCCTCCCTTCCAGTTTCACAATTTCGCACAATTTTACTGTTTCTCTGTGTTCCACTGAAAAAACTTCATCTCAGAGTCCCACAAATGATTTTGCCTTCTGTTCCTTTGTACTAGGAATTTAGAGATAGGCATGGGGCAGAGCAAGCTGTAGAAATTGGGGAAATAACGTTAGAACTATTTAGATTTCTGCTTTCTATTCCACAAATAGAAGAGGAAGACTTTTAATATTAGATGGAGGAAATAAAATATGAATAAAGAGTTTTTCAGACCAGATCTTTATGGAACAGTAATTGCAAACCTTTCCAAGTCTGTCTCCTAATTGTGTCTTGAATATTGAGATGGTCTCCCTTTAGTTTTGATGGCCACATTTACCTCTGTGGGATTACGTACGTTAGTCAAAGAATCGTGACAGCCCTGGGGTCCTGGCAGTTGGGAGGTGTGTTGCAAATAATCTATTACAAATCATGAAGAGCTGATGTTCATCAATGATTTATTATTCAGTAGTTATATAGGATATTTCAAAATAATTGCTATATAAGGATACCTCTCATCCAAATTCCAATTTGATTTTTACCTCCTTTTCCTCTCCTTGGGACTACAGATTCATGGAGTTGTTGAATTAATTCTAGTCTCCAGTGCGTGGTACACTTATTGATCAAAAAAAAAAAAAAAACCTTCTTTAATTCTATTGTTATAGTTCCTCCTACCTCCTGATTTCTATTGCCCCTCTTCCAAACCCTCCCCACTGTTATCTTTATTTAGACATCTGAATAGCCTTAAATAATATATATAACTTTGTGTGTGCATGTTTAATTTAGGAAGGGCAATATGCTAAAAATCTCATTCTCCTTCTTATTTTTTTAAATCCAGCTCTATGTTTTTGGAATGAATTCTTGCTGTTGTATTTAAATTTAATTATGGCTGCTGACTGCTTGACATCTCCTGGGATTGTTTTGTCCATTACCCTGGTGATGAAAAGCTCGGATGACTGCAGGTCCTTGCTCCTACAGGGCTCCAAGGAACACCTGCGGAGATGCCCCTCCATGGGTTTCTGGAAGCCTGTCTCTGGGGTCTCCACCAGGAGTGGGGTTGCTGAAGTGTAGGATATTATACGTCCAGCGGCAGTATCGGGGTCTCGTGTTTCCGCACATCCCTTTCAGCACTGGATATTTATAAGATTTTCAGTTTGGTCCAATCTGATGATTCTAAAGTGGATCACACTGTCATTTACATCTGCACGGCTCTGATTACCAGTGAAATGCATATCTCTTCATTTACTTATTAGCAATTCAGGGTTTCCCTTCTATGAACTGCCTCTATCCTGAGCCTCTGTTTTTCCTATAGGAGTCCCATTTTTTCCATCAATGTGCAGGATTTCCTTGGGGCATTAATTTTTTATTGATTTTAGACCATGAAAACATCTTTTCCCAATGTCATCTGTCAAGTAAGTTAATGGTTCTGAACTGAAATCTCTAATTTTGAGGTTGAAATATCCATCAATTTTTCCCTTTAGAGTTTATATTGTTTGGGTCTTGGTTAAAAAGTTTGCTCCAAACTCAACCATGACTCTATTCTCCTACACACTCTTCTTTGAGATTTGTGTCTTTCCCCTCCACATACTTCCGTGCTTCATCCATTGGGAATTGATTTTCCTCTATGTTGAGAAGTGGTTTTCCCAACATTCTCCATGAACTGATGCAGCTTCTTCTCGGTAGTTTGGAAAGTAGGTCTCTAGGTACCAACTTCCCATGAGTGTGTGATTTGATGTCTGGGCTTGTGTTCTATTTCTTTTTTTTTTTTTAAGAGAGAGTGAGAGAGGAGAGAGAGAGAGAGAGAGAGAGAGAGAGAGAGAGAGAGAGAGAGAGAGAATTTTTAATATTTATTTATTTTTTTTAGTTCTCGGCGCACACAACATCTCTGTTGGTATGTGGTGCTGAGGATCAAACCCGGGTCGCACGCATGCCAGGCGAGCGCGCTACCGCTTGAGCCACATCCCCAGCCCCTGTGTTCTATTTCTTTGATCCATTTGCCTGTTGGGGCACTATTACCTCCCAGTTTTATTGAAATATGTCTTAGCTAATATGTTTCCTTCAGTGGGAGAGAAGGGAGAGGGTTTTGGTAAGTGGATTAGGATCCCAGTCCCTCTTATCTTTGCCCTAGCCTGTGATGCCATACTGGGTCACCATGGGAAGACACCTGCATGAAAATGTCTTTTGTAATGTTTGTCAAAATGGGGTAGGGGGAGATTCACATATCTGAGATATCACCTGTTTCCCCACACAATTTCCTGGAATTGCATGTCTATCAAAATAAGGAAGTCAATGTTTCTTACCTTATTCTCAAGGTACTGAATACCCTGAGAACATATCAGACAGTTCTTGCATGGAAAGTAAAGAGCTTTAGGAATGATTTCATTGGGTGTCCAGGAGGTATGAATGGGGTAGATGGATGTAGTGATGGGGGATAACATGGTTGGTAATTTACCTCATCCCAACAGCTGTTAATCAGTTGTACTTGTCTGTAGTAAAACTGAAACTAGCACTCAAACCTCCCCTGAGATTTCCTCTTAACCCCTGGGCTAGGCATCTTTCCATGAGGTAGAAAAATAAATAAACGAACTTGATCTCTGTCTATGTATTATCTCATCGGTGACTTGCCTGGCCCAGGGTTCATACTCCAACTCACAGAAGAAAGCACCTATCAAGAAGTTATGAGGTTCTTAGGCGATCCTATCAGCCAGAGGTCAATGCAAATACATTTTGCATAGACTGGCTGATAATCAGCAAACATTTCTAAATAGACTCTGCCATGATGGATTCACTGGTCAAATACAGACCCAGCCTATAAGTCAGATGAGACAAAATGCCAACGTGTCAAACATGTCCTTCCAGAATAGGCTCTAGATGAAGCCACATTCGCTTCTGGATACTCAACAGTTGAAATGGTTCCAGATGAAGAAAAAGATGGAATATTCAAGCTCTCGGGAAAGAAGAAGAGAGACAGAGAGGGAGTGGGAGAAGGAGAGGGAAAAGGAAAAGGAAAGGCCGATGTTTGGTTGGAAATAACTAGGAAATAAATCAGTAGATAATACAGAGAGTCTTCCCAAAAGAGTTTTCTCCCTCCATCCTCTCGGATTTCACCAGAATCTTCCTTCGAGCCTGAATCACAGGTGAAAAAATTTCAGCACTTCAAAAGCACAAATAAGGTGGGTCTCACAATAGAAAATGTCCAACGGTCATTAGCAATTTTTTAAAGCATGCTATTATCTCTTAGAAACGATGACTGGAGCTTGGGGTGTAGCTCAGCAGCATGGCACTTGCCTAGTATGCACAGACCCTGGGTTCACAGCTCAGCACACGCAAAAGAGAGTTTATTAAAAATGATGCTGGGGGACTGGGGCTGTAGCTCAGAGGCAGAGTGCTTGCCTTGCACATATGAGGAACTGGTTTCGATCCTCAGCACCACATAATAAAACAAATAAAACAAAGGCACTCTGTCCATCTACAACTACAATTTTTTTTTAAATGATGTTGGGAACCAGAGTGTACCAAACGTTCTTTTTTTTTGGTACCAGAAATTGAACCCAGGGACACTTACCCACTGAGCCACATCCCCAGCCCCTTTTTGTATTTTATTTAGGTCTCACTGAGTTGCCTAGGGCCTCTCTAAGTTGCTGAGGCTGGCTTTGAACTCGAGATCCTCCTGCCTCAGCCTCCTGAGCTGCTGGGATCACAGATGTGAACCACTGCATCTGGCTCCAAGTTTCCATCTGCAGGTGTGAAACAAACTGAACCTGGTTTACATTGCTTATTTTCATTTTGCTTTTCCTACAGCCATATTCCTGAAGGAATTGTCTCACTGAAAAATAGGCTTATGAACATGTTGCCACTCTGGTTATCCTAGAAAATTAGCATATAAAAGACAAAATGTTGACCAAATATCCAAAATGCTTTATCATATTTTACGTATTCAGAAAAAAATTAATAATAGTCCAAGTGGTTTTATCATAGAAAAAATACAGTAAAATAGGAAAAAGAAGACCCTCCCTGGTGTTTGGTTAAAGAAATTTCAACATGACCATATCTTAGAATTCTTCTCTGGTGTCATATTTAAAATTGGGAGGGCAAATTAAGAGTAATATGGATGGCAGGGGTTGTGGCTCAGTGGTAGAGTGCATGTCTGGCATGCGTGAGGCCGTGGGTTCGATCTTCAGCATCACATAAAAAAAAAAATAAATGTGTTATTTTTTAAAAAAGAGTAATATAGAAAGTTATCCAGAGTTTATTAAATTTAAAAATCAAGTTAGACAACAGCATAATGCATGATTTAAAAATTCAGAGCCTGTGAAGGATATAGGTCACTGAGGGCATGTCCTTAGGGATTTTACACACACACACACACACACACACACACACACACACACTACACACACACACACACACACACACACACACACACACACACCACACACACAAAATGTACTTATTTATTTTTTGATACTGGGAATTGAACCCAGGGGCGCTTAACCACTGAGCCACACCCCCAGCCCTATTTTGTATTTTATTTAGAGACAAGTTCTCACTGAGTTGCTTAGCACCTCACTTTTGCTGAGGCTGGCTTTGAACTTGTGATACTCCTGCCTCAGCCTCCCAAGCCGTGGGGATACCAGGCATGTGCCACTGCACCCAGCAGGGTTATATATCTTTTCCTTCACGCTTTGGGCTGTCTCTGTTTCCCAGCTGCCATGACCTGAGCTGCTTTCCTCCACCCTAGCTCCCACCATGATGTTCTGTCTGACCTCAGGTCCAGAGCAATGGAGTCAGCCGACTAGGAACTGAAGCCTTTGAAACCATGAGCCCAAATAGACATTTCCTCCTCTATAATAATAATAATAATAATAGTAATAATAATATTTCAGAGCTTAGAGCCAGACTATCTGCATTCAATACCCACCTCTTCCACAAATAGCTTAGCATCTTAGAGCAATTTTTTTTTTTTTTGTAACAAGGTCTCCTTATGCTGCCCAGGCTGGCCCCATCTCAAGCAATCCTCCTGCCTCAGCTTCCCAAGAAGCTGGCACCACAGAGAAACACATACCACCCTGCATGACATGAACAATATTTTAAGCCTCTTCCTGCTTCAGTCTGCTCATCTGCAAAATGGGAACAGAAATTAAACTCACCCCATTGGGCTCTAGAGACAAATCAATCGATCATTTATGAAATCTAAACAAGTAAGCACTCCCTGTTATGATTGATATTAGTATTAGAACAGTATTGTCTCATCTCTTTCTATCTATATAGAAAAATGTCTATAAAGATAAACCCTAAAATCTTAACAATATTTATCTCTGGAAGGTAAGAAGATGGATTTTGTCTTCTTCTTTTTGCTTCTTGGCATTGTTCTAATTTTTCCAACCATGAAAATATATTGATTTTCTAATGAGAAGCAACAAGTTATTTTTAATTGTTGAAAAAAGATCCATGAGATGGGGAGGGGCGGGGAGCATGCACCTCTGCACAGTCCAGCGCTCCCTGCAAACACAGAGCAGAGTCGGGGGCGCCGAGTTCCATCCCCAAAAAAGCAAAGTGAGGGGGCTGATGAGGGGACCCGAGGAAAGTGGGGGCGAGTGACCTTCTTCTCATTTCATGCTCAAGATGAAGGTTCAATACCGCAGCAAAGGAACAAAGAAATGAAGTGCTGGAGAGGTCACGGGGACAAACACTGACTGGCTCTGGAGTTGGAAAGGCAGTGGGTAATTTCATGACCATTAATAACATCTGCGGTCCTGCTGAGCCGGCTAATGGCCGGGGTAATTAGCGCCCTGGCTCCAGGACAGATGACGCTCGTCAGAGCCGGGGAGCAGGGGCGCAGGCCCACCCCAGGGGCCACCGGCCAGGGGCGGTGGGCAGCTCTGGGAGTTGCAGGCCTGGTCAGGACCACCCTACCTGAGCATGGGAAGGGACAACCCGGACGACCTGTGTGGGCAGATTCTTAGCTCACAAAGGAGTCAGGGGTTACAGGAGCAGCTCAGGGCTTGGTGCTGAGTAAAAGGAAGGGGTCCCTCTCATGTCCTGCAGCGCATTACTTTCCCCTGCCCCGTGTCCATGACTGAGGCTTAGGGAAAGACATTCAGTTCCAAGAAGTTGTGAAATCAGTAAGTGGTGTCCTTGACCAGTAGTGCCCCAGCAGTAATGACGCCCTGGTCCAGTGGTTTTCCAGTCACTCAGATTAAGAAGTGGCCATTAGAAGATTTAATCGTTTTTTCACAGACAAGGAAAACAGTGGGTTTCACAGGAACCTAACCATCTTTCCTCCTCTTGAACCAGATGAAGTTGTTCAGCTCTTTAATCATGGTGACCAATATATCTTTCCTAAAAGTTGTGTTAAGAAATGTAAATATTTGTTTTTAAAGGGAGGATTCCCATGTAGATCAGTCTCAGGACAAAATCTTCTATCCACAACTAGTTCCCTGAGGGATCAAAGGAAATTCAGTGCCACTTAGGAATTTGTCCCAAAGACTCCCCCCTAGGTAAAACTGCTTAAATGACTATTTCAATAGACTTTTATCCAAGTTTTCTTTCTGGGAGATATTAGACATCCTCATGAAATACTAAACAATTCTAAAAGAAGCCTAAGCAACTTTCTTTAAACAGTACAGACTGAACAAAAGTGTTCATCTTGACGTCCCCTAGAACCCCCACAATGTGATAGAAAAGACATTGAAAATGTTCAAGATCACAAAAGAAAAGAGGGTTGATAGCCAACTAGTGAGGCCAGTTCAATCTTACAAGATTGATGAGATTTTTCCTTTTCTAGCAGTATGACAAACTACTGCCTAAATACACTGAGATTCTAGGTAAATTACACTCAGCAAACATAAAGATATAAGGAAATAGAAACTAAGAGAGAGAGAGGTTAAGAAAACTAGAAGACAAAGTGGGAAGTTGTGATAGAATCTTATCAAGAGATAACAGAGAAAGTAAAGGAAATGCCAATTATGGAACTAACAAAAAAATTAATTTACTGATCCAGGAAAAAAAATCCATCTTAGATGAAATTCACTGATATTATAAATTGCTACTTTTTGTAACTGGACGGTGTATTCATTGGTGTTCATCTTAATATTAGGCTTTTAACATCCATGTATGAAACATATTTTAGGTATCTAAAAATGACAGATTTTAACAAATTAAAATATTTGTGTGTGAACCAACTTAGGCATCAGCTTCCTGAACTTTAATAAGCTCCTGTAAAAAGGTCCCAAAGCAGCATGTCTGTTAGAATGCAGGACCCTGAAGTCTTGGAAGCATTACAGACACCAGCAGGCAAGAGTTGGGGTAGGGCTGAACAGTAGAAGCTTGGTTAAAAGTCTGTATAAGGAGAAATTGGACCCGGATTGGAGAATCCTGACTAATGCAAAGGTGATCTATTTTATTGAACGTTTAGAATGGTTGTATAGAGTTGTGATTTCATTTTTCTTTGTTGTCTCTAATTTTTCTCTAATGTGCTTTATTGCTTAAATTGAAGATCTGAGTATATAAAAGTAAACTATAACAGATGTTAAATAAAAAGGAAGAAGAAGAAAGAAAGAACTAAGCTCCACTGTGTTCTGGATATTTCTGTTTGATTCTACTTTCCTGAATACCTGCATACGTTTTCTTTATTGCCTTCTTTCCTGGTCTTTCTTCTGAGAAAGAATGTATGCAAAATAAACTTACATGATTGACAAGGCCTTTATTCTTGCTCACCTTGATTGATAATTTGGCTGGGCATAAAACTCCAGATGGGAAATCATTTTTCTTTCAGTTTTTCAAAATCATTACTGTCTGTGAGGTTTTATTATGGGCTGTTGAAAGTTTGGTAACATTCTGGCTCTTGACATTTTCTATGTGACCTCTTCTTCCTGCTCCCTTCACCAAGCCATTTAGGATTTTACTGTATCCCTGTTATAGTGAAATTTCATGCAATGTAACTTGTGGATCTTTTTAATATTCTTTATACTTGGTACTCAATGGGTCTTTTCAAACTGAAAATGTGTGTCTTTAAATTTGGGGAATTTGTGTTATCTCTAATAATTTCTTCCTCCTTGGTTTCCTCTTTTCTTGAAACAAAGTTGAAAGTGCAAGCATTCTGAGAAAGAAAGAGATGGGTGATAAGGTATTAGAAGTAGTCTCATCCTGATGGAAAGGGTAATAGGTAAGAATGAATTTGGGATCTGATGGTTCATCTCTACCCTCACTTTCTCTTTCATTTCCTTCATTTCCATTCCTGAGGATGCTTCTGGAGCAGGTATTTGGATCATGATAGTAGGCAGAATATGAAAATGTTTAGAAGGAAATAATAGCAATTTTAAGAAAAGTACTATCAAAGATGCTAAGAGCATATTTTTGTACTTGTACATGGAAGAATCAAAATTTTAAAATCATAATTAAATAAAGGTAGAGCTTGAGATTATAGCTATTGAGTGGTACTTAAATGGATAACCGAAGCCTATTTCTGTAGAATATTTCTATTTCTCCTATTCCACATTCAGAATGTACATCAATGATCATGTTCTGTCCAACTCCCTTAACAGGAATTCAGGCTGAACCCATAACTTTCTCCTACAGGCCTGGTCTTCTTCCATGTTCCCCATGTTCATTTAAATAAGCCGTAAAACCTTAGGATTTATTCTTCAGACTCCGACTCTCTCAACATAACCTAAAACATCGGCGAATCCCACCAATGTTAGTGTGAAAATCTCTGTCAAGTTAGCAAAGTTCTCTTAGTTCAGAATGGTTGTTTAAGGTGTTCAAAGATAAATTTAAAAAACAAAATGCATTGACATGAGTAAGACATAATTAATAACAAGAATAGGTGGGTAGGGAAAAGAACCAATTAGGAGCATTGGAAACCAAAAAGAATCATGAAAATATTTTAAAAATCAGTAAATATAATAAAATCTGACTGAACACAGTCACTAAGATAGTGAGCCAAAAGATGGTACTGAAGAGTTCACCCTGAAGACAACACTGAGAAACCAAGAAACACTGAGTGTGAAGGAGGAGTTGAGGGACATGGTGAGGCAGCATCTCCAGGATATTCCTCTGTCAAGAGGTGGTGTCTTCCCCTTCCATGGAGTCTGTCCTGGCCTTACTATCTTGTTTGGCCAATGGACCGTGGTAGAGGTGATATCAGGAATTTCCATCGCTAGGTCCTAAAAGTTCTTGGCAACTTTTGCCTGGATCCCTTGAAATACTCTTAGGGGCCAGTAATATTGTGAGAAGCCTAGGTCACATGGAAGGATCATTAAAAAACATGGAAAATTGACCCAGTCACTTGGAGAGCCATATGTTGGTGTGCCCATTGACTACCCCAGCTGAATGCCCGCCCATGGCCAGCATCCATGGTCAGAGAGATTTGGGGTGAATCTGAGTCACCCTGAATGTCCAACCCACCAGGCTTTCCAATGACTGCAGCTGTCACTGGCTTCTGATTCAAGCTGCATGAGAAACTTCAAACAATAACTTCTTTGCTGTGTCCAGTCCACCCAGAGAACAATGAGAAATAATAACAAACTATTAAGTCACTGCATTTTGGCTGGGATTGTGACATAGCACTAGGTAATCAGAACTTACAGAGAATAGACGAAGATGTTCTAATTCATGATGAATAAGAATTCCAGGACAAGAAAAGAGAATGAAAGAAAAATAGTATCCAAAAAATAATAATAATATTTAAGAATTTTCTAGAACTGAGAAAAGATGTGAGTTCTCAGCATGAAAAGGTGCACCTCATGTCAAGCAGGATAATTAAAAATAAATCCACTCTAGTCTCCTTATAAAGCTAAAAAGATGTCAAATCTCAAAAGCTCACAGGAGAAAAAAATGCAGATCACCTACAGGGAAATGACAATGAAAACGGCAACAGACTTCTCATCAGCATCCAGAAGAACTTGGGAGCAATAAGACAACATTGTCAGCACTCAAAGTGGAGAACTGTCAATCTACAATTTTGTACTCAGCATTGATATTCACTATCATTCAAGGCTAATGGCAAAGGAAAGACAATTTAAGAGATGCGAAAACTCAGGCAGGTTTTTCACTCCCTCAATAAAAGAATTGCTAAAAGATTTAACGCTACATTATGAAATAAGAATTTAAAAATAAAGCAGTATTGACCCAACAGAAGACCAAAGTACAAATTAAACTCATGCAGAATGATACCTATAGTATAATATTGGATATTGAAGGCCCTACTGAAAATACACTGTATTTTGTTTATAAAGACATGCAAATAGCCGGGCGAGGTGGGACACAACTGTAATCCAGTGGCTCCGGGGTCTGAGGCAGAAGGATCATGAGTTCAAAGCCAGCTTCAGCAAAAGTGAGGCTCTAAGCAACTCAATAAGATCCTGTCTCTACTAAATAGAATACAAAAATAAGGCTGGGGATATGGCTCAGTGGTGGAGTGCCCCTAAATTCAATCCCCAGTATAAAAAAAATGTAAATATAGTGAAATATGGTGACATGGACAGCATGACACCTGCCAGCATCAGCACAATGGCAAACACAGGATAAAGGGCAAGTAGAACAGAATTAAGAGGGAAAGGAAGAGTCTCCACCTACAACTCTTGCTGACTTGGAAACAGAATATATTCTGGCTTTGTTTTGGGGTTTGGGTTTTGGTTTTGAAAGATGGTGGCTTAGAGGAAATGGTATCCCCCACCTTCTGAAACTCCAGATGCCCATAGATGATGTCTGATGAACTACATTCCCAAAGGAATCCAAGTAGTATTTAGAAAATCATAAAAATGCAATCCTGAGAGGAACTTTCCTGAAAGAAAGTGACCCATACTCAAAAGTTGAAGGAAGGTGCTGGGACCAGGGACAGGGAGGGTGGAAATCAGCTAGAAGTCAGAGTTGTGGACATGGGCATGACTCTGGTTCTACTAGGGATCCTGACCAGCAATGAGACCTCTGTGTCCCATAGCCCACCATGCCAGGTGCGGGTTGGACAGACATCCTCCAGGGACCTGGACTGGTTCCTTCTCCTGGCCAATGGCAGCACAGAGGCAAAACAGGGACTGAGTGACAGGCAAGTCTATGTCATCCTGGAGTTATCAGGAATACTTTTGGAAAGAAACCAAACAAAAGATTAAATTTCCTCAGATTTAACAGGTGGAGCCTGTGATTTGGGTTTTGAGAAGAATCAGTGTCTTGTTTTAGAAATACGGTCTGATGGAGGCAGAGGTTTGGGTTATTGACTTTATCATTGTCATCTGTACACCTGGCAAAACGGAAGCTGAGCAATCCCACTCCTGGGTGCACATCCCAAGGAAAGGAAAGCAGGGGCCAAAGGGACATTGCACTGCTACGTCCATGCAGAGGACATTGCTACATCCATGCAGAGGATGTTGCACTGCTATGTCCATGCAGAACTATTTGCAATAGTCAAGGAGCAGAATCAATCCAAGTGCCCATGGGTTGATGGATGAATAAAGAAAATGTGGTGCACACATTAGGGAAACCATCACAACAACTGGAATCCCGCCAATCGCCACAACTGGATGGAGCTGGAGTTTATTAGGTTAAGTGAAATAAGCCAGGCACAGGAAGACAAGTGGCATATGATCTCACTCCTATGTGAAACGTAAAAAAGTTGTTTTCACAGAAGTTGAGGGTAGAATGGTGGCTACCAGAATAGTGGGGAGGGAGAGATGGGGAAAGTTGATCAAGGGGCAAAAAGTTACAGCTAGGAGCAAAAGCTCTGGTGTGTCATTCCAAAGTAGCCAAGCATTGCTCATAAGAATGCACCGTACATCTCAAAGGATTTTGACAGTTTTTACCATAGAGAAATCCTAAGTATTTGACCTTATTTAAACATTACACAAAGCACACATATATTGAAATATCAAATACCCCATTAATATGTAAATCTTCATGTTGTTATGTTTAAGTTTAAAAATAGATTTAATTCTCTACAACAGAGGGGAGCAGAAGTAGCTATCTCCAAACTATAGTGAAACTTTGGCTGACAACACTGCTTAATACTGTATCTCTCCAACCCAGCACCCTTGATCTGCCTTCTGGCTTTATTGTCCTTAAAAGAAGTATTTCTTTAATTTTAAATAATGACTTAATAATGTTTATGTGTCTCCAACTTGAATGTAAAATCTTTGAAGTCAGAGATGGCCCATCTTGTTCCCTGTGGGTGCCTGGCTCACAGTAGATGCTCAGTTAACCTCTGCATGCCTGGAATGTGTTTGGCTTCAGAGTGTGGACAGACCTACCCCAAGTGTCATAAGAGTCCTGTTCAATAAAATTCATGTTTAATAAAATGTATTTGCACTAACTCTCTCATGAGGATCCAACAGACTAACCCAAAGTGGAGTCACTCATGCTAAGTTTCCACATCACTAAAACAAAACCAAAGCCTTTTTTACTTGTAAAATCTGACCTCCTGAGAAATCAGGAGAAAGATGGCCATCTAATCCTCAAACAGGCCAGTTTGAAAAAAAAACAAAAAACTGGAGATTCACAACAACCAATCAACAGAGGCCAGTCAACCTAAGCCAGCAAGATAAGGAAGTCCCCTCCGCTTTACCTGTCACAAGCAAAGGAACCTGAGGATCACTGATGGTAACCAATCTGCTTTACGCACCACCACTGTCCACCCTCACCTGTGGTTTCACTCTCCACAGCTTCTATAACTCACCATCAACCAAGGTCCAAAACTATTACCACAGCACATGAGAAATCAAGAGACTTTGAGAAAAAGAGAAATCATATCCACATAACTTTTATCATAGTTCATAGTAACAACTGTTCTATTTTGCTATCAGATGTTGTTATGAATCTCTTTCTGTGCCTACATTATAAGCAAAATTTGATCATAAGTTTGTATGTATAGGAAAAAACATGGTGTAGACAGGGCTCAGTCTGTCCATGGCGTTAGCATCCACTGGGGGTTCTTGGACCTTCCTCCCAGTGAGGCCTGGGGCAGAAGGATAGTTAATGTAGGGAATGAATGATTGGGTCCGGAAGATGGGGGGCTAATACCTGCAGAGCACTTCCCCCTCCTCCAACTGTTACCAAGGTTACCTGTCTCCAGGGAACTGTTCCTCCCAATGACGAGGAGTTGTTAATGAAGTACCTCCTGGGCGCTCCCTCCCCCCTTTTCTGGGCAGATACGGAGAGGCACCCCTGGAAGGTTCCTTTGGTCACGTAGGCAAGATAAGAGGTGGAGGGGCCTGAGAAGAAAGGATAAAAGGGGCAGTACAAGGTCCTTGCTTAGCATCTGGACGGCCATCTTAAGTGACAGCCGCCATTTTAAGGAAAAGGTTTCTCTTTCCCACCCAAGTCCTTCCTGAGAAAGGCTCACCAGTCCCTCACACCAACCCGACCCTTAACTGCCCCCATGAGCCTCCCCCATAAAGGTCCCGGAACCCAAGCCTGTTTTGCCTCTCTCCACTCTAGAGAGATGGCCTTTATTTGTCAGCTCTGACAGGTAAACTCTGGGGTGTGTCTCTGCCTGGTCTCCGTCCTTCATTTCTCGCTTACTGGCTCGTTTTCCCTTCAGGTAGGACGCCGACACTCCCTCAGGCACCCAGCTCTGGGGCCTCTTCTCTGAGAAGTTTATCTCTGTCCTTTACTTAAATAAAACCTGTGTTCTATGCTTGCCTCCATCAATCTTCAACACCAGGGGAACGAGGATCGGATCCTAATTTATTTTCAACACCAGTATCACCTCTGGTCTCACCAGTAGATAAGGGGGAACCACTGTCCACTGTTTCCTACTTGCTCAGGCTGCTTTATAAAAGCTGACTGTTTTGCCCTGCAGAGCGCTTGTATTTTTAGACTGGATGCTGCCTGGTTAATAAATCATTAGTAAAAGATCTAACAAACTTTAAAGCTCAATTTGTTGAAATTTGTTCATTGGCACTCAGACATACACTTATTCCCTGTGGCTCAGTTACTTGGAAGACGAAAATCTCATCGTGAGTGATGAAAATTTGACCATAAGTCATCATGTAAAGACATCCTAGACAGAGCAAAACCCGACGCAGCCCCCTGCCCGCCACGGCTCATGCCTTCTCACGGGCCCCAGGGCCTCAGACTTGCAGAATGTAGAAGATTCTAGAAAGTAGAGTGACCAGAGGCAATGTGAATTGAACATGCTGGTTTTGGTTTTGATGACATGTTTTAAAACGTCCCTGAGTGAGGGGTAAGAGAAAGCGGGGCCCATGGATCAGACACGGACCTGGTCCACTGTGAGGAGAGCCCCTCCAGCACCAATCACCTGGCCCCCACCCCAGGATCCCCGTGACTGGGCCTGGGAAGGAGGTGAGCAGAACAGGGGTGGGGGACTGTGCCTGGCTCTCACTTCTGCTCCCTGTCCCCTCTAGAAGAGAGGTCTCACCTCAAGTTCAAACCCCAGACTTTCAGTAGCCTCTTGGGTTCCAATCATTAGGGTGGAGTGGGGTTGGAGAGCTGGGGGAGGATTCCAAAGGGAAAAGAAAGCCAGGCACCGTGGAGCACCCCTGTAATCCCAGGGGCTCTGGAGGCTGAGGCGGGATTGTGAGTTCAAAGTCAGCCTTGGCTATTTAGCAAGGCCCTGAGCAACTCAGCCAGACACAGTCTCTAAATAAAATACAAAAAGAAAAGGCCTGGGGATGTGGGTCGGTGTTGAGGTCCCTGGGTTTAATCTCCAGGACCAAAAAAAAAGAAAGTGGGGGACGGGGGAGACAGCAAGGTGGTGGGGCAGCGCCTCTCCCCCAAAGGGGCCAGATTGTGGAGAGACATGGCAGCCAGCTGGGCTTCAAAGAGCATGGACGGATGGACTGAAAGCAAAGTGTCTTTCCTGCAGGTGGAGGACTCGGAGGGGGATTCCCAAAACAATGTGCATTGTGTCCTTCCAAAGCCTGGCTGGGCCCCGGCTTCTAAAAGGGCCTATGAGTCACAGTTCTGACCACAGCTTGGCCACTTGGGAGGGGATCCCAGAGCCCCTTTATCTGATGCCTGACCTTCAGGACGTCAAACAAGGTGAATTGTTTGCCTTATCTCACCTCCATTGGCAGGAAGAGTTATCAGGAGGGGGATCTGAGGGGCAGGGCTGTTTTCCTGTCTTTTGGTATTTCCTACTGTACACACTGCCAGAGGCCATGACGGTGGAAACTAATAAACTCCACTGTAGGCCTTCCTTTCTGATACACAAATACAGTTAGTTTCTCTCCCCATCTTAATCCTCCCAGGCTCTTCTCTTCCTGGCCTGTGGAATTTAGCACTGGCCTCCTAGAAGGCTTTTGCCTTTTGTCCAGGCTCCAGCATAAACCCCATGACCACACTCCTGATTGGGGACATTCTCTCTCATTCCGTCAGCTGCCCCTCCCTCCTCGTCCCTCCTTCCCACCTACCCCACTTGCTTTCCTTAAATCATTGTATTTGTCTGAAATTACCAGCACAGCATGGCCCGCACGACAGCGGCCACTTGGGTTATAGATGCGAGTTTCCAGTCCAGTGCTCAGAGACTCACAGTGTTTATTTATGTGCCCGCCCCTTCCAGGCAGGGCAGGTAGGAGCGGGCTGGCCAGAGTGCGCTCACAGCACCAGTCACCTCTCCACTCAGACTCATTACACCTGCCTAATTAAGCGCACGTCCATCTTCTCTGATTGGCAGTGTTGGTCCCTGGTTTGGGCAGGGCTGGGGTGGGGGTGGGGGTTAAGACAAGGCCACCAGGCAGCAGGAGACGTGGTAGGTGTGCGTACTCCCTTCCAGGACTCCCTCCTCTAGGATCTTTGCTACCTGCCTCGCGGCTCCATGAGCAAATCAAGCCCCAGGGAGGAGGAAGTAGGATGCAGAGATGGCACTGCCTCCTTTCTCTCCAGGAGTAAATGTACCTTAGCTCATCGGGCAGGTGGAGCCCACTTGTAATCCCAGCTGCTCAGAAGGCTGAGGCAGGAGGTTCGCATGTTCAAAGCCAGCCTCAGCAATGTAGCAAGACCTGAGCAACTTGGCAAGAACTTGCCTCAAAAAAAAGTAGGGAGGGGGATGTGGATCAGTGGTTAACACTCCCCTGGGTTCAATCCCTGGTATTAAAAAAAATTACCTTAGTTCCAATCTTAAGAGAACCTCCTCCATACACTCATGTATAAACAGCATGTATGGATCACTAGTAAATTGATCTGTCCCCCTCTGCAAACATCTAAACAGGCTTAATTCACACGATTTTCGTCCCCCTGCAGTGCTAGAGGAAATGAACCCAGGGCCTTGCCCACGCTAGGCAAGTGCTCTCCATTGAGCCACGGCCTCAGCCCCTGGAAGATCTTTTGCCTTAAGAGGTTAGTCCTGTAGAAGAATTTGTAGGTGCAGATTCCAGTTAATTTTGTCACGGATTGCTATGGGTAGGCAATTATTCAAGATGAATAATCTTCAGCTTAGCTTCTTCTTCTTTTTTTGACTCTGGCCTTTTATCTGTAGCTGTGCCCTATGGCTTCTTGGCCTTTTGGCTAAGATCAAGTGCCGCTGTTCCTCCCTGAGCCCCGGCTGGGAGGGAGCTAGACTCATCCATCTTCACCCTGCTGTGTGGGCTTGGGAAAGTCACCTCCCTCCTGGGTCTGTGTTTTCCAGCTATAATTTAGGACTTGGTCTGAGTTATTCTGAAGATCTCTTCAAAGTTTAAAATTCCATGATACTGACAGGCAACTTGACCACTGGTATTAAACCAAGTTTGTTAATGATTATTAATCCTTCGACATACCCACAGGGATATGAGCTATTGGTGCCTTCAAGTACTTTTATTTAAAAAAGGGGGGAAATTATTGGAATATGATCTATATAGAGGAAATCACTCAAGTGTACAGTCTGATGGGCTTTGCCAAACTGAACATTCTTGTATGACCAGCACCCTGACCAAGAGGTGGAACACAGAGACCCATCTCATGCCCCTTTCTAGTCTCAAGTATTTTACTAACGCTTCACAAATAACAAATTTTGACTCTACAAATAATCTGCGTCCAGTTCTCTTACTTAGGCAAATTCATAAATAGCTCACACCTGCATTGTAACAAACAATAGAAACAAAATCAGCGATTTCAGGAAACTCAGAGTAGCCCTTTATTACCCAGAGAAAGAGGTTGTCAAACACAAAAGGGACACACAGGAGCGTGAACAAAAGGGAAAAAATGGCTTCAAATGTGACAATTGTGGCAGTGGTCATCAACATCGATTCATTGAGTGTTCCTGCCTCGATGTGGAAATCAGTTCATTACTGGATGGAAAATAACAGCAATCAGACATTTCCATCACACACACACACACACACACACACACACACACACACACACACACAACACACGCACAGGTTTATTTGAGTCAGTGAACAGAAGAACTCTTTCCTTTACAGAAAAACAAATGTTTAGAGTTTTCCTAGGTCAAACAAACTCACCCAGACATTATAAACACAATATAATTTCCTCCAAGGTTCATTTGCAATTCCCACATCAGGTCCTTGAGGATGGATTTACTTGATTATCAACAGCCATGAAATCCCACCTTCCCACAGTGCAGGTAGAGTCTGGCTGAGGTGGCTCAGAACAGGGAGGGAGAGGAGCCCAGCCAGGCCCCTCCCGTGCTCTTTCCCACACCCCCTCGCCATCCCTGGTCCTGCCCTGGCTCTAGCAGCCCCTGGATGTGGAGGTGCCTGTTAACCCTTTCACAGCACAAAAGCAGGGGTCCAAAAGGAGCTGGCGAGGGAGCCTTCAGCTGCCCCTGGGTGGGTGTCCGAGGCCCATAGTATCTCTTGCCCTCTTCTTTCTTGGACCCAGGGCAGGGACCGGGGTAACCCCATCCTCTGATCCGAGCCCCACCATCATCACCAATCTATGCCAGTTCCCTTTCTTGTTTGGGGGAGATCTTTATTGTTGTTCTACTCCAGCCCGACCCCCCATCATCCCCTCCCGACGGTGTATATCCTAAGGAATCTCCTGTGTTCCCAAACTTGAAACACCTGTGCTCTGGCTTTGTGGGTACTTAGATTTCTAAATCACATTCCTGGCAGTGTGCTGGGGACTTCTCTCTGCCTCTTGTTTACTGACCCACCTGGTGTGTTTGCGTTCTATTCATGCCACCGGGTCACATTCAGCTGATTGCTTCTCATGCTATAGTGTGGGCAGTGGTCACCTGGGTCACATTCTGCTTAGGAACTCTCTTAAGAAAGGCTGGATTTTGTTTGGGGCCATCCTCCAGCTCCCTTCTTGATGGCTACTCTGCTGGTCTCCTCTTGCTCCGTAGCCACCCAGATGCCCTGGACCTGTCCTTCCCTGCCCCGTGTCTCATCTCCACTGGGCCCAACTTACTGTCTATGCTGGTGTGCAACTATCTCACCTCGCCTGTTTCACAGTCCCCTTCTTAAGTTGACCCAACTAAATCTTCTGCATGGTCAATGTCAGGTTCCATCTCCTGCACCAAGCCTTTCCTCTTCCGCAGCCCCCTGCTTCTGAACATCCACAAGGCCCTTTGTCCATGGTATTCCTTTTTGGTTCTTGATGATCTCCTGTTTCAATTTGTTACGTAACCTGAATAAATCCCAGAATCCCACGTGGTTCCTTCTCAGCTCCATGTCATGTTCAGAAAAACACAACCTAGCAATTTAATTTAATTACTGATGCCTCGATTCTTAACTCCCATCTCTCTAGAAAATGTTAAAGGAAGCTGAATTATCAGTGCACAGCAAATCAGTAAAGCACAAAGCTGTCCAACACAGCCTTTCTCAATCTCTTCCAGATCAAAGGCAAAAGTTCCCCCATTGGCTAGATAACCACCATACCAGAAACAGCCACCAACACCTCCCTCGGCTCCCTCCAGGATGGGTCACATAAGGACAGGTGGACGAGGGGCAGCTTCATTTCTCCCAACTCTTCTGCTTTGTGAATGGTCAAGCACAAAGATCCCTGAGAGTCTGTTTCTATCAAACTAGTTTTTTTTTTTTCCTATGAAAACCTGATGAATGTTATTCTCAGGTTTATTACAGTTATTTAACTTGGCAGCAGTCCTGTGGTTTGAGTAAGATTAGCCACAGTCCCAGCCCCACCAGTGGGCCTTCACTACAAAACCACCATGTATACTCCCATCCCCTTTCCCTTGGTCAAGGGACGGGCCTCAGGCACTCATTACATGGCCTCCCCTGTCCGTAGAGATTTAGTCCAACCCAGATGAACCGCAGGGCTTGGTACGTAGTCGGAATGAGGGCAGCTCTTTCTTGCCTTCATTGGTGCATTATGCAGATATGAAGCCTGGGACTGCTGCAGCCTCTTGGCTGCTATGAGGAAAACCAGTCTGTAAATGAAGCCAGTCCATCTGGAGAGCCATCGAGACACAAGAACCCAAATCCTGACAAAATGGCTCCTGAAGCCTGTGGCACCTACTTGTTCTCCTTAGCCAATAAATTCCCTGTCTGGTTTGAAAGAGTTTGACTTGCTATTAATTTGCAACCTGATGTAACCTAAGCTACATAGACCAGCCAAATCATTAATTTCTCCAACCTCAATTTCCTGTTTTGTACCATAGGATTTTAAAAAAATCACCTCACTGGGCAGGACCACACACATCTTATGTACAGTACCATAGGTAGAGAGATAAGACTGATACCTATGCACCCAAATCCAGAGAGAAGGAAGAAAAAGCAAAGGGACAGTGAGCTGATGAAAACCAGACTCCTGTAGAGACTTGGCCTCTACGCCAGTTGAGTGGGAAATGGGATCCAGCACGGGCTCTTGGAGATTCTTCAAATCACATCTCCAGGACCCTCCCCTCCCCACCTCACCTGCAGTGAGTCCTGGCTCCTGCACCTGTGTCTGATGTGGGTCTGGAAGAGGTCGTCCCAGTCAGTGTGGCCAGGACCAAAAAGAAGGAAGGGTGACAGCTGTCACCCAGGGCCAGCCTGGGCCTGCTCTGGCAAAGGGCGAGGCTCCCTTACACCCCTCTTCTGCACAGGGAGGTGGGGAGAACACTCCTAAGCACATCATGTAATGGTGGCTTGTTAAAGAAAACACACTTTGTAGTGGAAAATCTCCAACATATGCCAAGTGGACACTGTGTAGAGACCCCCGGGGGTCCATCTCCAGCTTCCAGTCATCAGCACTTGGACAGTCCGGTCTCACCCATGTCCCTACCCACTTACCCATAGTCCATGCTACCTTTGCAGCAAATCCAATACATGATACCATTTTATCAGAAAACATTTCAACATGTATTCCTAAGAGACAGGCTCTGTTGTTGTTGTTTTATTTTTTATTTTTTGTTTTGTTTTATTTATTTATTTATTTATTTTGCTACCAAGGGTTAAACCCAAGGTTGCTTAACCACTGAGCCACATCCCCAACCCTTTTTATCTTTTATTTTGAGACAGAGTCTCACTGAGTTGCTTAGGGCCTTACTAAATTGCTGAGGCTGGCTTTAAACTTGTGATCCTCCTGCCTCAGGCTCCCCAGCTGCTGGGATTACAGGTGTGCAAGACCCTTTTTTAAAGCATAACTATGTTATCGTTGTTACACCTAAAAATTAACAATTCTAAGGACAGGTTTCATATACTTCAATGAGTGATTATTATTGTGTCCAGACCTGGTCACTTTGTCTTGTCAAAAGCTTTATTGTTGTGCTATAATGTTCATTGCTTAATTACCTGTCTGTAGACAACAGATAAAGGACTGACATGGAATTTCATTAGGTGAGAATTAAGGATTCACCCACCCCGCCACACAGATATTATTTCAGTGAATTTACTGTTCCTGGAACAAAGTCTTTAATGAAAATCTCATTACTAAGTTTTATTTTGCTTTCTTATTTTGTTTTATTTTGGTGCTGGAAATGGAACCCAAAGTCTCTCACATGCTAAACATACACTTGACCGTTGTCCTCATTAAACCCTGGGAAAAAAATGTCTGAAGGGGCTGGGATTGTGACTCAGCAATAGCGCACTTGTCTGGCATGTGTGAGGCACTGGGTTCGATTGTCAGCACCACATATAAATAAATAAATAAAAGTCTATCAACAACTAAAAACAAAAATTTTTTTTTCTTAAAAAATGTCTGAAAAACATACCTAACAAAATGCATTCTGTTGCCATGTTTGCCTAATAAAAAATAAATAATTTTTTAAAAGACTGTAAAAACAAACAAACAAAAACAATAATATATATATATATATATACCTGAGCTGGGTACAGTGGTGCACACCTGTAATCCCAACAGCTTGGGAGGCTGAGGCAGAGGGATCGTGAGTTCAAATCCAGCTTCAGCAATTTAGCAAGGCCCTAAGCAACTCAGCGAGACCCTGTCTTGAAGTAAAATATTAAAAGGGCTGGGGATGTGGCTGGTGTTAAGGCCCCCAGGGTTCAATCCCCACTATCCCCCAAAAAATGATTCAGTGATGACAGTGCTATTTGATAAGCTGGCAGTCAATTAAAAAACACGCTTTTCTCCAAATACATGTATTAAAAACGTTCCCACAAGGTACCCCTCTGAATTATATATTCAAGGATTTCGTAAGAGGAAAAGACAACAGCAAGAAAGTTCTGTCTCTCGCTGCCGTCTCCTCTCCCATCTCGGTTTCCCCAGGAACAGTCTCGCAGCGTTGTGTGTCTGGCTCCTTCTGGAAAGGCTCGTTGCCAAATCCTGGCTGGAGCTAAAGCGTATTCCATTTCTCCCAGCCCTGGGCACCTGTGTTTAAAGAGACCCTCATCTCATGCTTGTATTACCACTCTCCCAGATGGGCCTGATTTCAGAGGCATGAAAATCTTTGCTTCCTTGCACCTTTTTAAAATGTAAAGTTGAAGAAATGCTCATCTTTATTTCTTATTCCCAGGAAGCCCATTTTATAAACTGGGGTTGGGGGAGGGAGTTCACATTCTTTTCTATTTAAAAAAAAAAAAAAGGTATTACTTTCCCTTGAAATAATTTTCTGAAAAAAAATCATTTGGGACTTTTGTATAGCTATGATGTACTTCTCATTTCTTAATTTCCTTCTCGAACATGTACCTGTTTTGATCTTTGATTTCCTTTAAACTTACAGTGAGGCAAATGTATTCTCTTACCACCACCTTTAATGCATCCCAAATTATACCCCTTGGAATTACTTCGGTATTATTCATTTCAAAATGGTTTCTCAACATTTCTTGAATTTCATTTATACGGGTAAAGTCTTTAAGCAGAAGGTTATTTTGGGGCCAGTGCTCACAGAATCCTCAGCTAACGCAGCCTCCTGAGATGACTTCCTTTGGAATCAGCCCAGGAAAGAATTCGGGTTGAGAGCTACAAAACACAGAAATTTAAATATATATCTGAATGTGTTTGCACATAACAAAACCTGGAATGGAATGCCTGTTTTTTTTTTTTTTTCAAAGACCTATTAGATGGATATGTTTGTTTATTTCGTAATTTAATCTTTCAATTGCAGACTTAATATCCAATTAAATCACCCTTTTAAAACAACACTGGTTTTGGAAAATAATTAACATGGGAAGAAAAGAAGCTTCCTCATTATTTGGGGTCTGTATAGAGATGTAGCAACTGCAGTCGACCTCACTAAAAAGATGATTTCCAGGAGCCAAGTAGATGATTGGTGAAGTAATTATGTTATTTAGGGCCCTTCTCCAGCACTGAAAGATGAATCACATTTGCATAGGTGAAAACAAAAACTCAAATGGGAGAAAATAAAGCAAAGTTGTTTCTCAGAAACAAAGAAAAATAATGCTTCAGTGGTTTCTCTTCCTGCAAACATTTCTCTGCTGCAGCCAAGGTAGGCAGGCTGGAAACCAAATCCTCGGTGGGACATCAAGTGTGACTCTGGGCAAGTCCCTGAGGCTCCAGGTCCACATGGAGTAGCCACAGCCTCATTTTAATGCTCTGCAAAGATTCACTCAGTGACAGAGGAACCAAGTTTAAGAAGACAATACAATGGGCATGTGTGATCATAGCATCTTTCACAATAACAGGGCCCTAAAATATGGAAGCAATCCAAGTATCTACCGGTAGATGACTGGATAAACAGAATGTGATGTGAACACACAACGGATTCTTATTCAGCCTTTAAAGGAAAGAAATTGTGGCACATGTTACAACATGGATGACCCTTAGGGTCATTGTGCTGAGTAAAATACCATTGTCACAAAAGGACCGATATACACATTTTACACATGTGAGGTCTTGGTGTAGTCAAATTCATAGAGACAGAAAATAGAAAGGTGGTTTCCCAGAGTACGAGTTTTCAGTTTTACAAAATGTAAAGAGTTCAGGAGACCCATGGGGGTCATGGTCACAAAAGAACACAAATGTACTTAATGCCACCAAACTGGAACTATTAAGATGGTAAATTCTATATTAAATGTATTTTACCACAAATAATGTAAAAAAAAAAAAGACAATAAAAGTTGCAGGATTTAAACAGATGGACATCCCCTCTAAGGTGTCATTGTGAGGCCCCACACATGGACAGGGCTTCCCAAAATATCTATACTCCCCACTCATGTCACTTCAAGCTGTGGTACTGACTGACATTCTCAGCATGGCTAGCATTGCTTGAGGTCCACACTGTTTCCTGGGGAACTAGCATTGCAGGAGCACAGGTCCCACACCTAGAGCTTCATGCTCTGTGGTTGCCATCTTGAAATTCTCAGTCCCTCTGCCACTGGTATTGGGAGTACAACCCAAAGCCTTGTGCATGCTCAGCAAGCATGGTTCCACTGAACTATACCCCCATCTCCTTTGTTATTTTGTTTTTGAACTTGTGTTTTGCATGTGAAAGTCAGTGGGAAAATGGAGCATGCATTGAGGTCAGGATCCTGCACTGACATACAGCCCAGCTTCTGCTGTCTCTTCTGGTAGGCTCTCAGACCCCCATCTCCTGGTCCTACCAAGGGACTGCTGTTACCCTGTGCTCCCAGCAGGCCAGCAATTCTATGCTGTATCAGGGGGTGACTTGGTCCAGGTACACCTATTGCCTGTTCCTGATCAGGCAGTAGTTGCTCTTAACTCAGAGGTTGTAATACCTTTGAAGATTACCTATCCTTGTTGTGGTGGCTCTGTGGTACTTTCCTGTCCCTGGTCTGGAAATGACATGTTGGTCCAGTGGCTGGTAGGAAGGGGCAACTGGACAAACATCAGGTCCCATGTACCCTGAATTGTGCAGAAGGACCTGGGCCTGCTGCTAAGTGTCTCTGCACCTAAGGAGTGCTTCCCTGGGCCACTCCAGGCCTGGGGAGCTCTCCCTTCTGTCTGCCAACCTTTCTGAGTCTGGATGTGTTGGTCTCTTCTAGCTAGAAGGAAGCACCTCCGGGGAATAGCCATGAAGTAAGAATTGTGTAATTCCAGTGATTCTGCATACAAGTTAAGTGCTCATATTTGCATTTAAAAGAGATTTTTCACAATGCAAAGGCGAAAGGTAAATTCATGCTAATAACTTGAATTTTTAATTTTTCTTTCCTTGAATGACATTAAATAGCAAATAAAAAAAAAATACATGACAAACTGAGAAAACACAGAAGAAAGGAAAAAGCTTTATATTTTAGTACCTTCAATAATATTTTTTTCCTGCTTTTTGAACAAGGGATCTGCTGCATTTTTTTTTAAAGAGAGAGAGAGAGAATTTTAATATTTATTTTTTTAGTTTTCGGCAGACACAACATCCCTGTTTGTATGTGGTGCTGAGGATCGAACCTGGGCTACACGCATGCCAGGTGAGCGCGCTACCACTTGAGCCACATCCCAGCCCCAATCTGCTGCATTTTCATTTTGCACAGGGACACACAAGTTGCAGAGCTGGTTCTGTTGGGGTTTAGCATCATTTCAAGATGTTAAGATGCCAATGTGTTATCTTAAGGCAGGGGCTGCAAAATTTTTCTGTCAAGGGTCAGAGTTAATATTTTCGTATTTTAGACTTTGCCCCATCCTTTAGTTTTATCACAACCACTCTACTCTCCCATTGTAGTTTGAACGCAGCCATAGACAACACATGGATCCTGAGAAAAACTGTGTTTCAATAAAATTTTATTTATAAGCAAATGTGGCCGGCTATGGACCATGGTTCACCACTCATGCCTTCTCTCTGCCCCAGCTTCCAAGCCAGCCAGGTGCCATCTTAGAAAGTTGGCAGAAGACCCTCACTGGAGGAGATCAAGACAGGAGGCCTTAGCTCAAAAGTTTTGTTTTGGCAAGAATAGTCTGGAAAATTCTAGAAAAGAAGTGCATATTTTGAGCTTCCATGATTCAAACAATGAGGCATTTGTACATGAAGAGACAGAAAGAACAGTGGTACAGAAATAGACCATCCCATGTAGAAATTCAATATCTGATAAAGGTGCCATCTCATATCAAAGAGAAAAGGTAGATTTTTAAAAATTAGTGATTCAGGTCAACTAAAAAGTCATGTGAAAAAAGGTCAACAGAACCCTTTTTCCATCCAGTCACAATGAGATAAATTCCAAATGTATCCAAAAATATTAATATAAATAAAAATGAAACATTTAAAAATTATTTCAATTAAAATGAATAAACATATTTTGAAATATGAATAAATTTCCCTATAATGTAGAACTGGGGAAAACTCAGTCTAACTATCACTCACAATTAAGGAGCAGTAAAGAAAAGATCTGATTTAGATTACTTATCAAAATAAAACACTTTTCTATGGCAAAAAAAATCATAAAAAAATTAAAAAAGAAGAAAACAAATGACAAACTAAAAAAAATAAATTTACTATATAAGGTTTCTTGAGTAAAAACCTAAGAAGACATACAGATGGCAACAAATATATGAAAAGATGCCTCATATCATATACCATCAGTAAATTAAATTGTTAATTAAACAATAATGAGGCAGAACTATTCATTTCTCAGAATGGCCAAAATCTAGAGCATGCACAAGAGCAAATACTGATGAGAATATGAAGTAACAGGAACTCTCATTCATTGCTGATGGAAATACAAAATGGCGCAGCCACTTTGGTAATTTCTAACAAAACTAAACATACTCTTAGCAATCTCTGTACCTTTTCAATTTTTCTGTGAACCTAAAATTGCTGAACAAAACCCAATTCTTTTAAAAAAAATTTTTCAAAAAATTTCTAATTACCCTATAAAGACCCAGAACTGAAAATCTACCCTGAACTAATGACATTCCTAGTGTCTACGCTGTGGCCTTTAAATGGCAATCCCACCGAGAGAACCCGGGGAAGAAACTGATTTCTTGGAGAAAACACGGATTCCAGGTTTGGGTTAGGAAATGACCAGATGAACCTGGAGCACCCGCTACTGCAACCAGCAAGTGATGGCTAAGAAATTGGGAGTCAGGTCAAAGGAAGTCAGGACCAACTTGCAGAAGCTCCCTGGAGCCAAAGGAAGAACAAGATGGTCATCAATGAGAGTAACTGCAGGGGATTGAAACAAATCCTTGAGTTCAGAGCAAATTTTGAATCGAACCCTTATCCTGGCTTTTCCTCTATAAACCACACCTTAAGATCACCAAATGAGAAGTCAGAAATACTCTTGCAAATAAGTGGAGAAGGATGATAGGATTAGGACATCACCCTTTGACAACAACTCATAATGCAGTAGATTTGGGAAGTGATCATCAGTGACTGCTGACATCACAAAAAAAAATAAAATAAAATAAAAAAGATAAAACGTGACTCTTGCTAGAGGTACACGATATTGTCTCAACAGTCCTGCCAAGAAGTTGAACCTCAATCTGATTGAGCCTCCAGTCTAGATCTAAAAACCAATTTGAGGAAAATATAGTGGCTACAGGAACGTTTTAAATAACATCACAGGGATGTGGTCAGCAGAATCCAGGCTGTGGAAAACTACAGGACAGTGAGACTCTTTCTTCAACAAATAAGTTGCAAGGAAAAGAGAATGAGAGGATGGAAAAGAAAGGAAGGAGAAAATATTGAAAATTAAAATAGAATTGACATATAAACCACCATAAAGGGGTTCAGCTTGTTTAAAATATGATTCAAAAAGAGAAATTATTAAAAAGACACTAATAAGACAACCAGGGAAATCTGAACACTGACTAGATATTTGGTAATATTAATTAATTGTTAGTGATTTATTTTTATTGTAAGATGGTATTTTGGTTACATTTTTAAATAATTCCTTTGTTTTAGAAATATACATGGTAATACACATAAGTGAAATAACGTGGTCTCTTGGATTTGTTCCAAAACCAGCATGAGAAAAGAGGAAACAGGGAAGTATGTGAAACTTAATTGTCCTGAGTGGATCATCCTAGAACTTGTGTGATGTATATGAGTTTACTGAGTATTTTGTCTACTTCCATATACATTTGAATTTTGCCACAATAAAGCAGCTTTTTAAAGAAAGCTTCGTGAAGAAATGGAACTTCCAAGGAGTTCTGAGTAGTCTCAGTACAGAAGAAGCAGGCAACAAGCACTAATGAGCACCTACTGTGTGCAGAGCCTATCGAGACCACTTAAAAGGGATACTTCATGGGCCAAAGGATACAAAGCAGCAGATCTGCAGGATGAACAAATCTAGAGGAATAATGTATGGCATCACTACTGTGGTTAATAATATTGCATTATATGCCATATTTTTGTTAAATATGTAAATTTTTCTTATTCTTACCATATACACATAAAAATGGCTAACATAATGTGAGACAAGGGATATGATCATTTGTTTCACGATGGTAAACATTTTACTATCAATATGTATCCCATAACATCATGTTGTATACTTTAAATATACACAATACAGTTTTTAAGAAATAGCTCAGGTGAAAGATAATATAGAATTATTGTGATGACAGCGGAAATATGGAGAAGTAAGGACATTTATTAGGAAAAAAGTGTCAGCCACTGTGAAATCTATGCAGACGCCCACAGAAGAACATTCAGATGTGCTGTATTTAATGTCCTTGGAAGAACCAATGAGCAAGCCAATTGTCTACAAAGACAATAGATTTCTCTATTTGGATGGAAGTTTCAGTTCTCTGAATTCTATTAGAATTACATACCTGGAGAATTTACATCTTTTTATTCATTTATGTTTAGAAACCAAACATTCTCTGGCAATTTACAAGGTCTGTGCTTTTGTCTATAAAATAAACAGGTAGCAAGCTTCTCTACAGAAAGATTAACAAAGAGTTCTATAGTGTCGCATCCTACCATGGCAGTCTTGACCTTTACCTATTTATTCCATTTCTGCTGTCTGACGGCAGCTCACTGTGAGCTTGAGGATATAGAAAGAGACCACCTTCAGGTCCAGGTGCCTCAAGGAGCAGGTGCCTGTTGAAACACTGGGATGGAAGATGGAGACCAGGACAAGCACCTGGAATTCACCAGACGCTCTGCTTCTCTTAGGCTGACCCTGATTTCTCTGCACAGGAACTCCCCCTCCCCACTCATTCCAGTTTCCTCTCCTTTCTCTTTAACTCCTGTCCCATCTGAATGTGCTGCTCCTGGGTCCACGGGGGCCTCCTGGAGTCCAACCCTATATCATGACTTTGCGGTCATGAAAACACCAATGTGTTTGGGTTTCAGTTACAAGGTAAGTAATACAACAGGCTCAGTGGAGCGTCCCAGGTTGCTGGGCAGTCTGAGGACTGGCCCAGTCAATGCCCATGCTTGTGCCAGCAGCTGTGGCCCCGGGAGGAGCCAGGCAAAGTCACGGGGCATAAAGCAAGGCTGCCTGTTGCTCCTTGAGCAGGGTCCCCAAGTGAAGGGGACTCTCTTAGAAGGGGCCATGGCGAGGCTAGTACTGTACAGATTTCTAATATGTTCCACCAGCTCTAGGTCTACTGCTACTAATTTTGATAGGAGTCTTAAAACCCAATTTGGGTTTCCATTTTCCAAAGCCCAAATTCTAACATATCTCCAGTGAAAGAGGATTTATCGAGGGCTCAACAACCTACTCCACACAATCCACTAGGAAATGACCTTGGGTCCTAGGAACAAAACCACCACAGTCAATGCCTGCCACCTCCCCGCTTCTTAGAAGATGCAGAACACACTACCATTTTTCCCACTGGGCAAAAGGTTTGGTGGGGGCTGGGGTGAGTTTTGTTCCTGCTGATATTTACCAATGTTTCGACCTACCAATGATTATCCAACTAGCCACAGTTTGCTGAACATCTGTCATATTCTAGGCAGCGTGCCTGGAGCTCTTACATGTGCCGTTGCACTTGATATTTCCAACAAGAACAGGTACCATCTCTACTTGACAGACAGTAAACTGGGACTTAAAGTGGCTGAGCGGTGTGTCTGAGGTCCCGCAGCCACCGAGTTGGCAATCCAGAACTTGAATCCTGAACAATTCCTTCACCAATGTTATCTCCTTGGCTGGGTCCTGTCATTGCTGCCCTGTGGCCACTGGTCAAGTCACTTAGCTTCACTGGATCTCATCATATCTTCAGCGAAGAGGAACCATAGTTTGATCGTCGGAATATTTTTCTCAACTTGTTTGGACAGGGTTAGGTGCCCAAGCTGCTGTCTGGGAATGACCTCGCTCATTCCAGGGACAAACGTCCCCGATTTAGCAAACTCATTCAATGGATACTACATTTTCTGATAAGGGGGTCCTGGCCACACAGCATGCAGATGCATTTCAAAAGGAACTCATTTGTGATCCCATTAAGAAAAATTCCAACATAATGAATTTCTGTGGCCTTGTTTATGAAAAGGGACTTTTCGACTCTGCAATTACCCAAAGCAGCAAAGAAAGTCGGCATGTTAAATAATAATTGCAAATGTTATATAAATGAGAGTGGTTTGATTGAATTTATTAGATATGTGTTGCTGGCATTTCAAGATATAAAGCATTTATCACAAAACGATGATTTCTTCACTTAAGCTCATTAGGAAATCACACATCAATTCACACATAATTGCAGAGGAATTTCGGCTGCTCCCCACAAATCATTACCATGTTAGTTAAAGTTGAATTGGCTTTTTTCATGATTTGGAAAGGTGGGTTCGAAACAGAACCAATGAAGAGAGGAGCTACACCTCATAGTTGGGGGGCCTCATCTCCTTGAATCATCAGAGGAAAGATGAACGCAGGACTCTGAGACAGAGGTTGGGATCTGTCCCAAAGCCAACCCTGAGGTTTTCACTCCCCCCAGCAGGATCCCACTACGGATTAACCCTGCTCCAGGTACCAAGTGAAGAGTTAAGAGCCTAGAAATTACTTGCATCAGACAAGGGATGATCACTATTTGAAAGAACATTGGAAGAAAGAGAGAGTTAAGAGACAAACAGTGAAGAATGGCTTTACTATTTATAGTAAACAAAAATGTAAGGAGTTGTTGAATTTGGACATTTATTTATACTTACCAAGCAAGAAACTTGGCAACCAAGTATCTATCACACAACCAAGAGGAAGAATGATCTTTTGATAGTCACATAATTTCCAGGTAAAGCACCTTTCTGACTTCAAATTGTATTCACAGATAACAGAAATACATACTTATTGCCCATTTGCAAGTATATTTCCTTGTGAGACTGAGTCTCATCCTTGTTTCTTTTTCATATAAGTAAGATAGAGTTTGGGGAAGTAATAAGAGAGGCAAAAGTGAAAGAAAGGAAGGAAGGTGTTATATAAGAGTAATTATTGGAGCTGGGATGTGGCTCAGAGGTAGAGCACTCGCCTAGCACGTGCGGGGCCCTGGGTTCGATCCTCAGCACCACGTAAAACTAAATGAATGGAATAAAGGTATTGTGTCCAATTACAACTAAAAAAATAAATATTTTTTAAAAAAGAGTAATTACTGATTGTTAGAAGAAAAATGGAGCTTTAGATAGCATGAACCATTTGGCCTATTTCCTCATTATATAAAGAGCTCTTATTAATCAATAAGGAAAAAAAGACCAATAATTCATAGAAAAATGAACCAAGATCATGAAAAGATAACACGCAGAGAAATACAAATGGCTTTCCGAAACAGGGGAGATACATTGTTTAAAATTAGATAACAGCAAATGAAAACAATAATGAGATACAACTTTCACTCCATCCAGTTGAGAAAGATCAAATGTTAGATAATATTCACGCTGTTAAGGCAACACTCTTGGTGGAGTACAATGTGAACTTCTTTGAATAGTGAGATGTGCTCGTGTATCATCTAATTTTAAAATACACATACACTCTGACCCAGAAATTCTACCTTTATAAATTCATTTCTTGTGTGTGTTTGTGTGTATTAATGTGTTCAGGAATATCCATTGTAGCATTATAATAGCAAAAAGCTGGAAAACTTCCAAAATGTTCAACAATTAAGAACTAAACAATTCCAGTAGTTAAGAGATTGTAACAGTTAAAAGAGAATGAGATGGGTTCATTTTTATATATTAAGAAAGAAAGATCTCCCAGAACAATCACAAAATCTTTGAAAACAAAGACATAAAATATGCCAACATTTATATAAAAGCAAAGTAATACATATGTATAGGTACACATATATGAAACATATTCATAGACAGAATATGAAAATGGAGATAATGTTTTTACTATTGAAAATTGGTAACAGTTTGTTATCATTGCTCATGCCAAACCAGCATTAGAAATTATAGAATTTATTCAATATGATTCTGAAGGCTTGTCCTTTTTCTCTATTGGAAAAGCAATCTTTAAAATTTTAATCGGATATGTGTGTATCGTATGCTTAAAAATAGAATATTTGTGGAAGAACGACACAGAAAGCATGGTTGCCTCTGGGGAAAAGGAGGCTTAGGGGCTTGGAATGAGTTATTTTTTACTGTAAATTCATTTATAGTATTGCTTTTTATAAAAAAAAACACATAAGTTCCTATATTACATTTTTTTAATTAAAAAACCGAATTATGGGGGGAATTCCTTGGATATAAACAGAAATGGAATCTGTGAGAATTAAACCAAGGAAAATTACAAGTTGTGTTCTTGGGGGTCTTGGGAGAGGGTCCTCAACTTGAGAAAAAAAAAGACCAATGACAAATGGAGGTGGCAGCTGTAAGCTGGACACCCCCAGTCAACATGCATCAGGAGTTGCCATTTCTTTTCTCCTAAAAGGGGCAAGTGTGGAAGGGAGGATTGCTCTCAGCACAGGGCATGGGCTGGACCTCACATGTCTTGCAAAGCCCATGTGTTAAAGCTTGGTCCTGAGCAGGGTGCAGTTGGGAGGTATGGAGCCTTTAAAAGGTGGGGTCTAGTGGGCATGGTCAGGCGCATGCTCTTGAGGGCAATAGCAGGACCCTGACCCCTTTCTTTCCCTCTTTCACATCCTGGCCATAAGGTGAACGGTTTTGCTTGTCTGTGTGTTTCTACCATGACATGCCCAACAGGCTCAAAGCAATGGAACCTTCCAACCATCGACTGAAACCTCTACAACTATGTCCAAAATGAACCTTTTCTCTTTATAAATTGATTACCTTGGGTATTTATGATATAGTTACAGAAGATGAGCACTGTCCCTGTGCCCCTTACCTTTAAGGGAGAAGGAAGCTTCACACCAGTGCTTCCTAGTGGCTTTTCCTCGGTACATCTTCTCAGAAGAGATGTGGGAGACAGATGACCGACACTGGTCCTCAAATTCCCCCTCAGAAAGCAGAACATCCTTTAGAGGGGAATTGCTTTCTGAAAGTGAGGGAATTCCTCCAGGGAACGAATGCACAATGAACATCTTCAAGGAAAATTGCTTCTTTGGAGCCTCAAGACCTTTTCATAAAGGTGGATCCTCAAACTGGAATCCCTCTCCTAGTTGCCTTGGACCTTGGAAGACCTTTGTGCCTTGGTGGCCACCTCTCCACCCGCAGAGCAGGGCCCTCTGCCCCCAGTCCCGGGGGGGAAGAAGTCGCACCTAAAACATTCTGTGCCCCCAAACCCTGCGGTGCTGCGGGAGTCCACTCTGAATCCAAAAGCCCGCTTCCTGGGTTTCCCCTGCTTCTTTGGTACCAGAACTTGAGTCTCTCTCTCCGGCCTCCTAGATGTACTCAAGTTTTTGAATGATTTCACCCCAATTCCAGGGGGACCCAATGCCAACTAGCACTAGCCATTTCAGAGCTGCAGGAGGCTAGTTAAGGAAACAGAACCAAAGCTCTTTTAAAAAGCTCTCTGGGCTGAGACCAGGCTGTCGGAAGCATTTTTTTCTTGTGAATGAGCTTTGCCCAATGAGCCCGGCATGCTGCTAGCTGAGGATCTAAACTGTCAAATCCAAAATGTGCCAGCCTCATAGCCAATAGACACAGAAAGAAGAGAAAGGAAAGGGGCCGGTGGCAGGGCAGGCCTGTAACCCCAGCAGCTTGGGAGGCTGAGGCAGGAGAATGGCGAGTTCAAAGCCAGCCTCAGCAAAAGAGAGGTGCTGTGCCGCTCGGTGAGACCCTGTCTCTAAATAAAAAATACAAAAATAGGGCTGGGGATGTGGCTCCGCGCTGGAGCGCCCCTGAGTTCAATCCCCAGTACCCCCCCTAAAAAGAGAAAGGGAAGAGAACAATCCTCTTGGAGGATAAGCTGAAGAATGATCCTCTGGTTTTGCTCCTTTTTTCAATACTCAAATGGCCAGACAAGTGAGAGAGGCAAGAGGTTCCCTTGTTAAGGAGGTAAAGGGGAGGGGAGAATCTCACCTCTCTCTTCGGGTGTTGCAGGAGAAAGGCCACGAGGAGAAAAGTGAAATGGTTTTCTCCTTTGGGGGAAAGAATAGTTTTAACCTTCAAGTCACTGCAGAGGTTGTTGGAGCTTATACAAGGAAACTCTTCAGAAAGACAGACACATGAATCATGGGTCGTTTTATCTCCACTTTAAAGCACCTGAACATTCACAATCCCTAAAGAAAAGCCGTGGTTCAGATGATCCAACCGAACGGATTTATTAATATCCCCAGGGCCAGCCCAGGAGGTTCCTTCATTTCGGTGGGGGACACCAGCACTGTTTTTTCCTGCGGTTGAGTCACAGTTTCCCAGTCATGGGGTCGAGGTCACTGGAGAGGGGAAGTCTGAGCCACTCTGGGTGTGCTTTTCATTTTTAATACACTAGTGGGAAGGCCGCGGGACCTGGTGACAGGAAGTCATGTGGCTGCGCAGGGCTACTCCATGCAAGGGGAGTTTGACGAATCTCTAAAGAATGTTCTGTTAACAATGCGAAGGCTCCAGATGGCAAGCTGGGAAGGAGCAATCCAGCTAAGTGCATGGAGAAAGGCCGTGTGCAGGTGGCCCCGAGCGGTCCCAGCCCCTCCGGGTCAGTGAGGAAATACAAATGGATGGACAGGAGCCGGCGCGCCTGGCCCGGTGGGTGATATATGAAGCATTACAGGGCAGAAGTCTTATGATAGGAATTTATTTTCTCGGAGAAAGGGCTGATGCATTTCCTTTTCCAGCAACATACATCAGGGCCTGACATTTATTTGACATTCTCTCATCAGCTATTCATGAGCACATAGTCTGAGTTGAGCATTGTACTTGGAATAGCAGGGAGCACACGATGGATGAGCCCCCTTCTTTCGGGAAGCTTGCAGGCCCCTGAAGGCACCATAGGAGAGAGGCCGCTGCACAGTGTCCTGAGAACCACCCACAGGCTGAGCCAGGATGCCCACGGCACTTAGGAGGTCCAAAGGGCCCCCTGGAAGAAGAGGCAATGGGTCATAGCCAAGCAAACGGGAGATGGCCCAGCTGGGGAAAGCAGGGGCCACAGGCACCCCCAGAGCAGAGGTTCCCACAGTCTCCTGCCTTTTCTTTCTCTTTCCCCTCTCTCCTCTCGCTCCTTCCAAACCTGGGCCTCGGTGCCCTTCAGAACCTCTGCAACCCCGCCTTCCTCTGCCATCTCACCCTGTCCACTCCTGTCCAGCGGTTCCGATCGCCCAGGGCCAGTCTGTGCTCCATCCCCAGACCTGACTGCCCAGCTCCATCCTGGTGGCAGATCTGGCTCTCTGATCTCCAGTCTCAACCACATCTGAAAGTTTTCCCTCTCTCTCCTCCTGTTCTCTCCTCTCCTACTTTTATGTCTCCCTCCCTTTCTTGGTGAAAAAGATGAAGAAGATAGAGACAAATCGATACAGCAGATCGATTCCAGGAGCCAAACAAAACAGAAAGATCCTTAAGACCATCCCCTGTAGAGGAACCGGAATTCAATTCCATCTTCCTTCGCCTCATCTCAAGCCCCAGTGGGTGAGACCAAGGAGCCGACGGGAAAGGAGAAAATTCTGAGAACTAATTTTTCTACCCTGGTCCAAATGTCCTTTTTGAGTAACTTTTCATTAAATTGTCCAAATAGTTTTGTTTTCCATTATGGATCCGTGGACATGTGCGATATTTTTTTAAGAGAACCATAGTGGACTTTAATAATGGTATCCCACCTTTAGATCTTTTTATTCCCATTGTACCTAACCTACTTAATACATTATTTTTAAATGAACGAATGGCTTAAATTGTTCCTCGGACTAAGTTTGAACTTGTTCAAAGGCACGACTCGAAACCAGAAGCTCTCTCATCCAGGCAAGGTTAATTTAGGTTGCAGACATCACAAATGGTTCCCATTACTCAGGAAATAAAAGAAGGGTGAATCTCAGCATTTCCAACTCACAGCTAATCAGATCAATACTTAGCTGCTCACTGTGAACAGAACACATCCAAATCATATCAACAAAGTAAACTCTGCCTAAAGGTATTTCATCTGTTAAAACTTTCCAGGATCTTGTTTATATGTGGGAAACAGATTCGGGGGAGAGAACGAAAGAGATACTTTCTAGAGCAAATGTCTGAGCTAATAACTTAGAATCAGCTTGATGTTGGCTCTTGGGATTTCGCCCCTCCCTTTGCCTCCATGCCTATCACTTTGCACAGACTTGTAAACCCACCCTCCCGCTCCTCCCCACAGCCCAATTCACTATCATGGATATTTAATGGAATTTGGATCTGGGACTCCATCCAAAATCATAACCAGAAGGACCAGAAAAATCTCTCTAGGACGTTCACACTTATGGTCCAGGCCCATGACAAGCGCCCCAAGACTCCCAAGATTTCGTGTTTGAGATGTCAGGGTTCTTTTGATGGGTTGGGGGATAAAGGGAGGCGTTTGTGTGGTTGCTTGTCTGTTCTGTCTTTCCTGCTTTCTGCAGAAGCTGAGAGACAATGCAGTCGGCTTGTACGTTGGGACACTCTTCAGAATCCCCAGAGTCATGCTCTCTCCTCAGAAACCCAGCAATCAGTAGACAACAATGCAGCAGGCTTGAGAGGTGGGTGGGTGGCATCAGTGTCCAAGTGACATCAGTTTATAGCAAAATGGCAAACTTTACATGCAATGGGTGTTGTGATGGAAAACACAAACTCTGAAAGTGAAAATGTTCACTTGGTATCACTCGGTATCTCCAGATACTAAGACTCTGCTGTAAAATAATCTCGGAGATTTGAGAGTTCCATGGTTGAAATCTACCTCATGCCATCCAGAAAAGTCTAAAAGGAACTTCATTGCATGAGCAGTGACAGAGAAAGACCAAACCAGGAGGGGGAGACGGAGCAGACACATCCCTCCATTTCTCTGGAAGATGGAACCTTCTTTGGAGGCTGGTAGGTCATTCTCTTCTGGGGAGAATTAAAGACGCCTAGGGAAGGAATGAGGGCCCCAGAAGTGGCCCCTACAGGAAGTGGCCCCTACAGGAAGTGGCCCTCATTCTTGCTGGAGGCAGAGCTGGTCTGCTCACATCAGCCTGAAGCTTTGCCAGGATCCCTGTGATTTCCCAGAAGGTGCCCTGCTGAGTAGTAGAAGGTACTTCCTGGCTGTTGGGGACTGCTGGGTCCAGAATATGGCAGGTGTAACTGCCATTTCCCCATCTGTTTTCCCAGGAATCCTTGCTGGTGACAGTACTGAGCTCCTGTGGTCCTGTCAATCAGATGAGGGTCAGGGCGTGTGGAAGGAAAGGAGAAGCCTGGCTGTGAGCTGGTCCTCTGCGTCCTCTCTCCACATCTTTCCTCCAACATCTGCTGCAGTCCCCCTCATGTGACTACTGGGTGTGTCACAGGACACTCAGCCTTTCTCCAGGGGGTTCTGCATCCATGCAGGCTAGGGCTCAGGCAAGGTGGTACGGCCACCAGGTCCTAAGTGAGCCTGGTGCTCCTGAGGTCTCCAGCCAAGGTGACCAGTGAGGTCAGACCAACCTCCAGCAGGTTCGAGGGCAGGGGAACACCAAGCCCTCCTCCCCTGAACATCAGAGCCAGGGAGGCAGTCACAGGGGTGTCCTCTGTGCTCCTGCCTCTGCAGAGTAGCCCTTTGCCCCAGCACAACCCACGGTAGCAGCTCTTCTCCCACCATGAATGAAGAAGAGTGAGCCGATGGGCCTCTGTCACCATGCAAAAGCAGGTTTCCCCTTGGCAGTGGCCCCTCCCATGTGCCCAGGGTGCTCCCGAGCTAGCAGTGTGCAGAAGCGCCCACTCTGGCTCCCCTGAGCCTGCTCCAGAGTGTTCCTAAGCCAGGACTTTCTTCTGTCCTCTGCGGTGTCTGGGCTCTCAGTGTGCACAGGCCAGAGAGTGTGATTGAGCCTGAGGGCCAGAGCTTGCAGGGGAAGGAGAATGGCAAAACAGAAGCAGTAGGAAAGCAAAAGAGGAAAAAAGAAAACACTTAAATTTAACGATGGAACTCCATATAAATATTTGTATAAATTTACATCTAAAAATAAACAGAACATGGGAAAGCTAAACAACACGGGGTCTGTTTGGCGGAACCGTTCATTTATTCAACAATATTTATTGAGCCTTATTATGTGGCTAGGCCTGTTCTGATTATCCCCCACACCGCAGCACTGCAGAAGCCGGGGCTCTGTGGCATGACCCTCATCATCGTGGGCAACTCGGGGCTGCTTGGTGATTGTGGCTTCCCTAGCAACCGCCTGTCTCCATCCTCCAGAGGAGGAACCCAGCTGGAATCCCTGCATGATGTTCAAGGTCTCCTACAAAGGCTATGATGGTCTGAACTAGAAGGCAGAGTGATCTGCACCAGGCAGGAGGTCCGGGAAGAGTTCTGGAAGCTTCCTTAGCCCTTCTACCGACTACAGATAACGGGCTCAGTTCTGTCTCCCCCATGTTGTTCCTGGCATCCTCCTGGACCTAGTATGGCCAGAGACAAAGTGTCCCCCCAGCTAGAGCCTGTACAAAAAGGGTACCTTACAACACTACTGTGAGGAGAGTGCTGGTTCAGAAGCTCCTCCATAAATGCAAATGAGAGGATTTCATAATTTAATATTAGCCTGATATATTGAGGTGTTTTTATAGGGTGGTGTGTGCCGCTAACCATAAGGAATATTAACTGGTTTTATAGATATTTGAAGAATAGGTGTAAAACAACCATTAACTTTCATCTTCTTTTATCAACAAAAATAAAACAAGGTCTGAAGTGTGCACGGCATTTCACATCCAGTTTTCCTTTCCGTACCTGTCTCTCCCAACTCTCCACCAGCCCGCTCAGCTTCCCAGAATGTACAGACAGGTCTCAGAGGGCCTCCCCGAGGGTGGCAGGCATCACAAAGAGACATTTAGCAAAGATCAAGGTCAGGGACGGGGAGGAGGCTGGTGGCAGAGACGGTGATGGCAGTGGAGAGGGGTGATGGAGGAGACCGTGGTGCTGATGACAATGGCACTGGCACTTGGGATGGTGGGCACTGTGAAGGATGGAGGTTAGCAAGGTCAATCAGTTACAATTGGATGTTTTCATATTTTAAAACAGGGGTGTAGCTCCGTCTTAGAGCATGTGCTTAGCACATGAAGGCCCTGGGTTCAATCCTCAGCACCAATCATTAATAATAAATAAAAAAATAAATAACATCCTACAGTTTTAAACATTCAAAAAACATTTAAATTCTACCAGCTGGCTCAGCCCTTCCATGTTTTTCTGTTACACCTGGAGAATAACCGATCCCACAAAAAGTCAAAGGCATAGAAGTGAACTATTTTATCCCCCCAGATGGTCATCATTCAAAATTTAAATGAAATCTCACTCAGCTCCAGGTGAAGGAGATTGGCCCCTCCTTCTTCAAGGCGTCGCCCCCCACCCCTTGATAAGCCTGTTACATCCTTGGGAAAGACACTCTTCTAATGACCTTCTGCTTCTCTTTCTTCTGGCCCCAGGGATGCTAAGCAACTAAGGCCCAAAGCAAACCAAAGAAATGCAAAAGGGAAAGGGATAAACAAAGCAGAAGAAGAGCCTAAGAATTATGCTTTTGTTGCTTTACATCTTTGAGAGTTTCCAGAACATTCTTTCTTTTTTTTTAAATTAATTAATTAATTTTTTATTGGTTGTTCAAAACATTACAAAATTCTTGACATATCATATTTCATACATTAGATTTAAGTGGGTTATGAACTCCCATTTTTACCCCGTATACAGATTGCAGAATCATATCGGTTACACATCCACATTTTTACATAATGCCCTATTAGTAACTGTTGTATTCTGCTACCTTTCCAATCCTCTACTATCCCCCCTCCCCTTCCCTCCCATCTTCTCTCTCTACCCCATCTACTGTAATTCATTTCTCTTCTTGTTTTTTTCCCATTCCCCTCACAACCTCTTATATGTAATTTCGTATAACAATGAGGGTCTCCTTCCCTTTCCATGCAATTCCCCTTTTCTCTCCCTTTCCCTCCCACCTCATGTCTCTGTTTAATGTTAATCTTTTCCTCCTGCTCTTCCTCCCTGCTCTGTTCAGAACATTCTTTCATTCTATCAGTCGACGATTCACTCTCTCCTCTTTTACTCCCAGAACTCTGCTTGGACTCAGGGTTCTTCCCTCAAGAACCTTAGACTCTAGAGAGAGTATAAAGAGAATATTCCACTTTGAAAGAGCAGACTGCACTCCACATATGCAAGGAATACGGAAAATGATGGATGAAGCAGTTTTTGAAATAAGACTTGCTGGATTCCCTGTGGCAGATCTTCTTACCAAGACCTCAGGATTCTAGAACAATGAAGAAACGGAAAAGATCTTTCTCCAAGTTGGCCCATGGACTGATAACATGGCTGGGATCAGGGAACCTGTTTTATGAACATGCCCCCCTCCCCCAGTGATTCTGATGCACACCGTCACTAAGCAAAATGTAGGGATTGAAAAATTGTTGTGAAATGGAATTTTTATAACGGAGGTTTGAAAATTAAAATGCCTAAGAGCCGCTAAAAGAAGATTGCTTGGGAACAGCAGAATGTTTGAGAAATTCTTTGGACTGGGAGGGAAGGGACCTGTTCCACTTCTGACAAGCTAAATAGCTCAGCCAGTGTCCTTGTTCCCTCCAAGGGGGGGCTTCAGCTCTAAACTGAAGCCTCTGGCAACTACCTTTCTTTTAAAATGTTTTTAGTTGTAGATAGACATAATATCTTTATTCATTTTTCTGTGGTACTGAGCATCAAACCCAGTGCCTCATGCATAAGAGGCATATGCTCTACCACTGAGCTACAACCCCAGCCCAATGACCCATCTTCTTATTGTCTCTGTAGTTCTGCCTTTCCTGGAATGTCATGGAGTGGGAATCTCATAATATGTAGCCTCTTAAGATTGACCTCTTTCACTTATTAATATGTATTCAAGTTTTCTCCTTGTTTTTTTTTTTTTGTGTGTGTGTGTGGCTTGATATCTGCCTCTTTTTAATGATGAATGATATTCCATTTATGGATGCACCATGGTTTATCTGTCCATTCAGCCACTCAAATACATCTTGATTGCTTCCAAGATTTGGCAATTATAAGTAAAGCTGCTATAAATATTTGTGTGCAGATTTTCATGTGAACATAAGTGTTCAAGCTCTTTGGGTAAATACCATAATTGTTGGGTAGTATCACAAAAGTGGGTTTTGTTTTATAAGAAAACCCAAACCGTCTCCCAGTGGTGGTACCATTTTGAATTCCTACCAGTCATGAATGAGCATTCCTGTTGTTCTACATCTTAGCTTTTGCTGTTGTCCATGTTCTATATTTTAATCATTCTAATAGGTTATCAAAATATCTCTTTTATTTAATTTTCAATTTCCTGAAGAAATATGATATGGAGCATCTTTTCATGTATTTATCTGCCATGTGTATATCTTCTTTTATGAAGTATTCATTAAGGCTTTTGGACCACTGCTTAATGGGGTTGTTTGTTATTATTGAATTTTATGAGTTCTTTTTGTATTTTGGACAACCGTCTTAATCAGATCTGTCTTCTGTGAAGATTTTCTCCCAGTCTGTGGCTTGTCTTCTCATTCTTTTGACATTATCTTTCCTGGAACTTAAATTTTTAATTTTAATGAAGTCCAATTTACCCACTCTCTCTTTTGTGGGTGATGCTTTTGGGGTTGTACCTAAAATGTCAACACATGTTGAAGGCCATCTAAGTTTTCATCTATGTTATCTTCTGTGAGTCTTATAGTTTTTCTCTTTACCTTTAGACCTATGATACATTTGGTGTTATTTTTTTGGAGGGTGCAAGATCTGTGTTTGAGGTCATGTATCTGCAATTGGATGACCAATTGTTTCAGAACATTTATGGAAAAGTCTCCTCCATTGTGTTGACTTTGCTCCTTTAGCAAAGATCAGTTGACTATCTTATGTGGATTTACTGCTGGGCTCCTAATTGTGTTTCACTGATGTATTTGCCTATTCTTTACCCAATGTCATGCTGTCTTTATTATTGTAGATTTATGGTAAGTCTTGACATCAAATAATATCATTCCTCCTACTTCTCTTTCATAATCATGTTGGCTATTCTGGTCTTTTGACTCTCCACATAAAATTTAGAATCCGTTTGTCAGTACCTACAAAATAACTCACTGGGATTTTGATTGGGATTGTATTGAGCTTATAGATAAATTTAGAAAGAAGTGACACATTGACAATGTTGAGTTTTCTGATCCATGAATCTTTTTCTATTTAGTTCTTCCTTGATTTCATTCATCAGAGTTTCAGTTTTTCTCATATAGATTTTGTGCATGTTTTATGAGATTTACACATAAGTAATTTATTTTGAGAAGTGCTGATAGCTGACATAAATATTATTGTGTTTATAATTTCAAATTTCACTTGTTCTTTGCTGGTGTATACAAAGTTGACTTCTGCATAAAATCTTTACATCCTCAACCTTGATATAATCACTCATTAGTTCCAGGAGGTTTTTGTCAATTCTATTCAATTTTCTACATCAGGTCATCTGCAAAGAAAGACAATTTTATTTCCTCCTTCCTAAGCTGTTTACCTTTTATTTCCATTTTTTTTCTGTCAGATTGTATTAGCTAGACCTTTCAGTACAATGTTGAAAAGAAATGGTGCGAGGGGACAGCTTTGCCTTCAACCTGGTCTTAGTGGGAAAGCTGTGTTTACTGAGCACTTTTATGATGAATGGGTAATAGATTTTTCTCAAATGCTTTTTTCACAATTATTGATTTATAGGATCATGTGATTTATTTTTAGCTTGATGAGGGGCATTATATTAATTAATTTATGAATGTTGAAATAGCTTTGCATTCCTGAGACAAATCTCACTTGGTTGTGGTATGCAAATATTTTTACACATGGTTGGATTTGATTTGCTAAATTGAGTTGAGGATTTTCACCTCTATGATCATGAACAATAATCGTCTGTAGTTTTCTTTTCATATAATGTCTTTTTCAGCAATGGGTACTTACTGGCCTCATAGAATGAGCTAGAAAGTATACTCTCTGCTTCTATGCTCTGAGATTGTAGAGAATTGGTACAAAGTCCTCTTTAAATGTCTGGTAGAATTAACCGGTGAACCCATTTGGGCCTGGAGATTTCCATTTAGGGAAGGTTAGTAGTTACTTATACAATTTCTTTAATAGAATCCTATTCAGATTATCTATTTCTTCTTGTGTGCATTTTGGCAGTTTTTTTTTCAAGTAATTGGTTCCTTTTGTCTAGACTATGAAATCTGTGTGCATAGAGTTGTCTATGCTATTTCTTTGTTATTGTTTCTATATCCATAAGGTCTGTAGTGATGTCACCTCTTTAACTTCTGATATTGGTAATTTTTCTTAGCCTGGCTAGAAGCTTGTTGATTTCATTATTCATCTTTTCAAAAAAACCAACTTTTGGTTTCATTGACTTTTCTCTATTGATTTCTTATTTTCAATTTCATTCATTTATGCTCTAATTCCTTTCTTCTCTTTGCTTTTCGTTTAATTTGTTCTTATTTTTCTAGTTTCCCAAGCTTAGATCACATGTCGTATTTCTGTTGCACACATTCAGTGCTAAAAATGTCCCTCTGAACACTGCTGTAGCTGCATCCCACAAATTCAGATAAATCTTGTTTTCATTTTCACTTCAATCAACATATTTTAAAATTTATTGATATTTTCCTTTGACCTATGTGTTATTAAAAAGTATATTGTTTGATCTTTATGCATTTAGGGATTTTCCAGTTACTTTTATGATAGTGACTTCTAATTTAATTTCATTGTGGCCTCAGAAAAAAACTGTATGACTTATATTTCTTTAAGTTTGTTGATGCATATTTTCTGACCCTGAATATGGTCTAGGTTGGGAAATGTTCCATATGAGCTTAAAAAGAGGGTGTAATTGGATGATGTAGTTGACATACCCATTACATACAGTTGATTGATGGTTCTGGAACCAATTCCTCATGGATACTGAGGGACAACTGTAGCTGGATTAACATGTATCGTATTTGCTACTGTTTTCTAATTGTTACCTTTATTCTTTGTGTCTATGTTTGTCCTCTACTTCTTTCTGCTTATTGTCATTTGAATCAAGCATTTAATATGATTTCATTTTCTCTCCTTTCTTAACATACAAGTCATAACATCTTTTTTTTTTGCTTTTTTTAGTAGTCGCCCTAGAATTTACAATATATATTTCAAACTATCAAATTCCAAATATGCTATTCTAATTTTCAAATAACACTGTATCATTTCATAGGTAATGCAATACTATAACAAAATACTCCTCTTTCCTCTTTCCTGTTTCATGGACCATCTTTCACTTTTTAAAACATGACTACTACTAATTTTAAGTAATCTATGTGGCTTGCACTTGTTGCTCATGGCATATTCATACAGTGCTGACCTAAATGACCTCTAATCCTGTGTTGACATTCTGTGCAATTTTTAGATAGATTAATGCAGAGTTGTCAGGAAGTGCCACTTGAATCAGACCTGGATCAAGTCCAGCCAACTTCCAGCAGGAAGTCCCACCCACCCAGAGAAGGAGGCACTTCACAGAGAGGGTGAACTCTGGAGAGCTGGGCCATGGCACAACCACAAACACTTTCTATCACGTCTTTGGGTGGTGTTTAGCCACTTTCAAAGCCTTTTTCAAGATTGTTGTTTGCCATTCCTGTGGCTTTTGTTAGATGTCCTCTGGCCAGCAGACTCAAACTGATGGTTTTCTGGGCAGCTGACACTCCTGGAGTGATGTTTGAAGTGTTTTATTCTTGTGAAGATATAAATTGGTGAACATATTTGAGTCAGGGTACTCTTTTTTTGGACTTGCCAAAGTGAAAATAAATCTTATTTTCCTCTTTTCCAAGATAAAAATATTTTTTTAAAATAATTTCTTCTGTATATCTGCTAATTATACCAAGTATGCCTACAAGTAGATTTGCTTCCTAGAAAATGGTTATAAACTTCCTAAGCCCCATGATTTTTTTTCCATTTTCTTCTTTTTCTTTATACTTCTCAGTCCCTACCCTATTCATGGTGGCACTTCTCCTCTCCCTTCCTTCCAGCCCTGTTTCTTTGCCTCTCCGTTCCCCTCTCAGCTCACTGGACACTCCTTTTCAGTCTCCTTCCCCAGCACCTTCCTGCAGAGCCTCGAGGCTCGGACTTGGCTGCCTCTCCTCTGCACCCACCCCCTAGGTGACCTCTCCAGGCCTTACCATACACCTGTAGGTAAGTGGCACCAAATTCTCATCCCAGCTGGGACCTCTCGCCTGAGTGCTCCACTTGTATCTCCAATGATCTGTCCCTCATGTGCCTCGTGAGTACCTCAAACTGAGCTGTCCAAACCAAACACCTGGTCTTCCTTACTGATCTGACCCTCCCAGAACTGTGTCCCTCTCTGAGAAGTGTAACTTCATTCTGCCTGTTGTTCAGGCCAAAATCCTCGTCTCCTTGTCTCCCTCACAGAACCTATATTCTGTCCAGTAGCAGGGACTTTGGGCTGTCCGCCCACATGTTCCAAGAGCTCACCATCTTCAACTACATCCATTGCTTCCATCCTGGTGCAAGCTGCCTCCTTCTCTCTCCTGGAGGTAAGTAGACTCCCAGCTGGCCTCCTGCTCCCACCTCTACCCCTCACAAGATGTGCTCAACCCAGAGGCCAGAGGGAGCCTGTGAAGGCATGAATGAGATCAAGCCACTCCTGCACACTCAGAGAAAACACCTTACCGTGACCTAGAACGCCCTATGTGACCTGACCTCTGCTCTTCCGTTTTGTCCTTTACAAAATGTCTATCAGATTTGACATGGTAAATATTTTCTTCATTATCTTTTTCCTTCCTTGGAACATACATATCCTGAAGAAAGGAACTTTGCTGGTTCGTTCAGGCAGAATTCTTAGCAGCTAGTGCAAATCACTTTGAATAAATTAATGAATGGGTAGTAGGTGTTTCCTAAGGTAAGTCAAAAGATGAGTGAATGATGAAATTAATTAATGCACCCTTGCAGTGAATTTCCCTTACAACCTTGAGAATCCAGAATTAACCTCTTTTCATGGATTGATGTGGAGGAGGGGGCATCTATGGTATGATTTTCATTTCCTCTATTCTTTTCTCTCATGGAAGCATTTATTCATTCAACTGCCATTTGCTGCTGTGGGCTTACCCTGTGCTATGTCCAGGGCATATTCTCTTGGTCTTCATGAGCAACTGTCTACCCAGAAGATGGGCCAACTAACCACGTTGGAAATGAGACAGATGCTGATGTAGAGGTGCTTTGGGGGAGGATAAGATCTGTTTGGAGGGGTCAAGAGAGGCCAAAAAAGAATGTCAACTGAGAAGGAGAAAGCAAAATTCTTCATGTGGACAAAAATAAAAGAACATTCCAGAAAACAGTGTTTTGGGAAACAGGAACAGACCAGACAGAAGACAACAACGGAGCCCTTGTGAGGAACTACCAGGCATTAGGCCTTCCCAAAGTCCAGGCCAAATTGACGGTACCTAAAGCAAGAGAAGCCAGCAAGGTAGGTCCTGAAGGGCTTGTTCATGGGGGACACACGGTTCACATTCTCCAAACGATTAACACAGTAAGACAAGGAAACCGTGATGCCATGTACCAGTCAATGCAAAATTTGAACTATGAACGGGGTTTTATGAGCACGCAGAGGGTTAGGGTAGTACCCAAGTCAACAGATTGGAGGACTCAGGCAGGAAGAAAGAATGAAGTGACAGAGCATCCCACAGAAGGGGACACAAAGAAGTCAGCCAGGCAAACAGGAAGGACTGGGAGAGGAACAGGAGGTTCCAAAGCCCGGACGTCAGAGAATGTAGGGCACAGCTGAATCCTCACCAACTCCATTTTCTCACCACCCACATTAATACCCTCTTCTGAAGCCTAAAAGGGTTACCCAAATCCTTTTATTGTCCACATATTACATAATCCTCCTTTTCCTTGATCTTTATTATAGAACCAAAGAATCATAACACTGAAGCGCTGGAGGGCATCCTCAAGTGCACCAAATCCAGAGCCTCTCAACTTTCCCACTCAAACACCCTGAACAGTAGGAGAAGAAGCATGAATTAATTTTTTTGACATTGCTTTTTATATCCTCTTTCTTTAAAAAAAAAAAAGTATAAATTTGCATGCTAAATCAAAACGTCAGCATTTGTTTCAATACCAAAATAACAGTTTTTCCTCAGAAATCTTCTGGTAATATTCATCCTCCACAGAAAGTTGCACCATCTTTCTTCACAGCCACCCCACCCAGGCCACACCCACAGGTGTGCGAGCACCCTGGGGGAGTCCCTCCTGTGCAGATGAGGACGCAGAGGCCAGTGCAGCTGTCCGCCACCTTCCTGAGGTCACAGAGCTGGGGAGGTGCAGGATGGAGCCTAGAACCAGGACTGGAGCTCTCCCCGCCCTCTCCCTGCCCACGGGCCCACATTTGCTACAGTGTGAATGAGTGTCTTCCTCCTTCCTGACTCTCTGTCTTGTTCCCTGATTTCACCACCTGAGCTTCCTTCGTTGCCTCCTGATCCTCTCGGGTTTCCAAGGGCTCAGAGGCAGAGGAGAGAGAGGGAAGACCCCACCAGGAGAACAGATCCCAGACAGCAGAGCCACTGAGCTGCCCCGGCCTGACCCACTCCTGCTACATGGCCTCACTGCTGCCCGGGAGGATGAGGCCCCAGCAGCTTCAGATCAAAAGGTTTATGAGGGCTTTTATGGTTGCCCTTAATTAATTATACCTTTGCTTCCTGGAGACACTGAGAAAATATTTCTGAGAGTTTGGCTGAAAGCAGAGAGGAGGAAAGCAACAGCCCCAGTGCCTGTCCCTGAAAGCCTCCAGCAGGATCCCCACCCCCACCCCTGAGTGGACATGCCCGGACTTCCCTCCTGTAAATGCAGAGAGCTGCTGTTTGGAAAAAAACAGAGTCGCTCTGCAGTCCCCTGAGTCAGCCAAGTGCAGCAGAGAAAGCTAGGAAGCTTGCATTTGTTTTCCTCTGCAAAACACAGATCTGATCTGGTCACTCCTACTGCCTTAAGCCTGCCAGCAGCTCCCATTACTCCTAGGATCGGGACGATTCCCTGCATAGACAGTTAGAGACTGGGCCTGTACCACCTTCTCATTTAGACTCACCTGCATGCCTCTCCTCCATCCGCTCCAGCACACTCTTTGCTTTCCTCTCCTGCTACAGGCCCTTGGCACCTGCCATTTCTCATCCACTGTTGGCCAAGCTTACTCCTGGGCATCCTCTCAGCTCAAGGTCTCTGTCCTCCTGACTCTCAAACCTTCCGTTATAAGTTCTCAGAGCACCTGATGGCTCATCACACTTATGGTCACAAATTCACATTTATTTGTGTGATTGATTATCTTTTTACTCTGGGTCCCCCCACCACCACCCCAGCTGTAGAATCCAGAGGGCCAGAGTCCACGTACCTATCTGCTCACTTTCATACACTCGTCACCTAACAGTATGCCTAGCACACAGTAGATGCATTTTAAAGAAAAATGTTTAAATAACAAATGAATAAATGATAGATTTGGTTAGTTCAAGAAATAAACTGTTGAATGAATGAATACTCCTGGAATTGATTATAAATGTCATGGGGACCCAGAATTCAATCCTTGGGCCTACATGTCCATTAGAGACCAGTCCCTATAGATGAGCAGAGCTTAGCAATGCCACTGCTGGTGGGTTCCCACTCATCATCCAGGCGTGTCTGTGATGTGCCCATCATGGGTGAGAACTCTGCTAGAACTCTCTTTGCTCCCCTCTTTCCCTCATTATTCCCTTACATTTCAGCCATCAGCAAATCCTGCCAACTCCCTTCCAAGGCATATCAAATTCCATCCGAAATATTATAAAAGTTGAGAGTTTATCGTCGACAAACCATCACAAAGGGAACTATAAGATATACTTTGAGGAAAAAGAAAATTATCTCAAAGAGGGAAATTAAGATGCAGGAGAAACATAATCCACAGCATCAAAGAGAATAAAGTACTTGGGAACAAATTTAACCAAGGAGATCAAAGACCCGTACACTGAAAACCATAAAACATTGATGAAGGAAACCAAAGACACAAATAAAGTGATCTCCTGCTCAGGGATTGGAAAATTAACAGTCAAAATGTCTATGTTGTTCAAAGTGATCTACGGTTAAAGGACATGCCCATCAAAATGACAATGTGATTATTCACAGAAATAGAAAAAATGATTCTTAAACTTCACAGGGAACCAAAAAAGACCCAGAATTGTTAAAGCAATCTCAAGCAAGAAGAACAAAACTAGAAGTTATTTCCTGACTTTGAATTATATTATAAAGTTATAATAATCAAAATGGAACAGTACTGGCATAAAAGCATAGACCAATAGAACAGAATAGGAAGACCAGAAATAAACCCAACCATACATACAGAGTCAAATGAGTCTCCACAAAGTCACCAGAACACACAAGGGGGAAAGCAGAATGTCTCCAATGAAGGATGCTGAGAAACCTGGCTCTCCATGTGCAAAATAAATAAATAAATAAATAAAATTAGATTCTTATATAAACCTTACACACCAACAAACTAAAAATGAATTAACAGATTTAAATGTCAGACCTGAAACACAGACAGAAACATGGCAGATAATGTCACTGACATTGCTCTTAGCAATGACTTTTTGCATACAAGCCAAAAAAAAAAAAAAAAAGTCTAGGCAACGAAAGAGAAAATAAACAAGAGGGTGACATCAGACTAAGAAGTTTCTGCACAGCAAAGGAAACGATCAGCAATGTGGAAGACGACCTGGGGAGTGGGGTAAGATATTTGTAAACCATATGCCCAGTAAGAGGCTAATATGGAAAATTCGACTCAATACCAAAAAAGGAAAGGGAAAAAAATGAAAAACAAAACCTGGTCAACAAGGGGCAAAGGATCTAAATGGGCATTTTTCTGAAGAAGAGATGCCAAAGGCCAACAGGTATGTGAGAAGGTGCCCCGTATCCCTAATTATCAGAGAAACCAAACCAGGACCATAATGAGCTATCACCTCACACTTGTTAGGATGGCGATTATCAAAAACTCCAACGACAGCAGGTAACAGTGAGGGTGTAGAGAAAGGGAAGCACTCTACACTACTGGTGGTGATGCATATGAATAACAGCCATTATGGGAAATAGTATGGAGGTTCCAAAAAAAGTTTAAATAGAACCAACATATGACCCAGGAACCCCACTTTGGAGTACCTATCCAAAGGAAGTAAAATCCCTCAGAGGGTTTTCTGCACTCCCATGTTTATTGCCAGATGATTCCAGATAGTTAAGTTAGCAAACAACATAAGTCATCTGTCAAAAGATGAATGGATTTCCCTTCCTCTTTCTCCATACCCCTCCCTCCCTACACCCTCCCTTCCTCCTGCTCATTTTCACCCACCCCAGGACTTTGGGGTGGGGGGAAAGATCTATTGATCTATGCGTCCATTTTTATTTCAGTACCACACCATCCTGATCATGGTAGCTCTGTAATATAATTTCAAGTCAGGAAGTGGAATGTGTCCAACTTTGTTCTTCTTGCTCACATACAATGGAACATTACTCAGCCTTAAAAAAATTCTGTCCTTTGTGAAACCAACAGTGAGCCTGGCATACATTATGCTAAGTCTCGTAAGACAGAAACAGAAAGACAAATATTGCATGATTGCACGTACGCATGGTTTCTAAGAAAGTCAAACTCAAAGAATAGAGAGTAGAAGGGTGGATACCAGGGTCAACAAGTGGGGGAAGTGGGAAGATGTTGTTCAAAGGTCCAAACTTTAACTTATAAAATGAATAAGTTCTGGAGACAGCATGATGACCATAGCTAATAAGAACATGTTGTGTATTTGAAACATGCTAAGGGACATGTTAAATATTCTCATCACACATATGTGCAAAGGTCACTATGTGAGGTGATAGATCTATTAATTAATTTGATTACGATAACCAAGCATTTCACAATACATATGCATATCTAAACTTCACATTTTATACCTTAAATATATAAACAGTTTTATAGGTCATTTATACCTTATTTAAGCTGGGGAAAGGAGAAGTTTTGTGACCTAAGAATAGGGAAACTGCAAATAAATCTAAGTAAATACTTATCATATAGAACTCCAATAACAATGCATAATTTTAGAGAACTTTTTAAAAAAGCAATCAATAGCATATAAGTAGCAATAGATTTAAATATGCTTAAAGTCTAAAAAAAGAATAGATACACTAAGTAACTTTGGACTTTGTTAAGGGCAATGAAACTTTAAAGGGTAAACACTTAAAGAATGAAAATGGATTTTATCTTTTCCAAAATAAGGAAATGTTTTATAAAAAGTCCTCAGTCAATTCTCCCCCCCCCACAAAAAAAGCCATAAAACAAGGAAAAAAGTTATTAATAAAATAAAATAAATAGCACAATATGGCATAAATCAGTTCAAATATATTAGAAATCACAATAAATACAAATGGACTAAAGTCAGTTAAAAAGTCAAATATTTTTAATATCCAGTTATATTCTATTTATTACAGACATATCTAACATGTAACAAATGGAGAGATTGAAAGTAACCTTATAGGGCTGGGGATGTGGCTCAAGCGGTAGCGCGCTCGCCTGGCATTCGTGCGGCCCGGGTTCCATCCTCAACACCACATACAAAGAAAGATGTTGTGTCCGCTGAAAACTGAAAAATAAATATTAAAAAATTCTCTTTCTCTCTCTCTCTCTCTTAAAAAATATTTAAAAAAAGAAAGTAACCTTATAAAAAGGCAATATGCAAACACCAATCAAAAGAAATTATGGGGGAACAAGGAAACGAACATGAACTGAAATTGAATTCCATACGTGTATGAATTTGTCAAAATGAACCTGACTACTGTGTATGACCATAATGCTCTAATAAAAAAAAGAAGTCCTACATAGTTACACTAATATAAATAAAATCACCATTGAGTTTTTTAAACTTGGAAGCCACTAAATAATGAGCAAGTTCACCAGAAAAAAATAACTATCATCAAATATAAAAAATCAAATTTGATAGAATGATAAATTCACATAGCATGAGATTTTAACATACATATTTCTCTGTGACACTGACACATTAACAGCTGAAAAATTAACAAAGGCATAGAAGACTTTAAGACAGAAACAAAATCTTGTTTTAGTGGATATATATATATGTGTGTGTGTATGTGTGTGTCCTGGATTAAGAGTAAAAAATAAAAACCACGTATATGAAACTTATTATGGAATACATGCATAGTGGTGTACATGGAAGAATGATCTCATAACAGAGGTCACAAACAAATCTCAACATATTTCAATCTGTATATTTACAGACCATGCTCTATAACTAAGTGATGCAATCAGCCTAAAAATCAATGATAAAAGATAAGCTTTTTAAAATATTGATTTTAAAACTAAAAGCATATCTACAGATTATTTAGGTGGCAAAATAAAATAATAAGCTGTAATAAAATCATATGCATGTTAATGGTAATGCTACATGTCAGAACTGGCGGGATGTGGATAGCAGTACATAGAGGGAATTTCGTAGCCTCGGGTTCACTGAAGCTTCCCTTGGTCGCTCTCTTGCACGGTTCGTTGAGCCACATGTTATATGGTGAACGTTAATCTGGCCTGGTAGAAGTCATATGGATGAGGCTGCACAGCCCTCGGATCCTGTCAACAGCTGCAGTTGTTAACAGTTCCAAAATGGAAATCCTGACCTAATCTGGTCTGTTTTCCAATTGCTGTTCTGCAAGCCTCTCAGAACTTAGATCCTCTTGCAATTGGGACATTACAGGCTTTAAATTTCCCATTGATAACAGTCAGGGGCGTAGACAATTGTCTTTGCTCCATGTCAGAACAGATCGAGGAGTCCTATGAGTGGAAATAGGACACAGAGCATCGCTGGATGCTGCTTCTTGACTTTCTACTGCAAATAGTCTATGCTGTATTCTCCCTTTTGATGGGAAAGGTTTCCACCATGTTCTCTCCACTGGAAAGTGAAAAGACTTAGGAATACCTATTTCTTTATGTCTAACACCTATTTTGAAGAATATATAGGAGACACAAGGGGAAACCAAAACATCTATTGTGCCCCTGGAGCAAATTTCAATTGAAAATGTAAGGACAACAGCCACCAAGGTTTCCTCAGATTCACGGTGACAGGGTAATCTGATACAATTAGCAATGGTAATGAAGTTGGTTCTAAAAAGCTAAGCAGAGTGTACTTGTTTTTGTTTTCCACGTTTCATTATTTTTAAAAACAAATATCCATTATGAGAATTTACAATAGAATGAAGATAGGTTCAGTCTTTGGTCCATTTGTTTTCTTTCTTTCTTTCTTGGTATTGGAGATTGAATCCAGGAGTGCTTTGCACTTAGCTACATCCCCAGTCCTTTTTTTTTTTTTTTTTTTTTTTTTTTTTTTTTTTTTGAGACAAGATCTCACTAAGTTGCTAAGGCTGGCCCCAAACTTGTGATCCTCCTCCCTCAGCCTCCTGAGTTACTTGGCTTGCAGGTGTGTACCACTGTTCCCAGAAATCCATTTCTTTTTGCCTTTCTGGGTTGTCCCAGGTTAGCAGGTTCTGTCAAAGAAGTTGTAGTCTGTATCTTTTACTACCAGTTGTCTAACTCTCAGGTTGGAAAAGAACCCTTTAATCTTGTTTTCTTGATATCAAAGACTGTTACTCATTTCTCAAATTGCAGGGACAAATTTTGAGGGTATAGAGCCATAGCTGAATTTTAGAGCAAACCTCAATCCTGGTATTTGTTTATTCTGAAATATAGTACTTGCTGTACTTTATTTATTAGATTTCCGTATTATGTAAGACATTTTAATTACAGTGCTATCATAGGCTGCATTAGCTATGGTTCTTCTTATAGTTAAAAATAGTATTTGAGATGCAGCTGACTTCATAGATGCTGTATCTGGGCAGATAACAGAGTGTCACGGTACATGCAAACCAGGAGAGATAAATACTGCTGCTAATCATTGGAACCCGCTGGGTAGCTATTACAGTTCCACTGTTCAAGTTAAAACAGCGTCGATGAGTCAGACTGTCTCCCCCTCAGGCTTTAGAAAACTCATGTATTTACCAAGATGGATTTACACGTGAGGCTGTGCAAGGTGCAAGGTTGCTCCAAACGCACCCTGGGGGCGAAGTTCCAAGACAAGGCATTGGAAGGAAGGAAGACAAAATCTAAAGTAGGGTCCACAGGTCCATTTCTCTAGAACCTCCTCTCTCCCAAGCTGATCTGCCTTTTTTTTTTTTTTTTTTTAAGCTGAGGTTCCACTGCTTGGTCTTTGTCTCTCAGAGAACTTGATAGATATCTGACCTTGAACAAAGCATGCAATTTATGGTTATAGAAAACCCACACACTGTCTACACATGTCGGTTCTTTATGGAGGGGCTTTAGGGCACGTTCAGGATGCATGGGGAGTGTCCAAGCAAGTGTTAATAAATCTCTGCAGAGAAGACACCACCTACCTCTTCCTTTTGAGATTAAATTAAAAGCAACCTTTTAAATGTCTGCTTTAAACAACAGGACTCCACACTTTATATCTTCCCTTTGGTGGTTTCTAATAGAGGATGCCTTGAGCTAATCTTTAATACTAAATTCAGATAGAAAACTCCAACTCTAGAAGGAACCAAAGGGACTATTCTTCAAAATAGCATTGATGATATTTTTTTCTAGATTACAAAAGTAATAGATGTTCATTGTAGTCAGATGGTTAAAAACAAAAAAGTGGGAAAAGAATATAAAAGTCCCCCACCATCTCCTACTGAGAAATAATTCCTTGTGCTCTTATAAGATTACATCATGGGTATATATGTGTGCATACAATATGACCTGCATGTTTTCTTTTAATATATCATTTTCTCACATTACTAAATATTTTCCTGAAATGTACCTTTTGATAGCTATGTAGTGTTATATCATATGAATATACCATATTTTTCAAGACCAGGCCCCTATTGTTGAACATAAAGGTTGATTTGGATTATTCACAATTATAAATCCTAACATCATCATCACCTTTTTTTTTTACAGAAGAACCATCTTTGCATTCTAGCTCTGTGTATTAATTATCTGATATAATACAGAATTAAATTTTCCAGCAAAAAAAAAATTAGAATTTTTACATCTGTTAATGGGCTGTTTCTAAAACCTATAAGAAATACATGCAAACAAAATCACTGTGTTCCATGTTAAAGAGAGAACTGTCTTGGGGAAAACCAACAAACTGAAGGCAGCTAATTCTACATGGGAACCATCTTGGTATCATGGTTCTTTAATAGTGTGCTTGGTACAGGTCCTCTGAAGAATGCAAAACCAAAGTTATTCAATTGGCATGGGAATTAGAGCAACTGTTCTATTATTGTGTGCAAACTCCTGCTATAAATAACCTGACAGTATCCATCTGCATGGGATGCAGAAAAATAGGAAACATCTAAAGTAAAGACCAAAATAGACCTGGGGTCCATCTGGTGCACCCTCTCCATGGAGCCCCAAACAGATGGCACAAATTCCCAACATATACCTGCCTAATGGCATTGTCCTGGGGTGGGAGTGGAGATTCCTTCTAGCAAATGGCCCAGCCAAGAAGAAAAAAGAGTCACTGAAATTCATCCTTTTATTTAACAATGAATTCTTGAGACATCTCATGTATTCTAAGCACTGTTCTGAAACTTAGCAAGACCAGGAGCAGGTTCCCTGAGCCCATGGTCTCCTGAGGGGCTACTATTCAAACCCTATTTTGGCAGCACTACTTTTCCCCATCTGGCTTTTCTCTGACCGCCCAGTTGTAACTCCCAGAGAGACTGGCCTGCCCTCCACTGTGCCATGGTTTGGCTAAGTGTCCCCACAAAGGCACACGTGCAGAAGGCTTGGTCACTAGCCTGTGGGGCTATGGGAAGATGGTAGAGCCCTTAGGAGGTGAGTTACAGTGGATAGAAATGAGCTCCTTGGAGCATGCCCTTGAAGGGAATATGGGGACCCTGGCCCCTTTCTCTCTCTTTGCTTTATTGTCACCATACAGTGAGTTACTTTCTACTGAGCTCCTGTCATGATGTTCTACCTCACAACAAACCCAAAAGCAACTGGGCCTACTAGCCATGGACTGAAATCTCAGAAACTGTCAAGAGTGGCAAAATACAACTTTTTTTTCTTCTAAGTTGGTTATCTCAGTTATTTTGTCACCGCGATGGAAAGTTGCCTAAGGC